>NC_090450.1:886058256-887308256 GCF_031143425.1 Pleurodeles waltl
AATATGGAGTTAGGTTTGCGCGAAATTAGCGTAAAAAAATGACGCAAATTCAGCGCAAACCGAGTATAAATATGGGCCTAAGCAAGATGTTAGATTAAATGAAGTGGACAAGTAAAATGGTATTTGTCAGAGTAAGCATAGTCTTACTTAAGCAATATTAGATTAGCTTGAGTATTACAATTGCAATGGCAGGATATGGAGAAAAAAAAGTCTGGCCTAAACATCAAGTCCTGGGGGTGGGGGTGGATGCCATACAAGATGGCCACCTTCCATGAAGCTCCCGAGTGGCTCCGACGGACGGATGGGTCACAGTAGCTTCAGACAAGGCTCGCCCTTATCTGAGCTGAACTGAGATGTTGGATGCCATGCATCACGTTTTAAGCCTGCTTTAAAGGCAGTTTCAATGGGTTTTTCTGTGTTTTGGAGCCACAGAGATTGGTACACTGGAGTGGCCACCATTTTGAAAAAACCTTGTCATATCTACTGAGGTACTTGCCATGTAACACAGTAGTAATATTTAATACTCTTATTTTAGGATTTTGACAACCTTTCCTTTGCCTACTGCAGAACCTTTTCTCCACTGTTCTTTATGCTTCTATGCTTCTTTATACACAAGTGTTTTGTTACAAATGGGTGCCTCATTCCACACTGACCATTGCCAAGCATTTCTCAATTTTTGACCGTTGGCTCAGTGTTTCTATGTAAATGGTCTACACGTAGATCTTTGTGTTGGAGGTGCTTTTTGAATACTCCATATTTCTTCATTAATGACTTGCAAATCTTTTTTTGACTTTCCACATCCTCCTTCAGACAATTTTAACGGTCAGTGGTTTGGATCAGGCTACATGGCACCAGCTCAGTCCTCATTGATTAGTGGAACAACCATCACATATAAGCAGGGCCACTGGAATTATGTGGCAGATGAGGGCCAAATTACATGGCAGGGTAGAGTAAATTATGTGGCAAGAGAACACAAATTATGTGGCATAACGTAGGCACAATTTGTAACAATATTACTTAATTATTTTGTCATTTTTAACTAGTTAACACTGTCTGGGCATTGGCTGTACTTAATTAGTACCAGATTAATTCCCATATATAGCAATAAGCAACAGAAAGCAGGCTAGTCCAACTTTGCAAAGGGCCTTCCAGCCCACTGCAACAAGTGTCGCTGCATTTTTAGTAACTTTTGAACTGTTTGAGCTAGAAACAAATTGTTTTTTGCTAAAATCTGCAAATTATGCAGCAGATGACGGATTGTGTGTCAAATGCGGTAAATCTACAACTATGCACAAATCACAGTGGCAGCACAATCGCATATTTCCAGTGGCCTTGCATATAAGGAAATTATATTTCCCCTGGCTATTTGTTTCTTTATGGGTAAATCCCACGGAGACTGTTCCTAAGCCAACCTACTCTACTACCAAACCTGTCACGAAGAGGTTTTGGCATAAAAAAGAACTGTTTCCAGACTATCTCTCAGCTATCATGGAGGACAGCTGTGACTAAAGTTGGTCTTCTCTGATCCCTGCCTCAGGAGCTATTTTAAAAAAACACCTTCTGGATCAGTCAAATGGCCCAAAAAAGATTTAGGCGGTCATTCTGACGCGGTGGTCGGCGGTCGCCGCCCGCCAAGCGGTTCCCGCCGAAAGACCGCTCCGCGGTCAAAAGACCGCGGCGGCCATTCTGGCTTTCCCGCTGGGCCGGCGGGCGACCGCCAGAAGACCGCCGGCCGGCCCAGCGGGAAAGCCCCTTCAACAATGAAGCCGGCTCGGAATGGAGCCGGCGGAGTTGCAGGGGTGCGACGGGTGCAGTGGCACCCGTCGCGATTTTCACTGTCTGCAAAGCAGACAGTGAAAATGTTTGTGGGGCCCTGTTAGGGGGCCCCTGCACTGCCCATGCCAGTGGCATGGGCAGTGCAGGGGCCCCCAGGGGCCCCACGGCACCCGTTCCCGCCATCCTGGTTCTGGCGGTGGACACCGCCAGAAACAGGCTGGCGGGAAGGCGGTCGGAATCCCCATGGCGGTGCTGCAAGCAGCGCCGCCATGGCGGATACCCTGGGCCAGCGGGAAACCGGCAGGAAACCGCCGGCTCCCCTTTTCTGACCGCGGCTTTACCGCCGCGGCCAGAATTGCCCAGGAAGCACCGCCAGCCTGTTGGCGGTGCTTCCGCCGCCCTCCGCCATGGCGGTCATGGACCGCCAGGGTCAGAATGACCCCCTTAGACTCTCCTTTGAAGTCACCTTCGCCTTTCACCTTGGATCACAGAAAAGGAGAAGTTAAAGCCTTAAAGCCTTTCATCTCTGAAATGAATGTTTCTTTTAAGGGTGTTGAAGATAAATTGCCCTCTCATGTGCAACAAATCTCTGCCATTGAACAACGTGTCAGTTATGGAGAAGATTCCATTTCTGATGTATCTCGTTGGACAAAATAAATCATACAGCTTAAAAAAACCTCACAGAGGTTTTAGAAAATAGGAGTCAGAGAAATAACCTCAGGCTTTATGGCGTGATAAAGAGCTCAGAGGGCTTTAATTTGATTGCTTTTTTGTGAAAGGCTATTCCCTCAATTTTTCATCTGCAAGACCGAGGACCTATCAGCACTCAAAGAGCTCACCATATAAGTCCCAACTCATCATTGTCCTCTTATTCAGGCCTAGAGGAATCATTATTCTTTTTCTAAAGTTCGTTGATTTGATGCAAATATTGTTAGCAGCCAAACAACTTGGTATTTTGCACTGGTCAGGGAACAGGGCCTTCATTTCACAGGATATTTCCAATGCACCTGCAGGACGAAGAAAGCGTTTTCTTGAGATGCATTCTCAGTCAATCAATCAATCAATCAATCCATCAGTACTTGTAGAGCGCTACTTATCACTAGTGAAGATATCCAGATGGTGTGGAGTCAGTCAAAGAGCCCAGTCTTGTGTCCCTTCCTGATGTGGGTCAGTGAGGATGAGGTGCAGAGGTATAGGGGGAGGGTGTTTGAGTACTTGGTGGTGAGGAGAGAGAAGGAGCATCCTCTAGTGCAGCAGCAGTGTTTGCCTGGTACCTCTGTGAGGGTGAGGTGAGTGGAGCGGAGGTTCCTGGGAGGTAGGTGGAAATTCATGAAGGGGTTCATGTAAGCAGGTCCTTGGTCATGGAGCGTTTTGTAGGCGTGGATCAGGACCTTGAATAGGAAACTTTTCAGGATGGGGAGCTAGTGGAGGTCTCTCAGATGCAGGTTGAGTATCAGTTTGGCTGCTGCATTCTGGATCATCTGGAGTCTTCTCATGAGTTTGGTGGTGGTGCCTGCATAGAGTGTGTTGCTGTAGTCCTGTCAGCTGGTGATGAGGGCCTATGTCACAGTTTTCCTGGTGCTGATGGGGAGCCACTTAAAGACTTTGTGGAGCATGCAGAGAGTGTGGAAGCAGGATGAGGAAACAGTGCTGCCCAGGTTGGTGCTGAGGTTTCAGGAGTGGTCTTTCAGGGTGGGGGTGGGTCAGAGTTCGGACTTCTTCAGTTTTGTCTGTGTAGGGCTTCAGGCAGTTGTTATTCATCCATGCTGAGACATTCTTCAGTTGTGGAAGTTGGTTTTCGTCGTGGTGGTGTCTATTGAGAGCTTGAAGACAAGCTTGGTGTCATCAGTGTAGGAGACAATGTTGATGTTGTGGGCTCTGATAATGTCTGCGAGTGGTGTCATGTAGATGTTGAAGAGGGTTGGACTGAGGAATTAGCCGTGAGGAACGCTGCAGATGGTACTCTTTGGTTGAGAGGTAAAGGGATGGAGACAAATACTCTGGGTGCACCCCGTGAGGAAGGAATCCATCCATTTGAGTCGATGGTTTGTGATTACGATCTGACATAGTCACTCGATGAGCATGTGGTGGGAGATGGTGTCAAAGACTGTAGAGAGGTCAAGTAGGATGAGGGCGGCTGATTCTCCTCTATCAAGTAGGGGTGAGATGTCATCTGTTGTGGCAATCAGGGCTGTTTCTGTGCTGTGATTAGTTCTGAATCCTGATTGGGAAGGGTCCAGCAGGTTGTTTCTTTCCAGGTCTTCTGTGAGATGGAGGTTGATGGCCTACTCCAGGACTTTGGTGGGAAACAGAGCAGTGAGATGAGACAGTAGTTCTAGAGCTCGCTGGGGTCTGCAGAGGGTTCCTTGAAGAGTGGTTTGACCTCTAAGTGTTTCCAGGCATTGGGAAAGGTGGCTGTAGCGATGGAGGTATTAAGGATGTTGGTGAGCTGGCAGCTTCTCTTATCCCATTAGAGGTTGAAATGTCGGTTGGGGCATGGGTCAGTGGGTGCTCCAGAGTGGATGGAGTTAATTAAAGTGTTTGTTGTACTGAGTTGTTCCCATGTGGTGAGCTGTAGTCGGCAGCGGTGGTTAATGCAATGTTGAGGGGGTCGGTGGGTTGGGGATCAAAGTTTTTGTAGATGGTTGCTATCTTGTTGTGGAAGTGTTTGGCAAGGGTGCCGCAGAGTTCCCTGTGAGGAAGGGATCAAGATTTTGGTGGCTGATGGGCAGGTGAAGTCTTTGACGATGGAGAAGAGTACCTTGGTTCTTTTGGTGCTGGTCTTGATCTGGTGTGTCAGGGCCTCCTTTTTTGCAGCTTTGAGCTGGACATAGTAACTGTTTAGGTTTGCTCGGTCCATGTTGTTCCTGCTGGTTTGCCACATTCTTTCCAGTTGTTTGCATTTGTGTTTTGCCGTTCTCAGTTCAGGGGTGCACCAGCTTACTTATTTGGTGGATCTGTGCATTCTAGCCAGTTTGGTGGGAGTGACTGAGTCTGCAGCACTCTTCATCCTGGTGTTGAAGTTCAGCACTGCCTGCTTCAGGTCTGTGGTAAAGTTGAGCTGGGAGAGGCTGAAGGCCTCGGTCCATTGGTGCTGAGTGACCTTGGGCCAGTTGCGAAGTGGGAGATGTGGCGGTTGGGGGTGGTGCGGGGAAGTCCGGCAATGGTGAAGTTTATGATGGAGTGGTCTGACCAGGTGAGTTCTGTTGTGTGGCTATACCTGTTTCTGTTGCTGGATGTGAAGATGGGGTCCAGTATGTGTCCTGCTTTGTATGTGGGGTCTGTGACCAACTGGTTGAGGCCGATGCTGTCCAGTCATTCCAGAGGTCAGTGGAGCTGGTGCCGGTGTGGTCGTCCATTTGGAAGTTGAAGTCTCCCAGAAATCCGAATTGTTCGGATTGAATGGCGAGTGGGGTGATGAATTTCGTGATGGCATCCGTGGAGCCGGTTCATCGTCCTGGGTGGTCTGTAGGCGAGGGTACCTTTGAAGGTGGTTTTCTTGTCAGTGCAGAGCTGGAAGTTTATGTGGTCCATGATCGGCATGGTCTCGTCATCGGTGATGGTGAAGGTGATTTGTTCTTTGTGTATGATGATGATGCCTCCCCCATGTCGGATGGTGTAGTCTTGGTGTTTCCTGTGGTAGCTGATGGGTGTTGCGGTAAAGATGCCCTGGGTGGATTTGGGGGTGAGCTGGGTCTCTGTGATGAAGGTCACATTGGAGACGAGGGTGGAGATGGTGTCCCAGACTTCCACAGCGTGTTTGCAGAGCATTCTGGAGTTGATCAGGAGGCAGCTGAGTCATTGGGGGAGGTCTTGGCTGCGGGAGCTGGCACAGCGCTGGTTGGTGTGATGGTGGTTGGTGCTAGGGGGGGGCAGTGAACTGGCAGCGGTTTCAGATAAAAGATGCAGCTATGGAGCGAGGCAATGCGAGGCAGCAGTTGTTGTTGCATCTGGGATTCAGGGCACAGAAATCTGCAATGGATTATCTGTAGGCCTGTGGAGGGCTGACGTCCTTGGCACTGGCCTTGGTCCAGGCATGAACGGGTACAGACAGGCTTCCATAAGCAGTTCTGGGAGGTGGGAGGGAATGTCCAGGAAGCATGAGGGCAGGGGGCTGGAAACAGCAGGAAAGCGGTGTGGGCGACAAAATAGTATAAAGCACAAAAAAAAAGCAGTGAGAGCAGAAGAGATGCTGCAGATCAGTATTTATAATGCAGGCACAACAATTATAATTAAATTGAAAGCCTTCCCAAAAGTGAAGACAGACAATACCAATACTACAGGAGAGACTGTTACTTGAACAACGGTTCGAGGAGAGCTCGAGGACCGAGATGGTGCCTCTGGGCTAAGAGAAGTGGCATCATGGGAGCGGCGTGCAGAACCTAAAAGGTTGAGGGCTGGTCACTGGAACCGCACAGTGGCCTCCATAAGTAGTCCTGAGAGGTCAGATGGGCTGTCCCGGAGGCCAGAGGGCAGGCGGCTGGAAAAAATGGGGAAGCAATGTGGTCGACAAACAGTAAAAAAAATAATAACAAAAAAGCAGTGAGAGGGGAAGAGATACTGCAGAACAGTATTTACAATACAAGCACAACAGCTGTACTTAAATTAAAAGCAATCACAAAAGTGAAGACAGCCAATACCAATACTACTGGAGAGACTTGCTTGAACAACAGATCGAGGATAGCTCAAGAGCTGAGACGGTGCCTCTGGGTTACAAGGAATGGCAGCGGGAGATAGGCATGCAGGACCTAGAAGGTCGAGGGCTACTCACTGAAGCCACACAGCGGCCTCTATAAGTAGTCCTGAGTGGTGAGAGGGGCTGTCTAGGAGGCAGGAGGACACGGAACTGGGAATGGCTGTAAAGCTGCATTGGGGACAAAACAGTAAAAAGCACAGGAACAACAAAGCAGTGAGGGGGAGGGATACTGTAGAGCAGTATTTACAATGCAGGCACAACAATTATAATTACATTAAAAGGAATCATAAAAGTCAAGACAGACAATATACAAATACTACAGGAGAGACTGTGACTTGAACAACAGTTCGAGGAGAGATTGAGGACCGAGACGGTGCCTCTGAACTACGAGGAGCAGTAGCCGGGGAGAGTTGTGCAGGAACTAGAAGGTCGAGGGTTACTCTCAGCTGAAGTCTATGAACATTAGATATGGTTTAGTACACCTGTGTGTCTTCAAACTTTCCTATAAAGACAAATCATGTACCTTTGAAGACTCAGATTGTTTGCAAGACATCCTACATCAATACACTTTGAGGATATGGAGCCTGTCACCAATGCTAAATCCTAATTGTATTCTCAGTTAGCTTTTTCATTGTTTCTGCAATGGGCATATGTTAGATTCCCACTTATGTCCTTGTTATGCCTGCCCATTCTTTTCCATTATCACCAAATTGTTTTTATTCATCTGTGGTAAGTATAGTACAGCTCTTTTGTTTGTTCTGTATAATATGTATAGTTTTGCTAATGTATTCTTGTTGTCTCTATTTGTTTAGTTCCCTCTCTTTTGATATCTTTCTACAACAGTTGTGTTCTAGGTTTTGTACATTTGGATCCAGGATTGGCACATCTTTATTAGGTGTCATGTATCCCCTTTATCCTTTGGGATGACCCTTAGTCATTTTTATTTCATTCTCAAATAGTGATTTTTTTCCTGCATTGGCTTTTCCTCTTCCTAATTTCTTTATGTGTTTTTTTTAATACTTCCTCTATCTCTTACTTTCCTCTCTCACTTCTTTGTTCTTTTGTTCCCTGTTTTCTCTCTTACTCTCATGTCCAGTGTTGACACCTTTGTATATGTTCTTATGGTTTTGTTCTGTCATCTTCAAGAGTGACTCTCAGAGTTATAATATGGGACGTCAAGGGCTTGAAAAACCCAATTAAACATCAACATGTATTGTCACATTTATCTCGATTGAAGTGTCAAGTGGGCTTACTTCAAGAAGCTCATCTTCCTGCAAAAGAAATTGTCACACAATGTTAGGTGTGTGAACTATTCTTTTCCCCATCTGTTCTTCGCAAAAATGGAATGATTATTCTCTGTCATAAACACCTAAATGTTACATTTATGTCACATGACTGTGACACTGAAGGCCAGTGGGTATTAGTTAAGCATAAGATAGATGACACCCGTTTCACACAATTAAATGTATATGGTCCCACACACCTGGATCCTGAATTCTAGAAACAGATTTCCCAAAAGTTCACAGAGCATTATTCTGACTTTAGAATAGATGGAGACTGCAATCAGGTTTTGGACCCATTTCTATACTGTCTTTCTTCTACTAAGTTTTTCCTATGTAAAGCCCAAAAAGCTTTCCAACGTGGTACATCTCAACACTCCATATTGGATTCCTGGAATCCAGATTTTTGGGACTATTCCTTTTACTCTACTCCTCATCACTAGGGGTATGCGAGGTGCTCCGCTCAGCTGGCAAAGCTAACAGAGTTTTTGGAACTCTGAGCTTTGCTTTCAATGCAGAGTTATCCAAAAACTCTGCTAGCCCTGCCAGTGGAGCAGATCTCACCTAGTGTGCATTGCAGCCCTGTTATGGACTGCACAGTGGAAGCGTAGACAGTCTACTCTGGTCTGTGTAGCACATAACTAGACTGCAGCGTGCACAGGAGCAGAGGCTAGAGGGAGGCTGCCACTTAAGACTCATCGCAGTCGGATGAGGAGGAGAGGAGGACCCCCTGGAATACCCAGGCAAGTCCTCATCTCTTTCTTTTGTTGTTGTTGTTTGTGCACACTGGTGCACAAACAGGAACTGAAATGGCAGCTTTCTCTGCCTACATCCCTGGCTTGAATTCAGGCCAGAGCCGTACGCAGTGAAAGCTGCTCTTTCAGGCCTCATGTGCACCGGCCTGTCCCCTGTACACTTCACACGGGGCAGGCCGGTGCACAACAGGCCTTGCAGCTTTTGCTGCCTCTTTTGCTGCCTACGGCCCTGCCCTGAAATCAGACCAGGGCCGTAGGCAGTGAAAGAAAGCTGTTGTTTCAGGCCTCTTGTGCACAGGCCTGCCCTGTGTGTACTGCACATGGGACAGGCCGGTGCAGAAGAGGCCTGAAATAGCATCTTTCACTGCGTATGGCCCTCCTGAATGCACCTGATCTTGGAAGCGCTAAGCAGGGTCTCACTGACCAGGCCTGACCCTGTTTAGCACTTCTGAGATCGGGTGCATTCAGGACTCCGCGGGTCACTGAACTCTGCCTCGGTAGAATTCCACTGAGTTTTGTTTAAACTCCGTGGAATTCAGTGGAGTCGGACTCCATGAACTCCGCCCAGGCTTTTTACTCTAAAATCAGGGTTAATTATATTACCTTGATAAAAATTTTACTTCAACTTTTACTTGACTAATTCAGAAATTGGGTCAATTCTGATTTCGGATCATGCCCCTGTTTCAAAAGATTTTGAAATCCTCAGTGACTATAATTATAAATTGTGCTAGAGGCTCAATAATTCACTACTCTCTGATGAATGCTTTTTTACTTTATTTCAAACGTTAGTACTTAAATTCTTTTAGTAAAATGATACTAGAGACACTCCCTTTTATTTTGTATAAGATGCTTATAAAGAAGCTTCTACAGCCTTTATCATTAACCTTGTCTCCTCTAAAAAGAAACTTAGGGGAAAAGAATCCACTGGAATTTTAACTAATATCAAGGACCTAAACATACTTATTTTGTATCTAAAATAGTAAAGCAGATTTGAAAGCACTGATTGTGGCCAAGATATAATTGAATAACTGTCCTACTGAAAAAGCTTTTAGCAGGCTCCTTAAAGTTAATGCTAGTTTCTATGGCTGAAAGAACAGAGTGGGCGCTATTCTGGCTAACTACTTAAAGTGTGGAAAAGAAAACAATGACTATTAAATCCATTAACATTACTTCAGGAACCCAATTGATCCATGATGTAAATATAGCAGCTTGCTTTGCAGGATATTATTGACAATTATACAGTCCTAAAAACAGTCCCTCTGAAAAACGTATAGACTCCTACCTTTTTTACCTTAAACTCCAGAATTTCACTACCATGGATACTTCTCCTCATGAATCTGCCTTAAGAGTGGATGATTTACAATCGGTAGTCAAATGTTTGCCAAAAGGTAAGGCACCAGGTCCTGATGGCTTCACTGTCAAATTTTATCTCCACTTTACTCATTTACTCTTTCCTAAACTATTTTCTTACTTTACTGGTCCCCTCGTATCAATGTCCTGGTAAACAGCATACAATCTCCTTATTTTGCTCCCAACAAAGGCACTAAGCAAGGCTGCCCCTTATCCCCGTTATTATTTATTCACACATTAGAAGCCTTTTGACATCAAATAAAACTTCAGGCATGCTTTCTGGCTTCAAAAGTAAAGACACACATATTAAATACACCTCGTATGTGGATGACATTCTCCTTTTAATGTCACAACATGATTCCTTCTTTCCCACATTTTTTTAATGATTTGGGATTGTAATCTAAAGTGTCAGGCTATATGCTTAATATAGATAAATCCGATGTTTTGCCCCTAAATAAATATTGTTGTATAAAGGATTCCTTTGTTGGGGCAGGCTTACTTTGGAATCCTATTTAGATTAAGGCCCTCATTATGACTTTGGCGGCAAATGCTGCTTACCGCCGCGATGACGGCCGCCAACATACTGCTGCGGTGGCGAATATCCATTCGCCATATTATGACACACACACACCAAACCAACAGAATACTGCCACATAAACAAATCTGCTAGGCCAAAGGTCAGTAGTAAAGTGTCAGTATGAACACCCATACCGTTACGCCAACAAAACAACACCCATCACATTATGACCCATGGATCACCATGGCAGACATTCAATGGTGGGAAACCGTTGGCTGTACACACCGGAATGCTTAGAATGGCCACTCAAATTCAAAACAGCACAACATTGGCCTAAACGAAAATCACACACCTGACACTGATACACACACCACACAGACCCACCCACAGCACTATAAAACACATCACACACAGCCCTTTATGAACACCAATAATCGCCACGAGGCTAACACGAAGACCACTGAGACAACTGCACACACACACCACAAACACCCATCCATCCATCATGTACCCCACATCCCACACCCCACCAAATCACTCAACACCCTCTGCACAACACACACCACACAACACCCATGTCCCCACTAAGGCACCCCTGTTTCAATGGTGAGCAGTTGCGGGTCATGGTGGAGGAAATAGTCAAGGTAGAGCCACAGCTGGTTAGAGCACAGGTGCAGCAGATATCCATTGCCAGGGGGATGGAGCTATGGCGGAGGATCATGATCAGGGTGAACGCCATGGGACTGCATATAAGAAAAAGGGACAACATCAGGAAGAGGTGAAACGACCTACGGGGAAGGTATGTTTCATAGCGGCAAGGCACCAGCTCGCCATTCAGATGGTTGGCGGTGGACCCCACCTTCTCCCCCACAGCTCACAGCTTGGGAGGAGCAAGTCTTGGCAATCCTTCATTCTGAGGAACTCACTGGAATAGCCGGAAGACTGGACACTGGTGAGTCAATATTTACTATTATCGCCCCCCATACCTGCATGCCATCACACCCTCACTCCCATCACTCCACTCCATCGCACACACTGCACCTACACATCTGACTAACCCCAATGCCAAGCCCTGCATGCTACACCAATGCATGGACAGCCGTCCCAGCCCTGCATGTACACCCATCGCCAAAGCATGCACAGCATGGAAAACTAACAATCACACAATACATCACCATACAAAGATGGCAGGGCAACAGAAAAAGTAGAGGGGAAGCTTGGGATGGACAATATGGCCCTCATTATGAATATGCTGGTGGTCAAAACACTGACCGCCAGTGTCCCCGGATCCCCGCCGGCCGTATTAGTAACATTCCTGTGGGCCGGCTGGCGGAAACATTGTTTCTGCCCGCCGGCCCACAGGAATGCCTAGCCGGGACATTGACGGCGGCTCCACATGTAGCCACCGCCAATGCCTCTGTGCGGCTTGTGCAGCTGCACCCGTCACGCAGATCACTGCCCGAAAATCAGGCAGTGACCTGGGCGATGGGGCACTGTACCAGGGCCCCTGCACTGCCCGTGCCATGTGCATGGGCAGTGCAGGGGCGCCGAGGGGTGCCTTGGTGCACCCCTTCCTCCAGCCTTTCCCTGTTTGGGAAACCCGCCAGGGAAAGGCTGTTGGCTGAGGAATCATTATCTGAGGGGCAGCATTGCTGCCCTGTCGCATAATGTTTCCGACCGCCGCCAGGCTGCCTGACGGAGGCAGCCTGGGGGTGAGTGAGGGCTGCCGATGGTGACCCTCATGGGGTTCTTTATGTGGTGGTGTGGCCCGCCATGCCGGCTGGCGGTTTTACCCACCAACGCTGGCATGGTAGACCACACCGCCAACTTTGTAATGACCACCTATGTCACAGACATGAAGCATAATACATCTCTTACATCCCCACAGGTGCCCCAGCCAATCTCAGCTGTGAGGAGGTGCCACGACTATCCAGTCCCCCAACAGAAGATGCCCACAGTGATGACAGTAACTGTTCAGTCGGCCACCGCAGCCCACTCACAGTCTACCACAGAGCCTCCTCCATCAGTACCCATCACCACAGCACCCTCCCAATGTCCCCACACCTCTATCCCCAGCACACGTCAATCAGCAGTGTGCCCTCCTGTACAGGGACCCCAGTCCACACATCACCCCCAAGACAATCAGGGACCTGGTTTCAGTGGCAGTGGGCACACTGTTCAGGGGACAGAGGCACAGGGGGACAGGGACACTGAGAGGACCCAGGGAACCGACTCTCCAGGTCCTGGGTGCTTACCAACAATCCCAGATCAAGATGGGGCCAGAGCCTTACTAACATGCAGGAGAACATTCGGCCGCAGGAGCTACACATCAGGAGATCAGGGAGAATTTGCAGGCCCTCAACACCACCGTGGTCTCCATAGCAGGGGTGCTGGCAGATATGGCCAACATCATGAGGTAATGGACAGCACGCCAGGGGGCCCCTACCACTAGCAAGTCTACTGTACAGCCCACCACATGTGCTGCAGATAGTGGGCAGGAGGCCCTGCCACAGGACCCACAGGCCACCAGCACCCCTCCCCCTGCAGAAGGTGAACCACTCCGCAAACGTTCCCTGCGACCCAGAGAGAAGCCAGAGACACTTGCCAAGACCAAGACCACCGCCAGGAAATTAGACCCTCCTGAATGTCCCCCTTATGTCCCACCATGTCACCTTGTCCACTTTGAACTGCCTTTGCACCCCTTCCTATGGCCCCTTGGACACTGGACCTGTGCTACAAACAGACTGGACCAACACCCTGGACTTTCCCCTACCATCACCCATTCCATTGCACTTTTCCATCAATTATTTGCACTACAATAAACACCCTTGAATACAACTGGAGTGATAGTGTTATATGTGATGAAAATGTCCATTTATGGCAACAGTCACATCTTGTGCAAATGATATGAACACTGTGATAGCATACAAATAATGACATGTAGCTGTCTGTAGTCATCACTTCAGTACACAGTTGTTATATCACCAACATCTGCAAAATGAGAAGCCATAGGTGACAGTAAGTTGAGATGCAAAGGAAATGAATGCCATCCTGCCACAGCCACAGCCACACAGAAAACATCAATATTCAGAGGAACGACCAGTTCCACTGTCTCACCTGTGTGTCATTGGAAGTATTGACATATAACTGATGTTCTGTTGTCCACATCCTTATCCTCTGCCTCCTCATCCTCACTGTCCTAAGGGTCCACTGCTGCTACAGGGGCATTTCCATTCTCCTCCTTCTGCAGATAAGGCACATGTCATCTGAGGGCCAGGTTGTGCAACATGCAGCATGCCACTACTATCTGGCAGACCTTCTCGGGTGAGTAGCACAGGGATCCACCTGTCAGACAGAGGCATCTGAACCTGCCCTTCAGGAGGCCGAAGGTCCTTTCAATTATTCTCCTGGTTCGCCCATGTGCATCATTATAATGATTCTCAGCCCCTGTCCTGGCATTCCTCACAGGGGTCAGGAGACCAATAGGTTTGGGTAGCCAGAGTCGCCTGCAAGTATTGAGGGACAAACATTAGCCTTACAAAATGGTATGGGGTTAACACCGGAAGGCATATACTGACATACATTGGGTGGAAAGTCAGGCTCCCCAGTTAGCCACACCCTGTGCCTCTGTAGTTGTGCCACCACATTTGGGATGCTGCTATTCCTCAGGATGAAGGCCTCATGCACCAGCACAGGATACTTGGCAGTGACGTGGGAGATGTACTGGTCTGCCAGGCACACCATTTGCACATTGATTGAATGGAAACTCTTCTGATTCCTGAACTCCTGTTCATTCTGGCGGGGGGGGGGCATATGCAATATGTGTACCGTCAATCGCCCCAATAATATTGGGTATATGTCCATTCTGTAGAACCCTGCCTTCACAGTGGCCAAATCTTCCACCTGGGGGAAAGCAATGTAGCTGCACATGTGTTTGACCAAGGCACACAAAACCCTTGCCAGCACGACTGAGAACATTGGCTGTGACATTCCTGCTGCCAAACTTACTGCCACTTGGAAAGAACCAGTTGCCAGGAAATGGAGCACTGATAGAACCTGAACAAGCAGGAGGATCCCAGTGGGATGACGGATAGCTGAATGGGTTGGGGCTGAGGAGACCTGGACTGGGAAGTGGTAGTTGGAGGAGGGATGGTAGGAACAGGGACAATGGCTGTCATCAAAGAGGAGGCCAGAGCCTGGAACGATCAGATCAGGCTCCAATTGAGCACACAGCTCTGTGATTGTGGCCCTGTCCAGTCTATAGGTGAGTATTATGTGCCTGTCCTCCAGTGTAGCCAAGTCCACAAGGGGTCTGTACACAGGTGCTTGTCTCCTCCTCCTCCTCCCATTCATCTGCAGTGGTAGGTATCTAAGGGACACAAGAGTGAGTAGGCTGTCACAATTTAAACAATGGAACCACCACCTCAGTGTACATTGAGCATTGATGTGATGGGACAATGGGATTGTCAATGTATGTGCAAATTGTAGCAATGACGCAGTTATGGATTATCTGAATGTAGTCCACCACAATGAAATGGTGACTGCCTGTCCTGTATCTAGGGACAGGGGAAGTGATGTAACTCCGCGGACGTTGGCCGTCATGGCGGAAGGCAGTTTTGCACCGCTGTGCAATTCCTCATTGGGTAATATGGGGCTCTATGGAGTACAGTGGCCAATGGGGATCAGCTGCATGACCACCATTTTCTATCTGAATCCTCACTTGATTCCTGACTTTCAACAGGACAACACCTACACTGCGTGTGCTGCTGTGGCCTGTGTCTGGTTCCTGCCATAGCCTGTGTGACCGGGGAAAGGGCCCCTGCCTTCAGTTCGGAAGAGTTGGAGCACTTGGTGGATGGGGGTCCTACCCCGGTATGAAGAGCTGTATGGGCCTCCAGACCAACAGGTGAGTATACCTTGGGCACGATGCATGTGGCAAGTTTGCATTGAGATGTGTGTGCAAGCATTGTGTCATTTGGGGGTTGGTCTGTCTGGTGGTAGTGTACATGGAAATGGGATGTGTGGGCCAAATGTGTGCCATCACCAAGGATGTGCGGACCCTGAGGTTCTACAGCAGGCGGAGCACCCACTGTAGGAAAAGGGGGAGGACCTGAGACCCTGGGCCCGGAAGACCACAGCTGGGGATGGACTCCCAACGGAACCTGACCCTCCTGATGGTCCACATACTGGTGGTGGCCTACCTAGATCTGGATGGGTGCTTGAGGGCATCACAGCAGCCACAAGGTGGTGAGTACAGTGGGCATTACAAATATAACTGGTAGGTGGTATGGGATCCTGGTGGTAGGTGTCAGTTAGTGGGTGCCCTTTAATGCCAGCTCAGACATTGCAGCATGATCCAGCTCAAGGGTAATGGGTGTATTGAAAAATCTGGTAAACTAGCTAGATTGCATTCCATGTCAGACAGAGCTTAGCGACTCCCAGGAGGGGTGCAATTGGACGTGGTTGGCACACAGCTTGCTGTGGTACCTAGCCAATGGAATGCCAGTGCGATTCATGGTGCTCAATCCTGATCCTTGTGTGTGACGGTAATGTGTATGCCATCTGTGGTGTTGGTGCTGTAATTGACCCAGTGCTCCCTTTCTACTCTCCCTTTTTTCTTCTGTCATCCTGTCCATGTGTGCATTAGCATCATCTGGCGGAGAAGCAGGGGCACCGGTGACAGGGGGAGCTGCATCTCACAGCACCCAATCGGCAGAATCCACTGAGGCCGAGGGAACCAGTGCGAGGGCGAGGGGAGCACAACGGCGGAGACAGGAGATGAAAACACTGACTTTGATTCCTCCTCCAATGGAAGCTCCCTGGTGGTAGCAGACACCTATGGGACCACCCCAGCTACAGGTACAGCCACCACCACTGTATCAGCACCGCCCTCCCAGTGGCCCCTCACTGAGTTGCCCGTGCCTGCTCACCCAGGAGGGTGGGCATCTCCTTCGCCCATGGCAACTCAGGCCTTGCCCCAGTCAGCCCTGCTGCCCTCAGTGAGGAGGCTATTGACCTCCTGAGATCCATCTCTGTAGGGCAGTCAACCACTGTGAATGCCGCATAGGGGCTGTCATCCCAGATCCAGCAATGCAATACATTCCTGGAGGGCATTCACAGTGGATTAGCGGCACAACAGAGATCGTTCCAGGCTCTGGCCTCCTCTTTGATGACAGCCATTGTCCCTGTTCCTACCGTCCCTCCTCCAACTACCACTTCCCAGTCCAGGTCTCCTCAGCCCCAACCCATTCTGTGAGCACATACAGAGAAGCATGCACACAAAACATTACCACTTCAGGCCACAAGCACTCACACAAACAACAGACAGTTGCACACACAACAACATCCACTGCCTCCACTGTCTCACTCTCCTCCTCACAGTCACATCCGCACTCACACCTGCATGCACTGAATCAACAGCCACCACCACCATCACCACACCAAGCAGCTCATATACCTCACATGCATACACCTCCACAACATCTATCCATGCGTCTCCTGTGTCCTCACCCACCCTATCTGCCCCTCCTAAGAGACACAAACACATGCGCTCAGACTCCCAACAGCCATCCACCTCACATCAGCACACTGCCCCTGCACCCAAGTCCAGGACACATACACCTCCAACAACCACTCCCTCAACCTCCACTCCAATCCCTCCTCCCTCATCCCGCCCCACCATCCCTAAGAAGCTTTTCCTTGCTCAACTTGACCTCTTCCCTCCCCATCCACTCCCCCTGTCCTCCCTGAAAGAGCAGGGTCACAATGACCCAGCCCAGCACCTCAGCCTTCCTAGTCGTGGAGTCAAGAAAGGGAAGGATCCCACTCTACCACCCAAGAAAGGAAAGGATCCCACTCCACCACCCAAAAAGGGGAAGGATCCCACTCTACCACCCAAGAAAGGCAAGGATCCCACTCCACCATCCAAGAGAGGGAAGGATCCCACTCCACCACCCAGGAGAGGGAAGGATCCCACTCCACCACCCAAGAAAGGGAAGGATCCCACTCCACCACCCAAGAGAAGGAAGGCTCCCACTCCACCACCCGAGAAAGGGAATGTTCCCACTCCACCAACTAAAAGAGGCAAGAGGCCCCCTCCAACAGCAGAGGGCAAGGAGCCCTCACCTCCAGCGGGGACACAGCAGCCCTCACCTCCAGCTGGGACACAGCATCCTTCACCTCCAGCAGAGGGCATGTAGCCCACCCTCCAAGGACTGCTGTACAATGATCCCCCTCCAGAGCCAGTGGACAAGTTCCCCACCTCAGAGACTGTGACCTTGCACTCCCCAGCAAAGGATAATGGACATGGAGCCCCCTCCAGAACCAGTGGGCAAGTTCCCCACTTCAGCTGAGGTGCCCCTAAACCCCCTTCCCCCTGAGGTGTCTGGCCATTTCCAACATGATACCCCTGCACAGTATAGTGCGGATTTCGTCAGTGAACAAGGTGGGGCATGGAATGTGCCGTGTGGCCATGTGGGCCTTTTGGACTTTGGACTGGCCATTGTCCCTTTCTGAACATTTACTCAAATTTCTCTTACCACATGGACAATATGGTGGGTGTTGGCATCAAATTACAATGTCAGTTATAGCTAAATGTTGTCCTTGCATTATTATGACATGTGTCCTGTGAGATTGGTTTTCCTCTGCAGCTGGTTGTGTGTATGGTGTGTGTGGATGGTGTGTGTTGTGCATGTGTGTGTCATTCTCCTTTTCCTCCCTCCCTCCCTTGTGTTCTAGGCGGCTGTACTCACCGTTGTTGTTTTCGTCGGCGTTGGTATTCCAGGTAGAGCATGGCGTACAGGAACATTGGGAATACTTGAAGTTGTGGTTCCATGGCGGCGTTGATCTTCTCTGTGTCGCTGATGGTGAGTCTTTCGTCTTCTGTGTTCTGTTTCTACCAAGCTTTTGATGGGGGTTGCTATTTCATAATATGGTGGGCGGTACCTTGTCCTCCGCCTGGCTGTTGATGGCGGCCGCCGTGGTCAGTGGTGTTAACACCCTGGTGGCTGGTGTGGTACATTATCTGTCTATGGGAGTTTTCATCGCCATGGTCATAATTTGGCAGTGATTACTGCCAGACTGTTGGCGGTGTTACTGCCACTTTAACAGACACTGCCATTGTCATAATGACCACCTAAGTGTTAGGGGATTTTTTATACCAATATTAGTAGAGACACATTGAAGCTCAATAATGAAAGTATGCTTTCCAGGATTACTCACCTGTCTTTCCGCCTTGGTGGGGCCATTTAGATACCATCAAAATGAAGTTACTTCCAATCAAAGCTTTCTTTCTTCAGATGTAACTCCTACAGATCCCCAAGAATTATTTCAAGATTTTGGATAAAATGTTATCTTGTTTCCTGTGGAATGGGAAAGTGTCTTAGATGTCATTAGGTAGATTGAAACTCCTGAAATTTGCAAGTGGTGTTAATTTTCCAAATTTCATTCAGTACCATAAAGCATTTGATATCAATCAGGTTCAGCATTCCTTTTCTGACCCCAATGATATTAATTCTAAATTGTGATTCCTACTCGAATCTTCCATGATGTTTCCTTTCTCTCATAAACCTATCATTTTCAGGTCCAAACACCCCAGGTTTTGGTTGTCATTAGTAATATTGCATTCTTGTTTCCTGTTCAAACCATTGTTAATCTCCAACAAATCCTCATATGACCAATTTCTCTAATTCCCTATCTGGTATAATAAACAGCTCATAATAAATGGGAAGCCTATCATGTGGATGAGTTGGAATGATAGGGATATTTTTACTATCTCACAACTAATTATCCACAATTCAGTTATTCCTTTTGATTCCCTATCTCTTTCAAATAGTCTGTCATCTACATTCCTTAGTGAGTATAATGCTGTAAGATCATCTTCTAAATATACTTAAACTATTCTCACATTCTTTGTGTCAAATCAATGAGATGCAGACTACTCCTTTCTCAACAACTATAACATCCACAGCTTCACTCATATCCACAATACATACAATTGATTCTCCTTACACCCCAATAAAAGAAACAGGATATCATACCAGCACTCAAGTTTACCTCACTATCAACCAAACTATGGGGGTCATTATGAACACGGCGGAAACAACTGCGGTGTTCATGCTGGTGGTCAAAACACTGACCGTCAGCGAGCCCGGAACCCCGTGGCCAGATTATGAAACGTTCTGAGAGCCGGCGGGTGGAAACATTGTTTCCGCCCGCCGGCTCTCAGAAAGGCTCAGCCGGGACATTGACGCAATGCCTCTGTGCTGCAGGTGCAGTTGCACCCATCGCGCAGATCACTGCCCGAAAATCGGGCAGTGACCTGGGCGACGGGGCTCTACACCGGGGCCCCTGCACTGCCCATGCAGAGCGCATGGGCAGTGCAGGGGCCCTCAGGGGTACCCCGGGGCACCCCCTCCGCCAGCCTTTTCCTGGTCGGATATCCCACCAGGAAAAGGCTGGCGGAAAATGAAACATTATCCGCAGGGTAACGCCGCTACCCTGGCGGATGGTGTTTTATCCCGCTGCCAGGCTGCCTGATGGCGGGAGCCTGGCGGTGGGTGTTTATTATATGGCGGTTCGGCCCTCCATGCCGGCTGAGGGCTTCAGCCGCCACTGCCGGCCTGGCGGGCCGAAGCGCCAAGTTCATAATGAGGGCCTATATCTTTAAAAAAAAAAAATATATGGAAGAACCTAATGAACTTTCTGTTGGTGATAGTGAAGTATCAACTATACTATCCGTCCACCAATTGTGGGGGATATTACTATCACACAATCATTAGCCCAATTAGGTGACTGGGATTCTCTGTCACAACTTAATCATAATGAGCTCAAAACAGCACTACATGGTGTTATTTTGACTGAATACATGTGTGCCAAAGTAGCAGCGAGGGGCCTGATTGTATTAAATGAGCCTCAGATTTTCCTTGATGGTGGTAGCTTCCAAAAAGAATGGTCTTTCATCAGTTGGAAATGTACAAGAGACTGGTGGGGTCTGATTGTTAACAGGGCAAAAGATATTTTGATGCAATGCTAGTCTGGATCCATACCAGTGAGAATGACATTAAAACCACTGTGAAGATCTTAGTATACAAGAACAGACTTGACAAAATCAATAAAGATGTGCCACAATATAGAGAGTTTCTTTTGCAGACAAAAATGAACAAACTTTAAAAAGACATAAAAAAGTCATGCCACTACCTATCCATACACTACAGAAGAATATTATGATGCTGGTCGAGAAACCTGATTTACCTAGAAGCCAAATATAAAAGAGACCGAGACTACAGAATCGGACATTCAGCTCAGATGACCAGAGTAGTAGCAGTGACGAAAGAGATAGCGGGAATTACCAACCTTATCTACCTTCCATGTTTCCATAACTGGACTTCCATTATGATCCCTGGTACAGCCCTTTCAAATCATTTCTTCCAAGGTTCCCCTTTTCCCAAAGAAGATCTATGCCCTGATTTAAGCCAAAGTGGTTCAGCGTTGTGGCACTTTTGAAATGCAAGGATATGCTGTATTTAGAGGAATATGGCGCAGCCCTGCGTTTCCACTTGCGCCTGTGTTAAGTTAAGCTGCCTGCACCAATGCAGGCATCCTTGCACGGTAGTGCAAGGGTGTCTGCGTTGAGGGGATAGATTGTTTATGTGCAGGAAGGTGCCCATTCCTGCACATAACCAAGTGCAGGAAGGTGTCCCTTCCTGCACATAAACAATCTATTATGGTGATTTGGCACTTCTGTGTGGGCTGCAAAATTCAGAACACATAGAAGTACCAAAGCGTAATTTTGGAATGATTGTTTATGTGCAAGAAGCACATCCTTACTGCACATACACAATCATCCATGGCATTTTGCTTCTTGTATGTGTTCTGCAAAATGCAGCACACATAGAAAAAAACATAAAATGAGGAGGAATAAAAGCATTCCCTTCGTTTTGCTATGCTAACGCCACCCCTGGAGTGGTGTTAGTTTTTGGCGCTGCCTCAGGTTTACGACAGCTTGCATATCAGAGGCAGCATCAAAAGCAATGGGTGTTGTTGTGGAACACCCACAGCAGCACCCAGTGCACGCCCCTCTGATGCGGAAAACTCAATCGAAGGGGCCCATATTTACAATGGGGCGTGGCACCACAAAAACGTGGCGTTACACCTCCTTGTAAATATGGAGCAGTGGTTAGCCCCACCGGAGCATCACAAAAAGTGCTATGGGCTGTTAATTCTGCACCCCTACTTTTTTAGGGAGAGGCAGATGACATGGAAGGGGAACACAAAAGAGAACACCAATGTCGAATGGACAGACTAACCACAAATAATAACATGGATCAAACTGAAGGGCAATCAGCCCAGTCCTAGCAGTCAATGGTAACATTGACTGAAAAGGAGGTACAGGTATTGAACAAAGGGCTAGGGTTTATAACCACTTCTCAACATGATTGATTGGGACTCAGATTCAAATTGGCACAATTTTTCACGAAAATTCCATTTAAAGCTTTTTTCTAAAATGATGTTGAAACTATCACAGCTGACCATGAAGTGAATACTGGATTGAGATCTAAGTCCACTTTCCAAACTCCCCTCTCATCTATACCATCAGAGGTAATCACATTCAAAAGAGCAGTCACCAAGTGAATAGGATTCATAGACACCCGAGTTGAACATGTCTTTGATACTTTCTCCAAAAAAAGAAAGGAATGCTCTTAGAGATTTGAAAAACGACCAGACAATTGCAATTAAACCACCTGACAAGGATGGTGCTATTGTCATGGATGGAGAGATGTATGACGCTGAATGTATTTGTCTCCAATTTGACACCAATCACTATGAAATTCTAAACCATGCACCAAATTGAAGACACAGGAATATTATTGTCAGTATCACAGAGGAAGCATTATCTTGTAGGTGGATCACAAAACAAGTGGGCGAGTTTCTTGTCGCAGAGGATCCTCACACTACACAGTTCTATATTTTCCCCAAGATACACAAGAATACGTTTCCCTCTCCTGGCAGATCAATAGTGTCTGCGATTGGCACAATTCTGGAGTCCCTTTCACAATTTTGTGATTGGTTTCCCAATCCCCTGGCCCTTCATAGGTTAAAGACACAAAGACCTCTTGTTCCTTCAGTAGGATTGGCACGCTGATATGACTAACATTCTCCTCATTGCCATGGACATAGAAGCCCTGTATACCAGTATCTCACAAGCATGCACACTAGAGGTAGTAGAGACTACACTCAGACAAACCGAAGTGGATAGCATCACCCCTATTGAATTTGTAATGTAATGTGCAAGCATTGCCCTGACTGAGAACTACTTTGAGTATAAAGGGAACAATATACCACCAGATACAGGGGACATTGACGGACGGTACTTTTGCCTTAAATATGCCTGCCTGTATGCACATCAGTTTAAAACTGACTACATCTACCCTCTGACTAATCTTTTCTCGGAGCATATTATAATCTGATGCAGATATAATGATGATATCATCATTATTCAGAAGGAAGATGAGGAGTCAGCTCTACAGTTCATTGCATGGGTCAATACCATTGACCCCTATCTTCAATTTACCCATGCTACTGCAAATAGGAACATCACTTTTCTTGACCTGAATATAGAAGTAAGGAATGGCCAATTCGTCACTAAGGTCTTTGAGAAGCCTGTAGATAAGAATGGCTTATTATGTTTCCACAGTTTCTGTACTCGTGGCGCAGTATTGTTTAAAGACCACGCATAGACCAGTATCTTAGCTGCCACACTCGGAACTGCGTCACCACAGTTCCGTCCTTTATTTATAGCTTAGTGCTCAGTGCCCCTCCCGGACACGTTGAGCACGCTACTGAAACACGGAGAGCCCGCGTGGCTCTCCGTTCACTCTTTACATCCCTCCCATGTTTTACTCCACATGGAAGGGGACAAACAAAATGAACTTAAACAATTAACGAAAACATTTCCATTCGAAACAACCCTCAATATAAAATTGAATGAATAAACACAAATAATTAATAACTGAGAACACTACAAACTTGTTTCTTAGCACCCTAAACCTTCATGTCACTCACAAGGTCCAAATTAGATGGCGGGAGGTCATTGCACCTTGTTCAACAAACAAAGTCTCTCAGCTGACTATTCGGCACAGGATTAGGGCGTAAGTTATACCTCGCACTTCTGG
The DNA here is from genome assembly GCF_031143425.1 of Pleurodeles waltl. NCBI lineage: Eukaryota > Metazoa > Chordata > Amphibia > Caudata > Salamandridae > Pleurodeles > Pleurodeles waltl. The sequence goes on from NC_090450.1 coordinate 886,081,803, forward strand.
TGCTACCACTCCCGTGTTCAAGAGCACAACGAGGTCTAGTTTGCTCGATCCTTGTTGGCTCTGTAGCATCCTTCCTTTCCTCAGCCGGTAGTGGTATATCATCGGAAAAGTCCTCTATCTCTCCTTCATCATTGGCCGACTCTTTCAGACCAGCCCTCTTAAAATGCGATACATTTCGTGTTACCCTTTGTCTCCCTTTTGCTGCAGTTATCATGGACCCTTTCATGCCAATTACTTTCCATACGTCCGGCTCAAACGGCGTTCGGAACTTTCCTCCTCCTCACCGATGTTTCACGACCACTCGATCCCCTTCTTGGAACCCTCGATACTTCGCTCGCCGTCGGACACTCGCTCGTTGGTTGGTGGCTTCTCGCCGGTTCTGAGTGGCCTTTACGTCCAATGCAGGAGGTTTCCATTTAGAACTGGAAGGAATACAATCATGTGGAGACACTTTGAACATCAAAGAGGAGGGAGCACAGCCAGTGGTGCTATGAGGCGTTTGACGATACGCACTCAAGAATTGATACAGACACTGTTCACTATTTTCATTTTGTTCTACTCCAATCCTTAGAGCTCTGTTCAAAGTTCGCATGAACCTTTCCACGTCCCCGTTTGCCTGGGGCCAGTAAGGCATTATCTTACGATGACGAATTGCCAGACAGTCAAGGTAGGATCTAAACTCTTGCCCTTGGAAGGGAGGACCATTATCAGTTCGGATTTCGTCAGGCAAACCAAACAAAGCAAACGTCTTTTGTAGAACGGGTCGTACATTTTCAAACGCCGTTGACGCTACAACTTCTACCACTGGGAACTTGGTATATGAATCAATCAAAACAGCAGTCAGTCGGCCATCTGGGAAGCTCCCAAAGTCCATGCTCACTTTAGCCCATGGTTTCAGAGTGGCCGGTTCAGTTATTACTGGGCAGCTCGAAGGTTCTGTTGACGTGATAATGCAGGAATGACATCTCCCTACCATTTCATCAACCTGAGTATCCATACCTGGGAACCAAACTTTCGCCCGTAGTCTCGCTTTGGTTTTAGCAGCTCCTTGGTGCCCTTGATGAGCCAGCTCGATCACCTTCGACCAGAGACATTGGGAAAGCACAATTCGCCTTCCTCTCAGAACCAACCCATCATTGTCAGTAGATAACTCATCCTGTACCTTCCAAATACTCTGCATAGCAACTCTTTGATCAGGGCAGGACATGTGGGTCTTCTCTAGAAAATATTTCCACGTTTTGTGACTTAATGCTTCTTTGACGTGACTCAACATTACATCTTCCTGGGTAGCGTTCACAATGTCAGTTACGAGAAGTGCATTAGGGCATGCCGACTGCACAACCATGCTAACAAAAAGTTCAGTGTTTTCTTCATCTTGTTCTTGATGATCATCAAACAACTTCGGAGGCGGGTGTCGAGACAGATAATCTGCAGGATTGTTCACACCAGGCCGATATACAACCGTGAACCTATAAGGTTGAAGTAGAACAGCCCACCGTTCAATCCTCGGAGGTGCCAAACGTGGACTACCCGCAAACAAGGGAACCAACGGCTTGTAGTCAGTCACTACTTGAAACTCATGCCCATACAAATATAGGTGGAAATGGCGGCACGCCCAGCGAATGGCTAGAGCTTCACGCTCGATTTGCGCATACCGGGTTTCAACTGTCGACAGCGCCCTACTAGCGTAGGCAACAGGGACCCACTCTTGATGCCTCTGTTCTTGTAAGAGCACAGCTCCAAGCCCAACGGGGCTCGCATCCACCACCACTTCAGTTTTCCTCCCAGGGTTGAAATAAGCCATAGTCGCTTTATCCAGCAACGCATTTTTAATGTCCACAAATGCTTGTTGCGCATCCGGAGTCCAGTCCCACCTGTGTTGCCCTTTTGTGAGTCGTCGAAGAGGTTCAGACATGGTGGCAAGTTGTGGTATAAACCTTCCGCAATACGTGGCCATCCCTAGAAAACTACGAACTTCCGTTGGATTTTGCGGAACAGCGGCTTGACGGATCGCTTCAGCTTTCCGGGGATCCACTTGCAAACCATCTTTTGAAAATACATATCCGAAAAATTCTACCGAGTTTTGATAGAAAGCACATTTCTTCTTATGAAGTGTTAGCCCTGCTTCCATCAATCGTTTCAACGTTGACCTTAAATGACGATGATGCTCTTCTCTCGTCTTGGAGTATATCAAGATATCATCGCTTAAGTTAATTACCCCGGGCAATCCGGACAACGTTTCTCGAATCGCATTCTGAAATACTTCAGCAGCTGACGACACTCCAAAACTCAGTCTCTTGTACCTTCTTAGCCCCACATGTGTCGAGAAAGTAGTAATGTTCCTACTTTCAGGGTCCAACTCCAACTGATGATACCCTGCATTAAGATCTAACTTGGAGAACCATTGGGCCCCATTCAGATCCGCAATAATGTCATCCATAGTGGGGGTTATGTGCCTCTCTCTCTTGATGGCCTTGTTTGGCAGGCGCATGTCAACACATAGACGAATCGCTCCCGGCTGTTTCGGCTTCGGTGCGATCACCAACGGTGATACCCATGGCGTAGGCCCATCCACTTTTTCAATGACTCCTTGTTCTTCCAACGACCGCAACTCTTCCTCAACAACTGGCCGTAGATGAAAAGGCACCCGACGATGTCGTAGAGCCACAGGAACCACAGTGTGGTCTATGTGCAACTTGATGCGTTTTCCTTTCAAACGTCCTAGTCCCTCAAACAACTGTGAGAATTCATGGAGGAGGCGTTCCACTTGAGTGTCATAAATTTGACGCGCAAAGAATACCAGCTCTAACTCTTCAGCCGTGTGACACCCTAGCAAAGTGCCGCGATCCCCGGCTACGACATAGAACTTTGCATCTGCTGATCTATCTCCACTGCTTACGGCCACTTCCACGATTCCTTTGAGGGGAAGTGGCTCTCTTCCCCCATAATTATATATTTTAGTAGCTGTTGACATAAGTGGCGGGGCAGGTACTAATTTTTTGAAAAGGGTTTCATCCATGACATTGACAGACGCTCCAGTGTCAATAAGTACAGAAACCCGCGTGCCATTGACGTAGACATCACTCATGGGCGGCGGCCTCTTTTTCCCTGGTTTTCCTCCCGTGAAAGATATAACAAAAATGTCCTCATCTTCATCTTCCTCAAATACCGGACCACTCGCTGTCGCCTGATCCCTTGCTTCCTCCGCACTTTTGGATACAGCTCTGACATTCGTTTCTCTTCCTTTCTGTTCACCTGGCTTGTTTCTCCTGGACCTGCCCATTTTAGCAAAATGGTTCGGCTTACCACAGCGGTTACATGATTGCCCTTTTGCGGGACACCCAGCATTCGATCGATGTTCATAGCCACAACTTCCGCAGGCTCTCTCGCTAGGTTTAGAGGGGTTCAGCTTACGAGGTGTTGTCGGACGTGTCTGGACGGCATCTACTTGTTCCTCCTTAACTTGAACCACGCGAGTCGATGACGCTGCAGCCATTGACTGACCTCTCACTGCCGCCATGGCATCTGCTCGTACCGCCGACAGTTCATGCGACCTCGCCAGAATCAGAATGTCATCAAGGGACATTCCCTGTTGCCGAAGGATAAGTTTTCTCAAAGCATTCGACCGACGTCCTTGAATGATCTGTGCTCGGATCTCTTCTTGTTGGTTGAGACCCGTGCACGAACTTACCAGTTTTCTCAACCTGGCATAAAACATATCCATCGATTCTACCTCGGTCTGTTGCGCCTGTCTGAGCTTAAAACGTTCATAATCGGAGTTAAGTTGAGGATCAAAATGCCTATTCAAAGCAGTCACCGCTGCGTCAAAATCAGATTTATCCCCTGTATCAGGGAGAGAATCAAAAAGCTCCTGTAACTCATCTCCACCCATCAAAAGCATCACAGACCTGCTTACTGCTCCATCCGTCTCTCGGGTAGCACAAAAATAATTTTCTAAGCGATTTATCCACAGACGCCACCTTGGCGCAGCTGTGGCTGGATCAATCAGCTGGCTAAACGGTGGTAAAGAAGTAAGTGAGGAGTGAATACTATTATTTAGTTGTGCTGGAAGTTGAGGATTTCCTGGTGGTTGAGGAGGATTGGCATTATTAGCATTGTCTTGTAGTGGGGCACTCATATTTGCACTGTCTCACTCTAGTGCTTTGCACAGGTTAAGATATCTCCTTCCCTTTTTCTAGTTTTTTTTTCCTTTTGGCAGGTCTTCTACCTTTTTTTTTCCTTTTTTTTTTTATATATGATACCTCAGTCTCAGGGAGCACATGTGTCCGTTTTTTTTTATTTTTATTTAACAATTCCCCAGCCTCGGGGAAAACACGTCGATTTCCAAAGATTCCCCAGCCTCGGGGAAAGCGCTCCGTCGATTTTAGGAATTCCCCAGCCTCGGGGAAAGCGCTCCGTCGATTTTAGGAATTCCCCAGCCTCGGGGAAAACACGTCTATTTCCAAAGGTTCCCCAGCCTCGGGGAAAGCGCTCCTCACTCGCCGCTTTCACTCCGTCTGGAGACGCTCAGAGAGAGAGCGCTCAGCTGAAATTGACGAGCCTCGTCAATTTCAGCTGCTCTCCCGGCAGCAAGGACACGCCCTAGGGCAGGGCACTCTACGGAGCGATTCGCTCCCGTCCACGATCCTCTTCTGGGGGCGGAGCGGGGCAGGGCTCACCTTCCTGGGTTTCCCCGATCGGGAAATCAGACGGCACCAGCCTCCGCTAATGCGAGGCACACCAGGAGGCCACGGGCTTCGCTCCTCACCGGGTTGACGCCGCGCCACATGGTTTACTTTTCCAGCAGCTGTCTGCACCATTCATTCGGTACGTCGTTTTTTTTTTCTCAGGCTTTTACAACCTTTTATATTTGGTAATTATTGCGCGATGACTCGCATCCCGCTCTTCGCCATTGTACTCGTGGCGCAGTATTGTTTAAAGACCACGCATAGACCAGTATCTTAGCTGCCACACTCGGAACTGCGTCACCACAGTTCCGTCCTTTATTTATAGCTTAGTGCTCAGTGCCCCTCCCGGACACGTTGAGCACGCTACTGAAACACGGAGAGCCCGCGTGGCTCTCCGTTCACTCTTTACAGTTTCCATCCAAGATCACTCACGGAGAACCTCCATTTCAGACAGTTTCTCTGTATCAGGTGAAATTGATCGATATAGCAACTTTTGATGAACAGGTTCAGAACCTTACCAACAAGCTAATGACTAGACTAGACTATTTCCCAAGAAAATTCTGAAGAAAGCAAAGAAACGTGCCTGTAACAATACTATAGATTCCTTACTTGAAACTATTCCTGAATCGTCAAAGGACAGGCTCAAAATACCAGAAATCCTGCCTCTCATGTGACCCGTTTTAGGCCTACACCATTGCGTACACATGATCCTGCCTCTCATGTGACCACTTTTAGGCCTACCCCATTGCATGCACACGATCACACAATGCAACATTCCCATTTGACTTCAGCATATGCTTTGCTTTCTGCATATAGCCTGGCCCTCCTACACACCCCGCATCGTTAGGGGTAAGACCAGACGCCTTAAATTAGAAGGGTGTAACCTTTGATAAAGGGAATAGCAATACCGGTCTCATAACCATGGGCCTTTCTAGCATGCTTGTGTAATTACTTGATTGTGTTTTTTGTAACATCTCTCATTTTCAGTGCGTGACTACAGGGCCACCCTTGTTTATCTCCTCCATGGGGAGTTCCCCAGTTTAGTACCGAGTATGTACATAAGATCGTGCACCATAACTTTTGCATGCAGGTGTGCGATCATCACTGATGCATTTCAAACACCATATTGCACTGCATTTGGAACACTCTCCATTTTTTCACGTTGTGCAGTGAAGTGCATTTGACCTTGTTTCATTTTTGAAGTGCATTTGACCTCATTTTCATCTTATGAGATTCTGAATTCAGTGGCTATTAAGGAGCAATCCCTCCTGGCTACATGTTTTTTGTTTATCATTTGATTTTCTATCTGTTAAAATTCCCATTTATTTATGTCTCTATGTCTCTGCAGTACCTCATAAACTACATGCTAAGTGCAGCTGCAATTAGCAGAAGAAAATAAAGACTTATACCAATGGGTATGATGCGCATGTGTACCTACGTGCATTTAGTTATGAGTTTAGAATAAAGGGAATAACGGCACCTAGCCCTAAAGAAAGCCGTGGACCTTCTGGCCCAACTGGTTGAAACTTTTTTACCTAATAGATGCTGGAGTAGTGGAGACTTTCACTCATCGCTGTATATTTGATATTATTCATCCCACCACTCTTAGCACCAAATAAAGGCAGACCTTTGTAAGTGTCTCTGGAATATTTATTCTCTGTGTTTTTTGTGGATCCCAACCCAGCCTTCTTCCAAGATAGGCTCCCAATTATATAATTGGTGAAGCTGACCCGCCACTAGAGAATGCAGTGGTGTGGTAGGATGGCCGATGATGAAGCATGACACCCTTTTAAATATTTTGAATTTTCTGGTTTCTCATTAAGTTAGATTGACCTAAGGTCCTGCAGTGAATTAATGCAAACTATTGACAAGGTCCCTAGGATTTACCAGAACTAGGGAAATATTCCTATGGTAACCTGAGTGTGCCTTATTCACCCTTTGGTTGTCATTAGTAATGTAGCATTCTTGTTCCCTGCTCAAACCATTATTTATCTCCAACAAATCCTCATATGGCCAATTTCTGCAATGCCCCATCTGTTATAATAAACAGCTCATAATAAATGGGAAGCCTCTCATGTGGAGGAGATGGATTGATAGGGAGCTTTTTACTATATCACAACTCATTTACAACAATTCAGCTCTTCTCTCTGAATTCCCCCCTCATTCATCCAATCTACCATCTACATTCCTTAGAGAGTGTAAGTTACTGAAAAGTTACTGAAAGATTGTCTTCTAAATACACTTAAATCCTTCTTATATTCTTTAGCTCGAACCAATAATATGCCGTCTACTCCTTTCTCACCAACTATAACGTGTACAGCTTTACTCGTTTCCAAAAACTCACTACACTCATCATGATAGATCTAAGTCCAAGCAGTAAAGTTTGTGGGAATCTGATTTACAGTCCAGTTGACCTCTCTCTATTTGGGACAAACTTTGGATGAAAATTAATTCCACTGATCATCCGGCCAATTTAACACAAACATTAGACTACTTACCAATAGATTATTTTACACTCCAGCTCGATTTTAAGCTCAAGCTTCTCAAAGAAGATACTTGTTGGTGTTGTAATTCCCAATCTGTCTCCTACGTTCAATTGTTTTTGCTATGCCCAAAGGTTTCTATTTTCTGGATTCAGGTATGGGCCAGAACTGTAGCTAGAACAGGAGTATCTACACCGTTTTCCTTGAATAAACATCTCAAACATCAATTGATGGTTGGTCTCTCTTATCTCACAAATCTCTATCCATCATATGTCACAGAAATGTTCTCCATGTCTTTATGGTGCAATCCTTATTTTCAATTTTCCATGACAGTAATCCCAGCCATAGACCAAGCCAAAGCGTTTCATCTCTAAACAGAGACATCTTCAGGACATACAAAACAGTCATACAAAATACAAATCAAAATCTATGATACACTAACTAAAACATTTTTTTTTTTTTTTATATTAATCTTCATAAAAGTAAGTATACCCACAGGGTATCTGTACATCTACATGTAGTTGCCTAACATCTATATCTCCCGCAGTGACATTCAATATATCTCTATTAAGAGGGACAATCACAACCCTATTATCAACATTCTACATATTGACACAAAAAAACAGACTCATATCTCGACACATTAGTTACCTAAATGTCTTATATAATGGCCCCCTTTAAACCAAAACATGGTCATTGATATATCACAGTAATCCTTACTTACACAGGCAATGACTTTTTCAAGAATACCACAATTTAGTTCTTCTTTTTCATGTTCAATGTTACGCATCACATTGTTACTAAATCACTGTCATAATTTTGCATATTATCACCAACGAGGATTCATATCTCATCACACGAGTTATCACCAATGAGGATTCATATCTCAATACATGGAAATCATCCATAATTGCCGCTTTCAAGCCCAATCATAATCATTGCCATATCATAATAATCCTTACTTACACAAACAGTTGCTTTTTCCGTAATTCAACATCTTAGTTCTCTATTTTCATGATCTGTGTTGCTCATCACATTAATCCAAATCATTGTCAAAGAGAATGAGCAACCTAAGTCTTGTTTCCACATCCCATTCATCGTTTTGAAAGCCCTTCATAAAAACACTCCCCACACCTTAAAGAAACAGTGAAGCCCATACCTTTATCATCTACTTTTCACCTTGCTATAAACGTTATCCTCTGAGAGCCTTGGGGGTGCAATGCGATTGGGGCTTGGGTGATTGTTCTTCTGGTTTCAGTGAGTATCCATTTGTAGATCTTTCGGAGCATGCAGAGGGTGTTGAAGCAGGAGGAGGAGATGGCGTTGACTTGCTGGGTCATGGATAATGAGGAGTCCAAGATGAGTCCTAGGTTGCGTGCGTGGTTGGTGGGAGTTGGAGCGGCTTTGAGAGTGGCAGGCCACCAGGAGTCCTCCCATGTGGAGGTAGTGGAGCCGAAGATGAGGACTTGGCGATGGCCTTCATTCCTTTGTGGAGGTTGATTTTGGCGGAGTCCTTGGTGAGGGAGAGGATCAGCTGGGTGTGGTCGGAATATGAGATAATTTTGAGGTTGTGGGATCTGGCGATGTTAGGGAGCCGGGCCATGTAGACGTTGAAGAGGGTCAGGCTGAGGAACGAACCCTGGGTTCGCAGATGATTTTGGTGGCATCCGTGCGGAATGGGGGGGCGGACTCTCTGGGTTCTGCCGGTGAGAAAGGAGGTGACCCAGTCCAGGGCTCTGTCACGGATTCCTGCATTACTGAGGCGTGAGAGTAGGGTGAGGAGGCAGACGGTGTTGAATGCGGCTGAGAGGTCCAGGAGGATGAGGGCCGTGGTTTCGCCGTTGTCCAGTATGGTTGTGATGTCGTCGGTGGCGGCGACGAGGGAGGTTGCTGCAGAATCCGGATTAGGAAGTGTTAGAAATTGGGTCTTTGGGTGACAGTCAGGTTACCTCCTGTTCAAACAAGGACCCTCACTCTAGTCAGGGTAAAAGAGAATCACCCTCATCTAACCCCTGCCTACCCCCTTGGTAGCTTGGCAGAGCAGTAGGCTTAACTACAGAGTGCTAGGTGAAAAGTATTTGTACCAACACACACAGTAACTTAATGAAAACACTACAAAATGACACAAAACCAGTTTAGAAAAATAGGAAGTATTTATCAAAACAAGACCAAAACGACAAAAATCAGACATATACAAGTCAAGTTATGAATTTTTAAAGATTAAACTAAAAAATAGCGCTTAGAAACACGAAACTGCTTCAATGAGGTGTTAACACGGCGTCGTGACAGAGTCGTTCCCAACAAGCCGACACCAGCGGTGCCGGACACGAGTCGCGTAGACCCCCAAGTACAGTACCTTTGGTGAAGAGTAAAAACAAGTCGATGTGCGAAGTCGGGGATCGCGGCATCTGTGCGAAAAGTTGAATCCGCGCACTTCGAGCGAAGATCACAATGTCGGTTGCAGGCGGCGTCACCGGATTCAGCAGCGACGTCAGTCCGAAGTCGTCCGAAGTCGATTTCCTTGGATTTACACCAACTTTCCTTTCAAGGGCCCAGGGACTGGATAGGGCACCACTTGTCAGAGCAGGAGTCTCTCCAGAGACTCCAGGTGCTGGCAGAGAGAAGTCTTTGCTGTCCCTGAGACTTCAAACAACAGGAGGCGAGCTCTAAATCAAGCCCTTGGAGATTTCTTCACAAGATGTAAGGCACACAAAGTCCAGTCTTTGCCCTCTTATTCTGGCAGAAGCAGCAACTGCAGGATAGCTCCACAAAGCACAGTCACAGGCAGCGCAGCACTTCTCCTCAGCTCTTCTCCCGGTAGAGGTTACTCTTGATGTCAAGAAGTGATCTAAAGTCTGTGGTTTTGGGTGCCCTTCTTCTATCCAATTTCTCCTTCGAAGTAGGCCTACTTCAAAGTAAAGTCTCTTTTGAATGTGAAATCCTGCCTTGCCCAGGCCAGGCCCCAGACACTCTCCAGGGGGTCGGAGACTGCATTGTGTGAGGACAGGCACAGCCCTTTCAGGTGTGAGTGACCACTCCCCCCCTCCCTCCTAGCACTGATGGCTCATCAGGAAATGCAGACTGCACCCCAGCTCCTTTTGTGTCACTGTCTAGTGTGAGGTGCAACCAGCCCAAATGTCAAACTGACCCAGACAGGGAATCCACAAACAGGCACAGTCACAGAAATGTTATAAGCAAGAAAATGCTCACTTTCTAAAAGTGGCATTTTCAAACACACAATCTTAAAATCAACTTTACTAAAAGGTGTATTTTTAAATTCTGAGCGCAGAGAACCCAAACTCCACATGTCCATCCGCTCCCAAAGGGAATCTACACTTTAATCAGATTTAAAGGTAGCCCCATGTTAACCTATGAGAGGGACAGGCCTTGCAACACTGAAAAACTAATTTAGTAATATTTCACTGTCAGGACATATAAAACACATTACTATATGTCCTACCTTAACCATACACTGCACCCTGCCCTTGGGGCTACCTAGGGCCTACCTTAGGGGTGTCTGATTTGTAAGAAAAGGGAAGGTTTAGGCCTGGCAAGTGGGTACACTTGCCAAGTCGAATTTACAGTTAACACAGCATACACAGACACTGCAATGGCAGGTCTGAGACATGATTACAGAGCTACTTATGTGGGTGGCACAACCAGTGCTGTAGGCTCACTAGTAGCATTTGATTTACAGGCCCTGGCACCTCCAGTGCACTTTACTAGGGACTTACTAGTAAATCAAATATGCCAATCACAGATTAACCAATCAACAATACAATTTACACAGAGAGCATATACACTTTAGCACTGGTTAGAAGTGGTAAAGTGCTCAGAGTTAAAAAACCAACAGCAACATGTCAGAAAAAAGTAGGAGGCAGGAGGCAAAAAGATTGGGGATGACCCTGCATAAGCAAAATATTCCAACAGGAAGGGTCAAGGTTGCAGTTCTCCTCGAGGAAGCGGGTTAGTTGTCTGTTGACAGCCTTCTCGAAGAGTTTTGTCAGGAAGGGGAGCAGAGAGATAGGCCGGAAGTTCTTGAAGTCCTTTGGGTCTGCCTTGGGTTTTTGAGGAGGGTGTTGATCTCGCCGTGTTTCCACCTCTCCGGGAAGGTGGCGGACTCAAAGGAGCTATTGATGATCTTCCGTAGTTGAGGTGCGATGATGGAGCTTGCTTTGTTGAGGTTGTGGTGAGGGCAGGGATCAGATGGAGAGCTGGAGTGGATGGTGTTCATGATTTCGATGGTGTAGTTTTCATTGACGGGGGTCCAGGAGAGCAGGAGGTTAGTCGGAGGTGAATCTGTTATGGTGGTGTTTGCCTGGGGGGTCTGGGTGCTGAAGCTGTTGTGGATGTCTGCAATCTTGCAGTGAAGTAGGAGGCTAGGGAGTCGTGGAGGTCTTGGGATGGCGGGATGTTGTTGGCGTTGGAGCTGGGGTTGGAGAATTCCTTCACAACGTTGAAGAGCTCCTTGTAGCTGTGTGTTGTTGTTGATTCGGTCTTTGAAGACGGTTGTCTTGGAGGCTTGGAATAGTTGGTGTGTCTGAGGGTGGTGTTTTTGAAGGCTGCGTGGTTGTACAGAGTCTGATCTTGGTGCCACTTTCTTTCGAGTCTTTGGCAGATTTGCTTAGATTTGTGAAGGTCGGCGGTAAACCAGAAGGCCTTTCTGTCGGTTCGTCTGTTGGAGGGATTCTTGATTGGGGTGAGAGTATTGGCACAGGTGTTGACCCATTGCCTGAAGTTGCAGGCAGCTAAATCAGTGAGAGGTAGAGTTTTTACTTTTTCACATAGATATGATCATTTAATCAAGGATAGTGATGGCAAACCGGCCCAACTTTCGAGCTCGCAGTCATCACTTAGTAATATTTCTGCCACTAATAGTGAATCCAGTGAGGTTTCTAATATCTCAGATCAGGAAGTTTCTAATAAACAGGGAACAAGGTCTTTTTTAACCGAAATGCAGAGACTCAGACAGGGACAAAGAGAAACAAACAGAAGGGTAGAAGACCCCGCAAAACTAGAAGAAGTAAGAGAGGGGGGGGCAAAAAGAAACCAGAGTAGGGGTTCAAACCAGATCTTGGAACAGGAGAAAATGAGGGACACAAACGATGGGTCCATTGATATTGTCAACCTATCGAATTTTGAACTTTCTACTCATGCCATTACATTACTTACCAAGGGACTAGGCTTTTGCCCGACTAGTTCTGGGGATTTTCAAAAAACCAAAATCGATTTTTTAAAGTTTGTGAGGAGACTAAAACTTAAAAAGTTTTTTAGTGCTAACAATAAGACTACGGATAGGGACATCCTTTCGGCTGTTAATAAGGATTATTACCCTCTTTCTATTAAAGATATACATGACACAGCGGTATTGCTCTCTATTACAGATTATGAGCAGGATCCCATGGTAGTGACTAAGGTGTTAGAAGACTTGGATGTGGTACCAGAGACTAGAGCAAGTGGCTTGAAATCTAGATCTAGATGGATACCTGCTCTGAGTGGAGGCAACAGCGTAGATACCTTTTTCAAATTGGTGTGGCAGGATTTTTTGAAGTCTGAATGTAAAAACAAGGCTCACTATCGGAAGCAGCATAATAACTTAACTCAGAATGAAATGGAATGTCTTAAAAGCTTACGTACTTGTGAGGATATTACCATAAGGGAGGCAGACAAAGGTGGCAACATTGTGATAATGAATACCTATGATTATAATTTAGAGATTTTGAGACAATTAGAGGATCCTGCCTGTTATGAACAAATTCATCATAATCCCATACAGCTCTTTCTAATAAGATCAATAAATTTCTTAAAGCTTGTTTTGATCAACGGTTACTGAGGGAGGATGAGTACCTATATTTACAGGTATGCAGACCTAGATTTCCCTGTCTGTACACGTTACCCAAAATTCACAAAGATGCTTGCTCACCTCCGGGCAGACCTATTGTATCGGGAATGGGTGGTCTGACTGAGAGGTTGTCCGAATATGTAGATATATTCTTACAGCCATTTGTTAGCAATCTCCCCTCGTACATTAAGGACACCAAACATATTCTTGGTATCCTAAGTGATATCACTTGGGAACAGGGCATGACACTAGTGACGTTAGACGTGACCTCATTATATACTAGTATTGATCACGACTTAGGTATGATAGCTTTACGTCATTTTCTATACAGCCAATCGGCCAGTTTACATGGACACACTACAATGGTGTTGGAGATGATTAGATTGATATTGGATAACAACTTTTTTCTATTCAAAAACAATTGGTTTCGTCAAAAGAGGGGTGTAGCTATGGGATCTCGCTTTTCTCCATCATATGCAAACCTATTTATGGGGTATCTTGAACACAAACTCATATGGGGTCCTGAAGCACAAATATGGAATTCATATATACTTTTCTGGGGTCGGTATATCGATGACGTTATCATGATTTGGACTGGAGACATTATCCAATTGAAGGAGTTTGTTGAATATTTAAACTCCAATCAATTCAACATTAGGTTTACCTGGGAATATAGTAACACTAATATTACATTTCTTGATGTGGAACTCTTTATTCTTCAAGATAAAATTGAAAGTCGACTACACAGAAAAAGTACCGCTTGTAATTCAATTCTTCACGCTAACAGCGCACATCCGCGACATCAGATTTTTTCTATTCCTTATGGGGAAATGATACGTGCTAGAAGAAACTGTAGTGTTGAGTCAGATTTTATTGAAAATGTTCGTGACATTACAGCTAGATTCAAATCACGAGGGTACCCTACTGGGGTTTTGGAGAAAGCATGTGACAAAATTATGTGTGTCCCCAGGGTAGAAACCTTAAAGCATAAAAATTCAGTTTCAGATAAACACATTAGATGTGTAGTTGATTATACCCCTGCTACAATGGCTCTACGGAGATGTATGAGGAAGTTTTGGTATATACTTAAGGCAGACACAACTCTTAAGGATCTTTTATCCGATTCACCGCTATTTACTTTTCGTAGAGGTAAAACACTTAAGAATATCCTATGTCCAAGCTACCCTAAGTTTTTACTACATGATAATTGGCTCACTACCCATAACAAGGGGTTTTTCAAATGTGGCCGATGTGCGATGTGCAAGCTTAGTAGATCTGGTATTTCTAATTTTGTCAGTTTGATGGGAGATAAATTCTCTATTACTACTCACATCACTTGTGATAGCTGTTTCACCATATATATGATAATTTGTAAATGTGGCTTATACTACATTGGCAGTACTATTAGACCCCTAAAAGTTAGAATTAGTGAGCACTACAGAGCTCTTACATATCGAGATGAGTGTTATCCCATTACTACACATATGAGTCAGTGTCCGAATCAGACGGACAGATGGACCTTTGAATTTTTTGGCTTTGAGACTGTTGGTGCCAATCCACGTGGCGGAAACTGGGAGTTACAACTAAGGAAGAGGGAATGCCAATGGATTCTCAAGCTTAGAGCAGTAGAAATGGGTCTGAATTCGAATTATGAAATGGAATACTATTTAGACTGATGGAATATAACTGAAGGTATTATGTTATTATATTGCTGTTTTGACATTAATATATGGGTCTTCTCCATCTCAAAATGAAATACAAAAACAACATTAATAACCATTGTATTAGATGATTATCATGTACTGCATTTATAGTATGGTACACTTATCTCAAGCATATAAAAGGTTTTTCTTTTTATTAAATAGCCTTCTCCATTTGATGTTGCTGGATTATTGTAGAGTCGCTATGATACTTATATAGCTGATATTAACTGTTGTAATTTCAATTGACCTATCACTGCCCGGCTTGACTTTAGAGACAGGGGCCAAGGCAAAGTGTTAGTTTATCTTTGTGACTTTTAAATTGTTGCTCAGATACATGAGGAGATAACTGTTCAATGGTATACCTTGGTGGATTGAATTATGTGCGTGATTATTTTCTGTTTTATAATTACAATCGGTATATTTTTATATTTTCTGTACTGATTACGCTTGGTTTTTGTTTTCTTCTGATCTTATTTTAGGGTTGATACCAATGATAGCAACTATAATAGTTTGAGGATGTCGGGGTAGCAATGAATGATGGCTTTATTATTTTTCAAGATGGCGCCCGCGAGTTGCCGGCAATTTGGAATCGACACTTTAACAAGTCGCGCACCTCTTTCTTTTCTGATTTGCAAAACGCGCGCCGGCCAATGGGGGTTATTTAAGGAGTTATCGTAATGGAGTCAGGTTTCTTTTACGGCCGGTGCGATCGGAACTGCAATTTTCGGTTCCGGTCTTTCATATGTATTTTGTAAGAAGATTTGGTAAGATACTAATACTGGTTATAGTTATATGGGTGCTTGTTAACATTGATAATCACTTTAAATACGATATTGTTCTAATCGCTTTTTCGGTAATATTTTCGACAGTAAGACGTTGTGGATATTCTTTTTCATCTTAACGTTGATATGGCTGGATGGCCTTAAGCGGGTAGGTGCTCGATATTGATATTAGGGAAAGCACTTGACCATTATAGTTCTTTAGCCACCTGTTATACCTCGTATTGTATTTTATTTTCAGCATTTGATGAGATATATGCTGATTACGATGATAGCAGCACAAAGTCTTCTTGCATTATTATTGATTGAGGTATGACAATTTCACTGGGGTTTTATATGTTCTTGACACTTTGCACACTGGTTATTGTCACTTTATTGGAAGGTTTTTTGATGGGTCATTTGTAAACATTGTTCACACTGGCTAAAATGTTGAACTTAGTTCACTTTTTCACTATGAGAGTTGGTTAACTGTGGGTGTTGCCTTGGTCTCCTTTTCTCGTTTGTCACACTGGGCTGTGATGGTTGTTACCTTCAAAAAATGTATATTCATATGTTATGGCATGTATTACATGATTAGTTTTTGAATTTGTTTCTAATTGTATTATAATGAAGAGCTGGCTATTGCCGTTCTGTTGTAAGCTTTATTTCCTGCTTTGACAACTAATATTGGTAATTAAATACGTGTGAACATGCATTGTTATTTATAATTTCAATTTAAATATATATTGTATATTGGGTTCTTTACAGCCTTGATAAAGTCACGGGCTGGTTCATTGTCACAATAAAGGATGGATTCGTCAATCAACTTGCTCCATTAATTAGTGAATTATACTACACTGTATGTTAGAGCTTTATTTAATACTATATTGATATATAATATGAGTGCCTAGGTCTCCAATATTTAGTTGGAGAATTCCTTCACAACGTTGAAGAGCTCCTTGTAGCTGTGTGTTGTTGTTGATTCGGTCTTTGAAGGCGGTTTTCTTGGAGGCTTGGAATAGTTGGTGTGTCTGAGGGTGGTGTTTTTGAAGGCTGCGTGGTTGTACAGAGTCTGATCTTGGTGCCACTTTCTTTCGAGTCTTTGGCAGATTTGCTTAGATTTGTGAAGGTCGGCGGTAAACCAGAAGGCCTTTCTGTCGGTTCGTCTGTTGGAGGGATTCTTGATTGGGGTGAGAGTATTGGCACAGGTGTTGACCCATTGCCTGAAGTTGCAGGCAGCTAAATCAGTGTTGGTGGTGTGGATGGGTGGGTTCCGGGAGAGGGTCGTGATAAGTTGGTCTTTGGTGACCTTGTTCCAACTGCGGTGGGGGATCCGTTGTAGGGTGGTGGTGTGTTGTGGGTTTCTTGAAGGAGAAGTGGATGCAGTGGTGATCTGTCCAGTGGAGTTTGGTGGTGTGGCTGAAGGAGACATGATTGCTGGCAGAGAAAATAGGGCGAGTGTGTGTCCTGCGTAGTGGGTTGGTGTCGTGACGAGCTGTTTGAGGCCGAGGTTGGAGAGGTTGTTGAGCAGGGTGGCAGTGTTGTTGTCGTTGGTGTTCTCGAGGTGGAAGTTTAAGTCCCCGAGGAGTATGTAGTCAGTGGATGCAAGAATGTGCATGCTGATGATGTCGGTGATGGAGTCGATGAACTGCTGTTGGGGGCTGAGGGGCCTTAAGATGAGAGTCCCTCTGAGGGTGGTGTTTGCGTCAGTGTGGATCTGGAAGTGCAGGTGTTCGGCGGTGCTGAGGGTGTCTTCGTTGCTGGTCGTGACACTGAGGGTGTTCTTGTGGATGATGGCTACGCCTCCTCCTGGTTTGTTGGAGCGGTCCCTGCGGGTGATCTTGTAGCTGTCCACAATGGCTATGGCGATGCCAGGTGCTGAGGAGGGGTTCATCCAGGTCTCGGTCAGGAAAGCGATGTCTGGGGAGGCTGAGTCGAGCAGATTCCAGAGCTCTTCTGCGTGCTTTTGGATGGAGCGGGTGTTGAGGAGGATACATCTGAGATGGTTGCATCCTGTCTTGGTGGGTGGGTCATT
This sequence comes from Pleurodeles waltl, assembly GCF_031143425.1. Lineage (NCBI taxonomy): Eukaryota > Metazoa > Chordata > Amphibia > Caudata > Salamandridae > Pleurodeles > Pleurodeles waltl. The sequence goes on from NC_090450.1 coordinate 886,099,312, forward strand.
GGAATGGAGGCTGGTGAAGGTGCAGTTCCGGCAGGAGAAGGGTCCATGGGTGGTATGCGGGGAGGCTTGAAGGCAGGTGGGAGAGCGGCTGGTGTTGAGGGCGCAGAGGGTGGCGGTGTCGTAGTGCAGACATGAGTGGCAGTGGTGTGAGGGACGGGAGCCAGAGGTTGTGGCGCTAGGTGCGGTCCAGACGTGGATGGGCGTAGATGGGCTTGCCTTTGGCCATCATTAAGCAGGGAGGTGGGGGGGAGGAGAGGACAGCTGGGAGGCGGGAACGGGGAGAAAAACAGCGCAAAAAAGGGTGTGGGCCGCAAACAAGGGGGCAGGGTTGCAGGGGCAGCAGCGGGAGTGCAGTGCGAGACAGAGAGGAGGGGGTTGGTGCCACAGGGGCAGCAGCGGCAGGGAAAGAGAGAAGGAGAGAGTGAAAGTGAGAGAAAGAGAGCAGAGTGAGATAAAAACGAGGAAGAGTGTAGTGCGAAGCAGAAGGAGCACAAATGAACAGAAGTGAAGCAGAGCAGAGAGCAAAGCAGAGAAAGGAGGAGAGAGGCAGAAGGCAGCCTAGTAGGAAAGCAAAACTCTCCCACTAGACATCAGGGATGAGGCGCAGCCTGAAGCCTGCGGGTGGAGGAGAGCCTTGAACTCCTGACAGGGGTCAGGAATTCAGAGGAGCCAGGGAAAGGGCTCTACTTGCACTGTGGAGCCACGAGAGGCAGAGCAGTGCACTGACAAGGTCCCTTCACAGGTTCCTTCACATCTTACTTGTCGAGTTCCACTCGTTAGGCAAACTGGCACCATGGCATCCTGACACCATGCTTGTACGAGTGCCAGTGCATCACATGCTTTGCTTTTAAACCATCTTAATCAGTTGAAATTCCCTCCTCCTGTGTCATCCAACTCACCCTGTTTTCATCTATTCACAGGCGCCATCTTATAACGTACTCACTCTCCAATCAATTCTCTTTCAAAATCTATCTCAAAACCCTTACCATGGAACGACCCCTACAAGTCTCATCGAACATTTATTATGAACCTACAGGTCGACCCAGTTTTTATTCCTTTCCTCTTTGCACCTAATATTAATCATATCTACAAACTCTTCATGTGGCTGGCAGGCATCGTTAGTAAAACCGCAAAGCAAATAATTGAAAACAGGTAACATTTGTGAAGGTCAAATGAGTACTCAAAAAACCACAACTCTCATATCAATGCCGAACACTATCAGGATTACTGCATAAAATATTGCATCGACATCAATGTAAACTACTGTCACATTACCACACACAGGTATCCTCCAGGAACTCTTTAACAAACAAGCACACCTATTACAACTCTCTCCACACATTCATAAAAGCATGCACCATCTTAGAATGTCAAATGGGCAACCGGTTCACCATAACTACCATAGTCAATACCGGTCACTACACCAAGTAGGATCCGACCTCTAACAGGTGGCAATATCACTACTGTCCACATATTAGTAAACAGTCAAAAGAGTAATAAACAGCCATAACTTCCATACCTATACTCAACTGATATCCAGATCACTACATTTATTTCTAGTAGTACATCTGAGGTAGTATGCCTACAATCACATTTCCTACATATTCCTCCTCAAAAAAAGAACGCAATCATTATAAAACGTATAAATCTCCAATCAATGTTTTTTTTTAAATGATCCAATAAAACCTCACATTACATCACAAAGCCAGTTTATCTGAGGTGATCAAAGAGGGGCATAAGAAATGCTGTCATTCATTTTCTGTATTAAAAGTTCTCTCTACCACCCTTAGTTTGGCTCTTCTTTTGGCTTCCTATTGTCTCAAAATTAATGCCAAATCACCTCTGCTCGGGTCGGGTTGAATCCTTTTTACACCATGGAATAAGACTAAATCAGTTTATCAGAGTTGACCAAAGAGGATCTTCAGAAGTGATGTAATTCATTTTCAGTATTCAGACCTCTCTCCACTGTCCTTAATCTGGCTATCCATTTGGCTTCCTGTTGTCTCAACATTAATGCTAAATCACTCCCCTCCCCCTCTGGTTGGGTGTCATCTTTTGTATTCCATGGAAGGTGAAGCCTAAATTCTCTGGATGTATTGCTTTCAATACCCTTGTGGTACTTCCCACGTAGATCAACTGGCAATTACATACAATCACATACACCAAATATGCACTATTACAATGTATAAATTCATTAGTTGCATACCTTCTCTTTCAATTGGTTGGTATTAAACAGGCAACATTACAATCAGAAGATACAGTATTCCCTTTTGGAGGAGCCAGTAACTAGCTACTAGCCTCCCTTATTTTAGGAACAGTATAGCTTTTTGACACTGGGTTTATGATTGTTGCTCCTCTCCTACATGTGACCATGGGTTTGTCAGATAAAAGATTAGCCAAACCAGGGAATCCCGCAGGAGACCCTAATGTCTTTGTAGGATTTGAAAAATCTTATTGTGATCAGCACTGTGGGGGTCATTCTGACCTCCGCGGGCGGCGGAAGCCGCCCGCCTGGCGGGAACCGCCAGAAGACCGTACCGCGGTCAAAAGACCGCAGCGGTCATTCTGAGTTTCCCGCTGGGCTGGCGGGCGACCGCCAGAAGGCCGCCCGCCAGCCCAGCGGGAAACCCCCTTCCATGAGGATGCCGGCTCCGAATGGAGCCGGCGGAGTGGAAGGGGTGCGACGGGTGCAGTTGCACCCGTCGCGATTTTCAGTGTCTGCTTGGCAGACACTGAAAATCTTGGTGGGGCCCTGTTAGGGGGCCCCACGACACCCGTTACCGCCAGCCAGGTTCTGGCGGTCAAAACCGCCAGAGCCAGGCTGGCGATAAGGGGGTCGAAATCCCCATGGCGGCGCTGCCTGCAGCGCCGCCATGGAGGATTCCCTTGGGCAGTGGGAAACCGGCGGGAAAACGGCGGGACACCGCCGGTTTCCCGTTTCTGACCACGGCTGTACCGCCGCGGTCAGAATGCCCATGGGAGCAGCGCCAGCCTGTTGGCGGTGCTCCCGCGGTCGTTGGCCCTGGCGGTCCATGACATCCAGGGTCAGAATGACCCCCTGTATGTTGAAACAAATGGTATTTTCCTTTGTATTCTTATGTTTGTCCTCTTTGTTACAATAGTACTCATCTCCACCTTCATAATCATTTATTCTGCCTGATCCAATACTCTTGTCTCCTATCATCTCACCTTCAATCTCTTCCTTAGACCATTAATCTCATTTCTGAAATCCATCTCCTCACTACAATTGCCACGGATTCTAATCAGTTACCCAAAATGGATGCCATTGACAAGCTATTTGGGATGTGCACTGTGCGCTCTGAATATACTGTTTGTGGCCATTGACTTCCTCAACAATCTACAACAGATCTTTTCCCCGGTAATGAAAAGTTCCACATCTAGGAAGGTAATTCCCTTTTTACTATGGTTCATAGTGAACTGCACATTGTATGAATCATTGTTCAGGTATCTAAAAAATTCAGTCCATTGTGCCAAAGAAAGAACTGGTCCATATTACCAGGATATCATCAATAAATCACCCCCCAAAATACATACATAAGTCATCCAATCCTTAGCAGCTGAGGCCCAAACATGCATCCCCTCAAACCACCCTATAAAGGGGTTGGCTTATGAGGGCACAAATCCTGACTCCATAGCAGTCACTTGTAACTGTTGATACCACTCCCCATTGAAAAAGAAAAAGTGGTTCATAAGAATTCATCATCTGTATTAGCATCTATGAGTGCTCGAAAAGGCTGGCACTCCTGGAGCTCAAAAAAGATGTTAAAGAATGAATTCCAACTGCATGTTGAATACACGTTTACAAACTCACCACATCCAGAGATACAAACTTCGAATTCTCGTTCTATACCACATCCTCAAGTTTATTAAGTACATCCATAGTATCTCACACATAGAAAGGCAAAATACTTGCTAGTGGTTTCAGGAATTGGCCTACATATTCAGAGAGTACCTAAATTGAACCACTGATTTCTGCAATAATAGGTCATACCAGCAAGAATCTCCCCCATTTATGCACCTTAGGTAAGAGATATATGAAAAGGCTCAGAGGGTCAGTTACCTTCAAATATCTATTCTCAACATCATTCAACAACTCTCTGACCTACCAATTGTTAAGTTTCTCCAATAATGTTCACTTCAATTAACCATGGGATTACCAGTCACTGGCTTATAGCAAGTGGCGTTCCCCAATTGCCTAGCAATCTCCCCATCATAGTCAGATCTATTCATCACTATGAGGTTGTAACCCTTGTCAGCTTCCCTCATAACTTTGTAAGCTTTTAATGATTCCCTTTCCCTTCCTAGTGAGATTTTGGTGGTTAGCTCTCCTTCCAATCCCTTTAAGGTTTTTATCCTCCAATCTGTTGAGATCCTCTATTTCTTTTTGAGAAAACAGGTTTGTCCCAGAGAACTGTTTCCATTGTGGTGTAAACCAAGAGGAAGGTCTGAGACAACTTACTACAGTCTTTTTGTTTATATTCTTTCCACCAGAAACGTCTAATGTTTCAAAGGAACCTTTTAGTTTCAGTTGCCTAGTGAATGTAAACAAGTCAATTTTAGTTCAATACAATTTCAATTTTCCAAGATACAAAATCTCAAAGCTTTTTGCAAAACTGGAGTTTCCTCCACGGTCAATATTTGGTTGGATAAGTTAATCACTTGTAAATCCCCCTCCCCATCAGTAATCTTTGGTATATTCTCTGTCCTGCCCAATGTTATATTCTATTCCTTGATTGGTTCCTGGTCTGAACTCCTATACTACCTGCATTTTCTTTTCCCACTTGATTTCCCCCTCTTATTCTTGTCTCAATTCTCAACTGTAGGAAAGTCTTCCTTTTTGCCCTGGTCAACCCCAAACTTTTTGGACAGGTACTGGTGGTTACTGACTCTTGGCTGTGCCCTGGGTACTGCTTACCAGTCCCAGGCCAGTGCTCTGAGTAAAGTGGATATGCAAATTAGGCTAATTATAATTGGCAAAGTTAACTTACCTATAAGTCCCTAGTATATGGTAGGGCATGGAGGTTTAGGCACCCCAGCATAGGTAGTGCCCCCATAGGTGTACTGCTGGGGTGCCCAGTGTCATTTTAAAGGCAGGTCTGCCTTTCTGGCTGCTTTTAAATTAAAGTTACATGCAAATTCGACTTTGGAATTAAAAGTAGTTCCAAAGTCTTAAACTACCTTATTTTTTACATATGTCACCCCTAAGGTGTGCCCTATGTGCCTCTAGGGCTGGGTGCTATGTAACTATAAGCAGGGACCTTATAAAAATAGTTTGATAAGCCCTGGTGAGGTAAAACAGCCAAATTTGTTTTTCCCTCATTGTAGTGAATGGCCTCCGTAGGCTAGAATGGGGAGACTTTATTTTAATTTTAAAAGTCCCCTTAAGTAACAGATACAAAGAGTTTGGTATCAAATTAATTGTTATACTAAATCCCACAACTTCCAGTTGTTGGATTTACTATAACTTGTTCAGGTAAAGAGTTTTAAACTTATCTGAAAAGTTGCCAACTTCAGCCCTGCAGTGTTTTTGCTGCTGTGCTCTGATTGGCCAGCCTCAGGGTGCCTTGATGAGGTGTGAAGTGGCCTGACTTCACATAAAGAGATGTGCCTGTGAGAAGAGATGTCCCCTCAGCAGATGGTGAGGCAGGGAGGGGAGAGCTGCCAAACTGGTATTCAAAGGCAGAGAAGGACATTTGGAGCAACCCAGCAACACCCCACACCCTGCAAACCCAGACAATTAGGTACCCCCTTGATTAGATTAGGAGAGGGCAGGAGAGGGGTGTGTTTAGTATTTTTAGTCACAACAGTGGGTGGGCTCAGCTAAGTGTAACCTCCGAAAATCACTTTCAGACATGATGGATTTTTGAGGAATGTTGCTCTCTGGGATTGATTTTTGCCACACTTCCCAGGAAGTCATCATCACAGGGGGAAGGACCCTGCCCCTGATTGGAGAACCAAGACCCCCCTGTTTTTTACCCAGGAGCATGGATAAAACTGGCAGACCTGCACCCACACCTCAGATCCCCATCAGATTCCAACAAGGAAGAACTACAGGAGAAGAAGGATTGCTCTGCTGGACCCCTGGCCTGCACCTGGACCCTGCACTCTGAAGGACTGCACCAGCTGTACACTTGGTCTTCACCACAAGAAGGACTTTGCCTGGCTTCAACTGGTTCAAGGAAGGACTACCTGTTTGCTACAGGTGAAAAATTGCTAACCAGAGTCCCTGGCACCAACTCCTGAAGAAACCAACCAGCTGACCACTGTCTAGTGGCCAAAAAGGAGTTTGCACCAGGTGCATTCTGGGAGTTGTAGTCCACACCCCCAAGGATCATCTCAGAGCTTCTGGAACCTTGGGGTGAGCTGTGGACCCCAAAAGAACCTTAAAGGAACATCTGGAAGAAGATCCAGAAGTTTGGAGAACTTTTGAAAAAAAGCTCCATCGAGGGACCAACCCGCTGCGGCAACTCTTGCTGGCTTGCCTCAACCGCAACCTGGCCTGACTTGCAGGTTCGTCCTGGTGAAGAAAATCTCCAAAAAAGAGATTATGTCTGAATGTAGGAAGTTGACCGGGACCTCCCAGCCAGCGTATCCGAGGAGGGCTCCAAGGACGTCGGATCAAGGTTTGCCCCGGTCGAAGGATTTTCACCTCGAAAAAACGACTAAGTCCGAAGGTAAAAATCTCCACGAGGTTTCCCACAACGCGTATCTGAGGAAGATTTCCAGGAGGTCGGCTTGGACTGGCAGGTTCGGCCCCCTGAAGAAAATCTTCAGAAAAACAACTAAGTCAGAAGGTAAACTTTTGACCGAGGCCTCCTGTGGGCTGTAGATGAGTCAGGCTCCATTGCGGTTGGCCTTAAGCTTTGACTTTGCCCCGGTTGAGGTGCGACCAGATGACCAGATTGGCGCTTTTTGTTTCTAGGCGCTAGAAAACAATAATTTTTTAAAAATCATATCTCCGGTTCCCCTTATCCGATTTTATTCATTTTTGTGTCATTTTAAAGATAACAATATAATCTATTTTTATAAATTGGTTTTGGATTTTTAAAGTGTTTCCTGTGTTTTATTTAATTACTGTTTTGTGATATTTAAATGCTTTACACTCTGGCCCTCATTCCGACTTTGACCGGCGGCAGTCGCCGCCGGCCTGTCGGGGGCCGCCAGAATACCGCTGCGCGGTCAAAAGACCGCCGCGGTAATTCTGACTTTCCCGCTGGGCTGGCGGGCGGCCGCCTTCAGGCCGCCCGCCAGCCCAGCGGGAAAGATGCTTCCACGATGAAGCCGGCTCGGAATCGAGCCGGCGGAGTGGAAGCTGTGCGACGGGTGCAGTGGCACCCGTCGCGTATTTCACTGCCAAGCAGACAGTGAAATACTTGTAGGGGCCCTCTTACGGGGGCCCCTGCAATGCCCATGCCAGTGGCATGGGCACTGCAGGGGCCCCCAAGGGCCCCGCGACCCCCCCTACCGCCATCCGGTTCCCGGCGGTCGGACCGCCGGGATCTGGATGGCGGTAGGGGGGGTCGGAATCCCCTCGGCGGCGCAGCTTGCCTTGGAGGATTCAATGGGGCGGCGGTACACTGGCGGGAGACCGCCAGTGTTGCCGGTCCGACCGCGGCTTTACCGCCGCGGTCGGAATCCCCATTGGAGCACCGCCGGCCTGTCGGCGGTGCTCCCGCGGTCCTCCGCCCTGGCGGTCTTTGACCGCCAGGGTCAGAATGACCGCCTCTGTCTCTTAAGTTAAGCCTTGTCGCTCGTTGCCAAGCTACCAAGGGTTGAGCTGGGTTTAATTTACTGAAACCTAACTGGACCTAAGTGGAGATTAGTGGCCTATTGCTAAGTGTAGGTACTTACCTGCCCTTACCAATAACCCATTTTCCAACATCAACCTGTTGACCTTATTGGAAAAAGAAAAGCTATGCATAGGCTCTTTTCCCATTTGGGCATTACTAGGTCCAGGCTCCTCCACAGAGGATAAATCTGAACTATTAATAGAGATTGTATCCTGGTCTTTTTTACTATCCTAATAGAAATTGTATCCTGGCCCTTTTTACCTCATCTCTTTCTCTATCTACAGGAATGTCATCAAAACTTTTAGAAAATGTAAACATCCTACCACTAGTATAATCCCTCCCCATCCCTTCTGATTTTATTGAAATTTCTCTCTTTTAATTCCCCTTGGTACCCAATGATATCATTGTTTAAAATCTCATAGTTTTTCTCTGTCAATTCTTTCAAGTTCATCTCCTTCCTTAATATCCTGTTCCAACCTCTCAATTTCCTCTTTCACCACCTTCACTTTCCGTTCAGAGTTTTACTCAAAGTCCTGATCATGTTAAATGAGTCATCATACAAATTACCCTCCCATTCTGTTAACAAATAACCATCCAAGTCATGAAACATTGAAAATATCAAAATCCTTAATCCTCTAAGAATTTTTTTGTTCTCAAAATAGTTTTTCAATGGTACCCCATCCCACCATTTTGAGAATTCCTTTTCTTGAGTCTTTCCAAACGTATACATTTTTACTTTAAACTTTCCATCTGATTGTCAGACTTCTTCTGCCTCATTGCATCATTAAAAAAGTTTTTAATTAGCTCATAATAGATGTTGATATGTATTTTGCATGAATGTTTTTTAGGCCCTGAAGAAGTCTCTGTTTAGAGATGGAATGTGTTGGCTTGGTATACAGCTTGGTTTACTGTAATGAAAAATTCAAAATAAAGATTGCACCATAATACTTGGAGAACGTTTCCTTGACATATGATGGATAGAGATTTGTGAGATAAGAGAAAGGGATCATCGATTGATGTTTGAGATGTAAGATGCTCCTTTCAAGCTGGAAAGAAGCATACATGATGAAATACAGGTTGTCCTCTCTAAAGAGAAGCTGATACTAAGTGAGTTTTGGTGGGTAGTCAAAACTGGGGGAGTGGTCACCAGAGGACCATAAGAAAGGACCTTTTCAGTAAAGATTTAGCACTATTGCTGGAGGTTAGATCTTTTATTAGCAATTGTTTTACAGGTGATTACGTCCAAGTGGAAATCTACAGACAATCTCAACATTCAATAATGGTGGCATTTGTGTCATAGTCACAGACTTGATAGATATAATCTACTTTATTTTCCATTGTCTGTTAAACAAGATATTGTATAGTCATCTCTCACTATTTATCTTCCTGAAGTTGCAATTCCTTTCGCACCTTGACCTCCTCTAATGATTCTTCTGTCTTATTCACTATAAGAAAACTGCAGGTTTGGTTTGTTCATTGTTTCATTGAAATATCTTATTGGAATTTTATAGATACTATTATGTGAAGTTTATTCTTTCAATTCTCTTTCCTTCCATTTTTTCTCTTTCTATCTTTTACCTTCTTTCTTCACCATATGTGCTTTTCTTTAGGTGCTTGTACAGCATTAGACTCTTTCTAGTTCCATCTGCATTTGTATTCCCATTGTTTTTATTTGATATTTTTTTCTGTGAATTGGCATAATTTTCACATGTGCACTTGTATTCTCAAATACGCATATTAAAGTAAGTGCCAAGGTGATCTACCAAAGAGATGTGTGTGAAATAGAATGTAATACAAGCAAAAACAGACAGATTGTGAACTAACTAATTCAATGATTCACAATTGTATTAAAAAGTCAAAGTTTGAAAATGCAAAATGGTGGGTAAACAAAGAAAATCTGTAAGTATGTTCAGAAGGTGGTACAGGTAATGAGGTATTCTCATAACAATCCATTGAAATTGACTCCCTAATGATAGACAACATGAAAATGATAAACTCATACAAGAAGACAAATACCCCTTAAAGTGTGAAGAACCAGAACCTTTTGGGCCTGGCGGCGCAGGGTACGCCTAAAATCTCCTTGGATTCACCTGCCTCAACTAACAGAGACACGGGACACTCTGTCAGGCGTAAAAGATCGGATTTTATTAGCTGCAGCTAGTACAGTTGTCCAAGAAGTACACAAGGTATGTTCTCAGGAGACTGCCACTTTACTTTGTGGCGCACAATCTTATATACCGTATAAAAACACTTATTAACTACATACACTCCCAGAACACATAGAAAGGAGCCAGTAAGAATGATGTAAAGATAGAACAGAGTCAATAGAAATGTCGGAAAACAAGACAGAACAAAGTATCAAGTGATTTAAGGTTGCCTCCCCTCCAGCTGTGTTTGTCACCCCTCCCTTGAACTAATTCATTAACCGATCCACAACGAAGTTGCATGTGGTGCGATAAGTTTGTGTGCGTTTGGAAGACAGTTGTGAAATGAGAGAATACTAGCAAAGGACAGCGAAGGCCAGACGATAAGATAAGATCGGCGGAGAATAGTGTGAGCCTACAGATAGTTGAAACAAGGATTAGAAAACCAGACAGGGATTAGTGTACTCGGTCAGACCTTAATACCAGTCTTGTAAAGATAGAGGCAGAAGACTGTTTTGAACACCATGTTGCAGAATAAGCAGAAAAGGCAGAATGGACTTCGTTCGCTGTGCTGCCTGAGTGAAGGCAACATAAAATGGCGGCGGGCCACAAAATGACGGGTCGATACGATCGTATTAAAAATTGAATTTCCTCAGACCCTCCTTTTGCCAGAACTCAGGCAAGATACACAAACTCATGTTAATCTGAGTCGATGTCTATGGCCATGAGGTCATCAAGCTGTTGCTGTACCATCATTTTGATATTCTCTGTTCTTTGTGACTTGGGTTTGGGAATACATGCAGTAGCACATAGGTTGCAGACGGCAGGACCGCAGTGCATACAAAGGCAACAAGAGAATATAAAAGCTAAAATTACTCCAAAGAATGTCAATACCTTCCAACCCCATTTGGACAGTAATCCCCAAAACCACTCTGAAAAGGACCAATCTCCTTCGTCCTGATGAATCGACTCGGAGATTATGTGTAACTTAGAGATAGCTTGGTATACTGTCGGAGCGTCATTAGGTATGAAAATACAGCAACTTGATCCGATCAATTTGCATACTCCACCACGGTCCGCAAGAACAAAGTCTAAGGCAACACGGTTCTGCAAGGTCATAAGACGATCAGCCTGTAGTTCAGCTGTAATGTTACTTAAAGCTCCTACAGTGATGTCTATAGTGGTTTCTACGACACGAACCAATTGCCTTATATTTCTGCTGTTGGCCATTGGACCCCAGAAGGGAAGAAATCCTTTGAGGAAATCTCCTCCCTCTTGTCCTGCTGTGTCTTTCGAATCCACAATCCCTCTGCCATATCTATTTTTATGATGGTTCGCAGGAGCGGTGTATGTAGGGGGAAGAAGAAAGGCTATATAACAAGTACCAGAAAAATCAGCTGGCAACCACGTATAAGCCCTATCGTGGCAAACGAAGTATGTACCTTGAGATGGTACTAACGGCAGTGAATTCAGGGCTGAATAAACATATGTATGGGAACATAAACTTTCTCTTTGTCCGGTGTTTGGAGTTCTTCCATTTATTTGCAGACAGAAATTTCCTTGTTGGGGTATGACCCGTATCGGAGGAGATTTTCCTTGCTCAACCTTATCATTGAGGCTGGAAATGTAATTAGTTATGTTCCAATTGGTATATGCTTTTCTTTCATCTATGGAAGCTTCACTTTTTTCCATGATTTTAGTCATAGCTACCATTCCCTTTATCAATAAACTATGACTGAAATCTGAACCAACACTATGTGAACTGACAGGTTGTTTAATTTTACTTTGATATGCATTATTGAAAATGACAAAATAAGCCCAAGCGGAACCTTCATAGGAGAATGGAAGAACTAAATATGGCATTCCATTTTCTACTGTATGTGGTATGAGTCCACACACCCAACAGTCAGTTGTATTGATCACTAACTGATGTTGATGTAACAACTGGACGAAGGAATTGTTAAAGTATTCAGTTCTTCTAATGAGTTCATGCTGGGGAAGAGTGTGGAATAGGTGCGGAGAGATAGTAGAAGAAGATGTAGAGGTAGGAGAAGAGACAACTTTTTGCTGCAGAGTAATAATGATCCAGTTTACAGATGCCAAAAGAATACACGACAATATAATGACGCATAGAGCAATACTACAACGACTACATATTTCTTTACAATTATTCTGTACATTTTTACTTTCTCTTTTATTTAATGTAGCCTCCATCTTTCTAAGTGGATGTTCACGGCAATCATCCTCAATCACTGTAGTCACGATTATCTACCGTCCTATGACACTGTGAGGTCCTGCAGGCCTATTGCCACTTACTCAGGTCGTGACTAAGACTCCTACCGTGACCCTGCAACCGGGATAGAGTACTACATAGGAGAGAAAGTTACAAGTTCTTTGGTCTTGGTCTCAAATTATAGCGTTCCTGTCCAGAGGCAGTCTGGTTTTGAAACAATGTTCCTGGATTTGTCGTGTTTAAGCGTCGATGCAATGGTATTGCTTCTTGAAGGATGTCGTCGTCCTCTTTCTCAGAAAGTGTTCCAATTAGACGCGCATCACTGAATGGTACAAATTGCGGAACTTTCTCACTTTCAGAGTCACTGATGCCTCTACGGACCCATTGATCGAAAGGCAAAGGCAAAGGCACTTTCTTGCAGTGCACGGCATGCACCCAGTTTTTCTTTCCTTCGACTTTAACTGCTGTTCTTGTGGTCAAAAGATCCAGGCGTGGCTCTCTCCATCTGGGCTCCAAATTTCTCTGTCGTTGGAAATTTTTCGTGCAGACCCAGTCACCTGGTCGGATGGAATGACCTGGGTCTGTGGAAGCCTCTGGTAGAGCACTCTGAACCTGTTGATGAAGAACACGCAATTTAGTTGTAAGGTCATGCAAGTAGTCAATCAACATCGGGTATGGCAAGTCTGAGTATTTCTTAGGGCGAGGAACTCCCCATACATTAGCTGGGCGACCAAATATCACTTCGTAAGGGCTAAGCCCCAAACGAGAGTGTACTGCTGTTCTGATGGACAGAAGAGCCAATGGTAAAGCATCAGGCCAATTAAGTCCTGTGCTAGCTTGCACCTTAGCAATTTTAAGCTTCAAGGTTCCATTGTAGCATTCTACTAAACCAGCCGACTGTGGGTGATTCGCCGCGTGGAACTTCTGTTTTATGCCAAGACCTGCACAAACTTTTTGCATGACTTGACCCACAAATTCGCTCCCATTGTCACTCCAGACAATGCGCGGCAAACCAAACCTAGGGAAGAATTCTTTCAATAGTATTTTGGCAGTTGATAAAGCAGTATTGTCCTTCAGAGGGTAGGCTTCTACCCATCTAGAAAAAGCACATACTACCACCAGAACATATTTGAGATTGTTGCATCGTTCCATGTGAATATAATCGATCTGCAACACCTCAAATGGATATGTTGGAGGAGCAAAATGACCTGCTGGAGTTGGGGTTCCCTTTCCCGGATTGTACATCAAGCAAACAATACAATGTTTTACTACATTATTTGCACACTTTGGGATTCCCTCATTTTGCCACACTGGAGCCAGAAGTTTACATATTCCTTTTGCACTTAGGTGAGCTGGACCATGTGCCATAGTAACTACAGGTAGTACATAAGCATCTGGTAACAGCCAACGTTGATGTTCTGATAATTCAACCCAACATCCCATCTCATCTAACATTCCTGTACTTTCCTTCCACTTTCTCAACTCATTCTCCGTAGCCTCTCCTTGAATTGATTTCACACTCTCTACTGTATCTTCACACATTCCCTTTTCTCTTACGCAGTTTGCGGGACCTGCAACATACATTCGACTTGTGTTGTCTCTGGCTGTCTTTTTCGCTACCTCATCTGCAAATGCATTTCCTCGACCAACATCGTCCACAATCTTTTTGTGTGCACTACACTTCACGATCGCTATCTGAGTAGGCATTGTAAGTGACTCAAGAAGTTCAGTCACTAATTGACCATGTTGTATCTTAGTACCATGGGAAGTAAAGAATCCTCTTTCCTTCCATAAACGCCCAAAGTTAAACGCTACACCAAAAGCGTATTGGCTATCAGTGTACACGTTTACTCTTTTTCCTTCGGATAACACACACGCTCTAGTTAAGGCTATCAATTCAGCTGCCTGAGCTGAATTATGTCTAATGCGTGCTGTCTCCACAATCGTATGCAAAGTAGTAATAGCGTAGGCTGAAACTGTATCTCCATTCGGGAGCTTGAAACAAGAACCATCTACCCATAGTGTTCCATCTGGATTCACCAATGGCGTGTCTTTTAGGTCAATTCTACCCTTAGTCTCTTCTTCAGTACGGAGAAAACAATCATGCTGTTCAGAAACATCTCTCTCTTCTGGAAGAGGCAACAAAGTAGCTGGATTCAGGGTATTACATTGTTTGATGTGTATGTGACTAGCCAAAAGCGTCAGCTCATATCCGGACAACCGAGCACTCGTAAGATGCTGCGTTTTTGTCCTATTTAGTAAAATATCCACTGCATGTGGCACCATAACAATGAGAGTATTATCTAGCACTACTCCAGCAGACTGTCGAATAGAAATTGCTGCTGCCGCCTTAAGACAACTAGGCAATGCTTTAGCTACTGGATCTAACGTAGCTGAGAAATATGCACATGGTCGCTGTTGATCTCCAAAACGCTGCGTTAAGACTGACAATGCACAACCCTCTCTTTCGTGGACATAGAGCGTAAAGGACTTACTGTAATCAGGAGTACCCAATACAGGAGCAGAACACAAAGCAATACGCAAATCAGTAAAACTCTTCTGACACTCGTCAGTCCACGGAAGAGGCTGAGGCGTATCTTTTAAAGTTAGCGCCAACAGCGGTTTAGCCAATAAAGAGAAACTCGGAATCCACTGTCTACAATAAGAAGTAATGCCCAAAAAGGCACGTACCTCTCTTTGTGTGGATGGCACTGACATTTGTGCAATTGCCTGAATTCGTTCGGGGGTCAATCGTCGTCCCTCCTTTGACAAGAGATGACCCAAATAAGTCACCTCGCGACAGACATATTGTAATTTAGAAGGAGAAACCTTGTGATTTAGATCAAACAAATGACGCAACAGTGCAACGGTTACGTTTTTGCAAATCTCCTCTGAATCAGCGGCAACTAACAAGTCATCCATGTACTGAATGAGAGCGGCACCGGACGGTAAGGAAAAAGCATCAAGATGACATTTTAGAGCTTGACTGTAAACAGAGGGACTTTCACAATAACCTTGAGGTGCGCGTTTAAACCGGAAGCTTCGGCCTCCGAGGGAAAAACCAAAAATATCTCTACTCTCTTCGGCGATGGGAATACTAAAGAAAGCATTCTTTAAATCGATAACTGAAAACCAAGTCGCTGTAGAAGGTATCATCGTCAACAGAGCAGTGATATCTGGGACTACAGGAAACTGTGGTACGACAATCTTGTTTACCTCCCGAAGATCAATTACAAAACGATAAACAGGAGGCTGAGAAGGATCAGTGCGTTTAAGAACCGGAAGAACAGGACTGTTACATATATTTCCTCTCGTTTCCTCAACCACACCCTTCTGAATCAAATCATGGACAATTTCCAGAAGTGCTTTCTCACCTTCAGTAGAAATTCTGTATTGCGGAATACGTGGCATTTCAGCATTGGGCTTAAGAGTAACAACATAGGGTGGGATCTCAAGACAACCAACGTCATTCGGACCCGTAGCCCAAAGCGTTTCGGGAAGAGAAAGCAATTCAGGTGGGAATTGATCTTTTGATAAGTACATTGGACTAGTCATTTTCTGTCCTAGAGTGAGGTATACACCAGAAGGTGAACAATATATCGTAGCATGCATTCTTTTTAATAGATCTAAACCCAACAGATTTTCACCACAACCATTCGTCAGAAGAAGCGAAGCTTCTAAATCATAAGGGCCTATTGAAACAGGCAAAGGGCAAGAAACTGGATTGCGAACAGGGGCGCCAGAAAATCCTACAGATACATTCGTTAAGCCAGACAAAGGTGCGCCAGGGAGTTTAGAATGAATGATAGAGCTTCTCATGGCACCAGTATCTAAAAGAAATGGCTCTGAAACACCCATTGTAGTGACATTAACATAAGGTCCATTCTGATCCACTGGAATTGACGTAACCCCCTTACTTTGTCCATGGCTGTCCTATTCAAAATGAAGACTTTCATTCCCTCCTTCAATATACTGATCCTCACTGTAATACTGTGTAGACCTAACATTTTGCTGGTCAAAGTAATTTCCGGAATTTGGAGGAACAAAAGAACGCTGCCCTTGGGTTAACACACCTCGACCTCTACCTCTATTTGCTGACTGAAGACCACCACGACCTCGTGAAGCAGATGTTGCTCCATTACGCTGCAACAATGCCGGACAACTGTTCTTAAAATGACCTTCCTCCCTACAATAAGCACATTGATTGGGACCTAGCAAAGGTCTTGGAATGAATGGATCAGGCTTTTGATACAACCTCTGAAACTGCGGAGGCTGTTGAAACTGAGGCTGAACATAACGAGGAGGATAAGCCTGTTGCAAGAGAACTTTAGTTTTTAATTCTTTCGTCTTTTTCTCTTGTTTTTCCCTTTCTTCTTTGTCTCTATTTTCATAATATTGTGCAGTAGCCAATATCTGGGCGGAAGAAGAAACTGCCCATGAACTCTCGGAGTCTTTTAGCTTGTGTGATAGTTCAGGAAGCAAGTTATATACGAACTTATCCACAAATAATCGCTGTCCCCCTTCTGTAGCCATATCTTGACCACTGTGATCAATGAATGTCTCCTCAAATCGGGTAAAGAAATCGGAAACACTTTCATCTTTCTTTTGTTTACATGCTGCTAGCTTATCCCAATTAACTCTCAAAGCAGGCATCATTGTTTTCATTAATGTAATAATCCTACCAGGGAGTTCTGAGATCAAAGCATCGGGTTTTGCACCACCTACTTGACCTCTATCTGCGGCAATAATAGCGTTCCAATCGCCGCCTAATTCTTGAGCGTGATCCTCTCTACGAATTTTAGCCCATATTGTCTGTGGAACTACATTTCCCATCAACATGTCAATATCTGCTAGATTCATAGTACATGCATCAACTGTTTGCGACAACTCTTTATAGTAACCAGCAGGATTTTTGCGTGAATCTGGTAGTGACTGTTTAAGTGCTAAAACTTCAGACCTTTTCCAGGGGACATGTATCCATATGCGCTGAAAATGCGCAGGAATAGCTGGATTAGCACCTGCTGCTGCAACTTCTTCCTTCCATATTGGAGAAACCTCTCTCATGGGATAGTTTTTCAGTACTGTCCTAACTGAAGGATCAGAATCAGGAAAAGTCTGTGAGAACAATAGGGATCTGAAAGAAATAAGTGTTCTGACAGCGTTTTCAACCTTAGGACCTACAATAAGTCCTTTGTCAAAGTCAGCCTGAACATCTAACAGATCCTGTGGGACCGAACCCAAATTCATATCCTCCCATTCTTTAGCGAGAGTATCGCACATAACTTTAAAAACATATCTCTGCGTAGGTGCATTCCATTGCAGAAAGGTGGACATAATATCAGACGTACTATATTGGGGACCCTTCTTGATCCATCTACAAGCAAGTGAGTCCAATTTTTCTCGCTCTTCGGAGTCTGGGAATTGACTACGAGACTGTCTTCGAGAAAAAGCTGGAGACACATTTAAAGCTTCAAAGAAAGGTGATAAGAGACCAGAGACAGTATCTGCAAATCGCTTACGCATAGATGGAGAATTTGACATAAGGATAGGGGACAAGGTATTAGGTGAATTAACTAAAGGAGCATTAGGAATTGCCAAAGGAGCAGAAGGCAAAGGAGTTAAAGGCAAAGCTGGCATAGGCAATACTTGAGGAGGCAAATGTGGAAAAGCTGGAGCAGGCGGAAGCACAACTGGCGGCTGAACAGGCTGTAACATCGGGGGTGCATTAGCACCTTGTACATAGGGCTGAGGCAATTTCAATAAGTGGGACATTAAGGAATCTTCCTCAAAATCTTTTCTTTTATCAAGGGAAGAGATAGGCAACGTCGGATAGCATTTATCTATTGCCATTCGATGCTGTCTGTCTGAAATTTCCATTGCATTATCTATTTCATCATCTTTGAATTGCTGAGCAGCCTGTATAATCGTCATTCCCTGTGTTTTCCTATCTCGTTTCGCTTGTTTAATTTCTCTCTGTTTGGCTTCCTTACGCCAAAGGCGAAAAGAGTCAAACATTGCCGGCCGGGCTTTTCTTTTAAATAACGTTGCTTCCAAATTATCTAGCACATCAGTTTCGAAACTACCATTTTCTGGCCATTTTAAAACACCATCTTTCTTTGTATATCGGGTCCATGTCTTATTAAAGGCAATAGGACCAACACCATGTTTAGAATAGAGCTCATATGTGGGAGTTCCAACCGAAGGAATCGGACAGGAGTCCTCAAGCTGGGAGTCCCTATTACAACCAAAGCAACAAAGTTTTCCAAACTTAGTCAGACCAGACATCTCATGATTTTTACTGGCTGTTCACAAACATCAAGGGGGTAAAACTTTCAGTTTACACAGCACAAATGCACTTACCCCTCGGCTTTGGCCACTGCAATGGCCAAATCTAAGAACCTAAGGACAAAACAAAGACCAAAATTTGTGGGCGCGACCCACCAAATACTTAACTAAGGATGTCTTCTTACACCAACAGAGGCCCGTCTATCGTCTCGCTTTACCATACATCATCAAAGAAAGGGCCAAGGCAGGGCGGCAGTCAGGGCAGCAGTCGTCAGTAGCCGTCAGGAAGGAGTAACCGCGCTGAAAAAGACCTTCGGACCACTTCGACATACAGGGGTCGCTTGACGTGGCTCGCGATTCCTCCAGAATTTTCTTGCGGGGTTCCTCACGACCTTCAGGCAGAACCGGTACCGCTGAAGCCGCCCCACGTTGGGCGCCAGTTGAAGAACCAGAACCTTTTGGGCCTGGCGGCGCAGGGTACGCCTAAAATCTCCTTGGATTCACCTGCCTCAACTAACAGAGACACGGGACACTCTGTCAGGCGTAAAAGATCGGATTTTATTAGCTGCAGCTAGTACAGTTGTCCAAGAAGTACACAAGGTATGTTCTCAGGAGACTGCCACTTTACTTTGTGGCGCACAATCTTATATACCGTATAAAAACACTTATTAACTACATACACTCCCAGAACACATAGAAAGGAGCCAGTAAGAATGATGTAAAGATAGAACAGAGTCAATAGAAATGTCGGAAAACAAGACAGAACAAAGTATCAAGTGATTTAAGGTTGCCTCCCCTCCAGCTGTGTTTGTCACCCCTCCCTTGAACTAATTCATTAACCGATCCACAACGAAGTTGCATGTGGTGCGATAAGTTTGTGTGCGTTTGGAAGACAGTTGTGAAATGAGAGAATACTAGCAAAGGACAGCGAAGGCCAGACGATAAAATAAGATCGGCGGAGAATAGTGTGAGCCTACAGATAGTTGAAACAAGGATTAGAAAACCAGACAGGGATTAGTGTACTCGGTCAGACCTTAATACCAGTCTTGTAAAGATAGAGGCAGAAGACTGTTTTGAACACCATGTTGCAGAATAAGCAGAAAAGGCAGAATGGACTTCGTTCGCTGTGCTGCCTGAGTGAAGGCAACATAAAATGGCGGCGGGCCACAAAATGGCGGGTCGATACGATCGTATTAAAAATTGAATTTCCTCAAGTGGTTAGTGCAGGATCTAGTTGCCAAGCCCAGGTGACTGATAAGCACAGAGAGTTGAATAGATGGAATGGAAAAAAGCAGTGATGTTTGTGACTGGTATATGTCCTAGTATGTAACTGCATCATAAAACACTCTTGTCCTTGAGTTGTTCAGTGTTACAAGATTTCCCATGGATGCTTGAGAGGCTAGCTAGGCTGCATGAGGATGTTCTGTGCCCTCAATAAACTTGTTACTTTGTTTGGCATAATTCAGAATGATGATGGGATGTTGCAATTGTTTTCACAGGATTATTGCAGGCTATTCTAGTAGCAGTAAGAAAGACTCCATTTGAACTTATGAGAGGTAGAAAGGCTGATCCTGAGTTCTGCCCTTTGTGGATGGTCTCCTGTCATTAGCAGGATAGATCAGTGAGTAGCATGTGGAAAGAAGCTAAGATTTAAATGGATACTAGGTCTTAGTGGCATATTGCACATGCCAGCTTGTGTGCTATCTCTGCTGAATGTTTATGGCATTTTGTCCATTGGAATTTCCTGAATGGGCATGGCAATGGTTCCAATGACATCCTTCTGACTGTAAAATTTGTAAGAAGACAAAGCACTGCCTCCCACCAACTCCTAAATATTGAACATTCCCATATCATGTGCTAAATAATTGCATTCACCTCTTTACATCGCGGGCACCTAGTTTAAGTCCCCTACACATTTACCTAAAGGTTCCAGGGATAAGCATGTATGATGCAAATAGTTGAACTGAGTATTTTTGAAGAGTGAGTCCCTGGATACCTCAAATGTATATTCTAGACATCGCCACCAGTGCTTCTCAGATATTTCCACTTCTGTCGCTCTTGCCTATTTATTCTGTGATTCTAAGCTACTAGGTAAAACACATTAATCACAGCCTTCTATTAAAACATCACCCCAACCTGGGAGGTTCAGTCCCATCTAAAACCCATCATCCCATAACTACTTATATCAACACATTTAACAAAAAGAACATACCGTTGCCAATGTGATATATGTCACATAAATGTTCAAATGTACATAGAGTAGCATTGTCTTACATAGCATCAACATACACCCTCCCATCTCCTTCCATGCATGATTTTCATATATGCATGGCACTTCTTAGATCCTGGGTCGGGAGCACAACTGCCACTTCGGTGAGTGGGGGTGACACTTGGGCTATTTCAAACAAAGACTGCTCAGGAATATTTGACCAGTTCCACCTGCCAATCAAGTATCTATTGCCCATTCACCCCCTCATGTGTGTCATCCATCTCTGGGCTCTCCCCATCACCCAACCATTTCACCATCCACTCATTTTGCCTGCTCAATAGAATGTTTCATTATACTGTTCTCCAAACCTCCTTCTTTCCCAGGCCAATGTGTCTTTAACAGTGACACCCTACATCTACAATATCCTACATTACCCCAGACCCAGTTCATCAGCACCCCTCGCAGATCACTGAAAAACACTGCACACAAAATCACTGGTAAGGACTAGAAAAAATACAGATGCACTAACATTTGTGAAATGGCTACCCTGCTCATTAGTGATAATGGCAATGTAATCTGGAATAGCACAGAGTGATAAAAAGAGTTAACTGCTCTTCACTGAATCCCATCTGAATGCTGTGCTTCTGTGTGATACACATTCATGAGTAGAAAGTATCCAAGCTGTGCTGAATCCGCTCAAAAAAGGCGCTCTTCTGATCAAGACAGACTTATAATAGTAAACTAAAGACTTTATGTAATTCATTTGAAACCGCAACTGACTATACCAAAATCTTCTGAAGTGCAGGTATTGTAAAATCCCTTGGTGAGTAAACCAATGCATCATCAGCATACAATATTATCACATGCCACTTGGGAGCACTTTTAATTGGTTCTGTGCTCCTCACTCAAGACTTTTTATTCTTATTTAGTTTTTTTGTATTTGTGTTACACTTGGATATGTTCAACTCTTTATTATGCAGATTTAGGAATCCCAACCTATTTTTTTGTAACCATTGTAGCCTTGAAAAGTGCATTACAAGAAAACACGTGTTGTTTTCCAGATGTATATCGACTTAAGGTTTCTAAATCAAGATTAGGCACAGTTCTTGAAGTGTAGAAAATAAAGGGATAAAAAGAACGCACAGACTTGTTCTTTGTAACAATATTAAAAATGGACAACACTGAGGAATGTGTGCTCCAGTGTCAAGTGCTTATTGATTTGGCTGTATCTCTCATCTGGTTTCAATCAGTTGTACACCTTATTGATAACAGGGTGTTAGGACACTGTTGGTAGCACCTTAAAAAAAGTTTTTATAATGGATTTTCATAATGGTTCTGGTTAACAGAACCCTGACTACAAATTTCTACGTGGGTGTGTGATTATTGTATTACACTACTACCAAACTTTGTAATTTGCATGAGTTGGTAGTAATCAGCACTCTCTTTGTTCAGGGGTTTACTTTTCTGTACACCCTGCCCGTGTAAAGTATGGCCATGTTCAGTGATTATAGAGATAAACTGATTCAGGAGCTGTTTTAGCTGAGAATGCTTATTGTAATACAAATATCAGTAGGCCAATGATAAGGAAGCTTGAGCAATTTAAAAAACAAGAACTATCTAAATGGTGGAAATGCACCATTCTAAAAAAAACATATATTGAAAATCAACGAGTACCTCAGGAGCTCTTATTGTGATATTTCTTTAATTTGAAAATGTAGAGGAGGATCTACTATTTGAATGGGAACAACTATTACATAATTCATTCTATGGCATGATGAATATTCTTATATGTCATGTGGAACACAAGCAGAAACTTTGGTATTTGAAATCGACACATTGGAGACACTTAATTTACCAGAAGCAACCAAGAAAAACTATATCTTGAAGGATGTTCTTACCAAAAACTAAATGTACATTATAAGACAAAAAATTACATAAACAGAAAAGGGACAAAAATAACTATCGAAAAGGTAGGGTGCTCACTTATGCACATAAATTTGATGATATGAAAACAAAACAAACTACTAGCAAATTACGATCCACTTCATGAGTGAATCAGACCTTTCAAGCATACACGGTGATACTCTGGAGGGCCTCTCTAGTAGAACAAGCAATGTAGAACCTATTGGCAACTTGGCCTCCTCTTTGTTTATTGGAGGTAAACACATACTGGATAGGCACCAAGGCAATTAAAAAAAGTAGTGGAAAAACACAGTTCCACATGAATGGGCTAAAACAGAGGCAGATCATGTCACCAGAGGAAGGGTGGTGATAGGAGCTGCCTCCAGAAACTAGTAGATGTGAATCAGTTAACCAACAGGATAAACAACCTTAATAAGAGTGCTGACAAACCCCTAACCAAACTGTAGTGAGGTATTGCTGTTGTATTTTGTTCAAAATAATAATAATTACTTAGGATGCAAGTCTGGTACCTAAATGTGAATTTTGTTTCTAGCCTCACAGACCACCAGTGCTGAGATCAGAGGCAGTACCAGTGCGATGGAGAAGGCCCAGGAGGTTGGAAGGAGACAAGTCCCAGTGGTGTCAGGGACGACTGGTGGTGATAAGTTACATTGCTTGATTATTGATAAATTAAGTATACTGCATTTGTTAAGTTAGGTAGATATCCCACCTATCATCATTACTTCCCTGCCCAGGGCATTTCGCCACCATGACTTAACTGTAGCATGCTTTAATTCAGCACTGCAGTATTGGCTGTGTAAAGTGCTTCTGTTTCAGTTAATGCTGTATTATGAAGTTTTCAATGTGTTTGCAAACCAAAAACAAGGTGTTTTTCCCAGTGCCCAATCTCCTCCTACTAGTACTCTCTCCATTATTATTTCTGAAGTTCCGTCCCAGCCTACCAAAAAATTTAAACATCCATTCCTGGAATGTACCACATTTTTCTGACCAAGTGATTTATGTATATATATTTTATGGCTTCCATGATGCATTTATGCCTGCTCAAATTGTTCCATTTTGTCATTTGTCAACTACAGAGGCTTGCTAAGCAAAAGCTTAGCGTATGATGATCAGTGACTCCCCACTATTATATAGCAAAAGCAAAACCTCTATTTAGCTTAATACCTCTAACTTACCTTGCAGTAGAGTAACTAGCGTTATTGCCAAGTGAAGGTATTATTTTAAAATAATTTATGGCCATGGAGTAAAGTTGGACGAAGTGCCTGATTTAGAGTTTGGTGGTGGATGGGATGCTGTGTGACGAATGTGCCAAAAAAAGAATATATACATATATATATATACAGAATGTCTGTTTCTTTTTTTAACTCTGAAATCCTTTGAATAAAACAAATCACTTTTATTCTGGTTATTTTTTTATTTTTATATTTAACAACGAATTCTATCTCCAAAAACAGAAAAAAAGGGTATAGCCATGGGTGCTTCCTTAGCTCCCACATATGCTAATCTCTATATGGGATGGTGGGAGAAGGAGATAGCTTGGTCAGATGCACATGATAGTTTCATGGATAAGGTAGTACTATGGGTACGCTACATTGATGACCTGTTTTTGATTTGGGATGGGGAAGAAGAACTGCTATTGGAATATATTGGCTTCCTTAATAACAACCAGCTTAACATCCATCTTGAAACAGTCTGGAGTAGAGATTCTATTGAGGTTTTGGATGTCCAACTATTTATCAAACATGATACATTGATGACTACTGTCTATCGCAAACTGACAGCTTGCAATTCCATACTGCATGGTAAAAGTGGCCATCCAAAAGCTCTTAAGTGGAGCATACCCTACAGTCAATTCCTGCGGGCACGCAGGATATGCTCTGATGATGAGGGCTTTGGGACGGTTATGGAGGATGTGTGCCAGAGATTTCTGAGGAGGGGCTATCCCTATAAAATCCTCATTGATGCCTGTAATAGGGTCAGAAACAAAAACAGATATGAGTTAGTGTTTAAGGATAAAGTCAAGTTGGATAGCTCCAATCCAGATCAATCATCTCCTCCTAGACTGTTTCTGGAATGTAATCAACAACACAATACTTTAAGAAGTATCCTACAATGTAATTGGCATATTCTACAACAAGACCTGGAGTTTAATAGTAAGATTGGTCAACATCCCCAGATTAATTTTTGTAAGACTAACTCTTTGAGAGATCATTTGACGAGGAGTCTTTTTGCTCCAAAAGACAGCAGGTCATGGTTGTCCAAGAAGAGTTTAGGTTTTTTCAAATGCGGCCATTGTAAGGCCTGTAACTATGCACGGAATATGCAGGAATATCTAACATTTGATGGGAGAAAATGTGATATCAAGGAAAGAATCACATGTGATACTCAGTATGTTGTATACATCATTGAATGTGGTTGTAATAAGAATTATGTTGGCAGTACCATCCACAAACTTAAAATAAGATTTTTACAACATTTGAAAGCCATCAAGAATCAAGACAGAACCTATCCTTTGGCTAAACATTTTTGGGAAGTACATGGAGGTGACTGTAGTACATTAGGTGCTTTTGGCATCAAATCTATTAAATTGGGCCCAAGAGCAGGTAACAGATTATTTGAATTAAGACAAACAGAATCTAGGATGATCCTTTTATTGGGCTCTGAGAATCCGTGGGGCCACAATCCTGATGCTGAACTCCATGTACACTTATGATTTCCCATATCAAAAAACAAATTATTTAGATTTTTGTCTTTTTTCATTTAAGGATTACCAATAGATCCATATGTGTTTTAAGATCTATATATGGATGGTATATGCTACCAGTTCAGTTTTTAATTACAATGCTACATTGATTTAATTTTTACTTATCCTTTGTCTCTGTGATTGCACTTTTTTTGCACTAGTGTCTTTATTCATTACACATAAGCACTTTAATTGCACGTTGCACTTAGGGCATAGGCCTGTGTGTCCATCTAGAATTCAATAGCGACCCTCATCTTATAATGTGGCCATAGGAGATACAGTGTGATGCTCCAGTTTATGATAATTAGATAATTTTGATGGAAAATTGAGTTGTGATGAATGATTGACACACTCCTTCATTGACTATGAGATTTGTTTCCTTTATTATATTCTATGATGTGACATTCTATGAAATGATTTTATAAGAGCATATATCTATGTTTTTCTTGGTTTGAACAAGATTTTACATCTGAAACTTTTTAGATAGGATAACATGTTTTTATATGTAAAGCGTTTTTAGACAAGACTATTAGATCTTTGTCATTTAAAGAAACATTCGTCTTACCCACAGAAAAATGTATTTATGTGATAAGTCCTACCCATCTATCCCCTAAGGGTGATAAACAATTATGATTGGAGAACATGGGTGCCTAAAAAATGAGCATTTTCATACGAAATTATGTCACAATATAACTGTTGAATATTCCGATGGTAGTATCATCTAGTTTCATATGATTGAATTGTATATGAACTTTATGAATTTCTAGAGACATTAATTTGTTTGGATGAATCATATGGCTTAGATCGAGTGTCACTTCCATTCAAACATGGCGGCCGCCTTTGTGAATTCAATGGTACAATGTAAATAGATGATGGTACACGGGTGGCACCTTTATAATGGTGTTTTGTGTGGGGGGAAAACATGACCGGTTGAAGGCGTTTGCCGAAACATGTTGACAGTTTTTATGGGAGATAGCGTTTCACTTATAACACATTTAATAAAGCAGTCAATTGTACGGGAAAGACTCTTTTTCCTCCTTTCTGCAGATGTGGATCGACTATAAATTACGATATGGTGCAGCTGGTTCGATTAGCTTTTCTCATCGTTTTTGTAATATATATATATATATATATATATATATATATATATACACACACACACATTGTCTGTTTGTTTCTTTTACTCTGAAATCCTTTGAATTAAAAAAATCACTTTTATTCTGGTTGTTTTGGTATTCGGGCTCAATTCCTTGTAGTTAATGCTTTATGTGATGCAAGTGCTGGAACAACTTAGCCCTGTGACTAATCACATATTAAATGTCCAATAGCCCTAGGAGACCAGCATTGTTCAGCTACTGTGCCAGTATATAAACAAGTGTTTGTACTGAGCATTATTTACAATTTGTGTTTTATCCTCTTTTTTCCTTTCTTGATATAGCTACTCCTGCCGGTCCACCATTATGGCAAGAGATAGTCACCCGGCTGCTGGACCACTGGACAGAGGCAACCCTGGCCGAATATCGCTGACTGGTAGTTCTGGAGGAGGAGGAAGCACAGGAACATGCCACTTTCCCAGTACCTCTGTCTAGCCTCCAGCGCCTCCATCTCAGCCATACCATCATCTGTTCTACCAGGAGCAGGGATCCACCACTGCTGCCTCCCTCCTCTCATCATCATTATTATCCACAGACTGCCTCTGCTGCCGTGTCCTGCTGGATGTGGCACTGCTTTGCTTACATGTGGCATGCCTTCACAGCCGGCTCATTAACCCCGAGCCCTTTTTTCAATATATTTTCTTTGACGGGAGGGACTTTTGTTGTGGGCAGAGAGGGTGGAAATTGGGAAGGGAAGTTGTGGCAAGGACTTTTGGTTTTGGACTATTTTGGACATTGGAGAGATGTATGTATTTGTTTGGGACAGAGGTGGGCCTGTTGTGGGTGGAATCTATTGGTAAAGAAAAGAAATAGATAGTTTGTTTATATGATGGCAAATCTGTGTTGTGTATTTGAACTGCTTTAGGTGTAGCCTGTTTTTTTTATTGAAAAAACGTTTATCTCTGAACAGTCACATACTGTGCATTGACTTTTCCCCTAGACTATCCCTAGCTGATTCTGAAGATCATTGTCATATGCAGGTTAACTTACTTTACTCATACCCAAACAATACCCCACTACCAGACTGGGAACAACAAGTCTGTCTTATTGTTTGAGGATGTTAACTTTTGCCACTTTTACTGCACCCACCACTCACCAAAGTGTATACCAGTTAGTTTAACCCTTGTACTACTGCCCTCTGTAACTTTATTGACCACTAAGGGGTATGTTTAAGCCTCTTAACTACAATATACATTAAAAAACACAGTTCTTTTACCTGAATAGATGAAGTGATGGCTGCTACTTATCTCAATCATTCAAAACCTTGTTGCAGGGTTTCCTAAGGTTCCTTCTAAATGGTGGTGATAGTAGTAGCAGCCTACCGCGCTAACAGGGAAAACAGCACAAATGAGGTCTCACTTCCACCTAGGTGAACTCCAACTGTAGGATTATTCAAAAGGATTATCCATCACAGCTAACTAGATTGAAAGACAACACAGAGTTAATGGCTTACATATATCATAACCATCAAAGACAGAGACCAGACTACCACTGTGACACAAAGACCTGATATTATTACAAAACAAACTTAGCAGTAGTACCTTCTGAGCAATGAGGAGCTAGTATTTAATAAATGTATTAAATTTATTAAAACAATTGAAACAAAACTTACAAGGGGCAACATCTGAATGATGATGTGTTGCCAAATTATGTTATATTATGTTTATCCCTTTTATGAATGGGAGGGTAAGTGGGATTGCCATGGACTAGTGCTCAGCTAAGTGAAGATCCTGCAGTAAGTTGGAGTCAAATTCACCACATCCGCCTCACCAAGTGTGTGATCCATTTGTGATCCATTTATGATAAATGCATAAGTCATACCTCAAATATATCACACAGCTGAGGGTTAGGGGTTTGATGAAAGGGTGGGAACGGGTATTTGGGGAAAGGTGTGTCAAAGACAAATACTGTACAACAATATTCATCAGGTCGATGTCTGAGCAGCATATCATCATCATCAAATCTATTGTGGGAGGAAATGTAGGAATGACAGTTCAATTAAATGCATTGCAAAAACAGTCCTTAAGCCCCAGAGACCCATATCTAAATGTTCTGTCTTCTAGGTTTTTAAAAATACAAACTATGGAGGAGGGAACCCACACAGTTCTAAAAATGATGACTGTTAAAATAAAAGTGATACTCTATATAAATGCCAAATTATGTGGTGCATTTCCATTCTTCTTGGAATGTTCTGAATTTCTGTCTTGGGTGCATGGCTGAACTGGCTTGGTAAGTTGTGGAACTTTCACCTTTCATGCAGGATAAGAAAAAGCCTGTAAATTGTAAAATAGTGCCAATACCATAGAGTCAAGGAGACGGACATAAGGTAAACTTCATGAAGAGTGACCAAGAGGCAGAGCAAGAACAGACTACTACTGTAATCATTCATGATGACTCGTGTGATTAAGTGAAAAGTAAGAGCAATTTTATAATCAATCCTAGACAAGTAGCTGCATGTACCTGGCTGATCAATCTCAAAACTGTCATACATTTTTGTCAAGTGCATCCATCATGGGATGCTGAGGATGTGTCAACAAGATTCATCACTTGTCTGTCTATTATTACAGCCCCCTCTGATCTCCTGTGACCACAAACACATAATAGAGGAGTTTGAAATTTATTTGAGCCAGCACACTACTCAGCAGCATTTCCCAAATGAGTGCATTTCTTTCCAATCCACAGGTCTGAGTGAGCCTCTTGAAGTGATCATCATGTTGGTAGGCTTCCATTTGAAGTAGATAACTTCCTTCTTCTGGTTGTTGAGGTAGTCCTGACTCCAAGTAATGAATCAGTCTGACTTTCAACTCAAATGAGATCGAGAGCGATAGACCTGAAGTGGACTGCTGTTGATGAACAAGAAAAGCACAAGAATTTGAGCATTTTGTGTAGGTTTGTATTTGTTAACTAAACTGACTGGACTGGTCCCTCAAGAACAAGAAAAAAGTAGAGGTGGGTGAAATATTCCACTCTGCTGGTGGAGTTTGCATAGATTTGCAGACTCCGCATTTCACTTGGAGCGCAAAGTCCTGGCAAAAGTCCACCATCCACTGCATGGCGGAGTTTTTTCTCACACAGGGCTTGTCAAGGTTAGGTTGGTGAGTGCGAGTGAGAATTTGCATCCCTTAGCATGATTTTCTGGTGCTAGACCACAACCCGGCGAGACTTCTCAACGCAGGCAGTCACAGCAGGTCGCAACCATTCGCATTAAGAAAACTGCTGCATGAGTATAACATCTAGTCGAGCGGCAGAAAGAAGCAGCACCCTCTAGAGTGCTGCGTGGTGCTGTTCTCACTTATACTACATCGCAGAACAAGCTCCTGGCACTAAAACTCAACGCGAGCAGCGTGACATGCCCGAATTCCGCCTGCTTGCAGAACTCCACAGTATCTCACTGAGTTTTTATGTAACTCTGCAAGTTCTATCCAGGCCATAAAAAAAGTACAGCAAATGGACCATGCAAGTAATTTTAGTGAGAAGGGGTCAATCACCTTCAAGAAAAATCTCCCATCAGCTCCCAAACATTGCAAATCATTGAAATCAAGTTTACAAATTAGGTGAACACTGTCACTGTCTGCCACCACATGAATCATCTTCACTCACACTCACTCAATATTATATCACTCATTGGTGCAATAGTTAGTCACCGGTTCCATTCCAAGCATGGTGGAACACAATTTTGTTTTGTATCTTCTATAGTCTTTGCCTATGAAAGCAAGAAATTGACAGTGTTGTAAGTTAATGATCTTTACTGGGGCAGCCCTGTTAGGGAATGAATGAAAAAAGGATAGGCACAGGACGGAGTCAGGCATTTTCTCCAATGTCCTTGAAGGTAAAGGGGAGGCTTCTTCACTGCATATTGGTCCAACCCCAGTGTGGCCATCCATGTAAATAAATGGTGGGGTTGCATAAGTCAGTCACCAAATAATGTTGCTCTAGCTATATTTTTTTTGGCAAAGCAGATTGTTGCAATAATCATAAAGTTCTATTGTGGCCTACTCATTCAGGGAAGTAGAGTTCACCCTCAAACTAAAGGGGTTCACCCAGAAGGTGGTCAGGTAACACACTTGAGTCTGGCCAATCACCCTCTTCCTCCTCTTGTGGTGTTTCAAGAACAGTGTAATTGTGTTGCATGAAAAATTAGTTCATTTTATTCATGGTCAATCTCTCCACATTTTGAGAAGTAAGACTGGTCCTTCTAACTGTGACCACTGCACCAGCTCCATGAACACACGCTCAGCAGACACACTGGCTTCTGGCAAGCCAGATACTCTATTGGGAGCCTGCTGAGGTCTGGCCATTGGTACATCTTTCCATACCAATAAAACAATGGGTTCTGGTCCGCGTAGATCTCTTTTGGGTCATTTAGATAGTCTTGGACCATCCTCTGAATGGTCACTGGTGCTGTCACTTGCTTGGCTTCTGTTGCCTTCGCTTCTGCACTCAACTTAAGCCTTGCCACTTGAAACCATGCCACTGCAGAGGTTGGGTCCAACTCTTCCTTTGCTGGTGTTTTTGTTGGCTGGTGTGAGACAATATCACTGCCCTCTCTCTCTGAGCTGTAAGGTTTCACACTAGAACGTCTGCCTGGGACTCTAACTTCCAGCTGTTTCTCTTTCAGATTTTTTGCCTGCTCAACAATCCATGTCTTGCACATTGTAACACCCCCTTCTAAAAATGGAATGAAAGTGGCCAGTATTTTTTTGTACAGCAGCTCAACTATTGTGGCACAGATGTACTCTTTGGAGGGCACAATCTCTCTTTGCAGTCTTGAATTAACAGCCAAGGTGGTCTGACCATGCATGAAGATGGCCGCTTGACTGCTTAGCTCCATGTGTCGGGGTAGTACAGAAGAAGATGACAGGGCAGTACCAGCTGGGAGGTTATCAGCATCCATTACTCCCCCATCCCCAATGCAGCTGGGTGGCATATTCTGCATCACAGTACCCGGCTGATGATATCACTGCAGGGCCTACCCCAACAGATAGCATGGCACAAGCCTGAAACAGTGGCCTGTAATACCAACACAGACTGCCCAGCCGGAGCACAGAGGTAATGCCGGCCCCATGACTGGCTGCCCTTTCTTCACTTCACCACCTCACTGCCTGGTTGCCAATGGCCAGCTGCCAACCTACTGTGAGGCGTCAGTCCTCTCCCCCTCTACTGCTGCACAGCCTCCCATGGGGGGCATCTGCCAGCTCAGCAACCATGCAGGCCGGCCTGCCACAGCCCACAGTCACCTTACACTCACCTCTCAAGGCATGGTGATGTTGCGGCCTACAGAACATGCTGTCATTTTTGTCAGGCCTGATCCGGTGGCACACTGTGTGGGACACATAGGCACTTCAGGAATCAGGGCCTCCTCATGCCATTGTAGCCTATTCAGTCTGCCACCCTGCACCTACCTTAATGAGGTGAATGCCCTGAACTTGTGGACTCCCCTGTTTGTGACTCCCCCACCCGCTGTGTCCTGGAGAGGGCATGTGGTGACTAATATCCCCTAGGACTCATGGCTGCTCCCCAAAGAGACTATTTCCTTCTCTTCACTTCACATGAGGTACCCCATTGCCCACTAAAAGGAGGCTGGCCCATCCCTGGCTGGAGACACTGCAGCCAGGGGACACCTGGCTTCATGGTGGCCTGCTGACTGATACGGAGATCACCCTCCAATGCCGACTATCCAAGGAGCCCTGCCCTGCCTCCAGTTTCCAGACTGAATGCAGCAGGATCTCACTGCTGATGACATCCCCAAGGCTGAGTCCCTATAACAGAACTTCTGCTGTGGGTCCCCCTCTGTGGTGCGTTGGTCCCCATCGACACAAGCTCTGGACCACCTTCTCCATCATGTGGACCTACCTGCTACCCCCGCCTGATGTGGCGGGGCACCTACCATTTCTTTTCTGACAACCCTGGGAAATGCAGGGTGGACCTGGAACTCACCCTCTTGGACGGATCGGCACCCACTGGTGGTGCTCTCCTCAACCACAATGGGAGCCTGTTGATGCCTGCTCATCAGAACAGAGAGCTACCCACACCTTCATCCGCAGCCCTATGGGGCCCTTAATGGGGGTCTTCCACCTACTGCCCTGCCTCCTCCTCCTTCAGACCCCTGTCCTGGAGATGCCCTCTAGTAAGTCCACTGGGAATTCCTCCCGTCAACTACTCTTTTCAGAGGCCGTCTCCCAGCACTGCACTATGGCTGCCCCACAGGCCTACCACTGCTGGGCCCATGACGGTGCCAATCCCCTCCTGCCTGCAGCTGGAAGCACCCTGGACAACATTTTTCAGGAGGTCACAGAGGTCAGCCGATGCCTGGAAGGCATTGGCTTCAAAATCATAAATTAGCGGTATAAACCAAATCCATTTGAACTGTACTCATGAGCTTCCAGGACAGAGTACAGTAGGTGGAGCAGCAGATAATGGCCATGGAGAGCCACCTCAAAACCATACTGGACTGGGATCAGGATTTTTACTTCAGGTGGAACAAACTCACAGACCTAGAGGACAGGAGCCGCAGGGGCAATGTCCACTTGTTAGGCTTCCTGGAATGCGCTGAGGGTGTGGATGTCAGGGACTTTCTTAAAAGTGTCCTCCTCATGCTCACAGACTTTACCTTCTCTCCCCCCGGGAGATCCAGCAGACGCACTGCTTGGACCCACTGTGACACGAATCGTCGGGATGACCGCACCCTTTAATAGCCTACTTCCGCTGTCATGAACAAGTGTGATAACTCCTAACTCTGGACCGGGCCCATGGTTTTTACGACTTTGAGGGGCATAAGATCTGCATAGCAGCAGCCTTTTTGCGATCCAGGCCCTATAGTCCTAACTCTGGAAACTGAACATTAAATTTGACCTGTTCAAGTGTTCCTGTATGTGTATCGCAAAATATGGCAGGTCCAAGTACTTTCTTGACCTGGATGCCCTGTTCCTTTTCCTGGAAGGACTCACTGACCACACCATGGAAAATGCTCCTCCGGACAAACAGCCTGACTCCTGCCTCACGGCTCCACCCCTCATCCAGCAGCCGCCAGCGATCTGAAGAGAATTGAAACCGTGGCAGAGACCTGGAGCACCTGTCCCTCTCCCAGGATGACAGGGATCTAGCCCTCGAGGCTGTGGCAGCTATGACCCAGGACTAGAGCTGTGACAAATCCCAGTCCCCATTGAAGGCCCCCATCTCGAAGGCTGAGACTTGCCTCCTGTTGTTGTCATAGCAGCCCCCCTGAATTGGCTGCAGTACACTGTGATCCCCAGCCTCCAATCGACGGATGGATGAGTATACCGCTTGCAACTGCATGTCTCTCTTCAAAGCTGCCTATATTGCCAAGTTGTCACTACATGCTGATCAGCAGCTGCTATGTACAATGCATAATGTTTTCTGTTGCACTGTTTTTTTCTGATCCCATCCTAGTGTCCCAACAAGTGTACCTTCCCTCTCTGCACCCTCTCTGGCACCAGCTTAGACCCATGGTTAACAGTCTTCGGGCTCCACAGGGCTTGCCTTTGGCTTTGGCTTTGAGCTGGTTCACATTTCTCCTCTTTTTCCCTTCCTCGCCCCCACTGCTTTTGGCATCTCAGATCATTCTGTGCTCGAAGACTCCCCATGCCACATCCCTACCCACTTTCTCTTTTCTTTTTCTCCCAGTCCCCACTCTCTTTTCCCTCTCTCTGTCTCCAATATCCCCCAACACCCTCCTGCCCTCGCCTAAGGCATCCTGCAACTCATTTCTGTCCTCCTGCCCATAGGCTATCCTGATGATGGCCAGCACCCATGCGCCATGGCCTCCTCTCTGTGCACCATTTCCTGGAATGTGAACAACTTAATGCATTACATAAAGCACAAGCAGGTGCTAGCCTACTTCCAGTCCAAATGAGTGGATGTGAATCTATTACAGGAGACCCACCTGTCATATCCGGAGTCTGAAAAACTACAGTGGGACTTGGTGGGATGAGTGATCCACAGTAACTGTCCAGAGGCTACCATGCCTGGATCTGCCCCCCCAAGGAAATGTGGCATTGCGATCCTCATACTCAGTTCCCTGCCCGTCACCATTCTAAAGTCCTGGTCTGACCCAGATGATTGCAATGTTTTCGCTAAACTGAAACTCAGGGAATAGATGCTTTGTGTCGGTTCGGTCTATGCCCCCACAAGCTCTAAGTGGCTCTTCTTCTTACAGCTCAACCACCTCCTCACTGAAATCAGCGTCCCCCAACTTCTAATTGGGGCAACTGGAAGCTGGTGCTCAAGGTGGTGTTGGATAGCACTGGGTCCCTGAACACCGGACACAGCCCTCCTGAGTGATATGACTTCTGCCCATGGCCTAACAGACCATTGGTGACTCTCGCACCCGGCACATAGGGAGTATGACTTCCTATAAACAGCACATGGGACCCAATCCAAGTTGGACTACTTCCTGATTACTCACTGAGTGGTGGCCCTGACCTGGAATTTCTGGAGGCAGCACTGTCTGACCATTTCCTAGCCTTGCTCTCACTGGACCTAGGCCTCGCCTCCCCAGGCCACAAGCCTTGGCGACTGAATATGGCACACTATCATACCCCTCAGGGCAATAGCCAACTCTGCTCCCATGTCTCCGAGTACAACACTATAAATGCTATATATGCTATATATGTAAAAAGCAGGATATGGACTTTTGAATTTTACATGTCCTGATAGTGAAAAACTCCCAAAGTTGTTTTTCATTACTATTAGGCCTACACCTCTCATAGGCCAGAATTAGGAATTCCTTAATATACTTTTAAGCTGTAATTCCTGATCAGAAAGGAGCAGCTTTCATGTTTCATATCACTGAAATGGTAATGATAAATCATTTTTACCAATAAAGTCGGATTTAATATTAGTCTTTTAGAAATGCCACTTTTAGAAAGTGGGCATTTCTCTTCTCTTACTGCTCTGTGTACCTTGCAACCTGTCTCCAAAATACGTCTGGGTAGGTGACAGCTACACTGTGTGAATTTCCTCTTGACAACCACAAACACAGGAAGGTTACATTTGTCTGAGCACTCATCTGCATTCATCTGTATTCTGATGGGCCTTCCTGGGCACGAAGGGTGAAGGGGAGCTGACACTTACACTTGAATAGGGAAGTGCCAGTCCCCACACAAACGGCTGATTACCTCCTACTGGTAGTCTGGAGCCAGGGCTAGGAAGAAAGGACCTCTGTGTACTTCAAAGACCCTCCTTTGAAGTCATCCCGACCTCAAATGCACATTTGTGCACAATAACTCTGCCTGGCGTAAGGACAGCTGTGCTGCAAGGAGTACCACACTGCGGGACGTGTTTCCAAGAAGGAATGCTCTCTGCCTTGATGAGCCACCCTGCTACCTGCTTATGTTTGCCCTGCTGAGAAAGGACTGGACCCTCTTATCTGACCCAGAGTGACTCCAAGGGATTGTATGCTTGCTCCATGTTCTCCTGCAGTCCCAGGGGCATAAAAGACTGACTGCAACACTGCTTTTGCTGCTGTAGTCTGCCATCTGTAAGTCCTACCCTTGCTTGAGGTGCCCCGCCAATTCTCATCCTCAGAAGTGAGTTTTGCAGCTCATTCGCTGCAAAACTGGCACTTCATCACATTTGCGTCGATCTGAACTGACACATAGCCCTTCAATGCTTATGGAGAGGCTGTTCGACGACAGCGGTTCTACATCCTGTGCGGCCCGACACCAACGCTTTGTGTGGCTTGATAACAATACATTTCCTTTATCTCGATGCAGAATCCAACTGTAAGGCTCGATACCGACACATCAACCTAGCTACATGGATTGGAACGTGTAGGAAAGTCCTCCTTTTTGCCCTGGTCACCCCCACACTTTTTGGACAGGTACTGGTGGTTACTGACTCTTGGCTGTGCCCTGGGTACTCCTTACCAGTCCCAGGGACAGTGCTCTGTGTAAAATGGATATGCAAATTAGGCTAATTATAATTGGCCAAGTTAACCTACTTTTAAGTCCCTAGTATAAGGTAGGGCATGTAGGTTTAGGGACCACAGCATAGGTAGTGCATCCATAGGTGCATTGCTGAGGTGCCCAGTGTCATTTTAAAGGCAGGCCTGCCTTGCTGGCTGCTTTTAAATTAAAGTTATATGCAAATTCGACTTTGGAATTAAAAGTAGTTCCAAAGTCTTAAACAACCATTTGTACATATAAGTCACCCCTAAGGTGTGCCC
The DNA here is from genome assembly GCF_031143425.1 of Pleurodeles waltl. Taxonomy (NCBI): domain Eukaryota; kingdom Metazoa; phylum Chordata; class Amphibia; order Caudata; family Salamandridae; genus Pleurodeles; species Pleurodeles waltl. The sequence goes on from NC_090450.1 coordinate 886,136,000, forward strand.
TATGTGCCCCTAGGGCTGGGTGCCATGTAACTATAAGCAGGGACCTTATAAAAATAGTTTTATAAGCCCTGGTGAGGTAAAAAACAGCCAAATTAGTTTTTCCCTCATTGTAGTGAATGGCCTCCATAGGCTAGAATGGGGAGACTTTATTTTAATTTTTAAAGTCCCCTTAAATGATGGATACAAAGAGTTTGGTATCAAATTAATTTTTATAATAAACCCCACAACTTCCAGTTGTTGGATTTAATATAACTTGTTCAGGTAAAGAGTTTTAAACTTTACCTGAAAAGTTGCCAATTTCAGCCCTGCATTGTTTTTGCTGCTGTGCCCTGATTGGCCAGCTTCTAGCAGCCTGGCCAGGCTGCCTTGATGAGGTGTGAAGTGCCCTGGCTTCACACAAAGGAATGTGCCTGTGGGAGGGAATTTCCCCTCAGCAGATGGCGAGGCAGGAAGGGGGAGGGCTGCCAAACCGGTCTTCAAAGGCAGAGAGGGACATTTGGAGCAACCAGCAACACCCCCACATCCTGCAACCCCAGACAACTAGGTGCCCCCTTGATTAGATTAGGAGAGGGCAGGAGAGGGGTGTGTTTATGATTTTTAGCCACACCCGTGGGTGGGCTCAGCCAGGTGTAACCTCCAAAAATCAGATTCAGCCATGATGGATTTTTGAAGAATGTTGCCTCCTGGGATAGACTTTTGCCACACTTCCCAGGAAGTAGTCATCACAGGGGGAAGGACCCTGCACCTGATTGGAGAACCAGAACCCCCCTACTTTTCACCCAGGAGCAAGGATAAAACTGGCATACCTGCACCCACACCTCAGATCCCCATCAGATTCCAACAAGGAAGAACCAAAGGAGAAGAAGGACTGCCCTGCTGGACCCCTGGCCTGCACCTGGAACCTACACTCAGAAGGACTGCACCAGCTGCACACTTGGGCTTTACCACAAGAAGGACTTTGCCTGGCTTCAACTGGTTCAAGGAGGGACTCCCTGTTTGCTACAGGTGAACAATTGCTAACCAGAGTCCCCTGCACCAACTCCTGAAGAAATCAACCAGCTGACCACTGCCCAGTGGCCAAAATGGAGTTTGCACCAGGTGCATTCTGGGAGTTGTAGTCCGCACCCCCCCAAGGATCATCTCAGAACACCTGGACCCTTGGAGTGAGCTGCGGACCTCAAAAGAACCTTAAAAGGACATCTGGGAGAAGCCTAAGAAGTTTGGAGAAGTTTTGAGAACTTTTGAAAAAAAGCTCCATAGAGGGACCGACCCGCCACGGCAACTCTAGCCGGCTTGCCTCAACCGTGACCTGGCCTGATTTGCAGGTTCGTCCCTGTAAAGAAAATCTCGAAAAAAGAGACTAAGGTGGTCATTCCAACCTTGGCGGTAAAAGCCGCTTACCGCTGTCAGAAGACCGCCAACATACCACCGCGGCCGCGGTAAACCGCCACGGTCATTCTGACCCACAACAGGCAAACCGCCAAAATACAGACATCCACAAAAGTCCGCAACACCAAAGGGCAGCGAGAAACTGGCGATGACCAAACCTCCACCGTCACGCCAACAGAAATACGCCCACACTATCACGACACACGAATCCAGGCGGCGGTCTTTCAACCGCGGTATACCATTGGCGGTACACACCGGCACGCTCAAAATACACACACACTTACAAAACACAGCCACATTGGACGATTACAAATACACACACCTGATACACATACACACACCACTCCCACACACCCAACACAATATAAAACACACACCCACATCACCCTCAAACCCCCACTCCTACAGAATCGGGACCATGCACTGAGAAAAAGAGAACTGAGCATTTTACATTTTACTTTCACCCAGCAATATTTCCACACACTTCACACAACACACCAATACACATCACCACACAATCCACCCCACAGATCACCCACACCACCCCATGGCACCACAAAGACACCCCAGGTTCTCGGAGGATGAACTCAGGGTCATGGTGGAGGAAATTGTTACGGTAGAGCCACAGCTCTTCGGAACACAGGTGCAGAACACCACCATTGCCAGGAAGATGGAGCTATGGAGCAGAATAGTCGATAGGGTCAACGCTGTGGGACAGCACACAAGAAATAGGGACGACATCAGGAAGCGGTGGAACGACCTACAGGGGAAGGTGCGTTCAATGGTATCCAGGCACAACATCGCGGTGCAGCGGACTGGCGGCGGACCCCCACCTCCTCCCCCAGAATTTACAACATGGGAGGAGCAGGTCTTGGCAATCCTGCATCCTGAGGGCCTCGCAGGAGTATCTGGAGGAATGGACTCTGGTAAGTCTCATCTTCACTACTTCATCCCCCCCACCCCACCAGCATGCCAACTCATACCCCCACCCTCACCCTCACCCCCATCACATCCTGCTCCTTGCAAATGTCTCCCCATCACAGCCCACCCATCCCAACCCTAAACCCTGCATGCGACCACAAAGCATGGACACCGATCAACAAAGCATGCCCACTGCACATACCCATCCCCCGCAAACCACCGTCACAAAAGCCACCACACGGGAATGCCAGCACTGGGGTACACGGGCACCCACCCATTACACGCTATGGCACACACAAATGCAATAACCATACTTTTATACCCCTGCAGGACCCGAACGCCACGTCACGGCGCAGGAGGGTCCACAAATCTCCACTCCACCCCCAGAAGAGGCCCACAGTGAGGACAGCAGCTCTGTCGACCTGGATCTAGATGACCAGCCCGGCCCATTGGGGACCTCTGGACAGTCGGTTCCCCTCAGACAGCCACAGCCCATAGCAGACCTTCCCCCCTCTGGGAACACCAGCACAGCACCCACCCAGCGGGCCCATACCTCTGTCCCCAGGACACATCAACCACCACTACAGGGCACCCAGGTTAACCCACCACCCCAACAACAACAGGGACCTGGGGGCAGTGGTAGTGGGCACACGGTCCAGGGGACAGAGGCCCAGGGAAACATGGGAACTGGGAGGGCTGCTGTGCGACAGCGGGGGGACAGGCCTAGGGAACCCACTCTCCATGAGGCCCTCTCCTCCATCATGGGAGCCTACCACCACTCCCAGGAGACGATGGCGACGGTCATGGCCAGGTTTCAGGAGATCCAGCTTCTGCAGGAGGAACAGTATTTGGGGTTCAGGGAGGAACTACGAAACATCAGTTCCGCCCTGGCCACCATTGTAGGGGCTCTGAATCAGGTAGTCACCACATTGCGGAACACTGTGGCACCACAAAGGGCCCCTGACACTAGCATGGACCAAGAACTGCCTACCACCTCTGCCGGCGCTAGTGGACAGGAGGCCCCGCCACAGGACCAACAGGCCACCAGCACCCCACCCCCTGCAGAAGGAGAACCGTGCCAAAAATGCATATTTACATTGTGATGCCAACATACCACTGTCACACAGCTGTAGTCCATGGGGAAACAAAGCAGATGTCACGCAGTGGGGCCCACATCTCTGAAATTGGAAGGGAAAGTCACAATTCAGTTACCATACACTGGTGGAAAAGGTCAGACAGTAGAGAGGTAGTAGGGGTTAAGTATATGTAATATGCCGGGTTGGAATCTTACCTGTGTGTCATTGAAAATACTGCTGTATTACTGCGTTCCTGTTGTCTATGTCGTCCTCTTCGGCTTCCTCGTCTTCACTCTCCACAGGCTCCACAGCTGCTACAACACCACCATCTGTACCATCCTCCTGCAGAAAAGGCACCTGGCGTCGCAAAGCCAGGTTGTGAAGCATACAGCAGGCCACGATGATCTGGCACACCTTCTTTGGTGAGTACAATAGGGATCCACCTGTCATATGGAGGCACCTGAACCTGGCCTTCAGGAGGCCGAAGGTCCGCTCGATCACCCTCCTAGTTCTCCCATGGGCCTCATTGTACCGTTCCTCTGCCCTTGTCCTGGGATTCCTCACTGGGGTCAGTAGCCATGACAGGTTGGGGTAACCCGAGTCACCAATTAGCCACACACGTTGCCTCTGGAGTTGACCCATCAAGTAAGGGATGCTGCTATTCCGCATGATGTACGCGTCATGCACTGAGCCAGGGAACTTAGCATTAACATGGGAGATGTACAGGTCTGCCAAACACACCATCTGTACATTCATAGAATGACAACTCTTCCTGTTTCTGTACACTTGTTCACTCCTGCTGGGGGGTACTAAAGCCACATGGGTCCCTTCAATGGCACCTATGATGTTGGGGATATGTCTAAGGGCATAGAAATCACCCTTCACTGTAGGCAAATCCCCCACCGCAGGGAAAACGATGTAGCTCCGCATGTGTTTCAGCAGGGAAGACAACTCTCTGGACAACACCTTGGAAAACATAGGCTGGGACATCCCTGATGATATGGCCACTGTTGTTTGAAAGGACCCACTTGCAAAGAAATGGAGTACTGACAGCACCTGCACTAGAGGGGGGATCCCTGTGGGTTGGCGGATTGGTGACATCAGGTCTGGCTCCAGCTGGGCACAAAGTTCATAAATAGTGGCTCGGTCAAGCCTGTATGTCAGTATGACATGTCTTTCCTCCATTGTCGACAGGTCTACCAGCGGTCTGTACACGGGAAGATTCCTCCTTCTCCTCGCATGTCCCAGCGGACGGTGCCTATGAAGGACAACAGCGAGCACAGAGTCAATCAACCCACAGGTACGTAACCACAGCTTGCACAAAACACGATTCCCAATGCATTGAATGGCTTGTATGAGTGTTGATGCAAGGCCTAGGTATGTGTGTCGCAGTAAAAAGTAAGCCATGTGGGCCCTTGAAATGGCGGCTGCCTGACCTGTGAAGTGCGACAATGGGATGTGAGGTAAATGCGCTGGCGTGGCACACCGTGGCGGTAGGCGGTCAAAGACCGCGGCGCTAAGCAGCATTGGTTAACATTGAACCCTATGGGTCTCAGGAGCCAATGACGATGTGCGCCTGCGGTCGCCGCGGGCGTGACCGCCATTTTCTATCGGCTTAATCACTCGATACCTGATCTTCGACAGGAGAGGACCTACACTGCAAGTGCTGCTGTGACCTCGGTCTGGAAGAGACAATGGCTCATGCGACTGGGGAAAGGGCCCCTGCCTTCACTGCTCAGGAATTGGAGAAACTCATGGATGGTGTCCTCCCCCAGTATGCGCTACTCTACGGTCCTCCAGACCAACAGGTAAGTACACTGGGGCCATGCTTAGTGGCCAATGCCTGTGTTGAGTGGGGTGGATGAAAGATGGTGGGGAGGGGAGCGATTGAGGCATGCATCAAACGACGGATAAGAGCATGTGCCACATGGCAAGGGTAGGGATGGGGGGCCACTCACTCATTGAGGGTGCAGAAGGTGATGACTCTTTTTCTCCCCCTGTACATTTCACATAGGTCAGCGCCCACCAGAAGACTGATATTTGGCGTGCCATCGCAAAGGACGTCCGGACCCTGGGGGTCCACCACAGACGGGGCACCCACTGCCAGAAGAGATGGGAGGACATCCGACGCTGGAGCAGGAAGACGGCAGAGGCTCAGCTGGGGATGGCCTCCCAACGTGGGAGGGATGCCAGTCGGACTTTGACCCCCCTGATGTTCCGGATCCTGGTGGTGGCCTACCCCGATTTGGATGGGCGCGTGAGGACATCACAGCAGACACAAGGGGGTGAGTACACTCTTATTCAGGTGACTTTGCGCGCAGTGGAGGTGTCTGGGTGGGGGAGGAGGGCTGTGGGTATCCCTAGGCCAGGGCGATATCTGTACGCTAGGCCCCTCCGTAAGGCATGGCCCTGTGCCCCCGCCCCCCACCTCTGTAGGGTGCCAAGTACAGCGATTCATGGCCCTGTGTCATCTATGTGTGCAGATGTCGTCCATAGGCTTGTAGGCCATGTCCCACGGATTGAGTAGTGGACCCCAAGTGCGCGGCGTAGTGCAGGGGGCTTCTGTGTCTGTCCTGTCCGCCAACGGTGTCGCCAATGCATGCACTCAACATGTCTTTATTTTCTCCCCCCCCCCCTTTTTTGTGGTTTTCCTGTTCATGTGTGCATTAGCATCATCAGGCGGAGGAGAAGTGGCATCGGAGCACGAGGGAGCTGCATCCCACATGGCCATGGAGGGCCATGCAACGGATTCCGATTTCACCAGTGGGACGGAGGGCGAGGGGAGCTCCACAGCGGGGACTCGGGCAGACATAAGTGACACAGACTCGTCCTCTGAAGGGAGCTCCCTTGTGGTGGCGGCAACATCTGTGCCCCCGCAACAACAGGTACAGCCGCCACCCAGCGCACCAGCACCGCCCTCCCAGCAGCCCCTCAGCGTTTGCCCCGTGCCCACTCACCCAGGGAGGTGGGCATCTCCTTCGCCCCAGGCACCTCAGGCCCTGCCCCAGTCACCCCTGCTGCCCTCAGTGAGGAGATCATTGGCCTCCTGAGGACGCTCACTGTTGGGCAGTCTACCATATTGAATGCCATCCAGGGTGTCGAAAGAAAGGTGCACCAGAGTAATGCATACCTGGAGGGCATTCATTCTGGTCAGGCTGCCTTTCAGCGATCGTTCAACACTCTGGCCTCAGCACTGATGGCAGCCATTGTCCCTGTCTCTAGCCTCCCCCTCCAACTTCCTCCACCCAGACCCTATCACCTGTACCTCTGCCCATCCCAGACACACCATCAGACCAGCCTGCACACACCTCAACACCCAAGGGAAGCTCAGCCAGAAATAAGCACCACACATCACACAGGCATTCACCCAAGCAACATCCACATACAGACATACCAACACCCACTGCCTCCACTGTGTCCCCCTCCTCCTCGTCTCCCTCCTCCCTCCCTGTCACGTCTCCACTCACACCTGCATGCACTACATCTTCAGCCACTACGTCCATCACCAGCACACACACCAGAACCCCCCGCACACGTGCAGTCACTACCCCCACTGCCATTTACACGTCCCCTGTGTCCTCTCCCAGTGTGTCTGTGACCCCCTCTTCCAAGATACACAAACGCAGGCAGCCACCCACCCAACAGCCATCCACCTCACGACAGCCTCCAGCCCAAGCACCTGCACCCAAAGACACCAGACTTCAAACTCCTACAACCACATCCTCTTCCTCCACTCCCATACCCACTACACCTACCCCTCCCATTGCTCCTAAAAAGCTTTTCCTGTCCAAACTTAACCTCTTTCCACCAACTCCCCCACCCCGTCCATGTCATAGGACTCCAGTCAGCACCTCAGCCACCACAAACCCGGGCCCTGTCATGACAGTCAGCCATGGACTATGGAGTCCCCCACCCTCCAGGGCAGCCAGTTCAGTACGGAGCCAAGGCACGGGCAGCCCACCCCCGGAGAAACAATCAAAGATAGGCAGTGGCCGGCGCAAGAGGGTGAAGACACCAGGCACAAAAACCCCTACCATGGCTCCGGCAGGAGGTGTGGAGACAGCTGTCACACCGCCCAAGGTGGGGAAGGGCCACAGGCGATCAGGGAAGGCTGGGAAGGGCAGCACGCCCGACAAGACCGCTATCAGCCCAGCTGGCCAGGAGGGCACCGCCAGCCCCATCCCAGGTGGGCAGGAGGCCACCAACATGCCCGGCACTGCAGCCCAGGAGGGCCCCGCCAGCCACAGGACAGATGGGCAGGAAGGCACCGCCAGCCACAGGACAGGTGGCAAATGAGTTCCACGCCATGGCCAGATCTGCTGAACGGGGCTCTTCATCTCAAGCACCGCTGAACTGGGCTCTTCATCTCAAGCACCGCTGAACTGGGCACCGCTGTCTCAAGCACCGCTGAACTGGGCACCGCCGTCTCAAGCACCGCTGAACTGGGCCCTTCATCTCAAGCATCGCTGAACTGGGCCCTTCATCTCAAGCACCGTTGAACTGGGCCCTTCATCTCAAGCACTGCTGAACTGGGCTCTTCATCTCAAGCACCGCTGAACTGGGCTCTTCATCTCAAGCACCGCTGAACTGGGCACCGCCGTCTCAAGCACCGCTGAACTGAGCACCGCCGTCTCAAGCACCGCTGAACTGGGCACCGCCGTCTCAAGCACCGCTGAACTGGGCCCTTCATCTCAAGCACCGCTGAACTGGGCCCTTCATCTCAAGCACCGGTGAACTGGGCCCTTCATCTCAAGCACCGGTGAACTGGGCCCTTCATCTCAAGCACCGCTGAACTGGGCTCTTCATCTCAAGCACCGCTGAACTGGGCTCTTCATCTCAAGCACTGCTGAACTGGGCACCGCCCTCTCAAGCACCGCTGAAATGGGCACCGCCCTCTCAAGCACCGCTGAACTGGGCACTGCCGTCTCAAGCACCGCTGAACTGGGCCCTTCAGCTCAAGCACCGCTGAACTGGGCCCTTCATCTCGAACACCGCTGAACTGGGCCCTTCATCTCAAGCACCGCTGAACTGGGCTCTTCATCTCAAGAACCGCTGAACTGGGCACCGCCGTCTCAAGCACCGCTGAACTGGGCACCGCCGTCTCAAGCACCGCTGAACTGGGCCCTTCATCTCAAGCACCGCTGAACTGGGCCCTTCATCTCAAGCACCGCTGAACTGGGCCCTTCATCTCAAGTACCGCTGAACTGGGCACTGCCGTCTCAAGCACCGCTGAACTGGGCACCGCCGTCTCAAGCACCGCTGAACTGGGAACCGCCGTCTCAAGCACCGCTGAACTGGGCCCTTCATCTCAAACACCGCTGAACTGGGCCCTTCATCTCAAGCACCACTGAACTGGGCCCTTCATCTCAAGCACCGCTGAACTGGGCACCGCCGTCTCAAGCACCGCTGAACTGGGCACCGCCGTCTCAAGCACCGCTGAACCATGAGCGCCAGGGGCTGGCCCGCATCTTAGTCGGGCAGGGCTGCACGAAGCAGTCTGGGCACCAGGCCCCACCCAGAACCAGTGGAGACTGTTATCCACTTGTGAGACTGTGGCTTTGCACTCGCCAGGATTGAACAGTGGGCAACCCACCCACTGTAGAGACTTGAGAGACTGTGGCTTTGCACTCCCCAGGATATAACAGTGGGCAACCCACCCACTGTAGAGACTTGAGAGACTGTGGCTTTGCACTCCCCAGGATGTAATAGTGGGCAACCCACCCACTGTAGAGACTTGAGAGACTGTGGCTTTGCACTCCCCAGGATTGAACAGTGGGCAACCCACCCACTGTCCGGACTTGAGAGACTGTGGCTTTGCACTCCCCAGGACTGAACAGTGGCCATGGAGGCCCCTCGTGGATCTGGCGTCGTGGACTCATCTGGCTGAGGTGCCCCCCCTTCCCTTCCCCCTAAGGTGCCTGTAGTTTTGCTATCTGATGCCCCTGCAGTGTTCTCTCCATTGGAGTCAGGTATCTTGTGTGGGCTTTGCCCATGTGATTTGGGCCCAGTGGTCCACGGACAATACATGCTACAATGCTCGGACTTGTACATTTATGTATATAACAGTTTTTGATGTAGAATTATATTTTTAAGCCAGTAATACAATATATTGCTATGTTTAGAATCATTTCCTTTTGTGTTTGCATTCTTCCGGGGGGTTTGAGGGGTGTCACTCTGATGTGTTGATACGCATTGATGTGTGTGTTGTAGTGGGTGAGGGTGAGGGTGGGTGTGTCGCGTATGTGTGTACCCGTAATATTTTCTCCACCCCCCTCCCCTGTGTCGTAGGTGCAGTACTCACCGTTGTCTTCTGCGGCGGCGTTCGTTCTCCTGGTAGAGGAGTAGGAACACAATCGCTGGGAGTATGTGGAGTTCGGGTTCCATGCTGTCCTTATTCCTCATGGGCTGTATGGAGGTGAGCGTTTTCCCTTCGAAATGGCTGTTTCCGCCGTGTTTTTATCGGCGGGGCTACCGCCCTGTAAAAGGTGCTGGATTGGTAGGTTGTGATACAGTGGGCGGTACATTGTCTCCCGCCTGTCTGTTGACGGTGACCGCCGCGCTGTTTGTTTGTGTGGCGGGCAGTGTGGTAATGTGGCGGTCTCTGTTGGCGGTTTCCACCAGGGTCGGAATTCCATTTTTTTTCCCGCCAGCCTGTTTGCGGTTTGGCCGCTGGTTTAACACCGACCGCCAGGGTTGGAATGACCCCCTAAGTCCGAAGGTAAAAAGTTGACTGGGACCTCCCAGCCAGCGTATCCGAGGAGGGCTCCAGGGACGTCGGACCAAGATCCAGGTTTACCCCGGTCAAAGGATTTTCACCTCGAAAAAATGACTAAGTCCGAAGGTAAAAATCTCCACAGAGGATTCCCACGACGCGTTTGGAGAAGGGCTCCAGGAGGTCGGATTGGACTGGCAGGTTCGTCCCCCTGAAGAAAATCTTCAGAAAAACAACTTAGTGTGAAGGTAAACTTTTGACCGAGGCCTCCCGCGGCCTGTAGCCGAGCCGGGCTCCATCGCAGTCAGCCTGAAACTTTGACTTTGCCCCGGTCGAGGTGCAACCAGATGACCAGATTGGTGCTTTTTGTTTCTAGGCGCTAAAAAACAATAATTCTTTAAAAATTCATATCTCCGGTTCCCCTTGTCCGATTTTATTCGTTTTTGTGTCATTTTAAAGATAAAAATATAATCTATTTTTATAAATTTGTTTTGGATTTTTATACTGTTTCCTGTGTTTTATTTAATTACTGTTTTGTGATATTTGAATGCTTTACACTCTGTCTCCTAAGTTAAGCCTTGACGCTCGTTGCCAAGCTACCAAGGGTTGAGCTGGGTTTAATTTACTGAGACCTAACTGGACCTCAGTGGAGGTTAGTGGCCTATTGCTAAGTGTAGGTACCTACCTGCCCTTACATATAACCCTTTTTCTAACAGAACGTGTGCATCCCATTCGCATTGTTTCCTGACTTTGATGCTTTGTTCCAACCAAGGTACTCTTTCAGCGGGATCTGTGTGAGTCCTGTGGCCGGCCTGCCATCCATCACGGGTGGCACCAACTTTGGTAACCTTTTAGCGCTATTGACCTCTAAGCACTATTTTTAGTCTATCCTTAAAAAAATCATATGCTGACTTCTACTGATTGGATTTTTGTTGTCTTGATCTCATTTTACTCAGCTAAATATTCTCTATTTTTCTAAACCTTTGTGGAGTCTTTCTGTGGTGTTTTAATTGTGTAAGTGTGTGTGTGTGTGTGTGTGTGTGTGTTGCACAAATTATGTTGCACAAATACTTTACACATTGTCTCTTTAGATAAGCCTACCTACTCTGTGCCAAACTACCATAGGGTGAGTACAGGTTATCTCTAAGTATCTAGCTTACCCTAAAGTGGTGGTTCCTGCCTGTACAGGGTGCATACACTGACAACCAGATACCCCAGTTGTAACATTGTCCAACCAACTGCAACACATTGTTATGGAGTGCTGGAACAGCAACTTTGGCTAAATAGGTCCTGCTGGGAACCTTCCATGTTGGGCATATGGTCACCACAAATTCTAAAATTTCCACTTCTTCCACAAAAGAAAAAAGAAGTCAGTCCAGTGTTAACATTGTAGCCAGGTTCCTGTTGTACAATCGTGCTGTTGGGTGGTTGCGTTCATAGGGCCCCTTCTGCCTAAACCTGCCCACAATAGTGGTATGTATTTTTTTCCTTTTATGGTGCCAATGACACAGGTGACTTCCGGAGAGGACCAGTAGATGGCAGTGTTTAATTTGACCCAGTGGTTTCCGGTGTGGGGCATCAGCACTTATTTTCAAGGGCCGGCACTCAGGGGCTTATTTACAAGCCCCTTGTGCTGCCGATGCGTCACATTTTCCCATATAAAAAGTGATGCACTGGCAGCTCAAGGGCCTTGTAAATCAGCTCCTTAGTTTTCTGCATTAGGTATTTATTCTGAGCAAAAGATACATATGGGAAAGGCGGAGGAAAAGGAAAATGAAAAAGCATCAGAAAGAGAGAGAGCAGAAAGCTGCAAGAGTAAGCTGGAGGGGCAGGGAGTGGCTGTAAATGAATTAAAGATGCCCCACGTGGCTTCAGGATTAATCTGTCTCAGTATTCTGTGTTTGCACATTTAAGGGCATCAGCCGCATGCCTCAAAGGAGCGCTTTGGGCACCGTCACTGGTAAGTGGTAGACTCAATTTGAATCTTGGGATAGTTGTCACTGTATGTGGTGGTGTCATCATCTGAACCTCATGCCATTTTGAGGTTGCTGCTGCGGATGATGCTGCAGGTGCACTGCTGGAGACAGGGCTGCTTGTGAAAAGCTATCACCCTCTTCTTATTCATTACCTTCCACTGTGATCAGAGCTGATTTCCTTTTTTCATCAGCAGCATCAGCTGCAGAAGTTTTCTTTAAGCTGCTGCTCCCAACATATTGCGGGATGTTTTTTCATATGGGTCCTTGGCCTCTAGTACCATAGTGTGAACCAGGATTACCCTGACAAACAGTTGAGTGGCAAATGGAGCATATTGCAGTGGTATCCTCCTGCTTGCTAATTGTAAAGAAGTCTCAAACTGGGGAGGAGAACTTTTTTAGTGTGTCACTGGTGCCACTGCTGGTGCCTGAAAAACTGGAGGTATGTGGGTGTGTCAACAGCTGCCTCTCTGCAGTGCATACTTTGACTGAGGTAGTGGTAGATTCAAGTCTCAGTGGGGGACTTAAAAATATGGATGCTGGCAGTGGTGGAACCATCAACACCTCCCTCAGAGTAGGTGAAATAGGCAGGTTACTCTTGGTGTCATCTGAGCCAGCTTCCATAACATTGACTGGCTTGTCCTCCTCCTTCTCCCCTTCCATAATTCAAAGGCTTTCAGTTTTTTTTCACTTGTCTCTTGTGGTGAGTGGGGGACTCAGCTGGGGTCCAATCCATCTCCAAATCATCATAGGGCGGCTTGAAGTAGAACGTGGAGTACTCTTTCTTTTGATTGCTAGAGATTGGAAAGCCAACAGTTAATGAAGAGGCACATCTTACTCAGCACCTCCAGTCCAACTCCTTATTCAGGAAGAGCTATTGCTTTCTCTAGCTGAGGCTCCTGTTGTTGTCCCTTCTGCTCAGTTTCCTGCGATGATTGGGTACTAATTTGCAGCTGAGATAACCCAAATTTAGACCCACTGCTCGTCATTATGATTGTAGTGGCTGCCTCACTGAGAGACCTGGTCTTGGGCTTGGGTTGGGGTGGTGTCATCGCTGATGCCGGAGTGCTGCTCCCTGTTTGCTACCTGGAGGATGGGGCAGCAGGCTCAAGATCTTTCCTGAAAAAGGAAAAGGGTAGCAATCCAGTGGTGGCAAAGCTTTTTCTTCTTCTCATCCTCACTGGCCACTTTCTCTGCAGCACCTTTCTTTGTGGCTGTCTTCAAGCTCTGTCAGGTGCACAAGTGGAAGCAGAGGTTTCACCTGCTGTGGTCATGCCACTTTGTGCTGGCCTTCTGTCTTGTGCACCTACAAGTAAATAAACAAGAAAAACATTTAGTAAAAAGTGGAATTTCTCCAGTTTGAATTATTCATAGTACAGACTCTACAATTTACTGAGGTTATCCCAACTAATGAATTAACAACAATAGTGTATTGATTCCAATCCACATCATAACATAATATTTCAGTCCGATTAACAACATACAGAACTGCTTGCTTTATGTGCATCTAAGTGGTGTGCACCTATGGCAGGGAGGAGGATGAGGGGCACATTGATTAATCCTTGAAAAATGAATGCTGTTGTGTGCCTTTGGCAGGTGGAGTGTGTGGGGAAAATGAAATAATCCTTTAAAAATATTTGAGTGTCTGAGCCTATGGCAGGCAGGAGGTGTGGGGAAACAGAAATAATCCTTAAAAAGTTAATGCTGGTGTGTGCCCATGACAGGCAGGAGGTGTGTGTAAAATGGAATAATCCTTGGTGTGCATCTATGCCTGGTAGGTGGTGCGAGGGGGGTGGAATAATCCTTAAAAAGTTAATGCTGATGTGCACCTGTGGCAGGCAGGTGGTTACAGGGAAAACTGGAATAATCCTTAAAAAATGAATGCAGGTGTACACCTCTGTCAGACAGGAGGTCAAGGAAAATAGAATAATTATTCAACAATGATTGCTGGTGTGCGTCTATGGCCTAAGAGAAGAAGACCTATGGCTGCCAGGGGTTGGAGGAAAAAAAAAATATATAGTTGTTAGTATGTCACTAGGGACTATGAGAAATCCATTGAGAGGCAAGGAGGGGCAGGGAAAATGGGAAAAATGCATATAATATCATAAAGACTTTTCATACATATACTACAATGATCCTCAAGCATTTTAAATTGATATCAGGGAATACAAAAATTAAAATGGCATACACCTTTTCTATCAATGTCACTAAAAATGGCTTTGAAAACCTGAAGAAAAGGATTAGTAATAAACTAGGTGGCTGCCTGTAAATGACCAACAGCCACATGGTCAAACAACAACAACAGCCAGCAAGGAGGCATTGGAGAACAAAGAACACATGCAGGCCTCTGCAAAAGCACACTGACTGGCAACACAAAATGGCCGCTGGCCACATGGTCAAACAAGAACAACAGCAAACAAGGAGCCATGAGAACAAAGCACAGATGCAGGCCTATGTGAAGAGCACACTGACTGGCTAGACAAAGTGACTGCCGGCCACATGGTCAAACAACAACTATATCAAGTAAGGAGGCATGGAGAACAAAGAACGCATGCAGGCCTATGGCAAAAGCACACTGGCCACATTGCCAGGCAATAACAATGACAACAAGCAAGGAGACATGGACAACAAAGAACACATGCATGCCTATAGATGGACACTGACTAGAAAACATTACTGTATGCCTCATGGAATGGAGAACAAAGATGAAATGATGCTCGATGGTAAACATACACACCAGTCAGACTAGACAAAGGAGGCATGGTAAACAATGAAGAAAGCACTACCATTTACTCAGCAGTGCCAAAAACAAAAAACAACAACAAACATTCCCTCAAAGTACAACATCATATTACTTCACCAAAATACACTTTTTGCAGAAAAAAAGTGAAATACAAAAAAATAGCATTTAATCCAATGCCATCCCTGGCATAAATAATCATACATTTCTTAAAACTGCATGTACCACAGACAAAGTTGTTTCATGTTGTCAATGACTAGTACTGTCTGGTTGGCCTGGGGACAGACTAGGCAACATGTTGAATTAAATGAATAGTGGAAATTTAACAAACTTGGAGAAAATAAACGTAACTATGCAAATATTTTCCCTTGTAAAAGATAAATAATTAAATACAATAATATACTAGGCCCCCACTGCAACGCCAAGGCGCAACCACAATCAAATTTAAAAGTTTTAAATTGAACAAAAGTACAAATAAACACTGGTGCATGCCCTCATTCAACCGACCGCTTTATCCAGAAGTGTTTGAACTTACTTGTTATCATGTCCCAAAAACAAAGTCCTATGATATATATGCTGCAGGAATTGCAGACAAAGATGGTGACAATTTCACCCTGAAATCCAAATCAAAAGTGTCCAGGAGATGGACAAAACACTGGGAGGAGCCTTCTGGACAGGAAGAGGAAGATGCAGTCCCTGGGTCACTTCCTTCCTGTTGAAAAAAAGTAACATAAAAAATTATTTTTGCACTAAAAGCAACATGAACTTTAATTTAAAGTAGAAATCTACTCGAAAAGTAGAGACACAATTGGTCATGATCACCAACATCACAAAAGAGCGCCAAAAGGAGCAGTGGAAGGCTCTGTGATGACTGGAAGCCTCACTAAGGGGCAGGGACATCTCATTTGCACTCGCAAGCATGTTATAACTGAGGCTCACGTGCATTAACTGAGCCTCATGTGTGCCAACAGGGCCTTGTGTGCCCCAATGGAAAAATAATTTGGCCATGCACCAGATGGCAAAATTACACTAGAACTCAATGTTACACATGTAGCATGGAGTTACCTGAATTCCCCCAACTCCGCGATCGGAATACATTTTCCTTCCATGCCCAGTTTTTAGTCCAAGGCAACATCACAAAACAAAATGATGTACAGAGTGTTGAAACTTTTTAAACACTCACCCCAGTCACAGATCTGGGTTTAATCCATTGTTATTTTGCTCGCCACGTCACCCAAGTTTGGACCCAGCCACATGCAAATCAGTATTGACCTGTTCCCCATGTGAACAGTCCATCCTGAACTGCCAGGCCAGGTCCTCCCTCAGTCAATACAGCTAGTCCCTGGGCCCAGAAAGGCCTTATCAACAGACAAGACCACATCATGTGAAAAAAGTCAGCTCCACCTTTTTTAGGCACATGTATGGTCGGATTGGATTTCGATCAGCACTACAGGCCTATTATTTTAGAGTCTTAATGCTACAAATTTCCAAAGAGGGTTTCTCATATCTTAAGGGATTTCTCAAACCTGTATTGTATTGTAGTGAACAGGAAATAACTCTCTCACAGGAGCTTTGTGATAATCTCTCTGACTTTTTGGATAAGAAAATCAGTAAGATTGTTGATGACTTTGGAAGGTTCCTTATGTCACCTCCGACCAGACTACCCTGAATTCTTTGGGTGATATAGCATGAAATAGGGAGAAGAAGACTTGGATAGACTCGATAGAGGCTCAGGGCAGCTGTTGAAACATCTTTGAACCCATCACAGAAGGTTTCCACTCTTTTGTGAGATCAAACTCATCAGGCTCCCCACTTGATCCCCTCCCTCTGAGGGTGTGGAAAGAGAAGAAAGATGAACTCATTCCCCCTCTACTGCTCTATAACCAGTCACTGGAAAGTGGTGTTGTACAACGCATGTGGAAAAAGGCAATAGTTACCCCTCTAATAAAAAAGCCTGCATCCAACCCTGTGGTATTGAATAACTATGGCCCTCATTACAACCCTGGCGGTAAATCCCGCTTTCTGCTGTGCAGAAGACCTCCAACATTCTGCTGCGGTGGCGGAATTCCGCTTCAGGTATTCTGACCCACAGCTCGGAATCCGCCACAATACAGACACCCACACAAGTCCGCCACACCAAAGGTCAGTGATAAACTGGCAATACCAAAACCTCCACCATCACGCCGCGCTCAAAATACACACACACTTACAAAACACAACCACATTGGACAAATTGAAATACACACACCTGATACACACACACACACACACCACACCCACACACCCAATCCAATATAAAGCACACACCCACATCACCCACAAACCCTTAGAACCTAAAATTTGAAAGAAGGCCAGAGAGACTACCTAAAACAACACCAGCATCCACAGATCCACAACACCATCACTTACACAACATCCACGCACCTCAAACAACACACACCAACACATCCCCTAACACATCACAACAGACACCACCTCACACATCACCCACACCACATCATGGCACCTCAACGACACCCCAGGTTCTCTGAGGAGGAGCTCTGGGTCATGGTGGAGGAAATCGTCCGGGTGGAGCCACAGCTCACACAGGTGCAGCAGACATCCATTGCAAGGAAGATGGAGCTATAGCGCAGAACAGGGTTTACGCAGTGGGACAGCATCCAAGAACACAGGATGACATCAGGAAGAGGTGGAACGACCTACGGGGAAGGTAAGTTCCGTGGTATCCAGACACCAGATTGCTATACAGAGGACTGGCGGTGGACCCCCACAACTAACAACATGGGAGGAGCAAGTCTTGGCGATCATGCATCCTGAGGGCCTCGCAGGAGCAGCAGGAGGACTGGACTCTGGTAAGTCATATCTTAACTACTTTATCCCCCACCCCACCGGCATGCCATCACATACCGCCACCCTTACACTCACACCCATCACCCCAACAACCCACAGATACCCCACTACCACAACCCACACATCCCAAAACCAAGCCCTGCATGTAACACCTATGCATGTACACCCATCACCAAAGAATGTCCAGTAGAGAGACTCACTCATGCCCTAAAATCACCAATCACACAAGGGCCACAGCAATAATGCAAGCACAGGAGTAGAGGGCCAAACACCCATTGCACAAGATGGCACACACAGATACAATAATTATGCATTTACACCCCAACAGGACCCCTACCCAACGTCACCGGACAGGAGGTTCCAGACATATCCAATCCCCACACAGAAGAGGCCTACAGTGATGACAGCAGCTCTGCACGCCTGGATCAAGATGACCAGCCCGGCCCATAAGGACCTCAGGACAGTCGGTTCCCCTGACACAGTCACAAACCACCACTGAACCTCCCCCCTCAGGAAACACCACCACAGCACCCACCCAGCGGGCCCATCCCTCTGTCCCCAGGATACGTCAATCAGCAGTCTGTCCACCACTACGGGGAACCCAGGCAACCCCACTAACACAGGACGATCAGAGACCTGGGGTCAGTGGCAGTGGGCACACACTTCAGGGGACAGACGCACAGGATAACAGGGAAGCTAGGAGGACTGCTGTGCGACATGGGGAGGACAGGCCCAGGGAACCAAGACTCCACGAGGCACTCTCCATCATCATGGGAGCTTACCACCATTCCCAGGAGACCATGGGCACGGTACTGGCCAAGTTTCAGGAGACCCAGTGGCTGCAGGAGGAACACTACCTGGGGATCAGGGAGGACTTGAAATCCATCAACACCACCCTGGTCACCATTGCAGGGGTGCAGGCAGACCTTGTCAACATCATGAGGGACACAGTGGCACACAAACGGGCCCCTGACACTGGCCTGGACGATGAACAGCCCTCCACCTCCACCGCCGCTAGTGGACAGGAGGTACCGCCACAGGAACAACAGGCCACCAGCACCCCACCCCCTGTAGATGGAGAACCACCCCGCAAACGGTTCCTGAGATCCAGGAACAAGACAGAGAACACTGCCAAGACCACCACCACGAAATAAGACCACCCTGAATGTCACCCTTCTGTCCCACTTTGTCACCCTGTCCACCTTCAACTGCCATTGCTTTACTTCCTATGCCCCTTTGGACAATGTACCTGTGAAACAAATAGACGGGACTCTGCCATGGACATTCTTCCACCATCACCCCAGCCCATTTTACAACCCCCTCCACTTATTTGCACAGGAATAAAAAAACTTAAATCACAAAACAATCTGGAGTCAGTTTGTGCTTTCACAATTTTTTTTATTGCAATATCTATGGAATATAGCAATGTCAATGTACTTGTTCACATACCAATGTAACACAGCTGTAGGCCAGCAGTAAGCATTGCAGAGGGCACAAAGTGGGAGCCAGATCTGTGAAATGGAAAGTCAAAGTGACAAGTCAGTGTCCATACACCGAGTGAAAATGACAGACTTATGCTAGCTCCAACAATAGTATGAGATGTGGGAAGCAGTTACATCTTCTTACCTGTGTCTCACTGGAAGTATTGCATGATGATGTTGTTTCGGTTGTTGACATCTTCTTCTTATGCCTCCTCTTCTTCACTGTCCACAGGCTCCACAGCTGCCACAAGAGCACCATCAGGCCCATCCTCCTGCAGAAAAGGCACCTGCCATCGCAAAGCCAGGTTGTGCAGTATACAGCAGGCCACGATGATCTGGCACACCTTCTTCTGTGAGTAGTATAGGGATCCACCTGTCAGATGGAGGCACCGGAATATGGCCTTCTGGAGGCCGAAGGTGCGTTCTATAATCCTCCTAGTTCACCCATGTACCTCATTGTAGCATTCCTCTGCCCTTGCCCTGGGATTCCTCACTGGGGTCAGTAGCTATGACAGGTTGGGGTAACCAGAGTCACCTGCAAATGTCGAGCAACATCTGTTAGACACCTTGGCCTCACCTATTAGCCACACACTGTGACTCTGGAGTTGCTCCATCACATAAGGGATGCTGCTATTCCTCAAAATGTAAGCGTCATGCACTGAGCCAGGATACTTGGCATTCACATGTGAGATGTACTGGTCTGCCAAACACACCATCTGCACATTCATCGAATTATAGCTTTTCTGGTTTCTGTACACCTGTTCATTCTTGCGGGGGGGGGGGACAAATGCCACATGTGTTCCATCAATGGCACCAATAATGTTGGGGATATGTCCCAGGGCATAGAAGTCACCTTTCACCGTGGGCAAATCCTCCACATGAGGGAAAACGATGTAGCTGCGCATGTGTTTCAGCAGGGCAGATAACACTCTGAACAACACGTTTGAGAACATTGGCTGGGACATCCCTGATGCCATGGCCACTGTTCTTTGAAAAGACCCACTGGCCAGGAAATGGAGTACAAACAGGACCTGCACTAGAGGGGGGATTCCTGTGGGATGGCAGATAGCTGAAATCAGGTCTGGCTCCAACTGGGCACACAGTTCCAGGATTGTTGCACGATCAAGTCTGTATGTGATTATGATGTATCTCTCTTCCATTGTCGACAGGTCCACCAGGGGTCTGTACACCAGAGGATGCCGCCATCTCATCACCTGCCCCAGCAGACGTGCCCTATGGAGGAGAACAGTGAGCAGACAGTCATCCAACACTGAGGTATCACAATGTGTTATTTGCAGGAACGTTTGTAATTTGCAATGTGCTGGTATCTGTCTGTATTCCCAGCCTAGATAGGTGTGATGCAGTTTTGATCCATGTCATGTGGCCCCCTGAAATGGCGGCTGCCTGAATTGTAAGGTGGGACAAGGGGGAATGAGGTAACTGCGCTGGCGTTGTACACCGTCGCGGTGGGAGGTCAAAGACCGCAGCTTAATTCAGCATTGGTTAACATTGGGCCCTATGGGTCCCAGGAGCCAATGACGATGTACGCCGGTAGTGACGGTACACACCGCCGCGGACGTGACCGCCATTTTCTGTCTGTTCACTCACTTGATACCTGACCTTCAACAGGAGAGGACCTACACTGCAAGTGCTGCTGTGACCTGTGTCTGGAAGCGACGACGGCTACAGTGTCTGGGGAAAGGGCCCCTGCCTTCACATCGGAGGAGTTGGGGAAACTAGTGGATGGGGTCCTCCCTCAGTACACGCAACTGTACGATCCTCCAGACAAACAGGTGAGGACACTGTGAGCATGCTGAGTGGGCAATGCCTGTTTTGACGTCTGTGGATAGAAGATACGGGGGGGTTGAGGCCTGCATGTGCGGATGTTGAGTGTATGTGAGTCAGGGCATGGGTGGGAACTGGTGGGCAATGACTATGACAGTCTGGACGGGTGAGTAATTTCCTTTCCCCCTGTACCATTCCTCTAGGTCAGCGCCCACTAGAAGAAGAGTATTTGGTGTGCCATCGCCAAGGACGTCCGGACCCTGGAGGTCTACCACAGACGGAGCACCCACTGCCGTAAAAGATGGGAGGACCTGTGCCGCTGGAGCAAGAAGACGGCAGAGGCCCAGCTGGGGATGGCCTCCCAACGTCGAAGGGGTGCCTGTCGCACCCTGACCCCCCTGATGTACTGGATCCTGGCGGTGACCTATCTGGAGTTGGATGGGCGCTTGAGGGAATCACAGCAGCCACAAGGGGGTGAGTACACTCTCATTCAGCTGACTCTGCGAGCATTACGAGGTGTTTGGGTGGGGGAGGTGGGCAGTGGGTTCCCCTAGGCCAGGACAAACTTGGTAGGCAAGGTCCTTTGTGAGGCAGGCTCTGTGGCACCCCAACCCCACTAGTGGTAAGAGCCATCTACACCTAGTGAGGCTCCTGTGACTTCCAGGTGTGCAGCAATTGGGATTAGGCCTCGTACCCCATGGGCATGTGAATTTTCTAGGAACTGTTAGTGCATGGCGTAGTGCTGAGGGCTGCTCCCTGTGTGTTGTGTCCGCCAACGGTAGTGGTATTGCAAACACTGAACATGTTTTTATTCTGTCTTCCCCCTCCCTTTTTGTTGTCTCCCTATTCTTGTGTGCAATAGCATCATCAGGCAGAGGAGCAGTGGCACCGGAGCAGGAGGGAGCTGCAACCCACTTGGCCCTGGAGGGTGAAGCAACAGAGTCTGAAGCCACCAGTGGGACGGAGGGTGAGGGGAGCTCCACGACGGGGAGAGGAGCATACACCAGCGACAACGACTCCTCCTCTGATGGGAGCTCCCTTGCGGTGGTGGGCACCTTTGTGCCCACCGCATCAACAGGTAGAGCCGCCACCCCCCCTACCAGCACCACCCTCCCAGCAGCCCCTCATCGTGTGTCCTGTGCCCGCTCACCCAGGAGGGTGGGCATCTCCTCCGCCCCAGGCACCTCAGGCCCTGCCCCAGTCAGTCCTACTGCCCTCAGTGAGGAGGCTATTGACCTCCTGAGATCCCCCGCTGTTGGGCAATCTACCATTTTGAATGCCATCCAGGGTATTGAGAGGCATTTGCAACAAACAAATGCATACCTGGAGGGTATTCATTCTGGACAGGTGGCCCAACAGAGAGCATTCCAGGCTCTGGCCCCAGCACTGATGACAGCCATTGTCCCTGTGTCCAACCTCCCCCCTCCAACTTCCACTACCCAGACCCAATCCCCTGTACCTCAGCCTATCCCAAGCACGCCATCAGACCAGCATACACACTCATCAACAAACAAGAGTGGACATGGCAAACATAAGAACCACACATCCCACAAGCACTCACACAAGCACCATTCCCATGCAGACACAGCAACATCCACTGCCTCCACTGTGTCCACCTCCTCCAAGTCCTCGTCCTCCCTCCCTGTCTCGTCTCTACTCACACCTGCATGCACTACATCCTCAGCCACTACCTCCATCACTAGCACGCCCATCACCACACACTGCTCACGTGCACTCACCACCCCCACTACCATGCACACATCCCCTGTGTCCTCTCCCAGTGTGTCTGTGAGCCCTCCTCCAAATGTACACAAACTCAGGCTCACACCCACCCACCCAACAGCCATCCACCTCAAACAGCCTCGGGCCCATACACCTTCACCCAAATTCAGCAAACGTACACCTCCTCCAACCACTACCTCTTCCTCCACTCCCAAACCCCCTCCATCTTCCCGTCCCAGTGTGTCTAAAAAACCTTTCCTGGCAAACCTTGACCTCCTCCCTTCACCTCCCCCCCATCCTTCCCCTAGGGCCAGGCTTTCCAGGTGCCAGCCCAGCAACTCCGCCACCAAATCCCCAGACACAGTGGTGCCAGCAACTGCGTGGTCAACGAGTGCGCCACCCATCAGGGCTGCCAGTGTGCCACGTGCAACGACAAGGACATACCGCCACCTGCCAAGGTGAAGAAGGTGCCTGCATCCCAGAGGGAGAAGCCGCACCTACCAGCCACCAAAGGCTCTGCAAAAACAAAAGGGGATAGTGGCAAGAAACCTGTGGCACCATCAAAGTTGGGGAAAGGACAAAACCAGAAGAGTAGGTCAGGACAGCGCATGGTGGCACTGACTGAGGGACCAGTGTCACCCCTTCTGCCCACGACAACACCAACCTATACAGTGGTGAACACCGCTAGCTGAACCACCACCAGCACCGCCACCTGCACTGCCACACGCATAGCCACCTGCACAGCCACCGGCACGTCTGCAGCCTCAGCGACAGTCCCCAGCATCTTCCCCAGTGGGCAGCCATCCGAGGCTGCAGGAGATGTCCTGTTGTGTCCCTCAGCAGGTGCTGACCCATGCACCACCGCCAGCACCACCGCCCCAGACACCGCCGTCAGCACCGTCACCGGCCCCACGACGAGCTCGGACAGTAGCACCAGAGCTGACATGGCTACCATCCCCAGTGGTCAGTCGTCCGAGGCTGTAGGAGAGTTCCTGGACCCTGGCCAGCTTCCATGAGGCATGACTTCAATTACTGTTTGCACCTGCTGGTGGAAGGGAAAGCCGCAGCAGTGTGGGGTGTGTCTCTGCCTCCATTGCGTATCATGCTACCTGTTCCTCTGCAATCTCGTGGCACACACACCCAGGTGAGGGAATGGTACTGGCTACACTGCTCGTGGCAGGATGAAGCACTCTGGGCACCATGCCCCCTCCAGAACTAGTGGAGAATGACATCCACTACCTCAGTCCTTGGCAGGATGAAGCACTCTGGGCACCATGCCTCCTCCAGAACCAGTGGAGATTGACATCCACTACCTCAGTCCTTGGCAGGATGAAGCACTCTGGGCACCATGCCCCCGCCAGAACCAGTGGAGAATGACATCCACTACCTCAGACCTTGGCAGGATGACGCCAGTGGAGAATGACATCTACTACCTCAGTCCTTGGCAGGATGAAGCACTCTGGGCACCATGCCCCCTCCACAACCAGTGGAGAATGACATCCACTTGAGAGACTGTGGCTTTGCACTCCCCAGGATAAAGCAGTGGGCAAATCACCCACTTGAGAGACTTGAGAGACTGTGGCTTTGCACTCCCCAGGATAAAGCAATGGGCAAACCACCCACTTGAGAGACTTGATAGGCTGTGGCTTTGCACTCCCCAGGATGCAGCAATGGGCATGGAGCCCCCTCGTGCAGCAGTGATGTCGTGGGTTCATCTGGCTGAGGTGCCCCTCTCTTACTCCCCCTATGGTGCCTGTTTATTTTTCGATCTGCTGCCCCAGCTGTGTTCTCGCCGTTTCCAGTCAGGTATCTTGTGTAGGCTTCGCCCATGCATTTTGGCACCAGTGGTCCACGGACAATGATTGGTACACTATCCGGACTTGTGTAGTTGGTGTACATATTTGTATATACTGGATTTTGAACTCTGACTATCAGAGGTTTAATGATTACAATTGTTACAATCATTTAATTTTGTTGTTGTGTTCTTCCGGGGCATGGAAGGTGTATCTGTAATGTTGCTGCATGTATTTGTGTGTATGTTGTTGTGGGTGAGGGTGGGGGCGGGGGTATTGCGTGTTGAGTGTCACTCTCTTTTCCCTCCCATCCCCTGTGTTGTAGGTGCAGTACTCACCGTGGTCGTCAACGGCGTCTGTCCTGCTCCTGATAGAGTAGGAGGAAGAGCAGCATAGGCAGGACCTGTAGTTTGGGCTCCATGGCGTCCTGGATTCCGTCGGGTGTTGAGAGGTGAGTGTTTTCCCTTCTGTGTACTGTTTCCGCCGTGCTTTTGGTCGAGTTAGTTCCGCCCCGGAAAAGGTGGTGGATAGGCCTGTTGTGATAGGGTGGGCGGTACTTTGTCTTCCACCTGTCTGTTGGCGGTTACAGCCGCGGTGTTTGTTTCTACCGCCGTGGCGGTCTGAGTGTTAAAGTGGCTGTCTATGTTGGCGGTTTCCGCCATGGTATTGATTCAATTTTTTTTTCCGCTGGCCTGTTGGCGGTATTACCGCCGCTTTAACACAGACCGCCAGGGTTGTAATTAGGGCCTATATGCTGACATCTTTTCTTCCCTTTCTAGTGAAGGTACTGGAGTTATAAGTGATGGGGAATCTGTCCCAATACTAGAGAATCACTGTCTCCTAGAAGATGAACAAGTTGGGTTCAGGCCAGGGCATGGCAATGAGTCAGCCTCATTTGTTGCACTGGATGAGCTATGGATAAGGGTAGATAATGGCCAGTCTTGATCATGCTTGATATTTCAGTGGCCTTTGACACTGTCAATTATAAGATCGTACTAACTCGGCTAGCCTCAATTAGAGTGAAGGGCATAGTGCTGAATTGGTTGGAATCCTATCTAATTAGGAGGTGCCGGGCAGGAGCACTGCCCCCTTATCAGAATTTAAATGTTTGGGTCAGAAACTTCCTCAGGGCTCAGCGCTCAGTCCTGTTTTATTCAATGTTAACGTGAGTCCACTAATCTCTCTGATAAAGGCGTTTGGTGTCACTCTGGTCAGCTACGCAGATGACACCCAGTTGATCATGTCTATTAAGGGTGGTCAACATTCTGAAGTAGAGGCCCTTCCGAAGTGTATGGTATACATTGTTAACTTGATAAACCTGAACTCCCTAAAGATAAATGGGGACAAAACTGAATTCTTGCGCAGTTCAGCTGCAGAAATGTATATGAAACTTCCTCCAAACTTTTGGCCTCTCCCTATCGAAGAGGAGATTACTCCAGCTGGTGCTGTCCATAATTTTGGGGTAATTTTTGATGACAAGTTACCCCTGAAGAACCATGGTTAAAAAGTGGTTGACATTGGCTTTGCACTGCTATGGGGTCTTAGGAAAGTGCTCCCCTTATTACCTGCCTAAGCCAAATCGATCATCATACATAGTCTTATACTTAATAGCTTGGACTACTGTAACACTTTATTACTGGGAACTCCGGAGTATTTGATTAATTGACTGTATAGAGTTCAAGCTGGGGCTGCTAAGCTTGCTCTAAATATACCTTGCAGATCCTCAGCATTGAGTGCTTTGAGAGAATTACACTGACTGCCAGTCAGGCAGAGGATTATGTTCAAAGCCATATGCACTGTGCATAAGGCTGTACATGGCAAAGGTCCGGTGCTGTTGCAAAGAATTGTCAAAGCCTATACCCCGGGGAAGCACATCCGCTTAAGTACAGCAAATCTTGTTTGTGTGAATAATGTTCACAAGAAACAACAGGAGGGTAATGCTTTCACAGTTCAAGCTGCCCAGCTGTGGAACAAGCTTCCTCCTCTCTTAGATCAGTTATGGATCTGCTGAAATTTAGAAAGGCCTTAAAGACCCGGCTCTTTCCTAAGTAATTGCTCATGATAGCGCTTATTTTAAGGTCTAGCAGCAGGTGTGCTTATCTCTTTTTTTATCAGTGCCAGAAAACCAGCATGGTATGCACTTTACAAAATCAATTTTATTTTTATTTATCTCAGCTTGGGTCAGGAGTGGGACGGAGTTACTCTGAGTAAGGAGGAGGCTGGAAGAACTCATGGTGGACTGCCTCAATAGCCAGAAGAAGGAAGTTATTGACTTCAAAGGGAAATCATGATGATGATGACTCTGAGGACTAGTACTATGCTCTGTGGACTGGAGAGTGGTGCGCTGATTCAGAAAATGCTGCTGAGTATATGTGCTGCACTGCTGGCTCAAACATGAAACTCCTCATATGTTCTTGCTCTGCCTCTGAGTCTTCTTGGTGAAGTCCTCATGACGCTTACCATCTGTGTGACAGCCTTACCCTGATTTGATTGAGGGTCACGACTTGGACAGGGTGCAAACCACTTCCAACTAGAGGCCCCATTTCTAACAGTCGCAAAATGCCATGGACAGGGAGGTGATGAATGATGATGGGTGGGATCTGCCTCTCTTAACAATTACAGTGAGTATACTTTCAAACAAGCAAAGTGACCTATCACTGCCCATCCCTGCCACCCCTGTGACTCCCGCACCAACTGCCTTTACTTCTGGTGCACTTGCGCTGGACCTGGCACTGGTGGATTGTGCGGCTAAAAAAAACATTACACACTTTAGATGCCAGATACACTTCATCTTATGATTTTGTTAACAAAATACAACTGTGATACATCACTGTAGTTTGGTGAGAAGTATATTCTCTCTTATCAAACATGTCTCTTTGGGCATTTTGTTGGTTGACAGTGGTAGAAAAGGCAGGTAGTCACGCCAAACATAACTTTTCATAATGGAAGGGCAGAGCTAAAATGACTGAGTTATTAGAAGCACAATGAAGGGGTAGAATAAATTGGTCAAAGAAAGGAATGGTTTTTGTTGGCAAATGCAGTGGGACTGCCCTCATAAGACTTTCCTGCCATGCTGCACAGTCATTGAAACTGCTGGTGTACTGAGTAATACATACAACCCAACATTTGGAGGGGTTCACCATGATGACTGCCACCCTGTTCCTTTACTGTTTGAGAATAAGCAAGCAAAATAAAACCTTTTCAACAAACATGCATAGAATAGCTTGCTTGGGTCTACAATTGTCACAGTAGAGTACCTGAAATCAGTTCTCCTAGTCTTACAGTACCAGTTCTCAGGATATATAAGGTAGGGTAGAGGGAAAGCTTAAAAACAAAGCAGAAGAAAGCTACAGACTAATGTAGACAGGAGCACATCAACTACAGAAACATGAAATATTGAAGAAGTATAATGCAGGGATAACAAGAATTAACAAATATGAGATACAATGAAAAGGATTTGAAAAAAACATTCACAGTATGAAAAGGCAAGGAAAAATAAATCTAAATGGGAGAGATAAAAGTTAGGGAAATAATATTAACAGGAGGACTTACTGGGGCCAGCATAGCCGTCAGCCACGGCTGTGGCGCTGCTGGTGGTGGTGGTATTTCAGCCTGACCTTCCTCTGATGCCCTCTTCTTGCCCTTGGGTGCTGATGTAAGAAATAAAGAAAAAAACAAAAATAGTTTAGTGGTACAATTAATCTCCCCAAAAATATTTTGACAGTCAAAGACAAATGCAGTAACATTGTACTTTTCTAAATCAAACTGCCTATATTACCAGTATTGAGTTGACATATTCCTAATTTCCGAATACTAAGCCGTAGTCTAAGGGCCAGATTTATACGTTTTGACGCAAAACTGTGCTAATGCAGCTTTGCGTCAAAAAGTTTAGCGCTGGCTAGCACCATTTCTTAACGCCACCCGTGCGTCATATTTATACGTTGACACTAAGGATAGGTTAGAGTCATTTTTCCTGATGCTAACCATTGCGCATTGTTGTAACACAAAATGACGTTCACGCAGGAAAAATTACTCTAATCCGGTAAACACGTCACAAAACAGATATGCTCCATTTTTCACCACAATAGTGGCAAAAAGCGACGCAAACAGGGCAAACAGTGAGCCCCAAAATGGATCCCAGAAGCTAGGAGAGACTCCATGGAGGCCCCAGACAACCAGGAACCAGCAAGGAGGACACAGAAAAGACCCAGGGGAGAGACAAGAAGAAGAGGAAGTGTCGCTTCAGCACAGAGGAGCATGAAATACTGGTGAGAGAGGTGACGGAGCACCAGTATCAGCTCTTCATGACCTCTATGTTGCCAATTGGGAGAAGAGAGGCAATTTGGCAACAGATTGTGGACAAGATTAACAGAGTGGCAGAGGTCAGGAGAACTGTCACTGAGTGCAAGAAACGCTGGCATGACTGCAAGCAGAGGTCAAAGGAAAAAATGGCAAGGACCAGGAAGGCAGCACTGCAGACCAAAGGTGGGAGTCCAGCACCGCAAGAGGACGTGGACGAGATGGAGGAGATGGTTGCAGCCGTCATCCCGGAGGAAATCGTCACTGGAATCGCAGGACAGGACAGCACAGATTACCAGGAAACAAGACATATGCAGGGTAAATTGCACTGGAGACCAAAATGCCTAAATGTCAAGTGCAAAAAGGGGGAGGCACATACCTACTATATAATGCTTGTCAGCACTGCAAATCAGGCAGTGGAAAGGGAAAAGGGGCACGGCATGGGACTCCCTGCACTGCCCATGCCAGGTGCATGAGCTGCGCAGGGGCATCCAGGGGCACAGCACAACACAATACCAGCAACCTTTGCATGGGGATACACTGCCATACCAAGGTTGCAGGAAATGCGGAAGCAGACCAGGCAGGTAGGGTAGAACATAAAACTCGTCTGGTATCACAAGACAGCTGGTATTGTCAGAATGTGAACTCGAGGACAATGCTCAGTCTGAGGCCATTGGCTCAAGTGGCATTCCCCATTGACAACATTTTCCACAACTACCTGTGCTGTGTGCGCTGGTCAATTAGGAAATGACAGTTAGGTGCCCATGGAACAAACACACTCAAAATGAGGGTTCAGTATGACTACGTGATCAATCCCCATCACTCCCTATCCAAGTGCAACTCCTGTCAATTGGTCATGTCCATAGACTCAATAACCATCAGGCACTGTCACATACATAATGATGTACACAACAATAATCTCACACCCATGCTGCCCATCCCTGTGTCACAAAAGCTGCAATGGCACCATGCAACATCTCAGGTATCAGAGTGCTAAGACAACTGCATTGAGGGGAGGACATATGTGTGTAGGAAGGCAAACAAACCCACATAGTCACAAGAGTAAATGGATCTCTGCCAGGTCCATCAATGCAATGCAATCCAGCACACATACACAAACATCAGCATGAGTAACTATCAATGGTAACACGTCCATTGTCTCATGGAAGTGCCATGCATGGTGTGGTGCAAGGTCTCTGCACCACGTAGGTGTATGTGATAAATGATAGACTGGGACAGGCCCATATTGTCATATGTGGTGCTGTGGTATCAGCACACCAACAATCATTGTAAGGCCTCACCATGCAAATGGAAGCAGAGGGAGGGTGGATGAGGACAAGAAGGTGGCAAGCCACAATTTGGACAGAACCCACACCTAGAATATGTGACGCACACAACTGCTCAAAATGCCCACACTACATGTGACATGCAGGTGGGGCATAGGGCTGAGAGACTGCAAACATTAATGACAGGAACAATGCATGGGAACCAAGATGATAATGTACCACCAATAGGAAGTCAGTGATGTCACATTACAACTGGCACCACACAGACACACTAATTGTACAATATCTCATTGCAGAGGACGATGGCTCTCCTGTGGATCTGCCTGTCCTGGACTACCTTGATGACCTGGATGACCAGCTTACAACCATCAGCCAGGAAACCCTCCAAGATGTCCTAGGAACCCTCCAGAAACCACCTCCAGTCTCAAGGAGGAGCATTCATGTAGCAGCCATCCCAGAGGATCCACCCACCACTCTATTAGTACGACCTGCCAGCTCAAACACAGCTGAGGACTCTGATGACACAGGGACCACCTTTGAGAGAACAGTAGTTGGTGTACAGCGGGAGCTGGCCAAGGAGGTGCGGGTGGGGATGCAAACTATGGCATGCAGCCTTGAGGGGATGCGCATGTACATGATGACGTCCACAGACCAGACAGCAGCCAAACAAGTCACATAGGGCCTGATGTAGCAAACGATTGCGACTCGCAAACGGGCCGAATCGCAATTTGCGACAGTGCAAAATCGGAAATGGGATGCAAAAAGCCCATTTCCGACTCGCAAAAAGCGATGGGACCCGTTTGCGAGTCGCATCCGGTGCGACCCCATTTTGCGACCCGCAAATTGCAAGTCGCAACCCATATGCAATTGCAACTCGCAAATTGCGACTAGTCGCAAAAAGCCCAGTTTGCATGTCCCATTTACCACTAACTCAGAGCAGGTGGTAACCATTACCAAAGTATAAAAGGGGACCCAGAAGGCATCTGGCTTACTCAAGATGGCGGAGATATACCTGATAGCAGTGAGGAGGAGAGTCTACGCAGCCCAGCAGAGGAGGAGGAGGGGCCACAGACAGGAGAAGATATATAGAACCAGGCAGACTCTTTTTCAGCAAACTGAAGAGGAGATCTATGACAAATACCGCCTTAGCAGCGCAGCCATTCTAGAATTAATAGATTTACTGAAACCACAGCTAGAACACAAGACTCTGCGTGGCTGCGCCATCCCTACGCATGTGCAAGTACTATGCGCACTGCACCTCTTGGCCTCAGGGAGCTATCAGGGGGTCATTGCTGTGGCAGGTGGGGTATTCCAAAGTGCAGTGTCAAGGTTCCTCAGGGCATTCCTAGATGCCTTAGTCACGCACATGTCTCACTTCATATACTTACCAAGGAATGAGGCAGAAATTAACAGCACCAAGCTGGACTTTTACCGCATTGCCCACTTTCCTCATGTCATAGGGTGTGTAGATGGGACACACATTCAAATATGCCCCCCTGCTAATCTGGAACACATTTTCCGCAACAGGAAGTGTACCCACTCACTCAACATACAGGTTGTTTGTGATGCCCATTATGTCATCACGGACATCGTAGCTAAGTTTCCTGGCAGTACCCATGACTCATACATTTTTAGGCATAGTGGGATACATCAACGCCTGGAACGTGGGGAATTTGGAGACGGTTACCTCCTAGGTAGAGCCACAGACACTTGCAGACATACACACAGGTCACTGTGCACGACTATCTGGACTTCCTAACAGTGTACTTTTGTGCCCAACAGGTGACAGTGCATATGCTCTCAGGCCTTGGATCATGACTCCGTTTTTAACACCCAGAACTGAATCAGAGAGGCAATACAACAGTGCGCATAAGAGGACCAGGAACCTGACCGAGCGCACCTTCGGACTGCTGAAGGCAAGATTCAGATGCCTCCACCGCAGTGGAGGCGCCCTCCAATACACCCCCATTACCGCTTTCAAAATTGTGGTCGCATGCGCCATCCTCCACAACATAGCCACCCGACGTGGGCTACCTCTCACCCCTGCAGACCCAGATCCCGATGATGAAGAGCAAGAACAACCACATCGCCATCATGGGGATAGGAGTCTAGCTAATCAAGGCAGACTGAGACGGGACCACATTGCAACGCAATATTTTGGACGGTACGTGTCAACTCCCACCATACTCACCTATTAACCAAAAACTCCATTTGTTAAGTGGAACAAAAATAACTGTTTTATTAATGTCATGAAGAAACTATATACAAGTTGAAATTGTCCATGGGCAGGAAAATGCCAACCAGTCATGTGGCACATTAACGCCATGTGCCACATTAATCTGTCCTGGCTGTTGTCTATGATCTCCTGCCCCTCCTGTGGTCCTGCCTCCTCCCAGGTGTATTTGTTAACTTCCTGGCTGTGATGTCATCATCATGTGCCAGGAAGTGTTTCCAGAGTGTTCTGGTATGCTTTCTGGAGTGTTCTGCTGCACCTGCAAGCAATTTTGAAGGTAATCGCAATTTGCGACACCCACTCGCTAATTGCGAGTTCGTTTTTTGCACACTCGCAAACAGCGACCTCGCAAACTGCGGACTCGCACACAGCGTTGCGAGTCCGGCTGCGAGTCGCAAAATCGGATCGCTTTTTTTTCTGACATTCCAATTTGCGACTCGCATTTTGCGAGTCGCATCAACTCGCAAAATGCGAGTCGCAATTTTTATTTTTGCTACATCTGGCCCATAATCCCTACTGCATGAAGTCCAACAGTGTGTGAGGGACCTAACCACTGCAGTGAGGGAGTTGCCACAACACCTGCCCTCCCAATCTTGCTGCTGCATGCATGACAACAAGCAGGACTCTATGCACCGGGAACTGGCCTCCCTCACGGCAGACATGGCTGCATACTACAGGAATGTTGCTACCATACTCAATAATCAGCAGCTCCTCCTTGCTGCAGTGATGCCATATGTAGTTCCACGGATGGCAGCTGCTGGGAATTTGGTGTCCACTTCTCCAACCACCCATGTGTGTGTGGCCCCCTCAAACCCACCACCACCACCAAGGGCAGAAGAGGCGACACACACATCAGAGGATGACGATGTGGAACAGATCATCTTCACCCGTAGGGGTACCCGGTAGCATCAGCCCATATCACATGGGCACTGATTTTCCTTTGTCCTGTGCTTGACAACATGCCAGTGTTGCTACAGTTGGTGACATGCACTCTTCACTGACACACTGTGAAACTTTCCACTATGGACTGCAATTGTCTCTCACTACTCAATTGGCAATTCATGTTCCCCTGCACTGAACGACACTTCACCTCAGCATGTGCTATGACATGTCCCTCAACCTTGCACTTGTGTTACATCACAATAGAATACTTTACACTAACCTGGACTATGTAAATATTGCACTACAGCACTTTAAAATGAACAGCACTTACACACCCACTTTGTCTCTGTTTAATGTGACACATCTACTTTGCTGAAGATTTGTGATGCGTATAACATATCTATGGTCACAGAGTGTCAATACCAGAGTGAAAAAAAACATGTGGACAGATATCTACGCACAATTTATCTACAAGATGAACGTCAATACTGGCCACATCCCCTACAAGTATGTGACATTTGCTTTAAAACATACATGCCTCACCCACAACATACAGCAGGAATGGCTGTGTAAGAGTGTTCGGCCAATAATGTCAGCTAGGAGTACAAGTAAAACACATTGGTGTGAAATTTGTATACTTGACCTCATCTGAAATTGTCTCTACTCAGTTTAGGAGTGTTCACATGAACTTCAGGCTGCAGGCAGACATCCCACAGTGCCCAACATCACGACACAGGATCAAAACAACCATAGTCACATTGAGTGGTGGGTACAATGGATGGCAGATGCATTGAGATTTAGATTTGTTGTAGCTGCCAATGTGACAGATCAGTTGGAAGTGGGAATTAACATGTCAAGAGAGGGATGTGGATGCAGGACGGAATTCACAGGCCAACAGACAATTGGCACTGTACACTCATGCAAAGATCCTGAGCCCCAAGCATATGACACATGCAGTAAGGGGGTACCTACATTTTTAATAACTATGTACGGAAAAAACTTTAAACTATGTAACACACCTATACTAACCTAATCTATCCTAACTGTACATTACCCACAATTGTCCAAAACTACCATATGCTAAGCTTACTTACCACATTTAACAACACACTCAAAACATTTCCCCACCACCCCCTTTATATGATGAGACACATGCAGGACAACATATACTAAACTAAACATATACTACCTAGTACTAAACAAATATATATATATATATATTATTTTTTTTAATGTTTTTATTTTTTTAATTATTTTTTTTAAATACACAAAAGCCCCAACATTAATTTCCACCTACCCACCCACAAACTAACAAGTAATAATATGAAAAACCACCCCCACTTATCCTATCTAAACAACTACCCTATTCTAACGTATCACTAAACCCCTTAAGCCCCTACACAACAAGATGAGGAGGGAGGGGACTGAATTAGGAGTGAGGAGAGGCAAGAGTTCACAGGTTGGCCCTCCTCAGTGTCTTTTTAATTGCCTTCAGTCTCCGTGTGTTTTTGTCCACATCCTTCTGAATGGTGTCAAGCTTTTTTAACACCTTCTTCATGTCCCTCTGGAGCTTAGGAATTGCTGCCATGTCCATTGCAGCAGGTGTGGTAGTCGGTGTTCCAGAGGTTGATGGTGCAGCATGTGTGGTGGTCTGTGGTGCATAGGTTGACGGTGCAGCAAGTGGGGAAGATGCGACGGTGGCTGCTATGGTACTGTGTGTAGTTGTGGTGGTGGCTACAACCTTTGTGACCAATGCCGGTCCCCCTTGGCTGAAAGCCTGCCATTCCCCTGCTGCTCGCTCTCTTTGATAGCGTTGTGCCATATTCCGGTACCCAGACTCCACATCCAAGATGCGTCAGTATCGCACTGCCCACTTCTAGAAAGCCCTGATTTCCTCTACATGCATGTTAACATCTGTAAAAATGAGACAGGCAACCATCAGTGTCATCATCAATTGTGATGCATGTACAGATGATAATCTAACACTCTCCCTCGATTTGCACACGCAGTCCAAATTACAGTCCAGATAATCCAATGTCCCTGATGAATGTAATGGCAATGCTGCCTACCCATCATGTCTTTTATACCACAGCAAAGCACAACAAGTGTTGGACCAAATAAAGTGATCTGTGCATTGCTGTAGTGCAATGTGTCACAATGCAAAGGCAGCAACTACTTCACATGGGCTGGGCAGACTAATCTTTATCATCTGAGTCAACTTCAAAACACACAAGACCAGTGACTTGTAGATGTAATTGGCAGGATAGTTTGCAGTTGCTAATTAGAAGGGGTCAGTGTTGTTTGGGACACATGCATGTGTGAATGAGATGACTGTCATCTACACTGTGACCATCACATCTACCCACATATGTTGTTCTCCTACCCCTGTGCCTCAGGGGGGATGGGAATGCAATACATCATCCCAAATGTCGAGGACAACCACAAAGGCATGTCCAGTTGTTTATGGATTTAGTGAGGGGAACACATGAGAGGAGGGCTGCCACCTAGGAATAAGGTATCCATAGGTCATTCACATCTACATTCATGTGTCCAGTTGTGGACAACCATCAGCACCTGATCTGCCAACACAATTCCCAAAACACCCACATTGATGCCAGCACACGTCTGGCCTTGACCTGCATGCATGCCTATTACATACCACATAAATGTCACGTAAATGGAGTACAACTTATGGGGCTAGATGCTGGGGGACAGTTACCCATTCAGTCCTACATGTACATTACAATACCGGGATGCACAATTTTGTGTGGAAACCTGATGCATCACTGTGTTGTGAGAATGAGTGTATGATCCAGTGCCAATATACTGACACTGGAGCACTTCCAAGTCACATGTGGGCCTACATGTGGCTAGTAATGACCTTGTTCACACGCTGCTGCCATTGCACAGCACAAGACTCCCAAGAAATGACTCTCTGTCTGTGAATGTCTAACCCTTGCACTGAACACTATGTCAACATCCAGCTAAGTAATATATCAGATCACGTGCCAGCTAATCATATCTTGCAATGAGTGCAACACACTAGAGTCACTCACACAACCGCTGTAATCACTACACAGGACAGACATTACCACACTTACTGGATACATCTGGGTCCTGAAATCGAGCCACTTCCCCGATTGTATAGGGGGCAGGTCCACCTGTAGGACATGGAAAGGAAATATATGCTCAATGTCAGATCACTGTACAAACGTGTGGACAACATATCACAGTGTGAACATTTTACATGAGTGAGCTGGTGATCCTGCATGTAGACAGTATAACAGACATACCACTGCAACCTCACATTGACACTGACACTCCAGTGAGTGATAGCCACACATCTGCATACATGCACTGGGCATAACAATCATGTGGTGCTAAACCTGACTACAACCGTTTGTGGCTAATCCATTTCAGATGGTACTCCATGGCGTTATTTTTATTATGGTGACAATTTCAATGGCACTTCCCTGGTGCACTGCAATACAAGGGACTCAGGTATTGTGGCTTGTGCATCAAGGGACACTGAGTTACTGTGTGATGGACATGTGGCTCAATTTTCAGTCTGAAATTATCATGCATTCAGTGGTCCATGACAGATGTGGCACAGTTGTATTTAGGTAACAAATGACCCATTGGCAGTGTCCCCTAAGCCATGTATGCCCCCTTTGCCAACATAATGGCAGGGATCATGTGTGTATAATGATGACAATGTAGCGCTAACATGGATTGCCCACTTTGCTGTCCCGATACAGTGAAATCTGGTATGCTGACAGTGTCTTACATGATTATCATTGACAGAATGCATGGGCACAGGAGTTGCCATTGCACCTGAAATGTGTGACTAAGGGCCACATGTACGAAGATCAGGTTTTGTGAGTCACACATTGCGAGACTTAGAAACTGGCAATTTGCGAGTAGGATAATCTGATGTACAACACTGTCAATTACACTGTTTGCAAATCACAAATGGGGTAGCAAATGACCTACCTCATGAATATTAATGAGATAGGTCTCATTTTGCAAGCCACTTGGGAATGGCGGCACTCACTGGGATGCTGGCCTGCTGGGCTCATTAGACCACCATGTCTGTGACTGCTTTGAAATGAAGATGTATTTTGTTTTTTTTAATGCAGCCTTATTTCATGAAGGGTAAACAGAAAGCATGTCAAAACAAATATTATAATTTTAATATATTTTTTTTAAAACAGACAGTGGTCCGTGGGACCACTGCCTGCTCTGAAACAATTTTTGGGCATGCATTCACAAAGGGGAAGGGATCCCATGGGGACCCCTGCCCTTTTGAGAATGGGTTAGCACCAACTTGAAACTGGTGGTAACTGCAATTGTTTTGTGACGGCATTCGCTGTCACCAAACAACAATCAACGGACTGCGACAGGCAAATAGGAAAGGAACGCCCCTTCCTAAATGCCACTAGCAAACCCTGTTTCGTGATTCGGCAATGTGATTGCAGAATGGCAAAATTGTGTATGTACACTGGAATAAACATTTTTTCTTGACGTAAACACACAAATTCTGAAAACTAGGCCGCTTGTGACAATTAAAAATAGCTTGGTACATGTGGCCCTAAGTGATAGTCGTACATGACTCAACAAACCTCAGGACTGCATTGTTAACATGTATAGACATGTGGACTCCATCTCAGTACTGGGACACTAACACTTTGTTCTGCTTGCATTTAACATTGCCAAAAATATTGAATGCAGCATGTCAAGACATCTGCTACTGTCACTCAGGAGCATTCTACTGTACACATTTGTCAATGTGATACTCACCAACAGGGCCACCGAGCACCACAACCAGGTGGTCCAGCAGATCCTGCTCTCTGGCCACCAGGTTAGCCCAGCAATGCTTCAGCTGGTGCTCATTCCTGCTCATATGGTAGAATCTTTTGAGGTGGCACCTTGCCCCACTGCAGCCGCCTCACCTCTTTGTGATAGCCCTGTATCACACTCCCACCCATCTCCAGCATCAAGGGAAGGAAGTGGCACACCAGCCAAACAAAGCCCTGAAGCTCCTCCACCCCCATGCAGGTCAACCTCGCCCTTCCCGACATGTCTTCGAACAACAAATAAAAACTGAAAAAGTGTAAAAAAGAAGGAAAATAAATGTAAAAAAATGAAACTTACAGCCCAAACCTAAGAACCAGAACTAACCCAACTAATCTAACCCCCAGACAGACACCTGACAGTACAAATACAATCTGAAAGACACTAAACTACACAAAAGCACATACACAGGTACAATAAACAGACTTCACACAAGACACAAGAGAGATACCACAAGATACAAGAAATGCAATTGAGACACTAGCAACACCGAGACACAGCCACAGAGTCAAGAAAAAGAACAGACTCTAAAGTGAAAGTGAAAGTACACCCACTGTACCATGCCTTTAAACAGGATTTCCTATTACATCACTTCCTGTCCCCTTTGCGGCCCGTTTTCCATCATGCGTGTATTTTTTTTACGCATACGATGTTTGTGTGAATATTTTCAACGCATAAACTACATGTGCGGCAAAATACCACACATTACCTGTAGACTTCAATTTGCATGGATATCCCCATGTGTGTGGTGCGCAGGTGGAATTCACGCTAAGGGCCCGTGCATGGTTAGTTAGCGTTTGTGTGATTTTTCAACGCATTTGAGTCAAACTTTTTTGACTCAATCTCTGATTGCATGATTTTAAATATTTAACATGCATGCACCCTGTATCAACATGAAGATAGGATGGTATGGCCTGCAGTGTGTGGTATAGTGGTTGGCCACATGTGGTAGAGCATGCAGGGTGTGAATGATCTGTAACATCAATATGTGTGTTTCTGAAGGAACGGCATGCAATACATTGGACGTAATGGTTCCAAATGGGTATCGACATCTGGTAGCAATCAGTGACCTACAACAGTCATAATATGTTTTAGTAATATGTGTTGACCCATGTGATGTGTGTAGTTGTTTGACTTTGGGGACATTACATTTCACACTGCAAACAAAACTCAGGGATGATTTAGGATGGCTGATGAGTGCTATGTAGGATATGTTACCCATCATATGTCTTTAATTGTTGGTTATGACTTCATGATGACTTGTGTGTGGTCTACAAAAATGTCTGACATGTGTACATGTTTGGTACGTACTGTGCTTGAGACACAGTGCCTTAATTCCACCCATGAAATGTTTGGTACACGTCAGTTTGACTCATAACCATTACCTGTGTTACTTGTGTTGCTGTGGTGGACCTGCTGCTCTGGCTGCATGTGTTTACATATTTTCAGATGTGCATTCCACAGAAGTGTCCAGTTCAAGTGTGTGGGCACGTGTACCCTGTGTCAGGATTGGGCTCCTCAATGTGTTACAGCTTCCGGTGGGTCTAGACAGAACTCTGTTAGGGCACCCCTTGAATTCACAGAGCATCTCGCAGTGAGGTAGTGTACCAAAGCAGAAGAGCAGCTGAAGACATACAAGGGGAAAGGCCAGCTATGGTAAGGCAGAGAAAACCGAAATGTGAGGGCAGATTAACCTTAGTGTGAACAAATATGGAACAGGTCAGTAATGGACAAACACGCTGGGGTTATCACTAACGTTGTACACAGGGTAGGGCTCAGAACTTTCCACAGCAACAGGGAACGTCAGTGCCTCTGTGCAGATTAATCTTACAGATAGTCACCACGCTAGCACCATAGAAAGGAGGCAGAAGAAGTGATTCTGTGTCTGGACCCTTAGGCACAAATAAGGATTGTACTTACATACACAAGACTGGCCCTTGTGGGTCCGCTGGAGACACACTGGCAATTCCTGGAATACAGCCATAGCACACTGTCACTGTTAGGCACTAAAGACTACATGCAACACTAGGCAAAGGATGGTGTCTGGATTTGCCTCCTGGAAACCAGGTGCCAACCCAAGTACAAAGGAAAACACTTCTACACAAGTGAGGACTGATAGGACACTTACCAGACACGATAACTCAAGAGGAAACAGAAAGTGAAGGAACCAACTAGGAGGCAAAGCCAGGCACAGGGAACAGGCTCAGACTGATGCAAAGGCTGGAACAGGTCTGGGAAACAGAAAACAGGCTCTGACAGAAATAAACATGAACAAGGCTGAGAAACAGGGAGCAGACTCTGACTGGAACAAGCAGTAACAGGACTGGGTAAATAGAGAGCAGGTTCAGGCTGAATCAGGACTGTAACATAATCCAACAAGGGGTCTGGAACACAAAGGAATTGTACTCCAATGCACGACGATGAGCTTCAGGGAATGACAGCTTAATGGCAGAGTCACATGGCTGGCCTGCACAAGAGAGGTCACAGGTGTGTGCAGCTTCAATCTCTCACAAGTCCTGGAGGTGAGAATCCAGTATAAAGAGACAACCAGACTTTTCCCATAGGAAGCAATGGACAGAAGATTACAGGTCTTACTGACTACCAGGCAGTGCATTATGGGACTTGAAGTCCATGCAAGCTAATGTAGTTCTTCTATAGCATGCCATATGGAAAAGAGAAGCAAACAGGAGTCAGAAATGGACTCTGGGTGAGTGTTAATGATGATTCCCAGGGTACAGATAGTCCGCTTACAGCACCCCCTGGAGATGTGAGGGCAGAGACGTAACACATGGCAGTGGCAGGACTTATTTACAGGGACGGACTGCGCAGGGCATGTGTTGTGAACATTGCTTGTCATACCTGGGACACTCATGCTATCCATTTTCACAAATGATGCCCCCCCTTGCCACACAAGCTCCTTGCAGAGACTGGAAATGTCATACTTACTAATGTCAGGGGTCTGTTCATACATTCCTGTTTCCACTGATATTTCACATCCACTGCCTCATGTATGGGACGCTTATTTACCTTCTGATTGGAGATTTCATAGTTGTGTGTCACGTGCTACCGTAGACCATGTTGGCAACGTGGATGTGAGTCATATGTTGTGGTCCACTGATTTTGCCCTTCATATGTGAAATTCGAAAGATGATTATTTTTTACATGTGTGTGATGTTTGCTGCACAATCACACGCATCACATGTGATGTTGCATCAGAAATAGTCAGATTTGTCTTTGTAATATGCTCCCTGAGGTAATACTCACATTCCTAAGGAACATGTGTCCGAGAATAAAG
Organism: Pleurodeles waltl; assembly: GCF_031143425.1. NCBI lineage: Eukaryota > Metazoa > Chordata > Amphibia > Caudata > Salamandridae > Pleurodeles > Pleurodeles waltl. The sequence goes on from NC_090450.1 coordinate 886,177,291, forward strand.
AAACCAGAGCAGGATTGTTTGATCAAGTAACGTGTTTATTTACATATCTTAATAAGGTGTGTAGAGAGACTATTGGTTGAAAAAGTTTTGTACAATTAGCTGTCTACGGCGCAGTCCTGCAGCTGTGTTCTGCTGTTCCCCCTCATTTTTCTTGCCACCATCCGCCTCCTCCTCCTCAGGCAGTTCTTGCTCTAGCTCACATAGAAGGATGTTCCTCCTCACACAAATGTTGTGCAGGATAGAACAGGTAAGTATATATTTTGCACACAATGCGTGGGGCATATAGGAGGCTGCCTCCTGTGATGTCAAGGCACCAGAATCTGGACTTCAGGATGCCAAAGGTCCTTTCCACAATGGTGCATGTCCTCCGATGTGTCTCATTATAGGCATGCTCTGCTTGGATTGGGGAATGGGGTCAAGATACATGGCTGGATCCCGTAACCCTGATCTGCTGCAAAATATAATAGAAGTGAGTATTTTGTTAGAGCTTGAAACAGGAATTCCATGCAGCATGGCAGTTGATATCTTGTGTCATCTGTGACTCATATGTGTTTGTGGTATTGTGTGAGATCCTGGGCTTCTGTGAGGTTTTTTCTGCAGTGGGTTGTTTGACTTGACTACTTGTGTTTGGCTCATTGTCCTGGGATCTATGATTTTGTTTCCAAACTGTTGATCAATATGTATGTACCATGCGTTGGGTAGTGTCCAACATGGTTTAGTGTGCTTTCACTGGGGGGACATGATACTTCCACACACACAATGGATTGTGATGTGTTGGTAACATGGTTGCACTACATGGCCTGGACATCTCATCCATTTAGACATATGTCATTGCAGATGAAATGCAACAGTGAGGCCCTTTGATTTGGCTAGGTGACAATGTACAACACATCTCCATCAGTTGCCAGCACTGAGATGTTCAGTATTGACAATGCAGAATTGTCCCGTGTGTGACTTCGTTCTAGGCAAATCTTTGTTGTTCCCTCTGCCTGTAGCTCATGTGCAACCGTGCACCTACACTACCAAACATGCTCCAGGGAACCTGGCTAACTGCCTTGTGGAGGTGGATGTATTTGTGCAGGAAGGGCCATCTCCCTGAACATATGGTATTTTGATGGACAATTGGCTCTTTCAGTGTGTGCAGCAGTGTGCAGTTTGCATTTGTGCCACATCAATATGTGTTCATAGCGCAGTCCACTTCCTTATTGCTACCTGGCAACGGCACGCCAGGAGGGAGGTATGATGTTGGGACTGCCTCAGTATTTCTGTGTCACCTACATGTGAGTCAGCATCATCATGCTATGTGTCTCATGGTGTTAGACCTGCTGCAAAAGACATTGCACACCCCTTCCACGCTACATACTGCTTGGGAGGGTGTCGGATTGACTATGTGGCCTAATGTAATTGTATATGGTTCATCTTCCAAGTTCATTTGTCCAGAGGTATGTATCCCATTGTGTCAGGGTGTACAACATAACTACCAGTGTCACACCTCAGTGTCATCCTGCCCACGTGTCAATGTAGTGGTGTATGTTTTGTGTGTCCTACAGGGATGTTGTGCTGTGTGTACATTGCTAGGTTTCTGGACTTACCGTCAAGAAGGCCATTGCCATATGACTGAATCATGGACACTCCCAGGATACTTGGCCAAGATGTTAGTGAACAATCCCTGGTGGTCAACTATGGCATGCATATTGATGGAATGCATGTGCTTTCTGTTCTGGAATAGGTGCTCTGTTGCTGCAGGTGGTACGATCAGGACATGGGTACAGTCAATTTCACCTAGCACATGCGGATAGCCATGGATTTGGTAGAAGCCCTGTTTTACCCCCTGTCAAGAGGGCCATTGCCATATGACTGAATCATGGACACTCCCAGGATACTAGGCCAAGATGGTAGTGAACAATCCCTGGTGGTCAACTATGGCATGCACATTGATGGAATGCGTGTGCTTTCTGTTCTGGAATAGGTGCTCTGTTGCTGCAGGTGGTACGATCAGGACAGGGGTACAGTCAATTGCACCGAGCTCATGCGGAAAGCCATGGATTTGGTAGAAGCCCTGTTTTATCCCCTGCTGCTTCTGCTGGTTGTTGGGGAAGCTGATATGGCGGGGTGTGAGGAAGATTATGGCATCCAACACTTTGGGCAGGAAGGCCAAGAATGAGGACTGTGATTCTCCAGCTACCAGGGCACCCGTTGTCTGGAAGGAGCCACTTGCCAACATATGTAGGACAGCTAGCAGCTTGGTCACCAGTTTTATCTTGTTTGGTGTTTGCAGGTTAGCTGTTAGTTGTGGCTCAATATGGCGCAGCAGCTGCTGTATGGCTTGACAGTTCAGTTGATACCTCCAGATGATGTCCTGTTCCCTGAGGCCACAGAGGGTTGTCCTGTTCCTGAAGACCCTCTCCTGCCTTCTGCGTTGTCTTTGTGGGCCGCGTTGGGGTGGTGCTGGCTGCTGCTGTTGGTTCTGTGCTCGGCGTTGTCTTGCAAGCTGCATCGGTAACACCTTCATGTTGTCCTGTTGGTCTGTGATGTTGCTTGTGTGTGTCTTCCTTAAGTAGTTGTGTGTTTGCCTCATTTTAATGCCTGCCCTGACCCCGGCAATCGAGTTTAGTGTAATTTTTCGGGTCCGCCTCCCACCCATGTGTCATTTTTGCCCCGCTGGATAAATATGGCGCTAAGGTGTTTGAGTCATTTTTTGGAAGGGAACGCTTACCTTGCATCTCATTGACGCAAAGCAGTTTCACACATCCTTAAAATGATGTTAACTCCATATTTTTGACGCTAGATGGGTGTAGCATCAAAATATAAATATGGAGTTAAGTTTGCTCTGGATTTGCATAAAAAAAAAGACACAAATCCGGAGCAAACAGAGTAGAGATATGGGCCTAAATTTTCTAAACTACATGGAACTACTAATGCATTGCAGCAAATGATCTTTTGTTCTCAGCCCCTTTGATGGACCAACTCAATTTCCCTTTTCACTGTATAGATGCATACTGCACATGACTGGGAGATTGCTTTGGACTGTACGGGCCTGCTGCCTGCTATCAGCATGGAGGGGAGGTAGTGCTGCACAAAAAAAAAAAAATGCGCCCACCTCCACCTCAACCTCCCAAAAAATGGCACAGGGCTGGAAGCCTTTGCAGTGCAGGTGACCGAAAGGTGTGTGTTTACCAGCCGCACTGGCACCACCTTGCCCACGATCTACCATGGTGCTGTGAGGGAAAAAAATAAAGAAATAGGAAAAAGGAAGGAATAGGAAAGCAAGAAATAAAGAAGTAAAGGGAAAACCAAAAAAGAGCAAAAGTCACAGAAAAATATCAAAAGATAAAATACACAAACACAAAGACGCACACTAATATGATACATGTAAAAGAGGGGTAGATGAGTGGAAAAAGGGAAGGATTGAAAAGATTTAGGGTGAATTGAGAAAACAGGCCCAGCACCATGCACAGAACAGGTAAATCAAAATGGCCATACGCACATGACCGTGTGATACGGTTCGCACTCATTTTGCAGCACAGAATGCGCTACTGACACCAAGCAGGGCAAATGCTCGGCTGAGCAAAAGTCCAACCATTCTGGAGTGAGAAGAAATCTCACTGAGATTTTTAGGCACTCCGCAGAATTCCGCTGAGAGGAAATCCACGAGTTCCGCTCAGGTCTAAAATCTAAGTTATTCAAAGATTTTTGGAGAAATTATTAGCTCCTGATACGAAAACATAACTTTAGTTCAAATACAATCTATAAAATAATGTCCACACCCATGCACACATAGATGGGGCACTCCAACAGTAATTGTTTCCACTGCAGAAATTCAGACAATCCCTTGAAAAATATCAGACGGAGATCAGCTTTCAACTGATTGAGACAGATGAAAACTGGCTGTTGGGAAGCAAGCTTTGCAGGATAAGTGCCTTGCAATTCTAGAGTTCAAAGTTGGCCACCACATTGCAGTTCACGTTTGTTCTCATTTGGAATATGATACACCCAACACTTTTCCTTTTGACTTACATCTTAGAATTATAAGATGTTTTTTTTAAATCTGCATTAAACATGAATTACATGAAAACAGCATTCAGGATATAAATATTCTGAATGACTTAATGTAAGAAACAATAAAAGTCCCTCATTCTCATTCTCATGACCATCTACCTTGATTAGTCCCTGTGACAAAACCTCCCTTTTTCTGACCACTAGTAATACATGCTGTGATGATTTTCTTGACAGTATCCCATTCCTCCCTCTTCCTAGGCACATTCCCTGTGCAGGGCTTGTTTGGTTGACTATCATAAAATGTATTTACTAGCCTAAGTACCTCCTTACGACGCTGGTGGTCTTTAGACCACTAAAGTCGTGGTCTGACCTCTGCCAGAGCAGTGGTCCAACCGCTTTGGCGGCGGTCTATTGCCACATTATGACTGTGGTGGTTGCGCCACGGTCGGACCACCAGCACCACCGGTTTTCCTCCACAGGAGGGACTGGTGGTGCTGCAAGTCCTAATCCTCCAGGGCTGTGCCGCCCTGGGGATTACGACTCCTCTCTATGCCAGCTTTTATATGGCAGTAGCATGGCCTTTTATAGACTGGTGGATATAGGGTGCAGGGGCCCCCATGGCCAGCCCAGTTACACTGTTGACTGTCTGCACTGAACAACGTGACGTGTGCTGGTGCATCGTAACATTGCCACCGGCTCAATTATGAGCCAGCGCCAATGTTGTAGGCTGTTCCCCATTGGGCCAGAGGACGGAAACTGTGTTGTGACTTCTTAGTTTAGGAAAGATTAAACAAGCACTTCCCATTTTGCTTCCATCTTCAAATTATGGATTGCTTACTAAAATCTATTACTGATTTGAAAACAATGTCCAGGATATAAATGTTCTGAATGACTAAATGTAATAAACTATAAATGAACGGCATAGTCATAACCAGCTACTTTGATTAGCCCATTCAAAACCTTTAATTATTCTCACCACAAGTAATGTATACTGTATTGATGTTCCTGACAATGACTGGTCTCCTCAATTTGTAATTCACACTCACATCTGTTCCAACACTCACAAACTTCTTAACAGACCTCCAGTGTAGCTCCTCCAGCAGCTGCACTGAAAGCATCAATACTCTGCCAGCATGATTGTGACTCTTGATAGGTGATCCTTTAGAGGAGGAGCTGAAGCTAAAGCTTTCACTGACCTGCTGGGCTTCTGGTTAGTCCTCCAAAGTGTAATTCCTGATGAAAATTGTTTACCCTGGGCAAATCTTTAGGCTTACCCAACCCCTGCTCCAAAAAGTCAGCAAGAAATTGTGCCTAAGGTCTGGTTAGCCGTCAATGTTGCCATTGATTGAGTCTTCAACAAAAGAAACTAAATCTTTGCATTCCTAATCCTATTTTAACAGCTTATATGTCATGTTGCTCATAATTTTTTTTCGTGATGCTTCCTAATTGATTAAAATAGTATTGTACTGTATTTCTTGACTATGATGTTTGGTCCTGCTTTAACCTATTACCTGTTTCTTATGGGAAAAGCCTGGTTCTTGTGTCACAGCTACCAGAGACTGTGCAAAGTTTTGTCAGTAAACTGGGCTGTAGGTTAACAAGATAGAGTGTGCTACTAAAACTTATACAATGAAACAATACATTGACAGTATGAAATGTAATCCTGATCAACATATTTACCATATTCAGGTGGTTTTTCTGAACACTCCAAAGCTCTAGCAATACATTTTTGCACAAAAAGGCACCAAAAATTACAGGTAGAATCAATTCATACCTAAATGTAACGGGTGCATGGACTCCAACAGACATAGAGCCTCATTAAAGACTGCAGTGTGACCGCTGCCAGAGCGATACTATGACCACTTTGGCGGTGGTCTGACTGCCATGGTCAGACCACCAGCACTGCCAGTTTACCTCCACAGGAGGGACTGCCAGTGCTGGTGGTCCTAATCCTCCAGGGCGGTGCTTCAAGCAGCACCGCCCTGGGGATTACGACACCCTTCTCCACCAGCTATCACATGGCGGTAGCACCGCCATCTAAAGGCTTGCAGAGACATTGTGGAGGGAGCTCTAGGGGGCCCCTGCACTACCCATGCACTTTGCATGGGCAGTGCAAGGGCACCCATGGCCAACCGCGTTGCACCGTTCACTGTCTGCAGCGTAACATGTGCTAGTGCATCCTACGCACTGCAACATGGTTGCCAGCTCAATTTTGAACCGCCGTCAATGTTGTAGGCTGCTCCCCGCTGGGCCAGCGGGCAGAAACACCGTTTCCGCCTGCTGACCCAGCAGGGAAATTGTAATGTGGCCCACGGGAAGGTGGCCGCACTAGTGGCAACCTGACCACGGGAGTTTGGTGGACGGCCTTTTCCGTCCACCAAACTCATAATGACTCCCGTAACGTTGTATTGTTTGGTTACATTCTTAAACATTCAGAATATTTCGTAAGCGAACAGCTAAACAAAGTGAGAAGTGCACATTCTCAGTACTTCAAATGAATCTAGCCATAAATAGAAGGAATTTGTTCTGTTTGCTTGGAAAATTATTGTTGTGACTCTGCAAGTTGAATAAAGTTCTAATTAGTCTGCAACCCCCACATCCTAACAGGGCTTCCAGTTACCAAAAACTACTTGCGGAAATAGTGACCTTTCAGCTCTAAGCCTGTTTGTATAAATAAACATTCTTACACTAAATCAATGAAGATTTTGGCAGTGACACAGGAAAAATGTGCCGCTTTGGATATGTGGGACTGTTTTGCTGTAATTGTGCTGGGTTTAAAGCGAACTACATCCTCCATCAGCCACTTTGAGAAGGTGAACAGAGCCGGGACCCTTCAACAACACAAAGCCCTATGACCTGCCTCCAGATAGCTGGCTTCTCATTTGCTATGATTCTGCTGGCCGTGATGAGCGAACTAAAGGCCCTGTCAGCCGCTTTATGAAGGAGAGCAGAGGGAGGTGCGATCCTTGATCACCTCAGATCACATAAAAGTACCTCTGGCCAGTCCGCCTATGGGACTGAATTACATCCTCTATCATTAACTCTGAGGAGGAAAGTAGACAGAGGCAGGACCCTTCATCACCACAGAACCCTACAAAGTTCTTCCAGCTTGACTGCGGGTCTCCTGTTTTGCTCTGATTCTGTTGGGCTCTGGGAGAGATCTACCTCCCCTATCTGCAGAGGGGCAGGAGGAGGTGAGGTCCGTCTTTTTTAATGTTACTGGTGATGTTAAGGTTTATTGTCTGCTGTCTATGCCTTTTATATAGGAGTTCTTATGTCTGTATCACGCATGTCATCTATTATTGTTCTAAACTAATCTCTTTTGATTGTATTGTTTTCTTCTGTATATTCTAAAACTCTATATTATGGTTATGCAGTTATTTTATTTAAGTACTTGTGAGGAGACAATTGGATTGAGTTTAATTGCACTTCCTTTAGATCTGCAGAATACTCTTCATTATTAACTGAAACAAAGGAACGGGTGTGCTCATGAAATGTTTGTGAAGGCCATCTGCAAAGCCAGAGAGACGCGAAAATTAATTTGTATTTCTTTATTGAGAAGCTCAGTGGTAATAGGACTAATATTGTCTCTTTGTGTAGGCTGTGTTGGTTTTTCTCTTGGTTTGGAAGCAGGAAAACAACAAGTAAGATTGAGTCAAGTGGGAGCTCACTAAAATCGAGTTATGCGGTTTAATTCTTAGGCCCTTCATTAGTTTGCCTTGGTACCCTAAATTAATTAGTGAGCAAGAATCACTATGGAAAAGCAAAAACTGCTGATTGGGCATCGGGAGGGACAAAATCACAATGGTCATCCAAACATTTAACAGAAAAATGTACCCTAGACGTAATATGTGATTTGACTTGGGAAGTGGAAGCCATGTTATACGCACAAAAAAATCCTGAAACAATTAGAATGGAGACCTACATAAAGCGACGCAAAAAATTACAAAACTATTTGAGATGGAACTAAAAAAGTGGAGGTCCAATTCAACAACTCAGTAGAAGCTGTTAACACCTTAAGTGTAAACAGCACGTTGTTTGCCACTGAGGCATATACGCCGATTAATTCTAAGATTCATTTTGATCGAAACTTAATTTGTTCTAAGAGATTTGGTATATTAGCCTCAGGTTGGTCTACACCGTGTTTATGGAATGAAAGCTGTGAACAACCACCTGCGCCCTATCTTTTAGGTATTGCAGAAAATATTTCTGTTGAAAGCAACAATGATTTATCTAATATTATAACTTCTCTCAGTAAAGGAAGGAAAGGAAGAAATGAATTGAAAAATCCTGTCAAAATGTTAACGAAGGCCATTAACAAACACCTAAAGTAGTGAAGACAGTTGCACCATTAATTCTGCCCTACCAAGTAGAAGACCTTTAACCCTGGTGAATGAGAATTAACACAATAGTAAATAGTCAATAATGGGTAGAAAGGTTGATGCTTCTATGTGTTCTTTGATCAACGGAGGAATTGTACAGGACATAATAGAAGCCTTCGGATTAAGCCTTAGAAATACAAATGTCAATATTGATATGATTTTCTAATAGTTGGAGGAGGTATGGCTATATGAGCTGTACTTCTTGGTCTATATTTGTACACAGGAGCATTTATTATTAAGGCTGTCTGGGCATATAACTCTAATACAACCTCACTTTGTATGATTGGTGTGCCCATTCTCACTAAGGGTTTATCCGAGTACATTAACTCCTTATCCAATAAAGTTATGAAGTGCACATCAATGCTACTCCATAATCCGTTCTGATATGATTTCGAAAAACCATGTTTTTTCTCCTTTGTTCCTTGTTAATGAGGGCCAAGCTAAGGGTATAGTTCCACTTTGCAACATGTATTTTCCCCTAAAAGGCTCTGCTGTACAGTTCACCACCCAGAACCCAGAGTACAATCCCTGTATGTGATTTAGAGGATAGCATGAAATTCTGTCCATCTTCTCCAAATATTATACACAAGAAGTGTGGTCTTCATGCAACAGATTTATCACCTGTTGGTTCTCACATCCCCTATGCAAAGACCTATATACATATTGATGGACTTGCGAATCAAAATCCCTTATCACAGCTTAAAATAGAACCGTGCAGGAATGAATTCAAAGTTTATGGCCCCAAATTGGAATATGTTTATATATAATTATCATATTTGTGTTTTTCAAGAAATCTGGGCTAGCTCATTGGTTTTGATATAGACTATGCAAATTATATCACAAAGACAATCCATCATGGACTAGGTCGACTATAGTTTGGGCTAATTATATGGACCAGGATCTCATTATTCTGCCAGATGAAAATGATGAAATAGGTTTTCTTAGTTTTGATTTTGAAATCTTACACTGTGCCACCAGTGGCATTAATGAATATCTAGAATAGAGGTAACTTAATTGAACATTTCTTGGTTTCTCTTACAAAATGTTATCTGATCATTGCAAGTGATTTGAATAACCCCTTTTGAAACTCGGGGGCATATTTACAAGCCCCTTGCGCCTCCCTGTGCCACTTTAGCGTCATTTTATTTTACATTAATGTGGCATTAGGCAGGCATTTCCGAAGTGCCATATTTACAAAGTGCTGCAATACTCGTATTGCACCACTTTGTAACCCCTTGCACCACATTATGCCTGCTCCAGGCACACTGTATGCAAGGGGAGGCGTTCTGGTGCTGGGAGGCCCGAAAAAATGACACAGTGAAATTTACAAGATTTCACGGCTCCATTTTTTTCATCATTTGTAACGCCTGCTCAGAGCAGGCCTTAAAATGACACACACATTATGTTCAGTGGGCCTCCCTGTGTTTTGCTGCACTAGCGACAACATTTTTGAAGCTAGTGTAGCAAAGCGCCACTAATGACTGCCATGGTGTGCTGAATTGTAAATACGGTGCAGCCATGGTATTGTTCAGTGATGTGGGGGGGGTGCAAGAAAAGTGGCACATAATTTATGATGCACCACTTTCTTGTAAATATGCCCCTTGGCATAGGTGATTTATGGATTAGAAGGATGAGCAATCTAGAGACCCACCACTCAAAAGGTAGTCTGCCATAGCTTTGTGAATGGGAACTATAACACTATCCAATCGACTCAGCACTGCAGTGACCATTCTCTACCTGAAAAGACTACTCGTCCCACTTTCATGAATGGGAAGTGTTTTGCTCATATGGATTATATATTCAATACTGGAATATCTTGATGGATTGAGGTAGTTGAGAGATCTGAAAGTGATCATGGGCAACTATCGCTTACTCTTAAAGTGACATATTTGGTGATTTTATTAGACCTCCTATTCTTTATACTATGTAGCTAAGCATAGAGTATTGTCAAATAATCGTAGAAGACTGTAGTTAGTGGAAGTAGCATCAAATCCTAATGCAGTTAAAGCTGCTTATACAATGATGTTCTTGGTCCTTGAGTCTATTGAATCTGCCTTTCGATCTGTTTTCTCTGTAAACAGTGCATAGTCTATTATTTGGTATTTATTTTTATTAAGGAAAATTGGCACCCTTTAGCACATTCCTATTTCTTATAAAGAAAATGTGATAGTCATTGTAGGATGGCAAAGATGGATGTATTGAGTGCAATAAAGATTAAAGATAAGTTGGCCACATCCAAAACTAGATATATTTACAAAAACACTTTGAAAGCAAGTAAGGTAATGTAGGATTAACTTCAGTCACTAGATCTTACAGCCCAAGGGTACTCATAAACATTTTCCTAGGGCTCATAAATTTTGGTCTGTCGTGGCTACAGCATGGAAGTGGCGGGGTATGTAAGGTGGGATGGGGACACAAAGCATGTACTTGAAGTGGCGGAATTTCACAATGAGAAACCAGAACAACTAGGATCAATTAATCCTGATTTCCCCTCTTAACCAAATTGTCTGATCCCAGGCAATTGTTTTATTTCACCTTTCATTCTGTATCTTTATTATCATATTTAAGAGGACCTTTCATTCTGTATCTTTATTATCATATTTAAGAGGACCTAGAAAATCATGGCTTCAGGATGTGCGCTATAGAAAACCTTCTCTTGTGTCTGATTCAATAAACTATAATGTTGTCCATGGGTACTACCAACTCAGACCACCCAAAGGGTGCACATAATAACTGACTTACCTCTTAGTTCTCTATTGTCATGGTGGAGGGAACCATAGATGTTTCTAAATTCCTGTTTGAAACTTACCACTTAAAAAAATACATCTCAGTGCCCTGCATGTTAAAGAAATGAACGTTTTGATGCTTGAAGAGAACTTTAACATATTTTTGCATGTTTTTTGCAAAATGTCTTTTAAATTGGAGGTATTTCTAAAGTTAGGCTGTGCAGCACACTTTAGTTACTTTCTTTCTTGTTTTCCTAGATCAGATGGTAATTTTTTTCTTTCAGGGCTCTGTGAAAGCAATAGCAGAACAGAAATCTTGCAAGGCCTCAGCCTTGAATAAAATTCCTGCCGACATTTTTCGCTTTCAACGTCCTATATGGGGCTCATAAATTCATACTTTCTAATACTGTTTCACAAGGTTCTCCTATTCCTGATGGCTGGTTGTGGAAATAGTAACTATTTATAAAAAAAACGCAGTTACACTGTCCTGGGAAACTATTGTCCTATTTGTTTAAATAACAATTTGCAGAAAATCTTAAGCAGATAGGTACTTGATAAACTACAAAATTGGATGTCAGAAACAAAATCTTTGTCCCTCTTACAAGCTGGTTTAGTTCAAAGGTAAGCACTGTAGACAGGGACTTCCATTTGTTATTCTTTTGTTGATTTAAGAGCTGCCGTCAATACAGTCCTCTGGGCACTGCTATGGAAGGTACTAGGGGCCAGATGTACGTCCTTTTTTTCTTGTTGAAAATGGCCCAATTTACAGAATCGGGCCATTTAGGACGAGAAAAAAGCAATTTGGTATGTACAGACCCTATTTTGCGATTAAGTAATCTATTTATTGAATCGTGAAACAGGTTTGTGAGTAGCAATTAGGAAGATGCGTTCCTTTCCTAATTGCGAGTCGCAGTGTGATGTAGGTTTGTTTTGTGACTGTGAATGCGATCATAAAACAATCGCAGTTAGCACCATTTTCAAATTGGTGCTAACCCATTCACAAATGGAAGGGGTCCCCATGGGACCCTCTTCCACTTTGTGAATGGTAGTGAAAATATTTTTTCTCTGAAGGCAGTGGTCCCACGACCACTGCCTGCTCTGAAAAAATGAAAAGAAAACTTTTCATTTTTGTTTTTGAAATGCATCCCATTTTCCTTTAAGGAAAACGGGCTGCATAAAAAAAACTTCTTTATTTAAAAGCAGTCACAGACATGGTGGTCTGCTGTCCCCAGCAGGCCACCATCCCTGTGAGGGCGGCCATTCCCAATGGGGTCACAAATTGAGACCTACCTCATGAATATTTATGAGGTAGGTCATCTGCGACCCCAATGCGAATCGCAGACAGTGCTGTACATCAGGTTTTGCGAGTCGTAAAACCTAATATTGGTACATGTGGCCCTAAGTGAATTGGGTATACAGGGGGAATTCACTTTCTATAAAAGGGAGGGGGGAAATGGAGAAGTAAAAGTGCAGACACAAATTAGTAGACGAATGTGCCAGGGTTGCGTATTAGCATCTACCTTATTCACACCATTTATAAATGGTGCAATAGATTTCTATGTGATTCTAGAAATGACTCCCCTAAAATCGCAGGGCAAAAAGTGTTAGTATTTCTATTATCTGATGGCATTAGGTTAATATTGAAAAATGATGGGTCTCCAGAACATTAATTAACAGGCCCATCATTATTTGCATTCCCTATGAGTTAAAAAGTAATGCTTCTAAAACAAAGTTTATGAATTTCAATCCACATAAATCTTTTTTGTAGTTCTGTCTTTATTGAAGAAATCTCTCAGGGACCAGAGTGTGACTATCTTAGGAGTAAAACTGGCTAAATCATGTTCAACTACTTCACAAACAGCCAATTAACTTAGAGCCATAGAGCTTTGTTAGGAGATTTTAGTGTCATGCAGTTTTATCTGTTATCTTCTGATATCTATGGCTCAGAGATATGGGGGTACTCAAATGTGGACAGATTAGTTACATCGGACAAGACACCCAGTACTCAGATCAAGTTCAATGCCTGAACAACTGAAATTGCCCCCTGGATAAAGGCCATCTGTCTAAAGCTGAAAACCTACAAGAATGAAATAGTCATCTTCGGTAAGAGCATCTCACATGAGACTCCACCTAGTGACCAACAAAGCTAGGACCAACACCCGCCCCACCACTTACACCAAGAACCTCATGATCATCATCAACAGCAAACTCAACATGACCACCCAAGTCAATGCCATCACAGCCTCATACTTCCATATCCTGAAGATGCTGAGGAAGAATTTCAAAAGGCTCCCAATCTGCACCCTGAAAACTTTCATGCTTGTCCTAGTAAGCAGCATGCTGGTCTATGGGCACACCTTCTATGCCTGGATTAAGAAAGAAATCATGAGATGGTTGCAGACCATTCAGAACTTGGCTGCCAGAATCACTCTCAACTTCCCACCCTGCACTCAGTTCACACCACACCTGAAGGAGCTCCACTGTCTCCGCATTCACATACAAGCTCAATTCAAACTCTTCACCCACACTTTCAAGGAACTATACAACTCTGGCCCAGCATACCTCAACAATCACATCTGCTTTCGTAAACATTCCAGATACCTCAGTTGTCCTGATTCCTACTTGCACAAACCCCATGTATACAGAAAACCAGATTTGGTGGTTGAGCATTCTCGTACATCACTCCTAAATCATGGAATGACCTGTTGCTAAATTCAAGACCTGGACTTCTGAGCAGTCCCACTAAGACCTAGGTGTGCCCAGACTCATACCCACTCAATGCCAGAATACCCTCCTTTATGAAAGTGAGCTCTACAAATCTGCATAGCATAACATAGCATATCATAACATATGAAAATTACCATTGAGTACACCTACAATTCCAGTTAATTTGCACCTAGGCCTAGGAAGCATAAAGAATTTAGTCACACCATGGCTAATAATGTGTATTTTGTCAAATAATGCCTTAGAATCATATGAAAAGTCTTTACCTGAAGTTCTAGGCATGGAAATGTAGTTGATATTCCTTGGCTTTAGCATGCTAAGTCTTGGCTCTGTCTGCCTGGATGGGCAATCTTTGGTCAGATCATAATCACATTGCTGTTAGCTGTCCCAAAAAGCTCAAATCCAACTATTACAGATATTCCACAGAACAATGGCTAGCTGATACATCAAGGAGTATTTGAAATTCAAATATTATAGATACTTTACAAAAATATGTAGCTGATACACCAAGGGGTGTTTGAAAGAATTGTTTTTGAGCTGTACATTTGTGCCATTTTTTTATATATCTTTTTATTGAAATTTTAAAGAACAAGTATAGTATTCAACTGTGCACGGTCATGCCACTTACTTTCTTAATTACAATAGCATATGATAACCCAATTTCCCCTTCTACTTCCCTGTCCCTTCCCAGCTGATATTAGCTGTTGACACACCATTCCCTGATAACATCTCCCCATGACTGGACAGGGTGAGGCCACTACATATATTGCCCCTGTAATCATTTCAATTGTTCTAAACTTTTCCCCATTTTCTGGGGCATCCCCTGCCCTCATGGACCGCCCTCTCCACCAGCATGCACCAGTCCATTTCACGCTTCCAGTCCTCATGCTGCGGAAGTTGCTGTGCTCTGCATAGTCTTGCTATATTTCTTTTGGTCACTGCCAAACTAAGGGTCATCCAAGATTGTTGGATATGGCCTATGTCTCTGTCACCCCAGATATTCAGCAGGCAGCAGTTTGGGAATACTGTTATGGTGAATCTGCTCACTGCTCCCAATGATGCAACTACCACTGCTCAAAATCCCTGTACCGTTGGGCATTCCCATATAATGTGGAAAAAATGTACCAGTGTGTCCACACCTCCACAGACAATGCTTATCTGTCACTCTACCCTTTTTAATAATCATTGTCTGAGCATAGTACGAGCAGTGGAAGATCTTTAATTGAACTAGGTGCTCCTATGACCACTTCCCTGGGGGACGCTAAGGCCTCCATCCACTTCTCATCCTCCAGCTCCTCTAGTTCCTGGACCCACCCCTCTTGCAGGTGCTGCAGGACATCAGGGACATTTTTGAGCAACTTTCTTTAAGTCAGTGACACAACTTTTTGGGGCATGAACACATCCAGGGGGTTGTCTTCAATGAGAGAAGATTGAGGGAGCTCTACTCTCTTGGTAGTACCACCCTAAGCACCTTAAAGAATGTTTTGCAAGGTATACAAAAAAGAGGGTAGGGACATCATTTTACATATAGCTGCTCTCCCTAAGATGGACAGAAGTCTCGACCTCCAGTGATGTACATCTCTCATCAGCCTCTCTATCAGCAGTGCTAACTTACTGCAGAAGATCAGGTCTGTGTCTAATGTGATATATATTCCTAAAATTGGAAATCCGTGGTGACGACCGCTGCCTCACAGGGCAGCCATGATGCCTGTCCCTGTACAGGGTATATCAAGGATTTGTGCCAATTGATGGTGTAGCCTGAGTAGCGGCTAAAAAATGTGATAATCCACATTAGTCTGTTAAGCCTGTTTTTGGGGTCCATTACATATAGCAGCCAGTGCCATGCTTCCTATGGGGTTGTGAAGTGCCAGGTTTTCTTATCTGCTACCACCCTTACCTTTGCTGGACATATCATTGAGTATTTCCATTCTTGCTCCCTCATTACTCTTTTCAGTTTGTCAAAATTACAGCGTAGACGCTGGACTCAGATCATGAAGTCCAGGAAAATACAAATGACTGAATTTTCATATACAACTGGAAGGGCATGGCGAGCTTCTTGGAGGATTACATTGCGATCTCTGTAATTAAATAATGCAGGCAATTATGGTGTGTGTGGCTTGGGGCCTGCTACCCTGTAGGCCCATTCAACAGAGAAGTATTTAGACAAACTCTGGGCTGCAGAACTTTGACAATGGTCTTCCAAAAATCGTTCCGCTGTCTCAGGGATCACCGACCATGCAGATATTGTTCCTCCTTGAGCGGCCCACAAAGTCTTCCAGCTTTGCCCCTAATTCATAAGTGGTGATGTTCAGTTCATCATCCTGTTTCCTCAGGGTTGTGGTCTTCTGTCCGCTTCCTTCATTTTTGCACTCATATTGCGGACCAGTGTGACCTCTGTTAAGACTATGCCAATTTTTATCTCTGTGGATCCTCTGGATTGCCACCAATATGTCTTTTAGCGTGATTGTCTCCTTGTCTACAGGGGGTTGCCCTGCTGACTTCTGAGCTCCATTCATTGCTACTTTCCCAGTGGTGTCTCAGGGGAGTGCAAATTTGTCCTGCTTCCTTTGGTGTGCGGCTCCAACGCCCCTGCCCCATATCATCTCAGATGTTCACAGGTTATGCTGCTGCCGTTGAGGCCACAATGGTAGTACCCGCTACCTACCATGGGCTGTCCCTGATTGGGAGTCCCCCCTGTGGACTGTCAGATTTCTAACCACAGGCTCCATGGTTGTTTGAGACCCTATTCAAGCCCAGAGGTGAAGTCCTCCTCCTTTGAGGCCCAGGCTTGCCCGCTGTGCAGCAGGTGGGGCAAGGTCGGCCCCCAATGCCAAGTCCATGCACCAGTTCACCCTCTCCACACTACTGTCCACCTTCCCTCCAAGCAACGTTTTAGGGGCCCTTTCTCCAGGGATCCAGTGTGTCTGTAAATCACCTCTACAGCACCCTGGTAAGACCTCTCAGTTGGCACTCTAGTAGGCACATCACAAGCTGTTGCCGCCTGCCTCTCCCGACACCAAGGTGGGTCCCCCATTGGCTCTTGTTGTGATATGTGTTGTACTGCTTCTAGTACCGTGTCTCTTCTCCTGTCTGTGGGGGTATGGATAAGAGGGGCCCCCAGTGCCAAGTATAGGGGACTCTTCTCTGCCATGGGGCCCCAGAGTTAGGGCACAGTGCTCCAATTGCCTGTTGCTGCCCCCCTCTGAGCTTCACAGACACCTGGCCTTCAGAGGCCTTCAGTAGCGCTGGGACCCTAGGAAGAGACATTGTTCACCTCATGTTGCACTATTCCATCTTTTTAAACCAGCTCTGCAACTGCTGAGGCACCTGAGTTATGTAACACTGCACCATTTGCCTCTTTATTGCACAGTCCGAGCCTCGCCACCACTCAATACCTCAGTGGGAGGCCCCTGGCTACATGCAAATCAGGTCCTCATTGGCCTCACATTTGTTCCCTTTATAAGGCGTTCTGGAGCACTACTATATGTGGGTGGCTTTCATAAGGGCTCCTCTTGTCGGTTTCAGTTTCTGCTTCTGGCCTGACTTGTCTACTCAAAGCCGCGGCTCTTCACACCACGCCAGGCTGTCCACCCTGCACTTTCTTCCACCCTCACTGGATCTCAGCGATGACCCTGGAGCCCCCAGATTTAGACCCACAGTGATGTGGCTGCGGGAACAGATGAATGCATGGAAATCAGGGGATTAGGCAGGGTGAGAGTGGGAGCTGCTTTAGGAAGTGGCTATTTTGCATGGCAGTTGGCCATGCCACACTTTGTGTCAAATTTTTAGAGTTTTTTGGGCTGAAATAAATTCATGATTAGCCATAGTTCTTTATTTGAGCCGCTGGCTTGGTATTTTATACTTAGCTGTTTTTGCTGTATATAGCCCAAATAGAAGCACCGTAAATTCCTAGTAGGGTCTGCTGATGCTGATTCTTAGGCTCATTTTCAAATTTTTAAGCTTATCGACAAACAAAAGAAAATGTATTATCCTGGCATTTTGGGAATTTGGGAATATGGAAGTCTTTATTTGGTTTAACGATCTGTTAATCAGATGCTGGTGATTATTTTGTATTCTTCCTAGATTAGACATCAGCTCATTGGCCTAGACTAAAACCTTTTTTAAGGTCCTAATTAGTGGCAATATCAAGATATAGGCCCTCATTTTGACATTGGTGGTAAAAAGCGCCTGCCGCCACGGTGACGGCCACCAAAATACCGTCACCGTGGCTACCATCCATCCACCATATTATGATCACTGCCGGACTTCCGCCACAAGAAGGGCAGAAATCCGGCAGTGATCATGCGGGGGGACGGTGGTAAGATGGAGCTGCTACCACCTGCACCGCCACGCAAGTTGAACATCGCCAGCCATATCATGACCTGTGATAGGACCTGGCAGTATTCTGCTGGCGGGCACTGCTGGCGGTAGCAGTGCCCCTTCCCCTTGCCTGCCAGAAGACCTCCTCGACAAAGGTAAGTCGGGCTTCCGACAGGGGAGGGGTTGTGGGGTGTTGTGTGTGTGTGTCTGGTTGTGTGCATGAATGTGTGCGTGTGTGTGAATGCATGTAAGAATGGTGAAGTGAGTGCATGTCTGCATGTCAGTGTGATTGTGTGTAAGAATGTGTGAGAGCATGTCTGGAAGTATGTGTGTATGAATGCATGTATGAATGCGTGTATGCCAGTGTGAATGATTGGGTGTATGCGTGGTGCATGTCTGCGGGTGTGTGCGTGTATGGGTGCGTGTCCGATGAGGGGGTGGGAGTTTTGGATGGAGGGGGGGTGGAGGGTGTCAGGTGTGTGTTGGGGGGATGGGTGAGCTGCCTACAGGTGAATTCCCTGTCACCGGTAGGGCCTGCCTCCATGGTTTTTGTGGCATTGCTAACGCCACAAAAACCAAGGTGGAAGGCAGGCTCATAACGTGCCAGCCGCCGGGCTGGAGATTGACATCTCCGGCCCGGCGGCTGATACCGCCATTGTGGTATGAGTGGAGACGTGATGGGTTGGCTGCAGCCAACCCGCATTCTCATAATGTGGCGGTATGTACCTCCAGCCTGTTGGCCAGCCATCGGACATTGCCACTCACCGCCGGGGCATAATAACCCCCATAATGACCAATTCTGTCTTTTACTCCTAATTTATGTTGTTTTTTAAGATTGTCTTTTATTAATTTTAAATTCATGTTAAATATCTACTGATTGTGTTTCTGTTTGCACATGTTTTATGTATAATTCTGTTTGCTTGATCGTTTATAAACCCGAATGAACAATACAGTAAAGATACGTTAGGCAGATGATTTTAGGTAGTGGATGAAAGACATTAGATAGTTATGCATTTTCTTTTTAACCTCTAAACTGCCTTTGGCATGGTAGGGAAATCTAACTTCATCCCTCAACCGATACTTGTTGCTGGCATCATCGGTGTAACCATATCTTACTCAAGGTCACAGGAGAGGGTGATCTATATAAATAAAGGGGACATATGTCTAAAACTGAAGATGGAATCAGAGCTAGCTCCAGCAAAACAGGATAAAATTAAGCTTTACCTCATATTTATTTCAAGAAGAGGAACTTCCAGCTATTAAATGCAATCTGTGTTTTATTCTTGCTGTTGTTTTACACCTCACTCCACATTTAAACCAACTTATGATGAACATATTTTCATACATATGGCATGTGTACCAAACATATTAAAGAACATCAGGCACTGCTTAGATTCCTCATTCCTTGGTCCTCACTTACAAATGACTACCCACAAGTTACAAATTCAGGCCCACAGCAAAATATCCAGTTTTAGTTGGCAAAGTAGCTTTCTCTGCAATGCAGAGGCAGCTGCTTCCTTGATCAACAGCTCTACTGAACACTCCGACGCAGAAGATAGCTTCCATAGGAGCAAGCAGGAAACATGTCCAGTTGTAATTGGTTCACTCCATTTTTTCCTGGCAGGCAACACATCACTCTTTTCTAGAATCATCTTAAATCTTCATCCACAGTAGAGATGTTTCACAGGTGCAAACAGTGTGCACCTCTGCACCCCTGGGGGTCTGCAAAAGACTAGCACCGCTAATAGTAGGAATACCTGTTGTCTCTGTCGAGCATACAGCATTCTTCAGCATAGCAAAGACGCCTTCTAACTTTTCCTTGTATTTTCCTGACACTATCATCCTGGGAATGAGGTATGTAGTGCATTTTAAATTGTAAATAAGTGATACATTATTGCTAATGCTTCAGAGCATAACACTATAAATGGGCTTTTTCTCACTGAAATGTGAAACGTTGTGGCCTAGTTTTTGTTCTTGGGGTTTTATTGCAGGTAAAAAGCTATCACAGAGTCCCTTTTACAACAGAAACCAAAATTGTAAATTATTTTTCCATTGATAAGAGTTCTCC
Source organism: Pleurodeles waltl (assembly GCF_031143425.1). NCBI lineage: Eukaryota > Metazoa > Chordata > Amphibia > Caudata > Salamandridae > Pleurodeles > Pleurodeles waltl. The sequence continues at coordinate 886,197,510 of NC_090450.1, forward strand.
CACTCTCCTGCATCCTCCTTAATACGGCCCAGTTATTCATGCCAATCATCAAATGAAATTACATCAAGTCCCCACCCACGCACCAGCGCTCAAGTGGCATGTTCTGTTTTCCCAGTAATCAGCCTCAAAGGGTGCTACAAGAGCTTTCAGTGTGGAGTTGTGATTTGACAATGGTTAGCTTTTGGCTATCAAAAGTGTGATGTGGATGCCTTTCTCTAAGCACTTCACTGAGCGTGGGTAGACTTTTTTTTAATATTCTGAAAGTAGACTATACAATGTTGATAATACAAACTTTACAACCCTGTTCTATATAAATGAACTGTATTCAGCAAATATAGCTTTGATAGTGCTTTATTTCAGGTGGCTCTATAGCCTGGCTGCATAAAAGAAGCAGTTTGAAAATACATGTTTTGTACTTTGAAGAACAAGGAGGAAAGATTTTCCTTTTATTTCTAAACCACTGGCAGCCATATTTACAAGGCCCTCTGCACTGCCGGAACATCACTTTTAGTGACTGTCTGGTGGCACACACTGCAGGACCATAGTTACAAGGCCACATAAAGCCATCCTGCTTATGTTTTCATGGCCTTGAAAAGATAGACTGAGTCAACACATGCAAGTCGCTGCATTGACTCACCCTGCAAAAGGGAGGTGTGCCATGGGTGTTGCGGTCGGTATTCCCACGCAACAACCATGGATTTTGACACATTCCCAGATTTACCAGGATTTTTAAACCTGGGAATGTGTCAAAAGCCTACGCCTCCCCAGAGGAGGCGTAAGGGAGGCGTAATGAGGAGAAATAGCTTTGTTTCTCCTTGTTTTTTTTCCATTTCTATATGTGCTGCATTCTGCAGCAAACATCGCAAGAGGAAAATGTCACTTCCTGCATAAATCCCTCCATCACAAACATCCTTGCACCATGGTGCAAGGGTGCCTGCACGGCGCATGGCAGCTCACTGTGTGCCAGCACAGGGGAAAAGGACAGGAATGCGCTATATCTTGTAGATATGGCACATTCCTGTCCTCTTCCTTTGACGCAGGGCAGCGCAGGAAGAAGCCTTGCAGTACTGCCCTGCATCAAAAGATTGTAAATATGCCCCTTAGTCTTTGCTTTGAGCAATTGTTCAAAACCTTTGTATGCAGCAAATTGATTTACCTGAGCAATACGTATTGCACATTCTGTATAAAAATGATTGCATATTTTAGACAGAACTAATGAAAACAAGGAACTGCAGAGAACTGCTCCCATGCAAAGGTCAAAACACTCAGGACCACGACATGAACTTGATCTGTACACTGTGCCAGTTGAGAAGCGGGTTATTGTGTTTCTTTGTCCTGAGTACAGCACATACACTAACTTGAAAACATGTACTAGCTAGTGCATGGGTTGCAGAAAACAACGCTGGGGCACACAGGGCAGTCGCGGCCTATCTGGGCTTTTTTAGCTCTGATGTCAGCAGTGCATATGTTAACTAAAAATAATTCAAGCTAATGTGTGTGCTGTAGATGGGTAAAAGAAATTCGCAGACCCTTCTGCCTTGGAACAGCGCATAGAATGAGATTATCGTGATACGACCCCATATGTCTGGGGCACAAAATGGGGAACTTGACAAAACGAAGGATGTTTTCATTCACATCACACGTTGTGGCAAAGTCCTTTTTTCAAGTATTTCTTGGTGTAGTAATTCATTCTCATATGGATTATGCAAACACTTTTTATATAGGGATCCTTAAAAATAATCTCTACATAACTTTAAAGCGTGAGAATAATTCAAGCATCCCACAAAGAAATCGTGTAGCAAATGAGTGATAAAGGTGTGGTATGTAACCGGTGGTGCATTTGAGAGCACACTGTGGAAAATAGATTGCCAATGCTTGGAGTGGCAGCGCAATGTCATTTATAGACAGCATATTTTCCCTTTAATGACCACTATATGTGCACAGTTATATAGTTTTAGTGATAACAGAATACAGCACACAAATGATAATGAGTGGAACTGTTGTTTGGGTGAATAGTTATCATTTGTGCCTCATGAGTAAAGTATCTTGATTTGTTTTGATCCTATTAAAATATTTGTTTCCAACGCACTTCAGAATAATACAGAAATGTTCTTCATTTGTGCTTTGGTAAGTGTTGGTACATTTTGAAATATGTGTATAGTTCATGTTTTATTGTGTTCTAAAAAATGAACAAACTTTCCTTTCACACTCAGCAAGATTGTCACATACGTCCGATGACAGAATTTTCTAACTTTGCTGTCAGAGAAAAGAAAAAGTAGATACCACTATCCATACTAAAAGAATAAGCAGAAATTTTGTTGGAAGACAGAGCATGACATTTCATCTCTATGACAAGATAAAATGCAAAGGCGTTTTTATTCCTCATTCACGTTCTGAACTCCAGCATAGTTATTTTGGGGGTGCTGTAGCATCCCCCTGCAATGATACTTTCAGCACCCTAGATCCCATGCTAATGGTAAGCTTCATTAACGCTGGTTCGATTCTAGAGAAGCATACACATTTCTCTTACTGATGCTTAACAGCAGATTGGGCTCTTTCCACCTTTATCTATCTGCTGAACAAAAACTCAACCATATCATATTTTTTACCTCAATACACATTAGATCTTCCAAACAAACATCTGCATAGCAGGACCTTTCAAGTTTATGAAGATGGAAATCCTGTACTTCTCTTCACTCAGCCTTCTACTCTGAATAAGCTACCCACAGATGTATGTTCAGTGGCTAAAGTCAGACGGCCTCATTTACGTGGTCCTAGTGGCACACTGCACCGCTGGAATGTATTTTTTTTAAGTCTAGTGGCACGCTGTGCTAGCCCATATTTACAAGGCTATGTAAAGCTACTTTGTGTGGCTTTCCATAGCTTGTAAATATGGAAACCTTTCATGCGTAACACTGTGTGAAAGGGGTGTTCCATGGGTGTTGCTTGAGGTGTTCCCACGCAACACCCATGGAACCCAAAGGAATGTGATGCATTCCCAGATTTACAAGTCTGGGAATTTGTCGGATTCCTACGCCACCTCAGGGGTGGAGTAAGAATGACGCAATGGGGAGCACTATCTTTATTTAGTTCTATGTTTTCCTCTTTCTACGTGTGCTGCATTCGGCAGCACACATAGAAAGAGGAAAACACCTCTGGTGATTGTTTTTGTTCAAGAAGCTGTCCCTTCCGGCACAAAAACAATCATCCCCGCAACACAGGCATCCTTGTACCATGGTGCGGAGTGCATGTGCCTGTGTTAGAGCTAGGCAGCAATTTGTGCCAGCCAGCACCAAGTTAGAGGACAGAAATGCACTGTATTCTGTAGATAGGGTCCATTTTTGCCCTTTTCCGGTGGGGCAAGGCATGCCACAGGCCTCATAAATGAGGCCCAGGCTGTCTATAGAGTGCACTACATAGGTTGTGCGTTAATAATACCACATTTATGGTTTACTTTCACAATCTCCTATCAAACATTTGAAATAAATAGTTAACACAACACTTTTATGCTCAGACATTTGAGAGTTATCTGAAGTTGCAAACATTGGCATGCATTCCCTGGTACTGGATAACCTGTAACCTAGAAGACGTATGTTCCAGAGGAGAGGAAAGTTTTAGTGGATGGTACTGGCTTAACATTTTAAACATTGGTTATAAAGCAATGCATTTTCTACTGACTATTATCAATAAATATGTATGTCCAGAAGCCTTAATAAACTTGTTACTCTAAATAAATAAAGATACATGTAAAGGCATTTCCCAGTTTTAGAAAGTGTCAATCACAGCAGATGCTGGATGACCAGGGGACTGCTTTGATCTCTGACAGGAGAGCTGCTGCTGATTCTGTCACTGGAAACCTTAACACCTGTGGCTCATCTACCACAAGGCTGCCAGTTTTAGAGCATCAAAAGGCACAATCTACTTAAGACTGTCCTTTTAACTTTACATTCTTTTGATTTGTTGCTGCGATGTACAGCATATTGGTTGCAAATAGTAAAACAACACTCTGCCCCACACTGTAAGAAAACACATCTTTGCTTAAAGAGCTCTCTCTGTGTTGGGACCACTTTCCACAGAAAGATAACTAGAAGAGTGGATTATTAATTGGGGTGAGTATGTTCCCTTCACAAAAAAGAAGGCCACAAACATGTTGAGGTAAAACACAGTTTCAGTGATTTAAAACTGAGCTGAACCCCTCATAGCTATGGCACAGAGTAGAAAGGCCTAACTTAAGAAAATATGAAAAACATTTAGAAGTACTCGAACAGTTAAAAAGGCAAAAACAGAGTCCTGTAGAATCCCACTCCAATTTATAAAAACAAAGAACAATTTCATGAATACCATGACACCAAAAAGATAAAAATATAATATGGGGAACTGCAAATATGGATTTTAAAAGTTTTAAATGACAACAGCACCAAAAATAATTTACCACCAGCCGCGGTATGTGGTTGTACTTGACCAGTAACTAGGTGTGATTTAAGGCTGACTACAGTGGAGCAAGAGTCAGATAAAGAGATCAGGTTCAACCTGATCAGAAGTTGGAAATGTAAGTCAAAATCCTCTTCAGGGCAAGGCAGCAGCATGTGGCTGAGAAAGGCTCCACAGGGCTGGATTGCCATTGTATGAGGTCTCAGTGAAACTGTAGATTGTTTGACAACAAAGCCCGGTGCAGGAGAAATTCAAAATCTTCATCGAAGGAAGGTCCCTCGCCGGCTGGATACCTATGGCGTCTTCTCTTTGTGAAGATTTTTACGTTCAGACTCAGTTACTTTAATGGAGCTCTGATTCCTCCAGTTGGGTCAAGGCTACAGTTTGTGTCTGAAAATGGTTCCATGAGGCCAGATACCGTCCCTGCAGTGTCCAGCTTAAACAGATTTTCTGCTGCAGAAAGGCTTTGAGTGAGAGCAACCAGAATCTTTGGCCTAGCTGCAATGAACTTTGTTGGGTCAACTAGGGAGGCTTGTCATAAACCTCAAGAGGCCTTTGGAGCCAAAAGTCCCAAGTTTTTCAGAATATTATGAGCAGTAAAATTTCCCACAGACAAGGGCCCAAGGCCCTCAGAAACATCACTTGAGGGTTAATACTGACTTCAACAGAAGCCACCAACAGGGTCCAGGAAGATTCAGTTAGAGCTCTTCAGGAAATGGGGCTACTTGTATCCTGTTGTGTCTCTGTAGCTTAACAGGTGGTCAGTCAAGTGAACCTTGGAGTCCCCTTCTTTGTTCTGGGTATATGTGGGAGCACATCCACCGTTCAGGTCTCCTCACTGGTCTTAACAGCAGGTATAATCCTGTTGTTTTCCACAGGCCCAGTAATGTTCTGAAAAGGGTACCCAGCTGTACCACATTTATCCCTAGCACTAGCCTATGGGGAGTGGGGCAACTCCTAACATCTCCAACCAATAGAGAAAAGTTCCCAGGGGAAACCATACCAACTTTTGCATCAGTTCCTATTTGCCCTACTGCATACAATCCCACATTTTCTCTCTCTGCCCAAACCCAAGGCAGTGAAACCCTTCTGCCTTTGTGCAGAGTATGTGTGCATATCCCAGTGGTATAGCAAGTGAAATGACCAGCTCTTCTTCTGTGATCACTTCATTTCTGGGAGCACCTCTCCTCCACTGGGATGGGTGCCCGCATGGCTAGGTATATGAAGGAGGGTCCTGTCCAGGTGCCAGCTAACCTTTGACTGCAGGCCTCATTGAAGTTAAACAAGTTAACGGGCACAGATGGTCATCTTTCCAGAGGAACAGAACACCTCTCCACACACAAGGCATTTATCTCAGTCTGAGAGCAAGTTCACACTTCATGAGGGAGGGCTAGTCAGTTTCCAGGTGACAGTTGGAGCTGATGCAGATGGTCTCATAGATGCTTTAGACAGGGAAAAGGTAACTTTCCAAAGGTACCTTATCCAAAATATGTATTTCAAATCTGACTTCACAAATACATTTGCCTTATAATAAATATTGCAAAAAGTCCAAGAATGAATATTGTAGGAGTTTCCTATTGAGAGATATAATTTCTAAATGTAATATTGTATCTCACCACTTTCCTATGGAGCAGCTAACCCAGGTACAATTAAAATAGCTTGGAAGTACATGTTCAACATTAAACATTTAGATGTCCTACTTACCCTGCTTATGGACACTAAGGCCTCCTTAGGGCTCTCTGGAGTAGACTACTCTGCTATTGTCTCTTTCCTGTCTGGCTTGTGCTTCTGAAGGGACATCATGACGGCCGTACCCATGTTCGTGAGGAAATGTGATTTATTGTATGTGTGGTTGTTTGACCTTACCTTGTAATAAATTTGCAAACTCATCTTGGGTCCAGCCGGGTTTGTGTTGGTGCGCTCGTGGAGGTCTACTTCACACCTCGGGTTCAGAAACCACAAGAACTCTGGTGAGACACCATACCTTATCCCACCACTAGAAGTAGACTGGATCTTTGGACTCAGTTGGGAGTGTAGAAGTCAGATCCATTCAACACAAATCAATACCATTAGAAGCATAAACAATTGGGACAGCATGAAAAATTTAAACACTAAATCAAACTCCAAACCGAATAAAGTTTCAATGCTGTATTCCAATCCCAAAGTCAATGTTACATATATTGTGCCCAAAACGAAGTTATAAACATATATGAAAACCATAGGTTGACCAAAAAGATTTAACCTATTAAACATCAACACTGTTAAACACTCTAAAAGAATAACATAGACCAACAAAACAACAATATGCACATTATTTTCAGACTTCAAAGCAGATAAAAGTGAATTCAGTAAATCATCAAAATACAATTTTAACAATAATTTTCAGGGCTGGGACATCCTTATCTCTAATAAAAATTTGGACTTGCGTATGTGGGAATAGGCTAACACATGCGGGCAAAGCAAAAAAGAAAAGACAAAAATAGTTTGAAAAAAATCATCTAACTAGGCCAGCTCTCTACTCAAATATGCTGCTGTAATTATCAAAGTGAAAAGGAAACAAAAAACACATTTTGTTATACCTCTCCTCATGGGACAACAGACAAAAAAGTTTAATCAGATGACTGTTCACATTCTCTCGATGTCAGTTGACAGCAGCATCAGTACAGTGCTGAACACGGGCTACACATTGGACAGATCAGCAGTTCAGAACTGTTTGGGCATATTAGTACTGAGCAGCGTAAGCCAATGGGGCAATTAAGACTAAGATGAAACTCATCAGAAGACTTAAAGAAGAACAGGAGGTGACAGCAGCAGACTCAAGGCAGAAATAGACTGACTCTGACAAAGTTCAAGATGGACTAACTCAAAGTTTCAAAGTCTCTCACTAATTAGAAATATCCATGTCCTTCCGATTGGTCCTCCTTGTGGACTCATCTTGCGCACAAGATTCAGCATCCAATAATAGCCAGTGGCACCATCAAGCTTGCAACTATTCTGGATTCCCTCAGAGAAAGCATGTAGTCATTTTAATGATTTGATACAGTTCGGCAAAATATTACATTTTCTAATTCTTTGTCACGCCACACAAGATGAACTAAACTTGTTGTTTGTTACCTCAGAATTCTTTGTCACAGAACATAAGATGAACTAAACAATTCTCACATGCAATTTATAAAAGTTTCCTGTCTTGCTCAACTGCTAGAACTAATATTGTTGCATAATTAATACTGAAACATGTTCTTCATCTTCAACACAATAGGTGATCCAACATCACATCGACAACCTAGGGAAAGATTTAATTAAGGACAAAGAGAACAGAATCAACAAGTAATTTCCCTCTTCCGTTGCAAGAAGAAATCTTCAGGTCTAGTCATGCTAAGAAAGCCTAAATGGACATTAATACAATTAATAAACAAAAATCCTATTGCTCACCTTACAAGTAAATCATATATGCAAAGCACAAAGATTATATATAACATATTAGAACGTTATTTTAAACGTGTATTTATTTTTCTGTATACATGTAACGCACGTTGGTAAAAATTAATTTAATTCAAGATAAGTATGATTAATTCATGATCACTTAATGCTCATAACATACTTCATTTCTACTATTTCATCTTAAAGCTAATACCTTGAGCATTAATTATAATTAATAATTCACTCAAACATGAATGCACATGTCTTCATGTTAAAACGTGATGTCAAATACGAATGGAGGCCACGTTGTCCCCCATAATTTAAACGTGCCATTTCACATGACCACATTAATTTTTCTTGTTAGGCTTTTAAATGAACGTTTGTAAGTCACCATGTCACTATGTCCTAACTTCTATGTCACTAATGTATTAGTAAAATTTGATCTCTATCATTTGTTTGTAAAACCTTAGCTCAGCCCTGGGTAGCTATGGTTTCAGGCAGCCAGGCTCTAACAAAGGAACAAGGGCAAAGTATTTAGAAGTACCAAACCAGCTAAATAAGAAAAAAAACGCAACACAAAGGAACTCCAACCCCAATGTATAAAAATATATACTATTTTATTAATCTTTGGACACCAAAACAAACTAAATCCACTAGAGAGTTCCAGAGATATAAATTATTAAGCAAATTGTAAATCACTGCAGTTAACGGTTAGTTTGAAAACCTTTGAGAAATTTTTGTAAAGTTGTGTATGGGTACTCTGGCCTGTTTTGGGTTATCAACCTGGCAGGTAATTTCAGGCGACTCACCTGGAGGACTTGTCCGCAGAGACGATATTGGACCCTACTCTCTCCCAATACAACACCCGAGCAAGAAATGATAACCTCAAATAAGGCGCTGTCCTAGGAGGGAAGGGGGTCAGGACAAAAAAATAATGCCCTGAGTGTCTTCCTCTTTTGGGGAAGGAACACACATACCATATTAGCATTGGTAAGCATTAACATAGTTAGGGCGTGGCTAAGGCATCAAGATGGTGGCCGCACTTTCGTAATGCTCCGGACCCCTCCGTCATCCGCCTCCCGTTGGAAACACAATCTGCCCTCGTCGGTGCTGCCGTCCAGGGACGAGAAGGAAGAATTCCCCGGCCCGATTGCGAGCGATTTGGCCGCCGCGGCTGCCCATGACCAAAATGGTGGGTGGCAGGTGAGCACCACGGTGTGGGCTGCGGAGGGTCCAGGACACTGTAGCGGCCTGGGTGCACATGCATGCCCCGTCACGGCGTTTTGGTGCGGCGAGGAACTGTGCACTTCGCTGCTGAAGACCAGATCGTGGCGAGGACCGGCTGGAGGCGCTGCCCCACCCCTCCCGGAACGAAGGAGAAAAGAAAAGAAAACTCCCCAGCCTTCAATCTGACCGTAAGTGATAGATGACTCTGAAAACAGTGCAGCTTGCCGGGATGAAGACTAATTACCGCTTACTGTGTTTCCGTACTTGATCCGAAGTCATGGAGGGGTCCAGCACTGCTCTATCAGTTAACAGTTTACCCCACTAGTTCCGAAAGTGAGGTGATATATATGGGCGACAGATGCTTCTGGGAGGAAGTATGGGGTGGGGTGGGGTGGGAGTTGGGGGGCAAGGGAGTTTAGGCCTGGTTCTAAAGGTCGTTGTTATTGTTTTTGTTATGCTGAAATGTTTGTGTTCATTAGTCAATGCACAGGGCAGGAAGCGCAGAGACTCAATCGACACAGTAGGGGCGCATGTTCTGCGACAAGGGGGGCAAGACAGGGTTTTTCTGAGGTCCCCAGGCCCAGTAATGGAGAGCTTTGGTAACCGCTGTGGAAATTTTCAAGACACCCGCCCCTATGAACCAGACACAGGTTATCTCATGGAATGTTAATGGTCTGCTAGACAAGATTAAGCGCACCGCAGTGTTTGCCTTTATACACCGATATCGACCTGAAGCACTCCTGCTGCAGGAGACACATCTTTTGGGCGATAACTGCCCCTTCTTGACCCGCAGGGGTTTTGATAAAGTGTACCATGCTGGGTTTACGCACGGATCGCGGGGGTGGCCATACTACTACACCGTGCATTTCCCATGACAAAAATCCAGGTATGGAGCGACCGACAGGGACTCCATGTGGCCATCACCGGGAAAGTTGAAGGGACCATGATCAACATGGTCAGTGTTTATGCTCCTCCATCGTTGGTACGTGGAACCCTCGGGGACCTCACCAAGCTGCTTCTAGACCTGCCTCCCGGGCTTACTATGTTGGAGGAGATTTTAACGCAAACCTGGACCCGGCCTTAGATGTAGCTGGTCCGCTCTCCGTGTACAGACATGCAACAGCGGCGGAAATCACTGGATGGCTCTCCGCGATGGGGCTTTGGGATGCTTGGTGGGTGTGGCATCCAAGAAGGCAACAGTTCACCCATACCTCAGCGGCCCATGGCTCGCAATCCAGAATTGACCTGGTGCTACTCCCAAGTACGGACTGCACCTACCTCTCCCATATTGAAATACTAGCTAGGGGAGTTTCCCAACACGCCCCGCTTCAGTTCGTCGTGGGCCACGCTCGGTCTCAGACCCGTCCTATGTGGCAGCTAAACACGTGGGGGCATACTTATACTCCGTTTGCGCCAAATTTGCGTCGTTTTTTTCGACGCAAATTCGACGCAAAACTAACTCCATATTTATACTTTGGCGTTAGACGGGTCTAGCGCCAAAGTTCATGGAGTTAGCGTCATTTTTTTGCGTGAACACCTTCCTTGCGTTAATGATATGCAAGGTAGGCGTTCCCGTCTTAAAAAATGACTGCGATGCATATGCGTCGTATTTATACTCCCGGGCAAAAATGACGCCCGGGAGTGGGCGGGACAAAAAAACCCGCTTTTGCGCCGGATTTTAGCGCCTGGGTCAGGGCAGGCATTAAGGGACCTGTGGGCTCAGAATGAGCCCAGAGGTGCCCTCCCAAGCCCCCAGGGACACCCCCTGCACCCTTGCCCACCCCAGGAGGACACCCAAGGATGGAGGGACCCATCCCAGGGAAGAAAAGGTAAGTTGTGGTAAGTATTTTTTTTATTTTTTTTTGTGGCATAGGGGGGCCTGATTTGTGCCCCCCTACATGCCACTATGCCCAATGACCATGCCCAGGGGACAGAAGTCCCCTGGGCATGGCCATTGGGCAAGGGGGCATGACTCCTGTCTTTGTCATGTTAATGGCGTCTGGGCGCCCAAAAAAAATGGCGCAAATCGGGTTAAGACGATTTTTTTGCCTCAGCCTGGCTTGCCCCATTTTTGGACGCCCAAACGCCATTTTTCCCTACGCCGGCGCTGCCTGGTGTACGTGGTTTTTTTTCACGCACACCAGGCAGCGCCGGTCGGCTAACGCCGGCTAACGCCATTCAATAAATACGGCGCCCGCATGGCGCTTCAGAATGGCGTTAGCCGGCGCTAATTATTTTGGCGCTAAACTGCGTTAGCGCAGTTTTGCATCAAAAAGTATAAATATGGCCCGTGGTATCTTCAGGACAAGGTCTACATTGAGCAACTGCGGCAGGCACAGCGAGAGTACTTTGAATTGAATGAAGGGTCAGTGGCCTCTGTGGGCATCCTATGGGCGGTAGGCAAGGCGGTGCTGCGGGCACGGCTAAGAGCCTGATACGGGATCAGGAACACACACGAACCCAGCGTATTGAACAGCTGGAGTTCCGGGTACTTTGTCTGGAGATTGAAAGTGCAGCGAGCCCAAGCGAAAGGGTGACGCGACAACTTCTCCTAATCCGTGAGGAAATCCGAGATCAATCCCTAGAAGCTGCAAAGCACCGGTGGAGGGCTACCACTGCAAAGATCTACGGGTGGAGGGACAAAACGGGAAAGATGCTGTATTGGCTGGTGTCCCGCCACCGGGCTTCTAGGATTGTCCCCAAAATTTATGACGGGGTAGGGGGCCTTGTTGTGGGTCACCTAGAAATAGCAGACGCCTTTGCCAGATACTATCAAACACTATATTGAGCATCTGCAATGATCGATCTGGGTCAGGCCCGCCGACTACTGGACGAGGTTCCCCTCCCGTGGTTGCCGACGGCAGAAGTGCGGATCTTGGATGAAGCTATTAACGCAGTGGAAATTGGGACGGCAATCTCTGCATTGGGTACGGGGAAAACCCCAGGTCCCAACTAGTTCCCCTCGGAATACTACAAAGCGTTCAGGGAAGACTTAACGCCACGCCTGTTAAAACTCTTTGCGGAAGTAGAAAGTGGCGGGTCCTTCTCCCGAGAGCTGGACGCCGCCACTATTGTGGTGCTTCCTGAAACCCAGCCCCCTTCGCTGCACTGTGCAGATTATAGGCCGATATCGCTGATTAATACTGAGGTAAAAATCTTCGCCACTATCCTTGCCGCTCGCCTCAAGAGGGTTCTACCGCAACTAATCCATCCCGACCAATGTGGGTTCATGGCTACTCGTAGTACTCGACATTGCATTCGCCGGTTACATGCGGCTTTGGCTGAGCGTTGCCAACAGCCCCGAGACCTTGCCCTTTTACTCATCGACTTTGAAAAGGCCTTTGATTCAGTTGACTGGGGGTTTCTCTTTTTAGTGCTCCGGTGCACGGGCTTAGGGCTGAGGTTTCGTCGTCTGCTCCGGGCGTTATACGCCAACCCCACAGCCCGTTTACAGGTCACTGGGGCCTGGTCCTCAGTTTTTGAGGTTTATTGGGCACGCGGCAAGGATGCCCTTTATCCCCCTCCTGTTTATCCTGGCCATTGAGCCCCTGGCCCAAATGATCAGGACAGACCCAGTATATCGTGGCTGGAGATGGGGTCACTCCTGAGAAGACAGGATAGCGTTATACGCTGACGACGTCCTGTTGTATATGGAAGAGCCCAGTATAACGGGCCCACAAAGTCTCTGCCTTTTGCGACGCTATGAACAAGGATTGGGACTTAAAATGAACCCTACCAAATCGATACTGGTCCCACTGGCTAATTCGCATGACTGTTTTGACTGACAGGACACGATACTCTTGCGCAGGCTCAGCTTTAAATATCTGGGCATTTGGGTGTCCCTCTTACCTGAACTGACATGGGCCAGAAACCTGGCACCATTGGCACGCGTCAGGATGGACCTACAGAGGTGGCAGATGCTACCACTAAATGTGATGGGCAGAATGGCCCTATATAAGATGATGATTCTGCCAAGACTTCTATATGTAGAATATATGTTCAATCCCTCATTCCTGGTTTAGAGATCTGGAGAGCGCTACTGGGCTGTTTCTCTGGAAGGGGGCCAGGCATTGAATAGCGACACAACACTGCCAGAGAGGGGTATATGATGGGGGCCTGGGGGCCTCGGATCCCTATCTGTATTATCTAGCAACCCAGTTACTGGTGATTCATGACTGGTTCACCGGGGATGGGGTGACCCGGCCTATCAGGTGGAGTTGGAGATCCTGGGCTTCCCACGTATCCTTGATATGTTAAATGGAGCACCCCTCCCCCGAGACATACCTGCTAGAACACCGTCGTCACCAATCAGACCCCGCTGTGGAGGGGGAAATGGTTGAGCGCGACCGCAGTGCTGGAAGGGTTCGCAGAATGGGACTTGCTGGGCATTTCATTGGTGGGAGATGTGTGGAGGGGGGAGGCAATGAAGTCATTTCAGGATCTACAAGCAGACTTTCAACTAGCTCAGACACAGTTCTTCAGGTATCTCCAGCTTCGGCAGGCCCTTTGCCAGAATTTAGCCCACTCGAGGCCAAACTACTTATGGGGAACATGGGTGGGAAAGGCATTTCCCAAATCTATAAAATGTTAATTAACAACGCTCTGGGTGGCCTGGGCTCAGTTAGAACCAGATGGGAGTCATGGGTTGGGGCTCTCGAAGAGGCAGAGTGGAGGGAGGCTATGATGGCACCCAGGGTATTGGCGGTGTCTGTTAGACTTCGTGAAGTGCAATTCTACTACTTACATGGAGCATATCTGACACCGTACAGGTTGCACCGGGTGGGTCTCCGCTCCTCTGCCCAATACCCGCGATGTTCAAGAGAACCTGCGGATTTCTTCCATATGGTTTGGGCTTGTCAAGTGATACAGGCATATTGGGCCCAAGTGATCCAAGAATTGAGAATGGCCTTGGGACAGGAGATGCAGATGTCCGCAAAGTTAGTCTTGTTGGGGGTGATGGAGGAAATGGGAGGATCGCGGGCGAAGCGCGTCCTTGCTGCCACGGCCATGCTGGTCGCGAAAAGAGACATCGCTGCCGCCTGGAACTCCTCCGAGGGTCCGTCGTTCCGAAAGTGGAGAAGGGGTGTTGACTGGTGCGCAAGCCAAGACAAACTGGTATACAAATCCAAGGGGTTGCCCTCGGAAATTTGAGAGAATATGGGACGATGGGTGGGATTGCTGCCATAGACCAGGGCGAGACCACTACTCTGAGCGTCATAATAAGAACTGATTTGATGCTTGCTTCCTGGACCGCACTACTGTTAAATGTTATTGTCGATGATGGGTTGAAACTGGAATTCCCTGTACTGTCCGTGCCTTCTGTCCTGCACTTTTTACTTTCTCTTTCAAAACAATAAATTTGTTTATAAAAAAAAAAACAGAGTTAGTTCAAATAACATTTGAGCAATGGAAATACATTCACTCATAGGTGCTTATAACAGTACAGAAAATATGCACTCCTTTAGTTCTTGTGGGATAGAAATTCCCACTCCTTTCGTGAGCTTTGGATAACCATTCACTGAATTTTTTCCCTGGCAGCATATTAAGCCATATGCTCTTGTTATGTGACTATTCTTCCTTTACTTACATTTGAATTCTCTTTTTCTCGTTAGAAATTCGCAAATAGTCTCTTGAACTTCCAGCAGATAATGTGGGAGTCTTTTGTTGGGATAATTCCAAAGCCTTGACATTTTTTTTTTGTAGAATTGTTGCAGACGAGAAACAAAGAATATTGCACCAACCTTGGTTTGCCTGTCCTTCCTTTCATTGCAGGTTATGCCCTCACATGTCGGAATGACCGGAGAGTTAATTTCTGAATGGCTGCAGCCGCAAGGAGCCGCAAGGAGCATTCCCCACTGTACCTCACAGGTAGGTCTTTTCTGGAATGTGGGGATCAGAGAAGTCTGATGAACTGCTCAAACTGCTCAGACATTACTGGAGGGGCACAGATGACACTGGGTTAGGCAGGAAGCTTCAACCAGGGAGAAGAGGGTGCGATGATCCAAGAGAGTGAGAGGGAGGATAAGGGTTCTTTTTCAGGAAATAAAGCCAAGCGCCTGATTCGGGTTTCACTGACTATTTATACGTAGACAGTGTTTTATAGATGGGCACATGAATCACTCTGGAAAATCCCTGACTGGAAAGTCCCCGTATTGGTGGTACATGAATCACTCTGGAAAGCACCTTACTGGAAAGTCCCTGTCTGCAGGCATATGGATAATTATCATGCACATGAATAATTACAATAACAGAAAAAAGGTCACCATTGAAGTGAGACTTGTACAAACATGTGGAACAAAACCATGAGGCCTTTTAGTCAAACCTAGGGATATTTACAAGCACATAGAACATTGCAAACACAAAAATAAGCTTAAGTTTTGTTATAGCAATAGTGATACCAAAGTTAACGCAAATACTTAACCTAAGATGTGTGAGGTTGATGACCGTCTACATGATTTTTAAAGCGATGAGTTGCAGAACATAAGATACATGCTTGGGCGTGGAAATTAGTGATCATAACCGGGAGCAAGTCAGAAGGTCCAATAAGGCTTAGCAAGACAGTTACTTTTCAGTCAAAGCAGTCTCCAGTCCTGTTCCAGTTTATTTGGGCAAACTGCCATAGACATAAATGGAGTTGTCCTGATGCAACAAATGCAAGAGATACAAGATGCTCAAAATGCTGAGGATGCTGTTCTGTTTGACAGGGTCTTCCTGGGGCTGCCCTTCAGCCCATGAACATGGTGAGGTGACTTCAGCCACAGAGGTAGATGTCCCTCAAAGTCCAGGTGAAAAACAAGTATTTCACTGGTCTATTGGTCTCGGCTCACAGCAAAACCAGCAGTTTCCTTTAACTGTGGCTAAAGTCCATCTTGAATGGACAAACTGTACTTTGATGACTTTTCCGGGTCCAGCAGACTGGGATGTAGCTTTTGTTTGTCAGGGCTCAGTCTCTGGGGTTCTGTTGTGATGGTCTGCGTCGACTGAGCAGTAGTGGCAACCAACTCATCAAGGTGGCTTCTTCAGTTTTTTTGGCCCTGGAGCTGTAACAGAAAGACATCAAACTCATTTGTGCAGTTCACCTTTTCTGTCTGGGACTCAGGTGATTACTTTTCCTCCAACAGGGCACAGTCTTCTATTTAGTACCCCAGGAGCAGCAGGTGCTAGCCAGTCTTTCGTGCAGCCTCTATTTGGGAACAGCATGGCAGTCGTTCTTTGGTCCTCTCTCCAGTGCAGTTGCGATCTGAGGCCAGGAAGCCAGGGGCGTCACTTTATGCCCACAACTTTCTCTTGGGGATGCGTAACTACTAGTGAATGAACTACCAGGTCCAACCTGATGATGACTTCCTACAATGTGCGGCATCTAGTGCAATATTGTATCTACTCTCAAGATGGCAAATGTGGAGCTTGTCAGTTCACCCTAGAGATGTGGCTACCGAAGGCTACATGCTAACAGGAAAACTGGTTTGATCACTATTTTCTCCTCTCTGTCCCCGTCTTGTTTGTGTCCACTATTTACCCTTCAAAGGTGGCTTCCCTTTTTCAGCTCACCTTCTGGGCTCACATCCTGTTCGGCTTCTTGCTAGGGGGATGGTAACAGCTTTGGAAGGTGTTAGAAATAGGGTCTTTGGTTGGAAGTCAGGTTACCCCCTGTACAAGCAAAGACCATCACTCTAGTCACGGTACATCACACACAATCCAAATTATCCTGTGCACACCCTCTGGTAGCTTAGCAATGAGCAGTCAGGCTTAACTTAGAAGGCAATGTGTAAAGTATTTGTGCAATAAATCATGCAACAACACAGTATAGCACCACAAAGATACACCACGGTGTTTAGCAAAATATGTAAAATGTATCTGATAAAATGCAGGTCAAAACAATTAAGATGCAATATGTATATGTAGAGATATCACTGTAAAAGTGTAATAAAGTGTCTCCAGTCTTTTAAAAGCAATAAATGTCTCTTTCAAGCACAAAGTACCTGATTCGCATTCAAAATGTAGGCAAAGAATCGCAGAGGAGGAGATGCGTGGAAAACAAGGAGGTGTGCGTCGATTTCTCGGGCCACACACAACGATGTGTCATTTAGTTTTCACGCAGGGCTGACTGTGCATCAATTTCTTTTGCTCGGTCGTGGATCCTCTTCAGAGTGCGGGGTTTTTGGATGCCCAGGGGATGATGCGTGAATTTCCGATGGTGACAGGACTAAGTCACAGGGGCTCTGTCGATCTGGCGGGCTTTACATGGAAATTAGTACCGCACGGCAGGCGCTGCGTTGATTCTTCTCTGGAAGTCAGGCTGTGTCGTTCCAGCTCCCCTTTACATTGATCCAGTGGGCCATGCATCAAATTTCTGGTCGCTACGCTGGCGCTTTGTCAATCTTCTCCTTGTGAAGTCGGGCTGCGTCATTCCGATTCGGAGTGCAGTGAATTTTTCACTGCGATGCAGGCTGTGCGTCGTTTCTGGCAGGCTGTGCGTCAAATTTTAATGCACAAGGAGTCCTTCTTGTAAAGATGACGTCTTTTTGGTACTGAGACTTCAGGGAACAGGAGGCAGGCTCTATCAAAGTCCTTGGAGAGCACTTCTCAACACAGCCAGAGAGCAGCAAGGCGGCAGTACAACAGCAAGGCAGCATTCCTTCACAGAAAGCAGTCAGGTGAGTCCTTTGGGCAGCCAGGCAGTTCTTACTGGCAGGATGCAGGTTCTGGTTCAATTTCTCTTCTCCAGGAACTGTCTGAGTTGGTAGGTGCAGAGGCCCTGTTTAAATATCCAAATGTGCCTTTGAAGTAGGGGAGACTTGAAAGAGTGGCTTAGAAGTGCACAAGGTCCCCTTTCAGTTCAATCCTGTCTGCCAGAGTCCCAGTAGGTGGGTGTGGCAGTCCTTTGAGTGAGGGCAGGCCACTGTCCTTTGACATGTAAGTGTTAGGCCCTTCACCCTCCCAGCCCAGGAAGACCCATTCAAAATGCAGATTGTTAGAATTTTCATCCTTGGCGTGGTCTCCCTTAACTTTTTTCCTCTGTTTCCCAGGTTGTTGATGTGTGCTGGACTCTGTTTTTGCTTTTCTTTACTCAGGGCACTTTACCACTGCTAACCAGTGCTAAAGTGCAAGTGCTCCTATACAAAATGTGTATGTAATTGGTTCATCAATGATTGGCATATTAGATTTACTATTAAGTTCCTAGTACAGTGCACTAGAGGTGCCCAGGGCCTGTAAATCAAATGGTACTAGTGGGCCTGCAGCACTGGTTGTGCCACCCACACAAGTAGCTCTGTAATCATGTCTCAGACCTGCCACTGCAGTGTCTTTGTGTGCAGTTTTAACTGCAAACTCAACTTTGCAAGTGTTCCCACTTGCCAGGCCTAAACCTTCCCTTTTCTTATATGTAAGGTACCCCTAAGGTAGGCCCTAGGTAGCCCCAAAGCAGGGTGCAGTGTATGGTTAAGGTAGGACATATAGTTCTGGCGGTCGGTGATAAAGTGGCGGTAATACCGCCAACAGGTCAGCGGTAACAAAAATGGAATTATTGCCCGGACGGACACCACTGAAACAGACAGCCACTTTAACACATCGACCGTCACGGCGGTTGCAACAAGCACCACTGCGGTAACCGCCAACAGCCAGGCGGAAGGCAATGTTCTGCCGACTGTATTAAGACAGGCCTATCCGCCACCTGGGGCATTATCAACGACATCAAAAGCACGGCAGAAACACTTCACAGAAGGGAAACAACTCACCTCTGGAGAATCAGGGAACAACCACGATGCCATGGAGCCTGCGTTGCACATATTCCCCATGCTTGTATACCTTTTTCTGCATTTCGAACATCAACACCGGCGAAGATGACCATGTTGAGTACTGCTGCCTAGCACACAAGGGAGAGGGGGAAGTGAGTAATACACACATGCAACACCCCCTACCCCAACACCACACACACAACCAGATGCAGTAACATTACATATTCACCCCGTACCCCTATGGAATAATGCAAGGACAAAAGGAATTGATTAAAGTGAGCGTAATAAGACAAAATAGTATAAATACGTGCATCCAAATAAAAAAGTATATACATATTTACAGATGTATGGACACTGCCCAGTCCTCAATGTCCATGGGCCACAGGGCCACATCACAAAGGCTAAAACCCACCTTACTCCTGCAACAACACAGAGAGAACACTGCAGGGGCATCAGGTCGAAAATACACAGGCACCTCAGGGGGACGGGGAATGGTGGGGGGTACCTCAGCCGAAAGATGTTACAATGCCACTCGTCCTGGAGGGGGCCACATGCCCTGTGAAATGTCCTGGGGAGTGCAAGGCCACAGTCTCTCAAGTGGGTGGTTTGCCCACTGCTTAATTCTCGGTAGTGCAAAGCCACAGTCTCTCAAGTGAGTGTTTTGCCCACAGCTTGGTCCTGGGGAGTGCAAGGCCACAGTCTCTCTAGTGGATGGCTTCTTCCACTGGTTCTGGAGGGGGCCTTGTGCCCAGTGTGCTTCATCCTGGCAAGGATGGGGTGAGTGGATGGCTTCTTGCACTGGTTCTGGAGGGGGCCTTGTGCCCAGTGTGCTTAATCCTGGCAAGGATGGGGTGAGTGGATGGCTTCTTCCACTGGTTCTGGAGGAGGCCTTGTGCCCAGTTCGCTTCATCCTGGCAAGGAGGGGTGAGTGGATGGCTTCTTCCACTGGTTCTGGAGGGGGCCTTGTGCCCAGCGTGCTTCATCCTGGCAAGGAGGGGGTGAGTGGATGGATTCTTCCACTGATTCTGGAGGGGGCATTGTGCCCTTTGAAGCAGCACTTGGGGAGCACATGGTCACAGTCTCTCACCTGGGTGTCACACCCACAGGATTTGCAGGGTTCAGGACGCACTACAGTCCATGGAGGCAGGACTACACACTGCCCGCTGGTGGTGACGGCTGCTCAATGGTGGCAGTGGTGGGGCTGGTGTCGGGGCTGGCAGTGCTAGGGGGAGGCTCCAGCCCTTCCCCTGCAGCCTCAGACAGATGCCCACTGGGGCTGCTGCTTCTGCTGGCAGTGGTGCTGGTGGTGGAGCTGGAGGTGGTGGGGGAGGCTCCAGCCCTTCCCCTGCAGCCTCAGACGGCTGCCTACTGAAGATGCTGCTGCTGGTAGTGGTGCTGGTGGTGGTGCTGGTGCCGGTGCTGGTGGTGGTGCTGGCAGTGGTGTGGGGTTGCTCCAGCCCTTCCCCTGCAGCCTCGAACGGCTGCCCACTGGGGCTGCTGCTGCTGGCAGTGGTGTTGGTGGAGGTGCTGAGAATGGTGGGGGGAGGCTCCAGCCCATCCCCTGCAGCCTCGGATGGCTGAACCACCATGGTTGGTGGTGGGGGCTCTGTATAAGTCCCAGCACCAGGCCTCCTGTCCTTCTTGCCTGTTGGTGCAAGCCCCTTGCCCCTCCCTTTGGCAGCTGGTGGTGCCTCCTTGCCCTTCACTCTGGCAGCTGGTGGTGGCTCCTTGCCCTTCACTCTGGCAGCTGGTGGTGCCTCCTTGCCCTTCCCTTTGGCAGCTGGTGGTGCCTCCTTGCCCTTCTCTCTGGCAGCTGGTGGTGCCTCCTTGCCCTTCACTCTGGCAGCAGTGGTGCTTCCTTGCCCTTTCCTTTGGCAGCTGTTGGTGCCTCCTTGCCCTTCCTGAATAGACCTGCTGCAGGAACACTTCCAGTGCTGCTGCCTGGTTCCCTGGAGCCTCTCCCACCTGCAGTAGCTGTCGACATTCCTGTGGCCATGGACTGTGTGGCTGAGGTTGTTACGACTCTGTTGTCCCATTTATGGGGGCACTGTAAGGGGACTGTCGGTAGCCTGGGAATCACTTTGAACACTTATCTAGAGTCCCTTGCTGACTCCCGTTTTTTGCCATGGTATACTTTTGTAGTATTACATTTGCTTCCTGGGACTGCAAATACCATAATGCACAGCCTGGTAGTCAGGAAAGCCTGGATTCTGTTTCCCATTGTTCTCTATTGGAGAAGTCCAGTTGCTCCTTTTCACCTGATCCTCTCCTCCAGGACTTGCGAGTGTCTCAAACTACACACACCTGAGACCTCTCCTGTGCAGCTGAGTCATGTGATTCCACCTGGGGTTTTCTGAAGCTTGGAACTGCTTATAAGCCGCCTTTTCCTCGTGCACTGGAGTTTGATTCCTTTGTGTTACAGACCCTTTATCGGATGGTGTTCCAGTCTTGTTCCTGTTCTGTTCCAGCTTGAACCTGTTTCCTTTTTCTCTGCCCTGCTCCTGATAGTTCCAGCAAGAGTCTACTCCCTATCTCTTAGCCATGTACCTGTTTGTTTCTTCCAGAGCCTGCTCCCTGTTTCTCTGTCCTGCTCCTGCCTTGTTTCAGCCTGAAACTGCTCTCTGTTTCCCAGTCCTGTTTACTGCTTATTCCTCCTCCTTGTATTCCAGCCCTGTCCTTGCCTGTTCCAGCCAGAGCCTGCTCTCTATTTCCCAGTCCTTTCTCTGTTTGTTCCAGCCAGAAGTTTGCAACCTGTTTTCCAGTCCTAGTCCTGCCTTTGCTTCAGCCTGAGCCTGTTCCCAGTTCCTGCCTCTGCGTCTTAGTTTGTTACTTCTGTTTCTGTTTCTTCTCGGTATTTGTGTCTGGTAAGTGTTCTATCAGTCTTCACCAGTGCATAAGTGTCCTCCTTTGTACTGGAGTTGGTTTCCAGGGGGTAATTCCAGCCCCCATCCTTGTCTAGTGTTATAAGTTGTCTTTCGTGCCTAACAGTGACAGTGTGCTATTGCTGTTTTTTGCAGGAATTGCCGTTTTTTTCCAGCTGGACCCACAGGAACATGTCTTGTGTATGTAAGTACTATCCTTGTTTGTGGTCTAGGGTCTATAGACAGATTCACTTCTGCTGCCTCCTTTCTATGGAGCTGACGGGGTGACTATCTGTAAGAGCAAACTGCACAGAGGCATTGACATTCCCTGTCACTGTGGGAGATTCTGCACCCTGCCCTGTGTACAACCCCAGTGTGTTTGTCCATTATTAATCTTTTTCCTGTTTGTTCACACAAGGTTTGCTCTGCTTTCACTTTCCTGTTTCCTGTGCCTGTCCATAGCTGTCCTTTCCCGTGTATGCCTTTAGCTGCTCTTCTGCCTCAGTACACTACCTTTTTAGGATATTCGGTGACCTCAAGGGGTGTCCCAACCAGAGTCCTGATCAGACCCGCCTGAAACTGTGACAGAGGTGCTCGTCTGGGTTCTGACCACCCTGGCCCAATGTGAAGGACGGGGGGTGAGGGGTAGGGAAGAGGTCAACGGTCGAGAGGAAACTCTTCTTAGGGACATTGGGGAGGGAGGAGGCTGAAGGTTTGGGAGTGGAGGAAGAGGTAGTGGTTGTAGGAAGTGTCTGTCTACTGAGTTTAGATGCCGGTGCATGGGCTATATCCTGTTGTGAGATGGATGGCTGTTAGGTATCTGAGTGCTCAAGTTTGTGTACTTTGGGAGGAGGGGGCACAGACACAGTGGAAGAGGACACAGGGGACGTGTGCATGGATGTGGGGGGTTGTGACTGCCAGTGAGGGGTGTGTAGTGATAGACATGCTGGTGATGGTGGTAGTGGATGAGGATGTAGTGCATGCAAGTGTGAGTGTAGACGCTACTGGGAGGGATGTGGACGAGGAGGAGGGGGACACAGTGGAGGCAGTGGATGTTGGTATGTCTGCATGTGGATGGTGTTTGTGTGAGTGCCTGTGGGATGATGTGTGGTGCTTTTGTTTGCCTGAGTCACTCTTGTGTGTTGTCCTGGGTGCATGCTGGTCTGCCTGTGTGCTTGGGATAGGCTGGGGTTGAGGGGAATGGGACTGGGTAGAGGAAGTTGGAGGGGGGAGGCTAGAAACAGGGACAATGGCAGCCATCAGAGAGGAGGCCAGAGCCTGGATTGATCTCTGTTGGGCCGCATGCCAGAGTGAATTCCCTCCAGGAATGCATTTGTTTGTTGCAAATGGGCTGCCAGCCCCTGGATGGCATTCACTATTGTTGACTGCCCAACAGAGATGGATCACAGGAGGTCAATAGCCTCCTCACTCAGGGCAGCAGGGCTAACTGGGCCAGGGCCTGAGGTGCCTGGGGCGAAGGAGATGCCCACCCTCTTGGGTGAGCGGGCACGGGAAACTCGTTGAGGGGCTCCTGGGAGGGTGGTGCTGGTACGAGGGGTGGCAGCTGTACCTGTAGTTGAGGTGGCTACAGAGGTGTCCGCCACCACCAGGGAGCTTCAATTGAAGGAGGAATCACTCTCAGAACTGTCCCCTCCTGACTCTGTCGTGGAGCTCCCCTCGCCCTCCATCCCACTGGTGCCCTCACGGTCGGTGGATTTGGCCTCCTGGGCCATGTGGGATGCAGCTCTCTCCGTTGCTGGTGCCTCTGCTCCGCCGCCAGATGATGCTAATGCATAGAAAGACAGGGTGACAAAACAAAAAGGGGGGAAGAGACAAAGGATACACTTGGTCAATGGCGGCAACAACACTACGGTTGGCCTACACGACACACACACACAGGGAACAGTCCTACGCACTAGGCAATGCACTAACAGTCACAATGCTAGTCACCAGGGAATGGGGAGGGATACCTAATGCCAATTGCAGCATACTTGAGACCCACAGATCCCTGCCCTGTAGTGGATGCCGACTAGCTTAGTAGGAGGTGGTGTACATCATACCTTGCCCAACATGGGACCTAACCTGCAATGTCCAGCCTGGACTAGGGGCACCTACAGGCCCATATCCCCCACCCAGAGATCACCCACCATGCGCAAGTAGTATATTGTGAAATTGTACTCACCCCCTTGTGGCTGCTATGATGGCCTCAAGTGCCCATCCAGCTCCGGATAGGCCACCGCCAGTATGCGGGCCATCAGGGGGGTCAGGGTTCGATGGGCACTCCTTCCTCATTGGGAGGCCATCCCTAGCTGGGCCTCTGCTGTCTTCCTTGCCCAGCGTCTTAGGTCCTTCCACCGTTTATGACAGTGGGTGCTCCGCCTGCAGTAGACCCCCAGTGTCTGCAGGTCCTTGGCGATGGCACGCCATATACCCTTTTTCTGATGAGCGCTGACCTGCTGAAAAATACACATAGACAAAGGTATCAGTCAGACCGTCCTGCATGTTACACTCATGTCCCACCATAGCCCTCACATCCCCAATAGCACAGACACTGCCCCAAATACATGCAGCATGCTGCCCAGGACCCTTCCACCAACCCCCCCACACGAGACCCTAACAAACAGCACTCCTTGCATTCATGCCCCATGCATCGTGCTCACAGTGTAATCACCTTTTGGTCTGGAGGCCCATACAGCATTCGGTACTGGGGTAGGACCTCATCCAACATTCTCTCCAACTCCGCAGCAGTAAAGGCAGGGGCCCTTTCTCCAGTGACTCGAGCCATGGTCGGTTCCAGACACAGGTCACAGCAGCATTTGCAGTGTAGGTCTTCTCCTGTTGAAGGTCAGGTAGCAAGAGAGTGAACAGATAGAAAATGGCGGTCATGTCTGCGGTGGTGCGTACCATCACCTGATGGGCCAGGTTGGTCATCCAGATCCAGGAGAGCAGAGCTGCTGTCATCACTGTGGGCCTCTTCCTGGGGGGGACTGGATGTCGCTGGCACCTCCTCTCTGGTGACATTGGATGGGGACCAGTGTTATTGCTTCTGCGTGTGGCATCTGTGCATGGGTGTGTTGCCCTGTATGGTTGTTATTGCCCTGGCAACTTTGCCTTGTGTGAGTCGTGATTTGGTGGGCCAGGTGATTGTCTCTAGTGTGTATTCTTTAGTGATAGTTTATTGATAGTTGTCCATGCAGGTCTGTGATGGGTGTCCATGCATTGGTGTTGCATGCAGGGCTTGGTTTTTGGGGGGGGGGGGGGTTGTGATGGTGGGGTGTGTGGCAGGTGGGGGAGTGGTGGAAGTGAGGGTGAGGGTGGGGGTATGTGAGGGCATGCAGGTAGAGGGGTGATAGTAGTAAAGATTTGACTTACCAGAGTCCAGTCCTCCTGCGACTCCTGCCAGGCCCTCAGGATTGCCAAGACTTTCTCCTCCCATGTTGTTAGGATTAGGGGATGAAGTGGGGGTCCACCGCCAGTCCACCATACTGCTATCTGGTGTCTTGCTACCACTGAACGCACCTTCCCCAATGGGCGGTTCCACCTCTTCCTGATGTCATCCCTTGTTCTGGGGTGCTGTCCCACAGCGTTGACCCTGTCCACGATCCTCCGCCATAGCTCCATCTTCCTAGCGATAGATGTCTGCTGCACCTGTTATCCGAATATCTGTGGCTCTACCTGGATGATTTCGTCCACCATGACCCTTAGCTCTTCCTCTGAGAACCTGGGGTGCCTTTGCAGTGCCATGGGTGTAGCGTGAGTGGTATGTGTGAGAGTGTGTGGGGTGCTGTGTTGGGGTGTATGCTGTGAGGTGCATGGATGGTATATGGTGATGGTGTTCTGTGGCTCTAGTTCTGTGGGTGCTCTTGGTGTCTCTCTCTCTAGCAGCTGTCAATATTTTGTAGTCGTAAAGGGCTGTGGATATTGTGAGTGTGTGTTTTATAGTGGTGTGGGTGTGGTGTGTGTATGTGTGTCAGGTGTGTAGAGTTTGAATTGTACAATGTGGTGTTGTTTTGTTTGAGTGTGTGTATTTATAATAATATGGTGTTGTGTAGCAATTTTAGTTATAGCTCCATGCACATTATTTTAACACACTAGGCCACTGTGCACTTTAACCTAGATATATTTTCTTCAGCTTTGCATTATTATTACTAAAATAATCATTTTTACGGTCTTGTTTTATTTTCAGCTATCTAACTGTTTTTGCCTAGGCCAGCACTCTGTTCTCAAACAAAACATTCTTGATCACTCTGTGCTTCATTCAAGGCTACAGTTCGGTACATTGCCGGTGAACGTGGTAGAAGTTTACTCTCCAACATTCGTAGAAAATACACATCCTTATGTAGGGATATTTTCTCAGAACATCAGCTGTGTTATTATATAAACACTTCCTTGTCCCTTACACGTTAGAGGGAGATTTCAGTCAGGGAACCACGACTGTATGCTGATTGCTGAATGCTTCGCTACAGATCCTAACGCACACCACAGGCCTTTGCTCAGGTATGGGGGTTGCTGTCTTCCCAGGGGATCCTGAAAGGCAGAATTAGAGCTTAACTTGCTGTGCTCAAACTATACCTAGATAGGAAATAGTCCATTGAGTATAGTGACCATATGATAGCGTTGTTTTTATGCTTCACTCTTCTCGTCACAATTCTAATATTGTCATGTTGTGTCGTCCTGGTTATTGCAGCTCACGCTTTGCTATCTAAGATGCAGTCGTTTTATTAAACTTTTCATTGAAACATATACTGCTTCTGTTTGTCATTTATATATGAGACTAAGTTGTAAATGAGAGAACTGGATGTGACCTGAGTGACCACGACTTCCTTGAGAAGCCTAGTATGTCATGCGCTCGGCTGCCCAATCATCACTATCCTGTGGTAGGGATGATGCACTGCTAGTTAGCCGGAGCAAAAACCCAGATTAGAGCGACAGGTGTCAACCCCCGGTGGGTTAAACTCAGTCTCCCACATTGCTGCTCAAAATCCAGTAGTCTCATTAGAATAATGAGAACCTAGGTGACATGGCGCCACCAACATTTGGTCAGGCTCTAATTTTTGGGTCCTCCGGGGTATATGTGTCTCATTATATATAATGGAACCTCAGTACCGTATACGGAGACGTCCGTGGTACTGAGGATTTCCACCCCAGATGCGTAGGCTATCCTATTTGCAGCCTGGAGGTTGTTCAAGCTTGAACCTTAAAAGGAAAACCCTATTTGGTGTGCCTTCCCTGAACTCATAGTGTCACTACAATGGTGAATGCACAGAAGGTACAAATAGTGGTTAATATGAGACAACCTCTAACTACACATTTATTAGCAAATGGCCTAACGGCCCAGGGGGTCCAGTCACATTTGTGGTGGATGCCCATGCAGCTTATAGAACAGAACTTTTTTTGGGTCACATTTCCAGCAGTTGATGGGAACACAAATACATTTTACCAATATACACCTGCAAATGCGCCTGGACAATACAGAGCATATGCATATTTAGAAATACCTCTATCTTATCAACAACATAATAATTAGCTTGATGGTGCCCTACCCCACACAATACTACCAGTAAGGTTAGGTCCTCTAAGTATTGACGGTCCTACCTGGCCTTTATTGGCCACTTATACACCACATCCTGCAGTTGCAAATTTAGCGGTAGCTGAAGGTTCTTCGTTTATATACTGAACTATCAGCGATATATAGATGATTAATAGAATTTGTAATGCAAACATTAAATACAAACCCAGCACATGCTGCTCCAGCACATCGACATGCAGCAACGCCAGGTATAAATCCTGCGACTGTACATTCGATTATGGGTAAAGTACCCACCAAACGAGAGGAAACTCCGTTTTGGTTAGCACAAAAGATTAATGGGCTGGAGGCAGTATGTCCCCATACGGAACCTCAGGATAAACATAGAATATTAACAATGTGCTTGCCCTTTGGGATGGTCCCTACAGTAGATAACTGTAATTCCTGGGGCACGGTTTTTGCTGCGCTCTATACAACCACACATGGAACACCAACAATTGCCAATTTACTGGAGGTATTGAAACAAATTCAAGATGAATGCAGGGCTGCCCCGGCCCTAGATTTAGGGATGCAATTGATGGGCAATTTTGCCACAGTATCCTCGATCATTTTAAGTAATCTTAAAGGGGAAGCAGTGGTGCTTGCAGTGCACATACTGCTCCGTGATGTTCTGCAACAGGATCAAGAACGAGAGCTGCCTAAAATAATCGCAGAGATCTATTCATGTATTGGTCAAGATAGTCTGGGGGCCAGACCACAAAAAAACACAATTTCAGGGTAAATTGAGTAAAGATTCCCCTAAGCAGGCACCTGAGGGTAATAAGAAACGCTGGGATAAAAAGCAACAAACTCCTAAAAAAGAGAGGGGAGAATCTCCGCGTACGGAGACCCCGCAGAATAGATATAATCTCACAAATAGAAATAATATAAAAACACCTGATAAATATCAATATACTGATACACGCCAATCTCGTTCCTTTCAGGAATCATCAGAAAAACGAAATGAGAGAGGTGGGTGATCAGATCGCAGAGTACGTGAAACCGAGACAGGAATCACAACGCTCTTTGGAGGTTTCTGTTGAAAAGGAAGAGAAACCCACCAAACAAAAACCACAATTCAAAAAGAAAAAAGTGGCAGCAGTCACTGTCCGACATGCCACTCAGGAAGAGGGTCCTCTTGAAGAACAAGAAATGGGCTCTAGCACTGCTAGACAGCGTGGCAGAGGTCACAATAGTTTGCCGGAATCTTCTAGAGCATCTGTAGGTGAAAACAACTGATGACTTCATACAAGTAGAGACTGTGGACATGCGTGTCTCCACGCCTGATAGGGTGTATAAAGTAAAGCTACAGTTAGAAGGAGACATTGAACGCATAATAGACGCAATCTTTAGGGATCAAGTAGTAAACATATATGATGTCTTGTTGGCCGAACAAGATTGGCCACCTAAATTTGTCCATACCTGCCCATTTGGAGAAGATGTCATTAAACCTTCCTTCTCGCCCCTTGTTCCAGAGGAACTCGCCTGATCTATTCCATTGAATGGGCTATGGCACAAGCACCCGCATTATACAGAAACCACGTAGGATGGGATAAAGAATCCCCCTACCATGGAACTCCAATTAAAAATGAACCTCAACCGCAACCGCAGTATCCTATAAAACACGAAGCAAAAGCACCAGTGAGAGAAATACTCATGTAATTAGAGTACCAGAGCGTAATTGAACCCTGAATCTCACCAATGAATAATCCATTATTCCCAGTAGCTAAGCCAGACCATTCATATAGAATAGTCTTAGACTACAGACATTTAAACAGTCATACACGCACTTATGCTATCCAAAACTCGCATTGCACAGCAATAATGAACAATATAGTGCTTAAAAAATACAAAACAACACTGGACGTTTCCAGTGTTTTTTTCTGCCAGAATATAGCGCCTGAGAGTAGAGTCTTAACAAGTTTCAGTGCACTAGGCTCCCAGAAAAAATTCTGTTGTTTACCTCAGGGGTATAAAAACAGCCTAGGACTGTTCGCAGCTCGTGTTACTGCAATTTTGCACGTGATTGACCCTGAAGCATTGTCCCATGTAGATGATATCTATCTTATGGATGATGAATTACTACAACATTTAAGACGGGTAGCCCGCATTGTTGTCGGATTTGCTGAATTTGGCTTCAAATTCAACTTTTAAAAAATCACAAATCGCCTTCCTCAGCATCCTGTTCCTAGAACATGAGTTGTCAAGTGAAGGAAAGAGCCTAGCGCCACAATTCTTAGTGAAATGTACACAGTTAAAACCACCAAATATGATTAAAAAACTCCAATCTCTATCACACTGATCCTGCACAGCCTACGCTGATTGTTTATGATTCATATTATTTTGTCCAGTCCTTTAATGAATACCTGCATTATTGGGACCAGAATGGGTTCTGAGATTCCAAAGGCAACACCATCAAACACAGACTTCTGTGGGGGAAAGTAGCAGATCTGAAGAGAGGCTACCAAATATCCACGTTGTACACACACTTGGACACCAGCGCATTGGGATATACGTTGCTGGAAATACATTGGCTGATGAAACTGCAAAGTCAGCAGTGGCAGTGGCTGCTGTAGCTGCAGTGACTCGTTTGAGTTCCAAAGCGGAGGCAGACATTTGGGCTGTCGTGACAGCTACGGCTAATGCTAATCCCTATCCTGAAGGATTTCCTAATAAATATTCCTACCAAATGGGAGATCGCCTGAACGCTGGTTAGAATACCAGGTGTAGGCGTAAGGGACATTCCCAACAAAGACATAAGACCAGGGTTTATTAAAGCAGCACATGAGGGGGTTGGCATCTGCCCATGCTGGCATGGCGGCTACAATTACGATCCTGCAGGCCTGTTATTGGTGGCCAGGTCTCTACAAAGAGACCAAGCAGTATGTCCTTTGTTGTGACATCTGTAAACAAATCAAAGTTTCCACTGCCAAGCCCCCTGCCGCAGACACCCCTCTTAATTTCAAACAAACCCTTACAATGTGTGTTCTTGGACCACTGTGGTCCCCTAACACCAGATAGTGCATAGAAATATATTTTAGTTGCTGTTGATTCATGCTCCATATTTGTATGGGTGTGGCCACAACGCTCGGTTGACGCTTGGACTGTTATTAAAGATTTGCGAGTCTTTATCGATACATACGCGGTTGCGGCTTTCCATTCAGACCAGGGCCCTGCTTTTGCCTCAAGGGCATCCAAGGACGCCATGGCTTCATTGGGGGTCCAACTCCAGTACTCGTCTCCATTTCATCCTGAGGGAAATAGTGTTGTGGAGCGATTAAACCATGATTTAAAGCAATCCTTAACAGCCAGAGTCTTAGGTATGGGTCGTAGTTGGCTTAATCACCTATATGGAGTCCAGAGAGCACTACATAATCTGCCCAGAAGGTCCCTTGGGGGTCGTACTTCATATGAGTGCTTGTTCGGAACTCAAACGTATGTTCCGGATCTTGATGGTCCTGGCGTGGAGGCAGCAGAAACACCTTTTGACATAAATGAACGTGTCACTGTCTTACAGGAATTGCAACAGTTCCATGATGATAATTCTTTTAACAGTGCCGCCTCCACAGGAATCAAGGATGTGCCTGTAATATATACTGGCTGGATTTCCAAAGTTGGGAATCTTGTACATGAGAAAGTCACTGTGAAAAAGGAATTTGGCCCTTCTCATTGAGCACCAGTCCCAGTACTAGGGATACACAGTACCAGAATTGTAATACTACCACTGTTGGCAGGTGCCAAAGAAAATCGTTTTGTCTCCATCGACAATGTCAAACTACACCATGTGGCCAATCCTAAACAGCCGACCAAGAGGAACATATAGTAGTTCCCAAATCCCCCTCACTACTGGAGAATAAGTTCCTCTACAAGTTGTATATACCAACACCAACACCTCTCCGAGCTTGGGGAGGGTGGAAGATGATCTTGCATTAGTTCCACTAACGTCAAATAATTTAGAAATATTTGACCAAGCTGACTCAACTCCACCTCAGACGGATGGTGCTATCTATAGTGTGCCACCACAGGAAACATCAACTCCACCACTGACAACGGCTCTGCATTTTCCCGAACTGCCTCTGGATATTTTGCCGACTTCAACGATGACTTCTCAGATTCATTTGCCTCTTCGACAGCTGTCCTGTCAAGTACACATGAGCTAAAAAACGGGCTTAAAGAAACGTATTTTATCTTTCCATGGAACTTTCTATGGCTCTCTTTGACTGTCTTAGCCTTTCTACTTTGGATTGGTTTTGTCATCACCTTTTTCTTATTAATACATGGTCACTTTCTTCCTGAAAGATCAACAGTTGAACTGGGGGAGGAGGTTTTAAAACCACATTTTTCATCACCTAAAGCCCGAAGAGACTTATACTTTGTGAACATTTCCACAGTACCAATTCCTGATGGGATTGTTTGGGACAAAGTAATGTTTGATATATATGGTCCCACAGAAGTTATTCAAATACCGTATGTGTTCAAACTATCAATGAATGATATAGTAATACCAGGCATTGTTTCTGATGATTGTGATGTGAAAACAGTTTATTCTATTATGACTGAATTGCAATATTATTCCTTCTTTGAAAACAAAGATGTTTACCAATTTAAAGACAGTTATGGTGATATGTTTTGCTAAAATTATTATGGGTACCATTTCATACATAGAGTGAGTAGCCCCAGAACTGTTTTTAACTACACACAATGGGAACATTGCCCGACTCCGCCACAGGGAAGTTCCAAAACATACTCTGAAAAGTTTGCTTATTTTTCTGGGCACAATGTGAAAAATGCTGAGTCATATTATTTTAAAGTACGACCTACTAAGGATATACATATATTAATGACCAATACAAAATTTATATATTCAGAATCCTTTGTTTCCTGGTCATCGATAGAAGGCTATGAATATTGGCTGAAAACGATTGATCTGAAAAGTGTGTGGGGAACAAGAAATTGGTAAATTAAGGGAAAGGAAGCTTTTTTGAGCATGCCTTATTCCTGTTCAAATGATCATTTTAAATGAAACAGTACAACAGACAAGTTGTTTTGGCTTAGCTAAAAGTAAGAAATTAAACATGCCCAGTATACCTGCCCCAGCAAAGTTTTATAAATGGCAAAAATATACAAATGCAACTGAAAATCAGCTTGATGAATGGGTCCAGAATGGTACGTTTAATGCATCACTGACATGTCCTGTGTATTATGGGCAACAGATACCAATGGGTGTTATCAACGTTTTATTAACTCCTCAGGGGGCTTTAGGACGAGTAGGCCAGACCCTCGCTATATTGTATATCATCCGAACATGCGGGTATAGTCACAACATATAGTGTGGGAAAATTGTGCCAACAATAGTTAAGATCATCCTCACTAGATGCGGTTAGAGAACACCTCAGACTCCTGTCTAACACCACTGATTGACAAGACTTCCTGTTAGGCCCCAAAACACCACGTCAGAAGTGTTTCTTATATGCAGTATATAATGAAATTTGGAAACTTTCCCAACAAGATGCTGCTGCCGGTTATGGCAAATAGATCAGGAAAATCTAAAAAAGGCATTAGCTGTTGTGGATAATGGGATTAACACCTTGTCCGACCGGATATATACTATAAATAATATTGTCTCTTCTGCTATAGACATTCTACAATTAGATATGTCTTCTTTACAGCATGGACAGAGTCAGTTCAGGTCCATTTTGCAGTTGGGTTGGATGCTTCAAACATTGAAGGCGGGTCGCATTCCCTGGCAGTATGTCAGTGCAAGGGAAATTTGTTTTCCCTTTAATCTAATGCAACAACAACAACTAATGGCTAAGAAGGAAGCGACTTATGTCATGCTTAACATCAAGAAATTAGAAAAGTTTCCTTTTACTGTGGCCGAAATACCATCTGCTGAATGGTTAATTTAATGCATGGGGTCATTAATATGCCTATTTCAACACTTCAATTCAGCTCCTGTTTAAAACACATTCTGGTAGGCAGATATGAAAAGCTGGGAGATAGTTACATCCATGAGGTGAGGGAGCTTCCCTTGTCGTACAAATGCTTTAATGGCAGGAAAGAAGTCTTTCTTAGCGGTAGAGAATGCGAGACTTCGGTCAGCCAACAGCTGTCCTTGCATGGGGCGTGTAACGCCTCTGCTACGAACTTGGCTTGTTATCTGAAGGGAGTTCCAGTCCCCTTGATTAGACCTACTTTCAAGGTGCTTTCAAACGGCTGGTACGTCCTCCTTAATGGTGAAGACTGTTGCGGCATGCAAGTCGGAATAGTTTACGTTGTTTCGGTCTCTAAGGTTGTTACATGCTGCAGGAGCGTAATCTCTTTTACCCACTAAAATTAAGGAGGTAGCTGATATTTGGCCTCACATTTCTCAAACGTGAATGTTGACAAGTTAAGCAGACTCAAGGTTTTATTGTTTCAAAAGCATGTGGCCCTTACACCTGCGCCCGAGACCTACACACTTCAAGTGGCAAGGTCATCGGCAGAAATACAGTCCCTGTG
The DNA here is from genome assembly GCF_031143425.1 of Pleurodeles waltl. Classification (NCBI taxonomy): domain Eukaryota; kingdom Metazoa; phylum Chordata; class Amphibia; order Caudata; family Salamandridae; genus Pleurodeles; species Pleurodeles waltl. Next base: position 886,231,250 of record NC_090450.1, read on the forward strand.
AAATACAAACATTCCGAGACACTTTGGTGAACTCGTGGAACGAATATTCAATGCGTCCAGTACAACTGGAATCACACATTTTTTCAAAGCTGTTGGTTCTGGTTTCATTCACACCTTCTCTATATTCGGTTTGATACCTTCAGCTATCCACTCAATTTTCTCTAGTATTTTCAGGGGATTTCTGATAACTTTGGCTTTATTAGCTGGCATCCTGCTGTTGCTGTTGTTTATGCGCAATAGCTGTCCCGCCACAACGAGGAGAAATGACGGCGCTCCCATCAGCGCAGCTGTGTCGTGAAAGTATAATGTAGTATTTTGGAGCAGCACTCCTGGAGCAATTGGAGTGTGGCTGGTCTTTGTCATTCAGACCGGTTTTGCATTGTGTGCAGCCCGTGTTTCGGTGCCTCTGGTGCTCTTTCAAACATGCACTGGAAATCTGTCTTTCACAGCAGCGCTTGCCTGCAGTAGACACTGATCTTTTGATGTTCTCACTGAGGGCTCATTACCGGACAATGGCGTTGAGGTTGCATTGCTGCTTGAAGCTACTTATGAGTTACCCTTCCAGGAGGAAGTTGCTCACAACTCATCAATTGGCACACCACAGGATGCCACCTTGGTTGACACTTGGGCTACGGAACACACCTGCTCCTTGATCCTTCTTGGAGAGGATTTTCTGATTTTAACATCAGCCAAAGTGGAAGATCTCCTATTCTCCATGACTCGTACCTAGTTTGGAACTTTTCTAAATTGACATGCCATTTAAATTCAGTTTCATGCCACATGCTCATGTTTTAAACTGTCATGTAGGATGCTTGGGTGTCCCTTTAACTTGTCCGAATTGACTTTGCTTTTATATATATCTTAGGTTGAGCTTTTTTTAGCAATAACATTTTAGCTTTGGCTGTGAACCACTTTCAACCGACAAGGGGAGGGTGTTGTGTATCCATTTTAGTTACAGCTCCATGCAGGTTATTTTAACACACTAGGCCACTGTGCACTTACCTAGTTATATTTTATTCAGCTTTGCATTATTATTATTACAATAACCATTTTTACGGTCTTGTTGTATTTTCACCTAACTGTTTTTGCCTAGGCCAGCTCTCTGTTCTCAAACAAGACATTCTTGATCACTCAGTGCTTCATTCAAGGCTACAGTTCGGTACATTGCCGGTGAACGTGGTAGAAGTTTAGTCTCCAACATTAGTAGAAAATACACATCCTTACGTAGGGACATTTAATCAGAACATCAGCTGTGTTATTATATAAACACTTCCTTGTCCCTTACACGTTAGTGGGAGATACCAGCCAGGGAACAACGACTGTATGCTCATTGTTGAATGCTTTGCTACAGATGCTCACGCACACCACAGGCCTTTTCTCAGGTATGGGGGTTGATGTCTTCCAATGGGAACCTGAAAGGCAGAATTAGAGCTTAACATGCTGTGCTCAAACTATACCTAGATAGGAAATATTCCATTGATTATAGTGACAATATGATAGTGTTGTTTGTATGCTTCACTCTTCTCGTCACAATTCTAAAATTGTCATGTTGTGTCGTCCTGGTTAATGCAGCTCACGCTTTGCTATCTAAGATGCAGTTGTTTTATTAAACTCTTCATTGAAACATATACTGCTTCTGTTTGTCATTTATATATGAGACTACGTTGTAAATGAGAGAATCGGATGTGACCTGAGTGACCACGACTTCCTTGAGAAGCCTAGTATGGCATGCGCTCGGCTGCCCAATCTTCACTATCGTGTGGTAGGGATGACGCACTGCTAGTTAGCAGGAGCAAAAACCCGGATTAGAGCGACAGGTGTCACCCGCAGTGGGTTAGACTCCCACACCGCAGACGATTCTGCTGCTCAAAATCCAGTAGTCTAATTAGAATAATGAGAGCCTACGCGACAATGGGTAGTGGTAATCCGGCGCACTGGCGGTATGTTGGTGGCAGTCAGCAGGCGGTAAGCTGAACTTACCGGCAATGTCATAATGAGGGCCATAGTAATGTGTTTTATATGTCCTAACAATGAAATATTGCTACATTTGTTTTTCACTGTTGCAAGGCCTGTCCCTCTCACAGGTTAGCTTTGGGGCTACCTTTAAATATTATTAAAGTGTAGATTCCCTTTGGGAGCGGATGGACATGTGGGGTTTGGGGACTCTGAGCTCACAATTTAAAAATACATCTTTTAGTAAAGTTGATTTTAAGATTGTGTTTTTGAAAATGCCACTTTTAGAAAGTGAGCATTTTCTTACTTATACCATTTCTGTGACTTTGCCTGTGGATTCCCTGTCTGGGTCAGTTTGACAGTTGGGCTGGTTGCACCTCACACTAGACAGAGGCACAAAGGGAACTGAGGTGTAGTCTGCATTTCCTGATGAGCCATCTGTGCTAGAAGGGTAGGGAGGAGTGGTCACTTACACCTGAACACAATACAGTCTCCAATCCCCTGGTGTGTGTCTGGGGCCTGGCCTGGGCAAGGCAGGATGTCACAAGCAAGAGAGACTTTACTTTGGCCTGGGAAAGGCAGGATGTCACAAGCAAGAGAGACTTTCCTTTGAAGTAGGCCTACTTCAAAGGGCAAAATGGGTATAAGAAGGGCACCCAAAACCACAGACTTTAGAACACTTCTGGAAATCAAGAGGAACCTCTGCCTAGAGAAGAGCTGAAGAGCTGAGGAAGAAGGACTGCCCTGCCTGTGACTGTTCTTTGTGGAGCTATCCAGCAGTTGCTGCTTCTGCTAGAGTAAGAGGACCAAGACTGGACTTTGTGTTGCCTTCCTTCTTGTGAAGATCTCCAAGGGCTTGATTTAGAGCTTGCCTCCTGTTATTTGAAGTCTCAGGGACAGCAAAGACTTCTCTCTGCCAGCACCTGGAATCTCTGGAGAGACGCCTACTCTGCCAAGTGGTGGTCATCCAGTTTCTGGGACCCTGAAAGGAGAAGCTGGCAGCCTAAGGGTGAGAAATCTACGCTCCGAACACTGTGCGGGTAAAAGATTGACGCGGCTCTGATCTGCGGCTGAAAAAACGACGCACCACTGGCTTCGCAGCTGAAAATCGACGCTCACCTGCAACGCGACTCAAAGATCGATTCCCGGGGCTGTAGAAACGATGCACAGCATCGCTGACGGAGACTAGTGAGATAGCAACTCGCACTGCGTGGTTTTCGGATCATCATGCAGCTGATTTCTGACGCAAACACCAGTGGGTGTGTAAAATGTAAGCAAGGCCTCCCTGGACCCGCAAATCCAGACTGGATCAACGCTTTGCTCTCCTGCGGAGAGAAGAATCAAGGCACGCCGACCCGACTAAAGGAGAAACGATGCAAGGTCTTGCCCATGAGTGAAATCGACACATCGCAAGCCCTTTTTGAAGCACACTCGCCCGTGCTGGGTTATCTTTGACACGCCAAAGGTACATTTTTATGCTAACAGTGTTAGTGTGTGTTTAAAATTACATGAAGACTCTTTTTGCATTTTCAGTGATAACTTGACTTATGTATTGTGCATTTTTTTTGTTTTGGTCTTGTTTTGTTTAGATAAATATTTTCTATTTTTCTAAACCTGTGTTGTGTCATTTTATAGTGTTTTCATTAAGTTATTGTGTGTGTTGGTACAAATACTTTACACCTAGCCTTCTGCTCGTGCCAAGCTACCAACGGGGCAAGCAGGGGTTAGCTGAGGGTGAATCTCTTTTACCCTGACTAGAGTGAGGGTGCTTGCTTGGAAAGGGGGTATCCTGCCTGCCAACCAAAGATCCCATTTCTAACACAGATGTTTGCAAGTGAGGCTGAGTATCCTGTGTTTTAGTGTGTCTGAGTGAATGCACAAGGAAGCTGCCAACTGAACCCAGCCAGACGTGGATTGTAAGGCACAGAAGGATTTAAGTGCAGAGAAATTCTCACTTTCTAAAAGTGGCATTTCAAAAAATAGTAATATTAAATCCAACTTCACCAGTCAGCAGGATTTTGTATCACCATTCTGGCAATACTAAATATGGCCTTCCTTCTCCTTTCAGATCAGCAGCTACCACTCAAACAGTATATGAGGGTAGCACCAATGTTAGCCTATGAAGGGAGCAGGCCTCATAGCAGAGTAAATTTAGGAGTTTTACACTACCAGGACATGTAAACTACAAAGGTACATGTCCTGCCTTTTGCCTACACATCACCCTGCCCTATGGGTTACCTAAGGCATACATTAGGGGTGACTTATATGTAGAAGGGGAGTTTTAGGCTTGGCAAGTACTTTTAAATGCCAAGTCGAATCGGCAGTGAAACTGCACACACAGGCCTTGCAATGGCAGGCCTGAGACAAGGTTAAGTAGCTACTTAATTGGGTGGCACAATCAGTGCCGCAGGCCCACTAGTAGCATTAGATTTATAGGCCCAGGGCAGCACCTCTAGTGCACTCTACTAGGGACTTATAAGTAAATTAAATAATCCAGTTGGGTATGATCCAATGTTATCATGTTTAAAGAGAGAGAGCATATGCACTTTAGCACTGGTTAGCAGTGGTAACGTGCCCAGAGTCTCAAAACCAGCAAAAACAGTATCTAAAAAAGTGGAGGGAGGCAGGCAAAAAGTTAGGGGTGACCACCCTAAGACTGTCAGGTCTAACAGAAGGGTAGACCTATACTGTGTCTTTTCCTGGTAATCCTTCACACCAATAGGGCAGAAGGCTGCCTTGTGGCTAGTGTTAGGCCTATCAGCCTTAGGGTGGTCTTCTCCCAAACATTTTGCCTTCATCCCTCTTATTTTTTCTGACCTTGTTTTGAATTCCCTTCGAACTCTGCACTTTACCACTGCTAGCGAAAGGCCTTTCAACATGGTAGGATTGGCTTACACCCAATTAGCATATTTAATTGATTTTTACTAAGTCCCTTGTAAAGTGCTAGTACCTGTGCCCAGTGTCAATACATGAATTGCTACTATTGGGCCTTGAGCACTTATTGTGCCACCCACATAAGTAACCCTTTAAAACATGTTTCAGGCCTGCCTTTGAAGCATGTGAGTGCAGATTTAGACAGGCATTTTGACCTGGGAATATAAACCTTTTGTCAGATGCACACCTTCCCTTTTAATACATATACATCACCACAGGGTAGGCTCTGAACAGCCCATAGGGCAGGGTGCAATGCATTTAACCCCTTCGCTGCCAGGGCTTTTCCCCTCCTGTGCCAAGCCTTTTTTTGGCTATTTGGGGCAGTTCGCCTTAGGCCCTCATAATTTTGTTTCCACACAAGCTACCCATGCCAAATTCGCAACCTTTTTTCCAACATTCCAGGGATTTTAGAGGTACCCAGACATTGTGGGTTTCCCTGAAGGAGACCAAGAAATTGGTCAAAATACAGCTGAAATTTTGTTTTGTTTTTAAAAAAATGGGAAAAAAGGGCTGCATAAGAAGACTGAAAATGGCTTCAACAAAGGGTTTGCAGTGGTAAAATCACCATCTTCCCAGCTTTCAGGAACAGGCAGACTTGAATTAGAAAGCCCCATTTTTCAACACAATGTCCACAGTTTACTGGGACATACCCCATTTTTACAATTTTTTTGTGCTTTCAGCCTCCTTCCAGTTAGTGACAGAAATGGGAGAGAAACCAATGCTGGATAACAGAAAGCTAAACATTTATGAAAAGTAGACAACATTCTGAATTGAGCAAGGGGTCATTTGTGTAGATCCTACAAGTTTTTCCTACAGAAAATAACAGCTGAAATAAAAGAATATTGAAATTGAGTTAAAAAAACAGTCATTTTTCTCCACGTTTTAACCTGTAACTTTTTCCTACAATGTCAGATGTTTTAAAGCAATATACCATTACGTCAGCTGGACTCTTCTGGTTGCGGGGATATATAGAGCTTGTAGGTTCCTCAAAAACCCTAGGTACCAAGAGCCCATTAATGAGCTGTGCCTTGCAATGGGTTTTTGGTCTATACAGGGTATACAGCAATTCATTTGCTGAAATATAAAAAGTGAAAAATAGGTATTAAGAAAACCTTTGTATTTCCAAAATGGCCACGAGATAAGGTGTTGAGAAGCAGTGGTTATTTGCACATCTCTGAATTCCGGGGTCCCCATAGTAGCATGTGAATTACAGGGCATTTCTCAAATAGACGTCTTTTTTACTCACTGTCTTACATTTGGAAGGAAAAAATTTAGAGAAAGACAAGGGGCAACAACACTTGTTTGCAATTCTGTGTTCCCCCAAGTCACCCGATAAAAATGGTACCTCACTTGCATGGGTAGGCCTAGTGCCTGCGACAGGAAATGCCCCAAAAAACAACGTGAACACATCACATTTTCACAAAGAAAACAGAGCTGTTTTTTGCAAAGTGCCTAGCTGTGGATTGTGGCCTCTAGCTCAGCCGGCCCCTAGGGAAACTGAGCAAACCTGTGCATTATTTTAAATCTACACACCTAGGGGAATCCAAGATGGGGTGACTGTGGGGCTCTGACCAGGTTCTGTGACCCAGAATCCTTTGCAAACCTCAAAATTTGGCCAAACAAACACTTTTTCCTCTCATTTCAGTGACAGAAAGTTCTGGAATCAGAGAGGAGCCACAAATTTTCTTCCACCCAGCATTGCCCCAAGGCCTCACAGCAGAGTAAAACTAATTTAGGAGTTTTACACTACCAGGACATGTAAACTACAAAGGTACATGTCCTGCCTTTTGCCTACACATCACCCTGCCCTATGGGTTACCTAAGGCAAACCTCAACATTAGCTAAAAAATCAAATTTTTCCCACATTTCTGTGTGGGATCACCACACCGGGACAAATTTCATACCACCCCACGTTCCCCTCAGTCTGCCGGTAAAAATGATACCTCATTTGTGAAGGTGGGCCAAGTGCTTGTGACAGGGAAGAGCCAAAAACGTTGAAATTGAGGGGGAACCAAAGCAGGTCCAAAAGGGCAGTTTGAAAAAAAACATTTATAGGCTGACCAGTACAGCAGAACTTTTATTGGTATAGATGAGACAATGCTGGGTGGTAGGAATTTTTAGGATTTCTGCAGATTCTGGAAGGTTCTATCACAAAATATGGGAAAAATTTGTGATTTCCAGCAAAGTTGGAGGTTTGCAGGGCATTGTGGGTAAGAAAATGGTGCGGGTGCATGTGGAACACACCACCCTGGAATCACCCAGATGTTTGGTTTTCAGATGTGTCTAGGTCTTGTGGATTTTTCTACATGGCAGCGTCCCAAATTCCATAAAGTGCTGCCCTCACCATTCCAAGTGGGACGATTTTGAGAGTTAGCCAAGCTCTCATGGCCCAAATGAAAAACCAAGATGTTTTACAATGCGGGGGAGAGCTGGAAGACTGTTACCCCCTTCAGTTGGGGTGGGGGCATAACCAGGGACACTACCCCACTATTTTTTTTTTTTTTATTCCCTGGAATCTAGTAGACTTTCTGCCCCCCCCGGGTGTCGATCAGGGGTAATTGCTCGTCTGCCCATTGGTGGCCAGAACAACTTTGGCCCCATATATTTGGGGTGGGAGTATGGCCATACCTCCACCCTCTTATTTTGGAAAAATAAATCTTCCCTAGTCTCTGCTGGGCTTTCTGCCCCCCCCCCCCCTTGGGGGGAGATGGGCCTTCCAAAAAAAGGCCAGATATAGCCAACAGTAATGTGCCCCAAGGGGAGCGACCCTTACCTAACATAAATTTGCCCACCCCACCCGGGGAGCGACCCTTGCCTAAGGGGTTGCTCCCCTTCTGTGAATTCACCATAAAAAAACCTCCCTGGTGTCTAGTGGTTTCTTGGGGACAGACTGGCCTCATAAAAATAGGCCGATCTGCACTCCAGGGGGGCAGAAATGGCCTAAATATAATTTGCCCCCAATGAAACGACCCTTGCCTAAGGGGTCGCTCCCCAACTCTAAAAAACAAAAAACAAAAAAATTATCCCTGGCTCCTGGTGGTTTCTGCCCCCCCTTGGGACAGATCTGCCTAATAGAAATACGCCAATTTGCCCCAAAAGGGAGCAGAGATGGCCAAAAATAAATTTGCCCCCAGGGGAGTGACTCCTGCCTAAGGGGTCACTCCCCACCTCTAAAAAAAAAAGAATGATCCCTGGCGCCTAAAGGTTTCTGCCTCGGGGACAGAAATGGCCTAAAATAAATTCCCCTCGCCCGGGGAGTGAGCCTTGCCTAAGGGGTCACTCCCCTTGCATGAAATTGGTGCAAAAAAAAATCCCCGGTGCCTGGTGGTTTCTAACCCCATTGGGGGCAGGTTGGGCTAACAAAAATCGTCCGATCAGCCCCCAAGGGGGGCAGAAATGGTCTAAATACAATTTGTCCCCCAGGGGAGCGACCCTTGCCTAGGGGGTTGCTCCCCACCTCTAAAAAACAAACAAAAAAAAAAAAAATCCCTGGCGCCTAGAGGTTTCTGCCCCCCCTGGGGGCGGATCAGCCTAATAACAATACGGGGGGGGGCAGAAATGGCCTAACATAAATTTGCAGCCCACCCCCCGGGGAGCAACCCTTGCCTAAGAGGTTGCTCCCCTTCCGTTAATTTGCCACTAAAAAAAACCTCCCTGGTGTCTAGTGGTTCCTTGGGGGCAGACTGGCCTCATAAAAATTGGGCGATCTGCCACCCAGGGGGCAGAAATGGCCTAAATATAATTTGCCCCCTAGGGAAGCGACCCTTGCCTAAGGGATTGCTCCCCAACTCTAAAAAACAAAGAAACAAAAAAATAATCCCTGGAGCTTAGTGGTTTCTGCCCCCCCCCCGGGGCAAAGAAATACGCCAATTTGCCCCCAAGGGGAGCAGAAACGGGCAAAAATAAATTCCCCCCCAGGTGAGTGACCCTTGCCTAAGGGGTCGCTCCCCACCTCTAAATAACAAAACAAAAAGAAGAACAAAAAAAAAATGATCCCTGGCACCTAACCTAGAGGTTTCTGCCCCCCACAGGGGCAGATCGGCCTAATAACAATAGACAGATCTGCCCCCGGGGGGGGGCAGAAATGGCATTAAATAAATTTGCCCCCCCAGGAGCGACCCTTGCCTAAGGGGTCGCTCCCCTTCAGTGAAATTGGCGCAAAAAAAAAAATCCCTGGTGCCTAGTGGTTTCTGCCCCCCTTGGGGACAGATTGGCCTAACAAAAATCGGCCGAAATGGTCTAAATACAATTTGCCCCCCATGGGAGTGACCCTTGCCTAAGGGGTCACTCCCCACCTCTAAAAAAACAACAAAAAAATGGTCCCTGGCGCCTAGAGGTTTCTGCCTCCAGGGGGGGCAGAATGGCCTAAAATAAATTCCCCCCCTGGGGAGCGACCCTTGCCTAAGGGGTCACTCCCCTTGCGTGAAATTGGCGCAAAAAAAAATCCCCGGCGCCTAGTAGTTTCTGCCCTCCTTGGGGCAGATTAGCCTCACAAAAATTGTCCGATCTGCCCCCAAGGGGGGGCAGAAATGGTCTAAATACAATTTGCCCCCCAGGGGAGTGACCCTTGCCTGATGGGTCGCTCCCCATCTCTAAAAAACAAAAAAATTATAATAATCCCTGGCGCCTAGAGGTTTCTGCACCCCCTGAGGCAGATAGATTGGCCTTATAACAATAGGCCAATCTTCCCCTGGGGTGGGGCAGAAATGGCTTAACAGAAATTTGCCCCCCCCCGGGAGCGACCCTTGCCTAATAACAATAGGCTGATCTGCCCCCAGGGGGCAGAAAAGGCCTTGAAAATATTTGCCCCTCTGGGGAGCGACCCTTGCCCAAGGGGTGGCTCCCCTTATGCCAATTTCTTTTTGAAAATAAATCCCTGGTGTCTAGTGGGCATTCCAGAAGCCGGATCACTTTACGATCCGGCTTCTGAAATGCTCTGATAGACTTCAAAGGGAAGGAAACTGCTTTACTTCCCTTTGAAGCCTCTAAGGCCCCCATCACATGATCTGAAGAGAAATGCTTTGCTTTTCTTTTCCGATCGTCTTTGAAGCTGAGCTTCCAGCGCAATGGGGAAGTGGCCCCTGATGAGGTCAGCGCACGTATGCGGGCTGACATCATCAGACGTCACAGGAGGGTTGGGGGGGTCGGGTGGAAGGGAAAGGGCTTCCCCTTCCATCCCTGCCTTGGGGAGGTGGGAGGGAAGCCCACAGAGGGAGCGCTAGCACTTCCTCTGAGCTCAGTGCCGAGGACGTAACCATTACGTCCCCAGCACAGAAGGGGTTAAAAAGATCGACATGTATTTTTAAGTTTTACTTGTCCTCCTAGTGAAAAACTCCCAAATTTGTTTTTCAATGCAGTAATGCCTTCTTCTCCCATAGGATAACATCCCTGTTAATAAGTGATAACTATCATTTGGGAGCAGCCATACAGGGTGAGGTTAGTGTCTACAGAATTGGAATTAGAAACCCTCTTTAATGGTGCAGTCGGATTTAAAGTCTTAATTCAGGAAATGCCACTTTTAGAAAGCTATCTTGTACTAGTCCTAAGCATTTGTACCTGCAGCCTGTCACATGACTAGGTGTATCTGTCAGTTGGTCTTTGTGTATTGCTCCAAGATAGGGAGACAAAGTGTTGCCATGATGGGGCACTCCTACCAAACAAGGGGGAGGAGCTGTCACCTTCCACACTTGCACATCACAAAGGCTCTGCATGTGCACTCGCACAAAGGGTTAGTTACAAACCTTTTTTGTGTCCCTAGACAAGCTGGGGCCAGGGCAGGGAGGAAAAGGATGCCTAACACCTCAGGGAGGTGGAAGCTCTAGAAACCTCTCCTACATCAAAGTGGGCACCAAGTATAAATATTTGACTTCAAACCCCAACTCTTCAGTACACAACTGGACCTGTGGAAGACTCGGAATGGCTGCTGTGATGCAAGGTGGTCTGCCACTCTGCACACCTGATGTGCTGCCCTCGGGCCTAAGTGAGAAGGACTGGACCCACATCCTGAACCCAGGTCCAACAGTGTGACTCTGAGGACTAGTTTGCTGGCCTCCTGATCAGAAGCCTCAGATGCAGAACAGGCTTCCCTCATCTTGAACCCAGCACCTGGACTAGCTGTGAATCCTACCTTCCCAAGTGGTTCCACCTCAGTTTTAGGTCCTCGAAGTGGGACTGAAGTTGACCTGCCAGCCCAAGTGGGGTGCCAGAAGACTTGATGCATCGCTGCGCAAAAACTCTGCATAGGTCACTTCACCTAACTTTGCATCAGGACCGCTGTGTGACACATCCCTAACACAGAACTTCACATTCTCACTCACAGCCTTCGAGGAACCACTGCTGTGAGAACATCTCCAGTGCAGGCCTTCCCATCGCTAGCCCTTCGTCAATGGCACCCTTGACGATGACACAGAACTCTGCATCACAAGCCCTGCAGCTTCTTTGGAACTAGCCTGTGTGTGATGCATCTCTAATGTAAGACTTAGCAGTGCAAGCCCCTTGTAGATGCCATCCTTGACGAAGATGCAGGACCTTGCATTGTAGCCTCACAGCTGCTAGGAACCGTTGCTGCACAATATATCTTTGACAAAAGACTCTGCATTGCTCCTCAACCCAGTTTTAGGGTTCTTTGTCAGCAGGCCTAAATTCGTCCCTGTATCTAGCCTGTGCTCTAACGTGGTTGGCATGGACTTTTGACTTTGTCCTGGTCTGGCTCCACCAGTGCACCACAGTTGGCTCTTTGTGCTCCTAGACCCTATTTTCACTTAAAACTTTAAAATTGCAAATCTCCAGTTCTAGCAATTCGATTTTTGTTACTTTGGTAATTTTTAATTGTTTTGGTCTTAAATTATTATTATTTACTACATTTCTTTTCTAAATCAGTGTGGGATTTCTCTTGTTTTGTGTTTCACTTTATCACTGTTTGAAGTGCTGCATAAACACTTTTTGCTTTTTTAGTTAAACTTCACTGCTTTATTGCCAAGATACCAGAGGGTTAAGTACAGGTTAATTTGGAATGTGCTTGTGACTTCAGCCTGACAAGGATTGTGATTGCTGCTTGAATAAGGTTTCACCTCTCACAATTAGTAGCCCAGTTTCTTACAGCCAGCATCTGCAAATGGTCATTGGAAAACTTGGTCAACAAAGTGACAACTTTCTAAAGTTCCCTTTTACTCACAAGTTACATTAAATTTGACTCAGGCATCAAGTTAGGTTTAATATAATGATTCTTTTGATACATTGAAGTAGTTCTATTCAGACGTTAGCACAGCTGGGTTGTCAGTGTGTTAACCTGTGCTTGCCAATAGGGCTATGTTAGGACATATAAAAATACACATCCTATTTTTTAATATAGAGCGCCCTGCTTTAGGGCTTGGCAGGCCTGAGCTTAGTGGTGACTTATATATATTACAAAAAAGGTCTGGACTTTGTTAAGTTTTTAAATGTCAAAGTCAAATTTAAAACTGCTGTACCAGTCTGCAGTGTCAGGCTTGGAAAAATACTTTACTTTGTTGCAGTGGCATGAGTCCTGGGTACCCCTGGTACCCTATACTAGGGTCTTATAAGCATGTTAACACATGCCAATGGGGTAAAAGCCAATTAATCATACACTTTTAAGGGTCAAAGCACTGAGATCTTGATAGCAGGCCTCAGGGCACTCTCAGAGTGGAAAAACCAGCAGCATCAGTCCAAAACTTTGAGGATGATCATGCAAAAAAAAGCATTTCCTTACAGTGTTCATCAGAATTACTGGAAGACAAGTTATCAGATCGAAGTCTGCCGACTGTAAATTTGATCCTGCCTCAGAACTGTCATCCATTACTTGAGTTAGGGCAGCAGAAGTTATCCACTGAGATATCGTCTCTGTTGACTGTCAAAAACCTGTCTAAAACATTCCTTCTGAAACTCTATGTCCTACATAGAAGGCAGAAGTATGCTTATAAAAGCATTGGTGGGGGTGTGCATCTGTGAGATATGCCAGATATGTCTGTGAGATATGTCAAAGTGAAAAGCAAAAAAGCACTTAGCTTCTCAGTACTGAATTCTGAAGAACTCCTTTAACGCACGTCTCCAAAGACACTAAAAGAGACAAGAAAAACAAAGTATTACTTCAACTTGCCACATACACACTACACCAGCATAATTCATGGGGTGAGGGTTGAGCCTCCAGTCACTGCTAACTTGTTATGACACTCACATGCAACAGAGACAGAGACAGTTGTAGGAGGAAGACAACTAAAGCCAAGCCATTTCAGAGTCAGACAGTGACAGAAGGTAAGTTGGGGCACCACAATCGAAGTTGTCCCTATTAGCAAACCAGCGAGCTAACCAGCCTTTGGCAAAAACAATAAGGCTGGCATTTGCTGCAAGAATTTTTGGCCTTATCAATGCTTCTTTTTCTTTGTCATGGTTTTTGAAAAACACTATTGCTGATTCTTACTTTTAAAATTCCTCCTTTGGTTTCAACAAGCACACATTGACATATTAGCTCTGGAACAGAGGAACCGTACTTTGTATGCAGACGTATACCCATAACACGGGCACTTACACTCCCTGGTGGTACAGCACATTTGGGCCATTTTGTTTTCCCCTGGGGAATCACACCCTCCTTTGTGGGCTCGATCACACCCCCTATGCGAAAACAGACATTCTCTAAAACATATTGATGTCCGCCCCTCGGGGGGGTCATCACATCTGGCATATGGGTAGACCCTAAAAAAATTTGGCCACCATTTGTTTCCTTGGAGACCGATTGGCCCGCCTTGAGGGAGTGATTGCCCCTCAGGAGAAAACAACCATTGAATAAAAAATTGCCCTTCAAGGCCAAATGCCAGAAAGGTCAAACTCCCCCCCCCCCCAAAAAAATATACAGGTCATTTTGTTTCTACTGTGGGCATGAATTCGCCATAATTTGGAACTAAATATTGAAAGGAAAATTCATTTTTGCCCAACGGGTGTGACTCTGTGTCAGAAAGCTTGACCCCCCCTGAAAATCTGCGTACCATTTTGGCATGATCACAGCCCCAGAAGAAAACAAACATGCAGTTTTAAAATTATAGGGCCCAGAGGGGTTGCCCTGTATAGCAGAACACTACAAAATCCTAGTTTTTAATGATATTCCTTCCTGTGTGGATTTTTGCACGTCGACAATCCACAAATAGGAATTTTTTGAGAAAGGCATTGCTGTAAAGGGTGGACCCTCACTTTTTCAACAATGCCTCGCTTGAATGTAGGAAGGCATCTGTGCCATGAAACACCAACTGGACACACTAGAGAGCGCTCACCAGCTCCTTCCATACTGCTCCAGTGGGGGGGTTGTGATGGCAGAGTGCCTCGCGGTATGCTGATGTCACAGTTGGTAATGGGGTGGTGTGGAGGCTTAAGTGCCTCGCGGTATACTGATGTCACAATTGAGAATGGGGTGGTGTGGAGGCTGAAGTGAAAGGCCTAACAAAAGAGGTCCTCTGGTGCAAGCACCTGAACTTCCTTGTTATTCCTCCTTTCCATTAACCGATGGCCACACTGCAGAGGTAGTGTGGGCGTTAGCCACTGGCTGACACCCAACCTAAATGGGATAATGTAGAAAAAACAATCTTACATACTTTGATATTATCAATATTATAGGCAAAGATATTATTAACAACAATATTAAATACAACACTAAAAACCTGTATTCTTTACCTCCAATATTTCAGGTGACGATATTTTGGATATCACAGAATAAAGGCAAATATTATTGGCAGATGATATTTTCAACTTGATATTTTGGTAAAACATTTCAAAGATAGTAATTTACACGCATATTCCTGAAGATGTATACTGCCTTCTAAAATTGTAAGTAATATGGTAGTGATGCAGAAGCTAATTCCGCACCGAGAAATGTACCCTGATTATGAGTGTTGAAAAGGATGGTAATACTATGAAAATTGCACACGCAAAAAAACCAGTTGACAACTATAGAAATTGTCATTGAAAAGGGGTAATTCAGGAAAATATCCCCAACATCTGATAACAATATAAGTAAATGCCATGTAGATATACACATTTTAGCACTCTTTTGCATGTACTAGTAGGTTCAATACTCAATATGCAGGTTCAATATTATTGTTTATTTTATGGTGTTTCATATTTTTCTTGCAATGTCAATGCAGCATTCTTCAATTCCAGGAGTAATGCTATATATCCCAAAGACATTAACAGTATTACCACTTAGTGGTATTACCATAAATGAGTGCTTAATTTGTAATGGATAAGTGCTAACGCTCAAAGTTTTGTCAGAACCCAGCAAATGCCAGAGTACCAAGGCTGCGTTTTCTTGAGTCCATGGTTTTTTAATCAACCACCATACACTATTTGCCTTTTTATCTCACTGTTGCAGGTGTTTTTCCATCGTTTTTTTTTTCATCCTTGCGTTTTTCCTTTTCATTGATTCTCCGTCTTTCTTTTCCTCCTTTCACCTTTTGCATTTGTCTCTCTTTTTTGCTATGGCTCAAAGCCTGTCGAAGAAAAGTAAGTGCTGTCGTGAAAAAATAGTGCCACCTAAAACAACCGGCCCAAATTAAGCACTAGCCATGTATCGTAATGGATTTACAATTATGAGCATACGTTCTTTTTACATGAATATGGGGTACAGGAATAAACGATAAATAGGCACCATGTTCGAGATACAGGCTGCGCCTCCACATTAGCTGTAGCCTGAGGCGCCAGACAGAACCCCAGGTGGGGCGTCTGTGACATGCCCCACAGGAAAATCTACCACCTCTCGACATGATGGCCCCGGGGAGGTACATAGAGGATTTTGAAAAGTATGTTTCTGTCTCGAAAGGGGCCTCACCAACCTAAGAAGAAGGTAATTATGAAGGCTTTTGACAGTGAAGAAATTCTCAAGCATGCTTTCTTCACAGTTTGCAGGCACTGACATTGCTGCCATCACATGGGCACCTTGTACTGTGCATGTTCCCTGTATGAGTGCCTCTTTTCTCATCGTTTTTATTTTGCCGTTATAAAACTCTAGACTGATACACACGAGTCATTAACTGCAAATGCATGTACTGGTAAATTTGAAATATTGGTATGAAAAATCATTGACTAATGTCGCCTGCAAGTTGTGCCAAGCTATTGTACACCAACACAATGCGACAATTTATACAGTCTCTCGTATTTCCAATTTTACATGACATCAACGACATCCCATTAGCTTTAATTGCAACAACACTAAACGTGCACTTTAAATTGCTTTAATGGAAGCTTGTTTTTTTCCTGCCTTTCATTTTTTTATATAGTCAGTCATTGGAATGCATTTTCGATGCTAATGAAGTCGCCCCTTTATTCTGACATTCCATCATCTCATTGCTTTATGTACTGTCCTGACTACCGGCAGTGCTTCAGTTTTTTGTTCCAACAAACGCGAGTTCAGGAACTCAGGAAAGTGACGTCGTCCTGAACTCCTAGTTTAATGCAAAGACGATCGTCAAACAGCTTAAAATGGGATGCACTATTATCTATTCCAATCATTGTTTAATTTCTGAAACAAAGCTACACTTTCAAAGTTATTCTTCGGATTCCGCCACTTCACTGCCAAACGCTGGGTTGTAGAATACCAATAATGCATAGCTTAGATTCCACCGCCTGCCTCTTGCCTCTGCCTCTTTTCACTTCTATCTGATCAGCCGCCATGTCCATAGGGCTTGAGGGGCCACGCCCCCTCACCTTTTGCCCCTCAATGAGAGTGTCTGTCAGGCTGAAGAAAGGACAGTCTGATAGACACTCCTCATTTTCAGGTCAGGCAGCCAGGAGCTAGACATGGCTAAATGTGCAGGCTCTCTGCTTCCTGAGCAGAAATTTTCTGGGCTGAGGATGTCACAGATCCTGTTGGCATGACCTCTTCAGCTCAGCAAAGAACCTCAAGGCCCGTCCCCTTGGTGACTAGGGGTAGCCTCACTCACTTGCTGCCCCAAAGTAGGTGCTTCAGCTTTAAACCCTGAAGCGCCCAGGGCCAAGTGTCAATCACCGACATATCCTCACAGAGTGGGGTGGGGTCAACAGTCTCACCGACCCTATCGCACTCCGTGACAAGGTCGTGACTGATGCCTTCCCTCTCTGGCTGAAAGGCCTCAGTCCAAACCTTCCTGAGACCTCCAAGGCAGAGCTGCAGGTAAGTGTGATTTTTTAAAATTTTAAATTAATGTCTGGTGCGTGCATGCATGTGTGTATGTTTAAATATTTGGTATAGAGTGTTGTGAATGGATGTGTGTGTGAGAGTGTGTGTGTGAATGGATGGGTGTGAGTGTGTATATGTGCATGTGCTCAACCCTCCCTCCTAACATTACCAGCCACTACTGCTTTCTCTCATGAGGGTTTGTTTTTATCCTGATTTCTCCCTTTGTCACTGTTTCCCTAGTTTTCTTTTACTTTTTCTTTCAATGGTTTCAGCTTTTCTTGGTCTTGATCTGGGTCAGTGTCTGATGATTAAAAATATGACCTGGTCCCCAAAAAGTGATGGCTGCAGCCTGTGCAAATTTAGCACTGCCATTTCTTTGATTAATTCACTACTTACATGCTCAAGCTAGAGTGCACATCACATTCTTATGACTAGCACCCACAGTTTCACCAAATTCATCTTATGTCATGGACCAAATGACCTGAGATTTTTAAGGGCAGTCACATGAGCCATAGCTACGCAATGATAGCTACAAAGTTCAAGTATCACATCATTCAGACAAGGAAGGCCTGGACCAAAGTGGTTAAATTTATCACAAACTATTTAATAGCTCCTATGTGGGTCACACTGGACACATGTGTCCTTAGCATAAGTTAAGAATGGAAGCATAGGACAATGCGTTCAGAGCATATTCCATGGTGAATTACAGTTTTGAATAGGTAACCATGATGGATGGTTTGGGGTTAGTTGGGGAGGAGCAGTGTTATTTACCAGTAGCGCACGAAGACACTCTGCCTCAGTAAATACTATAATAATGAGGATTAATATTTGCAAGTGGAGGGTTGCCTATGTCTAACTTGTCAGGTAACACTAACTTGTCAGGGTGAACTCCAAAAGGCACTACAATAACATAAGCTCAACTCCCTGAGAGCTATGACACAGAATAGACAGGCTTCACTTAGAGCAATGTATAAATGATTTATGCAATACCATAACAGTACTAAAGGCAAAACACCACACAGTAAAAATCCTAAACTGAATTAAAAAAAATAGAGTACAATTAAATAAACACAATGATATCAAAACAACACAAATCCACAAAGGGGAACTGGAGGTATACATTTTTAAAGATTTAAGTGACTATGGTGCCAAAAAGCACTAAGCAGAAATGTTATGGGCATGGTAGAATAGGACCTAGGCTTCATTTGAGACCAACTGTGATGGAGAGTGGGTAGGATGCACCAAACTGGTCTGATGTGGTCAAAGATTTCATCGTCTTATTTAGTCTTTTTTATGGTGCTAGAAATCTTCCAGCGGGGCAAACCTAAAACTATTTAAGATGGAGTTAGATCAAAATCTAACATCTTTGCCATGAGGTCCTGCTGATAGGCTAGAAGTTTGTAAGTACAAACATTTTCTATGTCCCAACTTGGAGCCCACTTTTTAGTTCTGAGTACAAGTGGTAACAGGACCTGCCTTCAGATCTCCACACAGGTCCCAAAGTGCAGGTCCAGTCCTCTTTTCCTCTTCCGTAAGTCTAGAAAGCATTTTGAGGTTGGTTCTTTAGGGTACTATATTTATTGTTTGCACCAGACATATTGAAAGTTTGCACCCTCCCTAACCAGATAACAGATCCCAGGGTTAGTGCTACCAATGTTTTCAGCAGTTCCTGGTTGCCCTACTATAAACAATCCCACAGTGCAAGATGGGGAAAACCAGCGTTCCGTGTGCAGAGTCCTTGTGTTTATCAAGATGGGTAGCAAAGGAGGTGAGCAGTCCCTTCTCATGCGTCCACTCCAAGCAGGTTCTGAGATAAATTCCCTCCCATGGGGTTTGTAGTCATCCTGGCTAGTTTGGGTGTGCAAAACAAAGGCTTTCCCTTCCTCTAATCTCCTCTCACACTAGAATTGGTCACACTTCACCTCTGTCCCTTTCAAGTTACTAATGTTCCTGGGCCCATCCAAACTGTCCTTCCCAAACTGATAAGGACCACACACCCCACACCGAGCTCATCCATGTCCCAAAGCCATTGTTCTGCTCTCAGAGATGCTTTTACACCTCATTAACACCTAGCACTGGCTGGGCAGCTACTGGCAGGCTAATGCAAATTAGCATCCAGGAGCGAAAGGTAGAGAAAAGATAACTTTCTAAAAGTTACTTTTCCTACATATATTAAAAATCCAACTCCACCAATGATTGCTTTTTACTATGTATGAAAAACATACTGAATGACAATTCCAGTTATTTCCTGTCAAAAGTTACAGATTAAAGTTTATAATCTGTACTTTGTCGATTTCTAGGATCCAACTACAGCCCTGCCAGTGAAAATAGGTTTTAGTAACTGGAGGAATATGCCAACTCTAATTTCACACATGTCCACTTTTAACTATCAGGCACCCTACCTTTGGGGCAACAAGGTATACTTACGTGAGACATGTGAATATTCAGGTATGTTTTTCTACCTATCAGAAAGGGCTATTTTCACAAGTCTGACAGCCGGGGGAAATGTGCAAGCCCTGTGGTGAAGGGCAGTGCAGCAAGTGATCTTGCTGTGCTGCCTTGTGCCACAGGGAAATTGAAGACATGCACCTTATTTATGAGATACAGTGCATTTCTGTCCTTTCTCTCTGTGCTGGCACACAAATTGCTGCCTAGCACCAATGCAGTCATTTTCAGCATGATTGTTTTTATGCAGGAACAAACACCTTCCTACACAAAAATAATCCAGAGAGGCATTTTGCAGCACACTTGGAAAGAGAAAACATTGAGGAGAAATAAACATACTGTATGTCTCGTCATTGCACCTGCCGTGGGGAGGTGTACAGTTTTGACGCATTCCCAGATTTACAGCTTCTTGTAAATTTGGGTATGTGTCAAAACCCATGAGAGTTGAATGTGAACAGCCAGCACAGTGCCCATGGAGCACCTCCCTGACGCAGTGTAAGGCAACCCAGTGATTTGCGTTCCATTGCCCTACACCATATCTACAAGGCCCTGAAAAGTAGCGCAAAGTGGCTTTGTGTGGCCCTGTAGATATGGGTTGATGTGTCACAAAAAGTGATGCGCCGTTGGCTCACAGGGCTTGTGAAGAAGCCCCCAAATATTTAGGCTTCTGTGTTCACCCAACATATTGTAAGTCTGAAGCTAGGTTCACAGGCACAATCTGTGAATGGCAGAGTATGTGCTGTAATCCACAGGTGGCAATTGACTTCCAGACCCTGGGTGCACATCTTATATCATATATTAAGGACCTGTAGGCAAGCTGAATTTGCCAATCAGGAATAAGCCTGTTTGACCATGTTTAAATGGGGAGACAGATACTCTACTCCTGTTTAGCCAGGGTAAAGTGCACTAAGTTCTTATGCCAGCAAACCAGATGGTCATTTCCTTCAAATAATGAAAATGTTCACTTTACTTTACGGATGGCAAACCATATTTTGTCTTGACGAATAGTGGTAAACTAGACTCTGTCCTGGTAAATACTGGGGAATGCACCCTGCATATACAATAATTATTGCATGGCAAATAAGGTAAAGTCACAATGTGTTACATAAAATTGTGACATGTCACAGCCATCTCTGGTTAATTGTGGCACGACATAACATTCCATGGTGTGTGCATACACTATGTTACACTCTTCACTGGTAAGGAATGGCACGTCTTGCTTATTAGATGCACGTTTGAACAAATCCGTGGTGAACAGTGGAAGGTCACATTGCAACAGGATGTCAAATATTATCATTAAGATTCATGTTAGAATATTCTTCTTCTCTTTACATCTACTGTGCTCGATTCACAGGTGATATTTGTTGTGGCAACATAAACCTTGAATTACTATTTTTAAATACAATATGCTTAAATTACAATTCAAAAGGTGCCATTTCACATAACGTACTATAAGCACAGAAGTATCAGCATAAACATAGAAGTATCACACCTATGAAAGTGTGAATGCAGTAATTACACATGTAATATATGAATACCCATACATCATGTAAGTTCTGGCACTCAAAAATTACATGTAAAATCGTCAGTAATGCCTAATTATATGCACATGTTGTAGGAACCTGTGTGAAAATCTGTGATTGCACATGTTTACACTGAATACTAGGAAGTGCTGATTTTCCACCAGGAAATTAATCATTGCTTGGTGCAAGAACTGAAGCAACATAAGCACAATGGCCCACAGAAGGAATTAATAGAGACTCTTCACTGGGTATAAAAGATATTATTTGGGGAATTGTTAACCCAACAGAGGAAATCTTTTGAATCTTCCACCAAGTTTTAGACACTGAGGGGGTCATTATGATCTTGGCAGTACCATGACCTCCATGTTAGCGGTGGTGGTCGTACCTCCAACAGGCCAGCGGTGATGACCGCTAAATTATGACCATGGCGGTATTCACAACAGAATACAGCCAAGTCACCGCCGGCACCGCCAGTGCGCTCAGACCGCCACGGACAGCAGGAGTCACCTTCAGGCTGGCAGAGACCATGTTACCACTGGACAGATTACAAAGTTGCACACCGCCAAGGTTCCCACCGCAGTCGCACCACCACAGAAACCCTGGCAGAAACTAACAGTATAGAAGGAGACACTCACCTTCAAGAAGTCTTACCCGTCTGGAGCCGCCATGGATCCTGAACTGCACATCTTCCTGCTGCTCCTGCTCCCCCAATGACTCTGAAACCAGTGACGACGACAACAACACCAACCGTAAGTACACACACTTACTTGTCACTGGCGTAACTTGTGAAAGTCAAGACACTAGCAACCAGGAAGAAAGGACATAGTACTTGGGTGCTCACAGTGAATCCACATAGTAACAGATAAACATAGCAGGTAAGGCACGGTGCTCCTGGCAAGAGGATCTTCCCTTGTCCTCTAGAGTTTCCGAAGAAACTGAACACAGATAAGTCGAAAGCCAGGGCACTCATGAGTCAAAATAAAATACGTTAGAGGTGTTTTGAGTCCATATTGTACTAGTAAAGAATTTCGTTGTAAGACCAGGAATCATAAAATCAGGAACCTTCAATTTATTCTTGAAAGATAAGTTACATCACAGTTATAGGAAACACTCCTTAAGGTCAGCACATCTGTGACCATAACAGCCGATAAGTAGTCATGTAGCAACAAACGCCAACACGTGTTTCGTCTTATGAGAGATAAATCTCAAAGACTTCATCAGGGCTGGAATAAACAAAAAATAATGTCTAAAACATGTGGTATGGTAACCTCTGATTCATTAGATACAATGAGTGACAACAACAAGTCACTCCCACCGTGATGTTTGTGTGATTAGAAAGAATGCAATACGTGACATGTGTGATATACACAGAAAGGAATTTTCCCTCCCCCCGTACAGGTATTATCAAGAGAAAATCATAAAACGTGTGAAAGAAAAGGAGGTCACTTTTTGTGAAAATGCAATACATCGAGAAAAACGCTAGCGACACCAAAATTAATTACAAAGGCTAATACAACCTTAAGGTTATTGTGTCATAGTTGGTGCACGTCCTCCATTATAAATTGAAAGAAAGGTGAAAACACTCAAACGATCAAAATGTCATGGGCCGGTACGAAGATAAATATCTAAGGTCACAAAGGTGGCCATAAAAATCATAATTCAACCTAAACCTGTGTGTCGCAATCACCGAAATGAGCTGAACATACCTGAGCTACAGTCAAGACATCTATCAATATTGTACTCCTGAGCAATCCCAGGGATCTGAAAATACAACAAATAACCCAATGTGAATATTGGACATAATCTTGGGAACATGACGGTAATGCCGCAAACCAATAAACGATAAGAAAAACGGCCATACGACCTATGACTAACCTTGTGGTATCTGTGATAGAGAGAAATAGTAGGTAGTAGAACAACCTATAATACCGAGTATCCTAAAGAAAAACGAATACAAAATGCCCGTCAGTGAGTTGTCGACATCTAATATGCCCGCTGAGTATTACCGTGCTTCAAAACCTTATTTTAAAAGGTCGAAAATTATATCCTAAAAAAAGAACCGCTTACCTATTCTATGTGAAGTAGAAAAGAACGGGAAACCGCGTTCAAGTAATTGCGCGGCGTTCCGTAGTGTCCGGACAATATATAATCAACCCATTCCATGGCGGGTGCTCTATTTAAAACGTCTCTACTGTGCTTTCTTAACACGAAATAAAGATAGGACTCATCCTTATCCATGGCCACCATCTTGGAGTGGTGAAACCACATAATCTAGGTAGGTGAGAGTGGCGCTCAATGATACGAGAACCAAAATCACGTGTAATCGTAAAATCGAAGAAAGAGTCATTCAACTATTGTTTGTGGAGCACAAACTTCTTGTAGAGGCTCTGCGATAATGCCTATACACTAGTAAAGGGATAGATGTTGTCATTATATGTTCTTCAGCCATCGTGAAAACTGACTTTGTATCCATGATGTGAGTACTTAAGCAATATCAAACTGACTGCAACAATTAGGTCAAAAAACAATAGAGAAGTATGAATAAGTTAATGCCAATGTTGAAAATGTATATAAGCTATAAGGGGACTTAAAATAAATAAAGGTGTGGTGCCACAACTATGACACACACAGAAAGTACCTGCCGACAGACAGAACCAAGAGACAAATAATCACTTCAATGCCTATAAAGTTGGTGTAGCAACCAGGTATGAACTACAGAGTACATACAAAAGCAGGAAAAAATGGATGGTGGACAAATACGGTATACATATTCAAGCATAGTCGGAAAAAACATAACAGCGATATCTCCAATTTGTCTACTGTGAGATTCTGAGTATACAGAGCAAATGTTTAATCAAGTACATAACATATACAGTCACAGGTGTTATATCACACAATCTGGAGAGATAACAAGATGTTGTGTTTAAATTGGAAATGTCATATTATTCCCCTAAATAATATTCCATCTCAAAGTTGGTATTAAGGCCCTCCTCCACCGCTCTGAGTTTAAGAATCCAGTAGCATTCTTTCCTCCTGAGTGCTAACTCTCTGTTGCCTCCCCTGGGGTCCTTGCTGATGAGATCAAATCCAAAAAACTCAAAGCCACAAGTATTGTTTTGTTTCGGACATTGTCTCATATGGCTCACTATAGGATATCTTTCATCATCCTGTCTTAGGGCCCTAAAATGTTCGCTTGCCCTTACTTTAAGTGGCCTAATGGTACTGCCTACATAATAGAGGCCACATTTGCAAATGATCATGTAAATGACATAATTGGTATCACATGTGATGTTGTGGTTAATGTTAAACTGAGATCCAGTCGAACCCATAAACGTAGTGATGCCTGATTTGGCCCATCGGCACATGCCACAATGGCCACATTTAAAATATCCTTTGCTACGGCTATTCAGCCAATTGTCCTGAGTCCGTTTTGTGCGATAGCTGGGGCACAGACTGCTTTTCAAAGATTTGCCCCTTCTGAAAGTCAAAATCGGTTTATCTGAGATCACCTTCTTGAGGTTAGGATCCGCAGTTAATAAGTGCCAATGTCTATTCATGCATTTTTGTAGTAGAGTGGCTGTTCTTGTATAGTTAGTTATACAGCGGATAGCATTAACCCTAGGTCTAGGTCTCTGATTAAGTGTGTCTAGTCTTTTCAGACGCATCGCCCTGTCTCGAGCTCTCTCAATCACCTTTGGGGGATAGTCCCGTGCCCTGAATCTGACACTCATGTCTTCAATGCATAAAGCAAAGTCTTCTTCTAAACTGCAGTTTCTTCTTGCCCGTACCATCTCCCCATATGGTATCGAGTTGATTTGATGCGTTGGGTGTGCGCTTCGTGCATGTAGAATAGAGTTACATGCTGTGCTTTTCCTGTATAATCGACTCTCTATTTTGTTCTCATGAATGAATAATTCTACATCTAAAAAGGCAATGTTGGTAACGTTGTGTTCTGAGGTGAATTGAATGTTGTAGTCATTAGTGTTTAGGTAGCTAATAAAATCGTTTAGTTTGTGTAAATCGCCCGTCCAGATCATAAGACAGTCGTCTATATATCTACCCCAAAAGAGTATGTCCGAAATCCACGTACTGCCCTTCTCACTCCAAATCATGTTTTGTTCGAACAATCCCATAAAGAGATTGGCGTAGGCTGGAGAGAATTTGGATCCCATTGCTACCCCTTGCTTCTGGCGAAACCAATCGTTTTTAAATAGAAAAACATTGTTGTTTAAAATTAGATCCACCATATTCAATAACATGTTAGTGTGCCCATAAAGGTTGGCTGGTCTCTTGTGAAGAAAGTGACATAATGCTTCCTTTCCCATCTTATGGTTAATACCGGTATACAGGGAAGTTACATATAATGTTACCAGGGTCATCCCTATTTCCCAAGTGATGTCAGACAGTATGCTCAGAATATGTTTGGTATCTTTAATATAGGATGGCAGATTCACTACAAATGGTTGCAAAAAGATATCTACATACTCTGAGAGTCTTTCTGTAGGGCCACCTATGCCTGATACAATGGCCCTCCCCGGCGGTGATGTCGGGTTTTTGTGTATTTTAGGTAATGCATATATGCAAGGGTATCTAGGTCTGAGGACACGAAGGTACATGTATTCTTCTTCTTTCAGAAGTGAGAGATCCAAACACTCCTGCAGAAATTTGTTGATTTTGTTGGCAATTGAGGGAATAGGATCTGCAAGAATCTTCTCATAACAAGTATCGTCGTCCAGCTGTCTGTACAGCTCACGATCGTAATCTGAGGTATTCAAAACCACAATGTTCCCTCCTTTATCTGCCTCCCTGATCGTGATGTCCGTCCTGGAACGTAGTTGTCTCAGGCTAGTTCTCTCTGCATGGCTTAGGTTATGATGCCAAAAATGTTGTTGTGTGCCATTCATAAATTCTGATTTATTAAGGTCATGCCAGACCAATTTAAAGAATGTGTCTATGCAATTGCCACTCGTAAGGGTTGGTGTCCAAGTTGATTTTCTCCTCAGACCACTGTAAAGTGCATCCGATGGGATATCAAGATCATATAAGACCCGTAATATGGTAGTAGGGTCCTGTTCGCAGTCTGTAATGGACAGTAAAGTGGCCGTGTCCTGAATATCTCTAATGGACAGTGGTTGAAAGACGTTGTGACTGTCAGGGAGGATGCTAAAATCCCTGTTGTCAGTGTGCCTAGTAAAATGCTTTTTCAGTTTCAGTCATCTGATGAACTTAAAAAAGTCAATTTTTGTCCTCTGAAAATCTCCAAAGTCCCCTGGACAGAAGCCTAGGCCTTTGCTACGAAGTGTCAAGTCATGTGTGGTGAGTGTAGAATTAGAAAGATTGATGACATTGATGGAACTATTGCTAGGATTGTCTATTTCCCTTTGTCCCAAGACCTGGTCTTCATTCCCTTTCTTGTCTCTGAATGTTCTACCTCTCTTGCCTCTCCTGGTTTTCCTGGGTCTACCTTGCGTCGACTCATTTCCCATTGTCCCTGCCTTATTCTTTGAACCTCTGCTATTAAAAGAGGGAGTGCCTTGTGGTGCTGTACTATCCTGTCTTGAAGAGAATGACAATGCACTTATGTCACTGTTGTTAGTGGACGTACTATCCAATGAGGTCGAGGAGCCCATATCACTATTGTGTGGGAGGTCATTTCTTTTAACTAGATGATCATATTTTCTGGAGAATGTAAAGATTCTTCCATTTTTATAATCCAACTCATCACGTTTAAGTTTACGTATTTTTCTCTGTGTAATATCGATTTGATGTTGTTCAATAATTTCATTGAGAATTTTGAAATTCTTAGCAGTAGATTCGTCCAAATTCATATTTCTGATCTCTATTTCCAACTCAGAGATTTTGCTTTGTAATTTAGTCACTTTCCTTACTGAGCTCTCAATCAGAATATTCATCAATCTAAGTGAGCTCGAGACTAGTTCCTTTTCCCACATCTACAACAGGTCTGGATCGAGATCGTCAAACATAGGGAAAATGTGTGATCTTAACCCCCTAGGGATCCTATTGAGCCTTACGTATTGTTTTAAGGTGGCTCCGTCCCACCACTTGGAGACCTCCTGTTTCTTTAGTTTCTCTAGTCTGAAGAATTTATCTCTTAGACCCATTCTGGTACCTAGAGCACCAGATGTGTGGGGTTTCAGTATAGTGCCTGAAAATTCAAAATTACCAAACATATCTGCCGCTAGTTTGACGCGGTCCATGATCCCAAAACAAACAGTACAGAAACACAGTAATCACAAAAACGAGAATAAGAGTGGTCTGGAGCAGCTCCTCTATGTATAACACAAGAAAACGAAGACACTAGCAACCAGGAAGAAAGGATATAGTACTTGGGCGCTCACAGTGAATCCACATAGTAACAGATAAACATAGCAGGTAAGGCACGGTTCACCTGGCAAGAGGATCTTCCCTTGTCCTCTAGAGTTTCTGAAGAAACTGAACACAGATAAGTCGAAAGCCAGGGCACTCATGAGTCAAAATAAAATACGTTAGAGGTGTTTAGAGTCCATATTGTACTAGTAAAGAATTTCGTTGTAAGACCGGGAATCATGAAAACAGGAACCTTCAATTTATTCTTGAAAGATAAGTTACATCACAGTTATAGGAAACACTCCTTAAGGTCAGCACATCTGTGACCATAACAGCCGATAAGTAGTCATGTAGCAACAAACGCCAACACGTGTTTCGTCTTATGAGAGATAAATCTCAAAGACTTCATCAGGGCTGGAATAAACAAAAAATAATGTCTAAAACATGTGGTATGGTAACCTCTGATTCATTAGATACAATGAGTGAAAACAACAAGTCACTCCCACCGTGATGTTTGTGTGATTAGAAAGAATGCAATACGTGACATGTGTGATATACACAGAAAGGAATTTTCCCTCCCCCCGTACAGGTATTATCAAGAGAAAATCATAAAACGTGTGAAAGAAAAGGAGGTCACTTTTTGTGAAAATGCAATACATCGAGAAAAACGCTAGCAACACCAAAATTAATTACAAAGGCTAATACAACCTAAAGGTTATTGTGTCATAGTTGGTGCACGTCCTCCATTATAAATTGAAAGAAAGGTGAAAACACTCAAACGATCAAAATGTCATGGGCCGGTACGAAGATAAATATCTAAGGTCACAAAGGTGGCCATAAAAATCATGGGAGACGTGGGAAAAGGAACTAGTCTCGAGCTCACTTAGATTGATGAATATTCTGATTGAGAGCTCAGTAAGGAAAGTGACTAAATTACAAACCGAAATCTCTGAGTTGGAAATAGAGATCAGAAATTTGAATTTGGACGAATCTACTGCTAAGAATTTCAAAATTCTCAATGAAATTATTGAACAACATCAAAGCGATATTACACAGAGAAAAATACGTAAACTTAAACGTGATGAGTTGGATTATAAAAATGGTAGAATCTTTACATTCTCCAGAAAATATGATCATCTAGTTAAAAGAAATGACCACCCACACAATAGTGATATGGGCTCCTCGACCTCATTGGATAGTACGTCCACTAACAACAGCGACATAAGTGCATCGTCTTTCTCTTCAAGACAGCACCACAAGGCACTCCCTCTTTTAATAGCAGAGGTTCAAAGAATAAGGCAGGGACAATGGGAAATGAGTCGATGCAAGGTAGACCCAGGAAAACCAGGAGAGGCAAGAGAGGTAGAACATTCAGAGACAAGAAAGGGAATGAAGACAAGGTCTTGGGACAAAGAGAAATAGACAATCCTAGCAATAGTTCCATCAATGTCATCAATCTTTCTAATTCTACACTCACCACACATGATTTGACACTTCTCAGCAAAGGCCTAGGCTTCTGTCCAGGGGACTTTGGAGATTTTCAGAGGACAAAAATTGACTTTTTTAAGTTCATCAGACGTCTGAAACTGAAAAAGCATTTTACTAGGCACACTGACAACAGGGATTTTAGCATCCTCCCTGACAGTCACAACGTCTTTCAACCACTGTCCATTAGAGATATTCAGGACACGGCCACTTTACTGTCCATTACAGACTGCGAACAGGACCGTACCACCATATTACGGGTCTTATCTGATCTTGATATCCCATCGGATGCACTTTACAGTGGTCTGAGGAGAAAATCAACTTGGACACCAACCCTTACGAGTGGCAATTGCATAGACACATTCTTTAAATTGGTCTGGCATGACCTTAATAAATCAGAATTTATGAATGGCACACAACAACATTTTTGGCATCATAACCTAAGCCATGCAGAGAGAACTAGCCTGAGACAACTGCGTTCCAGGACGGACATCACGATCAGGGAGGCAGATAAAGGAGGGAACATTGTGGTTTTGAATACCTCAGATTACGATCGTGAGCTGTACAGACAGCTGGACGACGCTACTTGTTATGAGAAGATTCTTGCAGATCCTATTCCCTCAATTGCCAACAAAATCAACAAATTTCTGCAGGAGTGTTTGGATCTCTCACTTCTGAAAGAAGAAGAATACATGTACCTTCGTGTCCTCAGACCTAGATACCCTTGCATTTATGCATTACCTAAAATACACAAAAACCCGACATCACCGCCGGGGAGGGCCATTGTATCAGGCATAGGTGGCCCTACAGAAAGACTCTCAGAGTATGTAGATATCTTTTTGCAACCATTTGTAGTGAATCTGCCATCCTATATTAAAGATACAAAACATATTCTGAGCATACTGTCTGACATCACTTGGGAAATAGGGATGACCCTGGTAACATTATATGTAACTTCCCTGTATACCAGTATTAACCATAAGATGGGAAAGGAAGCATTATGTCACTTTCTTCACAAGAGACCAGCCAACCTTTATGGGCACACTAACATGTTATTGAATATGGTGGATCTAATTTTAAACAACAATGTTTTTCTATTTAAAAACGATTGGTTTCGCCAGAAGCAAGGGGTAGCAATGGGATCCAAATTCTCTCCAGCCTACGCCAATCTCTTTATGGGATTGTTCGAACAAAACATGATTTGGAGTGAGAAGGGCAGTACGTGGATTTCGGACATACTCTTTTGGGGTAGATATATAGACGACTGTCTTATGATCTGGACGGGCGATTTACACAAACTAAACGATTTTATTAGCTACCTAAACACTAATGACTACAACATTCAATTCACCTCAGAACACAACGTTACCAACATTGCCTTTTTAGATGTAGAATTATTCATTCATGAGAACAAAATAGAGAGTCGATTATACAGGAAAAGCACAGCATGTAACTCTATTCTACATGCACGAAGCGCACACCCAACGCATCAAATCAACTCGATACCATATGGGGAGATGGTACGGGCAAGAAGAAACTGCAGTTTAGAAGAAGACTTTGCTTTATGCATTGAAGACATGAGTGTCAGATTCAGGGCACGGGACTATCCCCCAAAGGTGATTGAGAGAGCTCGAGACAGGGCGATGCGTCTGAAAAGACTAGACACACTTAATCAGAGACCTAGACCTAGGGTTAATGCTATCCGCTGTATAACTAACTATACAAGAACAGCCACTCTACTACAAAAATGCATGAATAGACATTGGCACTTATTAACTGCGGATCCTAACCTCAAGAAGGTGATCTCAGATAAACCGATTTTGACTTTCAGAAGGGGCAAATCTTTGAAAAGCAGTCTGTGCCCCAGCTATCGCACAAAACGGACTCAGGACAATTGGCTGAATAGCCGTAGCAAAGGATTTTTTAAATGTGGCCATTGTGGCATGTGCCGATGGGCCAAATCAGGCATCACTACGTTTATGGGTTCGACTGGATCTCAGTTTAACATTAACCACAACATCACATGTGATACCAATTATGTCATTTACATGATCATTTGCAAATGTGGCCTCTATTATGTAGGCAGTACCATTAGGCCACTTAAAGTAAGGGCAAGCGAACATTTTAGGGCCCTAAGACAGGATGATGAAAGATATCCTATAGTGAGCCATATGAGACAATGTCCGAAACAAAACAATACTTGTGGCTTTGAGTTTTTTGGATTTGATCTCATCAGCAAGGACCCCAGGGGAGGCAACAGAGAGTTAGCACTCAGGAGGAAAGAATGCTACTGGATTCTTAAACTCAGAGCGGTGGAGGAGGGCCTTAATACCAACTTTGAGATGGAATATTATTTAGGGGAATAATATGACATTTCCAATTTAAACACAACATCTTGTTATCTCTCCAGATTGTCTGATATAACACCTGTGACTGTATATGTTATGTACTTGATTAAACATTTGCTCTGTATACTCAGAATTTCACAGTAGACAAATTGGAGATCTCGCCGTTATGTTTTTTCCGACTATGCTTGAATATGTATACCGTATTTGTCCACCATCCATTTTTTCCTGCTTTTGTATGTACTCTGTAGTTCATACCTGGTTGCTACACCAACTTTATAGGCATTGAAGTGATTATTTGTCTCTTGGTTCTGTCTGTCGGCAGGTCCTTTCTGTGTGTGTCATAGTTGTGGCACCTCACCTTTATTTATTTTAAGTCCCCTTATAGCTTATATACATTTTCAACATTGGCATTAACTTATTCATACTTCTCTATTGTTTTTTGACCTAATTGTTGCAGTCAGTTTGATATTGCTTAAGTACTCACATCATGGATACAAAGTCATTTTTCACGATGGCTGAAGAACATATAATGACACCATCTATCCCTTTACTAGTGTATAGACATTATCGCAGAGCCTCTACAAGAAGTTTGTGCTCCACAAACAATAGTTGAATGACTCTTTCTTCGATTTTACGATTACACGTGATTTTGGTTCTCGTATCATTGACCGCCACTCTCGCCTACATAGATTATGTGGTTTCACCACTCCAAGATGGCGGCCATGGATAAGCATGAGTCCTATCTTTATTTCGTGTTAAGAACGCACAGTAGAGACGTTTTAAATAGAGCACCCGCCATGGAATGGGTTGAATATATATTGTCCGGACACTACGGAACGCCGCGCAATTACTTGAACGCGGTTTCCCGTTCTTTTCTACTTCACATAGAATAGGTAAGCGGTTCTTTTTTTAGGATATAATTTTCGACCTTTTAAAATAAGGTTTTGAATCACGGTAATACTCAGCGGGCATATTAGATTTCGACAACTCACTGACGGGCATTTTGTATTCGTTTTTCTTTAGGATACTCGGTATTATAGGTTGTTCAACTACCTACTATTTCTCTCTATCACAGATACCAAAAGGTTAGTCATAGGTCGTATGGCCGTTTTTCTTATCGTTTATCGGTTTGCGGCATTACCGTCATGTTCCCAAGATTATGTCCAATATTCACATTGGGTTATTTGTTGTATTTTCAGATCCCTGGGATTGCTCAGGAGTACAATATTGATAGATGTCTTGACTGTAGCTCAGGTATGTTCAGCTCATTTCGGTGATTGCGACACACAGGTTTAGGTTGAATTATGATTTTTATGGCCACCTTTGTGACCTTAGATATTTATCTTCGTACCGGCCCATGACATTTTGATCGTTTGAGTGTTTTCACCTTTCTTTCAATTTATAATGGAGGACGTGCACCAACTATGACACAATAACCTTTAGGTTGTATTAGCCTTTGTAATTAATTTTGGTGTCGCTAGCATTTTTCTCGATGTATTGCATTTTCACAAAAAGTGACCTCCTTTTCTTTCACACGTTTTATGATTTTCTCTTGATAATACCTGTACGGGGAGGGAAAATTCCTTTCTGTGTATATCACACATGTCACGTATTGCATTCTTTCTAATCACACAAACATCACAGGGGGAGTGATTTGTTGTTGTCACTCATTGTATCTAATGAATCAGAGGTTACCATACCACATGTTTTAGACATTATTTTTTGTTTATTCCAGCCCTGATGAAGTCTGAGATTTATCTCTCATAAGACGAAACACGTGTTGGCGTTTGTTGCTACATGACTACTTATTGGCTGTTATGGTCACAGATGTGCTGACCTTAAGGAGTGTTTCCTATAACTGTGATGTAACTTATCTTTCAAGAATAAATTGAAGGTTCCTGTTTTCATGATTCCCGGTCTTACAACGAAATTCTTTACTAGTACAATATGGACTCTAAACACCTCTAACGTATTTTATTTTGACTCATGAGTGCCCTGGCTTTCGACGTAACTTGTGAAAGTAGCTACGCACACACATCTGGGATGGGCGGTGAGGCCCAAACACACACACACACGTACCCTCACACTGATATACATATTCACACATAGCCACATACACTCACACAAATATACTACACACACCACAGCCCACACACACTTCCAAAACACACACCAACCTTCAGACACACAGCACCAGCATACTCGAACACAACAATACACAACACCAGCAATTTTCACAACTGCACCACTACCACAACACCTCAAACGCATCATCAAGCAACCACAATACACAACTCCAGTTTACATTACATACATACAACAACATGTAACAACACCTGAAAACTCTGGCTGGGACGGGGAAGAGAGTGTGGGATTGGGTAGAGGAAGATGGAGGAGGGACAGACAACAAAGGGTGACTGGCTGCCATCAGTGCAGAGCCCAGATCTTGAAAGGATCTCCGTAGGCCAGCCAGTGCTCCACAAATGCCCTCCAAGAATGCATTGTTCTGTTGGGCTTGAGTTGCAAGTCCCTGGATGGCATTCATGATGGTCAACTGATCCACAGAGATAGACCAGAGGAGGTCAATAGCCTCCTCACTGAGAGCAGCAGGGCTGACTGGAGCAGTGGCAGAGGTGGCTATGGCAAAATAGAGTCCCCCCGTCCTTGGTGAGAGGGCACGGACAACTGGGTGGGGAGCTAGTGTGGACGGGGGTGGTGGATAAAGATGTTGCTGGTGTGGTCCCAGATCAGTCTGCCACTACCAGGGAGTGTCCACTGAAGGAGGATTCCAAAGATGAAGATGCAGAAGATCCGGACTCCCCCATGGCACTCCCCTCTCCCTTCGGGCCACTGGGTCCTTCGTGGTCGCTTGTCGCAGCATTCCGGGTCCAGTGGCCAGCAGCATCCCCACTCGCCTGTGCCCCGTCTCCTTTGGGTGCCGATGCTGGTGCACACAAATAGAGAGCGAGGGAGGGAGAGACATAGAGGGAGAGAAAAGGTTATCACATTCCTTATGTACACACATGTCCACATGCACAACTGCAGGCAAACATGTCCAGGCTAGTCCATCTCTGTTGGCATCACACAAATCCTACATTATGTCACATTATGTTACAACTATCCTCCCACTCATGTCATTTCTCACACCCACATGACATTCAGAGTAAGTTAGCATGACTGGAGTCATCCAACTGGGCACCTGTCAGGCCATGTCACCAGGCTACACATGGCCTTGCAGAAGTTGATATACAATGCATATTCCAGATGAGAGCACTCCATACAACTATCACCTATTAGAAGAGCAGGTGAGTGACCACAGCATATCAATGCATGTCCAGAAACAACACCTGACCAGTCCATCCCATTTACTCGTGCCCCTTGAAAGTGTAGACTACCCAAATCACTGAGCACACAGCATGTGCCATGTATATCACATTTTCCCATTGCTGGCTGACCCCGGAAACATATATGCCAACATGGGTACCTGAACTGTTGAAGCCTAAACAAGTGGCACACTCATACATGTGAGAACAGATATATAGAATACATGTCTGGTGAACAGGCATCGCAAGACATTCACACAATAACAGAGGAAAATCTGCACACACTGAACACAGACACACCACTACACCTCATTACTGCATTTGCAGCTACTATGGCCTATATAGCACCCATTACAAATCCATAGGCAATCACTGAGTGCAGTGGTACAACAATTACACTTCAGGCAGACACTATTGACCTCATAGGCCACCTACCATTCCACCTGATATGCAGTTACAGTTCCAGGACTTAACAAAATGAGCAAATCAACATCAATCACACCATACCTGACATGTGATTACCTGTGCCCAACTCCTGACTATACTAGTGTCACACGGAAACAACAAGTACACATGATTTAGACATAGACCTACACGACTTCACCTTCAAGCTCCTGATCCACGCACACAAAGCACTGCACAACACCGGACCCACCTACCTCAACAACCGACTCAGCTTCCACACCCCCACCCGAAGCCTCCGCTCAGCCAACCTCACCCTCGCCACAGTCCTCCGCATCCGAAAAACCACTGCCGGCGGCAGATCCTTCTCCTACCTCGCCGCCAAGACCTGGAACACTCTCCCCACCATCCTACGACAGACCCAGGACCTGCTGACCTTCAGAAGACTCCTCAAGACCTGGCTCTTCGACCAGTAGCACCCCCCCTCCCCAGCGCCTTGAGACCCTCGCGGGTATGTAGCGCGCTTTACAAATGCAGTGATTGATTGATTGCAGTGATTGACTGCCACTGCATTAGAAACATTTCCCAGCACAACAATTACCAGTTTACTAAATAGTGGAACAACAACACCATCACTTCATGAACACATAAGTGATGCAATACCTAATCCTTACCTGACCTGACTGAACACATCAGCTAGGCCAAGGGTTGCATAGATTATCCTACTCCATGTGGTGTGCCCCCAAGTAGCCATTACACACATGCCATTGACATTTCTATTTGTATAAGGCTGGCTCTGGCAAGGCACTTACCTGCTCTATAACCCACCCATTGGGAAAGAGATGAAATGCCCACATGTCAATCAAATGGAAAAGCATCATGATTTCGAAAACACAAATCTGACACCTAAAGTGGAATGTCCCTTTGTTGCCACATACACATACCCTGTTGAATAGAGATGAACGGACAATGGGGTTTCAACCTCAAACACATATATTTACTGCCCTAGACAGGCAATATCTGTGTTGTACATGAGATGGCAGGCTCACATGGAGTCCATACCTGTACCAGTAAAAGTCATGTTTGGAGCCTGAACCAAATAAGTGAGTCAACCTTTTGGTACGACTGGTGATCAGCACAGATGGAAGTGGTCAAACACCTTAGAGCCACTGACTCACATATGCAGAGGGCTGGAATGGGATAGAGCCAATGGGTAGGGCCAAACACCAGCTCACAAGCATAGGAATGGCAGGATGTGCAACACACGTGGCATTGACATTAGGGCATCACCACATGCAGTTAGACTGACGTCTTGATACAGGTGTCCAAAACTTTCACATAGCAAACCATGATGCCAGTTTAACATCTCATACACTGCCAATTTGGTATCAACTGACTACCACTAGTCTAGAAACAATCATTAACTACTACAGTGTCACAGAAGGTACAGTGAGACAGCAAACAGCATACAACCAGAACCAAGTACCAGAAAACCGGCTATACCTACCCATTTGTGGCTGCTATGCTGCCCAGAAACACCCATCCACCTTAGGTTAGGCCACCTCCAATATGCGGGCCATTAGGGGGGGTCAGGGTCCAACGGGTATCCCTCCCTCGTTATGACGACATCCCCAGCTGTGTCTCCGCGGTCTTCTGGGCCCAGCATCTCAGGTCCTCCCACCGCTTCTTACAATGGGTGCTCTGTCAGCTGTGGTCTGTCATTGCACTTGCATGGTGATGGCATGCCAAATCCCCTTTTTCTGATGGGCGTTCACCTGCATGGATGACACAGACAAAAGTAGGGAGTCATGTACGCCTCATTCCACCAGAAGTGGACACTACCCAACTGTAACAGCAAGTGAGCACATATACCCATCCTCTCCACACACACCAGCACAGTATGCCACATTGTTGGAAAATGGGTTATTGGTAGGGCAGGTAGGTACCTACACCTAGCAACAAGCCACTAACCTCCACATAGGTACAGTTAGGTCTCAGTAAATTAATCCCAGCTCAACCCTTGGTAGCTTGGCAACGAGCGTCAAGGCTTAACTTAGGAGACAAAGTGTAAAGCATTCAAATATCACAAAACAGTAATTAAATAAAACACAGGAAACAGTTTAAAAATCCAAAACCAATTTATAAAAATAGTTTATATTTTTATCTTTAAAATGACACAAAAACGATTAAAATCGGTTCAGGGGAACCGGAGATATGAATTTTTAAAGAATTATTACTTTTCTAGCGCTTAGAAACAAAAAGCGCCAATCGGGTCATCTGGTTGCACCTCGACCGGGGCAAAGTCAAACTTTCAGGCCGACCGCGATGGAGCCCTGCTCGGCTACAGGTCACGGGAGGCCTCGGTTAAAAAGTTACCTTCTGACTTAGTCTTTATTTTGAAGTTTTTCTTCACCGGGACGAACCTGCCAGTTGAATCCGACCTCCTGGAGCCCTTGTCCGGATACGCGATGTGGGTTTCCTCGGTGGAGACTTTTACCTTCGGACTTAGTCGTTTTTTCGAGATGAAAATCCTTCGACCGGGGTAAACCTGGATCTTGATCCGACGTCCATGGAGCCCTTCTCGGATACGATGGCTGGGAGGTCCCGGTCAACTTTTTACGTTCGGACTTAGTCTCTTTTTTGGATGTTTTTCTTTACCGGGACGAACCACGAAGTCAGGCCGGGTCGCGGTTGAGGCAAGCCGGCTAGAATTTCCGCGGCGGGTCGGAACCTCTCTGGAGCTTTTTTCCAAAAATTCTCAAATCTTTTCCAAACTTCTGGGGCTTCACCCAGATGTTCTTTTAAGGTTCTTTTGGGGTCCACAGCTCACCCCAAGGGTCCAGAAGTTCTGTGATGGTCCTTGGGGGGTGCGGACTTCAACTCCCAGAATGCACCTGGCGCAAACTCCTTTTTGGCCACTGGACAGTGGTCAGCTGGTCGCTTTCTTCAGGAGTTGGTGCAGGGGACTCTGGTTTAGCAATTTTTCACCTGTAGCAAACAGGGAGTCCCTCCTTGAACCAGTTGAAGCCAGGCAAAGTCCTTCTTGTGGTGAAGCCCAAGTGTTCAGCTGGTGCAGTCCTTCTGAGTGCAGGGTCCAGGTGCAGGCCAGGGGTCCAGCAGGGCAGTCCTTCTTCTTCTTTAGTTCCTTTCTTGTTGAATTCTGGAGGGGATCTGAGGTGTGGGTGCAGGTCTGCCAGTTTTATCCTTGCTCCTGGGTGAAAAGCAGGGGGGCCCTGGTTCTCCAATCAGGGACAGGGTCGTCCCCCTGTGATGACCACTTCCTGGGAAGTGTGGCAAAAATCCATCCCAGAAGGCAACAGTCTCTAAAAATCCAACATGGATGAATCTGATTTTTGGAGGTTACATCTGGCTGAGCCCACCCACTGGTGTGGCTAAAAATCATAAACACACCCCTCTCCTGCCCTCTCCTAATCTAATCAAGGGGGCACCTAGCTGTCTGGGGTTGCAGGATGTGGGGGTGTTGCTGGGTGCTGCAAATGTCCTTCTCTGCTTTTGAAGACCAGTTTGGCAGCCCTCCCCCTTCCTGCCTCACCATCTGCTGAGGGGAGATTCTCTCCCCCAAGCACATTCCTTTGTATGAAGTCAGGCCACTTCACACCTCATTAAAGTAGCCTGGCAGAAGCTGCTGCAGGCTGGCCAATCAGAGCACAGCAGCAAAAACAATGCAGAGCTGAAATTGGCAACTTTTTAGGTAAAGTCTAAACTTTTTACCTGAACTGGTTATATTAAATCCAACAACTGGAAGTTGTGGGATTTATTATAACAATCAATTTGATACCAAATTCTTGGTATGTAACATTTAAGGAGACTCTAAAATTTAAAATAAAGTCTGCCCATTCTAGCCTATGAAGGCCATTTACTTCAATGAGGGAAAAACGAATTTGGCTGTTTTTACCTCACCAGGGCTTATAAATCTATTTTTATAAAGTCCCTGCTTATAGTTACATGGCACCCAGCCCTAGGGGCACATAGGGCACACCTTAGGGGTGACTTATATGTAAAAATAAGGTAGTTTAAGACTTTGGAAGTACCTTTAATTCCAAAGTCGAATTTGCATATAACTTTAATTTAAAAGCAGCCAGCAAGGCAGGCTTGCTTTTAAAATGACACTGGGCACCTCAGCAATGCACCTAGGTGTGCACCACCTATGCCGTGGTCCCTAAACCTACATGCCCTACCATATACTAGGGACTTATAGGTAGGTTAACTTAGCCAATTATAATTAGCCTAATTTGCATATCCATTTTACACAGAGCACAGGCCCTGGGACTGGTTAGCAGTACCCAGGGCACCATCAGAGTCAGGAAAACACCAGCATAAAGTGGAAAATGGGTGCAAAAAGTTATGGGGCCTCTGCAATCAGCCCCAGTTTCTCACACACATGCATGCATCTGCACCAACTACAGTTCATATGGCTGACTCACCATCATACCCAAAACCAATCACACATGGCTGGGGCATTGGACTCACCTGTTCCTCTGATGCTCCATATACCTGTCCATACAGGGGTAGGACCTCCTCCACCAGCTTCTACAGCTCTTCCTGTGTGAAGGCAGGGGCCTGATCACCTGCAGAATGTGGCATGATGGCTCCCAGAGGCAGTACACAGCAGCTCACATCTTGGAGGTCTTGCTAGAAACAGTATCAGTAGTGAAGTGAACAAGACTACAGAAAATGGTGGTCACGGCTGCCATGTACAGGACCGTGACCGCAGGCAGTCATCGTCATTGATCCCAGTCTGCCATAGGCAGCAATGTTAACGTATGACAAATTGCACAGCTGTTGTGACTGCCTACCGCCATGACGACGGACTTAGGTCACTTCCAAATGGCTAGAACAGAAGGCCAGGCACCTGCCATTTTGGGCACATTTACTTGCTGCATTTGCTTAAATAAGTGCGCCAAACACCTGATTGTCCATAAATCTATGTCACCCAATGTTGTGACTTCATGGTTATGCTACACAATGGGACAATCATGAGAATATGACGTGTTGAGCCTGTATACATGTGGATAATTGTGTGTTGGTACTCTGAGGTACATAGGCGTCAGATAACTATAGGTTGATTTGGTTACATATGTGTCATCAGTGCAGGACTGCACAGTCACACATTTACACATACATATGTGTCATATGTCCTATCGGACTGACATTTCAGCCAATGTGCAGCAATGTCAGTGTTTAATGTGCAGTCCTATGGTCTGTAATATCTATATCAGCAC
Organism: Pleurodeles waltl; assembly: GCF_031143425.1. Taxonomy (NCBI): domain Eukaryota; kingdom Metazoa; phylum Chordata; class Amphibia; order Caudata; family Salamandridae; genus Pleurodeles; species Pleurodeles waltl. Next base: position 886,271,390 of record NC_090450.1, read on the forward strand.
TGTTACGAATTCCCTACACATGTTAGCTGTCTGCAAGTATATCATGTGCTTCTGACGTGTGCCAACTGCATGACTTATTGTACATTCTCTCCTCTCAACATAGGTATCCTGCCCTGAGGGAAATCAGACATGTACCAGTGTACCGCCCACTGTTAGACCTGGCAACCATGGAGGACAGGCATGTCATCCAGACCTACCATCTGATTCACCAGACCATCATGAATCTCCATAGACAGTTGGAGCCTGAGCTGATGCCAGGTAATCGCAATCCGTATTGCATACCGCCCATCGTTCAAGTATTTTCAGTGCTACACTTCCTGGCCACAGGGTCTCTCCAGAATAGTGTCGCCTTAACAGCTGGGATGTCTCAGCCCATGTCGAGTCAGGTGTTGAGGGATGTAGTGTGTGCTTTCTTGCAACATCTGGACAGTTCCATCCGATTTCCCCAAAAAAGCAGATATGGCCAATGTAAGGGTGAATTCTATCAGATGGAACAGATTCCTCATGTGGTAGGGGAAATTCATTGCACCCATGTATCCCTGGTTCCTCCCAGTGTTAATGAACAGGTATATAGGAACAAGAAGAACTACCACTCTATCAACGTGCAGGTGGTGTGTCTGGCAGACCAGTATATCTCCCAAGTGACTGCCAAGATTATTGGATCAGTGCATGACTCCTACATTATACGGCACATCAGTGTCCCAAACATGATGGCACGACTACACACAGAGAGGGTCTGGCTGGTTGGTGAGTATGCATTGTTATGTGTTTGTATGCTATTTGACCTGTCATCATAATCTGCACACTCACAGTACCTTAAATAGAATTTGTACTAAAATTGCGGTCACACGTGACTCTGGCTATTCTAACCTTCCTTGGCTGTTGACACCAGTGAGGTACCCAGCCATGCCAGGGGAAGTCCATTTCAGTGAGGCCCACCGGAGGACAAGGTGTGTAGTCAAACGTACTTTAGGCCTCCTGAAGGCAAGAATCAGGTGCCTGGACCTATCTGGAGGTGCCCTACTCTACTTGCCCCACAAGGGTTGCCAAATCATTGTTGCCTGCTTCACAATCTCGCCCGGAGGCATCGAAAACCATTGCTAGCTGATGAAGGTGAGCAGGCACAGCAGTACCTGTGTCTGCAAATGGTGATTCTGAAAGTGATGTTGAGGCAGAGGAAAAGGGAGCAGCTGACTGTAGGACTGAGCTCATCAGTCAGTACTTCCAGTGACATGCAGGTATGTGAGGTGGACCTTTTCATATATTGTCTGTCCACATTCAGAAGTGGATAGCTTACATTACACCTCCTGACCTTTAGCACATGTGATGGTGTGATGATGTCCAATGCCTGTGTGTGAGTTATGGGAGCAGACAGATCGAATGTAAGGTGAACAGTATCAACTAGCAACTGATTCCACTATCCACTTCTCTAATGGACTGACCAGTTTCTCCTATTGCCATCTCCTCCCCCCCACAGGATGTGGATTTCATGTGTGGGTCAGCTACTTAGAGTTTGAGGTGTACACTGTCAGTACTCAATGTTGAAAGAGTACAGTTCTAAGAGATGTACATGTCAGATAACTTGTTAACAGGAAATTAATAAGGGACTTGGCGAAGTGATGTATATCTCCTATCTTGATGCCCATGATCCGGAGTTATACTACAATGGACAGCCAGTCGAGTGCTAACTGTTCATCATGCCTTCTATTCTGATGGTACTCTCTTCTTGCTCTGTTTGCAGATGGCTCAACAGACCTTACCCTGCTGTTACTGTGGAATTCAAACTCACTATGTGACATCTGTCTAGTGACATTACTGTGGTCATGTGTGACCTACTGAGGGGGCCTCTGTCTGATGGCCATTAAACTGCCAGTTTGATTCGAGGGGGGCTTTCCCAGACAACAGTCAACAGTTGGGTATAAGGACAAAAGTTGGAGTACCATTAAACACACATATACAGTAGCTGTGTCCATAAGTGATATATTGTGCATAACAGTTTTGTGAAAAGTGGATGTGTACAACATGACAAATGGTTGATGAGTGGAGTCATGGTAGATGGTTTGATCAGAGTAGCTGCTACGACATTTGGTTACACAGGTCCAGTGTACATTTACCATAGGAAAATGAAGTTTGGTTTCAGAACAGTCTACAGGGTGTCAGTGGCACACAAGGGAATCAAATCAGGAGAGGTTCACTTCCTGGCAGTGGGAGTGGTCTTGGCATCTGCTCCAGCTGGATGTCTCGATGGACGTCCACATTTGCAGGAGGGTTCTTCAGCTACAGTGGGAGGGGTGTCTGAGGCTTGGGGTTCCCCTGGCAGGGCCTTCATTCCATTAGCTGCTGCAGATGTAGAGGGGGGAGATGTAACGTTGCTAGTGGAAGTTGACTGATGGTGGGTAGCAATAGCATGCAGGGTGGTGTTGATGTCCCTCCGCACCCTCTGTAGCCTTTGATTTTCCCCCAACATGTTGATGATCTGGCCCATCCTGTCCTAGGAAGATTGGGTTGCTCCCAGGACTTGGGAGACGGTTTCCTGGTCAGTAGAGTCCCTTGGGGGCCCCTCCTCTGGTCCATAGTATCCCTCCCAGGCCCACTGCCCCCAGGTGCCTATGCTCCTGGCACAGTGTGGCCCCTCCCAGTGTTAGCAGGACCATCATTGCCTATGGTGTTAACATTCGACTAAGGTCCCTGCACTGTGGGGCACACAAAAGATTGAACAGTCCTTGGGACACAGGTTTTGGGGCAGTTGCTTGGCTGGGATTTCTGAACAAATGGTGTGGGGAGATTGATGTGGGCAGGGTGAGGCTAGGAGTCGTCGACTGCTCAGGTGTCCCGGATGGCCCAGGGAGGTCATCACTGTCTAGACATCGAGGCGTGTTGTCCTCACTGGAGCCTTCATCCTGAGGAGGGCTGGCAGGGTCTGGTATCCTCTCCATGGTGGCAAAGGCAGGGTTACCTGTGGACGGAGTGAAACACAGAGGACAGGTTAGAAAGTGTGTTTGGTACCCTCTTTGTCTGGTACAGACAAAGGCATAGCATGATTCCCTGCAATGACAATGAAAGATCCAGCACAGCATAGCTTAGTGGTACATACAAGTCTGTGACAGGAGTGGCATACTCCAAGTTGTGTGCTGTCATCAATGATTTGTACATCTGGCACCTCTGGTGGGAGTCTCTTACTATCTGTTCTTGGCTTGACGAATCGACTCTGCTACCTGGTGAGTAGCTAGGCCTGGTAGTTATCACACAATATGGCTACACATAGTACCATGATGTCCCATTGGGAACATAATATGTGGGTATACAAGGCTAATACTCCTGTCTCTGATCATGTTTGTGCGCATGGAGTCTGGCATCTTACTTTCCAACCCATGATCAGTCCATTACAGGCTTGGGAAAATGGATCAGTGTCCACGAGGAATAGTTACAGAGATGTAGCTGAGTTTTGCCTGCTTGCCATTGTAGTGTGCCATTGCATTGCTGCAATTGCCATGTACTGGTCCTCAGTCGCATATTGTAGTTGGTGTAGATAGTACAATAGTCATACATGCATGAAATGTGATGTGATGTGCACAATTCAGGTTTTCACCTTATTGGGCTGGTGCATTGTGGGAGTCATAGTGATAGGATTAGCCTGTGGTATCTGTGCCTTTGCCAACGGCTGTGTAGACAGTGGGGCTATGGGGGGGGGGTGGCATGCTGGAGAGGGGCATTGTGTGATTGGCAGGTAGCTGTAGTGGGACATTCAATGATTATGGGGTATTTGTGAGGAGAGGAGGCATTCAGGACATGACATTTGTGTAACATGGATGTAGCAGTACTCACCAGACTCCATCCCCCCAGGTATTCCAGTCAGACCCTCAGTATTTCCAAGACCTTCTTCTCCCAAGATGTGAACTGTGGGGGAGAAGTTAGGGACCCACCACCAGTCTTCTGCATTGCAATTTGGTGCCTGGATGCCATGGAACGCACCTTTTCCTGTAGGTCGTTCCACCTCTTCCTGATGTCGTCCCTTATGCGTGGATGGCTGCCCACTGAGTTGACCCTGTCAACTATTCTGTGCCATAGCTCAATTTTACTGGCTATTGATGTTTACTGGACCTGTGCTACAAACAGTTGTGGCTCTACCCTGACAATTTCATCTATCATGACCCTCAACTCTTCGTCTGTGAATTGTGGGTGCCTTGTGGGAACGTTGTTGTGATTGTGTTGACAGTGTGGGGGGGTGTTGTGTATGAAAGGGTGCAGTATTGGGTGAATGATGGGGTGTGGCTTGTGCGTTGTGATGGATGGACAGTTGTGGTGGAATATGTTTAGTTGATGTGTGATGAATGTGATGTGAGAGTGCCTGTTGTGCTAGGTGCTCTCGCTGTGGATGTGCCTGCTCCCTGGTTCTCAATTTTGCATTATAGTTGCAAAGGATTGTGGGCTGTGTATGAGTATGTTATATAGTGCAGTGAGTAGGTGTGTCTGGTGTGTGGATGTGTGCCAGGTGTGGGGTATTCAAAGTGGCTAATGTGGTGTTATGTTCTGACAGTGGTGGCTTGTGACTGCGGCGGCTTGCACCACCACTGTTTTACTGCCATGGAGGAACTGCTGTGGTGATTTGTGGGTCATAATCTAGTGGGTGGAATTTTGTTGGCGTGGTGGTGCTGGTGCTGGAACCACCTCTTTCCCGTCCGCCTGTGTCCTGGTGGTTTTGGAATTTTGGCTGTTTTTTGGTGGTCTTCATGGTGTGGGTCGTAATGTGGCAGTCGGATGACCACGAACATGGTGGTCCTTTGGCTGCCGTGTCAGTCTTGTAAAAATACAGCCAAGATCATAATGAGGCCCTGATTGTTTATGTCAAGGGTCAAACTTCTCTCACTTGAAGATTCACAAACCCTCAGCAATGAGCCACTTTATCATTAGCTACAATTGCTAAATACCTATTAGATGATAAATAGGCTCCTGTTAGAAATGGGGTTTTTGGTTGGCAGTCAGGTTGCCCTCTGTCCAAGCAAGAACCCTCACTCTAGTCAGGGTAAGTCACACACAATCCAAAATCAGCCTGTGCTCACCCTCCGGTAGCTTGGCACGAGCAGTCAGGCTTAACTTAGAAGGCAATGTGTAAAGCATTTGTGCAATAAATCATACAACACCATAGCATAACACTACAAAAATACACCACACAGTATTTAGAAAAATATATAATATTTATCTGGGTATCTTCAGGTCAAAACGATCAAAGTTGCAATACGAATTTGTAAAGATATCACTGAAAAGTGATAGAAAGTGTCTTAAGTCTTTAGAAAGTAAACAAAGTCTCTTTCAAACACAAAGTACCTGGTTTCTGGTGGAAAATCTCCTCAGAGGGCCACAGGAGAAGAGGTGCGTGGAAAACTGGTGTGTGCGTTGATTTCTCCTCAGCACACACGGACTTGCGTCGTTATTTTCCACGCGGGGAGTCGGGTGTCGTTTTTCGACGCGCGGACAGTCTCTTACTGTGGTTTGCGGGGAGTACGAGATGTCCCGGGTCTGTGCGTGGATTTTCCTGCTTGTTTTCCGGCTGCGCATCGTTCTGCGGGGCTGCGCGTCGAAGTTTCGATCTCACGGCAGGCGTTGCGTCGATTTCTCCTGCGGGGTCGGGCGGCGTTGTCCTTGTGAGGCCGTGCGTCAAAGTTTTGATCTCACGGCAGGCGTCGCGTCGATTTCTCCTGCGGAGTCGGGCGGCGTTGTCCTTGCGAGGCCGTGCGTCAAAGTTTTTATCTCACGGCAGGCGTCGCGTCGATTTCTCCCGGGAAGTGCAGATGTATGCAAGTGAGGCTGAGTACCCTGTGTTTGGGGTGTGTCTTAGTGAATGCACAAGGAGCTGTCAACTAAACCTAGCCAGACGTGGATTGAAGGGCACAACAAGATTTTAGTGCAAAGAAATGCTCACTTTCTAAAAGTGGCATTTCTAGAATAGTAATATTAAATCCGACTTCACCAGTCAGCAGGACTTTATGTTACCATTCTGGCCATACTAAATATGACATTCCTGCTCCTTTCAGATCAGCAGCTGCCACTTCAACAGTGTATGAGGGCAGCCCCAATGTTAGCCTATGAAGGGAGCAGGCCTCACAGTAGTGTAAAAACGAATTTAGGAGTTTTACACTACCAGGACATATAACTACACAGGTACATGTCCTGCCTCTTACCTACACAGCACCCTGCTCTAGGGGTTACCTAGGGCACACATTAGGGATGACTTATATGTAGAAAAAGGGGAGTTCTAGGCTTGGCAAGTACTTTTAAATGCCAAGTCGAAGTGGCAGTGAAACTGCACACACAGGCCTTGCAATGGCAGGCCTGAGACAGGGTTAAGGGGCTACTGAAGTGGGTGGCACAACCAGTGCTGCAGGCCCACTAGTAGCATGTAATCTACCTGCCCTAGGCACATGTAGTGCACTCTACCAGGGACTTACAAGTAAATTAAATAGTCAATCATGGATAAACCAATCAGTAGTACAATTTACACAGAGAGCATATGCACTTTAGCACTGGTTAGCAGTGGTAAAGTGCCCAGAGGTCAAAAGCCAACAACAACAGGTCAGAAAAAATAGGAGGAAGGAGGCAAAAAGTTTGGGGATGTCCCTGTCAAAAAGCCAGGTCCAACAGCTCCTATACATGTTTTTTTGTAAAGGTGCAATTTTGGGTGACAAGTTGTGCGCGTTAATAATTTTAATGATGCATAAAGTCAAGAAATAATGATTTTGCACTTAAAACAATTTGATTACGTTGTGCAGAAGTGTGATTATTAATGATGGATAGTTGTGCTACATTTTTGTCTGCGATGCCATTTATTTAAAATGGATGCAGTTTTAGAAAGAGCTATTGTATTAAAAAATATGTATTGTGAATTAAACTTCCCATTGTGTACACAATATATAATTTTGAAGAATTTCCCATGGATGGTCCAGTGCAGGCTTGCAGCAGAACAAAGGGCCAGAAGGACAATGCTTTTTCCTGGTCACAAACGGCCTGATTCACATTGTGATTATACCTTGCTGAATTTACAGCTTTTATTAATTGTTATGCATAAATTGTGTACAAAAACCACTATAATTTAAAGTATTGGGGGTGACTTCTTATTTTCCACACAATACTATTTTGGAGACTTTCTTTTCCACATTTACGATGCTGTCAGTACTCTTCATGAATTTGAAACTTAGGGGCATATTTATACTCTGTTTGCGCCGGAATTGCGTCTTTTTTTTTTTACGCAATTCTGACGCAAAACTAACTCCATATTTATACTTTGGCGTTAGACGCGTCTAGCTCCAAAGTCCATGGAGTTTGCGTCATTTTTTAGCGTGGACACCTACTTTGCGTTAATGATATGCAAGGTAGGCGTTCCCGTCTAAAAAATTGACTCCGAGGCATGTGCGCCGTATTTACACTCCCGGGCAAAATTCACGCCCGGGAGTGGGCGGGTCAAAAAAAATGACGTACGCCCGCTTTTGCGCCGTTTTTTAGCGCCTGGACAAGGCAGGCGTTAAGGGACCTGTGGGCTTGGAAGGAGCCCAGAGGTGCCCTCCCATGCCCCCAGGGACACCCCCTGTCATCCTTGCCCACCCCAGGAGGACACCCAAGGCTGGAGGGACCCATCCCAGGGACATTAAGGTAAGTTCCGGTAAGTGGTTTTTTTTTTTGGCATAGGGGGGCCTGATTTGTGCCCCCCTACATGCCACTATGCCCAATGACCATGCCCAGGGGACAGAAGTCCCCTGGGCATGGCCATTGGGCAAGGGGGCATGACTCCTGTCTTTGCTAAGACAGGAGTCATTTCTATGGGGGTTGGGAGTCGAAAAAAATGGCGCAAATCGGGTTGAGGCGAAAAATTTGCCTCAGCCTGACTTGCCCCATTTTTTGGCGCCCAAGCTCCATATCCCCCTACGCCGGCGCTGCCTGGTGTACGTCGTTTTTTTTCATGCACACCAGGCAGCGCCGCCGGCTAACGCCGGCTAACGTCATTGATTAAATACGGCGCCCGCATGGCGCTTCAGAATGGCGTTAGCCGGCACTAATTTTTTTGACGCAAAACTGCGTTAGCGCAGTTTTGCGTCAAAAAGTATAAATATGGCCCTTAGAATCTAGAGGGATTTAATTAATTGGATAGGGATTTTTGTTATGCTTATGATTCTGTGTCCTGTTTTTGAGCCTTCAATGCATTTTCCTGTATTTATTTTTTTGAATATTCTGTACTGAATCCTTTTAAATTAAATTTTTATCTAAAACTCAGTTCTTGAATGGTCCCAGTTTCTAATGAGATTTTAGTCTGCTAAGTTTGTGTCATTGAAGGAGAGTGTAGCTTCTTACTGCTATATCAATCAAACGATTCATTGAGCTGAACTATCTAAGGTAAAATGTAGGGTTCATATGATATTGGGGTTCAAGAGATTACTGAGGTTCAGCTAGCACACATCTTGGTAGCTGAGGATGGTTAGCAGAAGTGTGCTCACTCTTTGAGAGGTCCCCAGTAAGAGTTTTGTAATTTCTGAGCCATTTATGTCCAGATTAAACAGGAGAAAAGGTTTTTTGAAATTTCCTAATTTTTTGATGTTGGGTTCTCCTGGGAAGTGACTAGTTTTATTGGCTGAGTGTTCCTGAAGGAAATTTGAGAATAACTATCAAAAGGGAGAAATTAAGTTTCTCAATGTGTCTTCAAGTGTGAGTTGTGATGATGGATTTCTGTTTCTATGTTGAGTTGTTTGGTTATGTGATGATGATTATAGCCTCAATTGGTGGACTGAGTACCGTTGTGTTGCTGTATTATTCATATTTGTGAACCCATTAAAAAATTAATTGGTTATTGGATTGATTAGAGCTGGTAGATTGTAAATTCAAGACCTCGAGATGTTGATTATTTGTCTGTACTGTGGTGTCTAGAGCTGGGTGTCGCATGTAGTTCTCTATGGATTCTGAATTACCAAATTTGTCTTTTGAGGCTTTATAGTTTATCTTAAGTTAGGGATACATTTCTCTGGTCAGAGTTTGCCTCATGAGAACTATTTTAGGTTGTTGTATCCTGTCATTCATTCTTGTCTCTGATTTTTATTTTCTCATTTTGTTTGTATCTGAATTTCTAGGCTTTGCAACTGAGTTATTTTACTTAATATACTGACTTTTATTACTTTCTAAGGCAAACAGAAAGAGGGTTTTATTGATTTTACTCATTAAATGTGGTTTTGTAATTGTTTTCCTGTTCTTGAAGAAGTCACACAGTTATTGGTTGTTCAGTAACAGAGGCACGCTGAGGTTGGTTAGACATCAGCACAAAGCTACACTCCAATTGGGTGGTTCCTGGCACAGTTGTGCTGTGATAGGTTGAGCTTTGACAGAGCCACACTGCCATTGTCTGTTGTTTGCTAAGTTTCTTTATCTTATTGTTTGTGATTTTAAGTTTGTCCTGAGTTTATTTAGGTATGAAACATGGGTGACGTATTTACAAAGCCCAAATCTAATGATGATTTACCTAGAGAGAGTCAGAAAGTGCTGAGCCAAGGAACTACAGCATATCAAATAATGGTAGAGATTGGTATTACACATGCACTGGGATCTCTGAGTGGAATACGTATACAGCACATGATGAGTTTTTACAATTTCCATTAGAAAGTACCTTTAATATTAGAAAGCGAAACTTTGTAAGACAAACCAGGTACAGATTGAAGACAGTGTCTAGAACTACACAATTTGAGGCACCTAATAAATGGGATAGGATATAAACGTCACAGTTTGATGCTCTTAATAAATGAGATAGCATAGTGACTGAAAAGAAGACAGAAAAGAATGATGAGGACATAAAAACGTCCTTCAGGGGTTGGTAAGAAAGTAAATCAGACCTCAAGGGAAAGCTTGGAAAGAAGATATGATGGAATGTGTAAAGACCTTTCCTGTCATAGTTACTGGAAAATAGGGGGATAAAGAGAAAAATAAAAATAAAAATGTGGAATGGGACAATGATGATTACCGAATCACGAGAGAATTGTCGAAACCTAGACCCCCTCTGTATAGGGATAGATCAACGGAGGCAACCCAGACTGTTGAGGTGGTTGATGATGATGCTAGGAGAGATTCAACAATAGTGAAAGCCCCTACTGGAGATGTACCAAGTTCCCTGACAGAAGTTACAGCCACAATAGCAGTGCCTAGTACAAGTGGAAGCGTGTACTAGAGGATCAGACACAGATTACTTCTGAGAGAACAGTGGTGGTAGGGCCACCACCTAAATACATTTGTACTGGAATTTTAAAGTTAGAACGTGGAGAAATAAGGGAACATAGATTTGAATAGTTATTAAATTATAATGCAGATGAAATGAGATACTTAATAAAAGAAGCAGCTAGACGTGCTAATGAAATGCATGATAAATAGGAAGAATTAGCTGCTGAGCTAGAAGTTGACATTCACAAAATGAAAAGTGTGAAACAAAATTAAAAAAATGGATTTAACCTATAACGAATTTAAAGAAATAAGCATGATTACTTTAAGGGCTCATATTAAAGATTCAACTGAAAAAAAACAAGAGATTAGAATGATTTGAAGAAATACTAAGAGAAATGTAAAAAATGCTAACAAATCAGCAGAAAATTGAGGCAAAGGCAAGGAATATTGCAAGCAATTTAGAAGTTTTAGAAGGAACTTAAAAAAACAGTACATTCATATAATGAGAGGTTGATGCATGTTTCACTAAACATATCAGAGTAGAAAATAAAGAAAAATAAGGAGCTAGTGGGTCTGTTTCAGTTGTTATAAATGGATTAAGCTCATGGATTAGTAATCATATTCAACAAAGTGAATTGTGTTGGCAGACAAAGAGCACTGATGAAATATTGATGTTGGTGAAAAATAGTAGTGACTATTTTAAACAAAGCAAAAAAAGTTGAAGGAGAAGATGATGACCGCTTAGACAAAACAGTTTGGTGGAAAGTTACAGAATTAAGTCGGTTCCGATCCTCTCAGTCTGGTCCCATGTCAACCTCTGCTGAAGTGAACAGGTTGCGTGTTGTCGAGCCGCACGGACCGTCATAGTGGGTCCATCCAGGCTGTGGATTTGCTGTAATCAAACAGCCTGTGCACCAGCGCCAAAAGAGCGATGCAGTGGAATTTCTCGCACACTTGAGGTGATGCACCAGTTTTTGCAGAAATCAGCTGCAGAACCCACTTCAGTGGCCAAGGACTGGATTGGGAACTCCTGCAAGGGTAGAAATCACAAATGGCAGAGTCCCGCAGCACCAGGAGAGTTGCAGGCTGTTTTTTATGTCCATGAGATTGCAGAAGAACAGGGGGAAAGCCAGCAAGCCATTGGAGTCACTCTAGGTACAGCATGATGGATTCAGCCATTGGCCCCAGCAGGGCAGAGATCAGCAGGCAACAGGGAAGCTCGGCAAAGCAGAGAAGCAGTTCCTTGGAACAGTCAGTCCAGGCAAGTGGCAATCCTTACAGCACAGTAGTCATCACTCCAGCAGAGCTCTTGTCAAGTTCAGAAGTGCACTGATTTACTAGGGCCAGAGACCTAGTACTTATATCCAAATGTGCCTTTGAAGTGGGGGGTGATTTCAAAGCAGTTCCTTGACGTGCTCACAGATCCTTTTTTACTAGCCCTTATTCCAGACTACCAGTAGGGGTTAATCGTCCCTTTGTGTGGGGACAGACACTTCCCTATTAAAGTGTAAGTGTTACTTCCCCTCCACCCTTCCATCCCAGGAAGGCCCATTAGAATGCAGATGAATGCAGATGAGTCCTCTGTCACACCCAACCTTACTCTGTTTGTGGCTGTCTAGAGGGAATGCACAAAGTGTAGCTGTCATCTAGCTCAGACATGCATTAGGGAAAGGCTTCAAGGTACACAGAGCAGTAAGGGCAGAGACATGTCCACTTTCTAAATGTGACATGTCTAAAATAGTAATGTTAAATCTGACTTTACCAGTAATGAGGATTTATCATTCCCATTACAATAATATGAAACATGATGTAGCTCCTCCTTTCTGATCAGGAATTATAGAAATATAATAAGGAATTCCCAATGTTGGCCTACGAGAGGAGTAGGCCTCAGAGTTGTGAAACATGAATTTGGGGGGGTTTCACTACCAGGACATGTAAAACTTAAATGTACAAGACCCACCTTCTACTTTCATAGTATCCTGCCCTAGGGGTCACATAGGGCCTTGTAGGAAGCTGTCCTGGTCTGTGGTGGGTACCTAAGTTACTTACATCTTATACCAGGTCCAGTTAGCCCCTATTAGTGTAGTGTAGGCTGTGTCTAGAAGCCAGGCTCTCTAGAGGTAGCTGTGAATGAGCAGCCAAGGCTCATCTAGGAGACATGCAAAGCTCATGCAGTACCCCTGTAGTCACATAGCATTTACACACAAGAAAGAAATACACTCAGTGTTACAAAAATAAAGGTACTTTATTATGGTAACACAGCACCAAAAATACTATAGAGACAATACTCCCTTAGGATGTAAGTAATACATAAGATACATACACTAGTTGTCAGAAATAGTCTTAAGAATAGTTAGAAAACAGAGTGAACAGGGCAAAACACAATAGAGAATAGTGACCCTAGAGGAGCACAAACCATATTCTAAAATAGTGGATTGTGAGATTTGGACCCCCACCTAGGTAAGTGGAGTATGTAGAGGAGCACTGGGGTACCACAAAAGCACACAGGTAAGTACCACAACACCCCCCAGCGACCAGGAAAGCAGGAGTAAATCACTAGAATTTCCCCAAAACACCTACTTAGAAGAAAAGAGAATTACAAAACCCAGAGATGACTGCCAGAAACCAACGGTGGATTCCTGAAGAGGAAGACCTGTGGAAAGAATGGACCAAGTCCAGAAGACACAGTAGAGTTCAGTGGAGGCAGGAGCTGCTACCCACCAAGCTGAGGATGCAGGAGTTGGTTGACGGTGAGTCAGCCCTGGAGCAGAGTTGAGTTCCTAGAGGAAGCAGGTGATGTCCCACGCCAGAAGGATGACTGCAGTTGGATTTGCGTGTTCAGATTCCACCAACAAGCCTTGACACAGGCAAAACTCATGGTTGGTGCGAAGTGGTGGTGCTGGGGACCAGCAAGGCCCCGGAGGACTCAACCCAGGAGGGGAAGTCAGAGGGGGCCCTCAGCATTACAGAGAGCCCACAGAAGCACAGGCAGCACTCACAGGAGTCCCACAGGATGGGGACACAGAAGTTGCAAAATGAGCCCATGCAGCACTATGAAAAGGAGTCTTATGCCGCAGGAGAGCCACTCAGGGAGCGCTGCATCACAGGAAGGTGTGCTGGGGGCTGGAGATACAGAATGGCTGAAGACCTCTTGGAATAAGTGGCAACAAGCCTTGGCAGCTGCAGGAGGCCCAGTGCACGGGGGTACTGTCTTGCGTGGGAAGGCAAGGACTTACCTCCACCCAAGTTGTATATCTGCTAGAGTTGACTGACGGGATCACTTCTGAAAGCCACCCATGATGCAGGATCCATGCAGCTCAGTAGGATAGGAGATCCATGCAGCCAGTCGTCTTTGCTGTTGTTGCCTGCAAATGCAAGGGAGTGACTCCTTCACTTCAAGGGAGATTCTTTCTTCCTTCCTGTGCAGACTGAAGACAGGCTGTCCTCAGAGGATGCACAGCCAGGGAAATGTTGCAGAAGGTGGAAGGAGCCGTGGAAACAATGTTGCAGGCAAAGTCTTCGTCTTTGTTGCAGATTGTCGGGTCCTGGAGAGTCCATAATGCAATTTCCCTGGTCAGAAGTGGAAGTGGAGTTTGCAGAGGAATCCTGCTGGAATCTTGCAAGCTGAATCTGATCAACCACCCAAAAGAGAGACCCTAAATAGCCCTGAAAGGGGGATTGGTCACCTAGCTGGTTGACCACCTATCAGGAGGGGACTTTGATGTCACCTGCCTGGCCTAGCCACTCAGATGCTCCCAGAGTTTCGTGCCAACCTTAAATTCAAGATGGCTAAACCCAGGGACCCTCTGGAGGAGCTCTGGGCAGCACCCCTAGGGTGTTGATAGACAGGGGAGTGGTCACTCCCCTTTCCATTGTCCAGGTTCCCACCAGAGCAAGGACTGGTGGTCTCTGAACCGGTGTAGACTGTTTTATGCATGGAGGGCACCAAGTGTGCCCTTCAAAGCATACCAGTGTCTTGGGTAGGCTACCTCTCCCAAGTCCATTAACACCTATTTCCAAATGAGAGAGGGTGTGACACCCCTCTCCCAAAGGAAATCCTTTGCTCTGCCTTCCTGGTCTTGAGCTGGTCAAGCAACAGGAGGGCAGAAACCTGTCTGTGAGGTGGCAGCAACTTGGGCTGCCTGAAAAACCTCAGAATGCTGTAGGGGCAATGCTGGGGTTCCCGTGAGGTGCCCCCAGAAAGCATGGAATCATACAATGTGAGAAACTGGGGCTGATTGCAAGGGCCCCATAACTTTTTGCCCCCATTTTCCACTTTATGCTGGTGTTTTCCTGACTCTGATGGTGCCCTGGGTACTGCTAACCAGTCCCAGGGCCTGTGCTCTGTGTAAAATGGATATGCAAATTAGGCTAATTATAATTGGCTAAGTTAACCTACCTATAAGTCCCTAGTATATGGTAGGGCATGTAGGTTTAGGGACCACAGCATAGGTGGTGCACACCTAGGTGCATTGCTGAGGTGCCCAGTGTCATTTTAAAAGCAAGCCTGCCTTGCTGGCTGCTTTTAAATTAAAGTTATATGCAAATTCGACTTTGGAATTAAAGGTACTTCCAAAGTCTTAAACTACCTTATTTTTACATATAAGTCACCCCTAAGGTGTGCCCTATGTGCCCCTAGGGCTGGGTGCCATGTAACTATAAGCAGGGACTTTATAAAAATAGATTTATAAGCCCTGGTGAGGTAAAAACAGCCAAATTCGTTTTTCCCTCATTGAAGTAAATGGCCTTCATAGGCTAGAATGGGCAGACTTTATTTTAAATTTTAAAGTCTCCTTAAATGTTACATACCAAGAATTTGGTATCAAATTGATTGTTATAATAAATCCCACAACTTCCAGTTGTTGGATTTAATATAACTAGTGCAGGTAAAAAGTTTAGACTTTACCTAAAAAGTTGCCAATTTCAGCTCTGCATTGTTTTTGCTCCTGTGCTCTGATTGGCCAGCCTGCAGCAGCTTCTGCCAGGCTACTTTAATGAGGTGTGAAGTGGCCTGACTTCACACAAAGGAATGTGCTTGGGGGAGAGAATCTCCCCTCAGCAGATGTGTAAGCAGGAAGGGGGAGGGCTGCCAAACTGGTCTTCAAAGGCAGAGAAGGACATCTGGAGCACCCAGCAACACCCCCACATCCTGCAACCCCAGACAGCTAGGTGCCCCCTTGATTAGATTAGGAGAGGGCAGGAGAGGGGTGTGTTTATGATTTTTAGCCACACCAGTGGGTGGGCTCAGCCAGATCTCTCCTCTAAAAATCAGATTCATCCATTTTGGATTTTTAGAGACTGTTGCCTTCTGGGATGGATTTTTGCCACACTTCCAAGGAAGTGGTCATCACAGGGGGACGACCCTGTCCCTGATTGGAGGACCAGGGCCCCCCTGCTTTTCACCCAGGAGCAAGGATAAAACTGGCAGACCTGCACCCACGCCTCAGATCCCCACCAAATTTCAAGAAGAAAGAACTACAAGGAGAAGAAGGACTGCCCTGCTGGACCCCTGGCCTGCACCTGGACCCTGCACTCAGAAAGACTGCACCAGCTGCACACTTGGGCTTCACCACAAGAAGGACTTTGCCTGGCTTCCACTGGTTCAAGGAGGGACTCCCTGTTTGCTACAGGTGAAAAATTGCTAACCAGAGTCCCCTGCACCAACTCCTGAAAAAGTGACCAGCTGACCACTGCCCAGTGGCCAAAAAGGAGTTTGCGCCAGGTGCACTCTGGGAGTTGAAGTCCGCACTTCCCAAGGACCATCACAGAACTTCTGGACCCTTGGGGTGAGCTGTGGACCCCAAAAGAACCTTAAAAGAACATCTGGGTGAAGCCCCAGAAGTTTGGAAAAGATTGGAGAAATTTTAGAAAAAAGCTCCATAAAGTGACCGACTCGACGCGGAAATTCTAGCCGGCTTGCCTCAACCGCGACCCGGCCTGACTTCGTGGTTCGTCCCGGTCAAGAAAAACATCCGAAAAAGAGACTAAGTCCGAACGTAAAAAGTTGACCGGGACCTTCCAGCCATCGTATCCGAGAAGGGCTCCACGGACGTCGGATCAAGATCCAGGTTTACCCCGGTCGAAGGATTTTCATCTCGAAAAAACGACTAAGTCCGAAGGTAGAAATCACCACCGAGGAAACCGACTTCGCGTATCCGGACAAGGGCTCCAGGAGGTCGGATCCAACTGGCAGGTTCGTCCCGGTGAAGAAAAACTTCAAAATAAAGACTAAGTCAGAAGGTAACTTTTTAACCGAGGCCTCCCGCGACCTGTAGCCGAGCAGGGCTCCATCGCGGTCGGCCTGAAAGTTTGACTTTGTCCCGGTCCTGGTGCAACCAGATGACCCGATTGGCGCTTTTTGTTTCTATGCGCTAGAAAATAATAATACTTTAAAAATTCATATCTCCGGTTCCCCTGAACCGATTTTAATCGTTTTTGTGTCATTTTAAAGATAAAAATATAAGCTATTTTTATAAATTGGTTTTGGATTTTTAAACTGTTTCCTGTGTTTTATTTAATTACTGTTTTGTGATATTTGAATGCTTTACACTTTGTCTCCTAAGTTAAGCCTTGACGCTCGATGCCAAGCTACCAAGGGTAGAGCTGGGATTAATTTACTGAGACCTAACTGTACTTTTGTGGAGGTTTGTGGCTTGTTGCTAGGTGTAGGTACCTACCTGCCCTATCAATAACCCATTTTCCAACATAATTGGAAGCAGCGACGGGATCCTGTACTTGTGTTCAATATCACGTTACAGTTTTAGATAAAACAAACTAAAAATCCTTTAAATTGTCCTAGTGCAAAAATTGTTTTTAATTTTTAATTTTAAATTTTTTTTAAAAAAAATTAATTTGGATTAATTTCAATTATTGAATTTTTGTAATTTTTCTAAATTCTTGTTTCCAATTTTTGCAAAAAGTTTTTGTTGACACAAAACTAGGGAACCATGGAGCTTGATCTGGCTAGCCTACCCACACTGACAGTAGTCCAGTTTAGGGGGTTGTGTATTGAGAGGGGGTTGCCTGCAACCACTAATCTCAGGAAGGAAATCCTGATTAAATCCCTGACAGCATGGGCTGAGGCCCAAGAGGTAGAGACAGAGGAAGCTCCAGAGGAGGAACCAAAAGAGGATGATGCTAACTCTAACCACTCAGGGGAGGAAAGGCATCAGACCCCAAGTGAGGAAGAAGAGGAACGGTCCTCACTGGACACAGTCACTAGGGGCAGACCCAAAGCTAGTGTTAGGAAGAGGGTCCTTTCAGGAGGAGAGAACCCATCCATCAGGGAAAGAGAGCTGGAAGCCCAGCTAGCCTACATAGCTTTGGAAGCAGAGAAGCTGGCCCTAGAGAAGAAAAAGTGGGCATACAAAGAAAAAAGAGATGGAAGCAGCGATAAAGAAGCTGAGGTGTCCATGGGTGGGGGAGTTTGCCCCAGATTACCCAAGGGGGTAGTTCCTGCTTATATAGAGGGGGATGACATAGATAAGTGGCTAGGGGCCTTTGAGAGGGCACTCCAAATGAGAAGGGTTAAGCCTCAATACTGGGGTTCCCTTTTGTGGGAGTTGGTCCCCAACTCAGGGAGGGATAGGCTTCTGACCTTAAGGGGGGAGGAGGCAGATTCATACCCTAGTATGAAAAGGTGCTTAGCCAAGAAGTTTGGTCTGACCCCAGAGCAATATAGAATGAAGTTCAGGGACACCCAGAAGGTCAGTACCCAGTCTTGGGTTGACTTTGTGGACACCTCACTAAAGGCACTAGAGGGCTGGATTATTGGCAACAAAGTAAATACTTATGAGGGGTTATACAATCTGATCATGAGAGAGCACATCTTGACCAATTGTATCCAAGAAAGGTTACGCCAGCATCTAGTGGACTCTAAGCTGACCAACCCTAGAGAGCTAGGGGAGGCAGCTGATGAGTGGTTGAGAACCAGGGTGGTTGTCAAGTCCCAGGGGGGAGACTCCAAGAAGGGGGGGACAGGTCCCCAAAAACCTAAGGAGGGAGGTGGTAAGCCCACCACAGAGACTCCCTCTGTACCCCAGAACCCTAAGAAGGAGGAGAGTAAATCCCACTCCCAATCTGACATGCAGAGACAGGGAGACCCAGGGTTAAAAAAACTCTTGGACAGTAGGGCTTGCTTTGACTGTCAGCAGACAGGTCACTTCAGAGGAGATGCAGCCTGTCCAAAGAAGGTGGTTAGCACTGGGCTGTCCAGTGTAGCCATAGAGGAGGATTCCTCAGATGATGAAGTCCTCCTAGCATTGTGCTGGGAGACAGGACCAGATGGTAAGCTGGTGATCCCTGAGGGTGGGAGTAGGCACTTCCACCACATTCAAGTGAATGGGATCCCTACCACTGGCCTGAGAGACACCGGTGCCAGTCACACTATAGTGAGTGACCGGTTAGTGACCCCAGACATGTATGTCCCAGGAAAGAAAAAGAAAGTCAGGATAGCCACAGGGGAGGTCACCTCCAAACCTGTAGCCATAGTGCCCCTAGAGAGGGAGGGTATCCTTGACTGGATTAGGGTGGTAGTCAGTGCTGACCTCCCCCTAGATTGTATCCTGGGCAATGACCTCCCAGAGGAGAGTCTGGTCACAGATGGGGTGGTCGCCCAGGGCGCCCCCCCAACCCAAAGTCCTGGGGAGTCAGTCCCTACAGTTAGGAGACAGGGGTCCCCAAGAAAAGGAAAGAAGAAAAGGAAGGGTAGGCCACTCTTAAAGAGAGTTCCAGGGAGCCAAAGGCCTTCTGCCCCAGTAAGGGGGGAGCCCAGAGTTGGCACTGGTGAGGCCTCACCTGACCCCAAGGAAGTCCTGAGTAGTCAGGCAGCTGTCCAGATGCAAGGTGTTGCCCCTGCACTGACAGAAGGGAGAGTGGAAGGAGGGTGTCTGCCACAGGAGGTGGTAGCCCCCCACTCTAGACAGCAAGAGGGGTGCCAGGACCCCAAAGTTGCCCCTAAAGCAGCTCAGCCACCTGTCAGTGGAGAGCTTAGGGTGTGGTTCTGGGTACTGACAGCTGTCAGTAGCCTCTGCTGGGTGCTAGCCTTCCTGGCAGCACTGTACTTGGCCTGGGAGGCAGACCCCAAGGCCAATAGCAAAGTAGGCCCCCTGACCCTGATGGTCATGGTGGGGTTGCTCAAGTGTTGGGTGACCTCTTTGGGTAAGCTAGGTGTTGCCCTAGCAAAGTTTGGAGTAGGGGAGGTGGGCACCTCACTACCCAAGTTGGCAGAGAGAGAGGAGGAAGACCCCCCTAGAGGGAAGTTTCAGTTTGACTTGGGTCCTTTTACTGTTGGGATGGCTTCACTACCCAGAGGGAGTGACCCTGACAGGAGGATATAAGGCAGAGTAGGCCCTGCAAAGGGACAGCCAGTTTTCTTCACTGTCTTCCTCGCCTAACAAGCCAGGAAGACTCTCCCAGGGTTGGGCTGAGTCTCCTGGGCGTGTGGGCTGGGGGGGGGTTGTGTGAGAAACTGGGGCTGATTGCAAGGGCCCCATAACTTTTTGCCCCCATTTTCCACTTTATGCTGGTGTTTTCCTGACTCTGATGGTGCCCTGGGTACTGCTAACCAGTCCCAGGGCCTGTGCTCTGTGTAAAATGGATATGCAAATTAGGCTAATTATAATTGGCTAAGTTAACCTACCTATAAGTCCCTAGTATATGGTAGGGCATGTAGGTTTAGGGACCACAGCATAGGTGGTGCACACCTAGGTGCATTGCTGAGGTGCCCAGTGTCATTTTAAAAGCAAGCCTGCCTTGCTGGCTGCTTTTAAATTAAAGTTATATGCAAATTCGACTTTGGAATTAAAGGTACTTCCAAAGTCTTAAACTACCTTATTTTTACATATAAGTCACCCCTAAGGTGTGCCCTATGTGCCCCTAGGGCTGGGTGCCATGTAACTATAAGCAGGGACTTTATAAAAATAGATTTATAAGCCCTGGTGAGGTAAAAACAGCCAAATTCGTTTTTCCCTCATTGAAGTAAATGGCCTTCATAGGCTAGAATGGGCAGACTTTATTTTAAATTTTAAAGTCTCCTTAAATGTTACATACCAAGAATTTGGTATCAAATTGATTGTTATAATAAATCCCACAACTTCCAGTTGTTGGATTTAATATAACTAGTGCAGGTAAAAAGTTTAGACTTTACCTAAAAAGTTGCCAATTTCAGCTCTGCATTGTTTTTGCTCCTGTGCTCTGATTGGCCAGCCTGCAGCAGCTTCTGCCAGGCTACTTTAATGAGGTGTGAAGTGGCCTGACTTCACACAAAGGAATGTGCTTGGGGGAGAGAATCTCCCCTCAGCAGATGGGGAAGCAGGAAGGGGGAGGGCTGCCAAACTGGTCTTCAAAGGCAGAGAAGGACATCTGGAGCACCCAGCAACACCCCCACATCCTGCAACCCCAGACAGCTAGGTGCCCCCTTGATTAGATTAGGAGAGGGCAGGAGAGGGGTGTGTTTATGATTTTTAGCCACACCAGTGGGTGGGCTCAGCCAGATCTCTCCTCTAAAAATCAGATTCATCCATTTTGGATTTTTAGAGACTGTTGCCTTCTGGGATGGATTTTTGCCACACTTCCAAGGAAGTGGTCATCACAGGGGGACGACCCTGTCCCTGATTGGAGGACCAGGGCCCCCCTGCTTTTCACCCAGGAGCAAGGATAAAACTGGCAGACCTGCACCCACGCCTCAGATCCCCACCAAATTTCAAGAAGAAAGAACTACAAGGAGAAGAAGGACTGCCCTGCTGGACCCCTGGCCTGCACCTGGACCCTGCACTCAGAAAGACTGCACCAGCTGCACACTTGGGCTTCACCACAAGAAGGACTTTGCCTGGCTTCCACTGGTTCAAGGAGGGACTCCCTGTTTGCTACAGGTGAAAAATTGCTAACCAGAGTCCCCTGCACCAACTCCTGAAAAAGTGACCAGCTGACCACTGCCCAGTGGCCAAAAAGGAGTTTGCGCCAGGTGCACTCTGGGAGTTGAAGTCCGCACTTCCCAAGGACCATCACAGAACTTCTGGACCCTTGGGGTGAGCTGTGGACCCCAAAAGAACCTTAAAAGAACATCTGGGTGAAGCCCCAGAAGTTTGGAAAAGATTGGAGAAATTTTAGAAAAAAGCTCCATAAAGTGACCGACTCGACGCGGAAATTCTAGCCGGCTTGCCTCAACCGCGACCCGGCCTGACTTCGTGGTTCGTCCCGGTCAAGAAAAACATCCGAAAAAGAGACTAAGTCCGAACGTAAAAAGTTGACCGGGACCTTCCAGCCATCGTATCCGAGAAGGGCTCCACGGACGTCGGATCAAGATCCAGGTTTACCCCGGTCGAAGGATTTTGATCTCGAAAAAACGACTAAGTCCGAAGGTAGAAATCACCACCGAGGAAACCGACTTCGCGTATCCGGACAAGGGCTCCAGGAGGTCGGATCCAACTGGCAGGTTCGTCCCGGTGAAGAAAAACTTCAAAATAAAGACTAAGTCAGAAGGTAACTTTTTAACCGAGGCCTCCCGCGACCTGTAGCCGAGCAGGGCTCCATCGCGGTCGGCCTGAAAGTTTGACTTTGTCCCGGTCCTGGTGCAACCAGATGACCCGATTGGCGCTTTTTGTTTCTATGCGCTAGAAAATAATAATACTTTAAAAATTCATATCTCCGGTTCCCCTGAACCGATTTTAATCGTTTTTGTGTCATTTTAAAGATAAAAATATAAGCTATTTTTATAAATTGGTTTTGGATTTTTAAACTGTTTCCTGTGTTTTATTTAATTACTGTTTTGTGATATTTGAATGCTTTACACTTTGTCTCCTAAGTTAAGCCTTGACGCTCGATGCCAAGCTACCAAGGGTAGAGCTGGGATTAATTTACTGAGACCTAACTGTACTTTTGTGGAGGTTTGTGGCTTGTTGCTAGGTGTAGGTACCTACCTGCCCTATCAATAACCCATTTTCCAACATACAACCAATACTTTCAAAAGTATTGGTTGTATGATTCCAACATGTTTGATACCTATGTCCAGTATACGTGTAAAATGGCGTCCCTGCACTCACAAAGTCCAGGAAAATGGATCTGGAGTTTATGGGGGCACCTCTGCTAGTGCAGGGTTGCTCTCACACACAAGTACCTGCTCCCTGCCCTCTGGGCTGAGAGGGCCTACCATAGGGGTGACTTATAGTGACCTGGTGCAGTGACTGGTAGTGAAAACAGGTGCATGCACCTGGTTCACGCAGACTTCAATGGCAGGCCTGCAGAACCCTTTGCATGGGCTCCCTATGGGTGGCAGAATGACTGCTGCAGCCAATAGGGATCCTCTGGAGCCCCAATGCCCTGGTTAGCTGGGTACCATATGCTAGGGGCTTACATGGGGGCACCAGTATGCCAATTGTGGGGTGAAATACAGAATTTTGATAGAGAGAGCATAATCACTGGGGTCCTGGTTAGCAGGATCCCAGTGAACACAGTCAAACACACTGACATTAGGCAGAAAAAGTGAGTAATCATGCCAGGAAAGAGAATACTTTCCTACAGGCCTACTTTAGGGGTGACATATATAATAAAAGGGGACGATAAGGCTTGGCAAGAGGTTTAAATGATAAGTCAAAATGTTAGGGAACCTGAATTCACAGGCTCTGCAGTGGTAGGCCAGAGACATGTTTAAGGGCTACTTAAGTGGGTGGCACAATTAGTGCTGCAAGCCTCCTATTAACATTTAATTTACGGGCCCTGACTATACGGTATATAACTTTACAAGGGACCTACAAGTAAATTAAATATGCCAATTATGGATAGACCAATGTTACCATGTTTTAGGGGAGAGATAATGCATTTTAACACTGGTCAACAAAAAGATTTAGAAAAAAGTGGAGGGTGAAAGGCAGACAAATCTGGGATGACTCTGTAGAAAAAGCCATTTCCAACACAACCTCCCTCCAGACTAAAGCTAGAGCAACCTAACCAATATTGGACCTCACTGCTTATGACAATAGAATGTGGAAAATGGCCCACTACTGCAGGGGTACTTGCTAGTTCTACTCCTGTCTGAACCCAGTGTGGTCCCTCCATCTATGCTCTCTGGGGCCACTAAGTTAGCCCATGGGGAATCTTTCTAATAATTTGAAAACCCTACCTGTGCAGCACCTAACCTTTATTTGCTCACAGATGCATCCCAGTTCCAGTAGGCAGACAGTACTACCAAGGCCAACAAAGTGGTGTGGTCCATTCCAACCCTTTCATCTGTTTTCTGTTGCCAACCCATTCAGGGTTTTCTGTACACGTTGGTTTCTCAGAGTGGGGGTAGTAGCCCCAGGTGCCTTGCATTCTTTCTCCAGTCTCCCTCTCAGCAGTTCAGTGGTGGTATCCTGCATCTGTACCCTTAGGTGAACAGGAGTCAAGGATGAATCCTCCATCTCGCTGCCCCTCCATCTGGGGTTTTGTACCCTCCATTTTGGAGTGATACCCTCAGAAAGCTGAACTATCAGGGTACTTGTGCAGCCACGATGCTCAGTTCTCCCACCAGTTCAGGGGTGATATCCTGCAAAACATGTCCTCTAGCCCAGGGTCTGCACCTTTAGGCTGAACATGTCCTTGACAAGCCAGGACTTCCAGAGGAGTACACCTAACCGCCCCGCCCCCCAGGGACACACACTCTGCATGTTATGTACAAGAGTTTGTCTGGCACAGGTCTCCTGACCCCTCTCCATGTGACAGAGCATGGAACTCCCAGGCCAGAAGTGGCCTCAACAGGTCTATTAAAACAGCACCTCTGATTGAGCAAAGTGTTGACATCTAGAGGAGGCTGTAAATTCACTGGTATAGAACAGCATCTGCATTAAAGGAGTGATTTGCCGGATTTGTCACACACTTGTGGCAATTAATCTTGTTTTTGCAGGAATCTGCTGCAGAACCCACTTCTGAGGCCCAGGACTGGAAGGGTCACCTCCAGCAAGGGTAGGACTCACAGATGGCAGAGTCCAGCAGCACTGGGAGAGTTGCAGTCAGTCTTTGGTGTAGCTGAGACTGCAGAGGAACAGGGGTAAGCAAGCAAGCCCTTAGAGTCACTCAGGGTTCAGGAGGATGGGTCCATCTTGTCCTCAGCACAGCAGAGATCAGCAGAAGGCAGCTCAGCAAAGCAGAGAAGCAGTTACTTGGAATAGTCAGTCAAGGCAAATCAGCAATCCTCAAATCCTTAATGTACAGCAGCCTTTCCTCCATTAGAGTTCTTCCTAAGTCAAGAATTGCACTGATTTGCTAGAGCCAGAGGCCCAATGCTTATACTCAAATGTGCCTTTGAAGTAGGGGTGACTTCAAAGCAGCTCCTTGAAGTGCACAGAGATCTTTTCTTTCTATCCCTGGTTCCAGACTACCAGTAGGGGGTAGTCAGCCCTTTGTGTGGGGACAGGCACTTCCCTTTTGCGGTTTAAGTGTTAGCTCCCTATCCTCCCAGCCCAGAAAGGCCCATCAGAATGCAGATGAATGCGTGTTAGTTTTTTGCTACACCCGCTCCTCCTGTTTCCATGGCTGTCTAGAGGGAAAGCACAACGTGTAGCTGCCACCTAGCCCAGAAGTATATTAGAGACAGGCTGTAGTACTCACAGAGCAATAAGAGCAGATGAATGTTCACTTTCTAAAAGTGACATTGCTAAAATAGTAATGTTAAATCTGACTTTATCAGTAAAGAGGATTTACCATCACCATTCCAATGATATGAAACGTAATGTAACTACATCTTTCTGATCAGGAATTACACCTTAAAAGTATATTAAGGAATTTCCAATGTTGATCTATGAGAGGAGTAGGCCTCACAGCAGTGAAAAACAACAATGGGAGTTTTTCACTACCAGGACATGTAAAACTTAAAAGTGCATGCCCTGCCTTTTACTTAGATAGCAAGATGCCCAATGGGTCACCTAGGCCCTACCATAGGGGTGACCTATATGCAAAAAAAGAGGAGTTTAAAGCTTGGCAAGAGGTTTTAAATGTCAGGTGGCAATGAAGGTGCAAACACAGGCTCTGCAGTGGCATTCCTGAGCCATGTTTAATGTATACTTAAGTGGGTGGCACAATCAGTGCTGCACGCCCACTATTAGCATTTAATTTACAGGCCCTTGATACGTGCTATTCCATCTTACAAGGGACTTACAAGTAAATGAAAATGCCAATTGTGAATACACAAATGTTACAATGTTTTAGGGGAGAGCACATGCACTTCAGCAATGGTCAGCAGTGGTAAAGTGCTCTGAGTCAAACTGCCAACAAAAAGATATAGCTAAATGTGGAGAGTAAAAGGCAGAAAGTTTGAGGTTGACCATGGAGAAAGGGCGATTTCCAACATGAATGTAGAGTGTAAATTATTGTGGGAAGATTCAACACTGGAATAGAGAACGTCAATAGAAT
The DNA here is from genome assembly GCF_031143425.1 of Pleurodeles waltl. Lineage (NCBI taxonomy): Eukaryota > Metazoa > Chordata > Amphibia > Caudata > Salamandridae > Pleurodeles > Pleurodeles waltl. The sequence continues at coordinate 886,296,959 of NC_090450.1, forward strand.
CTAAATAGGATTCAGGTGAATTCTGAACAAGTTCAGCAAACCTAACAAAACACTATGGCCCTCATTATGACATTGGTGGTAAATCCCACTTACCGCCATGCTGACTGCTGCCAACATACTGCCGCCGCCGCGGATATCCGCTAACCATATTGTGACACACAAACACCAATCCGTCACTATAAAGTCACACACACAAATCCGCCAGCCCAAAGGTTAGTGATAAACTGGCGGTATCAAGACCCACACCGTTATGCCAACAGAACAACGCCCATAACATTATGACCCACGAATCACCACAGTGGACATTCAATGGCGGTAAACCATTGGCGGTACATACCGCTGCGCTCAAAATACACACACACATACGAAACAACGCCACATTGGACAATTCAAACTACACACACCTGACACCCATACACACCACACCCACACACCCACACCACTATAAAACACACACACACATTACCCACAACCCTTTATGACTACATATAATTGCCACCAGAGAGTGAAAGCAAGAGCACCCACACAACAAGAGCCACATACCACCATCACCTATACACCACCCACGCACCTTACATCACACACCCCAACACATCACCCTATACACCATCACACTACATCCATGGCACCACAACGACACCCCAGATTCTCTGAGGAGGAGCTAAGGGTCATGGTGGAGGAATTCATCCGGGTAGAGCCACAGCTATTTGGATCACAGATGCAGCAGATATCCATTGCTAGGAAGATGGATCGATGGCGGAGGATCGTGAACAGGGTCAACGCCGTGGGACAGCACCCTAGAACTAGGGATGACATCAGGAAGAGGTGGAACGACCTCCGGGGAAAGGTGTGTTCCATTGCAGCAAGACACCAGCTCACAGTACAGAGGACTGGCAGTGGACCCCCAACTCCTCCGCCACAACTAGCAACATGGGAGGAGCAAGTCTTGGCAATCATGCATCCTGAGGGCCTGACCAGAGTAGGAGGAGGACTGGACTCTGGTAAGTCAACTTTATACTACTACTCCCCCCTACCTGCATGCCATCACATACCCCCACCCTCACGCTCACTCCCATCACTCCACCACCTCCCACACACCCCACCATCACATCTCACTCATCCCAATGCCAAACCCTGTATGCTCTAACAATGCATGGACATCATTCACAGCCCTGCATGGACACCTATCACTACAGTATGCACACTAGCGACAATCAGTTAGCCCACCAAATAACAACTCACACAAGCCAAAGATGCCAGGGCAATAACAACCATGGAGGGCAACCCACCCATGCACAATATGTCACACACAGAAACAATAACACTGCATTTACATCCCCACAGGTATCCCAGCCAATGTCACCAGAGAAGAGGTCCCAGCAACATCCAGTCCCCCCACAGAAGAGGCCCACAGTGATGACAGCAGCTCGGGTCACCTGAATCTGGATGACCAACCTGGCCCATCAGGGACCTCCAGACAGTTGGTTACCCAGGCACTGTCTCACATCACCACAGAGCCTCCCCCCTCAGGAAACACCACCACAGCAACCCCCAGCAGGCCCATACCTCTGTCCCCAGGACACGTCAATCAGCAGTGTGTCCACCACTACAGGGACCCCAGGCCACCCCACAAACACAGGACAATCAGGGACCTGGGGTCAGTGGCAGTGGGCACACGGTTCAGGAGACAGAGGCACAGGACAACAGGGAAGCTGGGAGGACTGCTGTGCGCCAGGGGGAGGAGAGGCCCAGGGAACCGACTCTTCAGGAGGCCCTCAACGTGATCCTGGGAGAATACTAACATTCCCAGGATACGTTGGGCCAGATCCTGGACAAGATGCAGGAGAACATGCAGCTGCAGGAGGGACAGTACCTGGGGATCAGGGAGGACTTGAAGTCCATTAACACCACCCTGGTCTCCATTGCAGGGGTGCTGGCAGACATGGCAACAGTATGAGGGAGGCAGTGGCACACCAGCAGGCCCCTGACACTAGCCAGACTACTGAACAGCCCTCCACCTCTGCTGAACAGCCCTCCACCTCTGCTGCCGCTAGAGGACAGGAGGCCCTGCCACAGGACCAACAGGCCACCAGCACCCCTATCCCTGCAGAAGGAGAACCACCCTGCAAACGTTCCCTGTGATCCAGGGAGAAGCCAGAGACTATTGCCAATACACCCGCCAGGGGGATAAGACTCTCCTGATTGTCCCCCACTCTGTCACCCTGTCCACCTCAAACTGCCATTGCTCCCCTTCCTATGCTGCTTTGGACAATGCACCTGTGCTACAAATAGACTGGACTCTAACCTGGACTTTCCTCCACCATCACACCAGCCCGTAGCACTTCCCCCTTTTTGTCAGAGCACTGCAATAAACACAGTTTGAAAAAATACAAGTATGGAGTATGTCAAAGATTTAAGTGTGTATTGGTTTAACAAGCTTTAAACATTGCAATTCAACTGTACAGTAATATTAACATAGGAAAGACCTGTAGTTGGCTGCAGTGAACACACCAAGAGCAATAGTGGGGCACCAACATCTGCAGAAAGAGATGCCAGTGGGTACAGTGAGTGGGCATAGAAGTAGGAATTCACAGCCTGCCAGTGACAGTGTCACACATCAAACTGTCAATGAAATGTGAAATAACACTATCTTACCTGTGTGTCATTGGAAGTATTGATGAATGACTGCACTTCTGTTGTCCTCATCCTCATCCTCTGCCTCCTCATCTTCACTGTCCACAGAGACAACTGCTGCCACACGGCCATCTCCAGCCTCCTCCTCCTGCAGAAAAGGCACATGGTGTCTCAAGGCAAGGTTGTGCAACATACAGCATGCCACGATGATCTGGAAGACCTTCTTGGGGGAATAGCACTGGGATCTACCTGTGAGATGGAGGCACCGAAACCTGGCCTTTAGGAGGCCGAAGGAACATTCAATAATCTTTCTTGTTGCCCATGTGCCTCATTGAAACATTCCTCAGCCCTTGTCCTGGGATTCCTCACATGGCTCAGTAGCCATGATAGGTTGGGGTAACCAGAGTCACCTGCAAATATTGAGGGATAACTGTTAGCCACACACTATCCCTTATGGCCCACACCATACCCAAACAGCAACATCCACTGGGTGGGAATCAGGGCTCACCTATTAGCCACACCCTGTGCCCCTGGAGCTGGGCCATCACATTTGGGATGCTGCTATTCCTCAGGATAAAAGCATCATGCACAGACCCAGGATACTGTGCATTGACATGGGAGATGTACTGGTCTACCAGGCACACTATCTGCACATTCATGGAGTGAAAGCTCTTTCGATTTCTGAACACCTGTTCATTTCTCTGGGGGGGGGGACAAATGCAATATGTGTACCATTAATTGCCCCAATTATGTTGGGGATATGTCCCATTGCATAGAATTCAGCTTTCACTGTGGCCAAAGCTTCCACCTGGGGGAAAACGATGTAGCTGCGCATGTGTTTGATCAGGGCAGACAACACTCTGGTCAGCACTATTGAGAACATTGGCTGTGACATTCCTGCTGCCAAGCCCACTGTCACTTGGAAAGAACCAGTTCCCAAAAAATGGAGCACTGATAGCACTTGCACAAGAGGGGGGATCCCAGTGGGGTGACAGATAGCAGATATCAGGTCAGGCTCCAATTGGGCCCACAGCTCTGTGATTGTGGCCCTGCCAAGTCTGTAGGTAAGGATAATGTGCCTGTCCTCCATTGTTGCCAAGTCCACAAGGGGTCTGTACACGGGGGGATGTCTCCATCTCCTATTCATCCGCCGCGGTTCCAATCTATGGGACAAAAGAGTGAGTAGCTGGTCATTATCTCTACATTCTAACCACTACAGTTCAATGCATATTGTGATTGTCACAATATTTTGGTGACATATGTCCAGAATGTGAAATTGTGAACTTTGACACAGTTAGGATCCATGGCCTGCCCCCCCCCCCCTGAAAAGGCATCCGCCTGTCTAGTATGGAGGGACAAGTGGAAATTAGGTAATTCAGCCGTGCAACTCCTCATTGCTTTTCGTTGGCCCTATGGGGTACAGTGGCCAATGATGATGTACGCCGGCCGTGACAGTATGCACCGCCGCAGACGTCACCACCATTTTGTATCTGTTCACTCACTTGCTACCTGACCTTCAACACGAGAGGACCTACACTGCATGTGCTACTGTGACCTGTGTCTGGAACCTACCATGGCTCGTATGACTGGGGAAAGGGCCCCTGCCTTCACCTGGGCGGAGTTGGAACGACTGGTGGATAGGGTCCTACCCCAGTACCGACTGCTGTATTGGCCTCCAGACTAACAGGTGAGTACATTGTGAGTACGATGCATGGGGCATGAATGCATGGAGTGCTGTGTGTAAAGGCCTTGTGTAGGTGGGGGTTGGTGGATGGGTCCTGGGCAGCGTGCAGCAAGTATGCTGGGGCATGTCTGTGCTAATGGGGATGGGAAGGGGCATGGTGGGCCATGACTGTAACAGACAGGACGGTCTGACTAATACCTTTCCCTGTGTCTATTTCCTCTGCAGGTCAGCGCCTATCAAAAGAAGGGTATATGGAGTGCCATCGCCAAGGACGTGCGGACCCTAGGGGTCTACGGCAGGTGGAGCACCCACTGTCACAAACGGTGGGAAGACCTGAGACGCTGGGCATGGAAGATGGCAGAGGCCCAGCTGGGAATGGCCTACCAACGAGGAAGGGGTGCCCGTCAAACCCTGACCCACCTGATGGCCTGCATACTGGTGGTGGCCTATCTGGAGCTGGATGGGTGCTTGGGGGCATCACAGCTGCAACAAGGGGGTGAGTACAGTGACCTTCATTACTACTTACACCTGGTGGGGTGGTATTCGGGTGGGGGATGTGGGCCTGTGGGTGCCCCTAGGCCGGGCCTGACATTGCAGAGTAGGTCCCATGTTGGGCAGGATTTTGATGTGAAATTTCTCCAACCTAGCTAGTAGGCATCCACTACTGGGCAGGGGTGTGTGGGTCCCAGGTATGCTGCAATTGGCGATATCTGTCCCTACCCCTAGCATTGTAACTGGTAGTTCATTGCATAGTGCGTAGGGCCTTTCCTTGTGTGTGAGTGTGTTGTGTACGCCAACAGTGGTGTTGGTGTCGCTATTGACCAAGTGTATCCTTTGTCTCTCTCCCCCTTTTTGTTTTGTCACCCTGTCCTAATGTGCATTAGTATCATCTGGCGGAGGAGCAGAGGCACCGGCGACGGAGGGAGCTGCATCCCACAGGACCCAGGAGGCAGAGTCCACCGACGGTGAGTGCACCAGTGGGACGGAGGGCGAGGGGAGCACCACGGCAGAGACTGGAGGGGACTGTTCAGACACTGGAACCTCCTCCGATGGAAGCTCCCTGGTGGTGGCAGACACCTCTGTGCCCACCCCAGCTACAGGTAGAGCCGCCACCCCGTGCAAGCACCGCTCTCCCAGCAGCCGCTCAGTGAGTTTCCCGTGCCCGCTCACCCAAGAGGGTGGGCATCTCCTTTGCCCCAGGCATCTCAGGCCCTGCCCTAGTTAGCCCTGCTGCCCTGAGTGAGGAGGTTATTGACCTCCTGCGATCCATCTCTTTTGGGCAGACAACCATTGTGAATGCTATCCATGGGCTGGCAGCTCAAATGCAACAGACCAATGCATTTCTAAAGGGCATTCACAATGGCTTGGCGGCCAAACAGAGATCAATCCAGGATCTGGCCTCCTTTCTGATGGCAGCCATTGTTCCTGTTTCCACCCTCCTCCTCCAACTTCCTCTTCCCAGTCCCATTCTCCTCAACCCCAACCTATCCCATGAACACAGGCAGACGAGCATGCACACAGGACAACACACAAGAGTGAATATGGCAAACACAAGCACCACAGTTCATCCCACAGGCACTCACACAGGCCACCAGCCAGACAGACAGAAAGGGTGCAAGCCCCAAGTGCTTGAAGGAAGGGTAAGGAGACATCCCCAGCTGCTGCAAGGAAGGCCAAGGAGCCAGCCCCAGCTGCAAGAAGGAAGTGCAAGGAGCCACCCCCAGCTGCTGCCAAAAGTAGCAAGGAGCCATCCCCAGCTGCTGCCAAAATGAGCAAGGAGCCATCCCCAGCTGCTGGCAAGGGGTCTGCACCAGCAGGCAGTAAGGACAAGGGGCCTGGTGCTGGGACTCTGTCAGAGCCCACACCACCAACCATGGTGTTGAAGCCGTCCAAAGCTGGAAGGGATGGGCTGGATAACCACCACCAGCAGCACCAGTGGGCAGCCGTCAGAGGCTGCAGGGGATGGGCTGGAACCTTCCCCCACCACCACCTCCGTCAGCAGCACAGCCACCAGCACCACCACCAGCAGCAGCACCAGTGGGCAGCTGTCTGAGCCTGCAGGAGATGTGCTTGACCCTCTCCCACCACTACCAGCAGCACCACCACTGAACAGCCGTCCCCGCCGGCAGACATTTTGTAGACCTGCCTCCATGGGCTGTTGTGCTGCCTGTCTCCTGCAAATCCTGTGGGAATGACACCCACCTGAGAGACTGTAACCTTGCACTCCCCAAGATCTGCATCACAGGGCACCATGCCCCCCTCCAGAAACAGTGGAGATGCCATCCGCTCAACCCATCCTCCCCAGGATGAAGATCACAGGGCACAATGCCCCTCCAGAGCCAGTGGAGAAGCCATCCACTTGAGAGACTGTGGCCTTGCACTTCCCAGGACAAAGCAATGGGCATGTTGCCCCCTCCAGAGCCAGTGGGGAAGTCACCCAATTGAGAGACTGTGACCTTGCACTCCCCAGGACAAAGCACAGGGCATGTTGCCCCCTCCAGAGCCAGTGGGGAAGTCACACACTTGAGAGACTGTGTCCTTGCACTCCCCAGGACCGGGCACAGGGCATGTTGCCCCCTCCAGGACCAGTGGCGTTGTACCATCTGCTGGCTGAGGTGCCCCCATTCCCCGTCCCCCTGAGGTGCCTGCCTATTTTCGACATGATACCCCTGCAGTGTTCTCTCCGTGTTGTTGCAGGAGTAAAGTGGGGCCTTGGAATTTGTAATGTGGCCCTGTGGCCAACGAACATTGAGGACTGGGCAGTGTCCCTTCATTTTTAAATATGTATATACTTTTTGATTTGGATCACGTATTGCTACTATTTTATCTTATTACACTCACTTTTATCTATTGGAGTTGTCCTTGCATTATTCCTGAGGGGTATGGGGTAAATATGTTATGTTACTGCATCTGCTTGTGTGTATGGTGTTGGGGGTTGGGGTGTTGCGTGTTGTGTGTGTGTGTCACTCTCTTTTTCCTCCCACCTCCCCTGTGTGATAGACGACTGTACTCACCGTGGTCGTCTTCGCCGTCATTGGTGTTCGTAGTGGAGCAGGACGTAAATCAACATTGGGAATATGTGCAGCTCGGGCTCCATGGTGTCGTGGTTCTTCCCTGAGTCTTCACAGGTTAGTCCTTTGACTTCTGAGATCTGTTTCCACCAGGCTTTTGATGTCATTGGGACCGCCACGAAAAAGGTGGCAGTTTCCTGTGTCTTAATACAGTGGGCGGAACATTGTCTTCCTTCTGGCTGTAGGCGGTTACCGCTGTGGTGCCTGTTGATTCCGCCCTGGCGGTCTGTGTGTTAAAGTGGATGTCTGTTTGAGCTGTTTCTGCCATTGTCATAACTTGGCAATATTTACCGCCTGCCTGTTGGCGGTATTACCGCTACTTTATCACCATTCGCCAGGGTTGTAATGAAGGCCAATGATTTGAATGACAAGATGAAAGGGAATAGTTCACATTAATGGTGTCTGGGGCAAGGGAGGATTGCTTGTTTGATGTATCCTTGGAGGTAGACCACAGTGGCCCGTATATTGATGAATTAGTCAAAGGCATTTCATTTTTGATTGATACTAGACTTCCCATTCTAGAATTCATTCTTTGGGAATCCCAACATACTCCTCTCTGGAATACAAACCCAAGTTGTAGGGATCAGTAATAAACAAACTGTGAATCAGATTACAGCAGAAGTTACGGTTAAAACAGGTCAGATGAAAAGTAAACATCAGTTTATATTATGTGATTTGAGTCCCGTAAATTTACTTGGAAGGGATCTTCTTTGTAAGATGAATGGTGTTATTATTTTTACACTGGTTGGTGTTGCAATAGAGATGCAGGATGAAGATTCAGTTTTTAAAATCAGTTCAGAAGATTTAAGAGTTGAAGTGTGCCCAACTTTCACAAAAGATGATCTACCGCCAGATTTAAGACATACTGTCCAAGAAGAGAAATTGGATTATCCTGGTAGAGCGACTAGATTGATTAAAAGGGCAGAACCAGTGAAAATAAAGAATAAACCAGATGTAATATTTGCTAGAACTAGGGTGTACAAGTTTACTAAAGAGGGGGAATAGGAATAAAACTGGTGATTGAAAAAAATGATAGAGCAGGGAATTCTTTCAGAAGTGTTTGGTAAACCTTGCAATTCTCCCATGATGGGGATAAAAAGATGCCTTTTCTCCAAATGGGTCGAAGCATTATCCACTGGAAGAGCAGATAGCCTTACAGTTACCCGATTGTTGTTGAGGAAGTTTACACTAAGATTTTTCCTCCAGATTTTTATTGGGATTGATCATGGCACGCATTTCAAAAATTAGCTTTTGCCCAGGTTTTGAGATCAAGCAGAAATTTTATTGTAGTCATCAACTACTATCTACAGGCTTGGTGGAATGTACAAATGGCATTCTCAAGAATAAACTGGCGAAAGCCTGTGCTTCAACTGGTCTAAAAAGGCCAGATGCACTTCTCTTTGTTTTGATGAATATGAGAAGTACAGGAAGACAGGCGTATATTTCCATGAAGTAGTGATGGGCAGGGCAATGAGACTCGAATTTGTACTCTCAAACGCACTAGTTTCAATAACTGATGATATTATTCTGGATTAATGCAGTGGTCTAGCAGATATGGGGAATTCTGTCTCTCATCAGGTGAATGTGTCCACTGAAAACTACAGTGATACACCCTGCAATGGACTAATGCAGGGGACTGGGTGGTTATCTGTAATCAGGATGATAAAGGTTGTCTTGAGGAAAGATGAAGAGGCCCTTTCCAGGTCATATTTACAACAGATAGTGCTGTCAAGTGCACTGGTGTGCCTCAGTAAATCCATGCTACTCACTCAAAGATATTAAGAGTAGCTGAGGCAGTCAATAAGATGAATGACCAAAGCACAGAGTCTGCACAAGATCAAGTTCAAAGTCTACGTCAAGTTCACAGTGTGAAAGGGGGTGAAGATTTTTGTGGAGCTGCTGAAGAAAATGTGCAAGGACGTGTGTGAAAATTGCAAGTGACTGAAGTTCAGAAGCTGCGATTCCTGAAGTCCAGTTACAGATTGATCAGAGTGAAGGGCTACTCCCAGGCAAAAAAGTAAAGATGGGTGGCCACAAGAAGAAGCAAACTGATCAAGGCAGTAACAAATTGCAGTTGAAAATAAAAGTGAAAAATACCCCTTCCTGAAGGAAGAGATTCACTGTGGAAAAAGCAGACAGTGACAAAGTTGATCACACTACAAGCTTGAGTTCAAGTCAGAGCTCAGAATTGAGCTCAATTAAAAGTGAAGAAGAATATAATATAAGAATTGAAAGATTGCTATGTAAAAGGAGAAATGTGACGATATTCCAAGAAAGAGAATTTGTAAACGGAAGCACTGAGAACCACAAAAATGACTTAGGAGACTTTGAGAGACAATTTAATTCAGAAATGAGTGAGAGTGAATCTCCAATTGCTAAAAGATCAACCAGAAGGAGAGTTCCAAATCGGTATTGTCAATGGAATTGGTTTAGATGGCTGACTGAATATGTGCTTATTCTCTATATAAATGTATGCTCTACTTGTTCTTGTGCTTTTTCTTTTTCAATTCGTTTGACAATTGTGTGTCTCTCACTCTACTAATTGCTACTTAATTCAAGTTCTAGAAATATTCAATGAGCATATAGGGCTATTTCACTCTTGGGGTTATAGCCTTTACTTAAATGAATCCCACTAGATGTTTGTTGTTTCCTTGTATTGAACTCACCCTAGTCTTGTGGGCAGAATGGGTGGTCCTTGTTTTTGAGTGCAAATTCTTCATCATGCACATACAACAGTATTCCTACCAACAATAAAGCTCAACAACATAACATGTCAATCATGTCAACATTTAAAAAGTACTGCCACAGTGATGGCACCTAAGAAACATAGTTGTATATCATACAGTTAGTAAAACTGTGTGATTTCCACACAGGTGGTGCTGACGTCTCCTAGAGGACAGCTTTGAGATTAGAAAGGAGTAGATCTGGCACTTGCTTATATTATGACTTGTAAGATTTTCTCTTACTAGCCACTCGATTCGTCACCCACCCATCCATATAATCTCATCTTTGCTTGTTTTTTTCCACTTCCTCTTGGTACCTTCCCTCCTGCCATTTTGTTAATACGTTGCTGCATTCTTGCTGCATTCTTGTTCTGTCAATTTATGAAGGACAGTTCTCTTTGCCACTTGTTGCCATTTACCTCTTCCAATTTCCTCTGGGTCCACTTTCTATGACTTGGAAGGGGGTTAGTACCCCTTCATGTACTGTCATATTATTAATGCTACACGTCATATTGACCCACATGTAATTCTAAGTAATGCTATTTTTGACAATGGTCTTGCAGAACAGGTGTGGACTCAATGTCTTGTTTCACCACCTAACCCAACCCCTTTCCCTGTTACCCAAGGGACTGAGTTTCCAACCACTTACTTTCAGGAACACTGAGAGGTTGTTGGCCAGAGGGAGGCTTTGGAACAGCAGTTGGGGTTCAGGTGTTACCTGGAATCCTGGCACTATTCCCCTTGGGAGTACCCATCCAAAATGTTCAGATATGTGAAATACCCAGAATGATCACACTTGCAATACTTATCATGTTATCTATGTTTAAACGTACCATTTGCCACATCTCTCCACTTAATCCAAACTCCTCAACAGGATATAATGATACACACAGATTTCATTCCTAGGCATACCACTCAATTTCTCAAACAAGATCTGCAAGACTCATTCAACCAATCTTTTCCATGACAACCAAGTTTTTCCACATCTATCTGTGTAGTTACTATGCCTCAACATGAGACAAAGAATTGAAAGAATTGATACGAAAAGACACACCACCCATAACTTCACTGCAAAAGCTGGTCATTCAGTCAATGAGGTAAAGACCACAAATATAATTCTTGCCATAACCCCTCATCTGTATCACCAGGAAGTTTAGGATCATCTATCCATGGTTGTGGGGGAAGGAAACTGAACGTCAGTGTTGGCTGTCTGAAGACTGCCATATTATGACTTCTGGCTGCTCTCCGCGTCTATTTGGTGGGGAAACTGCCAGCAGCCATACTGGTGGTCAGCGGTCTAGTGGAGCTTGCTCCGCCGCCACGTCACCACAACAGCGGCTGCCGTATAACAACATTATAAACGGTGTGGCAGTGTTGTGTTGGCGGGGTGCTGGCGGCGGAGCAAGCGCCATGCACCCCGTTCCCTCCTGGATGACCACTGTGACCACCAGGTAAGGTGATCATCCGGCACGGGGGTGTTGAGTGTTGTGTGTGTAAATGGGTGTGTGTGTGTGTGTGTGTGTGAATGGAGGGGGGTGAGGGTGTTGTGTGTGCTTGTGTGCATGTGTGTGCAAGTGTCAGTGTGCTTGTGTGAATGCATGTATGAGGGGGTGGGGCGAGTATGTGTACATGTATGCAGGGGGTGTCATGGCCGTATGTGTATGTGTGTGTGAATGAGTGAGCGTGGATGTGTGTGTGTATATATGTAAGTGTGGTGTGTGATTGTGTGTGGATCAGGGGTGGAGGAGTTAGTACGGGGATCAGGGGCGTGGGAAGGTCAATACACAGACCGGGGGAGAGGTGGGCTTCACTGCTTGGGGTGCTTCTGATGGGATGGGGGGCCTCCTACATGGAGGAGGGTGTTGGGGAGTGCTATTGTGGAGACAGGAAATAGTATTCCTTTTGCCAGTATCCTTTCTGCCAGGGATTTCATGGTGGTGCTGCCGCCATGGAATCCCTGGTGGAAAGGATACTTATAATACCGCTGGTGGAGTTAGGTGGACCACCAGGTTGAAGGTGGTCAACCTTCGGCCAGGCGGTCCAACCCCCCTGGCAGTACAGATGGGGAACTGGCTGTGACGCAGCCAGTTCACCGATGCGGTCATAATTTGGCAGTCCTGCCCCGCCAAGCTGTCAGCAGTCTGACTGCAACCGCAGACGTGGTGCGGCAGGACCGACAAAGTCATAATGACCACCTGAGAGCTTAGCTGCCAGGTTTCTCAGAACCAAGTGTGATGTGCTGCTCCAATCCATATTTTTACTATGAATTCCAGTATTTATAGTCCTGTTTTATAATGGAATAAACAAGACTATTTGGATGCTTGGCAGGACTGTGATTGCAAGACTGTTTTCAACACCAGGTGATTGTGAAGGGATCTTACACAGTCAAGTTGAAGAATCTAGACTCACTTGTAAATATTATAAGTCTGACAATATTTAGAGTAGAGCCCTTAATCAATGCTTAGAGATGCTCTAGATGTCAAGGAACTGTGTGAGGACGGCATCACTGGAATACCACATAGTTATTTGGAAGGATTGCCACCACCATGCAACAAACTGGTGCAATAAACCTTGTAACTCTTACCATTGGCTTGACACTATGATAGCCATTACCTTCTCAAGGTCTCAAAGCATATATTGAAGCAAAGGTCCCTCACTCAGGTTCTCCATTGCCAAAGTGCACACACTCACCTATGAAAAGCATGCAATTTCAAATGCGGCCACTAGAAATTTGAATAACTTGATTCTAGCCCTTGCTTTTTGTGTGATTGGTAAAATGTTTTTTTTTTTAATTTGTAATTTTTTTGTCTCCATAGTTCTCTTACTTTTGCCATGTTGCCTTAAGGCACCAAGAGGCTTCAGCGGATGTTCAGATTAGTAAATAATATAGAATAACTTAACATAGGTGTTAGACCTGTCAGCGTTAGGGTAGTCTTGCACCAAACCCTTTGCCTTACTCTTTCTGTTTTTGCTGAACTTCCTTTTGCTAGCTTTAGGATTCTGCACCCTTTACCACTGCTATCCAGTGCTAAAGGTCCTATGCCCCGTGCTTTAAAAATGATGAAATTGGCTTACACTCAATTGGCATGTTTAATATACTTGTAAGTCACAAGTAAAGTGGGACTATGTGTACCAGGGCTAGAACATTAAATGCTACTAGTGGGCCTACAGCACTCATTGTGCTACCCACAGAGTAGCCCTTTAAACATATCTCAGGTCTGCCATTGCAGTCTGTGTGCAGGTTAAGCTGTCATTTCAACCTTGCAAAATAAATGCATTTGCCAAGCCTGAACCTCCCTTTTTAATACATATAGGTTTCCATTGAGATAGGCCTTAAACAGTTCATGGGCAGGGTGCAGTGCAGTTAAGAAGATCAACATATACTTTTAAGTTTTGATGGTTTGGTAGTGAAAAACTCCTAAGTTTGTTTTTCGCTGCTGTGAGGCCTACCTCTCCCATCAAATAACATTGAATTACCTTGTTACATTTAGCAAGTGCTAACTTTCTATCGAGAGCAGGTGGTAATGTCGAGTTTGGTCTCTAAAGAATTGCAATCTAAAACCCTTTTTATTGGTAAAGTCAGATTTTGAGTCACAATTGTGAAAATGTCTGTTTTGGAAGGTTGACCTTTTCCAGTCCTAACCATTCGGTACCTACAGCTTGAATCTTTGGTTCTATGACTAGGTGTAACTGGCAGATGGTCTTGTGTGTTACTCTCAGACGGTGAGACAAAGGGGGAATAGATGCTAGCAGGATGGGCCATCTCTAACTTGAAGGGGACAGAGCTGTTATCTACCCACTGGCACATCACAAAGACTCTGCCTCAACACTCTCATAAAGAGTTTCACACTAGTCTTTTGTGACTCCAGGCAAGCTGGGACCAGGACAGCGAGGTAGGAAATTCCGGACACCTTCATGGAGGACTATGGGGGAGGGGGAACTGTATAAGCTCCCTCCACTTCAAAGCTGGAACCAAGTATAAATATTGGACCCTCAGACCCAACTCTTCAGCATAGATCTGGAACTGTGGAAGACTCAGAAAAAGGACTGCTGTGCTGCTCTGCTGCAAGAAGGATTGTTACTCCGCTGCCCTGCTGCCCCACTGTCTGAGTGAGAAGGACTGGACCTGTATCTTGAACCCAGGACCATCAGATTGTCTCAAAGGGTTAGTTGCCTGGCCTCTTGATCAGAGCCTCAGAGGCAGGAAAGGCTCCAACTACCTGGAACCCTGCATCCTGGTGCTACCTGCTCTGAGTTTTGCCCCCATGTGGTGCTACCCCTGTCCTGTAGGCTTGAAGGTGGGTCTGAAGGTGCTTTGCCAGCCCAGCTGTGGTCTTTTGTGCAGAACTGATGCAGCACTATGTATCTCCTTGCACCCCGCATCAGAACCTCCTCTGTACAAGGCATCCCTGATGCAGGGCACCCACAGCTATTTGGAGCTGCAAGTCTCATCCTAAGATCAGGATCTCACATCACAGCCTTTCAGCCCCTTTGAACTACCGCATGATGCATCCTGGAGACAGGACTTCACTTTGCATCCCCGCAGCTCCTCGGAACTGCCTCTGCGCAATGTATCCTCAATGCACGAATCTCACAAGGCTCCTCAACCATTATTTAAGGTACGTTGTTCAGCGGGCCTAACTTGGTCCCTGTAGACGATCGGTACTCAGTTACAGTTAGCCTGAACTTGTGACTATGTCCCAGTCACCCTCAACCAGATAACCATAGTTGGTGCTTTTAAGAACACATTTTTACCTAAACCTTTAGAATTGCATGTGTACAGTTCTAGTGGCTGGATTTTTGTTGTTTTGCTGTCAAATAATGTATTACATTTTATTCTATTTTTCTAAATTGGTGTAGGATTTTAGTAGTGTTGTGTTTTCACTTTGTAACTGTTTTCATGCTGCATAGATACTTTATACATTGCCTCTCAGTTCAGCATGACTTATTTTGTGGCAAGCTACCAGAGGGTTAAGCAGAGGTTAATTTTGGGTTTGCTTGTGTTTCACCATGACAGAAATGTGTTTGCTGCTTGAGTAGGGTTCCTCCCCTTGGCCAGTAACCCAAAGGCAACATAAACACCTAATTTGCAATGGATTTGCTTGCATATCTAACGTGACCAATGCATTGGTCATAGATACACAAATCATGAGATAAAAAGCCACATTTGTACAGTAAGGCATTGGATTCCTCAAACATAAATGTGCACAGTGAATTCAATCCCACACACAATCCCTTCTCTCTACCCTAACTGGTGTGATGCCAAAGACACTACAGTGATTTGCTCCAGCTCAAAAATGGCACTATTGAACTAAACATCTAGCTGTGAAAGCAGTTGCAATATGTGATTTTGCATATTTGTGTATTGCCGGTGATCCACATATATGTCATTTATAATGAAGCACGCATTCATATGAAGCTCACTTTATGAAAAAATTCTATTTAGGCTAAAAAATATTGCCGCTGACTTAATCAACCAAATTTTATAAATGTGGACAGTTAGAAATCTGTAATAAGCATCTTGGTTAGACACACTACAACCAGTACCCAACTGTATAAGGACACATGCATTTTTATTACTGTGAACCATCATCATGGCATA
Source organism: Pleurodeles waltl (assembly GCF_031143425.1). NCBI lineage: Eukaryota > Metazoa > Chordata > Amphibia > Caudata > Salamandridae > Pleurodeles > Pleurodeles waltl. The sequence continues at coordinate 886,312,673 of NC_090450.1, forward strand.
CAATATCTCTCTTGTGACAAACAATAGCAAACACAGTAGTGAAAAAAGTGCACCACATAGAAAGGAAGAACAACCAAAGGATTGCTAGTTTTTCTCCAATCTCTGGTGTATCTCATAAAGAGAGACTCTTTAAAAATCACAAAACATTTATCCTTCCGGTAACTTTTCTTCATTTAAATCATGAAAGATAAGGTCTGTCTTTTAGACTGTCCAGACATTTCGACCCTGAAGAAGGATACCATGGTCTCATCAGAACAAACAGTGACCTGGGGAACTAATAAGGAGAGAGGTATTATGGAATGAAAGATTGACATTAGTTTTATAAAGAGCCATAAAAACCAAAATGGAGATTTTGACATACTGGTAGTTTTTAAATTCTGGTTCAAAAAGGATACATGACCACATCTTGGCTCTGTGCATAAATAGCTGGAAAAATAATAATAACTATAGTCAAGAGGGATGTACCTATATATACAAAGTGGAATAGACCCATTCTCCCATTGGGGCATTGCTTACCCAATACTGTGCTAAAAAATCCTTTTTAATATGGTACTAAATGACCTGTTATAACCAAATAAGCCAAGTGTAAACCAAGTGCTGAAATCAAATAAGGAAGGCTCAAGAAACAAGATTTACCTTCTGTTTCAAAAACGTGACCTAAAATGACTTGAAAGGTTTCCCTGATGAGGAACGCTATTCAGCACTACCCCCCGATCGGAAAGATAGAAGGAGAGTAAACTTCTAGCTCTTCTCTTTAAGTAAATACAGGAAGGAGCTAGCGCAGCATTCGTGCTCGCCCGAGGGGAGGTTTCATCCAGCACAGCTGAGATCATGCACACAACGCGTGCGTTCGAGCCCGCGAGCTATTGATAAGGGGAAGGGGGAGAAAATTAACGTTCCACAATGATTCATTGACAAAAAATAAGAGGACATTTTTAAAAAAAGAAAAATGTTCCATGCAAGAATTCGAATCCTATGCATATGGGGCTCATGAATCGAGGGTGATTTCATATAGTTAAATCAAAAGCAGCAAAGGAGAGCTTGCCTTTATTAGCTTGAGCATTCGGAGGTATTGGAATATGTACAATAGAAAAGGATAAACACATCCCCTGACTATGTGAAGGGCTGAGAGATCAAGAGGAGCAAAGTTGCTTCTCGTCATAAATCTACTTACTGTCAAAGTAGGAGGAAGAACTAGCCGCTACTTACTGTGGCATCTGTCTTAATATGTAAAACACAAAATGGTGTATATAATAATGAATGTAGGGGCAAGGCCTTGTGTTATTGGGAAGTCAGAATGTGCTGATTGCGACTAAATGACGGGGTGTCAGCCAGGCTTGCAATGGAAAGTGGTATGAAGGAAGGCTGGAAACACTACATTCAAGGTTCACCTATTACTACTGATATAATTAAATAATACAGTCAAGTGACACAATACCAACAACCAGACTGATATCTCAGAAGTCATTTAATCTGGTAAGATTAACAGAATGTTATTCCTGAGCTGGTCAAAGGTTGGGCAGTGCTTGCTTGATGATACACCCACATAGATACTTAGGGCCTGATTTAGAGTTTGACAGATTAGTTACTCCATCACAAATGTGACGGACCTACCATCCGCTGTATTACATGAACATGATTTAGGGGCTACAAGGGGTTGCAGCTGAGACCTCAAGCTTGTCCCCTGCGACCTCTGCCACTGCATTTGCGACCCCTGGCATTAGAGGTGGCAAAAATCAGTGCCAGAAACACAGGGGCAGCTCTTCCTTATGGACATCAGTTGGGGCTGCAGTCTCCTTGTTATTTTTGTCAAATCTTACTACACTAATAGTGAATAATAGTATATTGTTGTACAGTTAGCTGGAATATGACCCTCCTCAGCAGTTGAGGTAAGTAAGAATGTTTTTAAATGTATTGCGTGCATGGTGTAGGTCACATTATGTGAGAGAGTGTCTGTATATGTGATTGTGTACATATAAGTAAGTGTGTGTGAACAAATGTAAAGGTCAAATGGCATGTGATGTCACTTCCCCTATCCCTGACTTTTTTGTGACTTGACGTTAATGCTGTATTACAATTCCATTTTAGCTTAAGGAACTTGTAATATGGTGGTAGGCATATCCGTCATGTTTGTTACAGAGTAACACCTCACACTCTTAGATCGATCACAAAAGAAAAAACAACAAGCAGGAAACTTATAAGCAAACTCAACATTTGAAAAGGTTTTACAAAGACATGTTTTTTTTTTTTTTTCACAATCAGTGTACTTGTTTCAATGATTATTATTGTACACAGTAGTCCAAACCTGGCTCACTGACATGAATGTGAATGGACTTGAATCCAGTGCCAAGTCACTTGGATTTAGCATGGGTACAGACCTCACATTCATGGAACACATAGTTTACAAATCAAGATGTCCAGCTCTCTCTACTAAAAAAAGGCACTGTTCCATCCCAAAAACGACTTCAAAAATTCTATTCAATCCTTTATACTCTTACATCTGGACGGTGGTATCTCCATCTTTACAGCCTCCCAAACTCCAAGCTGCCCCTTCTTAATTGTATTCTACATGTCAAAGCTTAGCTCATTCAGGGTCTGATAAACTATGATTGTATCACCCCCTACAGTGCGGAAACTCCACTGGCTTCCTTTGCCTGCACACACATCTTCAAAAAACAGTTGCATCATCTACAAAACCATCACAACTGACACCCTCACCTTTCTCACTGACCAACTCACAGCTTACAGAGGTTCTCAGCAATCCTCAGCCAGGACACCATCATATTGGAGACAAACAAACAGTGCATAAATGAAAATTCATGCAAAAGAACTTGTCCAGCTAAGGAAGCAGAATTTGGAACAACAACCAGAATTCACAAGGACCACCCAAACCTTGCTCCCATTTATGAAAGAGCTGAAGAGGACATGCCTATTTAGGTAACACCCTATCATGCTGTATTAGTAGTCCACTTTTGCTCCAAGAACCCAGCTACCTATCAAATCACTCACTGACCCAATCTGCGCCCATGACTCTCTACAACTCTTTACTGCCTTCTGCTACGTTTGCTGGATGCAGATACCAAATTGATTCTTAAACATACGTATAAAATCAATATCCGTACCAGGGGCTATACAGAATATGCTAATATCTGAAAAAGATCAAGTGAAAGTACTAACAAGATTTATTGAACACCATACTTTCACACTGAAACTTGCATCTAATTATGGAAATGGTAAACCTCAATTTCAACACAGTCTGAGCAGTTATAAAAGAGAGTGGTTGGAACCTTAATTTTTATAATTTGTCTTTTATTGAAAGCAACTGGGTTTTGTAATGTCATGTGAGTGATGGGATGGAACAGAACATATTGACTGAAATGTTTGTTAATTGGCATATAGAGTGACAGAAAGAAATTAAAGCATTTGAGAACCACTATTATTAAAACAACTGATTATGTTTATCTGTTTGGCAATATAAGGAAACTGGTATATATAAATAAAGAGAGACAGAGACCGGGATCTAGAGCTATATATGTTTAATTAAATACGTGATTTTGATTTTATTGATTTTGGATGCATTATTTATTTCTGATGTGTTAGAAATGGGGGGCTTCTGGTTGGCTACAGTAAGCACCTAAACCTAACACTCTTGTCAGGATAAGCTAGTTACACACCTAAGATAACCTGTGCTCACCCTCTGGTAGCTTGGCTCAGAGTAAGCAGGCTTATCATTGGAGGCAATGTGTAAAGTATTTGTGCAACACACCCACACATCAAAACAATGAAGACATCACAAAAATACTCCACAAAGGTTTAGAAAACTAGGGATTATTTATGTGAATAAAATAAGGCTAGAATGACAAAAATCCAATTAGTATATCACGAGTTATGATTCTTTAAAGATAAAGGCTAAAACAATGGCTAATTTTAACGGGCTCCTCCTAGAGCTCTTACGCCAATTCCTTATAATGGTGTACAATGTACTACGTTTTCCATGGGACTCAGTGCATTGCTTCATTTAAGTACCATCGGTGAGTGAATACAGCTGCTGGTGCTATCGGTGGGCCTCCCACATGGGGCCCGCAGTGCTGCAGGTGAGTGCACGGTCATCCGGGTGTTGGGCAGCCAGAAATGAGGGGTTGGGTTGCACATGGCGAACAATGACTTCGGCGTTGCTGCTCCACTAGTTCTCACAGGTACATGGATGCTGCTCCTTCGGCGATCGCCAATGCAGAGGGGCTGCTCCTGCACTGATCATAGCAAAAACCAAACAGGGAATATTCACTTCCACAGAACAGGGGCTGAGGTGAAACCATGAGCTCACTTCTCTAATGTGTCTGTAGGTAACAGGCATGCCCTGAACAGTGCAGGGGGCTGAGATGAAGCACCACGCACACTTCTCTGATGTGCCAATGGGTAACAGGCATGCTCTGACTGATGCAGGGCACTGAGATGAAATCACAAACTCTTTGATGTCTCTGACACCTCAAGGAGAACCAGGGGCAAGCCAGCGAGTCCTTGAAGTCACTCTGGGTTTAGTCCTTGGTCCTTGGCAGGGCACAGATCAGCAAGCAACAGAGGGGGGAGAACAACAAAGCAGAGAAGCAGTTCCTGTGAACAGTCAACCCTGGCAGAGGTGCAATCCTTACAGCAGAGACGTCTTTACTCCAGCAGAGTTCTTAGTCCAGTATTGTTCTACTTTTGAAGGGTCAGAGCTCCAGCACTTTTACCAAAAAGTGCCTTTGATGTAGGGAATGACTTCAAAGGATTTCACTGAAGTGTACTGGTCCCCCTTTCCAGAGTATCAGTGGGGGTAATCAGCCCTTTGTGTTGGTCTCAGGCCACTACCATTTGAACTGTAAGTGTGAGCCCCTCCCAGCCTCCCTGCCCAAGAAGACCAATCAGTATGCAGATGAATGCAGATGCAGTTGTGTGTCCTGTGTTGTGGGTGTCTGGAGGGAATGCACAAATGTAGCTGTCACCCAGGTGAAACCAGATGTGTATTGGAGACAGGCTCAGGTACACAGGGCCGTGAGAGCAGAGGAATGCCCACTCTCTAAAAGTGGCATTTCAAAAATAGTAAAAATAAACCTGACTTTACCAGTAGAGAGGATTTATCATTACCATTCCAATTATATGAATCATGATGCAGCTACTCTTTTTGGATTAGGAATTGCAGATTAAAAATATATTAAATAATTCCTAATGCTAGGCCATGAGAGGAGCAGGCCCCACAGTAGTGTAAAACGACATAGGATGTTTGCCACTACCAGGACATGTACACCCCAAATGTACATGTCCTGCCTTTTACTTACATAGCACTCTGACCTGTGGGCTACCTAGGGCCTACCTTAGGGGTGATTTATATGTAATAAAAGTATATTTTAAGGCTTGGCAAGGAGTTTTAAATGCCAAGTCGAAGAGGCAGTGAAACTGCACACACAGGCCCTGCAGTGGCAGGCCTGAGATATGATTGCAGGGCTACCTATGTGGGTGGCATGATCAATGCTGCAGGCCCACTAGTAGCATTTAATTTCCAGGCCTGGGTATATGATATACCACTTTACAGCAGACTTACAAGTAAATTAAATATGACAGTTGTGGATACTCTATGGTTATCATGTTTAAGGGAGAAGCATATTCATTTTTGCACTGGTTAGCAGTAGCAAAGTGCTCAGTGTCCTGAAGCTGAGGCCAACAAAAAGATACAGCAAAAAACAGGAGGTGAAAGGCAAAATGTCTGGGGTAAGACCACCCTAAGGATGCCAGGTCTAACATGATGTCAGTTTTATCAAAGGGTATTTCTTCAAGTGGAACTGGTGACTGTCAAATAAATAGGTCACAAAAACTCCTCACCAAATTTAAGATGACCCTAGACATGTGACCTATAACATGCTACCAGGTCTCAACATAATCAAAATACATTGGAGACTGTAGGGTGGATAAGCCCTGCAACCCGACACTATGCTCTGCAGACGACAAGGCACTTAGAGCTGAATCCAGTCAACTCTAATGATGTCATAGATAATTACGGAACTGGTAGTCATTAGGTTATTATACAAGAATACCAGATTGTTCCCATAGATGCTCAACCTTTTCTCTTATCAGATGCATCCTGTGTACTAAATAACTCCTGAAGGATCCAAGGTTTGTCATAGAAATTATGGCCCTCATTCTGACATTGGAGGTAAATGCCGCTTACCCCCACGCTGACGGCCGCCAACTTACTGCGGCAGATATCCGTTCACCATATTATGACACACACACACCAATCCAACAGAATTCAGCCACATACACAAATCCGCCAGCCCAAAGGTCAGTGGTAAAGCGGCGGTATCAAAACTCACACTGTTTCGCCAACAGAACAACGCCCATCACATTATGACACATGAATCACCACATCAGACATTCAATGGCGGTAAACCATTGGCGGTACATACCGCTGCGCACACAATGGACACCCACATACAAAACAACACCACATTGGACAATTAAAACAACACTCACCTGACACACACCACACCCACACACCCACACCACTTTAAAACACCCACCCACATTACCCATAAGCCTTTACGATTACAAATCATTGCCACTAGAGAGACATCAAGACCACTGAGACAACTAGAGCCACACACTACTCACACCTTTACACCACTCATGCACTCCACATTACACACCACAACACATTACCCAACACACCCTCACCAACACACCTCACATAACACCCATAGCACCACAAAGACACCCCCGTTTCACAGAGGAGGAGCTAAGGGCCATGGTGGAAGAAATTGTCAGGGTAGAGCCACAGCTATTTGGAGCACAGGTGCAGCAGATACCCCAGAACTAGGGATGACATCAGAAAGAGGTGGAACGACCTACAGGGAAGGTACGTTTCATAGCAGAAAGAAACCAGCTCGCTATCCAGAGGACTGGACCCCCACCTCCTCCCCCACAACTCACAGCATGGGAGGAGCAAGTCTTGGCAATACTGCATCCTGAGGGCCTGGCCGGAGTCGGAGTCGGATTGGACTCTGGTAAGTCAACTCTCTACTATTATCACCCCCTACCTGCATGCCATCACCTACCCTCACCCTCACTCCCATCACCCACTACATCCCACACACTCCACCATCATATCTCACTTATCCCAATGCCAAGCCCTACATGCTGTATCAATGCATGGACACCCCTCACAGCCCTGCATGGACACTCATCAATAAAGCATGCACAGCATAGAGAACTAACAATCCCACCACACACTAACACACAAATTGAAAGCTGGCAGGGCAAATCCAACCATAGAGGGAAAGCCAGGGATGTACAATACGTCATACACATAAACCATAACACATAATTTTCATCCCCACAGGTACCCCAGCCAATGTCACTGCAGAGGAGGTGCCAGCACTATCCAGTCCCCCAACTGAAGAGGCCCACAGTGATGGCAGTAACTCTGGTCTTCAGGATCTGGATGATCTCCCTGGCCCATCAGGGACCACTGGACAGCTGGTTACCAAGTCCAGTCACAGACCACCACAGAGCCTCCCCATCAGGAAACAACACCACAGCACCCACCCAGCGTACCCACACCTCTGTCCCCAGGACACGTCAATCAGCAGTGTGTCCACCTCTACAGGGATCCCAGGCCACGCCTCGCACACAAGACAATCAGGGACCTAGGGTCAGTGGCAGTGGGCACACGGTTCAGGGGACAGAGGCACAGGCCAACAGGGAACCAACTCTCCAGGATGCACTCTCCAAGATCCTGGGAGCCTACCAACATTCTCAGGACACGAAGGGCCTGATCCTGGACAACGTGCAGGAGAACAGGCGGCTGCAGGAGGGACAATACCGGGGGATCAGGGAGGACTTGCAGGCCATCAACAACACCCTGATCTCCATAGCAGGGGTGCTGGCAGACATGGCCAACATTATGAGAGAGGCAGTCTCACACCAGCGGCTCCCTGTCACTAGCCCGACAGCTGAACAGCCTTCCACTTCCTCTGCCACTAGTGGCCAGGAGGCCCCACCACAGGACTCACAGGCCACCAGCACCCGTCCCCTTGCAGAAGATGAACCACCCCACAAACGTTCCCTGCGATCCAGACAGAAGCAAGAGACACATGCCAATACCCCCGCCAGGAAATGAGACTCTCCTGATTGTCCCCCTTGTGTCCCACTTCGTCACCCTGTCCACCTTGAACTTCCATTGCTCCCCTTCCTATGTCCCCTTGGACAATGAACCTGTGCTACAAACAGACTGGAACAATACCCTGGACTCTCCTCCTTCATCACCCCATCCCATTGTACTTTCCCCTTATATTTAAGCACTTCAATAAACACCCTTTGAAAAAAAATCCATTTGGAGTATGCCATGTATATCAAATATGTATTTTTTTTAAACAGGTACAAACATTGAAATGAACTGTACTTAGAATGAGCATAGATTAATGACCTGTAGCTGGCTGTAGTGATCACACCAGGAGTATTTGTCTAATCACCAACATCTGCAAAATGAATTGCCAGAGGGAACAGTAAGTGGGCATAGAAGTGGGAAATATCAGCATGCCATTGCCACACAGATTACAACCAAAATCATTGAAATGTCAAGTTGTACTGTCCTACCTGTGTGTCATTGGAAGTATTGACGGATCACAGATGTTCTGTTGTCCTCATCCTCATCCTCTGCCTCCTCATCTTCACTGTCCACGGGGTCTACTGCTACCATAGGGGCATCTCCAGTCTCCTCCTCCTGCAGAAAAGGGACATGGCTTCTGAGGGCCAGGTTGTGCAACATGCAGCATGCCACTACTATCTGGCAGACCTTCTTGGGTGAGTAGCACAGGGATCCACCTGTTAGATGGAGGCACCGGAACCTGGTCTTAAGGTGGCCAAAGGTTCTCTCAATGATCCTTCTGGTTCGCTCATGTGTCTCATTATAACGCTCTTCTGCCCTTGTCCTGGAACTCCTCACTGGGGTCAGCAGCCATGATAGGTTTGGGTAACCAGAGTCACCTGCAAATATTGAGGGACAAGATTTAGCCACACACTATCCTATATAGCCCACACCATACCCATACACCAACATGTACTGGGTGGGAACCAGGGCTCACCTATTAGCCACACCCTGTGCCTCTGTAGTTGGCCCATAACATGTGGGATGCTGCTATTCCTCAGAACAAAAGCATCATGCACTGACCCAGGATACTTAGCATTGACGTGGGAGATGAACTGGTCTGCCAAACACACCATCTGAACATTCATGGAGTGAAAACTCCTACGATTCCTGAACACCTATTCATTCTGCCGGGGGGGCACAAATGCAATATGTGTACCAAATATGTCCTGGAGGAATGTCCCATTGCATAAAACCCAGCCTTCATTGTGGCCAAATCCTCAACCTGGGGGAAAACAATGTAGCTGCACATGTGTTTTATCAGGACAGACAACACTCTTGTCAGCACGTTTGAGAGCATTGGGTGTGACATTCCCGCTGCCAAGCCCACTGTCACTTGGAAAGAACCAGTTGCCAGGAAATGGAGTACAGATAGCACTTGCACAAGAGGGGGGGTCCCAGTGGGGTGACGGATAGCAGATATCAGGTGAGGCTCCAATTGGGCACACAGCTCTGTGATTGTGACCCTGTCAAGTCTATAGGTGAGGATAATGTGCCTGTCCTCCAGTGTAGCCAAGTCCACCAGGGGTCTGAACATAGGGGTATGTCTCCATCTCCTATTCATCCGCAGTTGTAGGTATCTAAGGGACACAAGAGTGAGGAGGCTGTCACAAACTGAACATTGGAGCCACAACAGTAGTTTGCATTCTGTAAACATGTAATGGCCCAGTGTGATTTGTCCAGTATGTGCCTATTTCTCCTGTAACGCAGCATAATTCCATAGGGCTGCCCCCCCACGAAATGGTGTCCACCTGTACTGTGTAGAGGGACAGGTGGAAGTGAGGTAATTCTGCTGATGTTGTGCGCCGTGGTGGGAGGCGGTGGGGAACCGCTGTGCAAATCCTCATTGGTTAATATTGGGCCCTATGGGTTACAGTGGCCAATGGTGATCTACGCCGGCGGTGACGCTGTGCACCACCGCAGACGTGACCACCATTTTCTATCTGATTCCTCACTTGCTACCTGACCTTCCATAGGAGAAGACCTACACTGCATGTGCTGCTGTGACCTGTGTCTGAAACCTACCATGGCTCGTGTGACAGGGGAAAGGGCCCAGCCTTCACTTCAGAGGAGTTGGAGAGACTGGTGGATGGGGTCCTACCCCAGTACGGACTGGTGTATGGACCTCCAGACCAACAGGTGAGTACATTGTGGGCACAATGCATGTGGCATGCATGTATAGAGGTGTGTGTTACGGCTCCGTGTAAGGGGATGTCCTCCTGGTGGGGTACACATTGGGTGCTGGGCTATGTGTGTTCAAATAGTGCTATAAATGGGTATGGTAGGCCATATGTGTAACTGACTGGACTCTTTGTCTAATGTGTTTTCCTGTGTGTTTTGCCTCTGCAGGTCAAAAGAAGGGTATATGACATGCTACTGCCAAGGACGCCTGGGGGTCTATGGCAGACGGAACACCCACTGTCGAAACGGTGGAAGGACCTGAGACGCTAGGCACGGAAGATGGCAGAGGCCCTGCTGGCAATGGCCTCCCAACAAGGAAGGGGTGCCCATCAGACCCTGGCCGCCCTAATGGCCCGCATACTGGTGGTGGCCTATCCAGAGCTGGATGGGCTCTTGAGGGCATCACATCAGCCACAAGGGGGTGAGTACAGTGGCTATCATTACAACTTACGGCTGGTGGGACGGTATATGGGTGTTGGATGTGTGCTAGTGGGTGCCCCTAGGCCAGGCCTGACATAGCAGCGTAGGTCCTCTGGTGGCTAGGGTTCTGAATGGCTAATCCTGTCTACCTAGCTTGTAAGCATCCACTACCGGTCAGGGCTGCGCGGGCCCCAGGTGTGCTGCAGTTGGCGGTGTGTGCGCCTCCTCATGCCTTGGTGGCTAGCAATATCAGTGGTGGTGCAATTCATAGTGTGTAGGCCTGTTCCCTGTGTGTTAGGGTGCTGTGTACTCCAATGGTGGTGTTGGTGCAGCCGTAGATCCAGTGTATCCTTTGTCTCTCTCCCACCCTTTCTTGTTTTGTCATCCTGTCCTTATGTGCATAAGCATCATCTGGCAGGAGAGGAGCAGAGGCACCGGCGATGGAGGGAGCTGCAACCCACAGGACCCAGGAGGCAGAGTCCACTGACGCTGAGGGCACCAGTGGGCCAGAGGGCGAGGGGAGCACCACAACAGAGACTGGAGGGGAGAATTCAGACTCAGATACCTCCTCTGATGGGAGCTCCCTGGTGGTGCCAGACACTTCTGTGACCACCCCAGCTACAGGTACAGCAGCCACCCCCGTACAAGCACCACCCTCCCAGCAGCCCATAAGCGAGTTGCCCATGCCCAGCTCCCAGGAGGGTGGGCATCTGATTCGCCCCAGGCACCTCAGCCCCAGCCCCAGTGAGCCCTACTGCCCTGAGTGAGGAGGCTATTGACCTCCTTATATCCATCTCTGTAGGGCAGTCAACCATTGTGAATTCCATCGAGGGGCTGGCAGCCCAGATGCAACAGTCTAATGCATTGCTGGAGGGCATTTACACTGAATTGGTGGCCCAACAGAGATCGATTCAGGCTCTGGCCTCCTCTCTGATGGCAGCCTTTGTCCCTGTTTCTACCATCATCCCTCCAACTACCACTTCCCAGTCCCATTCCCCTCAACCCCAACCCATCCCAAGCACAAAGCCAGACGAGCATGCACACAGGACAACACCCAAGAGTGTCACAGGCAAACAAAAGCACCACACTTTATCCCACAGGCACTCACACAAACACCATCCAGTTGCAGACACAACAACATCCACTATTTCCACTGTCTCCCCCTCTTCCTCTTCCTCCACCTCCACCTCCACCTCCCACCCAGTTATGTCTACACTCACACCTGCATGCACTACAACATCATCCACTACCTGCATCATCACAACACCAAGGAGAACACCAATCTCACTGGCAGACACCTCCACAACAGCCATGCACACGTTCCCTGCGTCCTCTCCCACTGTGTCTGCCCCCCCTTCTAAAGGAGACAAACGCAAACACTCAGACACCCAACAACATACAGCCCATGCACCCAAATCCGGCACACAGACACCTCCAACAACCACTCCCTCATCCTCCACTCCCATTATTTCTCCGTCTTCCCGCCCCAATGTCCCTAAAAAGCTTTTCCTTTACACCATTGACCTCTTCCCTACCCCATTCCCCCGTCCTGCACGTATGGCCATGGTATCACAAACCTACCCAAGCACCTCAGCTACACAGTCCACGGGCCCAGTTCCATTCACACCTACTCATGGTGAAAAGGATTCCAGGCAACATACATTGAAGGGGAAGGAGCCTGCACCAGCTAGCTGAAAGGAGAAGGAGCCTGCACCTGCCATCCGAAAGGGGAAGGAGCCTGCACCAGCAGGCAAGAAGGGGAAGGAGCATGCAACAGTAGGCAAGAAGGAGAAGGAGCCTGCACCTGCCAACCGAAAGGGGAAGGAGCCTGCACCAGCAGGCAAGAAGGGCAAGGAGCCTGCAACAGCAGCTGTCACAGAGCCCCCACCACCAACTGTGGTTGTGCAGCCATCGCAGGTTGCAGGGGCTGTGCAGGAGCCCCCAACCACCAGCACCACCACAGTGCAGCCATCCAAGGGTGCAGGGGCTGTGAAGGAGCCTCCCACCACCACCACCAGCACCACCCCAGTGCAGCCGTCACCGCCGGCAGACGCAATGTGATCAGCCTCCATGGGCTGCTGTGTGGCCTGTCCACTCCATAACCAGTAGGGAAGACACCCACCTGAGAGACTGTGGCCATGCACTCCCCAGGACAAAGCACAGGGCATGTTGCCCCCTCCAGAACCAGTGGGGAAGACACCCACTCGAGAGACTGTGGCCTATCACTCCCCAGGACAAAGCACAGGGCATGTTGCCCCCCCAGAACCAATGGGGAAGACACCCACTTGCGAGACTGTGGCCTATCACTCCTCAGGACCAAGCACAGGGCATGATGCCCCCTCCAAAACAAGTGGGGAAGACACCCACTTGAGAGACTGTGGCCTATCACTCCCCAGGACCAAGCACAGGGCATGCTGCCCCCTCCAGAACCAGTGGTCCTGTTTCCGCTTCCCGCTGTGGTGCCCCCCCCTGAGGTGCCTGCCTATTTGCAAACTGATGCCCCTGCAGTGTTCTCTCCGTATTGATGCAGGTGACAAGTGGGACCTTGGACTTTGCCCTGTGGCCATTTGGCCCATGGGAACTGAGGACTGGGCAGTGTCCCTTTTTCTTTATTTTTGTAAATATCTGTAGCATTGGCTAAATTATTATTTCTACTGTGTTGATCTCATTACAATCATTTTGGTACATTCCTGTTGTCCTTGCATTATTCAGCCGATTTAAGGGGATTAACTTGTTTTCTTGTGCAGCTGGTTGTATGTATGGTGTTTGTGTGTGTGTGTGTGTGTGTGTGTGTATGGTACATGTGTGTGTCACTATCGTTTTCCTCCCCCCTCCCTTGTGTGCTATGCGGCAGTAGTCACCGTCATCGTCTTCCCCGGCATTGGTGTTCATGGTGGAGCAGAACGTAGAATATCATCGGAAATACTTGAAGTTCTGGTTCCATGGCAGCGTGGTTCTTCCCTGTATCTCCAATGGTGAGTCCTTTCACTTTTGTGCAGTGTTTCTGCCAGGCTTTTGATGTTATTAGTACCATCCTGGAAAAGGTGGTGGATTGTCTGGTCATAATATTGTAGCGGAACTTTGACTTCTGCCTGGCTGTAGGCGGCTACCGCCGTGGTGCCTGTTGTTTCCACTCTGGCAGTCGGTGTGGTACATTGGCTGTCTTTCGGCGATCTTTCCGCCATGCTCATAATTTGGCGGTAGTTACTGTTGGCAGTATTACCGCCACTTTATCAGTGACCGCCAGGGTCGTAATGAGGGCCTATGTCTTTATGTAAATCACTCTCTTACCCAGATAAGTCTGGTTCATGCTGTCAAAACTGCAAATAAACTAATAGATATAATTATAGTTTGATAGAAGTTGATTAGATTTGGCATAGTTCTGAACAACTTGGATTATTGCTTAGAGAATAGGAGCTGTATCCCAACCATGTGGTCCAAACTTTTTTTAATTCCCTCCCCCATACCCCATGTGTCGCTTGTAACTTATGTAGATTTATTTTCTTTATTCTATTTTGTGCTAGATGTTACCTTATCTCATCAAGATCATCCAACACCTGTATCTCAAAAAGCAAAAATCCGACTGTTTCAAGGACTCTTACAGTTGCAAGCCACTCTACACCCTGCCTCCCATGACAAATAATGCACGTTTGTATACAGTTATGTACTTTACTGTAGGTTTACAACCATATACCAAGACACGTTAACTGCGTTTGCAATTTCGATGTTATGAGCTATCTATCCGGTAATAGGTTTTGGGATATCTCCTCACATTTCCTTTTGCTGTCTGTACATGACATTTTTCCGTTAATTTTTTCTTTGCTTCTTAAATACTAATAACACATTTTTTTAACTAATGTAGAACAAGCGCTATAGATGGAGGCAATTTAAAATAGATTCATATATTTCTGTTGATGCTCTTGTTTTTAATGCCATCTGTATGTAAATAAAACGTTTCCCTCACTATAGGTCGACGTATATGGAATAGGGTTAGATCTGCTTAACTTCAGAGAATCTAAGAGTGTGAAAATGTTTTTCATAATTCTTACTCTCAACACACAGTACATAATAAACAGAGGAGATGATTGGTGGTAACCTGACCTGGAATGCTGCAACAAACAGATAAACCCCTACAGACCTAATTGTTCATGTACTATAATAGTGAAGGACCACCTTCTTGCTGCCTTTGTGTGCTATCAGGCATTATGTGGATCTTGTATATCGAGTAGGGAGAATCTTTATGCCTTAATATCATTGCCCAACTATTGGGGACAAACATATTGACAGGTAAGTATGTATAGGTTGTCCTTACCTAACTCAAATCTACATAGCTTGACAATATATACTGTGGTGTTAAGAATAGTAAAGTTATGCTTCCCTTTATGCACATATCTTTTGATATTAAAGTGCAACAATATTCCCCAACTAAATATTCCAAACTACAGCCACCAAGAATGTTAAAACAAACCCACTAAAATATTAAATGAAATGTTGAAAAAGTTTTGTAAGATTAATAAAACGTTCACTAAAGTCATTTCACCTTGCTTCATGTGAACATTTAACACATGGGCATGCCCTGCAATCAAAATTCAGGTGAGAAACCGGTATGGAGGCTCGTTCAAGTATTATATTTTTCTCCTGAGACATCTTCTGCTCTAGCCAGTCTCCCTTGGTATGGTTTCAACTAAAACCAGTCCCACACAGTGAAAAAACGGCGCAATTTCACAGCCACAAAATGTGTAGAATTGTACAGATTTTGCATTATGTGCAACATTTTTTACATTTTTGCATGTGTGCTATTGCATATGACCATTAGGAGTGGTTGCGTTATGTTGATCTATTGCAAATATTACTGTACCTGAGGTGGAACGAATATATATCTTTACTATGTGTTTAATGACATCACTGTCTGTTTTTTCACACACTTGAGACTCTATGGAAGGTTGTCCGGATGATTCCTGCATTTACAGCTACTCGTTACTGACCTGGCATCCCACCAGTGACTCAGCTTGGTTCTACGGCCCGCAATGATATCTCTCTATATATACGCTTTCTGTCTAAAGTTATTTTGCTTTTACCCAATCTCAGAAAATCTTTGTATTTAGTTGATTTTGATTCTGCTTTTATTGCTCTAATAACACAACTATGTCGTGGTGAAGACGTTTGCACTGTACAAAAAAATAAAATCAATCAATCATTAATCAGTATGTTAATGTTAAATAAAATCAAACCTCAGGGGGCCACGTGCTGCACCCAAGGAAACTGAAAGATAAAAATGTGAGTACTTTCAGTGCAAGCCACTTTTACTCTACAGTTCACAGTCCTGCTCTGGCAAGAGTTTCCCTTTTGCCTGAACACCAAATACTGGCATATTTAAGGGGACAGAATGTGCACATTGTTATCACTCACCTGCGGCTGTACCATGCGCGACTTCTTACAGCTCTGTGAGTAGTCTTGTAACACTGCCTTCAGCATGTGATTCATAATGAAGTGCGTATCAAATGCTCTTTCCTTGGTTGTGTACCAGGCTTGCTCAGACATTTTTCTCATTAATGGAAACTTCGTTTATCTCACAAGTACAATCTCTCATCTCAGTTCAATTGAATATGGAACCTACAATTCCGTCAATTTCAGAATCTTGTTTCAAACACAGTCACGAGGAAGGGCATTCAAATGACCCACTTAGCTACATTTTTGATTGTCTTTGAAAATTGTGCTGATGGTCTAGCCTTATTAATTGATAATCTTGAATGCCTGTTATATACTGACAACTAAGTATCCTTTGAGGAAAGCCTAATTATCCTCAGCATTCTCTTGTTGGAAGTGTGTATGTATGCAGAGCGCCAGGTGTAGCTGTGTTCGAGGAAACATTGCCTGAGACGTTGAAAACTTTAATGCCATGCAGTCAACCAATTATTTATACGGCACAGTTCAGTATAAGGGCTAAACATGATGACAATCCTAGAGTGAGGACTTTTTTTTACATTTCTTAGAGGCTCTAGGATTTATGCAATAAGTGGGGACTCCATCACATAAAAAGGACATACTTTAGAATTGTCGGGATGAAAACCCTTGGGTGCTTACCTCTGCTCGCTGGTCCCGTGCAGAGGGAGGCTACTCTAAATCTATAAAGCATATGTGTCTTCAACAGAACAAGAGGAAAGGGAGGGGGCAGATTGTAGTTGCCCCTTGGAATGAAGCCTTGCATCTAAATGGGACGCTAAACACCTAAGTGAAGACAAGATGAACTATTTGTCAAATGGAGCCACATGAGGCTCACAAGACTGGTAAATGGTAGTGGTCACCTTGAATGCTTCAAATATAAGGGCATCTTTCTGAAAGACTTGCATCACCCTTGCACCAGTCTCGCAACAGGGTGCAAGAGCGACACAACTCTTAAGCTAGGTATATCAAGCCAGGCAAGGCCACCATGTGTGGCCTTGCCTGACTTGATAAATCTAGAGTAACGCAACGCAGTGCAAATCACTGCATTGTGTTACTCCGCCCTGGTATGCCCTGCATTCAAACGCCCTGCCCTGCCTATTCCCATGCATCCACCCATGGATTTTGTCTCATTTCCAAATTTACTATTATTGGTGGACCTGGGAATGCCTCAAAATCTTACGCCTCCACAGGTGAGGCATAACGAGGAGAAATATCTTTATTTCTCTGTGTTACGTGCTTTTAAGAGGAAAACGCCTCCCAGGATTGTAATTGTGAAGGAAGGTGCCCCATCCTGGGCAAAACAATCCTGCTTACAAAGCAGGCACTCTTGCACAATGCTGCAAGGGTGTCTTCATTGATGCTAGGCAGCACATTGTGCACCAGGCCAGTATAATACAGGAGTGCACAGGACAGTGTTAAGTACAGTGCATTCTTACACTTTCTCTATCATGCAGCGAAAGGTGACTGGCTGCAATGTGGTGCATGATTTCTTATAAATATGCCTCTAAATTCCTTGTGGTCCACAGCATTATTGCTCGGGATTTGTGATACATAGGTGGTCATTATGAACACGGTGGAAACAACCACCGTGTTCATGCTGGCGGTCAAAACACTGACCGCCAGCGATCCCGGAACTCTGCCGGCCAGATAATGCACTTTTCTGTGAGCTGGCGGGCAGCAACCTTGTTTCCGCCCGCCGGCTCACAGAAAGGCACGGCTGGGACATTGACGGCGGCTCCACATGGAGACGCCGTCAATGTCTCTGTGCGGCAGGTGCAGTTGCACCCGTCGCTTTCGGGCAGTGACCTGCGCAACGGGGATCTGCACCGGGGCCCCTGCACTGCCCATGCAAAGTGCATGGGCAGTGCAGGGGCACCCCCTCCGCTACCCTTTTCCTGGCGGGATATCCCACCAGGAAAAGGCTGGCGGGAAATGAAACATTATCGGCAGGATAGCGCAGCTACCCTGGCGGATGGTGTTTCAACCTGCCACCAGACTGCCTGACGGCAGGAGCCTGGTGGAGGGTGACGGCTGCCACTGACGGCCGTCACCATGTCCGTTATATGGCTGTTTGGCCCGCCATGCCGGATGGTGGCTTCAGCCACCACTGCTGGCAGTGCGGGCCAATCCGCCATGATCGTAATGAGGGCCATAGTTTCTGCAGCCGAAAATTGCTGTTAAGAAGTTTGCAATCCTTGTAGTCCTTGTTTTAGCAAGTCAACGAAAGACCTCTCTAGGAATATGAACTCTGATTTTGCACTTTGTCACTTTTCACTAGGAACTTTGCATTAGTATTATGAGCTCCTATATTAAATATTGGGGTTTTCCACAACAAGTCATTAATTAGTGTTAGAAACAGGGTCTTTGGTTGGCAGTCAGGTTACCCCCTGTCGAAGCAAGGACCCTCTCTCTAGTCAGGGTAAGTCACACACAATTCAAATTAACGTATGCCCACCCTCTGGTAGGTTGGCACTGAGCAGTCAGGCTTAACTTAGAAGGCAATGTGTAAAGTATTTGTGCAATAAATCATGTAATAACACAGTATAAACAACACAAAAATACACCACATAGGTTTAGAAAAATATGGAATATTTATCTGGTGAAAATAAGGTCAAAACAATCAAGATTTGATAAGTACAAGTTGAAATATCACGTTTGTAAATAGTGTCTTTAGTTCTTAAAAAACAATAAGTGTCTCTTGCAAGCTCAAAGTACCTGGTTTGTGTCTAAATTATCTGCAGGGGACCGCAGACGTGGATCCTCTTCGGGTTGCGGGGTATTTGGACGCCCCAGGGATGATGCAGAGAAATCCTGGGTGTGCAGGGCGAAGTCACAGGCGCTGCGTCGATTGGGTGGGAGATGAGGGAAAAATTATTTTGCATGGCAGGTGCTGCATCGATTCCTCTAGCAGGAAGTCGGGCTGCATCATTCCGCTTGGCTATGCATCGATCCAGTGGGCCGTGCGTCGAAGTTACGATGGCAATACAGGCGCTGCGTCTATCTCCACTCATGGAGCCAGACTGCGTTGTTCCAGTTCGGAGTGCAGTGATTTTCTCACCATGGTGCAGGCTGTGCATCGATTCCGGCAGGCTGTGCATCGATTTTCACTGCAGCAGGAGTTCTTTTGCAGAGATGAAGTCTTTTTGGCCCTGAGACTTCAGGAAACAGGAGGCAAGCTCAATCCAAGCCCTTGGAGAGTGCTTCTCAGCAGAGCCAGAAGGCAGTGAGGCAGCAGGGCAACAGCAAGGCAGCAGCCCTTTTCAGCAAAGCAGTTAGGTGAGTCATTTGGGCAGCCAGGCAGCTTCTCTTAGTTTAGGTTAGTTTATAAGATTTGTAAAGCGCATGGCGACCCGAAGGCATCCCAGCGCTAAAAAGCAGCAACGCACAAATAGGAGGGGGGATCAATGCTAATTACAGAATAAAAAAGTTTTGAGCTTTTTCCTAAAGAGGTGCTCGGAGGATTCATTACGGAGCTCCAAAGGAAGGGTATTCCAAAGGTGGGAGGCCTTACTGGAAAAAGAATTGTTGTCCCAGGCTCTCTTACATCGAGAAATGTGTGCATACCTAAGAGAGGAGGAACGTAAGTTCCTAGAAGGAGTATGCAGGGAGATCCGTTTAGTAAAGGTTGCAGGTTGCAGGTTCTGGTTCAGAGTCCCTTTCCCAGTAGTTATCTTGTCACAAAGTGTCTGAGTTGGTAGGGTCAGAGACCCTGCTTAAATACCCAAATGTGCCTTTTAAGATGGGGAGACTTCAAAGAGTGGCTTAGAAGTGCACAAGGTCCCCATTCAGTTCCATCCTGTCTGCCAGGATCCCATTAGGGGGTTTGGCAGTCCATTGTGTGAGGGCAGGCCTCTGTCTTTTGACATGTATGTGTCAGGCCCTCCACCCTCCCAGCCCAGGAAGACTCATTCAGTATGCAGATGTGTGCAGGTGTGACTGAGCATCCAGTGTTTGGAGTTGTCTGAGTGAAATGCACAAGGGAGTCAACAAACCCAGCCAGAAGTGGATTGTAAGGTACAGAAGGATTTAAGTGCAGAGAAATGCTCATTTTCTAAAAGTGGCATTTCTAGAATAGTAATATTAAATCCAACTTCACCAATAAGCAGGATTTTTATTACCATTCTGGCCATACTAAATATGATCTGGCTACTCCTTTCAGGCCAGAATCTACCTAAACAGTATGTGAGGGTAGTCCTAGTTCTATCCAATGAAAGAGCAGGCCTTACAGCAGTGTGAAACGAATTTAGGTGTTTTACACTACCAGGACATATAGAACACACATGTTCATGTCCTACCTTTTGCCTACATAGCAAACCTGCCCTACCGATTACCTAGGGCCTACCTTTGGGGTGATTTATATGTAGAAAAAGGGGAGTTTAAGGTTTGGCAATTACTTTTAAATGCCAAGTCGAAGTGGCAGTGAAACTGAACACACAGGCCTTGCAGGGGCAGGCCTGAGACATGGTTAAGGGGTACTTATGTGGGTGGCACAACCAGTGCTGCAGGCCCACTAGTAGTATGTAGCACTGATTAGCAGTGGTAAAGGGCACAGAGTTCTAAAGCCAGCAAAAATGAGGTCAGAAAAAGAAAAGGAGGAAGGCAAAAAGTTTGGGGGTGACCCTGCAAAAAGACCATTTCCAACAATTAGGATTTAGGGCACAATGCAGTCTTTCTACCACAGGAGTCAGTATACTCTCAACTACTAGAGACTTTACACTGTGATTAGAACATTCAAGGTATTGAGGTCTTAGGGGCTCATTATGAACTTGGCGGTCTGGGCCGCAATGCCCGCGGTGGTGGTAAATACTGCCATCCGGCATGGTGGCCCAGACTGCCATACTGTGAACTGCCGAAAAACCCACGGCGGAAGACACCGCCACCGGTAATGCTGGCGGGGGTGGTGTATTCCTATCCGACAGGGCAACGCTGCAAGCAGCGCTGCCCTCTGGATAATGATACCCATTCCGCCAGCCTTTACCCGAGGGTTCACACCGCCAAGGAGAGGCTGGCGGAATGGGTATCTTGGGGCAATTTGGGGCCCTCTGGGTTTCCCTGCACTGACCATGTACTTGGCATGGGCAGTGCAGGGGCCCCCGTGCAGTGCCCTGTCGCGCAGGTCACTGCCTGATTTATGGGCAGTGATCTGCGCGACGGGTGCAGCTGCACCAGCCGCACAGAGGCATTGATGGCGGCTCCATGTGGTGCCGCCGACAATGTCCCGGCCGTGCATTCTGTTTATAATGAGGGCCTTAATTTCGACCAGTACATAATCAGTGGCTTTGTATGAGAACTATGTGATATGAATGAACCATTTGTTACAGTTATCAACCAGTTACAGTGAATGTAATCAGAGTCTGAAATAATATCACATGATTATCCAAGTAGCTCTTCAGAAAGCAATGTATAATAACTGAGATTGTTGCTCCCAATCATCATTTCAACTCAAGTTATCTTTCAGATTCGGAAAATTAATGAGTATCATTACAAAACAGACAGTTGGAAATACAGAGAACGTCAACAGGTATTTCATATCCAATATCAGAAGATAGATTACAATAGTACAGTCATACTGTAACAAAAGTATTCTCTTATATTTAGTCATCAAACCTCCTGCTGTGCAAATCAGACCCAGTTGTGCAACCAGTGTTGTGACGATAGCCAGTGTCTCTGTTTCTCTTGCCAGTTCCATTGCCCTCTTCCCAGGCCTTGCAAATTCAGCAGAACTTGTTTGAAAGAGAGCCTCTTTTCCGCTCCAGAGGTGCACAGCTGCAGCCACAGTCACCAAGCTGTCCGAATATATACCTTTGCGAGTACTGGGAATGCACACAGAGCATACAATATATATCAAAAGCACATATTAAAGCAGCCTTTGTTGCTTGAATGTGGATTTTACCTAAAAAAACAAAAGACAAGTGGAGTCTGGAAAAACAGGAACAGTTTGTTTAATTAAACATTGCGGCCGGAAGAGCAGTTACAGAACCAGAGTCTGAGGATTGTCTCTCAAAATACATCAGTGCAGTGTAGGCTTTTATACAATTCTCTAAGTACCATAAAGCAATAAAAACATTCCTGTCTTGGTCAAAAATGTTGTCATGGAGTCATAAATAGAGTTCCAGAAAATTAATGCAGGTAGGCATGACCTTGCGTGGACACAATGTGGGCCAGCGATTTCCAAATGTTCGGCCTTAGGGGTGCATGTTCACTGCGTGTACTGTGTGTGTTGTGTTCTGATTGGAACACACATTCCGAACTACATGTGGAATCTAACTTTATGGTGTTTTGGGAATGTGCGCACCTCTCTGGCCATGTGTGTTTTATTGGAGTAAATTTCCTGGGACTATGGTAGTGTTGCTGCACCTATCTGTGGGATTTGATCAAAGTTTTCCTGTTTGTGTGTTTGCCTGCCAGCTAAGTGTTACCCCACCTGTGACCTGTCAGTTATTAACCTCAGGCCTAGGTCTCAAAGCCTGCCTGACCACAAACCTATGTGCTGCGTTGACGGAGAGTTCATGATGGGAGAATCTAATAATGGTGATGCAATTTTGTGTATTTGAATATATTGCTATGTGCGTCAACATCAATGAATCCAAAATTAACAGCTTCCATGATCCAGAAATGAGAAAGGCCTGTTTATTTAAAAGTATGTGGAAGTAATTTCTGCAGGAGTCTGGCAGACAGGTGTTGTAAAAAGCATTTATCCTCAATCCGAAAGGAAATAAAATATCCAATTGTACTGCAGATCATAAATGTATTTAAACATTCATCATAATATTTGACCTTTGGTTAACGGATGCTGTGCCGTACTAGGCTAAGTAAATGCATGTAGAACCAAACCATAAATTCCACCTCAAGCATTACTTTTCCCTTTGATTATTCCCGCTTTTCTTTTACTGACATTTATTGCAGGAATTACAACAACCTGCTACATTTAAGAATTCTTTCCAACCTATTATAGGTGTTTTCATAAGAACCAAATGTTATCTTGCAAAAATAGATCTTAAGAAAATGTGGCTGGTTATATTCAATTCTACTCCTTTTATACCATCTACAACAAAACCACCACCATTAGCAACAACAGCAACAATAACAATAATAATAGTTGTATTATTGTTGTTATTTTTATTATAATAATAAAAAAATAAAAATAATAATAATAATAATTATTATTATTGTTATTATTATTATTATTACTAATAATAATATATTGTTAATGTTGTAAGCATTACATTTTGGTATTAATCTTATTGTTATTCTTACTCTTATTCCTATTATTAACATGATTAACAAGAACAATAATAATAATAATATTTGGAAACAAGAGTATTATTGTTTGTATCATTATTTTCATTATTCATCATTATTATGATTACTATCATTGGTACATTGGCCATTATTCTATTAATGCCATTATTGTTATTATCAGCATTGTCAAAAATGTATAAAAGTGCTGTACACTGCAAATGTCCAGAAGGGCAAAAGAAAGAGTGGGTTAAAGGCAAGTCTAATAATGGGAAGGAATACATAAGTTAAATATCCAAATAGATTAAAAAGCAAATTGACCTATTCATTAAAATATTGAGGGAATAGGTATTTGTTTTACTTCTGTGTGAAACAGTGCAAAACTGATGGTACCAGTAAGATAGACTGGTGCAGATTTCAATATTTTGCCATACAGATTGGTAATTCCTGAGCGCATTTAGGCCCTCATTACAAGCACAATTTACAAAAAGCCTCAACAGTCATGGCAGAGACTCAGCAGTTGCTGCAATGAGAACTGCACTGCGGAGACTCTGCTATGATTGTGCCTTTGTGAATTAGGCCCACTGAGTGTTCCAAATACACTGATTCAGCTGGTAACAGGAGATGTTGGCCTCATCGGTTCATGATTATCACGCGAAAACCCACACCACCACCATGTTGCCATGTGGGAAACATCACACATTCCAGTTTTGTTCACCTCTGAACAAGGGGAGCTCTTAACTCAGAAAATATAGTATTAATGATGATTCAGATATCTGTAACTTAGAATCAGATGAAAACTCTGCTCCTACTAATTATCATGCCTCATGGTATAGATAATTAGGATGTGTGTAGTTTGCACTGCCAATTGTGCCTGGCTGAAAATCAAGCCCTTGGTCTTTTGGAGTTCGGGGCATAGTAGGATTATGATAGTGATTGGTCATTGGATGTGCTAGGAAGAGCTAGTATGATGATGGGCATTTGTTTTTGCTGTGCTCAGTCTAGTCAATGATAGGATGATCACCAGGACTGTTCCTGAGGGTATACCCAAGGTGGTGCATTTTCATCCTTCGCAGGAATCAATGTTCAACGAGGTCAATGGATCTTTGGACCCGTCAATAAGGGTGTGGTAAAACCATTCAACAAATGTCAATATAAACCAATTACATTACACAGTATGTCCCATGTGGCCATACAAGGAAAACTCAGGTCGGGAATAAAGTCAAGGGGTTTTATTACAAACATAAGCTCAAAGTCATGTAGACAATTCTCAAGACAAAGTTAAAAAGATACAGTATCATCAAGGGCTGACCAAGGCGAAAAAATAAGTTGAGGTGAACTAACGTAAAGAGAACTTGGCATTCAATAAAGATAATGCAGACCATCAGTAAAATGATCTGGTGAATAGAATACAAGTTTTAATAAGCATTATGACAATTTAAATCCTCATGGTTCAGCTATTTTGGGCAAGGGAAAACCCTGCAGCTTAGCCTATCAGGGAATTACATGTGTTAGGTGGAACACACAAGGGCAAATGGGCAAAAAGAATTTGGAAAAAGGTAATGTTGGACAACAGGTTACTAACTAAGATGGGCAAAAAATAAGTAAAAAGGGAAAGTGTCAGCATGTAGAAGTCTCAGCAAGGCGTTTCAAAAGGGGCAAGGGCAGCGAGGGTGATACCTCTCAGAGTCCAATGAGGTCAGCAAGTAATGACAGGAGAGATTCTGCAGGGGGAAATGCAGATTTGGCATTTGAGGATTCTCCAGGGATTCATCATCTTACCAAAATCCAACTGGGCATCAATATTTTAAAGTTCATAGGGCTAAATGTGTTATCAGTGCAACAGTGCATTTGACAATCAAGGGGAAACATCTGATATAAATTGATCATGCGACTCTAACTTGAAACATCCACATGGTTTCCCAGGTTAGTCATGAGAATGGTGTCCATCTGTTCTCTTCCACGCAAGATTGAAACAAATGTTTAAATTGTCAGTCCACAGCCAGGATGTTCCTCACTCAAGGACCTTTTCTCACATCCTGTATGTGTAGAACAATAGATATCTATTACGAAGCTAGCATTCTCATGGGAACGAAGTCTGGTAGAAAGGTACACGTTTGCAAGATGGCTTGACATTTTCTGTAAAGTCACGAATATAGGGACTAGCAGGCCTCTCTCAGGCTAATGCAAATTAATTAAAACAGCACATTAATACATTCAAATAAAGCACATTTTAAAATGTTATACAAATTCAGCATTCATAAATATTCATTAGTATTCCTGTTACGATAACTTTAAAATGAAATAACTTTGTCAAAACATTTCCATTAGTGTGCAGCAGAACTGCATTTCTCTATTTTTGCATATGAATTTAAAACATTTATTTATCAGAAACTCAATATTTTTCAATACAGACTATTAGTTTAGACTCTAAAATATACCACAATGACAGATTCATTCTTCAAATGTGATTTTACCTCAATGCCACCTTTGTTTCAGTGATTAGTCTCTGATGAATGCACACTTATATGGCTTTACAGTGCATTACTTTACAATCAGACTATTAGTGCTTTCATTAACATAATGCATAAACTGTGACATATAGATGATCACTGTGACACGAGGGACAGTACTAAAATTTCTGCTACATCACCTGACTTAGGCAAGTACAGTTATAACAAGCTGTGACATTTGTGACAATGTTAACAGCAGAAAATGTTAATCACAGCTCATTATTTCAATTTCCACTCCCATCATCTTGATATATAGGTGGGTGGCTGAGCTGAACCATCATGGTTGTTTCTCAGGCCTTGGTTGCTTTCAGTAGTCAAACATGTTTGTAATTTTATACAATATGAAGCACATAACAACAATTTTGTACATCTCTAGATGTACCACTAATAATGTGGAGACATCAGAATCTTTCAAATGCACCTTTCAAGGTGGCGCATGGTCGGAAGAGGTCATGTTTTAATGTGACTTGTGTTTATTGTTGCAGGTTGCTGCCTGGATTTATTAACCATGACCTATAACTGTTGTTAGTCCTTTTTTTATCTCTCATTTGACCAAAGAGTCTGATGTTGCATAAATATGACATACAATGGAGCTATACAAATACCCAAATAACGAAATGTATTAAAATTGACAGTGCATTTAAGTATAGTGCCTAGAAGGATATTTCTCGGCTCAACCTGTAGCATCAACTATTGCAAAAACGTCCAACTTAGGTACAGAAGGGCAAAATCCATACTAAATGTTCACAATTATTACTAATGTAGCAAATCAGTTTTTCTTAAAATTCGTAATGTGTAAATATCTGTCAACCTGAAAATCTGGCATGGCTCTGGCCTTTATGTTCCTGCACTGGACATCCATGGTATGGACAGTGCAAAATCAATTATCCTCTCAAGTCTTGACTACCATATAGGTATGTTCAGGACCTCATGCGATCTCAGATGGAAGGTCTTCCAATGAAAACCCACATTTTTTGCTTTTAGAGCACTAGTGTTTGATCCCTGCTGCAAGTGACACTCCTGAAAAGAGTATCAAGAGTATCACTGCATTACTCTTTGGAAATTGGTTGTGAGCTGCAAACTGTACTGCCCATTTTTCAGTATAAAGCCACATTCCTGCAGACAGCTAGAGTTCATGTAAAATTCATTGCTGATTACGGCCAAACTCAATGTGCTTAACTTGTCATCTGCACACAAGTAGCCGTATCGGCAGATACATAGAGACACTAAGGGAAATATTTACAAGAAAGTGGTGCAGCACGGAAGTGTGCCACAATTGCAGCGCCACACTGAGTCACTTCAGAAACTCAGAGATGTGCCATATTTACAAAAATACGGCTCACCCATGTGTCCCCCCTAGCGCTGGTGCTAAATTTAGCTGTCTAGTGCCAACGCAGGCACAAACATTCAATAATGGTGAGTTGCAACCCTCATTATCTAATGATTGTTTATGGGCAGGAAGGGGCACCTTCCTGCACACAATCATTTATGGCCTTTTGCTCTTTCTATGTGTGCTGCAGACTGCAACATACATAGAAAAAGCACAAACGAAGAGAAATAAAAGTATTTCTCATTGTTGCGACATGCTAACGCCAACACTGGCGTGGCATTAGTTTTTGGTGCTGCCTCAGATTTACGTTTCTTTGGAAATCTGGGGCAATGTCAAAATTCAATGGGTGTTATGTGGGTACACCCACAGCAACACCCACTGCACGCCCCTCTGCCACAGAAAACTGAGTTGGGGGACCCATATTTACATGGCGGTGTTAAGCCACAGAAGGTGGCTTAACGCCGCCTTGTAGATATGGCACAGGACATGGCGCCACCAGAGAGTCACAAAAAGTTATATTGCGGTGGTGCTAGGGCCTTGTACATATGCCCCTAAATGCTTATGGTTTATTATGGTACCAAAAGGGAATACATCTTTCTTTTTAAAGTGTATAATCCGTATCATATTGACATTGTGCATTTTATGGATAAAACATGTTAAATTGTAAAATGTTGATTCATACATGCTGTTGCAAGCAGATTCAGTTCCATATACGCATCTTGCTGAGTCTAGAACCTAAATTAAGGCCACTTTTACCATCATGTTATTGTTTCAAATTATTTTTCATGAAGTATGCTTTACTGAATTTCTAAGTACTAAAATTCACTCTTGACCTGGCTGGATGGGTCAAGATCATTGCTGTGATTCCTGACCAGCAGATCAAAGAACCTGTTGACAAATGCCTAGTTCTTGCAGGGATTAACTTTACTGTTGGAAGAAGTGTCAGGGCTGCGAATTTTGTAGACTGTTAGCATCATCTACCTATCAACTGGGTGATCATTTGTGGATGAAATTTTGTTTAGGGGAGAAAAATATGTTCTTTCAATGGGAACAGTCTAGGCCAAACTGCCAGGCCAGGTCTTCCCTAAACAAGAACACAAGTGACCTAGGAACAGTTTCACTCTGGTTAGGGCTCATCAGCAAAGTATAGCTTAGTTCCAGTGACACAGTGTGCATGGAAACCATACCTGGGCACACCCATCCCACTTAGGGTGACACACTTAAGTATACAAATAAAGTGATGGATGGAATGCATGAATTAATCTCATCCACTGGTAATTACTCTGGATCACATCCCAGTCTATCATTATTTTTCACACCATGTCACCTTAGCTTTATCCAGCCATATGTAAATCAGTCTTGACCCTACTTCAATGAGAACAGACAAGCCTAAACTGTCAAGCCAGGTCCTCTCTGAGTTGTAAGACAAGCAACAAAGGACGGTTTATGCCCTAATTAGAGCTCATCAGCCAGGTATAACTTGGTTCCAGTGACCCTGTGGGATCAAGACCCACGTCTGGGCATACTTGTCCCACTTATGGCCACACACTGAAGTGTACAAAAAAGTAATAGATGGAATGCTTGAATTAATCTCCGCCACTGGTAATTGGCATCCCAGTCCATCATTGTTTTGCACACCATTACAAAGGACCTGACTTTACAGTTCAATCTGGCCTGTTCCCACTGAAGGAACATGTTTCACCCATGAGCAAAATGCTTGTTTTATAGGAGGGTAGATTCTGTCCAAAAACAAACTATGAAATAAATGAAACACTCTTTCTTACATTAAGTGAATATTAGTGCCCCACTTTAATAATAGGAAAAATCTGGTTGACAGGACACAGGTGAGAGTTCATTCTTGAAATGAGGCACAATATGCTAACAAGTACCAATCACTTAGAAAAAAAATAACAATAGCTTCCAAGAAGTTGAATAAGATTTAAGATCTGGAGCATCACCTAAAATATGTGACTGTAGTTGTGAACAAGTATGAAAATCGTTCCAACCAGTGAGTGCTTTAACTCAGATTATGTGGCATATCTGTATTTCCTTTTGATTAAATGTTATAATTAAATTACATATTATAAATGATGAGATCAAATGTTAAAATTGATTTTAACTACAATAATTAAGGCATTGCAAAGGACAACAAAGATAACTATCGAATGTATGAGACATCAGACAGATGGTTAGATAGATAGGATAACTGTATACAAT
This sequence comes from Pleurodeles waltl, assembly GCF_031143425.1. NCBI lineage: Eukaryota > Metazoa > Chordata > Amphibia > Caudata > Salamandridae > Pleurodeles > Pleurodeles waltl. Next base: position 886,342,197 of record NC_090450.1, read on the forward strand.
AAATACATATATGGCTGGCAGATCCAGGTGTCTCCGTCCTTAAGTTCCTCCAAACGTCCCTAGTCTCAGGCAAACATTTTACAGCAAGCTGGTACCTAATAGGACATTTACTTTTTTCCTCTTTGTGGGCCAAGAGGAGGTTAGCCCTTACAGCAGCCATTGCAGTTGTTGAGATTAATGCAACGCAGGAGACACTTCTTTATATACTTTAAGCCTGGCAGGAATTTTTCCAGCAGGCTGTCTTCCATACTCTTGTGCTCAAGGCACTCTCTATTCAGAAAATTGTTGACCAGCATTTTTTTAAAGAGGCCCCTACGTGGTTAGTGATAACCCCTAAACAAATCAAACTAAAGTTTGCGCACTATCTGGGTTAAGTTTTACAACACAGCGACACATTTCCTGACTGGGGTAGGGGCTGTGAGATAAAAGGTATCCCGGAGCTCTATGTGCTGTAAAAATTCAAAATGGTAAAACTGAGCCTCACTGAGATCTAACGGTCTCCTTCTCCAATTACTCCCCTCATTTTTCACCTTCTTCTCTGTCTCTGTAGTCTATCGTTGTGATTTGGCAAGTAACACTAGTTATTGTTCTGAGCACCGGGCTTTAACAAGAGCAGAGGACAATTGGTCCTACGTATGAAAACAATATTGTGTTTAGATAATGCACATATCATTTCTGAAAATACGTTGAATGGGGGTTTACCATCAACCAAAGCATTTATACGATCCTACAAAGTATTCGTTATCTGTTTGGAAAACAAGCAACACTCAGAATAAAAGTTATAGAAACAGAGCTTCAGGTTAGTTTTTGTGGGAGGAATTCATATATTTAAGTACCTGAAAATCTGAAAGACGTTCTATTTTTTAAATGCTCACATGCATAAAATGTAGTCAATGTTTGCTGTGGCCCCAGGAAGAATGGCCCAGCCTCTTATTGTCAACTGCAAAAGAATGTAGACAGTCATATTGTGACAGCTCAAATCAGGACATGGAGATGAGGGATGTACTGAGGAACCACTCATGGGGAAATGTAGTTATTCACCAGTATATGCACAGTTATGAATGCAAGAAAATGCTCCTTTGGCATGAATGATGGAAAATGCTTCTTTTTGCATGATCATCTTTTGTTGGACTGATGCAGCTCATTTTTTGACTCAATTTACTGGGACTGTGCGAAGTAGGCCTCAGCGCATGTTCCCTGACTCATGAAACATGCTGTAATTGATTATATCTAGGCCTGGGTGGAGTTTGCGGAGTTCTGCTACACGGAACTCGGTGGAGTGCTGAAAAACCTCTGCTGTGCTACGCCAAGTTCTGGTAAGTAACGTTGTTCACGCTGATTTTCAATACCAGGAGTTTCTCCTGTGAATGGCATCATATGGCGTGCCAGAGGGTGCTCACTTCTTTCTACTGCTCAAGTAGATTTTCTACTTGAGCAGCAGCTGGCTCAATACGAGTGCCAGCTCTCTCAAAGTGAGCGGTAGCAACTTTCGCGACTGCCCACGTTCAGAGATCTCGCTTACCAACTTAGCAACTTCTCCCATTTGCCAACTTAACGTTTGTGATCTGCTTGAGAGAAAAAACTCTGCCGTTTTCAGAACTCCCTGCTCTGCGCGGTCCAGTGAAAACTGCACACTCTACCGGCAAAGCGGAAATCTTTGCCGACTCCTAATTATATCCCTACTTGGTGCATTTAAATTACCTACAACCACCTAGTACATCGTACAAAGTGTACCCAGCGCCTGTATGTTAAACATCACTTGTGGACTGCAGCACATATTATGACACCACTAAAGTGACAATGCAGAACATGACTGCAGTCCTGCCACAAGTAACCTAGCTGTACAGGTTTAAAGTGCAAATTTAACCTGTCAAAAAACCCTTTTGACAGCCTTAAACCCACCTTTTAAATATTAATAAGTCACCCTTAAGAAGCTCTTTGTGCCCGTAAGGCAGGGTGCATTATATTTAAAAGGACATGTGAAGGTTTAGTGTTAAACATTTCCTTACAGTGACAATGCCCTAAAAGCTATAGCAGGGTTAGATGTTCTGTATGATCACAAAGGGATACTTTTTGTAAAGTTAATAAAGTTAGATACACATGTGAACCAGATAAAAGGTTCATTCTTGGACTTTTTAAAATATGTATTACAAATCCAAATCATTGGTAAAGTCTGATTTGTAACAAATATTTTACAAAATGTACTTTTAAAAACTTGCCTTTAGCCTGGCTAAACCCTCTAGAAATCCATTTCCTTGCTCAGTATTTCCTTAATGAGGTCTGAATTGGCTCCTGGAGCTGAGACAAAGGCCTTGGATGTGGGGAGAAGTTGACTAAGTTGTCACGGTGTCTGGGCCAGTTACTTGCATGTCTTTAAAGGATGCCTACCCTGTCACAAGCAGATGTAGCTCTCACCTGGGCCTACACCCTTTTTGTCTACCTAGACAACCTGGCTCCAATCCTAGTTGGAGAGGAAATGCATTGAGATCCTGTTTTGAGTGACCACAGAGGAGGGGTTGCTTACTTCCTTTGTCACACCTCTTGGGTTGGCACTGGAGCTCTGAGCGAGGGAAGACAGTTTTGGCCATTTTGAATTTAGGTAGAAGTGGGGTCGCTAGTATCTTCTGAAGTGATGCACACAGTAACTTCTGGAAAATGATATAGGTTTTACCCTGGGAACCTTTTTCTCTATTTGTTAGGGGAGGCAGGAGTCACCCCCACCAAAAGGCTACTGCCAGGCATAAATGTGACACAATTGGGCACCTTTGTCCGAACACTGCTGGAACAGTGGAAGATAGAAGAAAGACTGTATCTGCAGTAGAGGCCTGTGAGGACAGAAGAAGGACTGTATCTGAAGTTGAGGCTTGTGAGAACACTAAGGGCTAAACCTGCTCCCACTTGTCTGCAGGACAAAGAAGTGGACTTCAAATGTCAGTTAACTGACCAGATGTTAAATAACAGGGAGACACAGTTGCAAGTAGCCCACTTTTCTGAATGAGTTGAGCTGGCCAGTTTCAAATGAACCTGCCATGACTGGACGGTGCTGTTGGCTTCTGTTGGGGTGGGTCCTGACCACCAAGTGTTGTTCCTGAGGACCTGGAACCCTTTGCTGGTGGCACAGTGTACGCCTTCTGCCTAACCCAAAAAGATGAGACTTAGAAACATTTTGATGGATTTTTGCCTGGAGAACCATTGTGGGACCAGGACCAACCTGGCAGTAGATACTGTGAGGGTTAATCACTAGAGGACATGACTTCACCACAGCTCTCATTAAATTCTGCACCCCAGCAGCAAATCTGATTCAGTGGGCCTGACTGCCAGCCTCTCTTCAGCTATAGCAAACAGCCTTGCCCTACTGAGGTAATCTGACTTTCAGAAAAGAGTATAAGTTGAAAGGTAGAATCTGCACTGGGCCTAATGCTGAGCAGCAGCTGATCAATGTCAATGACTTCCTGGGCAAAAACTCCTCTGATCTATATCAATGACTTCCTGGGCACAAACGCCAGACTTTTCCAGCTCAGAGCTTTTCCTATCCTAATTGGCTGCCTCCCTGGGACCTTATACTTCATCAACCCATCATTCACCAACCTGTCTTCGAATCCAGCCTGCATCCTTGCTTCTCTGAAGACTCTATATTCTTGGAAATTGTTTAAGTCAACAGGTAACTCTTTGACTGGGACCAACCTGGTCTTCGTATCTGTTAGAAATTGGGTCTCTACTTAGCAGAGGTATGCACCCTGTCCAAGTAAGGTCACAATCCTAATCAGGTTAAGTCAGTTACACTCCCTAAATTCACCTGTGCTCATGCTCTGGTAGCTTGACACAGAGCAGTCAGGCTTAAAGTATAAGGCAATGTGTAAAGTATTTGTGCAACGCTTAAATTACAGTAACGCAGTGAAAACACCACAAAAATACACCATTCCAGTTTAGAAAAATAGATAATACTTATCAGAGTAAAACAAGACCTAAAAGACAAATATCCAATGTGTAGAAGGCGAGATATGAATCTTTCAAGAATAAATGTGAAAACAGTGCTTAGAAGTCACTGCCGTTCAAAAGGTTACTTGTGGTGGCAAGGGACTGTAAAAATCCAAAGTTCAGGTGAACTGTAATGGGGGGCAGGCTGGCCACAGAACCCATTCAGGGATACACTGTAGCAGTACCTTTGATAGACCAAAGTGTCGACATAGAGGACACAATGCTTCAATTCCGATCTGCGCAGTCGGAGAGGTTTGTCGTCATTGAGCTTCGCAGTTGGGTCCCACATACTCACTGATGCCCATTGAAGTGATGTGTCATTGTTGGGCTGCAGAGGCTGTGAATCCACTGTCGTCAAGAAGCCTCGGTGTAGGCGTCAAAGGAGTGATGCTGTTGAATATCTCATGCCCTCGAAGCGATGCGTCAGATTTTGCAGAAATCAGTTGTAGAAACCACGTTTGAGGCCCAGGTCTGGAAAGGACATCTCAGGAAAGGGCATGACTCAAAGATGGTAGAGTCTGGCACCACCAGGAGAGCTGCAGGCAGTCTTTGATGTTCCTGAGACTGCAGGAGAACAGGGGGCAAGCAAACATGCCCTTGGATAACATTGGGTTCAAGGATGGAGAGAACAGGTCCTGTCCTTCTCACTCCAGGCAAGAAGCGGTAGACAGCAGGCCAACACCGCAAGGCAAGAAGCAAAGTGGAATTCCCATCTACGGCACAGCAGTCCTCCATCCAGTAAGAATGTCCTTAGTTTATCTTTTTTGGTGGAGTTTGGGGTCCAGTACTTATACCCAAATGTGCCTTTGAAGTGGAGAAGACTTCAAAGAGGTCTTTGAAGATCACAAGGTCCCTGTCCTTCTTTTCCTGGCTCCAGACATTCTACAGGAGTGTATGCAGACCTTTGTGTGAGGTAAGGCACAGCCCTATTCAGGTGTGTCAGCTCCTCCCATCCATCTAGCCCAGGAAGTTTCATCAGCCTAATAATGGGCCATCAGGATGCCAATGTTACACCCAAGCTCCCCTTGTCTGTGACTATCTAGAGGGAATGCACAAAGCCCAGCTGTAATCTACCCCAAACATGTCTCTGGACAAATAACGTTGTACAATGTCACATCACCACACCTTAAAATAAGATGGAAGGTGAGCCTACTGAGAAAAACTGCCAGGCGATTTATAAGTTTTCACCTGCAAACCATTATCAAACCTGATGGATAAAAATATAAATAAGCCTTAACAGTGACCAATGCATTCTATTATGACAATTTCTAGGGTGCCCAACATCTGAAAAGATAAGCCTGTAAGCACTCGTGCATATAAGCAGCAATGGAACCCCTACAGGACTACATGCCCCAGCAGACTGTAAACACTCTAAAAGGAAGCAGGTGCCACTAAGATAATCATGACAAAATTTCCTGGTATGCCATGAGATAGCTGACGTCCAATTGGCATCCAGAATATGCTTGGATGCACCATAAAAGGAGTACGCTGAGCTCCCGAGAGGCATGATAATAGGTGAGAGAAGCAGCCATGAAAAGAAAGGTAGAGTGACTGTGACAATGGTGCACTGTTAGAAATGGGGTCTTTGGTTGACAGTCAGGTTACCCCCTGTTCAAGCAAGGACCCTCACTCTAGTTAGGATAAAAGAGAATCACCCTCAGCTAACCCCTGCTTACCCCCTTGGTAGCTTGGCAGAGCAGTAGGTTTAACCTCAGAGTGCTGGGCGTAAAGTATTTGTACCAACACACACAGTAACTCAATGAAAACACTACAAAATGACACAACACCAGTTTAGAAAAATAGGAAATATTTATCTAGACAAAACAAGACCAAAACGACAAAAATCCAACATACACAAGTCAAGTTATGATTTTTTAAAAGGTTTAAAATAAAAAGAGTCTTTAGGTAGTTGTAACAACACACTAGCGCTGCTAGCGTGTAAATGTACCTGGTTTGCGTCAAAAATAACCCCGCACGGGCGGTGTGCGTCGAAAATAACCCTGCACGGTTATATGCGTCGAAAACAGCTCGGCACGGCGATGCGCGTCGAAAAAGCCAGCCCTGCGACGGTCCGAAAGTCCCGCGGCGCAGGTTGCGATCTCTCAGCCTTCATCAGCGATGCTGCGCGTCGTTTCTCCTGCTCCGGGCGTCGATTCTTCGGTCGCGTTTCCTGCGGCGTCGTTTCTCAGCTGCGGAGCTGGCGTCGCGTCGTTTTCTCAGCCGCGATCGGATTCGCGTCGATCTTTTCTCCGCACGGCGCTCGGTGCGTGTATTTTTGTCCTTAGGCTGCCAGCCTCTCCTTTCAGGGTCCCAGGAACTGGAAGGGCACCACAGAGCAGAGTAGGGGTCTCTCCAGAGACTCCAGGTGCTGGCAGGAAGAAGTCTTTACTATCCCTGAGACTTCAACAACAGGAGGCAAGCTCTACATCAAGCCCTTGGAGATTTCTTCTTCAAGATGGAAGGCACACAAAGTCCAGTCTTTGCCCTCTTACTCAGGCAGAAGCAGCACTGCAGGAAAGCTCCACAAAGCACAGTCACAGGCAGGGCAGCACTTATTCCTCAGCGATCAGCTCTTCTCCAGGCAGAGGTTCCCCTTGATTCCAGAAGTGTTTCTAAAGTTTGTAAGTTTGGGTGCCCTTCTTATACCCATTTTAGTCTTTGAAGTCACCTTTCTTCAAAGGGGACTCACACCTTCTTGTGAAATCCTGCCTTGCCCAGGCAAGGCCTCAGACACACACCAGGGGGTTGGAGACAGCATTGTCAGAGGCAGGCACAGTCCTTTCAGATGAGAGTGACCACTCCACCCCTCCCTCCTAGCAAAGATGGCTAATCAGGAAATGCAGATCACACCCCAGCTCCCTTTGTGTCACTGTCTGGTGTGAGGTGAAAAACAACCCAACTGTCAAACTGACCCAGACAGGGAATCCACAAACAAGGCAGAGTCACAGAATGGTTTAAGCAAGAAAATGCTCACTTTCTAAAAGTGGCATTTTCAAACGCACAATCTCAAAATCAACTTTACTAAAAGATGTATTTTTAAATTGTGAGTTCAGGGATCCCAAACTCCACCTGTCCATCTCTTCTCTAGGGGAATCTACACTTTAATCATATTTAAAGGTAGCCCCCATATTATCCTATGAGAGAGAGACAGACCTTGCAACAGTGAAAACGAAATTGGCAGTATTTCACTGTCAGGACATATAAACCACATTACTATATGTCCTACCTTATCCATACACTGCACCCTGCCCTTGGGGCTACCTAGGGCATACCTTAGGGGTGCCTTACATGTAAGGAAAGGGAAGGTTTAGGCCTGGCAAGTGGGTACACTTGCCAAGTCGAATTTACAGTGTAAAAATACACATACAGACACTGCAGTGGCAGGTCTGAGACATGATTACAGAGCTACTTATGTGGGTGGCACAACCAGTGCTGCAGGCCCACTAGTAGCATTTGATTTACAGGCCCTGGCACCTCTAGTGCACCTTACTAGGGACTTACTTAGTAAATCAAATATGCCAATCATGGATAAACCACTTACATACAATTTAAACAGGAGAGCATATGCACTTTAGCACTGGTTAGCAGTGGTAAAGTGCTCAGAGTCGAAAAGCCAACAGCAACATGTCAGAAAAATATAGGAGGCAGGAGGCAAAAAAGTCTGGGGATGACCCTGCAAAAGCAAAAGTCCAACACGACCCCCTACCAGCCTAAAGCCAGGGGAGAACAATCAATACCTTGATGTACTTCCCTGATTGGGGCGATAGAACAGGGACCCAGGCCCACAACAGCAGGGGCATGTTCCAGTTCTACGCCTTCCTGACTCCAGTTGGATCCCTCTGTCCATACTCTCAGGGCCCACTAAGCTAACCCATGGGGAATCCTTCTCCACATCTACAGACACCATCTGTGCAACACCTAACTTTACTTTGCTCACAGATGTATTGCAATGGGCAGATAGTACCACCAGGGCCAACACAGTGGTGTTGCCCACTCCACCCCCGGGGTGTGACTCTCGTCCTCCCCCCCCCCAGGGGCAACTCTGTCCACCAGGACAGCAAGCCACAGTGGCCCCAGACAACTGTCAGGGATGAGAGCCCGACCTCAGGCCTCTCTAACCACTGTGACTGTGGAGAGTGGGGGGTGGTAGCCCCAGGTGCCTGGCACCCTTTGACCACTCTCTCTTCCACCAGGTCAGGGATGACAACCTGACCCTGGTCCTCCCCTCTGGGGCTCTGTACCCTCCCTGCAGAAGCGGCACCCCCAGAGTCAAAAACTGTCAGGGTGCTTGTAGAAGCAGTCCTGCACAATTCTTCCATCAGTGCAGGGATGTTAACCTGCAACTGATCCTCCAACCTGGGGTCTGTACCTTCAGGTTGGACCAGGGCCAGGGGTGAGGCTTCCCTCCCCCTGCCCTCTCTTCTGGGGTCCTGAACCACCCAACTAGGAGTGGCCCCCCCAGAAGACAACATGGTAGGGGCACTGTTAGCAGTAGCCCCTTCCTCCAGGTCAGGGGGGACACCCTTAACCTGGCCTCCCAACCCAGGGTCTGTACCCACAGACTGGATCACTGCCTGGCAAACCAGGACTTCCTGGGGGGCATACCTACCCCCTACCAGGTCAGAGTTTACCCTCTGAACCTGGTCATCCAACCTAGGGTCACCACCCTGCGGTTGAACCACTGCCTGGCACACCAGGACTTCCTTGGGAGCACACTTACCCCCCATCAGGTCAGAGTTTACCCCCGGAACCTGATCATTCAACCCAGAGTCACCACCCTGCGGTTGAACCATTGCCTGGCACACCAGGACTTCCAGGGGAGCACACCTACCCCCTATCAGGTCAGAGTTTACCCCCTGAGCCTGATCATTCAACCCAGAGTCACCACCCTGCGGTTGAACCATTGCCTGGCACACCAGGACTTCCAGGGGGGCACACTTACCCCCCTCAAGGGACACACTGTCCCGAAGGGCCACACAAGAGTCTGGCTGGCGCAGGTCTCCTGACCTCTGCCCATCTGACAGAGTCTGGATTCCCCCCAACCCAGAAATGGTCTCACCAAGGTCATTCATGGGGGGCTCTGCTCTCAGAGCTGACCCCTGACCCTCCAGGTTCTCCACTGGGGTCCGCAACCCCCTCTCAACCCTCTGTCTGGACTTCTGCAACCCCTCACTAGGAGTGGTACTGCCAGACACCAGAACTGGTGGGACGCTGGCTACAGCCGCCCCCCCCAAGTTCTCCTGACACTGTGGGGTCTCCCTCAACAGATGGCCCTATGGTACAGGCTAGGCTCCGCTCCTGGGGTTCCCGCAGGGAACCCTCCAGGACCTGGGACCGGATCTCGGGCACCTTGGGCCTCAACCCATCCCCATTCCCTCTCCTCTGAGACTGGACATGGGGTCCCTCACCCATCCCACTACACTGGGACCTACCTGGGACACTACAATCCTCCCCTACCTCACCTGGTTGGGAACTACCTAGACCACTCCTCTCAGGAGCACCCCCAAATGCCTCTTCAGACTCTCTGGTACTCACCCAGAAGTCTGCCTCCATTGTAAGCTCCCTGGGGTCAGAGAACTCACACTCCACCTGGTGTTGGCATAGCTCTGGAAAATAAGGACTAGACATATGCTCTCCAGCAATTACATCCCTCAGCCCCTCACATGAATTAACCAAAGTACCCTTCACCCAACCATCCAGTGACTCTGCCTTGAAAAAGCACCCCACATCACCCTCCTGAGACTGGTGAGACAGTACCTGACTGTCCCTGACACTCAACCCACACTCTTCTGGGATGTCTTCACACTCCATAACCAGGACTTCTACCTGGGGGGAACCCCTCTCCCTGTCACTCTCACCTAGAGTCAGTAGAGTGTCCCTCCCACCAGTAGGAATATGACTCCCCATGCCAGTTCCCCAATCCACCTCAGAGACCCTGTGCATCACTGGAGCTACCTCATACCCCTGAACCTCCTGGCGTGTGTTAACTCCCTCCTTCAAGTAGGGCACCACCTCTCTGGGCATGTGCACTTCTGCAGCATCACTGGATATACAATTGTTGCTGCCACCATTCCAGCTGGACTCAGCCCTCATGACTTCCAGCTCTTTCAATTTAAGCTCGTAAGCATAAATCATTTTTTTAATCTCTAAGTCCCTCCTCCTTTCTTCCAGGACTAAGGCTCTCTTCTCCTCGGCCCTCTTAAGCTCTGCCTCTAGCTCTTCCAGACTCCGGATTCGAGCTAGGAGCCTATCATCTCTTTCTGTTCCCTCCTCAGGGCCACTGCCCTCCTCTTTGGAGTAGTCCTCCTCCTCAGAGTAGTTATCCTCCTCAGACTCATTTGGTGGTGTTGCCTGACAACGTTTCAATTCATCCTGAAACAGGGCTGACTCAAGATCCTCCCTTCTGGATTCCTTGTTCACAGCCAGTCCCCTTTCCATGCAGAATGCTTTAAGCTGCCACTTTTTATACATAAATAGGTGCCAGAAATTGACTTCCATTCTGCAAAGGCTTCACAACCAAAAAACAAAGTCCAAAAATATTATCAATACTTCCAGGAGGACATCAGAGAACAAAAAGCAGAATCACAAGACAAGTAGTATGTGGTCACGTAGTGGTCTGAGATCAAAACAGTAGTGTACACTTAATTACTGTATGTCAAGTACAAATACAAGTCCAATCCCGACCGCTGGTCACCAATGTTAGAAATGGGGTCTTTGGTTGACAGTCAGGTTACCCCCTGTTCAAGCAAGGACCCTCACTCTAGTTAGGATAAAAGAGAATCACCCTCAGCTAACCCCTGCTTACCCCCTTGGTAGCTTGGCAGAGCAGTAGGCTTAACCTCAGAGTGCTGGGCGTAAAGTATTTGTACCAACACACACAGTAACTCAATGAAAACACTACAAAATGACACAACACCAGTTTAGAAAAATAGGAAATATTTATCTAGACAAAACAAGACCAAAACGACAAAAATCCAACATACACAAGTCAAGTTATGATTTTTTAAAAGGTTTAAAATAAAAAGAGTCTTTAGGTAGTTGTAACAACACACTAGCGCTGCTAGCGTGTAAATGTACCTGGTTTGCGTAAAAAATAACCCCGCACGGGCGGTGTGCGTCGAAAATAACCCTGCACGGTTATATGCGTCGAAAACAGCTCGGCACGGCGATGCGCGTCGAAAAAGCCAGCCCTGCGACGGTCCGAAAGTCCCGCGGCGCAGGTTGCGATCTCTCAGCCTTCGTCAGCGATGCTGCGCGTCGTTTCTCCTGCTCCGGGCGTCGATTCTTCGGTCGCGTTTCCTGCGGCGTCGTTTCTCAGCTGCGGAGCCGGCGTCGCGTCGTTTTCTCAGCCGCGATCGGATTCGCGTCGATCTTTTCTCCGCACGGCGCTCGGTGCGTGTATTTTTGTCCTTAGGCTGCCAGCCTCTCCTTTCAGGGTCCCAGGAACTGGAAGGGCACCACAGAGCAGAGTAGGGGTCTCTCCAGAGACTCCAGGTGCTGGCAGGAAGAAGTCTTTACTATCCCTGAGACTTCAACAACAGGAGGCAAGCTCTACATCAAGCCCTTGGAGATTTCTTCTTCAAGATGGAAGGCACACAAAGTCCAGTCTTTGCCCTCTTACTCAGGCAGAAGCAGCACTGCAGGAAAGCTCCACAAAGCACAGTCACAGGCAGGGCAGCACTTATTCCTCAGCGATCAGCTCTTCTCCAGGCAGAGGTTCCCCTTGATTCCAGAAGTGTTTCTAAAGTTTGTAAGTTTGGGTGCCCTTCTTATACCCATTTTAGTCTTTGAAGTCACCTTTCTTCAAAGGGGACTCACACCTTCTTGTGAAATCCTGCCTTGCCCAGGCAAGGCCTCAGACACACACCAGGGGGTTGGAGACAGCATTGTCAGAGGCAGGCACAGTCCTTTCAGATGAGAGTGACCACTCCACCCCTCCCTCCTAGCAAAGATGGCTAATCAGGAAATGCAGATCACACCCCAGCTCCCTTTGTGTCACTGTCTGGTGTGAGGTGAAAAACAACCCAACTGTCAAACTGACCCAGACAGGGAATCCACAAACAAGGCAGAGTCACAGAATGGTTTAAGCAAGAAAATGCTCACTTTCTAAAAGTGGCATTTTCAAACGCACAATCTCAAAATCAACTTTACTAAAAGATGTATTTTTAAATTGTGAGTTCAGGGATCCCAAACTCCACCTGTCCATCTCTTCTCTAGGGGAATCTACACTTTAATCATATTTAAAGGTAGCCCCCATATTATCCTATGAGAGAGAGACAGACCTTGCAACAGTGAAAACGAAATTGGCAGTATTTCACTGTCAGGACATATAAACCACATTACTATATGTCCTACCTTATCCATACACTGCACCCTGCCCTTGGGGCTACCTAGGGCATACCTTAGGGGTGCCTTACATGTAAGGAAAGGGAAGGTTTAGGCCTGGCAAGTGGGTACACTTGCCAAGTCGAATTTACAGTGTAAAAATACACATACAGACACTGCAGTGGCAGGTCTGAGACATGATTACAGAGCTACTTATGTGGGTGGCACAACCAGTGCTGCAGGCCCACTAGTAGCATTTGATTTACAGGCCCTGGCACCTCTAGTGCACCTTACTAGGGACTTACTTAGTAAATCAAATATGCCAATCATGGATAAACCACTTACATACAATTTAAACAGGAGAGCATATGCACTTTAGCACTGGTTAGCAGTGGTAAAGTGCTCAGAGTCGAAAAGCCAACAGCAACATGTCAGAAAAATATAGGAGGCAGGAGGCAAAAAAGTCTGGGGATGACCCTGCAAAAGCAAAAGTCCAACATGCACTAACCATGTTCCCTAAGGCTTTGTGCCGGCCTCTTGTGATTGATAACTCTGAGACAAGTCCCCTAAATAGTGCATGTCTTTTTAGTACGTAAGCTGCCAGCACTCCAGCCCGACAGACTGGCTTTAAAGAGTTCTCCAGTGCTAAGAGAAAGTGAGACTGTAAATAAGATGCACCAGAAAGGCAACTTACGGCAGGAGTCCACCCTTAGTTTAAGGGTGATCTGTGAAAGAACGTAACAGGACTCTTCTAAATGTGTGCTCAAACATAAAAATCTTCAGTTTTGATTGCTTTTATGTTCTTGTAGTTTCGTTTATAGGGAACTACTATATCATTGAGCTTTGTCCTATATGTGTTAGTAAAGTATGATAATGTGTTTTCTTGTAAGTCTATTTATATGGAAGATGTGGCCATTTGGTCTAAACAAGAAGACAATATAAATTGTTCAAGGAAATGTAAATAATATAACACTGCACACAGGATTAAGGTGCTGTTTTATGTTTTTGATTTCAATCAAGAAATTGGTAGCGAGTGGGAGTCCTTTGTGTAGTCTGCTTCATTTGAATCCCTCTCCAACTTAAACTTTGCAGGCTCAAACTCCTTTTCGTTTCTGGTATAAAGTTTATGCAAAATCACATGAGGTTTTCTGTCCCTAAAAAATGAAGTCTACCTTTGGAAGGTAGAAGGTACTGATACCCTGTGTAGCCACTATAACTCAGTGAAATGACCGAATTACAAGCGTTAATCTACACAGAAGAAGAAATAGGAGAACCACTTAAAAGACCTTTAGAGGGGGATACATCAAATATAACAGAACAAACTGAAGCAGAAAAACTAATACACCTAAAGAAAAAAAAACAAATTCACCCACACTTGCATGGGTAAGTTCTCCAGGAGCAACTACAGAATGATTCAATCCCACTAAGATTGAAAGTAAAAAAGTACCTGTTACATTTATAGAAGATTTTAGTTGTATTGGAACAAAATGCTCCAGGGACTGGATGCCCCTATAAATTAAAACAGCAGAATGGATAAGCAAGAAATTGTTGGATCCGATAAAGGAAATTGAGGAAGCTATCAAAATCAAGCCAGCAATTGAAGTTACCAAAAGCCTATTATCACGTTTTGAGAAAGAAATCTGTGAATTTAAGATCAACACAGAGAACTACAAAAAGAAGAAACTTCAAAAAGGCATAGTCAACTTTTCAAGAAAGCAGGCATATCCAAACCTGAAGAAAGCCCCTTGTACAATATCAGGGCAGAAGTTGTAGAAGATATATCAGCTTCTCTGACAGTTCATCCTACTCAGATACTAATATTAGTGACTTAGAGCCATCAACAAGCACCTGTGAAGGTTCTACAAGAGGACCAAGAAGAGGAAGAGGCCGAAGAAGGATTAACTCCAGACAAGGTCAGGGAAGATATTGGCCAGATGACAAGTGTATAGAAGGGAGGGGCAAAAACTAATACCAATTTGCAACTTGTCCAAGAAAACTCTTCACAAAATTAAATAAAGGGTATTAATCATGTTATTTGTACCCGTAGAGAGAACAGATCATACAAGAACTCAGCTTGAAATAATACTGTTTTTTAGAAAATTAGACTAAAATTTTTATTTTCTGAAGATGACAAGTTATCCTCAAATGGTTTCTCAGGACGAAAGCAACCCTAAGCTTTCTTTCCTCCAACAACAAACATGTCCACAAGAAATAGTTTCATTTCAATAGGTGGTTCTAAATGAGCTAGATCAGATTGAATCCAAAAAAATACATATAAAGTACAACATGCAGAGAGAAGAAAAATTGGCCCTAAACCGACTACAAAAAGATGAAAAAATAATTATTAAACCGGCTGATAAAGGCAGAGCCATTGCAATAATGGACCACCCCTACTATGAACAAGACATTTTACACCAAATACAGCAAGAAACCCACTATAAGAAAATTGAGGGAGATCCAACACCCTCAATTTGAGAAGAGATTAAGAGATCAATCAAGAGAGGAAATACAGGGGGCTGGTTGACAGAGAAACAAAAAATATTTCTCACAAACAAAAATCCAGGAATGCCAGTACTATAGTCTTCCAAAAATGCATAAGAAACCATATAATCTACCAGGCTGACCAATTATCTCTGGATTCAACTCAATATTAGAACGATTGGTGAAGTATGTGGATGTCTTCCTGAAGTCTTTGAATCAGGTTAAACCAAGGCATTTAAAAGACACCACTGACATGCTTAATAAGCTTAACCTGACAACTTTCGACCTGGATGCGGCCCTCCTGGTGACTGGACATTACAAGCCAATATACAAACATTCCCAAAGAAGAAGGCTTTGAAGCCATGGAATATTTTCAACCTGGACGCAGACCTCCTGGTGACACTGGACATCACAAGCCTATATACAAACATTCCCAAAGAAGAAGGCTTTGAAGCCATGGAATATTTTCCAGAAATGAAACAGCAGCCAGATGTGGTACCACCATGGTTCCATCTAGAACTGGCAAAAAAACATTTGAAAAGGAATTTCTTCTACAAATAAAAGGGATGGCAATGGGATGCCATTTTGCTCCAGAAATGGCTGTCATGTTTATTGCCAAATATGAAGAAAAATAGGTGTATGACCTAATCCCTTTGAATATGAGAACATGAAAATGATTCAATAAAGATATCTTCCTGATATAGAGTGGATGTGAGGCATCACTCCAGCTTTTTGTTAAACTGCTGGAAAACACAACGCCTGACATCAAGTTCACCTCACACTGGAGTAAAAAAGAAATACCGTTCTCGGTCTTGACAATAAAACATGACGACAATTAAATATTTACCACACTTTACACAAAAGAAACAGATATAAATTATTTTCTTCACTATTCAAGCCACCACCAGGGGAACCTTAAAGATAATATGTCATACAGGCAGTTTCTAAGGATTTCTAGAAAGTGTACCAAAAAGGAAGATTTATTTTTCAATGCAAATCAACTCATTTTAAAAGTACAAGCTCACAACTACCCACATGAGCTCTTAAAATGAACAATGAAGAGGCATAGTACACCCCAGGGAAGTAATTTTGGAGCCTCAAGAAAAAAGAGATCAAAACAGGATTGTGTGTGTTACAACATAGAATCACGTTACATCAAATGTCAAAAAAATAATCAGGAAACATTGGAGTATAGCCTCCACTCTGGAACCTTTCAAAGAATTGCACTTATTTGCATTAACGAGAAACAGGAATATCAAAGATATATTGCTCCACTCCAATACAGAAAAACATAGACCCAACAAGACCTTAGAAATATGCTTGGATTACTCCCAGTAATTGGCCATCATAAGTGAGGGAACTGCATTGCCTGTGATGAAAGCATCTTGGAAAGAAACAAAATGGAAATTAGGCATAATGAATTTACTAATTGTTTCTCGAAAAATGTGGTATATTGAAACTGTGCCCATGCAACAGGGCATATATAGGACAGACGAGCCAGGAAATACGATACCGCATTAGTCAACACAAATCCGGAATAAGGTGCACAAAATGTGTGCCACTCTAGTCCAACATTCTTTGCAATTTGGACATGCTGTGTCAGACATACATGGACTGTTTTAATACACATAAAGTCCTGTGACAAAAGGCCCCGAATAAGACAGGTGGCATTTATGAACATAACAATTACGCATGGCTGAGGCATGCCTTGATGAAATGTCAGAAGTCAGCAACATGTTTTTAGGGCAAAAACATTGTTATTTCTAGGGCAAGTAATGTTGAAGCGAAATGACCACAGAAGGAAGTTAGGGTGCCTTTTTCCTGCATCTCTAAAGAAATCAAATACTTGGGTCAGATTTATGGAAAGTGGCACTGCATTGAGTGCAGTGCCACTTTCCCTGCGCCCCTTAGCACCCCCCTACAACCACCATGTGTGCGCTCTATTTAAAATACGGTGCACCATGGCACAGGGTAGGAGGCAATAGTGTAATTTTTTTATGATGTGCTCTGCAGCAGTAGCGCCAACATATTGGTGCTACTCCTGCAGAGTACATAGGAGCCCATTGCAAAGAATGGAAGACTCCTTTTAACACCTGCTCTTGAATAGGTGTTAAAAGTGCCATAATAAATGGCGCAAGGAAATCTCATAGAATTCCTTGTACCATTTTACCGGATCCCTTAACGGGGGCCCGCCCACCTTTGCATACAGTATGCTTGGTGCAGACATAATGTAGTGTAAAGGGTTTACAGAGTGGCGCAATGCATGCATTGCCCCACTCTGTAATTACAACACAGGGATTTTGGCCTTGTTGGGCCACATTAACATCAAAATAAATTATGTTAATGTGGCACAAGGTGGCGCTAGGGGCCTATAAATATGCCCCTTAGTGTTCTAGGTCAACTAATGGATTGAGACCAGTAGGGAGGGCTACTCTACATATAGACAATACACTCTCTTTTGTTCCCTGCCTCTTGATGAACTTTTATAAGCAGAACCTGTGATTAGTTAAAAGGGGTTCTGTGCAGGGACTTAACCCCTTCGCTGCCAGGCCTTTCCCCCCTCCTGTGCCAGGCTTTTTTTTGGGTATTTCGGGAAGTTCGCGCTTAGGCCCTCATAACTTTTTGTTCACATAAGCTAGCCAAGCCAAATTTGCGCCCTTTTTTTTCCAACATCCTAGGGATTCTAGAGGTACCCAGACTTTGTGGGTTTCCCTGAAGGAGGCCAAGAAATTAGCCAAAATACAGTGAAAATTTAGTTTTTTTCAAAAAGGGGAAAAAGTGGCTGCAGAAGAAGGCTTGAGTTTTTTCCCTGAAAATGGCATCAACAAAGGGTTTGCAGTGCTAAAATCACCAGCTTCCCAGCTTTCAGGAACGGGCAGACTTGAATCAGAAAACCCAATTTTTCAACACAAATTTGGCATTTTACTGGGACATACCCCATTTTTAGGATTTTTTTGTGCTTTCAGCCTCCTTCCAGTCATTGACAGAAATGGGTGTGAAACCATACCAAACCTAAACATTTCTGAAAAGTAGATAAAATTCTGAATTTGTGTAGATCCTACAGTGTTTCCTACAGAAAATAACAACTGAAAAATACAAATATTGAAATTGAGGTAAAAAAACAGCAATTTTTCTCTACGTTTTACTCTGTAACTTTTTCCTGCAATGTCAGGTTTTTTAAAGCAATAAACCGTTACGTCTGCTGGACTCTTCTGGTTGCGGGGATATACAGTATAGGTCTTGTAGGTTCATCAAGAACCCTAGGTACCCAGAGCAAATAAATGAGCTGCACCCTGCAGTGGGTTTTCATTCTATACCGGGTATACAGCAATACATTTGCTGAAATATAAAGAGTGAAAAATAGCTATCAAGAAAACCTTTGTATTTCCAAAATGGGCACAAGAAAAGGTGTTGAGGAGCAGTGGCTATTTGCACATCTCTGAATTCCGGGGTGCCCATACTAGCATGTGAATTACAGGGCATTTCTCAAATAGATGTCTTTTTTACACACTCTCTTATATTTGGAAGGAAAAAATGTAGAGAAAGACAAGGGCCAATAACACTTGTTTTGCTACTCTATGTTCCCCCAAGTCTCCTGATAAAAATAATACCTCACTTGTGTGGGTAGGCCTAGCGCCCGCGACAGGAAATGCCCCAAAACACAATGTGGACACATCACATTTTTTGACAGAAAACAGAGGTGTTTTTTGCAAAGTGCCTACCTGTAGGTTTTGGCCTCTAGCTCAGCCGGCACCTAGGGAAACCTACCAAACCTCTGCATTTTTTTAAAACTAGAGACCTAGGGGAATCCAAGATGGGGTGACTTGTGGGGCTCTGATCAGGTTCCGTTACCCAGAATCCTTTGCAAACCTCAAAATGTGGCTAAAAAAACACATTTTCCTCACATTTCGGTGACAGAAAGTTCTGGAATCTGGGAGGAGCCACAAATTTCCTTCCACCCAGCATTCCCCAAAGTCTCCCGATAAAAATGATACCTCACTTGTGTGGGTAGGCCTAGCGCCTGCAACAGAAAATGCCCCAAAACACAACGTGGACACATCACAATTTTTGACAGAAAACAGAGGTGTTTTTTGCAAAGTGCCTACCTGGGGATTTTGGCCTCTAGCTCAGCCGGCCCCAGGGGGGGCAGAAATGGTCTAAAATAAATATGCCCCCCCCAGCTCCCCCGGGAGCGACCCTTGCCTACAGGCTTGCTCCCCATCTCTAAAAAAACAAACAAACAAAAAAAAAAAAAAAAAATTGCCCTGGCGCCTAGAGGTTTCTGCCCCCCCGGGGGCAGATCGGCCTAATAACAATATGCCAATCTGCCACTGGGGGGGCAGAAATGTCCTAAAATAGATTTGCCCCACCCACTCCCCCAACCACCCCCTGGGAGCGACCCTTGCCTACGGGGTCGCTCCCCTTGCGTGACATTGGCGCAAAAAAAAAATCCCTGGTGCCTAGTGGTTTCTGCCCCCTTGGGGGCAGATTGACCTAAAATGGTCTAAATACAATTTGCCCCCCAGGGGAGCGACCCTTGCCTAATGGGTCGCTCCCCCCTCTCTAAAAAAACAAACAAACAAAAAAAAAAACCACAAACAATTATTTTTTTGCCCTGGCGCCTTGAGGTTTCTACCCCCCCCTGGGGGCAGATTGGCCTAATAACAACAGGCCGATCTGCCCCCGGGGGGGCAGAAATGGGCTAAAATAAATTTGCCCCCCAACCCCCTCCCGGGAGCGACCCTTGCCTACGGGGTCGCTCCCCCTGCGTGACATTGGTGCAAAAAAAAATCCCCGGTGCCTTGTGGTTTCTACCTAAAATTGAACGATCTGCCCCCAAGCGAGGCAGAAATGGTCTAAATACAATTTGCCCACCAGGGGAGCGACCCTTGTCTAAAAAAACAAACAAAAAAAAAACCCACAAACAATTATTTTTTTGCCCTGGCGCCTTGAGGTTTCTACCCCCCCCTGGGGGCAGATTGGCCTAATAACAACAGGCCGATCTGCCCCCGGGGGGGCAGAAATGGGCTAAAATAAATTTGCCCCCCAACCCCCTCCCGGGAGCGACCCTTGCCTACGGGGTCGCTCCCCCTGCGTGACATTGGTGCAAAAAAAAATCCCCGGTGCCTTGTGGTTTCTACCTAAAATTGAACGATCGGCCCCCAGGGGGGGCAGAAATGGCCTAAAATAAATTTGCCCCCCAGGGGAACAACCCTTGCCTAAGGGGTCGCTCCCCTTGCGTGAAATTCACGTAAAAAAAAAAAATCCCTGGTGTCTAGTGGTTTCTGTCCCGTTTGAAGGCAGATTGGCCTCATAAAAATAGGTCAATCTGCCCCCAAGGGGGGCAGAAATGGCCTAAATATAATTTGCCCCCTAGTGGAGCGACCCTTGCCTAAGGGGTCGCTCCCCACCTGTAAAAAAACAAAACCAAACAAAACAAAAACAAAACAAAAAATGATCCCTGGTGCCTAGAGGTTTCTGCCCCCCCAAGGCGTCGCTCCCTTATGCCAATTTCTAATAAATAAAAAAATCCCTGGTGTCTAGTGGGCGTTTCAAAAGCCGTATTGCTTGCAATCTGGCTTTTGAAACGCTCAGAGACTTCAAAGGGAAGGAAATTCATTTCCTTCCCTTTGAAGCCTCCCTGGCCTCCTCCACGTGCTCGAAAAAGAAATGCTTTGCATTTCTCATTCAATTGCGCTGGAAGCTGAGCTTCCAGCGCAATGGAGAAGGCCCTCTGTGATTGTCAGTGCGCGGTGCCCGCTGATGTCACAGGGGGTGGTGGGGGGATCGGGGCGGAAGGGGAAGGGCTTTTCCCCTCACCATCCACCACCGGGGGGTGGGTGGGGAGCCCATGGGGGAAGCGCTAGCGCTTCCCCCAGTTCCTGGGTGCAGGACGTGGTGATCTCGTCCAAGGCACCCGGGAACCGGTCCCTTGGACGAGATCACCTTGTCCAAGGCACCGTAGGGGTTAACAGGACTCTTTTAAATGTGTGTTCAAATGTAAAAATCCGCAGTTTTAATTTTGCTTTATATTCTGTTTTTCTGGGTATAGGGAACTACTATATCATTGAGCTTTGTCCTATGTGTTAGTAATATATGATATTGTGTTTTTTTAAGTCTATTTTTATGGAAGACATGCATATTTGGTATAAACAAGAAGACCATGTAAATTGTTCAAAGAAATGTAAATAATATTGCAATGCATGCAGGATGAAGGTGCTGTGTCGTGTTTTTGTTTATAATCGAGAAATTGGTAGAGAGTGGGAGCCTTTTGTGTGTTCTGCTGTGTAACCCATGAACACCCATCAGCCTGGTGATGGGCCATGAGGATGCAAATGTCACACACAAGCTCCCTTTGTGTATGACTGTCTAGAGGGAGTACACAAAGCTCAGCTGTTATCTATTCGAGATGTGTATTTAGAGGCAGGCAGAAGCACAGACTGGTTAAAGTAAGAAAATGCCAACTTTCTAAAAGTGGTACTTTCAGACTTACAGAGACACCAAACTCCAAATTTCTATTGTTTCCCTGTTGAAAGTTACACTTAAAGAATGCTTCAAGGTAACTCTAATGTTAACTTATGGTAGTGCGAGGCTTTGCAGTAGTAAAGACGAATTTAGTAGTTCTTCACTACCTGGACATGTTTAACTTAAAAGTAAATGCCCAATTTTTTAAATATACTTCTCCCTGCCCTTGTGGCTAATCAGGGCCTATCTTAGGGTTGACATATGAATAATAAAAAGGAAGGTTTGGGCCTGGCATGTGGCTGCACTTGCCAGGTCAAAATGGCAGTTTAAAACTGCACAAACAGGCTCTACAGTGGCAGGCCTGGGAAACGTTTGAAAGGCTACTATAGTGGGAGGCACAATCAGTCATGTAGGCCCACTAGGAGCATTTAATTTACAGGCCCTGGGCACATATAGTGCACTTTATTAGGGACCTACAAGTAAATTAAATGTGCCAATCATGGAGAAGTCAACGTTTCCATATTTTAAGGAATGAGCACAAGCACTTTTACACTGGATAGCAGTGGTAAAGTGCCCAGAGTCCTGAAGACGACAATAATGGTCAGAATATGAGAAGGAAGGCAAAACATCTGGGGATGACTCTGTAGAAAGTGCCATTTCCAACAGAATCCAAAACATGCTTTAATGCGATTGGTCTAAACCCTTACCCTTGACCCAGTCTTGCATGACCAGCTACACTTTTTGGTGCTATTTTCATTTAAATTGTAAAAATTCTAATTGCAAGTACCCCTTATTGGATTTTTGTTGTTTTGGTGTCTTTTTAAAAAAAATATTCTCTATTTTTATAAATCGTAGTGGAATTTTTATTTTGTTGTATTTTCAACTGTTTCACTATTTTTTAAAATCGAAATGCTTTTCACACGTTTCTATGTTAAACCTCTCTTCTCTGTGCTATAGCTACCAGAGGGTGAGCTCAGGTTTAAAATACTGAAACCTTTACTGGACCTAACAGAAACAGTGAAATTTTGACTTGGGATGCACTATCATCCACCCCAACTAATAATCCATGTTTCACAACTGAAGATATGAGAAAAGTAGTAAATATTGAAATTTGGGACATAACAGCACTATTGTTTTCTAGTTTTTTGGGTGTTAAAGAAGCATGGTGCGTGAATACAGACAAGGTGATCATATTTTATTTTAGGTCTAGATGTAAAACAAGATTGTAGGCCAGATCTACAAACATACAGGTTGCAATTTTCAACCTTGCTTTTGGCGACCTGCAACTGGTATTTTATGTGGCAAACTGACCTATGGACTAATAGCTTGTTTCGCAAACTAAGAAATCAGAGGAGGTCACAGAATATCCTTATTTTTTTCTTTTTTTTTGTCCTCATTCATCCCACGCACCAGGTCTTTTTCACTCTTGTGATCGACCTTTCTCCTTAACCGGGGAGGGAGCCTCCTTCTTTCTCTCTCAACCTGGCCGTCCCCCTAATTTATGGCCATGCAGGACCCGAAGGAAGGATAATCATCGGGCTAATTTCACATGTTCGCCATCTGTTCCTCCAACCAAATTTTAAAAGGCATCCAAAATTTCCTTGACTTAGTAATCCCCATTACCGTATCCATTTTATAAACATATATTATTTGGTCCAACCACTCTTTATAGGATGGGATGCCCTTACCAACCCATTTCCTACAGATTTCTCTCCTAGCTAATAATATGGCATAAAACTGCCACTTCTGCAAATCACTCCTTAAATTTTCTATCTGATCTAATCTACCGAAAATAACTAATAGTAGGGTAACCTTAACCTCAACCCCCAATAACTTCGATACCGTGTACATCACTGCCTCCCAAAAGGATTGAATTACCAGACAATACATGAACATATGCACATCCATAGCTTTTTCCATATCACACTTTCCGCATTTGAGGACCTCACCGTTCCCCATTTTTGAAAGCTTATAAGGGGACAAGTATGCCCTATGCAATACAAATATATGATTTCTTCTGAACGGGCCGGTTTAACCACTTGGAATAGGGTGCGCATGGACGGCTGCCAAATCTCACCCAGCTGCATTTCCGGGAAGAAATTACCCCATAGATTTTTGGCTAATTTGAATTCCCCATCTCCTACCTCTATTATCTCCCAATACCATGTCTCCACTACTTTCTTTGGAAGGGGATCTTCCATGATCTTCTCTTCTATCTGATACCGCAAACCACATCTCTTAATACCCTTCCGAATCCACCCTTTCAGTTGAAAGTACTTTAGCCTTGACAGAACTCCACCTGTTTTTGACCGCATTTCCTCCCAAGATAGTAAGCCCTCTTCCTTAACTAACTCACCCCAGTATTTGAACCCTGCCTTCTTAATTGGAATAGCCAGAATATCTCTAAGACATTCAGGGGTACCTGGTGAGTCCCAAATAGGTGCCCGACTACTATAGTAATCCATCTTGAACAAAGACCTTATATTGTACCATAATTTTGCAGCATCCCTCAACACCTTTAGCTTAACTTTTTTGAAAAACTTGGGATCCCCAAATTTCAACAAGTAGTGATTTATGCCCCCCTTTACCTCTGCTAACATGGCCATGCACCCCATCTCTGTGGTATCTGGAGAGAAACCTAGGATCCTGACATTTTTAAGTTGAAACACCCAACCATATACCTTTTTCCCTTTTTCTACGCAACTTTTTCCATGATATTCTTACTCCTTTCTGTGCCCATATAAATGAACTTATCTCTTGTTGGATTTTAGCTATCGTTGTTTTGTCAAGTTGCAAAGGAATTGCATTAAAAATAAAACTAAGCTTGGGCAAAATTATCATCTTCACCAAATTTGTTCTGCCCAAAATTGACAAAGGTAAGTACATCCAGCTTTTCATCAAATTACAACAATCCCTGCGCACTATTCTCATATTGCCCTCTACGATTTTCTCAATGTCTTGGACTATCTTAATGCCCAGATACCTTTTTTCACTTTTTATTAAAAAGCTCTCCGACCTCTGATTCCAAACCAAGATAGCTGTCTTATCGGTGTTTATCTGATAGCCCAAAACTTGGCAGAAATCCTCTATTTCAAAAACTGCTGGGAGTGTTACGCGTAAATCAGATGTACACACTAATAAGTCATCAGCATAAAGGGAAACTTTTTTCTGCCGATCTCCATACCTAAAAAAAGGAAGTCTCTGCTCTTGCCTAATTTTCCTGGCCAGAGGTTCGATATATAAGTTAAACAATATCGGTGAGAGTGGGCAGCCCTGTCTCTTCCCCTGCCGATTTGAATAGGGGAAGTCAAAACCCCATTTATTAAGACCCTAGCTGTCGGCTTCAAATACATTTGGGTCATCATCTGACAAAAAATTTCCCCAAAGCCATATTCTTCCAAAATAGTAGCTAGGAAGACCCAATTCACCCTATCGAAAGCGCTGGAGGCATCCAGCATTACTGCTGCTAAAGGTAGGCTAAATGTTGTATCAATATCAATAGCCCCTATTAAACTTGCTGTCAATTCATGCAGATGTCTTCCCTTCAAAAACCCCTTCTGACTACTGTGAAGAAGGCCGCCCACCACTTTGTTCAATCTCTCTGCCAGAACTTCAGCAAAAACCTTATAGTCAGCATTCAATAATGAAAGGTCACAGAATATCCTGCATAATTAATATTCATTTGGCAAGTTGCAAATTGCACCTTGCTTTGCATTTCAAAACTTTTTTTTTAAGCAGTCTGAATTCCTTAGTGGAAATCACTGCCTACTCCCATAAAACTGCCATCCCAATTCACCAAGGATTTATAGTGTACCATTTTGGCATTTAGAAAAGATGCGTTTTACTGGGCATGAATCCATTGATTTAGTGGAATAGAGGGTTTGCCACTGGTAAAAAGTGTAGTACATCTGGCTTCTACATTCCATGAACGCAGCTATTTTTCAGGGGGCAGAGAAAGCAATATATTGTGCAGCAGTGCTTAATTTGTAAAGAAAAATGTGCTGTGCCCAAAGGTCTCCTCTGAAACACGCGGCTGCTGTAATTAAATGTGTGAGTACGGAATACTAAGGCAGCATAATCCTGAAGCATCTCGGGCCTCTTTAATCCATTTACAGCCACTTACTGCCCCTTCAGCTCAATCTTGCAGCTTTCTGTTTTCTCCTTTTGTGACACTTTTTTGCTTTTCTCTTCCTCCGTTTTTCCCATAAGTGTTTTTTTTATGCAGACAATGCTTGAAGAAGAAGAATAAGCGCTGGTGCCCCAAACCGGAAACCACCTTCTCAAATTAAGCGCTGATGTGTAGGTGATAACAAAAATAGAGCAGGAGATTGGGGGTTATATTCGAGTTTGGCGAACGGAAAACTATGTCTGCCAAACTCCCGATATGGTTGCCGCTGCCCATGTGGTGACCTCCTTGCTGGAGCTATTATGGATCTCCTGCTAGGTCGGCGGGTGGTAACTGAAGTTTCCGCCCACCGGCCTAGTGGGAAAGAGGCTACAGCATTGTCTTTGACTCGTAATCGAGCTTGGAGCAATGCTGTCACCTGCAGGGTGCAAAGCAGACAGTGAACATTGTGAGGGTGCTTGGCAGGGGGGCCCTTCACTGCCCATGCTAAGTTCATGGTAGTGCAGAAGCCCCCAGTGGCCGCTGGCACCTGTTCTCTGACATCCCTTTCATGGCGGTGCTACTGCCATGGAACCACTGGCGGTGAACGAGGTCGTAATACCCGGGGCAGCACTGCTTGCAGCGCTGCCCTGGCAGATTAGGATTTCCATCACTGCGAGACCACTGGAATCCAAGATCCTGGCAGAGCTGTTGGTTCCCTGGCAGTCCAACTTCCAAGGTTGTAATGTGGTGGTCAGACCGCTTCATTGGCGGCGATCCAGACTGCCACTGCAACACTCTTAATGAGGTCCTAGGTTTCACCTCTCATGTTGCATAAGAAAGATACCTCGAATTTCTTTTATTTCTTAGAATCAGACACAGTTTCAAGATCTGTTTTTTTAATCATTATTGGAAGACTAAATCAAAATAATGTTGCAGGATGCAGATATTTTATCTGGGATTCGATATATAATAACAGCATTGCACACTTTTTGAAATTCAGCAATGAGAGGCATTGTCAGAATCAGCCGATTTACACATGAACAACAAACGTCTATAGCTGAACACCTTTACAAAATCCTAAAAAATATTTGACACGATAGCCGTTTTATCACATGTTTTTAATGAGGTACTGCAAGACTACTGCGGATTTTATGTGAAAGAACACTGGATGTCTCATTTCTTTTCAATTTAACTGTAAATTAATTACAAAATGTATTTTTATCTCATGTGCTTTCCTTTTTGAGTCTCACTGAAATCGGCTTGCCTCGGGGTAATCTGCTTAATTAACCCATATTCTAGCATCATAATTGAATTTGATTGCATATGATTGTTATCAAATCATTTGCTGCCAAAAGCTATCTAATGTTTCTGTTTCAATCAGTCCTACTCATCGGTGAGTGCATGCATGGTGCAAAGAGCAACAACTATTGTGAATTTTAATTTCTTATATTTATTTAATAAATTGAGAAGGTTTGAGATGATATATGATAAGCGGGAAGCAAAAAAGTTATGTATCATGTTTAGTTTGTTTAAATAACACAGATTGGAAGTTGAAAGCCTCAAATATATATATTAACATAATATGGCTGATACATAAGTATCTTACAGAAAAACCAGCATGTTTTAGTTTCTAAATGCAGCCAAGCTTCCTTCCCGTCTTTTCTGGAGCTTTGTTAATTTATTATTTTAGCCTACTCCTTGCACATTAGATGTTGGTAATTTATGCTTTGGTTAAGTGCATGTCTAGCCTATGCTGGGAGAAATTTATACCTGTTAGATATTTTGACATTCAGGGCCTCATTTTGAGTTTGGGGGTCGGAAAAGCCTGTCCGCCAAACTCCTGACAGGGTGACTGCCACTGTAAAGGCAAACACCCAACTGGACTTATTAGGTGTTTCCCACTAGGCTGACAGAAACCAAAGTTTCTGCCCATCAGCCTAGCGGGAAACAGGCAACAGCATTGTCTCTGGCTTGTAATCGAGCCAGCAGCAATGCTGTCACCTGCAGGGTGCACCAGCATCCTCGCAATGTTCACTGTCTGTACAGCTGACAATGAACATTGTGAGGGTGCTAGACAGGGGGACCCCCTGCACTTCCCATGCCAAGTGCATGGACAGTAAAGGGCACCCCTGTGTCCCCCTGCACCTGTTCTCTGCCAGCCTTTTCATGGCGGTTAAATCTGTTTTATTTTTCTGAGGTGGGGTGCTTCTCTTTGGTCTCAGTTATGGATAATACTTATTCAACTCTTTTCTGTTCCAGTTTTCAGAGATGAAGGGCTCAGGGCTATGACCTTTCCCTGGCTTATATGTTATCTCATTTTTTTCAAATATGCTCCTCTTAACTGTAATGAAGAGTTAATTATGGGTAACTATGTGCATTGGACTTGGTCCATCCTCATGTGTGTTCTCAGCTTTTTTTCCCAGTAGATGATCCTAGGGAGATCTACATTTAAATTCCCTCTTGGGAGCCTATCTGTCTTTTAGTAAGAAGAGTTGGTTGGCTAATTTGAGTCTCATATATCCATCCTCACTGGACTTCTTCCTTGACTCCAGAGTTTGCATGAGTTTCCCATTGGCTACTGGGTTTCCTGGTGGCTCTGGGAAGATTCCAATGTTCTTACTGTACCACCATCAGATTAGCATATGTTGGAACCCATTGATTCCACTTTGTGTATGTTTCCCCTGTTAACCATTGTGAGGAAGTGCCCCTTATTGTGTTCTGACTGATGCTGCTGTTATTTTAACTCTGTGCCCTGGGTCACTGCTGCCCAAGAGCTAGTGCATGTGCTCTGACCTAAAACACCTGGTTAAATTGACTAACTACTAATTCACTTCTTTGACTTTCTTTTAACATAGTACATTGTGCAGAAAATGCACAAATGCCATAACCAGTTAAATGTCACTCGTAAACCATCCACTCCTGTGACAAAAATGGCTGCATGTCTATCATTGTAACCTGACTGCTGCAATTTGAACCTGCAGCCTGTCCTGTCAAAATAAACATTTTGACAGGGGAAAACCTTCCTTTTAAGTATTAAGTCACAAGCATGTATGCTTCGTAGCTTACAAGTTAGGGTGCATAGTTTTTAAAAACAGGTCATGTAGACATTTGAGGTCACTATGGCCCTGCAGCGGCAAGCCCCTAAAAGCTATTTGCACTGCAAAAGGCCCTGACTCCCCCATGAAATAGAGAATGCAAATTAAAACATTCATTCTGCTATCTTTGGTTTGGGACCAGCTAAAACCATAGATAACCACTCTTTTTAATACTTATTAAACACCCAGATTTGTAATAAATAGTTAGACATAGTAAGTTTTAGAAAGCTAACTTTTCACTGCTGGAATATCCTGGAGGCTAATTCACATTAACAACCCTGCAGCTGTAAGGCTTGTCATAATGAGTTGTGTGAAATGTGTTCCCAGAGCAGGGACAATGGCTTGGGTGAGGGGAGGTGTTGTTCTTCCCTTGCCAAGAAGCTCAGTTGGGGTATGCCTAGAATCTTCAAACACTTCAAAGGTTCCTGCATGTCACAAGTATATGTCATTGACACCACCAGGAGATAAACATCTTTTTCTATAAATAGACCTGAATATTCATCCAATAGGACAAAAGACAGGAATAGGAAAAAATTCCATCCCAAAAACACAATAAGCCAAATCTCTCAGAGGACATTGCAAATATATAGTCCAGGAGTTGGCTTTCTATTTTGATCTTGAGAGAATCTTCTCATACTATTGGTTCCTTGAGGTGCCGGTAAAAAGTTAATGTTTAACAAATGTAATTCATTTGCAAAACATTCATAGATAGCACTGCAATTCGGTATATGTAAGGGACGCATTAAACATGCCCGTTCCAAATACTGAATCTCTAAACAATAGTTGTGATTCGGTAGCATGTTACGGAATAGTAATTTTTGTTTTTACATATGAAAAAGCATTTTTGTGGTCAGAAACAGCCTGATTCACAGAATCTGACCACAAAAATGCGTTTGTGCTTATAGCCCTAGATCTTATATTGCTAAATATGAATACCTGGCAGAGTTCATCAGTAGTTTAAAATGAAACATAAAAGATGTAAATGGACATAAGTGAACTAGGAAGGATCTTGGATGAGATGAATTAAAAAATGAATACTCAAGAAAAGAAATAAATCAAAGGAAAATCTAGAAGTTTAAATGCAATACAAGTGATTACAAATGTATTCATGGGCTGAAACGTATGCTAAAAAATTAAGTATTTCAAAACCATAGAAACAAGTTACTCTGAAGAGGAAATTAACACACCTACAACCAAGGTGAAAGAGAACAAAACTGGTGACTCAAGACACAAGGGGCATATGAAACAACAGGCCCCAGTTGTTAAAGATTCACAGCTACAGCCCAAGCATCTACCTCAAAGGGCCCCCGTTTGATAGACGTAGCTGTACTGTCTATCGAAAGACAACAAGCAGGGGAGAAAAACTGTCACAGTTAAGTCGAAGTCAGAGATCGGCTGAGAATCCTAGTTTTTGCCTAGTCTTTTAGGAGTTATTGATAACAAAAGTATCTCATAAGTCAAAGAAGGGGGAAACAGGGACAGGAGAGAGAAGGCACAGGAGTACTTGCTGTTGCAAAGTGGCACTGGACAAATATGTGATGGACTGCCATTTGCTAATGGGCTGCTGCACTTACTTGTTTGCATGTAGTATATAGAGTGAGTTCTTGTTAACTATGGTAAACAGTAACAAGTCAATGAAGAGGAAATACAAAATAGTGTTTTCTGAGGTTAATTCATAGCCACAAAGTGGTCAAAGGGCTTACCCATACCCAAGACAGAAGATATAGGAATGAGCCCAGATGTTGGCCAGACTACTAGTGCTAAACTTAAGAATGCCTGGGAGCATAAGACTGATTAACAGTAGCAGACCCACTGTACAAACAACAAGCAGGCAAACAGATATGGACATGCCCATCTTATTTAAAATCAAATAAGAAGAGGGAAAACAAACATGATGGGAGGAAAGCAGGATTGAGTAGATGAACCAGGCATAAGCAGAGCCAATATAATTGGGGACCTGTGTGTAGAGTGATTGAATATCTATATTCCCAGTCTAGGAAGATACCCATCCACATAGAAGTATGTGATCTAGTTTTAATCAGTCACCATTTCCTTGTCTTCCAGTATTTTGAGTCCCTGTCTAAATCAGATGAGTCTATGATTAGTTCAGGGGAAGATGGAGAACTGTGATGTACATGCTCACGGAGGGTCCAGACTGGTCTTAACCTGAACAAAGATCCATTTTCACTCTTGGACTGAAATTCTGACAAAGAAAATTCAAAGAAGTATGACAAAAGCCTCATCATAAATATATCCAACAGAAGATAGTATTGCTAATAGAGTACTTCAAAAGCCTTCTTTGTGCCCAGTATCATGCCAACAGTTTAACCACTTCGCTGCCAGGCCTTTTCCCCCTCCTGTGCCAGGCCTTTTTTTGCCTATTTGGGGCAGTTCGCGCTTAGGCCCTCATAACTTTTTGTCCACATAAGCTAACCAAGCCAAATTTGCGTCCTTTTTTTCCAACATCCTAGCGATTCTAAAGGTACCCAGACTTTGTGGGTTCCCCTGAAGGAGGCCAAGAAATTGGCCAAAATACAGTGAAAATTTCGTTTTTTTCGAAAAAATTGGAAAAAGGGGCTGCAGAAGAAGGCTTGTGGTTTTTCCCCTGAAAATGGCATCAACAAAGGGTTTGCGGTGCTAAACTCAGCAGCTTCCCAGCTTTCAGGAACAGGCAGACTTGAATCCGAAAACCCAATTTTTCAACACAATTTTGGCATTTTACTGGGGCATACCCCATTTGTGCAATTTTTTGTGCTTTCAGCCTCCTTCCAGTCAGTGACCGGAATGGTCATGAAACCAATGCTGGATCCCAGAAACCTAAACATTTCTGAAAAGTAGACAAAATTCTGAATTCAGCAAGGGGTCATTTGTGTAGATCCTACAAGGGTTTCCTACAGAAAATAACAGCTGAAAAAGAAAAATATTGAAATTGAGGTGAAAAAAAACATCAATTTTTCTCTACTTTTTACTCTGTAACTTTTCCCTGCAATGTCAGATTATCGAAAGCAATATACCGTTACGTCTGCTGGACTCCTCTGGTTGCGGGGATATATAGGGTTTGTAGGTTCATCAAGAACCCGAGGAACCCAGAGCCAATAAATGAGCTGCACCCTGCAGTGCGTTTTCATTCTATACCGGGTATACAGTAATTCATTTGCTGAAATATAAGGAGTAAAAAATAGCTATCAAGAAAACCTTTGCATTTCCAAAAAGGGCACAAGATAAGGTGTTGAGGAGCAGTGGCTATTTGCACATCTCTGAATTCCGGGGTGCCCATACTAGCATGTGAATTACATGGAATTTCTCAAATAGATGTCTTTTTTACACACACCCCTATATTTGGAAGGAATAAATGTAGAGAAAGACAAGGGGCAATAACACTTGTTTTGCTATTCTATGTTCCCCCAAGTCTCCCGATAAAAATGATACCTCCCTTGTTTGGGTAGGCCTAGCGCCCGCGACAGGATATGCCCCAAAACACAACGTGGACACATCACAGAAAACAGAGCTGTTTTTAGCAAAGTGACTACCTGTAGATTTTGGCCTCTAGCTCAGCCGGCACCTAGGGAAACCTACCAAACCTGTGCATTTCTGAAAACTAGAGACCTAGGGGAATCCAAGGAGGGTTGACTTGTGTGGCTCGGACCAGGTTCTGTTACCCAGAATCCTTTGCAAACCTCAAAATTTGGCTAAAAAAACACATGTTCCTCACATTTCTGTGGCAGAAAGTTCTGGAATCTGAGAGGAGCGACAAATTTCCTTCCACCCAGCATTCCCCCACGTCTCCCGATAAAAATGATACCTCACTTGTGTGGGTAGGCCTAGCGCCCGCGACAGGATATGCCCCAAAACACAACCTGGACACATCACAGAAAACAGAGCTGTTTTTAGCATAGTGACTACCTGTAGATTTTGGCCTCTAGCTCAGCCGCCACCTAGGGAAACCTACCAAACCGGTGCATTTCTGAAAACTAGAGACCTAGGGGAATCCAAGGAGGGGTGACTTGTGTGGCTCGGACCAGGTTCGGTTACCCAGAATCCTTTGCAAACCTCAAAATTTGGCTAAAAAAACACATGTTCCTCACATTTCTGTGGCAGAAAGTTCTGGAATCTGAGAGGAGCCACAAATTTCCTTCCACCTAGCGTTCCCCCACGTATCCCGATAAAAATGATACCTCACTTGTGTGGGTAGGCCTAGCGCCCGCGACAGGATATGCCCCAAAACACAACGTGGACAAATCACAGAAAACAGAGCTGTTTTTAGCAAAGTGACTACCTGTAGATTTTGGCCTCTAGCTCAGCCGCCACCTAGGGAAACCTACCAAACCTGTGCATTTCTGAAAACTAGAGACCTAGGGGGATCCAAGGAGGGGTGACTTGCGGGGCTCGGACCAGGTTCTGTTACCCAGAATCCTTTGCAAACCTCAAAATTTGGCTAAAATAACACATGTTCCTCACATTTCTGTGGCAGAAAGTTCTGGAATCTGAGAGGAGCTACAAATTTGCTTCCACCCAGCGTTCCCCCACGTCTCCCGATAAAAATGATACCTCACTTGTGTGGGTAGGCCTAGCGCCCGCGACAGGATATGCCCCAAAACACAACGTGGACACATCACAGAAAACAGAGCTGTTTTTAGCAAAGTGACTACCTGTAGATTTTGGCCTCTAGCTCAGCCGCCACCTAGGGAAACCTACCAAACCTGTGCATTTCTGAAAACTAGAGACCTAGGGGGATCCAAGGAGGGGTGACTTGCGGGGCTCGGACCAGGTTCTGTTACCCAGAATCCTTTGCAAACCTCAAAATTTGGCTAAAAAAACACATGTTCCTCACATTTCTGTGGCAGAAAGTTCTGGAATCTGAGAGGAGCCACAAATTTCCTTCCACCCAGCGTTCCCCCACGTCTCCCGATAAAAATGATACCTCACTTGTGTGGGTAGGCCTAGCGCCCGCGACAGGATATGCCCCAAAACACAACGTGGACATATCACAGAAAACAGAGCTGTTTTTAGCAAAGTGACTACCTGTAGATTTTGGCCTCTAGCTCAGCCGCCACCTAGGGAAACCTACCAAACCTGTGCATTTCTGAAAACTAGAGACCTAGGGGGATCCAAGGAGGGGTGACTTGCGGGGCTCGGACCAGGTTCTGTTACCCAGAATCCTTTGCAAACCTCAAAATTTGGCTAAAAAAACACATGTCCCTCACATTTCTGTGGCAGAAAGTTCTGGAATCTGAGAGGAGCTACAAATTTCCTTCCACCCAGCGTTCCCCCAAGTCTCCCGATAAAAATGATACCTCACTTGCGTGGGTAGGCCTAGCGCCGGTGACAGGAAACACCCCAAAGCGCAACGTGGACAAATCCTAAATTTTGGAAAAAAACAGAGGTGTTTTTTGCGAAGTGCCTACCTGTAGATTTTGGCCTTTAGCTCAGCCGGAACCTAGGGAAACCTACCAAACCTGTGCATTTCTGAAAACTAGAGACCTAGGGGAATCCAAGGAGGGGTGACTTGCGGGGCTCGGACCAGGTTCTGTTACCCAGAATCCTTTGCAAACCTCAAAATTTGGCTAAAATAACACATGTTCCTCACATTTCTGTGGCAGAAAGTTCTGGAATCTGAGAGGAGCTACAAATTTCCTTCCACCCAGCGTTCCCCCACGTCTCCCGATAAAAATGATACCTCACTTGTGTGGGTAGGCCTAGCGCCCGCGACAGGATATGCCCCAAAACACAACGTGGACATATCACAGAAAACAGAGCTGTGTTTAGCAAAGTGACTACCTGTAGATTTTGGCCTCTAGCTCAGCCGCCACCTAGGGAAACCTACCAAACCTGTGCATTTCTGAAAACTAGAGACCTAGGGGGATCCAAGGAGGGGTGACTTGCGGGGCTCGGACCAGGTTCTGTTACCCAGAATCCTTTGCAAACCTCAAAATTTGGCTAAAAAAACACATGTTCCTCACATTTCTGTGGCAGAAAGTTCTGGAATCTGAGAGGAGCCACAAATTTCCTTCCACCCAGCGTTCCCCCACGTCTCCCGATAAAAATGATACCTCACTTGTGTGGGTAGGCCTAGCGCCCGCGACAGGATATGCCCCAAAACACAACGTGGACATATCACAGAAAACAGAGCTGTTTTTAGCAAAGTGACTACCTGTAGATTTTTGCCTCTAGCTCAGCCGCCACCTAGGGAAACCTACCAAACCTGTGCATTTCTGAAAACTAGAGACCTAGGGGGATCCAAGGAGGGGTGACTTGCGGGGCTCGGACCAGGTTCTGTTACCCAGAATCCTTTGCAAACCTCAAAATTTGGCTAAAAAAACACATGTTCCTCACATTTCTGTGGCAGAAAGTTCTGGAATCTGAGAGGAGCCACAAATTTCCTTCCACCCAGCGTTCCCCCACATCTCCCGATAAAAATGATACCTCACTTGTGTGGGTAGGCCTAGCGCCCGCGACAGGATATGCCCCAAAACACAACGTGGACATATCACAGAAAACAGAGCTGTTTTTAGCAAAGTGACTACCTGTAGATTTTGGCCTCTAGCTCAGCCGCCACCTAGGGAAACCTACCAAACCTGTGCATTTTTGAAAACTAGAGACCTAGGGGGATCCAAGGAGGGGTGACTTGCGGGGCTCGGACCAGGTTCTGTTACCCAGAATCCTTTGCAAACCTCAAAATTTGGCTAAAAAAAACACATGTTCCTCACATTTCTGTGGCAGAAAGTTCTGGAATCTGAGAGGAGCTACAAATTTCCTTCCACCCAGCGTTCCCCCAAGTCTCCCGATAAAAATGATACCTCACTTGCGTGGGTAGGCCTAGCGCCTGCGACAGGAAACACCCCAAAGCGCAACGTGGACACATCCACAATTTTGGGAGAAAACAGTGCCTACCTGCGGATTTTGGCCTGTAGCTCACCCGGCGCCTAGGGAAACCTACCAAACCAGTGCATTTCTGAAAACTAGAGACCTAGGGGAATCCAAGGAGGGGTGACTTGCGGGGCTCGGACCAGGTTCTGTTACCCAGAATCCTTTGCAAACCTCAAAATTTGGCTAAAAAAACACATGTTCCTCACATTTCTGTGGCAGAAAGTTCTGGAATCTGATAGGAGCCACAAATTTCCTTCCACCCAGCGTTCCCCCAAGTCTCCCGATAAAAATGATACCTCACTTGTGTGGGTGGCCCAGGTGCCTGCAACATAATAAGGCCCAAAACCTGAAGGGATAGAAGGGATAGCACAGCAAGTTTATAAGGGCATATTCTTTTATACATCTTTAGACGGACTCTGCTTTGGGGACCCACATAAGTGAGGTGTCATTTTACTTGGGAGACTGAGGGGAAAACTGGGGAGTAGGAATTTTGTGCTGGAGCGGTGATCCTACTAAGAAAAATCAGGAAAATATGCTTTTTTATGCAATTTGTGAGGTTTACAGAGGAGTCTGGGTAAGAAAATGTTGGGGGAGCCACACAAGCCACACCTCCCTAGACTCCTTGGGGTGCCTAGTTTTAAAAAGTTTCTGGGTTTTGTAGGTTTCCCTACATGACGGCCGCACCCAGGACCAAAAACATAGGTGGGCCCTCCCCCCCAAACACAGGTATTTTTGGAATATATCACTTTGATGTGTGCACATACGTCCGTGATGTGCCAAACACTAAAATTGTGAAAAGAAACACACTTAGGTTATGTGAAGAAGACCCCTCACCCACCAACCAAGTTGGTGGCATGCTTCATCATCGGGGTCCCACCTGAGGCACCTAGCGTGTCTCAAGTGTGCTGCGACGCCTGATTACAGCGGAGCAGGTTTTGTCATTTGTACCACACATACTGGTTGGATTTGGCACGAGGGTGAGTGATGGTTCAGTAGATCAAATTTTATTAACAAGAGATTTCACAAAAGTGAAATGCACTGGTAATAACTGAAAGGCCAAAAAACTGAACCAATGACTCACAGCTCGTGAGCTGTAAAGCCACGACAAGGCACCAACCGCTTTACAGTCCATTCACACACCTTTCATACATGACATGCACTAGACCATTCACGCCGCCAGCCACGGGCCCAGCACATTACAAGACTCGCATCCACAGACAGCGCCAGTCAAGGGCCCATCACTTTCATACGCCCACATGCCTGATACAGCAATCACACCAGCTGATGAGTGTGTGGACTGGCGTTTGGCCGGCACTGCCAGCCAAGCGCCACCCCACCCACACCACCAGCCAAGCGCCACCCCACACACACCGCCAGCCCAGCGCCACCCCACACACACCGCCAGCCCAGCGCCACCCCACACACACCGCCAGCCAAGCGCCACCCCACACACACCGCCAGCCAAGCGCCACCCCACACACACCGCCAGCCAAGCGCCACCACACCCACGCCGCCAGCCAAGCGCCACTCTACACATGCCATCCCCTTTTTTTTGTTTTTAAACAACAAAGAAACCACTAATCATAAATTAGTACAAAACTACAAACACAAAAGCTCTAACTGAATACATGACTAATGCCAACCGTGAAACCGAACATATAAAAATATAAAACACCAGTTTACGCTCACGGAATTTCCCAATAATTCTTCTGTGTGTGGTAGCTCCTGAAACAGCCACCCACACACAGCCCAGGCTTTGAAGGACAATCAGGGCAGTACATCCTAGTCTCCTTCCTGATACCTCTTCGAGCACAGACTCTACATCTCTTAGCAGGAAAGTTTTTTTTGGCCGTGGGAGGAATGTGCTCAGCAAAGTGACGATCTTTCAATCTAGCCACATCCTCCACCACTGCTTCTCTAGGAACTCTTGCCTGTTCCAGCACAACAAGGCTAGCTATGATAGACTCCTGAAATTTCACAAATGTCATCCTTGACTCTGGAGAACTATCCTTAAACACAACAAAAGCATTAAAAGTTGCCAAGTGGAACAAGTGAAGCGCTAATTTCTTATACCACACATAAGACTTACGAGCAGCAGTGTAAGGTTCTAACCTCTGATCTACTCTATCAACACCACCCATGTGCTTATTATAGTCTAAGATGCACACAGGTTTGCGCACTTCGGCAACCTGACCCCAAACAGCCACAGGTGAAGTACTCTCATCATGGATGGTGCTTAGCATGTATACATCCCTCTTGTCTACAAATTTCAGAGCTAGCAGCTCATCATTCCGCAAGGCACTGCACTGTCCCTTCTCACGTTTTTTACAGACAAGCTCTTTTGGATAGCCTTTCCGATTAGAGCGGATTGTGCCACAAGCAACAGTGTCCACTCTGAACAACTCCTTGAACAACCGAACTCCAGTGTAGAAGTTATCTACATATAAATGGTGACCTTTGTTAAACAGTCGTCTACCAAGTTCCCACACAATTTTCTCACTAACTCCAAAAGTGGGAGGACATCCAGGGGGGTCAATATTGGAATCCCTACCAGTGTAGACCCGGAAATTATAAACATATCCTGTACTACTTTCTGACAGCATATACAATTTAATTCCATACCGTGCCCTCTTGCTAGGAATGTACTGCCTAAAAACCAAACGACCCTTGAACAGGACCAAAGACTCATCTACAGATATTTCTTTCCCTGGAACATAGATCTCTGAAAACCGATCTACCAAATGATTAAGGACAGGTCTAATCTTAAAAAGACGGTCAGAATCAGGATGATCTCGTGCAAGGCTAAAGCATTATCTACAAAATGCAACATCCGAAGAAGAAGCTCATACCGGTTACGAATCATGATGGCAGGAAATATAGCAGTTGCCATCAAGGGACTAGTAGACCAATATGAAGACAGCGACGGCTTCCTTATCAGCCCCATCAAAAAAGTTAAACCCAAGAACATTTTCAACTCTTCCAGATTTGTGGGAATCCACCGGCTAGCTCTAGAGTGTGGCCTAAGTCTGGCAGCGTTGTCCCTCAAAAACTGCTCTGCATACAAATTAGTCTGCTCAACAATCTCTTCCAAAAATATATCGTCCATAAACAACTCAAAAAAGTTGACGGGCAAAAAGTTTTCCGTATTAACTCGACACCCTGGAAAACCAGTAAACGCAGGCAACTGTGGCTGCTCCATGTTTGGTGCAACCCATGCGTCAGGTCTTCCAATGGGAAGCCTTTCAGCCGCTGGCTCCTGCACCATTGGCACATCACTGTCCTCCTCTAAAACAGGCCCTTCATCAGCACTGAGAGTGGCTTCATCATCAGATGATTCATCTCTGACAGAAAATTCACTTCCAGAATCCTGCACTTCCTCCTCTGCCTCAGATGCAGAGTCAGTCTCATATTCATGGTCAGAAGATGACTCAAAAAGCACACTAACAACCTGCTGAGCGGTCATCCTACGGCTGGCCATGATCCTTCCTACTAAAATTAACTGGACAAATACACCACCAACAACCAGCACTGTGTAAGATAAGTAACAAAGTATAGGTTTATCACTAAGAATTATAAACTCAAAAACTATACTGCTCACTTGCCTGAAAAAGCTTGACTCACCAGCAACTACTCTGCACAGCCACAGCAATCACCAACGATATCCCACTAAAAAGAGAAAAAAAAAAGCAAATTAGACATAAGACAACACAATAATCATTGTGCATAACTCTAAGGACAATTTCACACACAATCCTGCATTCAGTACACCACCTACAAACATGTCATTCATGCATTGCAACAATACTCACTTGGAGTAAATTTATTTACTTACCTAAAACATGCAACTACGCAAACCGCAGGACAACTACTGCCAAAACTGCAACAAGCCACAGCAAAGTCAGCAAAAGCTTTGAACTAAAACAAAAAGGAGAAAAACTGTTATTATCATAAAAGTAAATACTTCGCCAGTTGACAAACACTCCGCCACTAACCATTTTTTTCATTTTCCCGTGTCTAGTCTTCTCTGCTTGGGGGAAGATGGGCCTAAAAAAAAAATAGGCCAATCTACCCCCAAGGGGAGGGGGCAGAAATCACCCAGATTACATTGCACCCTTTGGGGGGGGGCGACCCTTGCCCAAGGTGCCACACCCCCACACAAAGCACACACACACATACATAGTATCCCTGGCGCTATGGGGATTCTGCCCCCCTTGGGGACAGAAAGGCCTAAAAAATAGGCATATCTGCCCCCTAGGGGGGCAGAACTGCCCAAAAATACATGTGGGCCCCTGGGGGCGACCCTTGCCCAAGGGGCCACCCCCCAACACAAAAAATAAAAATCAACAATAAAATCCCTGGTGTCTAGTGGCTTTCTGCCCCCCTTGGGGGCAGATCGGCCTAAAAATAGGGCCAATCTGCCCCCAAGGGGGGCAGAAACGACAATAAATACATTGCGCCCCTGGGGGGAGCGACCCTTGCCCAAGGGGCCACCCCCCAACACAAAGCACACATACATACATACTATTTCTGGCGCTATTGGGATTCTGCCCCCCTTGGGGGCAGAAAGGCCTAAAAAAAATAGGCCTCTCTGCCCCCAAGGGGGGCAGAACTGCCCAAAAATACATGAGGGCCCCTGGGGGCGACCCGTGCCCAAGGGGCCGCCCCCCAACACAAAAAATACACATCAACAATAAAATCCCTGGTGTCTAGTGGCTTTCTGCCCTCCTTGGGGGCAGATCAGCCTAAAAATAGGGCCAATCTGCCCCCAAGGGGGGCAGAAACGACAATAAATACATTGCGCCCCTGGGGGGAGCGACCCTTGCCCAAGGGGCCACCCCCCAACACAAAACACACATACATACATACTATTTCTGGCGCTATTGGGATTCTGCCCCCCTTGGGGGCAGAAAGGCCTAAAAAAAATTGGCCTCTCTGCCCCCAAGGGGGGCAGAACTGCCCAAAAATACATGAGGGCCCCTGGGGGCGACCCTTGCCCAAGGGGCCGCCCCCCAACACAAAAAATACACATCAACAATAAAATCCCTGGTGTCTAGTGGCTTTCTGCCCCCCTTGGGGGCAGATCGGCCTAAAAATAGGGCCAATCTGCCCCCAAGGGGGGCAGAAACGACAATAAATACATTGCGCCCCTGGGGGGAGCGACCCTTGCCCAAGGGGCCACCCCCCAACACAAAGCACACATACATACATACTATTTCTGGCGCTATTGGGATTCTGCCCCCCTTGGGGGCAGAAAGGCCTAAAAAAAATAGGCCTCTCTGCCCCCAAGGGGGGCAGAACTGCCCAAAAATACATGAGGGCCCCTGGGGGCGACCCTTGCCCAAGGGGCCGCCCCCCAACACAAAAAATACACATCAACAATAAAATCCCTGGTGTCTAGTGGCTTTCTGCCCCCCTTGGGGGCAGATCGGCCTAAAAATAGGGCCAATCTGCCCCCAGGGGGGGCAGAAACGACGTAAAATACATGTGCCCCCAAAGGGGAGCGACCCTTGCCCAAGGGGCCACCCCCCAACACAAAAAATACACAGCAACAATAAAATCCCTGGTGTCTAGTGGCTTTCTGCCCCCCTTGGGGGCAGATCGGCCTAAAAATAGGGCCAATCTGCCCCCAGGGGGGGCAGAAACGACGTAAAAAGCATGTGCCCCCAAAGGGGAGCGACCCTTGCCCAAGGGGTCGCTCCCCTACACTAATATTCACTCACACACACACACATACAGAAATCCCTGGTGTCTAGTGGGCATTCCTGCTGCCCGATCGCATCGCGATCGGGCAGCAGGAATGCTCAAAGAGACATCGAGGGAAAGGAAAACCCTTTCCTTTCCCTCGATGCCTCTCTGAGAGCACCCCCACCCCGCACGAAGGTGAAATACTCACCTTCTCCCTTGACGCGCTGGAAGCAAATGGCTTCCAGCGCGTCATTCCCGTTTCCATGAAATCAGCGCGCGATCGCGCGCTGACGTCATGGGGGGGGCAGGGGGGGGGGGGCGTGAAAGGGGAAGGGATTCCCCTTTCAGCCCTGGCCTGGGGGTGTTGGGGGGCGGCCCTCGGGGGAAGCGCTAGCGCTTCCCCCGACTGCCAGTCCCTGGACGTAATGGTTACGTCCATGGCGCCACACGGGCGCTGCCATGGACGTAACCATTACGTCCGTGGCGGGGAAGGGGTTAAAAACAATTACCTCTGTGTTTAAAATTGATGCACATTGATGACTGACACATCACTTTCACAAAATTGTTCCAAATGAAGCAAATGATGCTCGTAAACTTCCTAAGTAGAGGGATTCAAACCCATGTCCAATTACGTAATGACTACTAGCCTTAAAAATCTTAGGACAATTGAAGCATTAGTTAAAATGATCTGGGGCTTTTCTGCATGACAAGGAAAAAAGGAACTCTAGCCAAAGATCCCAGCATCAGTTTGTTTTGAAAGTAGCCTGCAATGTGGAGCAATGGAAGTGATGGATACAAAACTTGATTAAAGAAAAGTAGAGGAACATTTAAAAGACAAACATATATAGAGAGAACTTGATAAACACTCTTGTAAATACGTCAAATAGTAGAGAATGTTCTAGAAAGGAAAAAATAAAATGATTTATGGATACAACCAAATAATATTTGATTTACTACAACCCAGGAATAGCAAAGATCTAAATGTTAGTGCAGAGTCACAAGAGTTTGAACAATCTACAGTTCAGGCATAATGTATTTGGAACAGTCTCCATTCATCAACCTATAGGTCAATGTAGAGAATATTTTCACAAGAAAAAGTTCAGAAAACCAAATCCTACATTTGAGATACCATTGGCTTAATATATAATTTGAAAAACATAAGAACACGTATAGAAATCAGAGTAGTGCTGTCCCCTATTGGTGTAAATGTTTTGTATCCATCTATCTCTCATGGAAGGGATCCAAGCAGTAATATGGATATTGCTGAGTTCTGAAGTTAATGGCACCAACAGTATATTCATTTTAGATTTTTATTGCATCAGATTTACTTAAACTGGCACCAAAATATGTTTTAAACTAAGTGGCACGTCTATAGGCTCAAGGGCTGTTAATCATTCAGTGAATGGCTACATAGCAAAACTTGATGAAGACCAGGTATTTTCAGATATTCAAGGCAGGAAGCATTTAATTACTTACCACAATGTTATAGATTATATTTTGTGGTGTTGAGAGGCTCTGAGTGAAACTTTCAGATAGAACTCTGAAATTAAGTTACAAAAATGAAAGAATCAGGTTTACCCACAAAACACATAAACTAAAATAGATGTTTTAGGGGAAAGACTCATAGCAAAAAATATGTAAATCAGAACTAGTTAAGCCTTGCACCTCTTCCATTGATTGTACGACGGAACACCGACTTTAAAAACAACTACTGCCTTAACAACGAAGTCGGAACACCGACCTCGTTCTTACTACTAATGATTTTACCACGAATGCCTTAACAACGATATTTCGTTGTAAAGGCATTCCTGATAAAAGCATTAGTAATAGGCACCATTCACCATTCACCCTACATCTCACACCCCTCCCCCCCAACCCCACCACAAAACCTAAAACCCCCAACCCCCCACCTCCTCCCCAAAACCAAAAACCCCCCACCCCCCAACCCCACCCCAAAACCTAAAACCCCCTAACCCCCCACCCCCTCCCCAAAAACGCCCCACCCCAAAACCTAAAACCCCCTGACCCCCCACCCCTTCCCCAAAACCAAAAACGCCCCACCCCCCCAACCCCACCCCAAAACCTAAAACCCCCTAACCCCCCACCCCCTCCCCAAAACCAAAAACGCCCCACCCCCCCAACCCCACCCCAAAACCTAAAACCCCCAAACCCCCCACCCCCTCCCCAAAACCAAAAACGCCCCACCCCCCCAAGCCCACCGCAAAACCTAAAACCCCACACCCCCTCCCCAAAACCTAAACCCACCACTTACCTTAGTCGACCCCTTGTCACCTGCGTCATCCTCCTTCGCCAACTCCCTTCTTTGTACCTTAACCACGCATGTTCGTTGTTTAGAACATTCGTAGTTAAGGCACAAACTAACGGAGTCGTGGTTAAAAAAAGCGTTGTTGCGCTTTCGTTAACCACGACTTTCGTAAAAAGAAAGTCGTAAAAAAGGATGTTTCCCCTTCCATTGCATCAGTTGCATTCGCCAAGGCTTGTTGGTGGTCCTCTTGTACCACTGACCATCTGCACCCCTACAATCAACATGGGACACCATCTGCACCATCCCAAGGACACCTCTTCAGCTTCAGGGCTCCACAGCTGGTCTTCTTCTCCCCTTGTCGACTTCATTGTGCATCCACAGAAGGGTGGGTAGTGGCTCCTGCCAAAACTAGACACTCCATAGTGGACTGGACTCTGTCCCCTTCTTTTGCAGGTCCTCTTCTACCGGAATCGACTTTTGGATTCTTCCTGTCTGGTCCCGTTCTCATGCAATTCTTTTTTAAGTCCTTCTGTTAGTCCTTGGGGGAACTAGGGGCTTACCTCTGCTCTCCTGGTTGCTGGGGACACTCTGATACTCACCACTTGGGGTCCCTAGTTCCTCCAGCTCCCCTCTAATTATTCCACATCCTTGGGTGGGGGACTGTATCTCACATTCCACTTTCTTAGTATATGGTTTGGCCTTCCCCTAGGGCCCTTTCTATTTCTACTAAGTTTTGCCAATGCTTGTTACTTTTATGTTATTTTTCTAATTGCTACTCTGTGTATAATTAGTGTGCACTTACCTCCAGTCAGGGGGGAACTGCCTATAAGTATTCTAGTGTTGAGTTACTATTAGAAAGTACCTTTACTGTGTGGTTCTTTCATGTGAGATAAGTTGCTGTGTGGC
Organism: Pleurodeles waltl; assembly: GCF_031143425.1. NCBI lineage: Eukaryota > Metazoa > Chordata > Amphibia > Caudata > Salamandridae > Pleurodeles > Pleurodeles waltl. The sequence goes on from NC_090450.1 coordinate 886,386,373, forward strand.
GATAGTGGTATTGCATAAGCTTTGCATGTCTCCTAGATAAGTCTTGGCTGCTCAACCAAAGCTACCTCTAGAAAGCCCTGGCTTCCTAGACACTGCCTACACTTCACTAATTGGGCATACCTGGACCTGGTATAAGGGATAACACCATAGGTGTTCATCACACACCAGGCCAGCTTCTGACACTGAGCACCCTAGAGAGGTATCTTCCTCTCTTCTCTGCTTTTGCCTCTTTGAAATGCCTTGCCCAGACTTAGAGATTTTCCTTCCCAACCCTTACAGAAGACTCTTGGGTGAGCTTCTGACAAGCTGACGCTTTCCCTTTTTCCCTATTTTTGCCCACCTTTGTTAGTAACTTGTTACCCAAAATTACCCTTTTCCAAATTCTTTTTGTCCTTTGGTTCTTTTTGTATTTTGCTCACATGTGTTCTGCTGCACATGTCTGTCCATTATAGGCTATTTGTAGGGTTTCCCTGTGCTCAGCTAAATTGAACCTTGATGATTTGAAACTGCCTTATTGCTTATTGAGGCTGAGCAACATTTATTAATTTAACATCAAGTACTTTTGTTGCTGTTTTGCATATTTTTTTGTTGAGTGTTTAGTTCTTCTAATGTTAGTTCCCCTGAACTTACTCCATTGCGTTGGTCAACCCTTGGTGATTCTGTATCTTTATAACTTTGTCTTGCGATTTGTATACATGACTCTGAGCTTAGATTTGTAAGAAATCTCTCAACTTTATTCCTGACTGGAGTTTTCCTTATATGGTCACATTAGTCATATTATGAAACTTTGTTGAATCCTTTGCAGTGTCCAAAGATCCATAGACCTCAATAAGCACCTCAATAAGCATTGATTCCTGCAAAGGATGAAAATGCTATAGCAGATCTGCTAGAAGAGGAATGGTTTGTCCCAGAAGGAGGGAGAGCCATTCACATATAGTGCTATGGAGATAGGATTGGTCCTATGCGATTGCCCAGTTCAAACTTTGCCTATCCAAAATTTAGGAAATTCCAAAATTTGATGTAGTTCCAGCATCACCCCTACGAGCAATGGATGAGTGAGTATTATTAGGATTTTGTACTTACATTGCTTTTGGCCTGAGGTAAAGTCTGGTGTTGTGAAGTGTTTTGTGGAGTTTTTGTACTCATTTGATTGTGGCGCTTATTGCCATAAATGTCCGCAGTTGTTGTTGATGGGTCCATCATGTCCTAAGATCCCGGGATAAAGCACAAGTGCAGAAGACACATGGTTAATTTGTTGTCTGCAGTGAGATGCTTGTCATGAGATGTTGACAGTGCCAATAGTTTTCCTTGAGTGAGTGTGAATTTTGTTTGATATTAAGTGAATCCAGAGTGCGCATGGAGGGTATGTATCAACTGGAGTGAGAATTGCTGATCAGGTTTCACTTGTTGTATGATTGTGAAAGCTACAGCTGAAAAGTGTGTCTCCGTACAGCTTGAAGTGTTCAAGTTCCTATCCTGTAGTATGCAGACAGGTCGTTTGGTTTTGCACACAATATTTTGCATTAGTTGTATGTGAGCAATTGTGTAAGAGACAATCGCAAATCGACTGCAGTAAATGTGACATCATTGTGTGCCGTGCTGGTATAGGTCGGTTGGTGTGAAGTCTTGCTGGTATTGGTGGACAGTGTTGCGTTGCTATTGGTTGGAAACATTGAGAGAAAAGGACTGTGGAATTAACATTACTAACTGATTCATCGAAAAGTTAGTGTGATCAATTGAATTTGATTAAAATTAAGTTCTTTAAAGCTTTAAAGAGTGCATCAAGAGAAGATGTTTTAATTTCAGTTAGAGAAGGCATAGAGACCACACCTGAAGGAACACCAGGTCATTATGTATCATCTGTTACGGCATTTTATACATGTTTGTGGCTTGAAGAGTGGGGCATGAATAATGAGAAAGAAGGTGCCTTGGCATTTCCCCCTTATGGAACTTTTAACCTGAGGACTTTAGACAATTTGAGGTGAGTATTGTATGAGATGAAACTTCCTCCAGGACCTGCATAGTTTGAAGCTCTTAGTCATTGGGAACGTATAGCACAAGAGAAAATGACAAAGAAATATAAGTACAGAAGGCAGAAAACAATTAAAACATATGCAGGGGTTAGATGGGATCAAGAACAGAAAAAGTGGAGAGCAGACATAATTGAGGGAGTCAGAAGGTACCCAAAGTTTTTGAATCAATATGGTGAAAGCATTAAACCCAAGACTAAGAAAAAGACAGGAAAGGCAGAATAGGTAACAGATACTTTGAATCAAACTACAGCCACAAATGAGAGTGATCCAGATGATGAGTTTATAAATCAGATCCTGATGAATTGTCGGCCTCTGTATCATTGAGTTGAGGAAGGAGCAAGAAGAGAAGCTGCACAAAATGTAACCCCTTAATGTGCCAAATACTCCAGTTGCACAGACCCTAAATCGGATAATGCCAGGTACACCTGAAAATTCAGTGACACAGATTCCTGAAGGGAATCAACCAGTTCAGAGTTTTAGCACTATTCAGCCTGTCTCAAGTCCCTTTGTGAATCAGGTTGTGTCAAATTCTAATGTGAACTAGATGGTGCAGTCACTTTATGTGAATCTGCCTGTGCAAAACTTTATTCCGAATTAACCTGTGCAAATGTTTAGTCCAGTCTTGTCAATGCCAAATGTTACCCCAATTCTAACGGGACAAAGTTTCAGTACTCTCTTAACAGGAGAGAGTATAGGAATGACAATTCCTCAGAATCTGACAATTCATATGGGTCCCGATGCATTAACAGTAGCTGTGACTATACGTCTGTTGTTCCTTTGTATGCTCCAGGTACGTTTGGAAGCAATGCTCATTCATTAAGAGTCCTGACAGCACCTGATACACTAGTTACATTCACTGTGATATCACCAATGGGTATGCAGAGGTCAGTGTATTCTAACAACTCAGAAATGGAGAGAACAGCTTCTCTTGTTTGACCGTAAAACATTACATGAAAACATATCCAAACCCAATGACAAATAAGACAGGATTCACCCATGAAATGAGGTTTCCTCAAAGAGCTTCACCTTATTTTGTGCCCATACCTAATCAAATCCTAAAATCACATTACACTAATCCACAAGGACGAGCACCCTTTAACACCCCAGAGAACATATTCAATTTAAATACCTAGAATTGGCAGAATGTAGAACTGGTGCAGAAGTACCACAGAAAAGCAATATAAGCTTGTGAGGTTTCACTGCATAGTTGTTGACTGAATGGTTAAATAATATGAGTCCTGAAGGTGGGACAAAAACAATACACTGCATTGTTAGAACAGAAGAGGCACCAGGGAGAGATAGAACAGTGAATCTGCCCAGACTGAAACTGCAATTAATAGAAATGATTTTAGGAACATTAGACTCAGCCCAATTGGAAACCTACACTGAAGATGAACAAAGATGCAAAGATATCACACAATGTGCAGGACAGGCTTATGAGGAATTAGCTGAAGTAGTTGAGAAATATGATGTGGTTTGGAGAAATTAAAGCCTGTAAAGGGAAGTTGCAGATTGGAGTTTAGAACAGAAGCTGTAGTTAACAAGAGAGCTCCTGGAATGAAAAAACACATTAGGGATTGATTAGATATATTAAAAAATGGGAAGCTATCAATAAGTGGGGAGGTAGATGGAAGAAGAAAAAAGCAAATCCATATGTGTCTCTGGCAGGAGCAATCAATCCAAGGACAATGTGAAAATGATGTCCATGAGAGATACCAGGTGGAGGTTATGTTTGTGTACCCTGGAGTAGGAGTGATATCATTCACACATGATTGCCTGAGTTTGAGTGAAGCACCAGCAAAATGGCACAGGCAAAAAGAGACATTTGTGAACCTTTCAAAATACCTGTGGGAAGATTTGAATATGCTTTATGACATTGTGGTTCTGATTGATTTATGGACTAAATGCCAAGTGAATGTCAATTGGCCAGATTGTGCAACCTCGAAAAGATCCAGTAACAGGTGCACCATCTGAAGAGGTGATGAAAAAGTATTACATAGTGATTGAAGTTTTGAAAAACAAGGTGTCCCTGAAAGATATTGATTGGCAGAAGATTGACAAAACAGTTCAGGAGGTGAAGAAGTCGATCAATGCTTGCTATGAAAGATTGCTGCAAGCTTTCAAACAGCATAGTGGTACAGAGACAATAGAAGCTAAAGATGTGGGTTATTTTGTGTTCAGATTTGTGCGAGGATGAAGTCAGACATAAATGAAATGATTCAGCAGCACCTGATTTGTAGGAAGAATAAACCGATTGATGAAATTCTAGAGTAAGCAAAATACTGTAACAATGAATTGGAATTGAAGGAAAAAAAGTTGAAAGACAAGGTGATGGTCCTACAATTGAAGCTGCACAAAAAGCTAGTCAACGTCTGCAGATAATGGTGAACACTGGTGGTATGCAAGGAGTGCCACAGCAGGTACTAAATGTTGTCCAGCCTAGAGGTAGAGGACATGGTGTTCAGGTAGATCAAAGTGGAGATGTACTTGATGTTCAAGCTTTAAAAAGAACTAATCAGTCTCATGTGTGTGGAAATTTGGGTCATTTGAGAAGGGAATATCCTTTTAATAATGTGAATAATAAAATACATAATACTGGAGTTGCTCAAGTACAAGGCAATAATCGGGTTCAAATCCAAAGATTTCAAACGCCTTGAGTGCAAAACATAAATATGTCTCCAGGACAGCAGATGCAGATACCACAAGCCCCGATGACTCAACAGCAGGTGGTTGTTCCTCAAAAGAGTCTAAATCAAAATGCAAATATGAATCCGATAGCATCACAATGTCCCCTAATGGATGTGAGTGATTTGGAATTTTCAGAAATTCTTCAAACAGATAGCTCTGATGATGAGGATTGCATGTTAGGTGCATCCTTAGAAGTAGATCAATGTGGTCCTTATGTAAATGCCATCATTATGGGTCATGATGTGTCATTCCTGGTTGACACTGGAGATACACGTTCCACTGTTAGTACAGTGGAAGTGCCAAATTTGCCTCTTTCAGGAAAGAGAATTCAGGTGGTAGGAGTCACAAAGAAACAGTTGACCAACCCTGTAACAGAATATGTCCCTGCAAAAATAGGGTCATTTGAAGATGAGCACCAATTTGTGGCCTGTGATTCAAGTCCTGTAAGTTTGCTTGGACGTGACTTGCTATGTAAGCTAACCTGTTGTATGAGCTCCACCCCTGAGGAACTGCAATCTAAATGAATAGAGAAGTGCCCTGTAAAATTGTGGAGCAGTACCCAAGTGTTACATTGCACCCAAAGCTGACATGAAATGATTTACCCAATGATTTAGAAGACATAGTGACACCTTACGTTAGGGATTTTTCACAATAGAAAATAGGACTCATAAAAGAGTTAAGCCTATTAAAATAACAGTGAAGCAAAATGTACTCTAGCAAACAACACCCCTGTATAATATGACTACCAGAGACAATTTCTGGAATCACACCTATGATTAACAGTTTAATTGAACAGGGTATTCTGAAAGAACTAGTGGAAAGTCCATATAACTCTCCCATTTTAGGACTGTGGCAGCCTAGTGGAAAGTACCACATAGTCCAAGACCTGAGGAAGGTAAGTGAGATTTTTGTTCTATGTTGTTAAGTGGTATCAAATCCTGCAGTGATTTTATTCCAAATTCCATGTGAAACTGAATGGCTAACTGTGATTGATTTATGCCAACCCTTTTTATCCATATCATTGCATGAGGAAAGTCAATCCTTCTTCCCATTCAAGTTCAGCAGTTGTATGTTGGCATGGTGCCGAGTCCCACAAGGGTATACAGAGTCACCATCCATTTTCAACTAGATCTTGTAAAAGAATCTAGAATCCCTTAAAATGCCCTTTCTTTCAGTCTTAGTAGAGTACATAGATGATTCATTCATTGCATCAAAGACTCAAGAAGCATGCAGGAGAGACACAATGGCTCCCTTGAAACATTTAGGAGAAAATAGACATAAGGTTTCCCCAGCAAGATTATAGTATTGCAAGAAAAAAGTCCCGTACTTAGGTCACCACATTGAGAAAGGTATGCGGAAGGTGTCACATGAAAGAATCTCAGCAATCATGAAAATGAATCCCCCACGCCTCACAGAAAGAAGTCAGAATGTTTCTAGGAATGGTTGGTTACTATCACTAGTGAAATCCAATCTTTTCCCTTTTAGCCAAACCTTTACATAGGCGAGTGCACAAAGATGTGTCTGATCTAGCACCATTGGATAACAACTGTATACGTGCCTCCACAGAGCTAGGAGAAAGCCTATGCTGAGCCCCAGCTCTGGGAATAACTGATTACAAAAAAATTTTTGTCTTTGTTTTGCTGTGAGAGGGATGGTTATGCTCTGTTGGTTTTGACACAGCTGCATGGAAATGTGATCAATCCTGTGGCTTATTTTTCTGCCATACTTGATTCTTTGGCTTCAGCGCTGCCTGGTTCTTGGAAGGCAGTCACCGCTTTGAGCATCAGCATCGAACAGTGCCAAGGCATTGTTAGGGGTCATACCCTGAATGTTTTAATTCCCCTGTAAGTGGCGATACTGTTAACCAGAACAAAAACACAATATTTGACCAGTGCGCGTTTGACCCATTATGAGAAAGTCATCCTTGCTTTTCCAAATGTTAACAGCAAGAGATATACTGTTCTCAACCCTGCAATGTCATTACCAAATCCTGTTGAAAATGTTAATGCCTGTGTGGCTGAGGATGAGCATAACTGTGTTGATGTGACTGAACTGTGCACCAAACCTACACCTGACATTCAAGATGTAGCCCTAACTGAAAATTAATATGTCATGTTTATTAATGGCTCCTGTTTAAGAGATAAATACGTAAACCTGAGAGCTGGTTATGAAGTTTGCACAGTCTGAGGTGTGTTTTAAGTCTCCTGTCTTTGAGTAGTCCTTCCTGCCCAAGTATCCAATTTGGTTGCCCTTACCAGAGCATGCTGTGTTTCTGAACTCTTCAAAGTGACAATATTCACTGATAGTCAATATAGTTTTGGTTTCTTTTACGATTTTTGACAGTTGTGGCCCCAGAGAGGGTTTATGACCTCCTCTGGGTCCCCTACTCAAAACAGAGATATGATTTACAATTTATTGAATGCATTACATCTGCCTGCAAAAATAGCTGTTGTCAAGTGTGCAGCACACAATAAATCTACTGACTATGGGGGTCATTCTGACCCTGGCGGTAATTACCGCCATGGCGGAGGTCGGCGGTAGCACCGCCAACAGGCTGGCGGTGCACCGCTGGGCATTCTGACCGCGGCGGTTTAGCCGCGGCCAGAAACGGAAAGTCGGCGGTGTCCCGCCGACTTTCCGCTGCCCTTGAGAATCCTCCATGGCGGCGGAGCGCGCTCCGCCACCATGGGGATTCTGACACCCCCTACCGTCATCCAGTTCCTGGCGGTTCTCCCGCCGGGAACAGGATGGCGGTAGGGGGTGCCGCGGGGCCCCTGGTGGCCCTTGGTGGCCCCTGCGGTGCCCATGCCAATGGCATGGGCACTGCAGGGGCCCCCGTAAGAGGGCCCCAAAAAGAATTTCAGTGTCTGCCTAGCAGACAATGAAATTCACGACGGGTGCAACTGCACCCGTCGCACCTTCCCACACCGCCGGCTCAATTCTGAGCCGGCGTCCTCGTGCGAAGGGTGTTTCCCGCTGGGCTGGCGGGCGGACTTTCGGCGGTCGCCCGCCAGCCCAGTGGGAAAGCCAGAATGACCGCCGCGGTCTTTCGGCGGGAACCGCGTGGCGGGCGGCAACCGCCGTCCGCCGCGGTCAGAATCACCCCCTATGTATCTTTAGGTAATACATATGCTGATGAAGTAGCAAGATTTGTGCCTTAAAGAGTGCAATAATGAGACAACTGAAGAGACATGTAAAAATGTCCTGTTAACTGCTGTTGATACGTGGCAAGAAGTTAAGAGATTGCAGGAAGAAGTGACAGAGGAAAAGCAGCAAATTTGGGTCAGAGCAGGTTGTGTTAAAAGTAATGACGATGATATTTGGGTTTGAAGTGTTGTCCAATAGCTTACTGTCACTCATGGCTAGATACTATCTTGGTCAGGCCCATATAGGTAGGGTTGCAATGATCAGAACCATTAGACACACCTGGTTTAACCCCAGATTCAGAGTGATTGCAGAAGCCATGTGCCACAGATGTGTCACATGCAAGCAGATGAATGTAAGAAAACACACATAGATAGATCTGGATGACAGTTCAACAGGATGAAACTGGGTTTCATAGAGCTGCCTGTGTGTGATAGACATATCTTAGTCACTGTAAGCATTTTTTCACACTGGGTTGAGCCTACCCGGCCAGGAGAAATGATAGTCTCACAGTAGCAAAGCTGTTACTTAGGCAACTGATTCCACAATTTGGATTCCTGACTTCTCTGGAGTCTGGCAGAGGACCTCATTTCAACAGTTATGTTCTGAATTGATTGTGTGATTGTGTGCTGTGTCACAAGCTAAGCAAAGATTAAATTTCAGCTACAGACCTGACGCTTCTGGACTTGTAGAACAGATTAAAGGAACCCTGAAGTCCAGATTGGCAAACGTAGGTGCATCCACCACTTTGAACTGGCCAGACACATTGGGGGTGATTCTTACCTTGGCGGGCGGCGGAGGCCGCCCGCCAAAGTACCCCCGCCAGAACACCGCACCGCGGTCGTCAGACCGCTGCGGTGATTCTGGGTTTTCCACTGGGCTGGCGGGCGACCGCCAAAAGGCCGCCCGCCAGCCCAGTGGAAAACAACCTTCCCACGAGGACGCCGGCTCTGAATTGAGCCGGCGGAGTGGGAAGGTGCGACGGGTGCAGTGGCACCCGTCGCGTATTTCAGTGTCTGCAAAGCAGACACTGAAATACAAAGTGGGGCCCTCTTACGGGGGCCCCTGCAGTGCCCATGCCATTGGCTCATTGGCATGGGCACTGCAGGGCCCCCCAGGGGCCCCATGAACCCCATACCGCCATCCTGTTCCTGGCGGGCGAACCGCCAGGAACAGGATGGCGGTATGGGGTGTCAGAATCCTCCATGGCGGCGGGATTCATTTGGGCAGCGGAAAACCGGCGGGAGACCGCCGGTTTTCCACATCTGACCGCGGCCAAACCGCCGCAGTCAGAATGCCCTGCGGGGCACCGCCAGCCTGTTGGCGGTGCTCCCGCCAACCCTGGCCCCGGCGGTCCATGACCGCCGGGGTCAGAATGACCTCCATTGTCTCTTGTCTTGATGAGTATGTGCAGTATACCAGACTGAAAGGCTGGGTTCCCCCTCATGAAATCATCATGGGGAGAACCATGAGATTGCGAGCAGTACCCGCGAATGCACTTGTAAACATTACAGATGTCTTAATGCCGGACTAATGCAAAGGACTGGCTGACTGGTTCGTTCTTTGTCTGACCAGGTTAGAGAAACTACAGCACCACCTCAACAGGAACTTTACCATGACCTATGTCCAGGTGACTGGGTCATGGTGAAAAAGCATGTAGAGAAAATATGCTTGCAACCGCCTTAGAGAGGCCTTCATCAAGTGGTTTTGGCAACCACTACAGCTATGAAGTAGGCTGGTCTACCTAACTGATTACACGCCACCCCAGTCACAAAGTTCTGGGTCCTCTAGATGATACAGTACTTGTTCCAGAAGGATCAGTTACAGTGGGCGAGAGGGATCAGGTTAGTCACACCGATGGTGCTGGACAAGTGGCTGCTATAGCAAAAGTGTGGTCTGAGGGGGGTCTGAGTGAGTCAACAACAGTGGATGGTACAGATGGGTTGAGACAGAATCAGTTGACTCACGTGATGCTGGTGAAAGACCAGTTGCTGTGGATAAAAGAGCTGTAGAAAGAGAAAATTAGCCTAAAGAGCAAACTCTGCCAGCTTTACAAGTGCCTCTAACTATTGCTGAGGAGACTGAAGAGTCTAGTCATAGTGACAGTGATGCTGAGGGTTGAGTAAACAGATCAAAGAGAAAGAGAGTATTGAGCCAAAAATACTCAGCACCTGAATGGACATATTTTGCTTCAAATGACTGGGAGAAGTAACTTGCAAGCTTTTGCTTTAACAATTTGAACCCAGTTCAATATTTTTGAGCTTAAAATAGCATTGGAACTGAATTTCTGAAATCTCAATGCTGTTTGCTGAAAAAAGACATTACATTTTGTAAGTGATTTTCAGTGATTACGAGCTGTATCTTCAATAGATACATTAAAAATTTTAGTAGGAGCTTTGAGCATTTGCCAGTAGAGAAAACTCTTGATGAACTTTCTGAATAATTTGAACTCTTGAAAGGAGACTATTGCTGATGTCTACTTTGCTCACAAATAAAAATGACTGAAAGAAACAGTTATACTTTAAAGTCCCTTTGCATTTTAGATTTTTGAATTCAAGTTTTTGGTCTGAAATTAGAGAACTTATGGAGTTGCATCAAAATAGAGATAGTAAATGGAAATGCATATGCATAGGTTTAATGGTAGTGGCAGGTACCATGATAAAATAAATGCTCATTGGACTGAGTTTGCCCATAGCAAAAGAGTCAGAGAAGGTTACATCTACAAGTATCCAAATTTAGCAAATGCCATAGCAGAATAGCAGATCTGAATCCCTTGTACAATGTTGAGAAATATATACAAGCTGATGGTCCTAGAGGTGATATATCCACAAATGGGTATTATAAGTTGTTATATAAGTATGTAGATATCATGGGTCTAGAGATTGCTACATATGCACACAGTTGCCTTCATCAGTAAGTGAGGGAATCAGATACAATAGTTTACCCCTAACCTATGGAATTTCCTGTAGCATGTTATTAACACTGTTGTATCAGCAGGAGTGTTATCAGTATTTTTTTTCTATTTATGTTTTCGATTGTCTCCATCATGAAACATTTGAGCAAAATTGCAAAGACGAAAAACATTGACACAGTAGGAGGTTTCTTTAACCCTAGGTTGAGAATTTAGTACAGCTTATGCCCACAAAAACAATTTGACCTGCATTCATCACCCAGCAGAGAATGAGTTCCTTGGACAAGTTGAGGAGAGGAAAAGAACCATGAAGGCTAAGATAGAAAAGGGTGTAGTTACACAAAATTGGGAAAAGGATGAAGCTCATTCAGTAGCTGGAAATCAAGTATTCCTGGTTTTGGATTGGCACCATGTAGGAAAGTTATATGTGTATAGACCTAGATCAAAGACTGGCACACAATTTGTGGGAATTAGTGAATGTAGACATGCATATTTGTATAGGAGGTTGTGGACTTTTTTGTTGAATGGACAAGCTCCTGCCATACCAGGTGTTTATTTTGTATGTGGAAAGATTGCCTATTACAAGCTGTTAAAAGGCTGGTATGCTACATGTTACCTGGGAGTAGTATATCCAAAGACGTATCATGTTGGCCATTTTAATGATCCAGTCTGGTATGAGAAATCAAACACTAGAGTCAAGAGAGGAGCTAGTGCTTTAGAGATAGTAGGAGACAGTTTTGGTGCCATAATCCCATCATTAGGTGTTAACGTGAATGATCTCAGGATTAGAAAGCTGTCAACAACAGTAAATAAATTATCTACAGACACTGTAGGTGCCATATTGTCAATAGACACAGAAATGGGTGTGAAAGGATCAATGGTTTTACAAAATCGCCTTGCGTTAGACTTTTTTCTTGCAAAGGAAGGCAGAGTTTGCAAGATGATGCTTGCTCATCAGTGTTGCATTTACATACCTGACAACAGCAAGGAGATAAGGAAATACATGCAAACATAACTAACTTGAAATAGGACCTGGAAGAGTTAACAGCGACAAGCCCATGGTAAACAATAGGAGGTGGTTTTTCAGCGATTGGATGGTGGTTTGGAAATCTAGCTAGGGGAATCGTTGGAACCATTTTGAGACCCCTATTGATTATGGCTTGTATGCCCTAGCTGCATTAGTTCTTCACTAATTATTCAAGACGCTGAAGGAGATGGGAGCTCAGAACAAGCAGAGAAAAGAGGAGATTGAGATGGAGACTAGAAGGAGCACATACTATAGCAACACCAAGCAGTCAGAGGACTTCAGAAGACCTTCCCTAAAACGCATCTGACATTTTTAGCTAACTCACAGTGATACTATCTATGTGACACTTTATGCATTATGCTAATCAATGTGCATTTGCTTCAACTAATGCTAGAGACCCTGGTGGTATTGAAGTTTAATTAAAGGTGTTAAAGACTAAACTGACATTATGCTATAATTTAAACTAATATTCTGCATTGAAACGGTATTACTTTTTTAATAATTAGTGATTGAAATATGCATGCAAAAATGGAAACTGTAGTTCTACTTTATACTGATTGAGATATATTAACTGATGACATTTTGTTTAAATATTATTGTATCATGAATGTTAATGGAGAATAAATAATGTTGAACACAGGCTCCCCAGCAATCCTGTTGCTGCCTTTATGCTAGACCTAGATGTGGACTGCCGTTCAGACACAACCCTGGAGTCTGTGCAGTTTTTCCAGCCCAGCTGTTCAGCACAGCCAGGTTGGAGAAACCTAAATGTGCATGTGTGTTTGGCAGGCCTAAGGTGACTGGACAAACATACAGGCGCACTCAGGTGCACTCTCTCCTCGTCCCCTCTCCCACCTCCTCTGGCCCAGCCCACCCCTCCCTGAACATGCTACTGGCTGAGCCAGCAGCTGAAAGATAAAGCAATAATGAAATATTGTTTTACCTTTCATCTCCTGGCTTAACCAGGGGGATGACCCTCCTTTGCCATTGCCCTGGTCAGACCTGGGAAAAGATAAGGTTGTTTCAACTTGGAGTCATGTGATCAATTTGTATTGGATGATGCCCCTTCAATGTCAAATGAACTGTTGTCCTGAGGATTCAGATTGCCACACAAAGTTTGATATGCTTATGCCCAGTTGGACTTTTGTCAGATGAATATTGTGCTCAAAAATAAGAAGCTGAACCCCCTTTTTCCCTGTATCCTGAATTCTGAGCCTCCTGGAGAGGTATCCTTCTATCTGCTTTTGCACCTTTGAAATGTGTTTCTGAGACTTTCTTTCCTAACCCCTATAGAAGACTCTTGGCTGAGCTTCTGGCATGCTGATGCTTTCCCTTTTTACCTATTTTGGCCCACTTTAGTTAGTAACTTGCTGCCCGAGATTACCTTCTTCCAATTTCTTTTTTTGTCCTTTTGTTCTTTCTGTCTTTTACCTGCATATGTTCCACCCCACAGGTCTTTCCTTGGTTGGTTAATTGTAGGGTTTCCCTGTGCTCAGCTGAATATAACTTTGATGATTTAAAACTGCCTTACTGATTATTGAGATAAGACTGAGTGGAGTTTATCATCTGTGCATCAAGTAATTTCTTGCTGTTTTACCTAATGTTTGTTGAGTGTCTGGTCCTTCTAATATTAGTTCACCTGAACTTATTTTGTCGCCTTGGTCAACCCTTGATTAATCTGTATCTTTTTAACTTTATCTCGTGAATTGTCTACACAACTCTGAGCTTAAGTTTGTAATAAATCCCTTAACTTTATTTCTGACTGGAGTTTTCCTTGTATGGCCACATTGGTCATATTGTGTAACATAATTGGTTTGAATTGAAAATGTGTTGTATGGTTCTACCACTTTCTATGCAGGGCCCAAATATCTGTTGACCTCAATGCCATTTATTCCTGCAAAGGATGAAAATGCTCCAGCATTTGCATAACCAAATATTCCACCAAGCATTATAATATTAAAAGAATGTATTCCAAAACATTAGCAACTCCTACGAATAGAACCAGTCTGTACTGACATTTTAAGGCCAACCCAACTTTTGTATATTTACACAGTAAGAATTTAAAAGAACTGGCATCCACTCTCACAACTAAACATGTGAAGCAAAAACAAGAGGTACTTTGCATAGAGGCACTTTCCCATGCCATAATTGTGTTGGTGGAAATGTCACAATCCACGCGGTTATGGTGAACCATCCACATATTGGCAAAAAAATAAAGACATTTTCACCAAGCATCAAATGGCACTATGGACCGGATCTAAAATGTCCATGCACATTAACCCACGAAGGTATAATAGAAAGAAAGGTTAACATCTGTGTTAATGAACATGAAATAACCTGAGTATAGAAATTATAAAATAGTCTGTGCCAATGCACGCTAAAAATGCAAGAAATAACTTTAACCAGTTGAGGTTTTAGATGCTAGAAGTAATCCAGAGTAGACCTGATCGAGCTAGCGGTAAGGTCACATTTTCTATAGCTATTCAAACACATTAAGGATCAACAGCATGAAAATTGTGACAAAATACACACATTACACAAAAAACAGAGTGCCGAAAAGAACTTAGATTTAACATAAGGACTAACTGTATAGAATGACACCATTAGTCATGATAATCAGTCTAACAAAGCATCATACAATATGTATTCCTTTTCTTTCTGCTTCATCACTCACACACACAAATTGATTATGAACTCAAATGTTTATGTCAAGAATAAACAGTTTTCAAACAAACAGTGAATGAGCTATCAATAGATTTAGTTTTCACAGAAAAAAGAAGGATAATAAACACAAATTGAATTTCTGTGATGGCAGAGATGGAGAGAGAAGAAATACTCACAGGAAGGTTTAAGCAGGGAACCCTGGCGTTCAGCTGTCACACTGAGCCACGACAACGAGAATGAACAGGCACCAAGAAAAGATTATGTGCAAAGAATACGGGAACTTTCACTCGGATTTTTCAGAAATGGCAACACTACGCACTTTGGCCTCCCGATTCCAGGATGGGTTCTGGTTTCCAGATTACAATAAGAATGATCATGGATTTTACGTAGATAGAATGGGCACTTCGAATTAGATTTTCAAGTATGACATTTATATATTATTGCTATACTGCTACACTCAGATGACATGGATTATGTGCAAAGAAAGCAGTTCGCATATTTGGATTTTTGGGAAATCATAGTACATTTTAAAATGCAGAATAAACCAGGTTAACATAATGTGTCTTACAATAAATAAATAAGTAAATAGTATGGAACCGAAGACTATTGCATTTAATCAGGGTAAAAATGTGAGTAAGACTATGCACATTAGTAGGTTATTTGAATTGTTTTGCATATGTTGTGACTGATTTTTTTTCTCCTGATTGAACGTCGCCTATACCCCAAATTCTTATGGTTGAAAACAAATTAACTGAAAATAATGAAAGAAATTGTGAAACCAAATGAATTTGTGTGTCTATAAATGCGAAATAATTATACAATTGAAGAAAATAAACAACGATTGTTTATAACAACACTGGAGTGATACTTGTGTATTAATAAACAAGTGATTGTTCATAAGCAAATGAAAAGGCACAGCCGAAAGTACCCCGTGGTGGCAAATGAGCCGTAGGAGTGTGCAATGTAAATGTGTAACAGCCCGAGTTGTGACAGACTGAACGAGAACAAGGAGGCCGACCAAGCTGCTAAATAAAAACGTTCAGGGTAAATAGCTGAGCTGCTAAACAAATAGGACCAGAATTCCAGAATGATCTACATTTATTCAGCTGTGACATCACAATCGTACACTGTACCTTGGGATGCTTCAACAGTTGGCTCAACCTGGGGTTTCGTAATATAATGCATTCACTCAGCATCTATCACAATTTTAACATGACCATTTGTACTAGGATTAGTTAATTTGTTTATTCATCGCTACAACCTTATTCACAACCACATCAGCTCATAGACAATACACTACTGTATTTCATTGTAATGACACTTAACACTTTATATTGAGTATATTGTGTTTTACCAGAAAAACCTCAATTTATGCGACAAGATTCATAAATTGTTTGTTTAGTCGTCTTTGGGTTTTATTTGGAGTTTGGTGGAGAAGGTACCTTGCCAAAAACGTGGTGGTGTACCCTGTCCACCTAACTGACAACATTTGAGGTAAGGAAGGAAGAAAAATATTCAGCGCACTCGAGGTCAATAGTTGCCTCCCATATATATCACGGACATTAACCACCACAAGAAAAGTGCTTCCAATCCCTTTTTTCATGAATCACATACCAGAACTCATTACCAATCATAAGCTATTTCAACGTTGCACATGTTAACATTCATTTTACTTAAACAAAAACTGAACTCTCTTTTGATGTATATTCTACAGAAGTCGTTTTACCTGGGCCACCAAATTTGTGGTTCCTACGTTCAGTTTAGAGGCATGGGAGCATCATGACCCGGTGGTGAAAACCTTTGACAGAGAGCCCAATTGACATTGGGTTGTCATTCAATGTACCTAAGACCATCTGTCTTATTTCGGCCACCTACCATACAGTGATGTTTTCCTGCTCAGGATCACAAAGGGAAACCCTGGTAGTCTCAAAGAAGGAAACAACACCCACCACACACTGCGAAGGCTTCAAGCACGTCAGGGCTATCTATTTGTTTATTTTTGCTTTTCAATAACAAATTAACATTTTTTTAAGAAAGAAAAAAAATGGCTTTGCAGTTACATTGAGTATGGTGCCCATAGAGCAATGCTTCAGTGCATTCAGAGGTGCTCCTGCAGCAGTGACTTTGCTAAAGGCACAGTGATCTCCGCCTTCCAGAAATCTCTAAATACAGAAACATATAATGATTAATACAACACAGGAAACAGTGGCAGCAAAAATTAAACGTAGCATTAAGGCATTATCAAAAGTGGCCACTGAAGGCCATGTTTTTTGCAAAAATGAATAACAGGTGCTAATTAACTGGTCTCACACTGACTGGGAGCGTAGGGCAAATTCATTTACCTCTAGGCTGTTTTATTCTCCTTTTGTGAAATGAAGCTGCAGCCTTCCCCAATTGTGTAGATCGTTAAATTATGTATAACAAGGGGTCTCCAATGTCTCTCATTATCTTTAGTTGCAGAATTTGGCAGATCACACACAAGGAAGAAACACGAATGCAAGCCCCGGCACTATTCTTTCTTCAGCCCACCAGCGAACTATCCTTTCTTCACGCCACCAGCTCTATCGCTATTTGGGTACACGCATTCTTCAGTATACAGTCCAGCTGGGGACCAGCACCTCTCCAGTAGACCTTGGCTTAACATCCTCTTCAAGGGGAAATGTGCTTAGCGACATGCCATTCAAAGTAGTCTTTTGTTCAAGGGGTTAGCAAGGCCAGGGTACACCAAAACAGTACAGCAAGTCCTCTCCTGACAGAGGAGAATTCAGGGGAGTCCATGGCAAGTGAAGAGATACGAGTCAGGATCAGGAAAAATTTACTAGCCCTCTTACCAGGAATGAATAGCAAGGTTAGTCCTTCTTCTTGCTTCCAAAGATTTCAGCAACTTGCAGGCACGGCTCCTCCGCTAGGGAGGAGGAGCGTCACCCACTGCCAGCAGCAGTAGCTGCAAACCTTTTACTAAAAAACGATAATAAACTATATTTATTATCATTTTTTAGTAAAAGGGGCGGGGCCATGGGCTGTGCACTCCCCCTCTTTGCACATGTATGTTTGCAGGCTGTCTCGGCCAAACACATGCGCAGTAGGCTCTCTCCAGCCCGGCACTGTGTTGCCGAGCAGGAGAGAGTAGGCACAGGCTCCCAGTCTGCCTGGGAGCGCCCTGGCTGGGTGCTCCCAACCAATCCTAACGCTGCTCTGAGCAGAGTCAGGATTGGCCGCAGGGCAGGCTGGGAGCCTGTGTCTGCTGTCTGCCTGCAGCAGAAAAGTGGTGTGGTGGTGATGGCATCGGAGGCAGTGATGATACAGGTAAGGTTTATAAAAAAAAATTAATTCCCGCCACCCGCACCGCCCCACCCCTGTTGAGCACCACAAGCTGCTTCTGGCATCTTGTCCATATTCCAACAGTGTTACCCTTTCCAGTTGGTGGGAGCTGCAAGCAAATGATCACTCAGTAATTATTGTAGGGAGGTCCTAAACCTATCCTCAAACAGCTACCATGCTAGGCCCTTCTCAACTAGGCAGAATGTTTCGTGACTTAGGGATATCCATAGCAGAAAGCACCATTCTATTAGGCTTTCTAAAAGTTGTGAAAGGATTTTTTTAGCTGCTAGTGCGTCACCTGCACTCCAGGGGTTTGTCTATTAAAATAAGATACCAACCGCTTCTTACTAGTAGAAATCTTCCCAAATTGATCCTGTGACCTAGATAACCCCACTCCAGACCTTTGTGGTAGTTATGATATAATGCATATATTATTATTACACCTAAGAAGATGTAGTCAACAGCAAGGCGCAGCAGTGCAACAAGAGAGTAACTCACAGATGTATCATGGTAATTGGTATGATGTGATTGGCGTGATGGCTTGTGTAGAAGACATACTTTGAGCTTGGATTAGAAGACTGAACATGAAAGGGAAAGTTATATATATGTTAAGGGGCATACCCTTGAGGAAGAATGTTTTTAAAGAAACATATTCTTATTGTAACATACATGTATACAATGAACACACATTATACTTTGCGTTTTTGAAATAAATGACATAACATTTGCATGCTTCAATACAATGTAAGAAAAACATAACAATATATTGTAACATGATATCACAGCTGGAGATTTACCTCCGCATTACATACCTTGACATGACTTTTCTGGTTCCTGGTCGGTACTTTCCATAACAATGTAGGGGTCATCTATGTTCACATATAGCTTTTAATACCTCTACCAGACACCCCTGTCTCATAGCATTGCAGAACGTCTGTCATAATCGTATTCATAACTGTCAT
Source organism: Pleurodeles waltl (assembly GCF_031143425.1). Classification (NCBI taxonomy): domain Eukaryota; kingdom Metazoa; phylum Chordata; class Amphibia; order Caudata; family Salamandridae; genus Pleurodeles; species Pleurodeles waltl. The sequence continues at coordinate 886,405,123 of NC_090450.1, forward strand.
CATGGTCACATTATCTCCAATAGTCACAAACACTGCCCCTCACAGATGCTCTCTCTATCTCTCACGGACCCCTAATGTCACATTTGGACATTCTATACTAGATTATGTCCCAACCAGTTATCCTCACACCCAATCTATTTCTACGCTGCAATTCAGTGAGTAGTCTGTCCTCCTCCTCGGCCCACTTTTTAAAAATCAATCCACCACTGGTTAATGGATAGAGAGTTGTTACTATTCCAGGACAAAATCAAGGATATTGAAGTCTGTTTCTCGGAAGCAAGCTAGATCAGCAAACTTTGGGGGTGATTCTGAGTCTGGCGGGCGGCGGAGGCCGCCTGGCAGACTTCCCCCACCAAAATACCGCTCCGCGGTCGAAAGACCGCTGAGGGTATTTTGGGATTTGCCCCGGGCTGGCGGGCGACCGCCAAAAGGCCGCCCGCCAGCCCAGGGCAAATCAACCTTCCCACGAGGACGCCGGCTCAGAATTGAGCCGGCGGAGTGGGAAGGTGCGACGGGTGCAGTGGCACCCGTCGCGTATTTCAGTGTCTGCAAAGCAGACACTGAAATACAAAGTGGGGCCCTCTTACGGGGGCCCCTGCAGTGCCCATGCCATTGGCATGGGCACTGCAGGGGCCCCCAGGGGCCCCGCGGCACCCCCTACCGCCATCCTGTTCCTGGCGGGAGACCCGCCAGGAACAGGATGGCGTAGGGGGTGTCAGAATCCCCATGGCGGCAGAGCGTGCTCCGCCGCCATGGGGGATTCACAAGGGCAGAGGAAAACCGGCGGGAGACCGCCGCGGTCAGAATGCCCTGCGGGGCACCGCCGGCCTGTCGGCGGTGCTCCCGCCGACCCTGGCCCCGGCGGTCTCTGACCGCCGGGGTCAGAATGACCCCCTTTGTTTCTACTTTAGGCTTTTTATGTCTTGACAAAGTCCGCAGAAGGCAGTTCTTAGAATTTGTGTGCAGGGGAACCCCTACGATCTTGCACTCCAAATGACACCTCAATAGCACACACTCAGGTGGGTAGATCAGGGATGGTGTCTCCATTTCATGAGGTAATGTGTCCCAAGATAAGGTACAAAACAGCATATTAAAAAAGGAATAAAGTTATGAAAGGATACACTCAATAAGTGAGCTCTAGGGTGGAATTATAACATTTTGACATATTTATTACAAACATTCAGAAGGTGTAAAACAGAAATTACAAAGCGTAGATAAATGAAGTCATTGCCATAAAGGCTCTCAGCATTAGGGCAATACAGAATTATGGGAAAATCAAGAAGATTGTAAGGCCCAGTGAGCAGCAAAATCCATAAGAAATCCGATGGCATCCCTGGTAGCATCAGAAAGGTATCTGGCTCACCCTCAAATTTGAGAGTTTACATTTTTAAACCACCTTATATGATATAATGGAAACTGCAAATGCATCATAGTGTAATTAAAATAATACAATTTCAGCACATCTGAACAAAGAAAGAAAAAATAATAATAAACATCAGATCGCCTTACTACCTAGGCACTATCTCAGTGCATGAATATTGATTCCATCCCTTCTATCTAATACCATCAGGAGATGGCAGAATAAGCTAGTTACAAAAACACAGTAAACTATTGCGAATTAATGCAATACAGCTAGCTTGTGGAAGAAACATTGGTAAAGATACAACACTTATCCTGTGTGAGAAAATCTTCTTCCTCAACTATGTTATTCGGAAATAAGCAAATGCAACTTTGCTTGACTGTGTACAGCAGAAATAATAAGCAGTGAATGTGCAAGGAGATACATTCATTTTGATGAAGATGCCATCAAGGCCTAGCTGAGGCCCATTTAGCATAAGCCAACAAAATGCACTATAACAGTTCATAGTAAAATTGTTTCAAAAGCAATAACGTGAGATAAGTGTCCATGTGTTAAAAATTAGGTTTCTGGTTGACTCAGGTATACACCCCAGCCAGGTAGAACCCACCATTATAGTTAGGATAAGTCAGATAAACACCAAAGATAAACTGAGCTCTCCCCCTGGTAGCTTGTTGCAGAGTAGGCAGGCTTATCCGCAGAGGCAATGTGTAAGGTATTTGTGCAATACACTGATCACAGGAACACAGTGAAAACACCACAAAACGACTCCACACCATTTAGAAAAATAGATAAACTTTATCTGATTTCAATGTGACCAAAACTACAAAAATCCATTAAGTATTTCCCAATTAATCAATAAAGATGGTCAATATTCAGTTGCTCCTTCATAAGGTATGCAAGCTGCCAGTTCAAGCAATCCCCTGTGCTAAAAGTGCTAATGTGTGTCAAATTACCGAAATGGAAAGGTTTCCGGCACTCCCTTACAAAGTGAGCATGTCATCAGCCAAAAATAGTGAGCCAAGTGCTAGCAGCGCTAGCATGTGTCAGGGAAGTGCTGCTTAGTGCCGTGCCAACACTGTGCTGACTACTAACAAAGAGAATGGGTCTTGGGCACTCAGGACCATGAGGTCCAGTGATAGGCCCTAGTCAATAATCTAGGCCCTGCTGTCCCCCGTACCTGGCTCAGACAGTTGGACCGTCGCTGTCCTTGTGCGTGCCCCACAAGAAAAAGGCTTCCCAAGCTGGGCGGAGGTCTGTCAAAGTCTGTGTAGGGACAATGGCTGTGGTGGCACCCCGGGGACTACAGGTGTGGTGTTCTCTCCTTTCGACCGGTCCTGATGTGGGGTAAGGGTGGGCAACATCAACTTTGGCACATAGCACAGGACCACATGATACAGGCTGGGTGCTACTTCATGGGGAAGCCCAGGATCACTTAGGCAATGCAGCAGTCGCACCCTCAGGCTTCTTTCAGCACTGTCGCATCTTTGGGCTCATAGGGACTGCAACTTTGATCTGCGTTTCTGTGCGGTCGTTCTTTGGTTAAGTTTTGCGGGTCTCACAGCGGAGTGCTGGACCCTGGAAAACCCCTTTTTCAGTTAGAGGGGGATGAAGTCTTTTCTGGTCCTGAGACTCTGTAACAGCAGGCCACCGAACAAGCACTTGCAGTTCTTGGGTGGAGCAGAGGTTGTGGAGGGCAGGTTCAATTCTCCCTCACCGCAGAGGTAGCAGGCAGCAGGCCAAAAAAGCAGAGCAAGTTGTGAAGGGGCAATCCCTCCTGGCAGGACAGCAATCAGCAGGCAGAAGGCCAACACAGCTAAGCAAGTGTCAAAGTGGCAGTCCCTCCTGGCAGCATAGCTCCTCTTAGTTACATAGTCTCCTCAGGACCCCATAGTGAACTTTTTTGGTGTTGTCAGGGGCACAGTACTTATAGACATATGTGTCTTTGATGTGGGGGTAACTTCAAAAGAACCCTCAGAAGTGCCGAAAGATCTCTTTCAGACCAGCTCTGGCTCCAGACGATCAGTAGGGGGTAAATCATCCATTTGTCTTAGGGCAGGACACAACCTATTCAATTGTAAGTGTGTCACCTCTCACTTTCCCTGCCCAGGAAAGCTATCCTTATGCAGATTAATGCATATGTATCCCCATTTACACCCAGCCCGTCCAGTGTGGTGGCTATTTAGAGGGAATGCACAAAGTGTAGCTGTCACCTAAGCCAGATGTGTAGTGGAGACAGGATGCAAAGCACACAGAGTTATAAGCACAGAGAAATGCCCATTTTCTAAAAGTGGCATTTCTAAAACAGTAATGTGAAATCATGTTTCACCAGTAAGGAGTAGTTATTATGACCATTCTAAAAATACCTAACATGACAACACCACTCCTTTCTGATCAGCAATTACCACTTAAAAGGTAAAAGGCAATTCCCAAATGCTAACCTATGGGAAGAGCAAGCCTCACAGTAGTGAAAAATGAAATAGGCTGTTTGTCACTACCAGGACATGCAAAACATAAATGTTTATGTTCTACCTTTTACTTATACAGCACCTTGCCCATAGGGCTTCCTAGGGTCTACCATGGGGGTGGATTATGTGTAATTATAGGGGTCTTTAAGGCTTGTCGAGTAGTTTTTAATACCAGGCCAAAGTGGCAGTAAACTTCACACACAGTCACTGCCATAGCAGGCCTGAGACATGTTGGAAAGGCTACTTCTGTTGGTGGCACAATCAGTGCTGCTGGCCCAGTAATAGCATTTAATTTACAGGTCCTGGGTATACTGTATACCACTTTACAAAGGGCTTACAAGTAAATCAAATATACCAAACATGTGTAAACCAATTATACCATGTTTAGAAGAGAGAGCACATGCACTTTAGCAATGGTTAGCAGTATTAAAGACCCCGGATTCCTTACGGCTACAAAAAGGGCATCAGAAAAATAGGAGGAAGAAGGTAAAAAGTTTGGGGTAACCCTGCTAAAAAGGGCCATGTCAACATGGAAAACTGAGTTCAAATCCATATTATGTATGAGGTTAAAATGCACAAATAATATTAATGCAAAATAATTTCTACAGGTCCTCTGCTAATGAGCAACCCCATTATACTGTTTATTTGACTTATTACACCCTGGCTTTACAAACATGTGCATAAGACCAGCATTGTCTGCAGTGCAGTGGGGGCATCTTTCTGACACTGATAGAAACATTATGGCAGTCATTACGAGTTCGGCGGTCTCATGACCTCCATGTTGGAGGTGGCGGTCGTACCGCCAACAGGCATGCAGAGAAGTCTGACAAATTATGACCATGGCGGTATTGACAACAGAATACAGTCAAATCACCACCAGTGCTGTCTGGCCACCATGGATGGCAGTAGGCACCTTCAGGCCAGACAGAATATGAGGCTGCACCCTGCCAAGGTTTCTGCCGCGGTCACATCACCACGGGAACCCTGGCGGAAACCAACTCTATAAAAGGAGAAACACACCTTGAGGAACACATACCTGTCTGGAGCCTCCATGGAACCTGAACTACAGGTTCACACTGCTCCTGCTCGTGCTCCTGCTCCAGAACCAGCTACGGCGACAGAAACCGTGAGTACACAGGTGCTGATGGCGACACACACACACGTACTCCACACTGACATGCACATTCACACACAGCCACATACATACATGTACAGACATAGTACACACACCACGGCCAACACACACTTCCAAAACACACACCAACCCACAGAAACACAGCACCAGCACAGTCAAACACAACAACACACAACACCACCAAACCACATAACTACACCACAACTGCAACACCTCAAACGCTCCGTCAAGCAACTACAATACACACCTTCACCTGACAAAACATACAAACAACACTACATAACAACACCAGTAAACCAATACACACAATTACACAGCCATACAATGAGGCATTTGTCATACCATGCATACACACTACACAACGGCCCTGACATACCAATCACCACACACACACGCACACGGTACAATCACACAAGGGCACACAACACTCCAAATTACAAATGTCCACACAATCAATACACACTAAGTCATCATAGATGCATGTCCCAAACACTTACATGTCCAACACACAATGCACAGCCATCACTGGACAAACGCAAAGCACACACCGACACATGCTGCCCAGACACAACTAGTAGCACAACCACCACACACACAAAACTCACTCACATACAAACTAAAACAGGTAAGACCATAACAGCTATGAGGAAAGAAAGGCAGGAAAAATATGTAACCTTGGAACCAACAACTGGTTGGCCCAGGTGTATAGTAATCAATAAATAAATATATAAATGTAGAGCTATGTACTATATGAAAAGGCCGTAAGCCAATCCAAACAACAATGTTCATAATGCATAAATGGTCCATCTGAGTGCCCCTACATGACTCCTGACTGCTATATAGCCTCCACAGGTAGGGGCATCAAGGGAGCAGGAAGGCAACTCAGGGGTTGGGGAGGTGGAAGGAGGGGTTTGGGCTTCGCTTTGGGAAGGGGGTCTTTGGGCTTAGGCTTGGGAGGGGGCTTAGTGTGGGGCTTAGGGGAGGGCTGAAAACACTTAGGAGGGGTCTACTTCCTGGTGGGGTAGGGGTATGGGTACTAGCAGGGGGCAGGGGAGGACTTGGAGGTGGTGAGGCTGGACTTGGGGAAGGACACAGACCTTTTGATGGTCACATGGGGTGTGAGAGGAGTAGGTAAAAGGGATAAATAGTTGAGGAAAAACTTCTTCCGACACCTGGGTAAGGTTATGGCAAAAAGGGTTTGGGAGTGGAGGGAGAGGGAGTTGCTGTAGGAGGTGTCTGGATGGATGTTTTGGGTGCATGTGCGTGCGACAAATGCTTGTGTGTTCTGTGTGTCTGTTGGGTGGGTGAGTGTGGGTGTTTATGTGTCTTGGGAGGAGGCGGGAGGAGGTGCTAGGAGATGCCATGATGGATGGGTGACTGCCTGTTGGGATGGTGACTCCAGAAGGGACCGCCACCACCAGCGAGTGCCCACGGGAGGAGGATTCCAGGGATGATGAGGCGGAATATCCAGTTTCTCCCGTGGCACTCCCCTCACCCTCTGGGCCACTGGGTCCCTCTCTGTCGGTGGTCGCAACACTCCAGGTGCCGTGGCCAGCAGCATCCCCATTCACCTGTGCCCTGTCTCCTTCGCCTGCCGATTCTGATGCATACATATAGCGAGAGAAGGAGGGAGAGACAGAAAGGGAAAGAAAGGGTTAACATATTCCACACATACACACATGGGAACATGCACAACTGTATATAAACCTCTCCTGGCTAGGCTGTCTCTGTTGGCAACACACATATCCTACACCGTGTCACAACATGTTACTACTATCCACCCTTTTATGTCATCCCTCACACCCACATAAAAATCTAAGTCAGTTAGCATGCCTGGAGTAATCCTAATGATCACCAGTAAAGCCATGCCAGCATGCTCATCATGCCCTGGCTGAAGTATAAATATCTAGCATAATCCTGATCATACCTCTCCACACTCTTATCATCTATAAGAAGAGCAGGTGACTGATCACAACACATCAAACATGTCCTGAAACTACACTGGACCAGTCCATCTCCATTAGTAATGTACCTTGATAGTGAAGACTACTCTATTCACAGACAACACAGCACCTGCCAGTCATATCACATGGCTGGCTGAACCCTCTGTACATATATGCCAATATGGATACATTAACTGATGTAACCACAACAAATGGGACTCCCATACAGGTGACATCTGATGTGTAGAATGCATGTCTGTAGAACAGGCATGTCATTACTTTTACACAATCACAGAGGCATGCAGACACTAAACACAGATACACCACATCACTTCATACATGCATATGCAGCTACAATGGCCTACATAGCACATATGATACATCCATAGTCAATCACTGACTGCAGTGTCACAACAACTAAACTTAGTCAGACACAAAATACTTCATATGGCATCTACTGTTCCACCAGACATGCAGATACAGTTGCACGACTTGACAACATGAGTAAACCAACATCACTCACACCATTCCTAAAATGTGATTAACTGTATCTAAGTCCAGGCAACACACATGTCACACAGAAATGACATGTACACATGATGCACACATGGACCTACACAATTGCCATTGCACTGAGAGCATATCCCACTAAAACAAAAGGCTGCTTTAGAAATAGTGGTACAACAAAACCATTTCCTATAGATCTCATAAGTCATCCAAAACCTAATTCTATCTAAAGTGCCCACGTCAGCTTGGCCGAGGGTAGCAATGATTGTCTCACTTCATAAGAAGTGCCCCCATGTAACCATTGAGACATGATGTAGGCAGCAACTAAGCAATGTTGCACTGTAATTGATAGGGCCTTGGCACATGTAGCATTGACATTGCATATTGTCAAAGGCTAGCTCTGCCTCAACACTTACCACCTCTAGAACAAAGCCATTGGATAAAGGTGAAATGCCCACATGTCAACCTCATGGAAATGCATGATGAGTCCAAATATACCAAATCATACACCCAAATTAAAATGTCCTTCCGTTGCTTGGATGGATTCCATACCTGTACCAGTACTAGATATCAATAGTCCCTGTACCAAAAATTTAGTCACCAAGTTGCAAATACAGGTGATCAACACAAATGGGAGTGGACAGACACCTTAAAGCCACTAATGCTCATATTCTGATGGATGGACCAGGCTATTCTCAATGGGTAGGGTGATACACCAGCTCACATCTGTAGAAATGGCAGGATGGAGTTACAAATGTGGCATTGTCATGTGAGCATCTCCACATGCAGTCAAAGAGATGTCTTGATACAGGTGATCTAAACGAACACATAGCAAACCATGATGCCACATCTACATCTAATTCTTAGGCAAGGTTGGAACGACTGAGTTCCACTAGTCTACATAGATGTAGCACCTACTACATTGTCACAGAAGCTGCAGTGAGACAGCAAACACCATACAACCAGAGCCAATTACCAGGATACAGTCAGTACATACCCCATTGTGTCTGCTGTGCTGCTCTCAAACGAGCCACCTCGGGGTAGGCCACTGTCAAAATGCTGGGCCTCAAGAGCCTTCCAGGCCCAGCGTCTCAGGTCCTCCCACAGCTTATGATAAGGGGTGCTTCACCAGCTGTGGACCCCCAGGGGCCACACTTGTTTGGTGATGGCATGCCAGATCCCCTTCTTCTGATGGACGTTTACCTGCATAGATGACACAGAGAAAAGGAGAAAGTCATATACACATGCACCATACCAACAGGAGTCGTCACGACATGTCTGTCACAGCAAGTGCCCACATATTCCCATCCTCTCTGCTCACACGCCTTCACTATATGCCATCTGCATTCATCTTCTCCCTCACCAGTACACATGCCAGATTCAACATCACATAGAACCCCTATCACACATAGCTGGGGCATTGAACTCACCAGCTCCTCTGGTGCCCATATAGCTGTCCCTACGGGTGTAGAACCTCCTCCACCAGCTTTTCCAGCTCTTCCGGGGTGAAGGAGCCTTCTCACCTGCAGGACGTGGCATGATGGCTCCCAGAGGCAATACACAGCAAGCTCACATTGTGGAGGTCTTGCTAGCTACAGTGTCAGGAGTCAAGTGGGCAAGGCTGCAGAAAATGGCAGTCACTGCTGCCACATACAGGATCGTCACCGCCGATGGTCATTGTCATAGGCCAGAGTCTGCCAAAGGCAGCAATGTTAACCAATGACAAGTTGCACAGCGGTTGCAACCGTCTACCACCATGATGACTTCTGCCGGTGGACTTATGTCACTTCCAACTGTCCACTACAGTAGGTCAGGTGCCTGCCCTGTTAGGCACATGTAATCAATGGATGTGCTTAATTAAGTGCATCAGACCCTTACTCGCCCAAAAATTGTGTAACCCTATGTTGTGCCATCATGGTTGTGCAACATAATGTGACAATCTTGACACAATGACATGGTGAGGCTGTATGTATGATGATAGCGCTGTTAAGCTACTCGGACGTACCTAGGCGACGGCTAAATATAGGTAGATTAAAAATATATGTGTTATCAGTGCAGGACTGCTCAGTCATCCACACATGTTCAATTACATATGTTACACATGTCCTATCCAACTTACATGTGAGACAATGTGCAGTAATGAGGGTGCAACATTTGCATATTCATGCTTTGTATTTTATATGTCAACAACGCTACGCATCTCCTACAGATGTTATGTGTGAGCTAATATACCATGTGCTGCAGACATGTGCCTACTGCATGATTCATTGTACATTCTCTCCTCTCAACATAGCTATCCTGCCATGAGGAGAATGAGGCAACCACCAGTGTACTGCCGACTAGTAGACCTGGCAACCATGGAGGACAGGCATGACATCCAGACATATTGTCTGAATTGTCAAACCATCATGGATCTATGTAGACAGTGGGGGCCAGATCTGATGCCAGCCATTCGCAATCCCTATTGCATACCTCCCATAGTAGAAGCATTGTAAGTGTAACACTTCCTGGCCACAGGTTCATTTCAGAATACTATCTCCTTAACAGAAGGGATGTCTCAGCCCATGTTCAGACTGGTGTTGAAGGATGTACTGTGTGCATTGTTGAAACACCTGGACATCTACATCGGGTTCCCCAAAGAGCAGGTTTGGCCTATGTGAAGGCAGACTTTTATGAAATGGGACACATTCCTCATGTAGTAGGGGGGTTTGATGGCACACATGTAGCCCTAGTCCCTCCCAGTGCCAAAGAATAGGAGTATAAGAACAGGATGATACCACTCTATCAAAGTGCAGGTGGTGTGTCTGGCAGACAGTTCATCTCACAAGTGACATCCATGTTTCCTGGATCAGTGCATGACTCCTACATATTGGGGAACAGCAATGTCCCACACATGATGGCACGACTACACACAGAGAGGGCCCTGCTGCTTGGTAAGTATGCATTGTTATGTGTTTCAATGTTATGTCACTTCTCATCACATTCTGGCCAGGCGCAGAACCTATTATTTTAGTTGTTCTACCATTTTGTTCACAACTGACTCTGGCTATCTAAACCTTCCTTGGCTGTTGACACCAGTGAGGTACCCAGCCATGCCAGGGGAACTCCATTTCAAGGGAGGACAAGGAGTGGGTTTGACTGAACTTTCGGCCTCCTGAAGGCAAGATGCGGATGCCTGGACCTATATGGAGGTGCCCTCCTCAACTCGCCCCACAAGGTTTGCCAAATCATTGTTGCCTGCTGTGTGCTCCACAATCTAGCCCTGAGATGTCAGATAACATTGCTAGCTGATGAGGCTGAGGCAGTTGGGCCTGTGGCTGGAAAAGTTGATATGGCAAGTGATGAAGAGCCAGCGGAAGAAGGAGCACCTGAATCTAAGACAGGTAAAGTTATAAAGGTATGATGAGTGGGCCTTTTCAAGTCTTGAATGTGCACATTCAGAAGTGGATTGCTGAGATTACACCTCCTGACTTGGTTCATCAGTGGGGGTGTAACAAGGTCCCAATCCCTATGTGTGAGTTGTGGAAGCAGACAGATAGGATATAAGGTGTACAGTAATAGTGGTTCAGCTCTAACATGTGTTATTACAACAGATTCCAACATTCACTTCTCTAATGGACTAACCAGTATTGAGCTATGTTTTCTGCATTCTCCTATTCTCATTTTCTTCCACTCGTTGAATGTAGAATTTATTTTGTGGCTCTGTGTTAGAAATGGAGTCTTTGGTTGGCAGTCAGGTTACCCCCTGTCCAAGCAAGGACCCTCACTCCAGTCAGGGTAGTCACACACAATCCAAATTATTCTGTGCCCACCCTCTGGTAGCTTGGCACTGAGCAGTCAGGCTTAACTTAGAAGGCAATGTGTAAAGTATTTGTGCAATAAATCATGCAATAACACAATAGAACACCACAAAAATACACCACACAGTGTTTAGAAAAATATATAATATTTATCTGGTAACATGCAGGTCAAAATGATTAAGATACAATAAGTATATGTTGAAATATCACTGAAAAATGATATAAAGTGTCTTTAGTCTCTTAAAAGCAACAAATGTCTCTTGCAAGCACAAAGTACCTGGTTTGCGTTCAAAATCTCCACAAGGAACCACATAGGAGGAGATGCGTGGAAAACAGGAAGGTGTTCGTCTAATTCTCGGGCCGCACATGGCAATGCGTAGTTTACTTTTCACGCAGGGAAGGCTTTGCGTCAATTTCGGTCACGCAGACTTGGATCCTCTTCGGGTTGCGGGGTTTTCGGACACCCCGGGGACGATGCGTTGAAATCTGGTGCTTGCAGTTTGAAGTCACAGGGGCTGCGTCGATCCGGTGGGTGTTGCATGAAAATTTCTACTGCATGACAGGCGCTGCATCGATTCCTCTCAGGAAGTCGGGCTGCGTTGTTCCAGCTCAACTTTGCTTCGATCCAGTGGGCCGTGCATCGAATTTCTGGTTGCTATGCTGGCACTGTGTTGATTTTCTCCTTGCAAAGTCAGGCTGTGTCATTCCAGTTCAGTGTGCGGTGATTTTTCCACTGTGATGCAGGCTGTGTGTTGTTTCTTGCAGGCTGTGCATCGATTTCCGTCGCACTGGGAGTTCTTGCAGGAATTAAGTCTTTTTGGTCCTGAGACTTCAGGGAACAGGAGGCAAGCTCTATCCAAGCCCTTGGAGAGCACTTCTTCAGCACAGCCAGAGAGCAACAAGGCAGCAGGGCAACAGCAAGGCAGTAGTCCCTCTCAGAAAAGCAGTCAGGAGACTCCTTTGGGCAGCCAGGCAGTTCTTCTTGGCAGGTTGCAGGTTCTGGTTCAGGTTCTTCTCCAGGAAGTGTCTTGATGAAGTAGAGTGTCTACCTCAGAAGTATCTGAGTTGATAGGGTCAGAGACCCTTCTTAAATACCCTATGCCTTTGAAGAGGGGGAGACTTCAAAGAGTCGCTTAGAAATGCACAAGGTCCCCTTTCAGTTCCATCCTGTCTGCCAGGGTCCCAGTAGGGGGTGTGGCAGTCCTTCCTGTGAGGGCAGGCTACTGTCCTTTGAAATGTATGTGACAGGCCTCCACCCTCCCAGCACAGGAAGTCCCATTCAATATGCAGATGTGTGCACGTGTGACTGAGCATCCTGTGTTTGGGGTTTGTCTGAGTGAATGCACAAGGGAGCTGTCAACTAATCCTAGCCAGACGTGGATTGGAAGGCACAGAAGCATTTAAGTGTAGAGAAATGCTCACTTTCTAAAAGTAGCATTTCTAAAATAGAAATATAAAATCCAACTTCACCATTAAGCAGGATTTTGTATCTCCATTCTGGCATACTAAATATGACCTGGCTACTCCTTTCAGATCAGGATCTACCAATCAAACAGTATATGCGGGTAGCCCTAATGCTATCTTTTGGAAGGAGCATGCCTCATAGCAGTGTAAAAATGAATTTAGGAGTTTTACACTACCAGGACATATAGAACACGCATGTTCATGTCCTGCCTTTTGCCTACATAGCACCCTACCCTATGGGCTACCTAGGGTCTATCTTAGGGGTCACCTGTGTGTAGAAAAAGGGGAATTTAAGGCTTGGCAAGTACTTTTAAATGCCAAGTCGAAGTGACAGTGAAACTGCACACACAGGCACTGCAGTGGCAGGCCTGAGACATGGTTAGGGGGCTACGTATGTGGGTGGCACTCCCAGTGCTGCCGCCTACTAGTAGCATTTAATTTACAGGCCCTGGGCACATGTAGTGCACTTGCCTAGGGACTTACAAGTAAATTAATTAGGCTAATTGGGTATGAGCCAATGTCACCATGTTTTAGGGAGAGAGCATATGCACTTTAGCAGTGGTAAAGTGCGTAGAGTCCTAAGGCCAGCAAAAATGAGGTCAGAAAAAGAGGAGGAAGGCAAAAACGTTTGGGTGTGACCCTGCAGAAAGGCCATTTCCAACATATCCGACTTCCAGCCGAAAGCCAGGGTAGGCTAATCAACACTCTGATGGACTACCCTACTTAAGGTGACAGAACATGGACAATGGCCCACTACTGCAGGGGCCCTTGCCAGTTCTACGCCTATCTGAACTCAGTGAGGCTCTTCTGTCTATACTCTCTGGGGCCATTGAACTAACCTGTGGGGAACCCTTCTCCTCATCTGAGGACCCCATCTGTGAGGCAACTAACTTTACTTTGTTCACAGATGCAGACAGTACCACCATGGCCAACAAAGTGATGTGGCCTGTTCCACCCCTTGGGTCTGAGTTCTGTCCCCAACCCAGGGAAAACTCTCTCCAAAAGGACAGTAACCAAAAGATGCCACTGACAGCAGTCAGTGGCAGGAGCCAGGACCCAGACCATCCACTGCTAAGTGGAGAACCTGAGTGAGGCCTTTGGATGAGCTTCTCCCCCAGCCTGGGGGGCTGGTAGGGAGCACCCAAGGGGCTCCTGAGCCATCTCAGAATGGGGGGGTAGTAGCCCCAGGGGTCTTACACCCCTTCTCCATTCTCACCAGTTCAGGGGTGGGTCCCTGAAAATGGTCTGTACCCTGAGGCTGAACAGGGAACAAGGGTGAGTACTCCCTCACCTTGCCTCCACATCTGGGCTCACATACCCTCCTCTGGGGAGTGGTACTGCCAGACCGCTGAACTGTCAGGGCGCCCTTAGGGGTAAACCCTCTCAGTTCTCCTGACACTAGGGGTAACTCATTCCTCAGAATGCAGTCAAAGGCAGCTGGGGACTAACTATGACCCGCCTCTGGGTCACCTCCCCACCCCACTTCAAGGACACCAGGGCCATGGGGCGGAAGAAATTCTCCCCAATGGCTGGAGTCACCCTACACATGTGGCCGGTGTACTGCTCTGGTGAAACTAGTCTCTTCACCATCATGGTAAGACTAGCCCCTGTGTCCCTCAGAGCAGTGAATGGAACCCCATTCACTTCCACCTGGTGGAAGTGACGACTCCCACCCTCAGGGATCACCACCTTACCCTCTGAATCTAACTCCCAACTAATGGAAATGAAGGCATGCTCTTCGACCTGCCCGTGGGGACTACTTGCCCCTAAGGCCACACTGGCCACCCCTGTAGAGGTCCCACCAGTGGGTGATTTCTCTGGACAGACAACACTCAAAGCAGCGGGGTTGGGAATGGGATGCTTTGGGCCACGGCCCACCAGAACCACTAGCCTGTTTCTCAAACGGGGCATGGGAACCCTTTCCTCCCCACTTACTCTGGGACTTGTCTGGGTCATCTCTAACCTCTCCCTCACTCTGTTAGGGGGAACCGGAACAACCCTTCTTGGGGTCAGTACCAGGTACCTTTTTGGACACTCTGGTGCTGGTCCAGAGGTCCGCCTCCTCAGCAAGCTTTCTAGGATTAGTCAACTTACTGTCAACCAGGTGCCAGCGCAACACTATAGAACAAATACTGAGCATATGCTCTCTCAGAATTAAATTAAATAACCCTGTGCAGTCATTTACTTTGCTGCCCCACACCCATCCATTCAGTACCTTACCTGAGAAATCAAAACAGTCTACCCAAGTTTGTGTGGAGAGTTTGGTGCTGTCCCTCAACCTCTGACGGTATTACTCAGGAGTCAGCCCAAACTTGGCAAGTAAAGCAGCTTTCATGGGTGCATATATGTTTTGATCCCTGGGATCCAGTGTAAGAAGTGTGTCCCTCCCCACAGCTGGTACATACCACCACGAGGCGGCCCCCATTGCTCTTAAGGAACCGCTTGATCCCTTAGTGCAACCTCATAAGCAGCCAACCACTTATCAATGTCATCTCCCACCACATAACTTGGCACCACATTCTTGGGTATACAAACATTCCTTTCTCCAGCAGGTCCTGCACGTGTGCTGCCAGCATTACTGCTGCACTCAGACTGTCTTGCCTTAATATCCAGCTCCTTGAGACTCAGATCATGAGCCAACAAAAGTTTCTCTTCAGCCAAGGCTCTCTCAGCCTCTCTCTCTGCTTTTCTCTCCTCTGCTTCCAGGTTTAACTTTGCCATTTGTTGTTGAAATTCTCTCTCTTCCCTCCTTTCCTCTGCAGCCAGGCCATGGCTAGAGACACTGCTCCCTGGTTTAGCAGGGGGCACAATTACAGTGGTAACATCCCCGACTATAGGCAAAAAATCCTCTGAGGGGCCATCCTCTGGACCTTCCTCCTCAACATTCTCATCAGAATGGGCTTCTGCCCAGGCCCTCAGCACCTTTTGGTACTCCTACTTTCTGGGGGCACCCCGGGTAGGTACTCCCTTCCCCTTGCAGAACCCCTTCAGCTGGTTAACAGTATATGTCTCCAGCTTGGCGAGTTCTAAATCTTCAGCTCCTGCTTGAGACCCAGTCAGAGACATGTTGAATGAGAATTTTAGTTAAAAGTGTCAGTCAGAAAATGAAATTGCACACTTAGCTAGTGTCACTGCAAAAATACAAGTCCTATCCTCACCGCTGATCACCAATGTTAGAAATGGGGTCTTTGTTTGGCAGTCAGGTTACCCCCTGTCCAAGCAAGGACCCTCACTCTAGTCAGGGTAAGTCACACACAATCCAAATTATTCTGTGCCCACCCTCTGGTAGCTTGGACCTGAGCAGTCAGGCTTAACTTAGAAGGCAATGTGTAAAGTATTTGTGCAATAAATCATGCAATAACACAATAGAACACCACAAAAATACACCCCATAGTGTTTAGAAAAATATATAATAAATAATATTATCTGGTAACATGCAGGTCAAAACGATTAAGATGCAATAAGTATATGTTGAAATATCACTGTAAAAATTATCTAAAGTATCTTTGGTCTATTAAAAGCAACAAATGTCTCATGCGAGCACAAAGTACCTGGTTTGCGTTCAAAATCTCAGCAAGGAACCGCAGAGGAGGAGATGCATGGAAAACAGAGAGGTGTGCGTTGATTTCTCGGGCCGCACACAGCAATGCGTTATTTTTCACACAGGAAAGGCTTTGTGTCGATTTCCGTCACGCGGATTTGGATCCTCTTCAGGTTGCGGGGTTTTCGGACGCCCCGGGGACAAGGCATTGAAATCCGGCTCTTGCAGGACAAAGTCACAGGGGCTGTGTCTATCCGGTGGGCGTTGCATGGAAATTTATACTGCACGGCAGGCTGCGCCACTCCTGCTTGGCTTTGCGTCGATCCAGTGGGCCGTGCATCGCATTTTCAGTCGTTACACTGGCACTGCATTGATCTTCTCCTTGCAAAGGTGGGCTGCATCATTCCGGTTTTGTGTGCAGTGATTTTTTCCCCTCGATTTAGGATGTGCGTTGTTTCTTGCAGGCTGTACTTCAATTTCCGCCACACAGAAAGTCCTTCTTGCAGGAATGAATGGCCAGATGTATCATTCTTCACAATAGCGGTTATCTAATTGCGATTTTTAGCAAATCACAACTAAGTAATCACTATTGGAATGTATGACACTCCAGGAGTTTCATACTGCAATTCGCAAGGGCTTGCAAATGGACCTAACTCATTAATATTCATGAGGTAGGTCGCAAATTTGCGAGCGATTGCGAATGGCTACAATTACACCATGTCTGTGATTGCTTTTCAATAAAGCAATCTTTTTTTTTTAAATGCAGCCTGTTTTCCTTAAAAGCCTTTGATTCACCCCAACATGGTGATAATCTAGCCCATCCTGTGTTAGGAACTTTGGTATGCTCCTAGGACTTGGGAGATGGTTTCCTAGTCATTTGAGTCCCTTGGGACCCCCCTTCTCTGGCCCACAGTATCCCTCCCATGCACCCTGCCCCCAGATGCCTGTGCCCCAGGCACAGTGTGCCCACTCCCAGTGTTAGCAGGACCATCATTTTCTGGGGTGTGAAGGTTAGACTCAGGTCCCTGTACTGTGGGGCACACAATAATTTGAACAGTCCTTGGGACACAGGCTTGGGGGCGTATGGTTGGCTGTGATGTTGATGCAACAGGGTCGGGTGGATTGATGTGGGCAAGGTGAGGCAGGAAGTCATAGTCTCACCAGGTGTCACAGATGGGCCAGGTAGGTCATCACTGTCCACACATCCAGGCATGGTGTCCTCACTGGGGCCTTCATCGTGAGGAGGGCTGTCAGTGGCTGGTATCCTCTCCATGGTGGCACTGGCAGGATGGAGTGAGCCACAGAGTTCAGTTTAGAAAGTTTGTTTGGTTACCTCTTTGTCAGATGCTTACAGTGGCTTTACATGATTCTATGCCATGACAATGACAGATGCTGCAAACTGTTATGTTCTGGGCGAAAGCCCACTGATGCAGTAACACCAGCAATAGCAGTCAAACTCAGGACACAGAGTGCAGTGCATTAACTCCCTTTGGCGCGAAACCAAAGGTCCTTTTATTCTCCACACCCCTTACTTCGGGTACGTAGCACTGCCCCCTCCAGAGCAGGGAACAAAACTCCAACCAGCGGGGGGTGGGGGGGGAAACCCTTGCAACATAACATTCCTCCCTCACTCTGGAAAAATAAAAAATAAACTGCAAACATCCTCATAGTCCCAGTCCTCACTTAATTCAATCACAGTGGATACTACTCATAGCCGGACATGAACTAGTACACATAATCCAAAATTATAACTAGATAAAGTCTTGTAGCTTACTTGAGCGCAGTGGGCGAGGCCGGAGATCATACCGTTCAACCCCGGCACTCACCACAGCCTTGTCCGCAACATTTTGTCCAGTGTTCTCCGGTGGGTCACTCCTCCCCTGTCCACCAGATGGACTTCCAGGATTGTCCAATTCCTCCTCCTGGAGATTACCTCAAGATGTCACACAATCAGACCCCTCAGACCTGGGAGTGCAAATGAGGTCCTCAGCAGTGTTCTCACCATCTGGGCCAGGAACAGCAAGGGGGTCACAAACCTCCTCAGAAACAGACGCTGGGTGGTAGCGCTTAAAAAAAGAAATGTTTTGAGTCACCAACTCCTGTCCTTTCTGGGCAGTTCCACAAATCCTCACCACAGTCCAAGGCATCAGCTGAAAAGGGAGTTTGAACTTCCCACCTCCGGGTCAATGGCAAACCTGCACCTGATCCCCTCACTTCAAGAGGCAAAGCACAGGCATGTCTCCTTCGTCCCTACAGTCATTGGCAGACTCGCGCTGTCGCAACCCACCTGCTCCTGCAGGGCAGTGGAAACATCATAGTGAGGGATGGTATCTCCTGCGTGTCGGTTCATACATAACGAACTAGGGGGTACTTGAGTGGTAGTATGGGGTGTGAGCCGAAAGCATATAAAGCACAATCAATATTATGCAACTTGGCCACCACGTTTCTCAGTACTTTATTTTCTCAAAACAAGGAATGACACGTGCAGCTGTGGTCGTATCCTGTAGCTCCACCTCTGGATACTTGGAAAAATTGTCAATGACCACCAGCATGTGTCTGCCATCAGGCAGAGTGCCCAAATTAGAACTACCCCTGTGCCACAAACTGGATGGAATTGGGTCAGTAATGATAGGTGCTGACTTCTCAAAGGGGCCCACAGCCTGACAAAGATGACAATGATGCACCACACACTCCACATGAGGATCCAGCCCCGGAAACCACACTTTGCATTGCAATCAGGCTTTGGTTTTAACCACCCCTTGGTGGGACATATGAGTGAGGTCTACTATGCAAGACTGTAATGACCTGGGAACCACCAATTTAACACCCCTCAGCAAACAACCTTCAGGTGACACAGTTAGATCCTGATGAACGTTATGAAGCGCAGCCAGTGTACTACAGGCATCCTCAGTACTTCGGGACAGATCACGGATCATCTCATGCCAATTTCCAGTACGGACACTGGCTATGGCTAGTTAAATACATTCATCCTCTTGGGCTGCACTCCAAAACTCTTGTATCAGTAGAGGTAGCGGTCAAGACTTATCAACCACCAGCCGTACACAGTCCTCCACATCTTCTGCCTCCACTTCCTGCTAAACTGTCACCGGCCTAGCATGCGTAATAATTAATTCGCTGGATTTTAGGACCCTGGCCGATATAATAAAGTGAATTGGAATTCCTGTAATTGTAAAATCCACTTCCCTATCTTAGGAGGGGAGGTGGACATGGACCGGTTGAAAAGGGGTATCAGGGATATGGCCAGCGTTTCACCGTTACCATGGTGAAATGCTGGCCATACAGGTAAAGGTGGAAATGATGACAACCCCAGTGAACAGCAATGGCCTCCTTTTCTATGTGGGAGTAGCATAGTTCCATGTCCTTTAAAGCTCGGCTGGCATAGGCCACAGGTACCCACTCCCCCACAGCACCATGTTGAGACAGAATAACCCCTAAGCCCACGGGCTCGCATCAACTGATGGCTGGATCAAAGTACCGCAATGTGGTGTGAGCCGATAGTGCCTCGTTATTAATAAGATAGGCTTCTTCTTGTGCGGGAGCAGTAAGAAATGCTAGGTTCTGGTCCGTGACCATCCCCAGAAAACTGCGGACACCGGTGGCAGGGGTAGGGGCTGATGCCATCTGAATGTCTTGTACCTTTTCAGAATCTGGCATAACCCCTTTGTTGGAGAAATGATATCTAAAAAACGCAATATGAGTCTGTAGAAAATTGCACTTTTCACGATGTAATGTGAGTACATGTTCTTGTAAACGCTTAAACATGGCATGAAGTCTCACCTGGGGGCATGCACTAGGATATCATCACTCACATTGATGACTCCCTCCAGCCCTGCCAGCACTCCCCTGATAATGTCCTGAAACATCTCCGCAGTACTGGAGGCGTTTATACATCCTGAGCCCCACATGTGTGGAAAACGTGGTGATGGCTCTAGACTCAAGGTCAAGCAGAAGTTGATGGTAACCTGCCCTCAGGCCCATCTTTCAAATTCACCTAGATCCATTTACTTCTGCCACAATTTCATCAATGGTTGGGAATAGGTGGCGTGCGTGACAGTTCCAAGTATTGGGTGACCACATATCCACACAGATCCTCACCTTCTCAGGCTGCTTGGGTTTGCAGGTGACTTTAATGGGTGATAACCAAGGGGTGGGTCCTCCGACACATTAAATGACATCCTCCACCTCCAACTTTTGCAGTTCCTCCTCCACCTTAGGATGCAGATGGAAAACAATATGTCAGTGTTTCTGAGCAACTGGTTGAATAGATTTGTCAATATGGAGGGGTATCAACCTCCCTTTCAGGGACCCAATTCCCGTAAACAGCTGGGAACATTCAGCCACCAGCTCCTCAACACCCTCCTGATTTACGATGAATGCAAAGGAAATGAGGCCCAACTTCTCTGCTGTCTGGCACCTGAAAAGCATGCCCGCACCAGTCTTTGTGATGTAGATTTTAGCGCCAACCTTCTGGGCCTCATGCATGATGTCTGTGCAGAATACCCCTGCCAGGGGGATTGGAGTGAATGATCCAAAAGCAAACACTTTGGTGGTGGTGGTGTGCATCACTGGTTGAATTTGGAGGGCCTTAAGCATTTGTGAAGCCATGATGTTAATAGTCGCCTCTGTATCTATTAGAGCCACCACAGGCTTTCCCCCACCTGTATGCTGCATTTCGGGATGTGCTTCTGGGAACAGCCTCCTGGTTGCATGGCATGAACCACATGGACTGTCCCTTCCAGGTCATTCTCGCCCTCATCGGACAGGCGTCTTTGTGCAGCATGCACCGTCTTGTTCTTGACAGGCTTCTGCAGAGCCGTTGACTGGCAAACTTTAGCTAAATGATTAAAGTGGTCATTACAACCCTGGCGGTCGGAGTTAAGCGGCGGTCAAACGGCCAACACGCCAGCGGTAAAAAAATGTAATCACGACCATGGTGGAAACCGCCAACATAGACAGCCACTTTAACACTCCAACTGCCACGGCGGTACAAACAAACACCACGGCGGTAACCGCCAACAGACAGGCGGAACACAATGTACCGCCCACAGTATTACAGCAGAGCAATCCGCCACCTTTTCCGGGGAGGATTCACCGTGAACAAAAACACAGCAGGAACAGGACTTGGAAGGGAAAACGCTCACCTCTTCACACCCCACGAGGAACCAGGACGCCATGGAACTGGAACTCCAGATTCTCCCTGCCTTTGTCTTCCTGCTCCTCTACCAGGAGCACGAACGCCGGCGGCGAAGACCACGGTGAGTACTGCACCTACGACACAGGGGAGGGGGGAGGGAAAAGAGAGTGACACACACACGCAACACGCAACACCCCCACCCCCACCTTCACTCACTACAACACACACACTAATACATCATGATACATTACAGTTACACCCTCCAAACCCACCGGAAGAATGCAAAGACAAAAGGAAATGAGGTGAACGATTGTAATCTATTAAAATTTAGTACTCAAAAAATATATATACACTATTAACAAATATATACACCAAGAATACAAGTCCAAGGTATTCCACCATTAAAGTCCGTGGACCACTGGGCCCAAAATGCATGGACGAGGCCTACAAATGATACCCGATCAAAACGGAGAGAACATTGCTGGGGCATCAGTTCGAAATACAACAGGCACCTCAGGGGGAAGGGAAGAGGGGGCACCGCAGCCGGATGAGTGCACGACGCCAGATCCACAAGGGGGCTCCATGCCCATGGTTTTTCCTGGGGAGTGCAAAGCTACAGTCTCTCAAGTGGGTGGTTTGCCCACTGCTTTCTCCTGGGAAGTGCAAAGCCACAGTCTCACAAGTCTCACAAGTGGGTGGTTTGCCCACTGCTTTATCCTGGGGAGTGCAAAGCCACAGTCTCTAAAGTCTCTCCAGTGGGTGGTTTGCTGCGGACACCGGTGGCAGGGGTAGGGGCTGATGCCATCTGAATGTCTTGTACCTTTTCAGAACCTGGCATAACCCCTTTGTCGGAGAAATGATATCCAAAAAACGCAATATGAGTCTGTAGAAAATTGCATTTTTCACGATGTAATGTGAGTACATGTTCTTGTAAACGCTTAAACATGGCATGAAGTCTCACCTGGGGCATGCACTAGGATATCATCACTCACATTGATGACTCCCTCCAGCCCTGCCAGCACTCCCCTGATAATGTCCTGAAACACCTCCGCAGTACTGGAGGCGTTTGTACATCCTGAGCCTCACATGTGTGGAAAACGTGGTGATGGCTCTAGACTCAAGGTCAAGCAGAAGGTGATGGTAACCTGCCGTCAGGCCCATCTTTCAAATCCACCTAGATCCACTTACTTCTGCCACAATTTCATCAATGGTTGGGAATAGGTGGCGTGCGTGACAGATCAAAGTATTGTGTGACCACATATCCACACAGATCCTCACCTTCCCAGGCTGCTTGGGTTTGCGGGTGACTTTAATGGGTGATAACCAAGGGGTGGGTCCTCCGACACATTAAATGACATCCTCCACCTCCAACTTTTGCAGTTCCTCCTCCACCTTAGGATGCAGATGGAAAACAATACGTCAGTGTTTCTGAGCAACTGGTTGAATAGATTTGTCAATATGGAGGGGTATCAACCTCCCTTTCAGGGACCCAATTCCCGTAAACAGCTGGGAACATTCAGCCACCAGCTCCTCAACACCCTCCTGATTTATGATGAATGCAAAGGAAATGAGGCCCAACTTCTCTGCTGTCTGGCACCTGAAAAGCATGCCCGCAGCAGTCTTTGTGATGTAGATCTTGGCGCCAACCTTCTGGGTCTCATGCATGATGTCTGTGCAGAATACCCCTGCCAGGGGGATTGGAGTGAATGATCCAAAAGCAAACACTTTGGTGGTGGTGGTGTGCATCACTGGTTGAATTTGGAGGGCCTTAAGCATTTGTGAAGCCATGATGTTAATAGTTGCCTCTGTATCTATTAGAGCCACCACAGTCTTTCCCCCACCTGTATGCTGCATTTCGGGATGTGCTTCTGTTCTGGTTGCATGGCATGAACCACATGGACTGTCCCTTCCAGATTATTCTCGCACTCATCGGACAGGGGTCTTTGTGCAGCATGCACCGTCTTGTTCCTGACAGGCTTCTGCAGAGCCGTTGACTGGCAAACTTTAGCTAAATGATTAAGGTGGTCATTACAACCCTGGCGGTCGGTGTTAAAGCGGCGGTAAAACGGGCAACACGCCGGCGGTAAAAAAAATGGAATCACGACCGTGGTGGCAACCGCTAACATAGACAGCCACTTTAACACTCCAACCGCCACGGCAGTACAAACAAACACCGCAGCGGTAACCGCCAACAGACAGGCGGAACACAATGTACCGCCCACAGTATTACAACAGTCCAATCTGCCACCTTTTCCGGGGAGGATTCACCGTGAACAAAAACACGGCGGGAACAGGACTTGGAAGGGAAAACGCTCACCTCTTCACACCCCACGCGTACCGTCACCGCCGGCGTACATCGTCATTGGCTCCTCGGACCCATAGGGTCCAATGTTAACCAATGCAGGATTGCGCTGCGGTCTTCGACCGCCTACCGCGACGGTGTACAACGCCAGCGCAGTTACCTCATATCCCCTTGTCCCACATTACAGGTCAGGCAGACACCATTTCAAGGGGCCACATGGCATTAATTTTAAATGTGTCACACATATCTAGGCCTTGCATACACACTAATACAGGCACATAGCGGTTTAAAAAAATTGAGGAATAAAGTTGTGTTAATGTACCTCAGTGTTAATTGACTCTCTGCTCGCTGTTCTCCTTCATAGAGCACGGCCGCTGGGGCAGATGAGGAGGTGGCGGCATCCTCCAGTGCACAGACCGCTGGTGGACCTGTCGACAATGGAGGAGCGACATGTAATTGTCACCTATAGACTTGATCGTGCCACAATCCTGGAACTGTGTGCCCAGTTGGAGCCAGACCTGATGTCAGCAATCCACCATCCCACAGGAATCCCCCCTCTAGTGCAGGTGCTGTCAGTACTCCATTTCCTGGCAAGTGGGTCTTTTCAAACCATGGAACTGGAACTCCAGATTCTCCCTGCCTTTGTCTTCCTGCTCCTCTACCAGGAGCACGAACGCCGGCGGCGAAGACCACGGTGAGTACTGCACCTACCACACAGGGGAGGGGGAGGGAAAAGAGAGTGACACACACACGCAACACGCAACACCCCCACCCTCACTCACTACAACACACACACTAATACATCATGATACATTACAGTTACACCCCCCAAAACCACCAGAAGAATGCAAAGACAAAAGGAAATGAGGTGAACGATTGTAATATATTAAAATTCAGTACTCAAAAAATATATATACACTATTAACAAATATACACACCAAGAATACAAGTCCAAGGTATTCCACCATTAAAGTCTGTGGACCACTGGGCCCAAAATGCATGGGCGAGGCCCACAAAAGATATCCGATCAAAACGGAGAGAACATTGCTGGGGCATCAGTTGGAAATACAACAAGCACCTCAGGGGGAAGGGAAGAGGGGGCACCTCATCCGGATGAGTGCACGACGCCAGATCCACAAGGGGGCTCCATGCCCATGGTTTTTCCTGGGGAGCGCAAAGCCACAGTCTCACAAGTCTCTCAAGTGGGTGGTTTGCCCACTGCTTTATCCTGGGGAGTGCAAAGCCACAGTCTCTCAAGTCTCTCAAGTGGGTGGTTTGCCCACTGCTTTCTCCTGGGAAGTGCAAAGCCACAGTCTCACAAGTCTCTCAAGTGGGTGGTTTGCCCACTGCTTTATCCTGGGGAGTGCAAAGCCACAGTCTCTAAAGTCTCTCCAGTGGGTGGTTTGCCCACTGCTTTATCCTGGGGAGTGCAACGTCACAGTCTCACAAGTCTCTCAAGTGAGTGGTTTGCCCACTGCTTTATCCTGGGGAGTGCAAAGGTACAGTCTCTCAAGTGGATAACAGTCTCCACTGGTTCTGGAGGGGGCCTTGTGCCCAGAGTGCTTCATACTACCAAGGACTGAGGTAGTGGATGTCTTTCTCCACTGGTTCTGGAGGGGGCTTGGTGCCTAGAGTGCTTCATCCTGCCAAGGACTGAGGTAGTGGATGTATTTCTCCACTGGTTCTGGAGGGGGCTTGGTGCCTAGAGTGCTTCATCCTGCCAAGGACTGAGGTAGTGGATGTCTTTCTCCACTGGTTCTTGAGGGGGGCTTTATGCCCGGAGTGCTTCATCCTGCCAAGGACGGAGGTAGTGGAAGGGATACTCCACTGGTTCTGGAGGGGGCTTGGTGCCCAGAGTGCTTCATCCTGCCAAGGACTGAGGTAGTGGATGGGATACTCCACTGGTTCCGGAGGGGATTTGATGCCCAGAGTGCTTCATCCTGCTCATGGTGGCCCCAGTAGGGTCGGAGCTTTTGGCGCTCATTGGCCTGCGGTGCTGGTGGTGTCCTTGGCAGCGGTGCTTGTGGCGGCGGTGTCCTGTGAAGTGGTGCTGGTGGCGGCAGTGTCCTTGGCAGCGGTGCTCGCGGCGGCGGTGTCCTTGGCAGCGGTGCTGGCAGCGGCGGTGTCCTTGGCAGCAGTGCTTGTGGCGGCAGTGTCCTTGGCAGCGGTGCTGGTGGCGGTCTTGTCCGCTGTGCAGGTTTTCGGTGACTTGCCTGTCTTTCTGTGCCCCTTCCCCATCTTGGATGGTGGCGCAGCTGTCTTCCCACTCCCAACTGTACTCCTGGGAGAGGGTTTGGTGGTAGATGTTTTGCCTTTCTCCCGCCGGGCACCGGCCAACTTTTTATGCTATTGAGGTGGGGGACTATCCGTGGTCTGGCTCCTTGGCACACTGGCTGCCCTGCTGCTTGGCGCACTCCAGAAGCTGGTTACTGCTGGCACCACTGTGCCCGGTGATGTGGTGGCTGAGGTGCTGGGTTGGGACCTAGAAAGGAGGGCCCTAGAGGACTGAAGGGGTGGGGGAGGTGAGGGGAAGAGGTCAAGGTTGGACAGGAACAGTTTTTTGGACACACTGGGACGGGTAGATGGAGGGGGTTTGGGAGTGGAGGAAGAGGTAGTGGTTGTAGGAGGTGTACGTTTGCTGACTTTGGGTGAAGGTGCATGGGCTGGAGGCTATCGTGAGGTGGATGGCTGTTGGGTGCGTGTGTGGCTGGGTTTGTGTACCTTGGGAGGTGGGCTCACAGACACACTGGGAGAGGACACAGGGGATGTGTGAATGGTAGTGGGGTTGTGAGTGCAAGTGAGCGGGGTGTGGTGATGGGTGTGCTGGTGATGGACGTAGCGGATGAAGATGTAGTGCATGCAGGTGTGAGTGGAGACAAGACAGGGATGGAGGAGGGAGTTGTGGAGGATGGGGACACAGTGGAGGCAGGGGATGTTGGCATGTGTGCATGGGTATGATGCTTGTGTGAGTGCCTGTGGGATGTGTGGTGCTTATGTTTGCCAGAGCTTCCCTTGTGTGTTGAGGTGTGTGCATGCTGGTCTGATGGTGTGCTTGGGATAGGCTGAGGTACAGGGGTTTGGGTCTGGGTAGAGGAAGTTGGAGTGGGGAGGCTGGACACAGGGACAATGGCTGCCATCAGTGCTGAGGCCAGAATCTGAAAAGCTCGCTGTTGGGCTGCCTGACCAGAATGAATGCCCTCCAGGAATGCATTGGTTTGTTGCAACTGCCTCTCTACACCCTGGATGGCATTCAAAATGGTAGACTGCCCAACAATGAGGGACCTGAGGAGGTCAATGGCCTCCTCACTGAGGGCAGCAGGGCTGACTGGGGCAGGGGCTGAGGTGCCTGGGGCGAAGGAGTTGCCCACCCTCCTGGGTGAGCGGCCACGGGCACATGCTGAGGAGCTGCTGGGAGGGCGGTGCTGGTAGGGGGGGGTGTCGGCTGTACCTGTAGATGCGGTGGGCATAGAGGGGCCCACCAGCGCAAGGGAGCTCCTATCAGAGGAGGAGTCCGTGTCGCTGGTCTCAGCTCCTGTCCCCACCGTGGAGCTCCCCTGGCCCTCCGTCCCACTGATAGCTTCAGACTCGGTTGTCTCGCCCTCCAGGGCCATGTGGGATGCAGCTCCCTCCTGCTCCGGTGCCACTGCTCCTCCACCTGATGATGCTATTGCACACAAGAACAGGGAGACCACAAAAAGGGGGGGGAGACAGAAGAAAGACATGATGAGTGCATGCAATACCGCTACAGTTGGTGGACACTACAGACACAGAAGCCCCCTGCACTACGCCGTGCACTTTGAGTTCCCTAATTAATCACAGGGACATGGGTTACAAGGCCTATGCCGATTGCTGCACACATGGAAGTCACAGGAGCCTGAGTAGGTGTAGTTGGCTCTGAACGCAGGTGGAGTGGGGTGCCACATGGCCTGCCTTACGACAGGACCTTGCCTACTAAACTCGCCCTGGCCTAGGGGATCCCACAGTCCACCTCCCCCACCCAGACACCTCCACTGCGTGCAGAATCAGCAGAATGAGAGTGTACTCACCCCCTTGTGGCTGCTGTGATGCCCTCAAGTGCCCATCCAACACCGGATACACACCACCGGGATCCGGAACATTAGGGGGGGTCATAGTGCGACGGGCACCCCTCCCACGTTGGGAGGCCATCCCCAGCTGGGCCTCCGCCGCCTTCTTACTCCAGCGGCAAATGTCCTACCATCTTTTATGGCAGTGGGTGCTCCGTCTGTGGTGGACCCCCAGGGCCCGGACTTCCTTGGCGATGGCACGCCAAATATCCTTCTTCTGGTGGGCGCTGACCTACAGGAATAGTACAGGGGAAAAGGAGAAGATATAACCATCCGCACCGTCACAGTCATTGGCCCGTATCCCTACCCTTGCCATGACGCACATGCACTCACCATTGCTTCATGCACGCCTCATTCTCCCCCCCCATCTTCCATCCACACCACTCCACACAGGCATTGCCCATTCGGCATGCTCACAGTGTACTTATCTGTTTGTCTGGAGGTCCGTAGAGTAGCTTGTACTGGGGGAGAACCCCATCCACTATTTTCTCCAACTCCTCCGTGCTGAAGGCAGGGGCCCTTTCCCCAGACACATGAGCCATTGTCTCTTCCAGACTGAGGTAACAGCAGCACTTGCAGTGTAGGTCCTCTCCTGTCGAAGATCAGGTATCAAGTAATTGAACAGAGAGAAAATGTCGGTCACGTCCGCGGGCGGTGCGTACCGTCACCGCCGGCGTACATCGTCATTGGCTCCTCGGACCCATAGGGTCCAATGTTAACCAATGCAGGATTGCGCTGCGGTCTTCGACCGCCTACCGCGACGGTGTACAACGCCAGCGCAGTTACCTCATATCCCCTTGTCCCACATTACAGGTCAGGCAGACACCATTTCAGGGGGCCACATGGCATTAATTTTAAATGTGTCACACATATCTAGGCCTTGCATACACACTAATACAGGCACATAGCGGTTTTAAAAAATTGAGGAATAAAGTTGTGTTAATGTACCTCAGTGTTGGTTGACTCTCTGCTCGCTGTTCTCCTTCATAGAGCACGGCCGCTGGGGCATATGAGGAGGTGGCGGCATCCTCCAGTGCACAGACCGCTGGTGGACCTGTCGACAATGGAGGAGCGACATGTAATTGTCACCTACAGACTTGATCGTGCCACAATCCTGGAACTGTGTGCCCAGTTGGAGCCAGACCTGATGTCAGCAATCCACCATCCCACAGGAATCCCCCCTCTAGTGCAGGTGCTGTCAGTACTCCATTTCCTGGCAAGTGGGTCTTTTCAAACCACAGTGACCATAGCATCAGGGATGTCACAGCCTATGTTTTCCAACGTGTTGTCCAGAGTGTTGTCTGCCCTGCTGAAACACATGTGCAGCTACATCATTTTCCCTCAGGTGGAAGATTTGCCTACAGTGAAAGGTGACTTCTATGCCCTGGGACATATCCCCAACATCATAGGTACCATTGATGGGACACATGTGGCCTTGGTCCCCCCCGCAGGACTGAACAGGTGTACAGAAACCGGAAGAGTTACCATTCAATGAATGTGCAGATGGTGTGTTTGGCCAACCAGTACATCTCCCATGTGAATGCCAAGTTTCCTGGCTCAGTGCATGATGCTTACATTTTGAGGAATAGCAGCATCCCTTATGTGATGGGGCAACTCCGGAGGTACCGTGTGTGGCTATTAGGTCAGGACATGGAGCCTATACACTGTGACTAGGTGTCTGGGTCTGGGGATGTCCCTAAGAGTTAGTGTGTGTCTAACAGATTTCCCTCGACATTTGCAAGTGACTCTGGCTACCCTAACCTGTCATGGCTACTGACCCTAGTGAGGAATCCCAGGACAAGGGCAGAGGAACGCTACAATGAGGCCCATGGGTGAACTAGGAGGATTATAGAGAGGACCTTCGGCCTCCTGAAGGCCAGGTTCAGGTGCCTCCATCTGACAGGTGGTTCCCTATTCTACAAACCAAAGAAGGTGTGCCAGATCATAGTGGCCTGCTGTATGCTTCACAACTTGGCTTTGCGACGACAGGTGCCTTTTCTGCAGGAGGATGGTCCAGATAGAGATGTGGTGGCAGCTGTGGAGCCTGTGGACAGTGAAGGAGAGGAAGCAGAAGAAGAGGACATTGACAACAGAAACACAGAGATTCATCAATATTTCCAGTGAGACACAGGTAAGAAGACATCACTGCCTGCTACATCTGATATAATTGTTCTACCTCTCATCTGTCTATCACTTTCACCCAGTGTTTGGACCCTGAGTTGTCACTTTCCCTTTCAATTTCACAGGTGTGGGTCCCACTGTGTGACATCTGCTTTGTTTCCTCATGGACTAGAGCTGTGTGACATAGGTATGTTGACAATACAATGGATATACCATTTTTACACAGTTATTGCAAATACACATTTTCGAAAGCACAGACTGACTCCAGATTGTTTTGTGCTTTAAGTGTGTTTATTTAAGTGTTCAATATTGGAGGGGGTTGTAAAATGGTCACGGGGTGATGGTGGAGGAATGTCCATGGCAAAGTCCAGTCTATTAGTCTCACAGGTGCATTGTCCAAAGGGGCATAGGAAGTGGAGATAGGGCAGTTGAAGGATGGACAGGGTGACAGAGTGGGACAGAAGGATGACAATCAGGGTGGTCTCATTTCTTGGTGGGGGTCTTGGCATTGTTCTCTGTCTTTGTCCTGGATCTCAGGGACCGCTTGCGGGGTGGTTCTCTATCTGCAGGGGGTGGGGTGCTGGTGTCGTGGTCCTGTGGCGGTGCCTCCTGTCCACTAGCGCAGGTGGAGGTAGTGGGCAGTTCATCATCGAGGCTAGTGTCAGGGGCCCCTTGTTGTGCCACAGTGTCCCTCCTGGTGTTGACGAGTTCCTTCAGCACCCCTACAATGGTGCCCAGGGTGGAATTGATGGATTTGAGTTCCTCCCTAAACCCCAAATACTGTTCCTCCTGCAGCCGCTGGGTCTGCTGAAACTTGGCCAGTACCGTTGCCATTGTCTCCTGGGAATGATGGTAGGCTCCCATGATGTTGGAGAGGGCCTTGTGGAGAGTGGATTCCCTGGGCCTGTCCTCCCCCTGTTGCACAGCAGCCCTCCCAGTTACCCTATGTTCCTGGGCCTCTGTCCCCTGAACCATGTGCCCATTACCACTGCACCCAGGTCCCTGGTGTTGTTGGGGTGGTGGGTTAGCCTGGGTTCCCTGTAGTGGTGGACACACTGCTGCTTGACGTGTCCTGGGGACAGAGGCATGGGCCTGCTGGGTGGGTGCTGTGCTAGTGTTTCCAGAGGGGGGAGGCTCTGTTGTGGCTTGTGACTGTGTCAGGGGAACCAACTGTTCCGAGGTCCCAGATGGGCCGGGCTGGTCATCTAGATCCAGTTGGACAGAGCTGCTGTAATCACTGTGGGCCTCTTCTGTGGGTGGAGTGGACATATCTGGACCCTCCTGTCCGGTGACGTTGGGTAGGGGTCCTGCAGGGGTGTAAAGGCATGATTATTGGATCTGTGTGTGGCATGGTGTGCAACGGGTGGGTGACCCTGTACCCCAGTGCTTGCATTCTTGTGTGGGACCTTGTGTGATAATTGTTTAGGGGTGTGTGTGGGTAGGTGCAGTGGTCATGCATTGGTGATGGGTTTCCATGCTTTGGTGTTGCATGCAGGGCTTGGTGTTGGGATGTGTGGTTTGTGATAGTGGGACATATGTGAGGAGTTGGAGTGATGGGGGTGAGGGCGAGGGTGGGGGTATGTGATAGCATGCAGGTAGGGTGGGGGATGTAATAGTTAAGATTTGACTTACCAGAGTCCATTCCTCCAGCTACTCCTGCAAGGCCCTCAGGATGCAGTATAGCCAAGACCTGCTCCTCCCATGTTGTTAGTTGTGGGGGAGGAGGTGGGGGTCCGCCGCCAGTCCTCTGATACGCAATCTGGTGCCTTGAGACCACGGAACGCACCTTCCCCCGTAGGTCGTTCCACCTCTTCCTGATGTCATCCCGTGTTCTTGGGTGCTGTCCCACTGCATTGACCCTGTCCACGATTCTGCGCCATAGCTCCATCTTCCTAGCTATGGTGGTGTGCTGCACCTGTGATCCGAATAGCTGTGGCTCTACCCGGATGATTTCCTCCACCATGACCCTGAGCTCCTCCTCAGAGAACCTGGGGTGTCTTTGCAGTGCCATGGGGTGGTGTGGGTGATGTGTGGGGTGGCGTGTGTTGTGATGTGTGGGGTGATGTTTAGGGGTATGTGGTGTTTTGTGCGTGGATGTTGTGTGAGTGATGGTGTTGAGTGCCTGTGGATGCTAGTTTGTAGATGGTGGTGTCTCTCTCTGGCCTTCAGTCGCAATTGTGGTCGTAAGGGTTTGTGGGTAATGTGGGTGTGTGTTTTATATTGGATTGGGTGTGTGGGAGTGGTGTGTGTATGTGTATCAGGTGTGTGTATTTGGAATTGTCCAATGTGGTAGTGTTTTGTACATGTGTGTGTATTTTGAGCGCTGCGGTGTGTACCGCCAACGGAATACCACGGTTGAAAGACCGCCACATGGATTCTTGGGTCGTGATAGTGTGGGCGTATTCCTGTTGGCGTGATGGTGGAGATTTTGTTATCGCCAGTTTATCACTGACCTTTGGTGTGGCGGACTTGTGTGGGTGTATAAATTTTGGCAGATTCTGAGCTATTGGTCTTAATAGCTGTGGGAGAATTCCTCAGCCGCGGCGGTGTGTTGGCGGTCTTCTGCACAGCGGTAAGCGGCATTTACTGCCAATGTTGTAATGACCCCCTAGTTTGTTACAGCCCGTACACCACTTGCTTAGGGCCGAACACTGACCCTGATGAGGGTACGCCCCACCACACATGTAGCAGGCTCCATGTTTTGTACTTTCATTCAGGTTTGGTACCTATAGCACTGCGGATGGGTTCTGTTTCTGTCTCATACTTCACATGACTGTTCATCTCTGCTACCTAGTGAATAGTCAGGCGTGCTAGGTGTCACACAATATTGCTGCACATTGCACCATGGTGTCCCAGTGGGAACACAGTATGTGAATATGCAAGAGTAATATTCCTGTCTCTGGATGTTGTGCATGTGCATGGAGTCTGCCATCTTACGTTCCAAACCATGGTCAGTCCATTTCAGGCTTGGGGATATGGATCAATGGATTTGTCAATGAGCTGTAGCTGTGTTTAGCCTTGGTTGCCATTGTGGTGTGCCATTGCATTGCTGTCATTGCCATGTACTGGTCCTCAGTCGTACATTCTAGTTGGTGTAGCTAGGACAATAGTCATACATGCATGAAATGTGATGTGATGTACACAATTCAGATTTTCACATTGATGGGTTAGTGCATTCTGGGAGTCATAGTGATAGGATTTCCCTATAGTATCTGTGCCTTTGCCAAGGGATGAGTGGGTAGTTGGGCTGTGTGGGGCATTCAGTGATTGGCAGGTAGGTGAAGTGGGACATTCAGTTTATTAGGGAGTATTTTATTGGTGAGGAAGCATGCAGGACGCGACAATTGTGTGACATGGATGTTGTGAGTACTTACCAGACTCCAGTCCCCCAGGTATTCCAGTCAGGCCCTCAGGATGCAGGATGTCAAATACCTTCTGATCCCATGATGTGAACTTTGAGGGAGGAGGTGGGGGCCCTCTGCCAGTCTTCTGGATGGCGATCTGGTGGCGTGATTCCATGGAACGCACCTTGCCTTGTAGGTCTTGTGCGTGGATGGTTGGCTACTGAGTTGACCCTGCTGACTATTCTTTGCTGCAACTCAATTTTCCTGGCAATTAATGTTTGCAGGACCTGTGCTCCAAACAGTTGTGGCTCTACCCTGACAATTTCATCCACCGTGACCCTCAACTCGTCATCAGTGAAACGTAGGTGCTTTTGTGGGGACATGGTAGTGATTGTGATGATGGTGTGGGGGGTATTGTGTGTGTAAGGGTGCAGTGTTGGGTGAGTGATGGGGTGTGGATCATGCATTGTGTGGATGGATGCTTGTCATGAAATGTGTGAGCTCATTTTGTGTGTTATGTGGTAGTTGTGCTGGTGTGTGGTGTGTGATGCGTGTGGGGTGTGTGTCTATAGCGTAAGGATGCTCTCTCTATGTAATTGCCTGTTCTCTGTGTCTCAGAATGCCATTTTAGTAGCAAAGGATTGTGGGTTGTGTCGGGGTGTGTTATATAGTGCAGTGTGTAGGTGTGTCAGCTGTGTGGATGTGTGTCAGGTATGTTCAAACTATCCAATGTGGTGTTGTGTTCTGACAATAGTGGGTTCTGACCACAGCGGCTCACCCCGCCAATTGTTATCCGCCATGGAATAACCAATGTTTTGATTTGTGGCTTGTAATCTGATGGGCAGATTTGTGTCGGGCTGGGGGTGCTGGTGGTGGAACCGTCTCTTTCCCTCCCTCCACTGTCCTGGCGGCTTTGGACTTTTGGCTGTTTTTTGGTAGTCTTCACAGTGTGATTTGTCATATGGAGGGAGGGAGGATGACCGCCATTGCAGCAGTATTGCTAAAAGACCGCCAAAATCTTAATGAGGCCCTAAGTGTAGCCTATTGGGTGTCAGGCAAAAATGGTGTAAAATATACAGTTGTATTAGTGGAAACCTCGCATTTTTAGATACCACCGTAGGATATCCTACAATGCGCTGTCATTCACAGTCTGCAATCACGACCTCTCAGTCATCTGTCATCAACTACCTAGGGGCCTGATTTAGAGTTTGCTGGAGGGGGTTACTCCGGCACAATTGTGATGGATATCCTATTTGTCGTATTACAATTCCATTGTAGGCTAAGGAGATCATAATACGGTGGGATAGGATATCCATTACATTTGTGACGATGTAACCCGTCCGCCAAACTCTAAATCAGGCCCTACGTGTTTTCAGTGGCTTTATAGTGAGAGATATCAATGTTCAGAGTATAAGAGTTAGCAGTTATCGACAATTACGAGCAGTAGCACAACCTGCAATACATCATACTTTTTAAGCCTCTCTGGTTGTCTCCCGCAAGCCTCCTGCATCAAAGTTAATAATGCAGTATACATCAAGAACTGCCAGCAGGTAGCTGAAACCTCTTTTATGCACCAGAAACATACATACTTCACATCTGTGATTAGATGTCCAATGCTAATCAGTCCTGACCTACCCAAACTTGTATCTGCTCCTTCAACGAGTTTTCTAAATATGAGCAACAACTCAGATTCCACAAGTGTATGGGTGGGAATCAGGGTTCTCCTCCAGCAATATTTAGCAACTTTCACCAGTTTGGGGAGTATGACAAGTCTACTATGCAGTTCATACAGCACCTTTTGTATTTTGTCCCGTTTATATACCTCACATAGGGCCAGATGTAGCAAAATGCAAAATTGCGACTTGCAATTTGCGAGTCCTTCCGACTCGCAAATTGCAAGTCGCAATTTGCTATGCAGTACGATGTCTCAGACACCGACTGCGACTCGCAATGGGGTCGCAATGACCCACCTCATCAATATTCATGAGGTGGGTCGCAATTTGCGGCCCCATTGCAAGTATAGGCACTCGCTAACATGGAGGCCTGCTGACGTCAGCAGACCTCCATGTTCGTGACCTGCTTTTAAATAAAGCAGTTTTTTTTTTTTTAAGTGTAGCCCGTTTTCCTTACTGGAAAACGAGCTGCACTTAAAAAAAATCCGAAACCTTTAGTTTCGGTATTTTTTCAGGGCAGGGAGTGGTCCCTTGGACCACTCCCTGCCCTGAAAAAATATTTTTGGGTCCAGTCACAAACTGGAAGGGGTCCCATGGGGACCCCTTCCAATTTGCGAGTGGGTTACCATCCACTTGAAGTGGATGGTAACTGCGATGGCATTTGCGACCGCGTACGCGGTCGCAAATGGTATTGCATCCCACAGCGACTCGCAAATAGGAAGGAAACACCCCTTCCTATTTGCGAGTCGGAAATGCATATTGCGAGTCGGTAACGACTCGCAATATGCATTTCTGCATGGCAAACCCACGTTTGCGACTCGCAAACGGCGATTTTCGCCGTTTGCGAGTCGCAAACGGTTTGCTACATCTGGCCCATAGTTATGAAAAGTCCTGGCATTCATCACTTTGTTGGCCATCTGGTTAAACATTATAGTAGTGCCACCACATCATCATAGGATATTCACAATCCCCCAGGCAGATGTAGTTTATTAAGGGAGCACTTATGACTTTCCCCTCTTCACACTAGATGCACCAATATACCA
Organism: Pleurodeles waltl; assembly: GCF_031143425.1. Lineage (NCBI taxonomy): Eukaryota > Metazoa > Chordata > Amphibia > Caudata > Salamandridae > Pleurodeles > Pleurodeles waltl. The sequence goes on from NC_090450.1 coordinate 886,441,061, forward strand.
TGAATTTTGGTGAAGGCCTCTTTGGGAAAGCTCAAAAGAAGGCTCCCATATAGGCAAGGGGAGCTATCATTTTTAATACTGCTATTCTACCTTTAGCTATCAAACAAAGCTTCTTCCAGAAAGCTATCAATTCTCCGCAGGCAACATCACTTTGCCTATGTTTCCGTCAATCACATCTGCATCAAAGTGATATATTTGGGCTCCTAGACACCTAAACGTCACCTGTTTGCTACGTAATGCCAAAGACTGCAGCCCATTCAGTTGAGAAGGAGCTGGTTGGCTCAGGGATGCAGGAAGAGCCTCAAGTAATTAACCTTTATGCCTGCTATCTCCCCAAAACTCTTCAGGCTCTTCAAGAGTGATGGAACTGACCAGGACTCATCGCACAAATATATCATGATGCTGTGTGAATATAACTTGATTAAATGTGTTTCAGTACCCATTTTCATTGTCATCAAATGTCTTCTCCATGTCAATTGACATCACCGTTGCAATATGGTCACTTCTGTTATGTTCTCACATGACGTGAATCAGGTGCCAAATGTTCATGGTCTTCTTCCTAGTAGATATACAGCCGGTCTTTTCCTGATGGACCAGAGTGGTCACCAGTGGGTTCTATTCTGACCCCTAGCACTTTAGCTAGATTCTTGTGGGCAGGATTCAGCATGGATAAAGGCCTATATAGTTTATGATCCAACGGGTCTTGTGTGTCCTCAGCAGCAGCAAAATGATAGCTTCTCTCATGTTCACTGTTAATATGTAAGGAGGATTTGTAATGTAAGGTGGATTGGTAGAGCACTGCTTGCCACCTGTGAGTGTTTTAAGGCAGTGAGTAGGTGAGTGTGGGAGTGTGGTGAGGCTGGGCATGAATACAGGCACTCACAATGGTCCCACAAGAAGACTATTTGAATAGCCAGCTCTCCAGCTTCTTGCAGGAATCAAGAAGTGAGGAGAAGGTCCTGATTTTTTGGGGGTGGTCACTCCAGAAATTGGCAGTTTGGTAGGAAAATGACCAACCTCCTGTTATGCTTCTATGAATGTGGGTTGTGTGTGTGAGGAGAAAGATGCTGTGAGAAATTGTCTGATGGGTTGGTGGAATGGTTCTCTACCTTGCTGTCAACAGGGATTCATATTTACCATAAAATGTCACTGGATATCCATTGCTGCCTGGGTTATTTCCTGTTGCTAACCCTTTAATTTCAGCTACCTCCATCAGTAAATCTAGATCCATAACCTGCTGTTCCTTCAATTTGACCAACCTGGCCACTTGCATATATTCCATCACTTGTTCCATGGTCCTTCCTCCAACTCCCTCTGCTGCTGTAGAGATGCTGATAATATCACTAATTTATTTGGTTGTGTTTCACCACTACATGTTCAAGGGAGGCCCTATGGCTGATATGCTGCACCCTGGACCAACCGGGCTAGGAGATACCCATGTTTGTCTTCTTCTCCATGTTGTCTTGCTAGGTGCTCACTACAATCCAAAGATGCAATACAAGTTACTAAGGCCCTCATTATGACCCTGGCAGTGAGTGATAAAGTGGCGGTAATACCGCCAACAGGCTGGCGTAAGTCATGACAAATTATAACCATGGGGGTGATAACTCCCATAGACAGCCAATGTACCACACCAACCACCAGGGCAGAAACAACACTCACCACAGTGGTAACCAACAACAGCCAAGCAGAAGACAAAGTACCGCCCACCATATTAAGACACATCTCCCCTCCACCTTTTTTGGGGGGGTACCAACACCATCAAAACCCTGGTGGAAATGCATCACTGAAGAGACAGGACTCACCATCGAAGACACAGGGAAGAACAATGCCACCATGGAACCCGAACTGCAAGTTTTCCTGATGATCCAACTGGAACACAAACGCAGACGAAGACGACGACGGTGAGTACAGCCGTCTAGCACACAAGGGAGGGTGGGAGGAAAACGCGAGTGACATACATGCACCACACACACCAGACACACACCACACATACACGTCAGCTGTACATGAAAAACAATTTTTCCCCGAAAAAGGGCAGAATAATGCAAGGACAACAGGAATGGACAAATGTGATTATAATCAGATCAAAATCAAAAATACTAATTAGCTATGTCAATGAAACAGATATGTACACATGTACACAAACGGACACTGCCCAGTCCAATGTTCAAAGGGCCCACATGGCCACAGGGCACAACTTGAATCCTGACCACATCCAGATAGTACACTGCAGATGCATCAGTTTGTAAATAGGCAGGCACCTTGGGGGGAGACCTAAAGACGGTTGCGGGAACAAGGCCACTGGTTCTGGATGGGCTCCATGCCCATTGCTCCATCCTGGGGAGTGCAAGGCCACAGTCTTTGGAGTGGGTGACTTTCCCACTGGTTCTGGAGAGGGCTCCATGCCCATTTCTGTCTGCTGGGGAGTGCAATGCCACAGTCTCTTGAGTGGGTGACTTTCCTACTGGGTCTGGAGGGGGATCTATGCCCATTTATCTGTTCTGGGGAGTGCCAGGCCACAGTCTTTTAGGTGGGTGACTTTCCTACTGGTTCTGGAGGAGGCAACTTGCCCATTGCTCTGTTGTGGGGAGTGCAAGGCCACAGTCTCTTAGGTGGGTGACCACCCCACTGGATCTGAAGGGGGCAACTCGCACAGCAGCCCCTGAAGTGTGGCCTACATGGCGTTCACTGGCGGTGATGGCTGCAGTGTGGTGGTGGATGGAGGAGCATCCTGGGTAGCCTCTGCACCATCTGATTGCTGCAGAGTGGCGGTGGATGGAGGAGCCTCCTGGGCAGCCTCTGCACTTTCTGATGGCTGCAATTCATCAGCTGGCGGTGGGGGCCCGTGACAGCTGGTGGCGGTGTAACCCTGACAGCCTCCGCTAGATCAGAGGGCTTCGTCTCCTCCAGTACATGGGGCGTGGATCCCTTACCCTTCCTGGCAGGGGTGGATGGGCTCTTCCCCTTCCTGCCTGGTGGTGCAGGCTCCTTCCCCTTCTTGCCTGGTGGAACAGGCTCCTTCCTCTTCGTGCCTGATGGTGCGGGCTCCTTCCCCTTCTTACCTGGTGGTGCTGGCTCCTTCCCCTTCTTGCCTGGTGGTGCTGGCTCCTACCCCTTCTTCGATGAAGGTGTGGTATCCTTACCACCACGAGTAGGTGTTGCTACCTCTGTCCCCGTGTACTGTTTGTCTGAGGTGCTGGGCTGTGTCCTTGGTACCCTGCTCATATGGGCAGGACGGGGGTAGGGGGAGGCAAAAGGTCAAGTTGGGAAAGGAAAAACTTTTTAGGGATGTTGGGGCAGGAGGAGGGAGGTGTAATGGGAGTGGAGGATAAGGTAGTGGTTGTTGGAGGTGTATGTCTGCTGGACCTGGGTGCAGGTGCATGGGCTGTGTGCTGCTGTGAGGTGGATGGCTGTTGGATGTGTGAGTGCTCGCATGTGTGCCCTTTAGGAGGGGGGGACAGACAGGTGGGAGAGGACAAAGGGGACGCGTGCATGGCTGTTGTGCAGGTGTCTGCCAGTGAGGTGTGTGTTCTGCTTGGTGTGGTGATGCTGGTAGTGGATGTTGATGTAGTGCTTGCAGGTGTGAGTGTGGATGTGACTGGGAGGGAGCTGGAGGAGGAGGAGGAGGGGGAGACAGTGGAGGCAGTGGATGTTGCCGTGTCTGCAACTGTATGGTGTTTGCGTGAGTACTTGTGGGATGAAGTGTGGTGCCTGTGTATGCCTGTGCCCCTCTTGGGTGTTGTCTTGTGTGCATGTTCGTCTGTATGTGTGCCTGGGATGGGTTGGGGTTGAGGCGAATGGGACTGGGAAGTGGTAGTTGGAGGGGGGACGGAAGAAACAGGGACAATGGCTGCCGTCAGAGAGAAGGCCAGAGCCTGAATCGATCCCTGTTGGGCCACCACTCCACTGTGAATGCCCTTCAGGAATGCATTGCATTGCTGCATCTGGGATGCCAGCCCCTGGATGGCATTCACAATGGTTGACTGCCCTACTGGGATAGGTCTCAGGAGGTCAATAGCCTCCTCACTCAGTGCAGCAGGGCTCACTGGGCGAGGGCCTGTGGTACCTGGAGCGAAGGAGATGCCCACCCTCCTGGGTGAGCGGGCACCGGAAACTTGCTGAGGGGCTGCTGGGAGGGCGATGCTGGTACAGGGGTGGCAGCTGTACCTGCAGCTGGGGTGGTCACAGAGGTGTCCGCCACCACCAGAGAGCTCCCATCGGAGGAGGTATCTGAGTCTGTGATGTCTCCTCCAGTCTCTACCGTAGTGCTCCCTTCGCCCTCTGTCCCACTGGTTTCCTCGGTGTCGGTGGACTCTGCCTCCTGGGTCATGTGGGATGCATCTCACCAGTGGCCCTGCTCATTCAGATGATTCTAATGCACACAAGGACAGGATGAAAAAACAAGAAATGGGGGAGAGACAAAGGATACACTGGGTCAATGACTGCACCAACACTACAGTTGGCATATACATCACTATCACACACAGGGAACAGGCTTAAGCACTATGCTTTACACTACCAGGGATATGGCTAGTCACTAAGGAAAGATGAGGACCACACCCCGCCAACTGCAGCACTCCTGGGACCCACAATGCCCTGGCTGACATGGACTGCTAACAAGCTAGGTCACCTGTATTTGCCATACACTCATTACCCTTCAGGCGACCCACGCTGTAATGCCTGGCCTGGCCTTAGTTGGACCCACTAACACACATCCACCACCCGGATACCACCCCGCCAGCCAAAATATGTATTGATACCCACTGTACTCACCCACTTGTGGCTGCTGTGATACCCTCAAGCGCCCATCCAGCTCAGCGTAGGCCACCGCCAGTATGCGGGCCATTAGAGGGGTCAGGGTCTGACGGGCACCCCTTCCTCATTGGGAGGATATCCCCATCTGAGCCTCTGCGGTCTTCCGTGCCCAGCATCTTAGGTCCTCCCACCGTTTCCGACAGTGGGTACTCTGCCTGCCACAGACCCCCAGGGTCTGCACGTCCTTGGCGATGGCACACCATAACCCCTTCTTTTGATGAGAGCTGACCTGCAGAGGCAATACAGACAGGAGAACACAATTAAACAAACAGTCCAGCCAGTCACACAAATGGCCCACCGTACCCGTTTCCATCACCATTGGCACACACATAGGTAAGCGCACAACATGTACACCGCCAACAGACAATCCCCCCACCCACCCTTACACAATGCTTGCACACACATCACCATGCATCCTTGCCACTTGCATTGTGGCCAAAGTGTACTCACCTGTTGGTCCCATACAGCAGTCCGTACTGGGGTAGGACCCCATCCACCAGTCGCTCCAACTCCTCCGAAGTAAAGGCAGGGGCCCTTTCCTGGTCATGGGCCATGGTAGGTGCCAGACACAGGTCACAGCAGCACACGCAGTGTAAGTCTTCTCCTGTTGAAGGTCAGGAAACAAGTGAGGATTGAGATAGAAAATGGTGGTCACATCCGTGGCGGTGTACACCGTCACCGCCGGCGTAGATACCCATTGGCCACTGTACTCCATAGAGCCCCATATTATCCAATGAGGAATTGCACGGTGGTGCAACACCGCCTTCTGCCACAATGCCCAACGTCGGCAGAGTTACCTCACTCCCACCTGTCCCCACATACAGAACAGGCGATCGCTATTTCAAGGGGAGACAGGCATATCGACAATTGCTGTGTCACAGATTGGATTGGCACATACTTCGCCATTAACTCTGTACCAATACATAGGTGCACCATGTGGACTACTGTTGTGGTTTTGGTGTTCACAATGTGACAGCCTATTCACTCTTGTGTTCCTCAGATACCTACCGCTGCAGATTAATAGGAGGTGGAGACATATCCCTGTGTACAGATCCCTGGTGGACTTGGCGCATAATACTCATCTATAGACTGGACAGGGCCACAATCACAGAGATGTGCGCCCAGTTGGAACCAGACCTGATCGCATCTATCCGTCATCCGACTGACATCCCCCCTCTTGTGCAAGTGCTATCAGTGCTCCATTTCCTGGCGACAGGTTCTTTCCAAGTGACAGTGGGCTTGGCAGCAGGAATGTCATGCAAATGTTCTCAATCGTACTGGCAAGAGTCTTGTCCGCCCTGGTAAAACACATGTGCAGCTACATTGCTTTCCCCCATGTGAAAGATTTGGCCACTGTGAAGGCTGGATTCTATGCAATGGGACATATCCCCAATATTATTGGGGCGCTTGAGGGCACACATATTGCATTTGTCCCCCCCACCAGAATGAACAGGTGTGCTGGAATCGTAAGAGTTTCTACTCCATGAATGTGCAGATGGTGAGTCTGGTGGACCAATAAATCTCCCACATCAATGCTAAGTATCCCGGGTCGGTGCATGATGCCTTTGTCCTGAGGAATAGCAACATTCTAAATGTGATGGCCCAACTACAGAGGCACAGGGTGTGGCTAATAGGTGAGCCTTGGTCCCCACCCAGTGTATGTTAGTGTATGTCTCTGGTGTTAACCTCAAAGGATTGTGTGTGGCTAAATGTTGCCTCTCATTACCTGCATGTGACTCTGGCTACCCAAACCTATTGTGGCTGCTGACCCCTGTGAGGAATGCCAGGACAAGGGCTGAAGAATGTTATAATGAGGCACATGGGTGACCCAAATGGATCATCAAAAGAACCTTCTGCCTCCTGAAGGCCAGGTTCAAGTACCTCCGTCTGACAGGTAGATCCCTGTGCTACTCACCCAAGAAGGTTTGCAAGATAGCTGTGGCATGCTGCATGTTGCATAATCTGGCCCAAAGATGCCATGTACCTTTTCTGCAGGAGGAGGAGACAGGAGATGCCCCTGTGGCTGCAGTAGACCCTGATGATAGTGAGGGTGCAGAGGCTGATGATGAGGATGAGGATAACAGAACACCAGTTATCTGTCAGTACCTCCAATGGCAGACAGGTGAGACAGTGCAACTTCACATTTCTATGTGGCATGATGGCATTAACTACCTTTTACCTCTACTTACTATCACCTATGGTTTATTATTTTACAGATGTTGGTGCTATGACAACTGTGTACTGATGTGCTGACTAAAGCCAGATACATGTCATTATTTCTATGCGCTCACAATGTAGAGTTCATTTGCAATGGATGTAACTGTTTAAATAAATAGACTTTTCCAACACATCACATACACGTATTCAAGTTGTGTTCAAGTATTTTTTTTTTTGTGCTGACAAATTGAGGGAAAAGTGCAATGGAATGGGGTGATGATGGAGGAAAGTCTAGGGTATTGTTCAGTCTGTTTGTAGCACAGGTGCATTGTCCAAGTGGCCCTAGGAAGGGGAGCAATGGCATTTCAAGGTGGACAAGGTGACTGAGTGGGACACAAGGGGGACAATCAGGAGAGTCTCATTTCCTGGCGGTGGTCTTGGCAAGTGTCTCTGGCTTCTGTCTGGGTCGCAGGGAACATTTGCGGGGTGGTTCACCTTCTGCAGTGGGAGAGATGGAAGTGGCCTGTGGGTCCTGTGGCGGGGACTCCTGTCCACTAGAGGCAGCGGAAGTGGAGGTCTGGTCGATGGACTGGCTAGGGGTAGGGGCCCACTTCTGTGCTGTTGCCTCCCTCATGATGTTGGCCATGTCTGCCAACACCCCTGCTGTGGAGATCAGGGTGGTGTTAATGGCCTGCAAGTCCTCCCTGATCCCCAATACTATCCCTCCTGCAGCCGCCTGTTCTCCTGCATGTTGTCAAGGATCTGGCCCAGCATGTCCTGGGAATGTTGGTAGGCTCCCAGGATCTCGGAGAGTGCCTCTTGGAGGGTCGGGTCCCTGGTCCTCTCCTCTCCCTGATGCACAGCAGTCCTCCCAGTGTCCCTGTTGGCCTGTGCCTCTGTCCCCTGAATCGTGTGCCCACTGCCACTGACCCCAGGTCCCTGATTGTTTTGGGGGCAAGGTGTGGCCTGGGGTCCCTGTACAGGTGGGCACTCTGCTGATTGACATGTCCTGGGGACAGAGGTGTGGGTACGTATGGTGGGTGCTGTGGTGTTGGATCCTGATGGGGGAGGCTCTGTGGTGGACTGTGAGTGGGCTTAGGTGACCAGCTGTCCAGTGGTCCCTGATGGGCCAGGTAGGTCTTCCAGATTCAGAAGTCCATAATTACTGTTATCACTGGGGGCATCTTCTGTTGGGGGACTTGATAGTCGTGGCACCCCTCCCCTTCACTGACATTGGCTGGGGTACCTGTGGGGATGTAAGTGGTTTGTGCATCTTTGGCTTCCCCTGTATCGTTGATGTTGCCCTGCCACCTTTTGCTTGTGTATGGTGATGTATTGTGGGAATGTTCGTTTCCCTATGCTGTGCATGCTTTAGTGATAGGTATCCATGCAGGGCTGGGAGGGGTGTCCATGCATTGGTATAACATGCAGGGATTGGCATTATGGTTAGTCAAATGTGTAGGTGCAGTATGTGGGATGGAGTGGAGTGATGGAAGTGAGGGTGTGGGTGTGGGATGGAATGCAGGTATTGGGGTGGTGATATGTAGTAAATATTGACTTACCAGTGTCCAGTCCTCCGTCTCCTCCAGCGAGTTCCTCAGGATGCAGTATTGCCAGTACTTGCTCCTCCCATGCTGTGAGCTGTGGGGGAGGAGGTGGGGGTCCGCTGCCAGTCCTCTGTATGGTGAGCTGGTGCCTTGCTGCAATGGAACATACCTTCCCCTGTAGGCTGTTCCACCTCTTCCTGATGTCATCCCTTGTTCTTGGGTACTGTCCCACGGTGTTCACCCTGTTCACGATTATCCGCCATAGCTACATCTTCCTTGCAATGGATACCAGCAGGACCTGTGCTCCAAACATCTGAGGCGCTACCCTGACAATTTCCTTCACCATGACCGTTAACTCCTCCTCACTAAACCTGGGGTGCCTTTGTGGTGCCATGGGTGTTGTGTGGTGTGTGTTGGTGAGAGTGTGTTAAGTAATGTGGTGGGGTGTGTAATGTGGGGTGCATGAGGGGTGTATGGGTGTAAGTGGTGTGTGTCTAGTTGTGTAAGTGGTCTTGGTGTCAGTCTGGTGGTAATAATTTGTATTCATAAAGGGTTGTGGGTAATGGGGGAGTGTGTTTTATAGTGGTGTGGGTGTGCAGGTGTGGTGTGTGTATGGGTGTCAGGTGTGTTTTTTTAGCATTGTCCAATGTGGTGTTGTTTTGTATGTGGGTGTCCATTCTGAGCGCATCGGTATGTACCGCCAATGGTTTACAGACGTTGAATGAACGTGGTGATTCGTGGGTCATAATGTGGTGGGAGTTGTTTTGTTGGTGTAACGGTATGTGTTTTGGGACCGCCACTTTATCACTGACCTTTGGTATGGCGGATTTGTGTATGTGGCTGTATTCTGTCGGATTGGTGAACGGATATACGCCACTGTGGCGGTATGTTGGCGGCTGTCAGCGTGGTGGTAGGTGGCATTTAACGCTAATTTCATAATGAGGGCCTATGTCTTTATGAGCAGTGTGCCACAAGAAGTTCCTTAGATCTGTGTTCCCCACATGCCTCATTGTTATCCACTCTTCTAAGCTGTTTTTCCAGGTTCTTCACTTCATTAGTAAGGGTTTGCCTAACCCCATGATTAGTGGAAGGACACAACCCTCTCAAATATACATTACAAGCATCCTATTCCTGCCACACATTAGTTTCATTGTTGTGAGTGAATGGATTATCAGTTTGGGTGGAGGATAGTCGATCACAAGTTATAAAGTCACTATTCTTGTTAGGTCCAGTAAAGGTTTCAGTAATTTCAATCTGAGTCCAACCCCTGCTAGCTATGGCACAGAGCAGCCAGATGTATCTTAGCAAAATGAGTAGAGCATTTAGGAATACCAAAACAGTAAAAAAGTTGAAAACACAACATAAGAAAAATCGAAATAGAAATTATGAACATCAAACATCCAATAAGGGAACACAGTCATAGTCATCTGATTGAACTTATCTGGCACCTAGGTGTGACTTTAGGCTGACTGTGATGGAACATGGGTCAGATACAAAAACCAGATTTGACCAAGTTAGATGTTTTGAATTCATACTTACAGCCTCATTACGAGATTGGTGGTCCCACTGCAGGACCGCCAAACTCATAGGGAGGACACCACTGCCCTGATGTGGTGTCCCCACTGCTCTATTACAATGTTCCCGCCAGGTTGCCAGTGGGAAGATTGTAATAGAGCGTTCCTGCTGGTCAGACCAGCAGGAACGGTGCTACGAGATAGCACTCAGCTCCCTTAAGGGGGGTGCTGACCAGCACCCTCTGAATGCGCACAGTCTGCAAAGCAGACAGTGCACATTCTGATGGTGCTGGGCAGGGATGCCCGTGCACTGCCCATGCCATGGTCAGACCGCCATGGAAAGGCTGGTGGTGAAGGGAGCTGTAATCAGCCAGACACTGCTAAGTTCAGCACAGCCCTGTCTGAGTAAAACTCTGACTGCCGCCATGCCACTGGAACCATGTTACTGCGGCGACCCACCAGGGCTGTAATAGGGCGGTCAGACCACCTGGAGTGTGGGAGTCCTACCATCAACACAATTGTGGTGGTCCTTTGACCGCCACACTCGTAATGAGGCCCATAGGGGGTCATTCTGACCCTGGCGGTCATGGACCGCCATGGCGGTGGGCGGCGGAAGCACCGCCAACAGGCTGGCGGTGCTCCCGTGGCATTCTGACCGCGGCGGTACAGCCGCGGTCAGAGACGGGAAACCGGCGGAGTACCGCTGGTTTCCCGCTGCCCTGGGGAATCCTCCACGGCGGCGCTGCTAGCAGCGCCGCCATGGGGATTCCGACCCCCTTACTGCCATCCTGTTCCTGGCGGTGTTCCCCGCCAGGAACCGGATGGTGGTAAGGGGTGTCGTGGGGCACCTGGGGGCCCCTGCAGTGCCCATGCCAATGGCATGGGCACTGCAGGGGCCCCCTAACAGGCCCCCACCAAGATTTTAAGTGTCTGCCAAGCAGACACTGAAAATCGCGACAGGTGCAACTGCACCCGTCGCACCCCTTCCACTCCGCCGGCTCCATTCGGAGCCGGCATCCGCATGGAAGGGGCTTTCCCGCTGGGCTGGCGGGCGGCCTTCTGGCGGTCGCCCGCCAGCCCAGTGGGAAACTCAGAATTACCACGGCGGTCTTTTGCAGTATTCTGACGGCGGAACTGTGGCGGTCGGCCTCCGCCGACCGCCAAAGTCAGAATGAGGGACGTAGTCTTTTACATGGAAGTCAAAAATCTTGAGTAGGGCAGAACAGGAAGCAGTGAGAGAGATGGGCTCCACAAGGCTGGATAGGCTTCAAATGGGGTCCCAGGGAAGCTGCTGAATCTTAAGTTCAATCCAATGTTGAATGTGGATCACGAAAGATACATCTTCAGTCAAGAATGACAGAAAGTCAGTGAAACTATCAATGCATTTGTAGAGAGACTGGATAAGCTTATCAAACACTGTAATTTCAATCAATATAATGATGAAGAAGCCATACTTCCCAGAGTGATTGATGGATGCTTGTCAGACTCATTCTGAGGACGAATGTTGAGAGAATCTTTAAGTCTAGATTGAGTTCTCAGAGCTGCCAGAGCTGAAGATTGTGCTGATTGGCAAGATTCTGACATGGAGGCCGGAAGTGCTCAGAGTGAATCAGTAATGAACATGAAAAGTAAGAAAAAGTACTCAGCCGAAGGCTACAAAGTGATGCCTTGACAGAAAAAGACATGCTGGTCCACAAAAGATACCGATTTGCATTTTATCATGAAGGTAAATGTCCTGCTGTTGGACAGATATGTAAAGGCTGTGGGAAGGATAACTATTTTGTCACAGTTTGCAAAGGGGAGGAAAAAGTAAGCGCGTCATGGTGTGAAGACAAAATGGCCAACCAAACGTTCCAGAAGCCATGCTTGAAGCATGCCCATAAGGCTAAGCGATGACACCAATTTAAATAAATCAACATCCAACGAAGTTGATTGTAATTTAAATCATAGTAAGAGTTTTTCAGTATCTCTTTCAAGTGAAAGTGAAGAAAATGATTGTGTGATGTCAATGTTTACCTCTGAAAAACATGTACATGTTGGACCACCTACCCCTCGAAAAAATACCAGTCACAGGGCAGTCAACATGACCAAGCACGAAAGTCATTCAATCATTGTCCGAAGATTACACTGAAAGTAAATGGTTGTTCAATACGTTTCATTATTATTCATAGATAGGTAAACATTATAGCTGAAGAAAAATGTAATGAACTGTCACCGTTGTCACAGTTGACGCCATTAAAAACAAACATGTATACATGGGCTGCATGGAAGCCTTCGGAAACACAAGGTTCATTTGCAGCAACCATGAAGTTCAAAAAGGCTGAAGTGCAAGTGCCCATTCATGTTTTTTGCAAGGTATGGTGTCAAGTGCATGTTTATTCAGTTTCTACACAGCCGCTGACATGAGACTGATTTAATTGGATTACAATATGAATGCTCACCACAAAATAGTAATTCAGTTTCCTTAGTGATTTCATGCGTTAGGAAAATTGAAGACTATGAAAGTACAATTACACATCAATGAGGACGTTCGTCCTGAGGCACAGAAGAATTACATTTCATTTCCTAGAAGCTGTTGACAAGGAACTTGAATCATTGCTTAAGCATTGCCACCATCGGGCAAGGTGGGGCCCCTGGCTTGATCAGTGACCACATTCAACATTGAAACCAGTTTTCTAGGTATAATTCAGCACCTTCTATTTTCTTTGTTATCCCCACTTTTCCCTATTCCACTCTTCTGATGATATTTCTCCTGAAGAGATCTTCAGGATTCTCTGCTCTGTGTTCCAGTATTGCTACTCTGGCAGTCAAATGGGTATGTGCTAGCACAGGCTTAACCTCCATCACCCTTTCAGACACCTAACATTGGTCCACTCTCAGCAAGCCAAAATTCTATTCCACTGTGTTGATTTTGTTTTCCAGGGCCTCACATGTGGCATTAAACAAGAAAATTGTGCCCCTAATATGTTGAATACACTGCCCTCATTGGAGCCGCAAACTTGTGCTGCCCCTTGGGCAGCATATTCAAGATAAATATGGAGCAGCTGTTTAAAAACTGCTCTTTCTTTCTCTGTGCAGATGGAAAATTGTCTGCAGTTTTAAGAGGGAATAAAGATCCCCTTGCATGTGGCTGCAGTGAGTCACTCCAGAGGGCTGCCTTCAGGAGGCACAATGAAAGTGCACCACCTTTTGTGTCGCACTTTCAGTGCTCCTCTCGAAGGAATGTTTTCCTCTGCGTCCACTTCCATAATATGGCATGGGTGCAGAGGCAAAGATATTCTCTCATTTGAATGCCAATGAGGGAACACCCTCTAATGATAGCGTAGGCAGTACATGTGCACCAGTTCTATCTGTATTACAGAAGGGGCTGCACAAGAGTTTGTGGCCCTTCTGTAACACCAAAGTGCCCAGAGGGAACAGGAAAGTGGGCACAAATGCCTGTTGTGCCCCCAGGGCACTTCTGCAATATAGCCCATGGTGCCAAATTTGTTGCTTGGACAAAACATTTTAGTCTTAGACTCCTTAAGCCGTACGCACGATTTCCTCAATCCGGTTTTTGGGGGAGAGAACTAATTGCTGTCTATACAAATTACCACATAAAAACATACCAGAAGTCATTGGTTTAAGAAAACCATCTCAGATTTATCCCTTGATAAAGAGGAATCTTCTTGAGACACATGTTGGCTGTTTTCTGGATATTGATACACAAAGGGGGTGATTCTAACCCTGGCGGTCGGTGTTAAAGCGGCGGCCAACCCGCCAACAGGCTGGCGGTAAAAAAAATGGGATTCTGAGCCTGGCGGGAACCGCCAACACAGACAGCCACCTTAACACTCCGACCGCCACGGCGGTACAAACAAACAGCGCTGCGGTCACCGCCAACAGACAGGCGGGAGACAATGTACCGCCCACACTATTCCAACTCACCAATACGCCACCTTTTCCGGGGCGGGAGCACCGCCGATAAAAACACGGCGGAAACAGACTACGGACGGGAAAACGCTCACCACTACGCACTCCAGGAGGAAGGAGGACAGCATGGAACCCGAATTAAACATCCTACCTGCTCTCGTCTACCTTCTCATCTACCACGAGTACGAAGTCCGGCGCAGACGACAACGGTGAGTACTGCACCTACGACACACGGGAGGGGGAGGACGAAAGGTCACGGGCACACACATATGCGAACCCCCCCCCCAACTATGTACTCACCAATGCAGAGCACCAAGTCACAGTGACACCACCCAAACACCCCTGAAAAATGCCAGGACGTAATCATATTTGGAATAAATATTTATGTACCAAAAAGCTCCAGAAAATTAGAGTACAACCATGAAAGATATCCACAACAAAACTAATGACATACACATCAGTGTATAACTGAAGTAACAAGTCCTGCACATCCTACGAATTCAGCATGTCCGTGGGCCAAAGTCTTGAGAAACAAGGGCAAAGCCCACACAGGAGACCTGAGTCCTTTGGAGAGAACACTGCAGGGGCATCAGATGTAAAAACTACAGGCACCTCAGGGGGAAGGGAAGGGGGGGGCACCACAGCCACATGAGTCCACGACGCCAGATCCACGAGGAGCCACCATGCCCACTGGACCATCCTGGGGAGTGCAAAGCCACAGTCTCTCAATGTCTCTACAGTGGGTGGGCTGCCCACTGGACCATCCTGGGGAGTGCAAAGCCACAGTCTCTCAATGTCTCTACAGTGGGTGGGCTGCCCACTGGACCATCCTGGGGAGTGCAAAGCCACAGTCTCTCAATGTCTCTACAGTGGGCAGCCACAGTCCATCAGGTGGATGACAGTCTCCACTGGTCAAGGAGGAGGCATGGTGGGCACAGTGAACCATAAACGGTGCTTGAGACGGCGGTGCCCAGCGGAGCGGTGCTTGAGACGGCGGTGCCCAGCGGAGCGGTGCTTGAGAGGAAGGGCCCAGCGGAGCGGTGCTTGAGAGGAAGGGCCCAGCGGAGCGGTGCCTCAGAGGAAGGGCCCAGCGGAGCGGTGCTTGAGAGGAAGGGCCCAGCGGAGCGGTGCTCGAGAGGAAGGGCCCAGCGGAGCGGTGCTTGAGAGGAAGGGCCCAGCGGAGCGGTGCTTGAGATGGCGGGGCCCAGCGGAGCGGTGCTTGAGACGGCGGGGCCCAGCGGAGCGGTGCTTGAGAGGAAGGGCCCAGCGGAGCGGTGCTTGAGAGGAAGGGCCCAGCGGAGCGGTGCTTGAGATGGCGGGGCCCAGCGGAGCGGTGCTTGAGAGGAAGGGCCCAGCGGAGCGGTGCCTCAGAGGAAGGGCCCAGCGGAGCGGTGCTTGAGAGGAAGGGCCCAGCGGAGCGGTGCTTGAGAGGAAGGGCCCAGCGGAGCGGTGCTTGAGACGGCGGGGCCCAGCGGAGCGGTGCTTGAGACGGCGGGGCCCAGCGGAGCGGTGCTTGAGAGGAAGGGCCCAGTGGAGCGGTGCTTGAGAGGAAGGGCCCAGCGGAGCGGTGCTTGAGACGGCGGGGCCCAGCGGAGCGGTGCTTGAGAGGAAGGGCCCAGCGGAGCGGTGCCTCAGAGGAAGGGCCCAGCGGAGCGGTGCTTGAGAGGAAGGGCCCAGCGGAGCGGTGCTTGAGAGGAAGGGCCCAGCGGAGCGGTGCTTGAGACGGCGGGGCCCAGCGGAGCGGTGCTTGAGACGGCGGGGCCCAGCGGAGCGGTGCTTGAGAGGAAGGGCCCAGCGGAGCGGTGCTTGACAGGAAGGGCCCAGCGGAGCGGTGCTTGAGAGGAAGGGCCCAGCGGAGCGGTGCTTGAGAGGAAAGGAAGGGCCCAGCGGAGCGGTGCTTGAGACGGCGGGGCCCAGCGGAGCGGTGCTTGAGAGGAAGGGCCCAGCGGAGCGGTGCTTGAGAGGAAGGGCCCAGTGGAGCGGTGCTTGAGACGGCGGGGCCCAGCGGAGCGGTGCTTGAGACGGCGGGGCCCAGCGGAGCGGTGCTTGAGACGGCGGGGCCCAGCGGAGCGGTGCTTGAGAGGAAGGGCCCAGCGGAGCGGTGCTTGAGAGGAAGGGCCCAGCGGAGCGGTGCCTCAGAGGAAGGGCCCAGCGGAGCGGTGCTTGAGAGGAAGGGCCCAGCGGAGCGGTGCTTGAGAGGAAGGGCCCAGCGGAGCGGTGCTTGAGACGGCGGGGCCCAGCGGAGCGGTGCTTGAGACGGCGAGGCCCAGCTGAGCGGTGCTTGAGAGGAAGGGCCCAGCGGAGCGGTGCTTGAGAGGAAGGGCCCAGCGGAGCGGTGCTTGAGACGGCGGGGCCCAGCGGAGCGGTGCTTGAGACGGCGGGGCCCAGCGGAGCGTGCTTGAGACGGCGGGGCCCTGTTCAGCGGTGCTCTTCTCCACGGCGGGGCCCTGTTCAGCGGTGCTCTTCTCCACGGCGGGGCCCTGTTCAGCGGTGCTCTTCTGCACCGCGGGCCCTGTTCAGAGGTGCTCTTCTCCACGGCGGGGCCCTGTTCAGCGGTGCTCTTCTGCACCGCGGGCCCTGTTCAGCGGTGCTCTTCTCCACGGCGGGGCCCTGTTCAGCGGTGCTCTTCTGCACCGCGGGCCCTGTTCAGCGGTGCTCTTCTGCACCGCGGGCCCTGTTCAGCGGTGCTCTTCTCCACGGCGGGGCCCTGTTCAGCGGTGCTCTTCTGCACAGCGGGCCCTGTTCAGCGGTGCTCTTCTGCACCGCGGGCCCTGTTCAGCGGTGCTCTTCTCCACGGCGGGGCCCTGTTCAGCGGTGCTCTTCTGCACCGCGGGTCCTGTTCAGCGGTGCCTATCTCCACGGCGGGGCCCTGTTCAGCGGTGCTCTTCTGCACCGCGGGCCCTGTTCAGCGGTGCTCTTCTCCACGGCGGGGCCCTGTTCAGCGGTGCTCATCCAGCAGGTCAAGGGAGCCAGACCTGGCCTCGACTCCCTGCTCAGTCGCCCTCGGACCGTGACGTTTCTGGACCCTTCGGGGACGGACTCCTGGCCTCCTTAGTGTCCTCCTTCCCAGCTGGGATGTGGCATGTGGGGTCCACCTTCTCCGCGCTCCTGCTGGCCTTCCGCTCCTTTGATGGGGCTCTCGGGCCCTTGCCTCCCCTAGATGGTGTCGGGGGTGAAGTGGCCGCACATTGCTCCTTGGGGGCAGCCCTGTCGGTTCTCGCACGGCGGTCCTTGGTTTTGCGGGTCCTCTTGCCGGGGGAGGGGGGGCTGGACGTGTCCTTGCTGCTGATCGATGTGTCACTGCTGGCAAAGGGTGGGCTCCAGAACCCAGGCACAACAGTGACACCCGAAGCTGGGCTGGTGGTGGCTGCGGTGCTCTTGGGACTCTTTGAAGATGGATGGGGGAGGTCATCGGGGGGAAAGAGGTTAAGGTTAGCCAGGAAAAGCTTTTTAGGGCCAAGGTAAAGGGTAGGAGAAGTGGAGATGGAAGTGGAGGTAGAGGAGGTGGTTGTAGGAGAGTCAGGTGTGCTGTCATTGGGTGAAGGTGCTGGTGCTGTAGGCTGTCGTGAGGTGGATGGCTGTTGGGTGGGTGGCTGCCTGCGTTTGTGTGTCTTGGAAGAGGGGGTGACAGACACAGTGGGAGAGGACACAGGGGACGTGTACATGGCAGTGGGGGTGGTGACTGCACGAGTGTGGACTGTACTGGAGGGTGAGGTGGTGATGGAAGCACTGGCTGATGTTGGGGTGCATGCAGGTGTGAGTGTAGACGTCACAGGGAGGGAGGAGGGAGACGAGGAGGAGGGGGACACAGGGGTGGCAGTGGCTGTTGGCATGTCTGCATCTGGGTGTTGCTCGGGTGAGTGTTTGCGGGATCTGTGGTGCTTGTGTTTGGATGAGCTGCTCTTGGGTGTTGAGGTGTGTGCAGGCTGGTCTGATGGTGTGGATGGGATAGGCTGAGGAACAGGAGACAGAGACAGGCTGGAGGCAGTCAGAAGAGGGAGGCTGGAAACAGGGACAATGGCTGCCGTCAGTGCTGAGGCCAGAGCAGTGAACGCTCGTTGATGGGCAGCCTGACCCGAATGAATGCCCTCCAGGTACGCATTGCTCTGTTGCACCTCCCTTTGCACACCCTGGATGGCATTCAAAAGGGTCGTCTGCCCAACAATGAGCGTCCTTACCAGGTCAATGAGCTCCGCACTGAGGGCAGCAGGGGCAACAGGGGCAGGGGCTGAGGTGCCTGGGGCGAAGGAGACGCGCGCCTTCCTGGGCGAACCGGCACGGAGCGAAGACTGAGGGGCTGCTGGGAGGGCGGGGCTGGTACGCTGGGTGGCGGCTGTACCTGTAGAGGCGGGGGGCACGGATGTTGCCGCCACCCCTAGGGAGCTCCCATCCGAGGACGTGTCGCTTTCGCTGCTCTCACCAGCGGTCCCCGTCGTGGTGCTCCCCTCGCCCTCCGGATCACTGGTGCCCTTGGAGTCTGTTCCTGGGCCCACCGGGGCCTTGTGTCCTGCAGCTCCCTCGTGCTCCGATGCCATATCTCCTCCGCCTGATGATGCTAATGCACACATGCACAAGAGGATGAAGAGAAAGGGTGGGGGGAGAAAAAAGAAGACCAGGTTGAGTGCATGCAATGTCAACAACGTTGGCGGAGAGGACAGACACAGGTGCCTAATGCACTAAGCCGCGCATTCGGGGTACACTACTCAGTACTACTGACTAAGACAACAGGCCAAGAGACGTCAAACGCGCACATGGGAGATGCTGGACCTTCAATGGCTGTACTTGTCACCCTACAGAGGTGGGGGCCGGGGGCACAGGGCCATGCCTAAGGGAGAGGACTACACTACAGAAAGCGCCCTGGCCTAATGTCACCCACAGCCCTCCTCCCCCACCCAGACGCCTCCACTGCGCAGAAAGATAGTAGAATGTGCTGATACTCACCCCCTTGTGTCTGCTGTGATGTCTTAAAGCGCCCATCCAATTCAGGGTAGGCCACCGCCAGGATCCGGGACATCAGGGGGGTCATGGTGCGACTGGCACCCCTCCTAGGTTGGGAGGCAATCCCCAGCAGTGTTTCTGCGGTCTTCCTTGTTCCGCGGCGGATGTCCTCCCACCTCTTGCGGCAGTGGGTGCCCCGTCTGTTGTGGACCCCCAAGGTCCGGACTTCCTTGGCGATGGCACGCCAAATCTCGATCTTCTGATGGGCGCTGACCTATTAGACATGTACAGGGTGGAAAGGAGGAAATCATCAATGACCTGCATGTTAGATGTAATTGGCCCCCAGCCACCCACTTTGCCATATGGCACATGCTCTCATCTGTCGGGCGTTGCACTCCTCATTCGCCCCCCACCCCACCAACTTACATCCACCCCAATCCACACAGGCATAGCCCATTCCATTAGCACCCGGTGTACTCACTTATTGGTCTGGAGGACCGTAGAGTAGCGCATACTGGGGGAGGACCCCATCCACGAGCTTCTCCAACTCTTCAGACGTGAAGGCAGGGGCCCTTTCCCCAGGCGCAGCAGCCATTGTATCTTCCAGACCGAGGTCACAGCAGCACTTGCAGTATAGGTCCTCTCCTGTGGATGATCAGGTCTCGAGTGATTAAGCAGATAGAAAATGGCGGTCACGCCCGCGGCGGTGCGTACCGCGGCGGTGCGTACCGCGACCGCCGGCGCACTTCGTCATTGGCTCCTGAAACCCATAGGCTTCAATGTTAACCAATGCGGCTTTGCGCCGCGGTCTTCGACCGCCTACCGCCACGGTGTGCCCCGCCTGCGCATTGACCTCACATCCCATTGTCCCACTTCACAGGTCAGGCAGCTGCCATTTCAAGGGCCCACATGGCTTAATTTTGACTGCGACACACAGGCCTAGGCCTTGCATTGCCACACATACACGCCTTTCAACCCATTGCCATTCTTTAACTGTGCAAGCTGTCTGTACGTACCTGTGGTTTGCCTGACTCTGTGCTCCATGTTGTCCTTCCTAGGCACCGTCCGCTGGGACTTGCGATGAGAAGGAGGAATCCTCGCGTGTACCGACCGCTGGTGGACCTGTCGACAATGGAAGAACGCCATATAATACTTCGATACAGACTTGACCGTGCCACTATCCATGAACTGTGTGCCCAGCTGGAGCCAGCCCTGATGTCCCCCATCCGCCAACCCACAGGGATTCCCCCTCTGGTGCAGGTTTTGTCAGTCCTCCATTTTTTGGCCAGTGGGTCATTCCAGACCACAGTGGCCATGTCATCTGGAATGTCTCAGCCTATGTTTTCTAAGATTTTGAGCAGAGTGTTGTCTGCCCTGATGAAACTCATGCGGAGCTACATCATTTTCCCCGAGGAGGGTGACTTGCCTACAGTGAAGGGTGATTTCTATGCCCTTGGACATATCCCCAACATCATTGGTGCCATTGATGGGACCCATGTGGCTTTGGTACCCCCAAAAGACGATGAGCAGGTGTACCGAAACAGAAAGAATTATCATTCGATGAATGTCCAGGTGGTCTGTTTGGCTGACCAGTACATCTCCCATGTAAATGCCAAGTTCCCAGGGTCAGTGCATGACGCGTATGTGATGCGAAATAGCAGCATCCCCTATGTGATGGAGCAGCTACAGAGACAACGTGTGTGGCTAATAGGTGACTCTGGTTACCCCAACCTGCCGTGGCTACTGACCCCAGTAAGGAATCCCCGGACAAGGGCAGAGGAACGCTACAATGAGGCCCATGGGCGTACTAGGAGGGTGATTGAGCGAACCTTTGGCCTCCTGAAGGCCAGGTTTAGGTGCCTGCATATGACAGGTGGATCCCTAATGTACTCACCAAAGAAGGTGTGCCATATCATCGTGGCGTGCCGTATGCTTCACAACCTGGCTTTGCGACGCCAGGTGCCTTTCCTGCAGGAGGATGGTCCAGATGGTGGTGTTGTAGAAGCCGTGGAGCCTGTGGAGAGTGAAGAGGAGGAAGACTCAGAGGACGACACAGACAATAGGGACAGAGTGATACAACAGTATTTCCAGTAACACCCAGGTAAGAATCACCCACGCCATTTCACAATTGCTTATAGCCTCCTGCATCTGTACTTTCTGTAGTTCCCCACAGATGTTTGTCATTGATTTTTGCCTTTCCCTTCCCTTCTCAGTGCTGTCTGACTCAGTACCTGACTTCTGCTTGGTTCGCCCATGAAATACAGCGTATTGACATTGGTATGTTGTCATGACTAATTGACAGAACAGAAATCGAACAGTAATATGTAATACATTTGTCAATAATACAGCATGACTCAAAACAGATTTGTGTGCAAAATGTGATTTATTTACAGTGCTAGATATCGGTACATGTGATTCTTAGGGTGATGGGTGGGGGTGGAGGAATATCCATGGCAGAGTCCAGTTCTCAGTCTCACAGGTGCATTGTCCTTCTGCCTGTGGAAGGATGGAGCATAGGCAGTTCATGGTTGGACAGGGTGGCAATGTGGGACAGTGGGAAGACTTGAGGGGGTATGTCCTGCAGGCGGGGGTCTTGACATCCTACTCTGTCTTTTTCTTTGGTCTCAGGCTCCTCTTACGGGGTGGTTGTTCTTCAGCAGGAGGTGGGGTTCTGGGGGGCTGTCGAGGTGTTGGGACCTCCTGTCCACTAGCGCCGGCGGAGGTGGTAGGCTGTTCCTGGTCCGGGCTAGTGACAGGGGCCCTGTGTGGTGCACCATGGTCCCGCAACGCGTCCTCTGTCCTGTGGAGGGCCAGGACGATGGTCCCCATTGCGGTCCCGATGATTCTCAGCTCCTCCCTGAAACCCATGTAGCGTTCCTCCTGCTGTGCCTGGATCTCAGTGAACCTGGCCAGTACCGTCGCCATCGTTTCTTGGGAGTGGTGGTATGCCCCCATGATGGTGGTGAGGGCCTCTTGGAGAGTGGGTTCCCTGGGCCTCTCCTCCCCCCCTGTCGCACAGCAGCCCTCCGAGCTGCCCGGTTTCCCCCGGCCTCTGTCCCCTGGACGGTGTGCCCGCCACCACTGCCCCCAGGTCCCTGTTGTTGTTGGGGTGTTGGGTTAGCCTGGGTGCCCTGTAGTGGCAGACACACCGCTGATTGAGCTGTCCTAGAGACAGAGGCATGGGCCCGCTGGGTGGGAGCTGTGCTGGTGTCGGCAGAGGGGGTCGGGTCTGGTGTGGCCTGTGGCTGCCTGAGGGGAACCGACTGCCCAGAGGTCCCCGATGGTCCGGGCTGTTCATCAGGTTCACTGTCGACAGAGCTGCTATCCTCAGTGTGGGCCTGTTCCGGTGGTGGGATGAACACTTCTGGACCCTCCTGGCTGGTGTGTTGTCGTTCGGGTCCTGCATGGGGTGAGAGAGTTTGGTTATTATTTCTGTGTGTGCAATAGCATGCGTGTTGTGGGTGCCCTTGTCCCCCAGTGCAGGCATTCCCTGGAGGGAGGTGTTGTGAGGGTATTTAGTGGGGGGGGAGGGGTTGGTGCAGTGGTCATGCTTAGGTGATGGGTGCCCATGATTTGTGTTGGCATGCAGGAGTTGGTGTTGGGATGGGTGGGTTGTGCTGGTGAGACATTGTCAGGGAGGATGTGTGCTGGGGGGTTGGGGGTGAGGGTGGGGGTGTGGGTTGGCATGCTGGTGGGGTGGGGGGGATATAGTAGTTGAGATTGGACTTACCAGAGTCCATTCCTCCGGCTACTCCTGCGAGGCCCTGAGGATGCAGGATGGTCAAGACCTCTTGCTCCCATGATGTAAATTCGGGAGGGGTGGGTGGGGGTCCGCCGCCAGTCTTCTGGACCGCGATGTTGTGCCTGGAGACCATCGATCGGACCTTCCCCCGTAGGTCGTTCCATCTTTTGCGGATGTCCTCCCTATTCCTGGGATGCTGTCCCACCGCGTTGACCCTGTCCACGATCCGCTGCCATAGCTCCGCCTTCCTGGCTATACTGGTGTGCTGCACCTGCGAGCCGAAGAGCTGGGGTTCCACTCTTAGGATTTCCTCCAGCATGACCCGGAGTTCTTGGTCCAAAAAGCGTGGGTGCCTTTGGGGTGCCATGGGGTGGTGTGGGTGAGGTGTGGGGTGGTGTATGTGATGAGGAGTGTGTTGGTGAGTGGTGCTTTGTGCTACTATGTGGTGTGTGTGATGGTGTAGTGTGCCTCAGTGTGTCTTGCTATGGATTGTCTGCTGTGTCTCTCTCTCCTTCTCTCAGTAATTAGGGTCGCAGGGGTTTGTGGGTGATGTGGGTGTGTGTTTTATAGTTGGTTGATTGTGTGGGAGTGGTGTGTGTATGTGTATCAGGTGTGTGTATTTCAAATTGTCCAATGTGGCTGTGTTTTGGTGATGTGTGTGTATTCTGACCGCGGCGGGGTGTACCGCCAATGAAATACCGCGTTTGAATGACCGCCGTGTGGATTCGTGGGTCGTAATGGCATGGGCGTATTTCTGTTGGCGTGACGGTGGAGGTTTGGTCATCTCCAGTTTATCGCTGCCCGCCGATGTGGCGGGCTGCAGTGGAGGACGGATTTTTGGAGGTTTGGCCGTTGTGGGTCAGAATGACCGTGGCGGTTGACCGCGGCCGCGGCGGTGTTATGGTGGTCTTATGACCGGCGGTAAGGGCATTTTACCGCCGAGGTCAGAATCACCCCCAAAATGTTTATGAAAATATTTAGGATAAAAGACATTTCTTTAACTACACCTGAAGTGTGGTGGACTTATAAACCCTTATTTGAGCTAATGTATAATGTAACAGTGGGTTTCTAGTTTTGTAGAGGAATACAGTTGAAAGAAATTTGAATGAGAATTAATGTATTGTGTTGTAAATTAAACACAATTTATAATTATTTTAACTTTTTAGTTTGGTAAGATTTATTTTATGTATTTAGCTTTAATTTGTATTTTCAATGTATATACATTTGTTACTACTATATAATAAGAATTTTTTTATTTATAATATGAATTTAATTTTTATTCAGTTTTAAGGTATTTGCATATTTCGTCAAATATGTTTAGGAAGTGGATTACTTTTTCTAGCTCCTTCAAAGTTCTTCATTATCTGTTCTGCTGGTTACACTGGAATGTGAATAATAAATGAAAACCCTCTGGAGTCCAACACTTTCCCTACTGTTGTATGAAGTAGAGTGGGAATAGTAAATTTAACCCCTCCATAGTCCAACACATTCCCTACTGTTTCATAGTTTGGCGTGGGAATGGTAAATCTAACCCCTCCAGCGTCCAACACTGTCCCTACTGTTAAGTATATTGGAGAGGGAATAGTAAATTTAATACCTCCGTATCCAACACTTTCCCTAACATTGCTTAAGCTGGTATGGGAATAATAATTCCAACTCTTCCTCGGTCCTACACTTTCTCTACTGTTGTTAAGACTAGAGTGACAATAGTAATTCTAACCCTCCAGAGTTCAACACTTTCTATACTGTTGAGTAGATTGGAGTGGGAATAGTAAATTTAACCACTCCAGTGTCCAACACTTTCCCTAGTGTTGCATATACTGGAGTGGGAATAGTAAATGCAATCCCTCTGGTGTCAAACTTGTCAATAGGGATAAAAACAATGTAAACATATGCGCCATGATATGTGCGCATAACAATGAACTTGCATTACTATTCTCGATTCCACCTGATGTGACCTCCTCATCAACCCTGAGTCAGAAATACGTGGTGAGACAAGCCTTGTGACCTAGACCTGAAGCTACACTTGAACTCAAACTCTTGAACAGGAAAATCCCAGATCGATCCCTCAGAGAGGCAGCAAAACCACAATAGTCGAAAGAGATTGGCCCCCAATAAAACATATTTTGCAGGAGGGGCGAGCGTTGCCAAAACACCATAAAAGTTAGATGCTACATGACGTTAGGAACACTCAGCCAATCAGCACACAACACACACACAACATGCAGTGATCACGTGCTCCTCATGCCGGACATCTCAACATGTTGCCTACTGGCCTGCATTTAGTCCAAGCAAGGTTGAGACCCACCTGCGCACTTTATCAGATGGTCAGATTTGTGATTCTGTGACAAAGCCTGGATTCCTTTCCTTTGTTTTATAACCCTTCAAGAATTGTATATAAGGGCGCTCAGAACTCTGTAACTTTGATAAACAGTCATCTTTCCCTGACTCTGTACTGCGCTCTCCCGGCTGATGCGTTTAATTAAACCAGCTGTTCCTGTTCTGCCAAGTGCCTCTTGTCTTTCATTTCTTTAGAGTAAATCTGAATTTAAGCAACATTTTTAGTGAGCCAGCAAGGAGAAATTAGTCTTCCAGCCCTATACTGCAGTCCAAAGAAATGGACTCCAACCATAAGGATTCACATCTGCACCAACAAGAGAGGTGAGCAGATGCCACAAGTGATTGAAAGTTCTGCTGAGTGCCTGGGCGGAGGTCCATCCTGAAGACGCCATCAGTGGGTAAGAGACTACATCTGATCCTTAGACCCAGATTTTGCCATATGGCAAACTTGGGCTCTGCTTGGACTGCTGAGCGCGATACAGATGGGACACCTGACCCTGGATGTGATATAGGGCTCCACTCCCCTTGGATCGTTGGGCGAGATACAGAGGGTAAGCATGACCCTGAGTGTGATATAGGGCTCAGCTTGGACTGCTGGGTGAGATACAGATGGTACACTTGACCCCTGAGTGTGACGTAGGGAGGAGGCCGCAGCGCTTGGACCTCTGGGGGTGACACAGATGGTACACATATGCTCTGGGTGTGATCTAAGGCCAACACCTCAATCTTGTTTTTATTTCTCTGTCATTATTTCCTCTCCTTTCTCTTTATTTCCATTGTGGCTTTCATTTGATGCATTGTTGATGTTGTGGTGCTGAAAACCTATTGCAACTGCAGGGCATATTTAAGAGCCCCTAGCACTACCGGAGTAACAATTGTAGGGGTGGCGTTAGCATGGCACAACAAGGAGAAATAAGGAGAAATGCTTTCATTTCTCCCTATTTTTTACAAATCGGTTTTATGCGGGAATGTGTTCCTTCCTGCACAAAAACAGTCTCCCCCTCAAAACTGCCATCTTGGAATATGGTGCAAGGGGTGCTGCATTGGCGCATGGCAGCATATTTAGCGCCGGCGCAGGGGGAAACACAGGGGTGCGCAGTATTCTAGTAAATATGGCACATCCCTGCGTTTTGAAAATGACGGTGCGAGACGCTGCCAGTTTTGGCGCAGCCACCATCAGTTTCTCTTAAATCTTATTGAAATGTTATGTCTCGTTAAGTGATTTAATGTGCGTAAGAAGGAATTGCTAACTTTCTCTCACAGACGTTATTCCATATCTGCTACTTCGCTTTTTTCATATGTGTTGTTTATGTATTGTGAAAAGTCAGTTTGATGCATCCCAGTCTAAAGTTGAGTTCATAGTTTATAGTTATTGTTGACATAATCCTGTGCACATATCAGAGTAGAATTTAGGATTATTTAAAATTTAAGAACATTAGAACTGTACCAGTTCCTTAAAAGGTTCCCAACTCATCATGGAGTCGCTGTTAAGCCACATGCAAAATAAAGTTCCCCGCAGGCTAAAAAGCTAGATAAATACTGCTGTGAATGGCACGCACATACTAAAGCGCATCCGTTCCCCTGGCCAGAGGGGGGAACATTTGACATCAACAAAATAGAGCACACAAGTTCACACATTCAGACCACATTTGTAGGGTGAAGGAAGGCTGTAAGAGAGGCACGGTTAGAACTATGGACTATTTTTGAGGTGGCCTGACCTGCATCCACCCAGAACCCACAAGCAAGGTTTCCGTGCCACCCCTACCATACTTAGGTATGTAGGTGCTCACTCTGATGCCTGCCATTCCAGCTATTCCCACACTAGGTTATACCAATCCACAGGTGATGGAGACCAGAGAGCCCCCTGCCAGGCAGCAAGCCACAGCACCCAGAGCTGAGGAGACACCAGTCCCAGCCCAGGTTGGTGCTTGGATTCCCCCAAGCTCGACCCCCCTGTCTGCCACGCTCCATAGTTCAAAGAGATAGCATAAAGTGAGCTTGAGGGTATGTTCCCACCAAGGAGAAGCACACACACACCACCAACTAAAGCAAGCAGCCCAGGTGGGAGTTAGAAAAAAGGCACAGGTTGGGGAGAGAGAGTGAGCTCTCGCATGGGAAGCGCAAAGGGAGAACAAAGCAGTGCACCCTCCCCCAGAGGAGAGCGGAGCCAGGCCCCAGGCTACATGTGAAAAAGAGTCCGAAGTAGAACCAGGAGGCAGGCCCCCAACAGTATCCTGAACCCCATCAGACCATCAGCATAGTAAAGGGGCTGACGAAGAAATATGGGATCAGAGTAGCTTAGTCCAAACTAAATTAAGGCATAGAGGAAGCAGGATGGCATCTTAACACTTGCATGAGGAGAGCAGCATGAAGATGTCAGCCACTCCACCCGAACACGCGGACTGACCCCTAGAGAGAAAAGGCCCAATTCACAAAGGTAAACATAAACGTTTGGTTAAAACTTAAACCAAATGTCTAAGTTTACGACTTTAGGAATTCATTCAAAGGGCATTTATGAGTACTATCTTGAGGCCCGCACTGAGTACGGACCTGAAGATAGTACATGTAAATGCCTTTGTGAATTCTCAAAGTCGTAAACTTAGACATTTGGTCGAAGTTTAGACCATACGTCTACGTTTACCCTTGTGAATCGGCCTCATAATGTCTAGAGAAGAAGGTGAGGCCTTGCGCAACCATTTTGCCACTTACTGGCCTGCTGGACCGAAAGGGAGGGTCAGTATAATGAACCCTGGCCAGAGGGGAGATCCCTCAAACCAGAGAACATGGCTGTCACGGAAGACTGCATCCGGCATGGAGGGGGAGTTCCCAAATGGAATTTCCACTACATGCAGGGATGCCTAAGAAGATGGGAACATTATGTTGAGGAAAATCCTGTGGATCTGCTGCAAGCCAAAATATGCCCATTTTTACAGGAGGGCAGGTCAGGGACCATCTATGTGCCATGGCCGGCGAAGGACAAAGAAGGGCTCATGACCAAACTACACCCATTGATTAACTGGGCAGGAAAATGGATCTCATGTTGTGAGAAAAACACAGTGGTAATAAACCTAGCAATAGGTGATGTCAATAGTTTGCTCTGTACATAGCAAACTAACACAGTGTTTTCCCTAGCCCGCATCCCAGCAGTCATGCTGACTAACACCAAGCATGGCAGGGCCATATTCAATTCATTCAGACACCAGATATGGATGGCCCTGAGGGAAATGTTCCATGACTGCTCGGACGTAGAAGGATTAATAGTGGAGGGCATGCAGCCTGAGGAATCCATGAATGACTTTCTAGACAGAATGATGGAATGATGGGGAGAAGAGACAGGACTGCCATGGACTGTTATATTCTTTTTCAACATCCTCAAAAAGGGGCTGGCCACTGAAATAAAGAGTAGGCTGGACAGCGTACTAGAGTTAGACACCAAACCTTGGCGGGAAATACCGGGCCACATATTACACTACTACAGGAAGAAGCAGGAAAAGGAAAGGGAAAAACAGGAGGAAACCCAGAAAGACACAGCTGAGCTGGTCCAACATAACTTTAAAAAGACCACCCTCGAGGGAGCTGCACTGGCTGCAAGCGTGCAAATGGCACCAGTATTGAAGGGAGCTCCACCTCAGAACCCCAGAGGATTTCCACCAAGTCCTAGCGGCAAAGGTCAGAGAGTGCTACTATTATTATATTACATATATTATTACTACTAGACTTCAGAGAGTGCTACTATTGCCACATGGCCGATATGATGCCGTATCATGAGCAAAGAGCGATAAGTCTTGGCCAGTCCAGACAAAATCCCCATCCACAGAATCAAGTCCAGGTCTATCCAAATGCATCCTACATTCAGCCTGAGGGAAATCAGGCAGCCACCACACCACTCCAGCAGGGACCAAGTGGTTGGCCAAACACATGGCAACAGCAACAGCAACAGCAGACAGGGAACCCAGCCCAGCAAGGACTGGGGCCAGCCACAGCAGAGAGGGGTAAGTGTCTGGGAAGGCAGTGCCTTTACACAATCGCAAATCCCAAGTAAGTAGTTGGTCCAAAATCCCCAAT
The DNA here is from genome assembly GCF_031143425.1 of Pleurodeles waltl. Classification (NCBI taxonomy): domain Eukaryota; kingdom Metazoa; phylum Chordata; class Amphibia; order Caudata; family Salamandridae; genus Pleurodeles; species Pleurodeles waltl. The sequence goes on from NC_090450.1 coordinate 886,470,094, forward strand.
AAGTTTCCATTAACCTAATACACACTAGGAGAAAACTCACACCTTTATATGCGTACGGGAGAAACTCCTGCTGTACAGGGCTGCTGTACATTTTGTCAATTGGGAATGAACATTAGAGTTTGCCATTAGGGTGCCTGCATGGGACATAGGCCCCACTCTCCTACTGGTACCTAAGAGTGGGTTGAGTGGCATGCTCCAGGGCAGGGTGGCCCCCCTATCATCAATAAAACCAAGCACCTACATTCCAGCATCCAAGTCCAGATTGGGAAGCGTTACTATCACCATGTTAAATGTTCCCCATTCAAGTGCGCCTAGCCCGGGACCAAAGTTCCCACATGGTGTTCAGACCCAACTGCAGCACCTCCAAAACTGATAGCCTCTAGCTAATGGAGGCCCCCTTCCAGTTCCAAAATGAATCGATATTCCAGTGCCGGGAGCCAGGTTCTGCGCATACTTGGTATAATGAGTTCCACATAAAACTTTGAAGTCCACGCAAATCTGATATGTTATGAAGCAACACCATGGTACCAAGTCAGTAGGGAAATTCATCAGAGCAATCAGCCATCCCAGTTCATTACCTGTATTGGGCAAATCCTGAAGAGTGCTGATCACACACCTGACACCCACCATAAGCTAATAATCTACCTCCTCCTCCTCTCCCCAAGAGGCATCCAAATGCCCAAAGGTTGCTCTTTAGACCATGTCCCTCAAATCCAGTGTGGGTAGAATGTCACTGAGTAGAAGTCCTTGGTCCCAGCTGTGGCGGCAGACCAAAAACACAGTGGATCCAGGGGGAGGGGGTGCGAGGAGAGAAAGGGATTTTGCAAATGACCACAACAACCCAATGCCAGGTGCACGGATGCACTCACCGCCGCGTCCAGCCTGCCAATCAAATCACACAAGGCCTCACACACACAGTATGAGGAAGCATAGGTCTGATCCCAGTCATTGTCGCATCAAAGGTAACCCGGGAGCATTGGAGCACCTCTCTGACCGTCGCCAGCATAACACAAAAAAACAGCATTGCATGAACATCTAGGAAGGTGCCCAATGACCAGCAAAAAGTAACCCTAAACAAAAATTCCAGAGAAGGCCATAGCCAAGACACCTGACTCTGTTAGGTAGAACCTCATTTCAGGCCATGTGCAGGACTTAGAGGGGCATACAACACCGAAATAGTGACACAACTCCTTCTTTTCACATCCCACCAAGAACGTGTAGGTCAAAAAGGTTCCAACCACATCAGTAAAGCAAACACACACTTTAGTATAAAATAAGGAAAAACTGAATATTCCCACAAAGATCACCACACAGAAACACTTTCCTCTGTCATGGCGAGAGGGAAGGGCCAAATGGCCCAAAAAACTAAACTCAGGCGACCCATGACTAAAACACTCACTGCTCCCTAAAATAGTTGGCCCAGCTGGGGCCATCTCCAAAATAAATCTACTGAACATAAGTATAAAAAAAAAGACACAGGAATCGTTTGAGACTAAATAATGATCTATTATTTTCTGAAGCTATCCCACAGTTCCTGTCCAATAGGTCTGTGACCAAACTATGGGTGCACCACCTTTACAGCAGCCTGCCTCCTCTTCAGCAACAACTTCCAGACCTATGACAAGACTCAAATGTGCAAAGACAAAGACAAAGACAAAGACTGTTTTGGACAGTTTTTTTAATGAATACCTTTCTACGAACTCTCTTACCAAAGCAAAGAAACCCCCAGTATCACAGCATTTGCCAGAGCAGAAACATCCCCTATCACAAGAAGACCACAGATATTTCCCCTGGAAGCTATCCTGAGACCTTCAAGATTCCAAACGTTATGTATTATTGTACCATTGTACACCCTCTGTTTGCGGCGTGAATTGCTACATCCATCCATAGCTAGAAATCTACCTATGGAGTCCACCTCGACACTTTTACAGCACTTGCATAGGGGCCTTTCTCCCACCTCTTACAATTACACAGAACCTAATGTTAGTACATGCACTACACAGTGCACTCTTACACAATACATGCTATCACCACATGACCGCTGTGGGCACCGAGGCATCAGCCAGTCTGTGCTATGTCTGCACACTGATACTACATGCCGTAGGCGCAGGTAGGCTTTGTTTATCCCAGGAGGTAGCCCCAGAGAAAGCGAAATGTCTTATTCACTTGTACCTTTGCAGGATGAGGGCCAAGATACAACCTAGCAGAGTGTAACCTCATAGAGTAGTAGTAAAGGTCACTCTATATAAGACCAATCCCACAGCACTGTACCTTTATACCGAACCTAGTGATATTGAGCCCGTGTTAGACAGGATGCACAGGCGGGGTACAGTAGGGGAGAACACTGTTTGGCTCAGGGACATTCCAGAAATGAAGTCCTTGGAGGTAGCAAAACCACCACATCAGTGCACAAACACATCTGCTCCCACTGCCTTCTGTGGCCCCAGGGAGGCCCTTAGCATATTTGGGGGAAGTCTTCTTTAATAACAAATGGACCCCAGACAAAAAGTTCCTGTGTAGGGCCATCTACCTTAATGATACAGGTGAAAAGAATCTCATAGGGGAGGATTGAATACCAGTATAGATTCTCCATGTCAGGAAATCTGAGATGCTGAGATACATAGGTACACATGGTTGGAGAGGAAGCAGCAAACCCTAATTGTACAGAAACATAACTGTAAACCTTATGTTTCAAAGGAAAAGGGCTGATCCCGCTTTGCACGTATGAGAACTGTGAAGCAATACTACACGTACCAGACACGCACTGGGGCATCTCCGTGCTGATGGACTTCTACTGGCAGTGTGTAGAATTTGCCTATGTTCAGCTTGTCACCGGATGGCGGGGACTCTGCTCCCTTGTGACCATAAACTCCCTGACCTCGGCCATCTTGTGGTGAATCCATTTTAGTTTCCCACTGGGACACAGGAGTCACCTTAGCCTCTGGCTTGCAGGCCTGTTGCCACCTAGTGACTTTTTAACTACTTAGTATGCTCTGTTTTATTCCATTTATTTTATTATTTCTTTCAGCTTTCATCATTGCTTATATTTTATAAGAAATGTTTTGATTTTCATTATCAGTGCCATTCTGAGAAGACGTCATTATTGGCATCACTTACATGTGATAGGAACATCATGCGTACTTGTTAGGGATTGTTTATGCAGTTGTCGACACAAGTCTGCCACATTATCAGTTGTTTAGGAACATTCCTGCGTCAGGTATCCTAGATGATCAGTAGAAATATACCTCACACAGACAAGGTCATTAGAGGGGTTCCTTCCAGACGGCATCTATGCTGCACGTCACAGAACTCAGCCTTTGTGTCACCACAGGGTCTGACCTAGAGACCTCATTCCAAGGTAAGGAGGGTTGGGGCGCATATCATCGACATGGACATGGTACTGGCAGATTAGGTATATCATACCTAGCTTTCACTAGGGGAGATAATTAATAATTAGGCTTTCTTGGATATGAATTTTATATCTAATGTGTATTGTAAAGTGGTGGAGGATTTTATATTCACAATTCTCATCTTCACCATTTTGCTTTTATTACTGTTCATTATCCTAATCATTGGGACACATGCATTTTAGCGTAGATTGCAATATTTTCAATAAATATATTAAAAACTCTCCTGCATCATCTTCTTTGCCTTTGTGTGTATGAGACTTATTGTTAACGAGAGAAAAGGGTACTTCAGATCCACCATGACTTCCTTGAGAGGTCTTATCTAGAGTCCATACGTAAGGCTGCCAGATATCGCTTTTACTTTCTGAGTTTGGATGAGGTACTGCTTATGAGCTGGCAGAGTTGGGCTGACAGTTGCGACTTGTTGTAGGAGTGACTCAGTCGCCTATAAACAAAAGTGCAATCACCCCTAAACCAGCAGTATTGCTAAGGAGCGAGAGTCCAACTACGACAATCCCTGGAGAAGACCTGTCAAAGTAGTTCAAACATCAGCTGCAGAAGAAAACAAGTCTGCTGCATCAGGCTAGAGAAAAAAAAGAAACATTGATTATTTTGGCTGGCTCAGAACAAGGACATTCATAAGAATTCAGATTATTCACTGATGCTGAGGTAAACGCGGGAGCGTCCATACCCTTCTTCACCCGACAGACAAAAGTAAACACCCACTGGTTGCAGATAATCAGGTGGGAAATGTTTAAAATGATCAATGTTACTGAGGGCAGCGTAAAAGCTATCAGGGAATAACTAAGGGCCTTATTATGAGTTTGGCAGACAGGATGACCTGTCCGCCGAACTTCCAATGAGGAGGTTGCAACCTCACTAGTGACCTTCCCACCGGGCCTATCAAGTCTTTCCCGCTGGGCTGACGAGCGAAAACCAAGGTCTTCCACCCATCAGCCCAGTGGAAATGTGGCAGCAGCATTGTCGCATGCTCGTAATCGAGCCAGTGGCAATGCTGCCAACCACAGGGGGCACCAGCACCCTCGCATTGCTCATTGTCTGCACCGCAGACAGTGAACATTACACGGATGCTGGGCAGGGGGCCCCTGCACTACCCATGCCAAGTGCATGGGCAGTGAAGGGACCCTACACCTGTTCTCCACCAGCCTTTTCCTGTCGGTAAAACCACCATGAAACGGCTGGTGGAGAACTTGGTCGAAATCAGCAGGGAGGTACTGAATGCAGCACTGACCTGGCTGATTGCGACTTGCACCCGCCGTCAACACCGATCCCAGTGGAGATGGCGGTACCCTGGCAGTCTGACCTCCAGGGTCATAATGTGACAGCCGGACCACCACAGCAGCGGTGGTCCTGACCGGCACCACGAGTCTGACGATCTTGTGACCGCCAGACTCGTAATCAGGCCCTCATGTTGATTCAACATCGTAATGTGTTGGACTTGGTGACTGCAATGGAGGGTGGGGAATACACCAAGATCTATGTATCCAGTTGCACATTTATCCTTGGTTACAACCTGAACAATGGGACACTAAATTCTGCCATTCAAGCACTGCATCATCTGTACGCGACAGGAAGAAGGAGGGAAGTGTCCCAGAGCAGAACTGGCTATTTGATTGGGTTTGCTGGCTCCCCCGGTGGATGACAAGACTGAGCATTTCATTGCTTCTAATCTTCATTCTTGTGCTGTTTTTGTGTTGTTTCCTACAAGTGTAGAATGCAAGTAACTAGGGAAATAGTAATGAACACAACAGAAATGCATCAAACTTCAAATACTGTGGCTGCCATGAAGTATGGGGTGGATAAAGTAGTTGAAAATTCAACTAGAGGGGGTAATGTTGATAAAGATAAAAAGAATGTCAGTGTATGTCATGATATGTGTGCACATAACAAAGAACTCACATTACTATTGTTGATTCCACTCAATGTGACCTCATGAACCCTGAGTCAGAAATACGTGGTCAGGCAAGCCCTGCAACCTAAGTCTGAAGTTACTGATTGATAGATCACAGGTGGGTGACACATAGCCCATAGACAAACAGGAAAAACCCAGATCGATCCTTCAGATCGGCAGCAGCACCACAATAGTCCTAAGAGATTGGCCCCCAATAAAACACATTTGGCCAGAGTGGCGCATGTTCCAAAAACATCATAAAAGTTAGATGGCACATGAGGTTAGGAGCACTCAGCTAATCAGCACACAGCACACAACACATACACAACATGTAGTGATCACGCGCTCGTGCTGAACACCACAGCATGCTACCTACTGATCCGCATTTTGTACACGCAAGGTCGAGACCCATCTGAGCACTTTGGGGGTCATTCTGACCCTGGCGGCCGGTGGCCGCCAGGGCCACCGACCACGGGAGCACCGCCAACAGGCTGGCGGTGCTCCCACGAGCATTCTGACCGCGGCGGTTCAGCCGCGGTCAGAAGCGGCAAGTCGGCGGGCTCCCGCCGACTTACCGCTGCTCGGGGGAATCCTTCATGGCGGCGGAGCGCGCTCCGCCGCCATGAGGATTCTGACAGCCCCTACCGCCATCCTGTTCATGGCGGGAAACCCGCCATGAACAGGATGGCGGTAGGGGGTGCCGCGGGGCCCCTGGGGGCCCCTGCCGTGCCCATGCCAATGGCATGGGCACGGCAGGGGCCCCTGTAAGAGGACCCCGCAAAGTATTTCAGTGTCTGCCTTGCAGACACTGAAATACGCGACGGGTGCAACTGCACCCGTCGCAACCCTGCAACTACGCCGGCTCAATTCTGAGCCGGCGTCCTTGTTGCAGGGGCATTTCCTCTGGGCCGGCGGGCGCTCTTTCGGAAAGCGCCCGCCGGCCCAGAGGAAATGTTTAAATGGCCGCTGCGGTCTTTTGACCGCGGTGCGGTCATTTCACGGCGGTACCTTGGCGGACGGCCTCCGCCGTCCGCCAAGGTTAAAATCACCCCCTTTATCAGTTGGTCAGATTTGTGACTCTGTGACAAGGACTGGATTCCTTTCTGCAAAGAATGCATAGAGTTGTTTACAACCCTTCAAGAATTGTACATAAGGGCACTCAGAACTCTGTAACTTTGAGAGACAGTCATCAGACCCCGACTCTGTACTGTGCTCTCCTGGTCACTGCACTTAATTAAACCAACTCTTCCTCTTCTGCCAAATGCCTCTTGTCTTTCATTTCTTTTAAGGTAAATCTGCATTAAATCAACAAACTCTTAGCTCCTTTATCCTGAAGTCGCCAAAATTGACCAAAATGGTGCGTGGATATTTAGAATTCAGGGGCCTTGCTGAAGGGACTCTATGAGTTCGCATGATGATAAGGTCTGGATACAATGCGATCCTATCAAGAAGAATGCACTTATAGATTAAATCCATAATTACTTTGATGACCTGATACGCTGTTTCCACCTCTACGGGGATTCCTGTGAATCTAAAATTAGAACGTCTAGTTCTGTTTTCAATGACAATATTATATTGAAGTTCCTCAAGCTCTGACTGAATCTGGTTTGTCGCAGTTTTGTGCCCATTATGAGCATCCTTGAGATCCGAGACCCTCTGTTCCACTTGGGGAATATGTGATGTCAAATACAATATGTTGGAATTTAGCTTGTCTAAATGGTCATTATTCTTCCTATGCACCTCCTTGTGAGAAAATTTCAGATCACACAGCTCCCTAAGGGTCTGATTCAACATATTCTCAACCGACGGGCTGGTCGGTAAGGCTGACCTTGAAGGATTCGAACCGGCTGACCTAGTGAGTGAAGTCAGGGTAGGGTTGTCATCCCTGTTGGACGATGGGTCTGATGCCAAAGAACATTGAGACAATTGAGACTGCTACATTGTCGACAGTTGGATTATGCAGTACTTCCTCGGCCAAAGAGGAACTCTTCTCTTTTTCGCTCCCCTTATTATTATATGCTAAAAATAAGGGATAGGAGGGTTTCCTTTTATGATGATCCTCCATAGAGGATGAGACGGGCGGTGGAAAAGTCTCCATATTTGTAGAGGAAAGCCTTGCCGGGATGTCGGAAGAGGAATCCCTCCTTACTTGGGCTAGGGAGGGCGAGGATAGTCCGGGGCTCAATGGCACTTGAGTCGTCTTAGACTTTTAATGTGGTGTATAACTGATATTTATTACAGATGATGACGTAGACATCGTAGGAGCATTTGTTTTATCTTTGGGCTTCTCCCTGCGGTCTTGCTTTGGGCCTGCCCTTTGCCTTCCTTATATATGAGTCAAGCTTTTCACTCTGCCTGTTTTCAGTGCCTTGCCGCTTGTACGTATTTTGGATGAGGCATCACAGGCAAAGAGTTTCATACTTGCAAGGTCTGAGCCTCCTCATAAGTTACCACCCAATGTTCTAGGGACATATGCGAAACTCGCTACTGGAGGTGGGTTTGAGGATTAGTATGCTTTCAAAAGTTCTCCCGCTCCTTCCTCCATAATTACATCCTCCTTACCTTCTGTCTTCGTGACATGCTTGTCCATCCGCTCAGCTCAACATAGTGATACACGGCAATAAAAGACCAGATCTATCTCATCGTCCTGCTTCAATGTTACCCCAGATTGTTCTATTGCCTCCTCTGCAAATGCAGCTCGCAGCATACAAACACCGTAAAAGCCTGGCTCCACTGAAGCTCACCGTCCGGCCATCTTGCCACTCACCCGGAAACAGATTCAGTCACGGAGCATGACGGGAGCTCCACGTGACCTCCCACACAACAAATTCTATTGCAAGCTATAAAAATGAAAATGTTTAACACAGGAGGCGGCTTCTCCTTCCAGGTCTTTTCTGACATGCCCATAGTGACAGCGCGTCGATGCTGTGAACTTGTCAGCCTTATCGATGACTTCAAAAGGCTTGGGGCCCCTGCTGGTTTTCCACACGGGCCAGGGCCATATTTTCCAAAGTATTCAGCAGGCAAGGGACTTTCTGGACTCTCTCAAGACGTAACATAGGTGCTAAGAAAGCACCAAGACTGTTTTAAGATTGCACCAAGGTCGTCAGTCTTGTGATACAGCTTTAACAAGGGATGTATTATTTAATCTCAAATTCTTGCTCTCCTAATATTACACTGCTGAATCTATTTAATGTGCAGTCTCACGACCTGCACTTGCTGTCTTTTCTCAGACACAGGTTCTATGGGTGCCATGTCAATTCACCCCAATTCGGGGGCTGGGGGGGTTGGTCACGGGGGGGTTTGGGGGCTTCAGGAGGCGAGACCATGACGGGTTGGGCCTCGCTTGGCAGAAGGGGGATGGTGTCACATTCTGGTGGAGGGTAGAAAATGTGCAGGTAATTCAAAAGTTGCTATATGTTTTTTATTTGTTTCCAAATAAGTGTCTAGATCAGTCTTTGGGAAGGAGGTCTTTGGCAGATGTAGACCTCAAGATTCTAATTTTCTGTACTAAATGATTGTTAGCCATACCACTATGTGTCCCTTCAGATCTTTCAAAATTGCCTCTTGCAATGCTAATGGGCTTAATAAATCCCATAAATATAGAGCTACACTCCACTGGTTAAGGTCCTTACAAGTTCAGATTATGTTATTTCAGGAAACCCATTTTAAGCAACAGGCAAAGCTCCTCAATATCCCTAGCTTTAGCTCTCATTCTTTCTTCACCTTCGCTGCTGTGCGTGAGGTTGCAGCTCTTCTAACTCAAGATTTTCAAGGAGTACTCCAGGTTTATTGCGATTCCCAAGCCAGATGGGTAGTAATCAGTGTTAAAATGAGGAGGCAGCTAGTACTTATTTGAAGCTTTTATGGTCCTATAGAAGATGAGATCACCTCTCTGCAGAGCCTCTATAATCTTTTGAGTACGCTCTATGGCCTCTTAATATTAGGAGACAATTTTAAGATAATTCAAGACATGAAACTCGATGCCTCCCATAAAACCCGTACACAGGATAAACCGCAAGCCTCTCGATTTTTGGCAAAATGTATCCATGATCTCCCACTTCAGGATGCTTGGCGGTTCAATCACCCGCAAGCCCAAGATTATACCTGTTTTTCAAAAAGGTTTTATTCGACCTCAAGGATTGTTTTTTTTTTAATCTCCAACTGCTGGGATTGGGCTGGTTCAGACATAATACCCAACCCCTTTTCGGATCATTCAGTCCCACTGGTCAAATTATCTCTTTCTGTCAGTCAATTAGAGAGACCTAGATGGTCCCTAGACAAATCTCTACTAACGGATAAAGGTTGGGCCTTAGTTTTCCAAGTATCAGTTGCCGAGTTCCTAGCCAGGAATGAAACAACTGCCTCCATCTTTTCAATCTGGGAGTTATGTAAGGCACACATTAGAGGAGAGGCCATCGCATATAAGGCTTTTCAGAAAAAATAATCAAGGAAAAAAATTGATAACCTTCCGCAAGAACTCAATCATGCTATGCGTTTTCATCAGATTCATCATGAACACAATTCATGGGTTCGCTTGCAGGATGCTAGAACTCAACTCAAAGATCATTTTTTATCACAGGAGATAGTTAACCATAATACATGCTTTCAGCAGTATTATAAAGAGAGTGAGCATGTAGGGAAGTTCCTGGTCCATTGTGTTAAAAAACATCAAAATGCCTCTTTAATCAAGCTATTCTTAATGCACTACACACATCTTTGCAGCCAGAAGACTGCAGTTCATGATGATCATATTAAAAAATATCTAGAGTAATGTACCCTACCGAGTCTCAGCGAAGAACTTCAGGCTGCTTTGTTGTGGCCAACTTCCATCCTTGAAGTAACAGAGGCTATTAAGAGGTCTCCCAATGGCAAAGCCTCTGGCGAAGATGGTCTTCCTACAGTATTGTACAAGGCCTTGTCTGAGCAGATAGCTGCAACCCTAGTCTCCTTATTCAACACAATACTTAGTGGCCAGGAAGTACCTAGCTCCTTCTCTAGGGCGGTGATAGTCAGTTTCCTCAAGATGGGTCAGTCTGGTGAAAAAACAGATTCCTATTGACTATAGACTATTAGTCTTCTTAATAATGACTATAAGATACTTATGAAGATCTGGACAGCTCGTATTACGCAGCTAGCCCAGAGCCTCATACATCAAGATCATTGTGGGTTCCTCCTAGGGAGATCCATTTCTACTAATACAAACTTCTTACTTCAAGCAATCGCTTATTATTCAAAGAACAAAATTAAGGCAGTTATAATAATGCATGATGCTGAAACAACATTTGATTTAGTACAATGGGAGCTTCTCTTTGCAATCTTGAGGAGGTTTAAGTTTCCCCATAAAATAGTCCAATTTATATCAAATCTGTATCAAGGGGCAAAAGCCAAAATTTTAGTCAACTCATGAGTAGTTGGCAAAAAGCCGATACGATGCGGGACTCACCAGGAATGCCCTTTGTCTCAGGTTCTTTTTGCAGTATTTATTGAATCATTAGCCTCGGCTCTGAGGCAAGACAAATCTATCAGAGCCCCATTGTTAGCAGCACCTAAACTAAAACTTTTAGAAGATGATGCAATCTTGTATCTTGCTGCATAAACTCAGAATATTGGGAGTGCCTTTAAAAAGATTCAAGCCTTCTCTGATTTAGGGTACTATCAGATAAACAAATTAAAGTCTGAGGCATTACTTTTTAGCGCCCATGAATCAGCATTGCCACATGAGATGCAAACCAACGACCAGGTTTCCCATCCAATTAGATATCTTGGCATTTATGTTTCCTAAAACATGTCAGACGTCTACTGGCTTAGCTATCTCTCCACTCTCAAGAAAGCACAAGTTCTTACATCCAAATGGCAGAAGTCTCCATTGACGATAATTGGTCGTGTTGCATTGGTCAAAATGATGATACTCCCTTTATTCTTATTCATATTTTCAAACATCATGAATAAGGTTCCTCAAAATATTTTCAATAATCTAAATATTATCCTTCTGGGCAAGTAAAAAACCTTGTATTCAGCTGGAATCAATCCAGCTGACTGCCGAGGATAGAGGCCTAGCCTTACCTCATTTTTTGAAGGATTATGAGGCAGTATATATAGATTGGATTGTTAAGGCTGTTACTACGCATCATGGTGATTCTAATTTTTACCTGAAGCAGATGCTCCTCAAAAATAATATCCAACTATTTCATTTTCTCAAAATGCCGTGGCTTCTGAAACTTACTAGATATAAGGTCCCAAATTTACTCTGGTCTACAGGTACAGAGCTACAACAGTTTTATCACTTTACTCACTTTCATCCATCAATTTCCTTAAAAGAAGCTGGAGCATTAGGGCTCCCCCTTACTAGTAAAGTTATAGATGACTGGGCTGAATTGGGCTTCCTTAAGCTCCAATATTTCATAGTAGGAGATAATGTTAAAACATGGGCACAACTCAAGACTCATGATCCTGCAATTCCAGATTTTTTAAACTTTTCATTTTTTCAGATCATCTGTTGTATCCAGTCAATCGGTTTCACAATTTGTTCCCCATCTGAATCACTTTCTTTCCAGGTAACAGAAGCATTGTGGTTTCAGAAACTAATAGGGGTTGGGAATTGGTACCATATTCTTCAGCAAGAGCGGTCAGCAAACAATCTTGCTACTGCTTTCAGTAGAACAACAACCACAACAGCCTGCGTTATAGATTCACAGTCTTGAAAGCAGAGTAACATCGTCTCCTATAAAATTTTGAGGGGTGCTAATTTTAAGAGGATGGCATTTTTTACAAATTGGTTGCTCTACTATACACCTTTGAAGCACATCAAGATGTTTCCATCAATGTCGAGCAAATGCTTTAGATACCATTGTGACGTTGGTGACTAGCTCCTTACTGGCTTCCTTTGTCCTGTCATTACCAACTTCTGGATAAAATCTTCCAGCCGATTAGTGCGTGACTCCAGGTTCCTCTTGCACCTGAACCTATTGGGGCTATCCTGAGTTGTCAATACAATCAAGGCAATTCTTCTTTATTGCATCTTTGATTGCAAAATCTTTGATCCTGCAGCACCCTTGCCTCCGTCATATGATTTCTGGGAACACAAAATGAAATCGGTCCAATTCTATGCACAAAGAATCGGGCCACTTGGAAATTTCATTGTATATGGGATAACAATATGCTAACCTCGGTTTAAATAGGTCACAAAGAAGCGTTAGAGAATTAATGTTTGTGTTAAGAATAAAACAAAGTGGTAATTAATAGCAAGGCATTATTTTGTAAGTGATTATGATCATTTAAAAGTTTGGGTCTGTAATTTTGATACTTCAATATGTATACCTGCTCGTATATGCACATTAAATACAATTCTTTAAAAAAAACAAAAAAACTCTTACCACTTACTGTTTAATAGGACGGAATTGGAATAGTTAAATCATTTTTTGAAAATGAATTATTTTGTATTATGTAGTTAACCCACATTTGTAGTCATGTTTATTGTATTTAATATTGTATGTTTATAGTTTTGTAATGTATTTCTGTTCTTTAGGATTTATGTTATTTTGTTAAAAACTGTTTAACTAACTTCATATTTAGACATTAGCTTAATGTTAAACTTAATTATTTGTTGTATTTTAATTTATAATATGTGTTTTTATCACAGTTTTAGCAGAGCTTTGGCAGCCGGGCAGACTTCACAGCTGGGCAGTCTTTCTTCTTGGAAGAGTCCACTGGTCCCAAAGTGATCTGAAGAGTGAGTTTGAGAGTCTAATATTAATATTTCTTACCTGCTTTGAAGTGGGAGAAGCTTCTGGAGTTTCCCTACAGAGGTGTATGGAATTTCCTGCCTCCTTGCACATGTCCCAGTCTGTCTGGGGCACAATGGCCTACTGTGAATTTTGTTGTGTGAGAGCAGGACTAAGCCTATTGATATGTAAGTGTGGCTGTTCACAGCTCTGGACCCCATCCTGCCTGAGAAGGGCCATCCACGCACACTAAACCCCTTTATTGTGTGGCTGTCTGGGAGAAATATACAAAGACTAACACACAAAGAACAAATGTGCACTCATATTAGAAAAGACGTACTTTTCTGGCTACACCACCCAGTTCCGCCCCTAAATAAAATTTAGATTGCTCTCTTGGTAGGTGGTTGGGAGTTTAAGTCTGAACACCTCTCTTTCACTGGTTCTCCCTAGATTGTTCTCCTCAGTCTGACAACAAGGTCCCGCCCACCATTAGAGTATGCTCTGGTGTGTGAGGGATGGCCAATGATGAAGCATGACACACGAGGGGTTGGGGGAGTGGGGTGTGAGCCCATAACATATTTTTTTATCAAATGCCCTGTGTTTTCCAACAATGGCTTACCAGGAGTCAGAAACCCACCCACAATACAGGAATTCTACATGAAACTGGGTTGTGTAGCCAAAAAGTAGGGCTTTTCTATTATGAGGGCATATTTTTTCTTTGTGTGTTAGTGTAAAATTTGGAAGAGCACAAAACTTTGCCCTATATGCCTTTCTCCTTCCCCTGCCCCACAAGATGAATTTTTTGTGTTTGATGAGGAATATACAAACGCCAACTGCTAATAACAACTAGTCATGTGACCAAAGAACAGTCTGCAGGCATCAAATGGTTAGGGCAAGAAAATGCCAACTTTCCAAGAGAAGCATTTGCAGATCTGTGACCAAACAAGACTGCCATACCTGTTCCCAGTTCAAAGTTAGCAGTTACAAAAATGTAATAACGGCATTCAGACAAAATATTGAGTTAAAAATTTCGAGGCCCACAGATATTGAGTTTTTAATATTGTGATACTAAATATCGCAATGCAGGAATATCGTTGACAAAAATATTGAATTTCTAAGGTAAGTAATATTGATGTTAGAAATATCTATGTTGTTAATATTGTTCACAAAAATATTGTTGTAAAGAATATTTCTTTATTATCTTTATGTACTTTAGTACATATTTTAATTGCATATGCTATAAGTTGTTTGAATAATTATTGTTAATGTTTTTAATATAGTTTGTAAACTTTTAGTTGTTTTAAATTTAATGTCATTATTCATTGTAATTTTCAGTGCTGTAGTGGGTTGGAGTTTGTAGGGGTACAGGGTGGGTAGAAAATTAATTATAAATAATGAATAATTAGTTTTAATTATTATTAATTATTTAATTGATAATTAATTATGTAAATTTTGTAAATAATTTATTTTCAAGTTGTTTTAGGGGTGGGTTGTGGAGTTTGTAGGAGTAAAGGGTGGTGACTTAATGATTTATAATTCATTGTTGATCCTTAATTAATATTAACTATGTAACTGATAATTAATTATGTAAATTGCGCAATTAAGATAGTTTTTACGTTATATTTCAGGTGTGGATTGTTGGGATTGTAGGGATAAAGGGCGGGAAGCTAATGGAGAAATTATTGATAATTAATTATTAATTATTTAATTTATGATTATGTTAATTGCAAAATGATCATATTTATTAAATTATGTTTTCGGTGTGTGCTGTTTAGTTCATAGAGGAATAGGGTAGGTCCCTACTGAATCAATATTGTAATCCAGAAATGCCCACTAAATCAATATTAGGATTCCAGGACCCCCAATGAGTCAATACTGGAAGCCAGAGTGCCAGGCTTTAGCATTTCTGATTATTTGAACCGTAAAACAATACACAAAAAATACAGAAACAAGCATTCATCAAACAAATAAACAAATGATGAACTATTTAATTTAACTTAAATGTATAAATAAATTAAAAGTTTAATTTCCATGAGAAGATTGAAACTTTCATAAATTTAATTGAGGCTACCCAACGTCAATTCTATGCACTGTTTGATGCACATGCACTGGTCACAAGAATCAATCTGAAGATAATAACTTAATTTTTAGCTTCAAATTTCATATTCTTTCACATTCATAGAACATTTTAAAATGTTCAACTTTACATTTTGCTTCTTTATTTATACACTCTTTATGAATCTTTTGATTTGATTTAATTTTTTTGCAGTCACAGACCCCCTGAGTAGGCTTTGTGGCTCCACGGGGGTCCCTGGCCCACAGGTTAAGGGCAATTGGCATAGGTTAACAGTTGAAATCACAGCTCTTTGTATGTTTGCTTGAGATAGATATGAAGATTGACAGAGACCCTAAAGGCACCTCATGGGTTGGAGGTGGGTGCACCCACCAATGTCTTCCATTGTGATGGTTGTCCTTGGTACTCTCCTCAGGGGCTTAGGTTCTGAAGTGCATCTTGTACTGCACTCTCATTGTCTGTGCTAGGGAAAACCCATAAACTGTTTGGAAGAAACCAAGGGACAACCCGCAGATTATACTCCCTAGGAGAATTTCACTCAGAGCATCCACTTTACTCTGTTCCAAAGTGCACTCTGAGGAAGACACACTAAATATGGTGAATGTTCTATGTGTCACTGACACAACACTAACCGCTGCACAATCTTGCCTGTAATCATGCTTCGCTAATACTGTCATGCACACATGCAAAAGAAATGACCTCATTTACAGCCTCGTATACAACAAATGCCAATCTTTTAAGAATGTGAGATTCCTCATAGAGGGGGCACACATTCCTTATTCTAGAAGGCATATTGTAGTGCCTTTCATAGTAAAAAAGACTGTGCCTTTTAGAGAGAAAACAGTCAGGTGTTGGGGAGGAGGTGGGGAGGCGAAGGAGGGGTCTTGCACAGTATTGTTTCTAAGACCCCAGGGAGGAGAAAACCTGTCCACATTACATTGGTAAACTTGTCAGAGCCAACCTGTATTGCGCATAGTGACCTGCACCAACAGGAAAGGGCATTTCCTTTTCAAATAATTCTATGCAAAGATTTAGTGGATGGCTCCATGAAAATGGGACACAGCTTTTACAGATCTGGGTTTACATATCAACGTTGACAGGTGTGTTCCACCCATGGCCTCAACCATTCATGTAAGCTCAGGACTCAACACGCTTTGTATCAGTGACATAGATTAACCTGGTAACCACACATGGGTAGAAAAGAAAGACAATGGCAACATCCAACCATATAAGTATTCCTATCAGTTTCAAATAATGTCAGAACACTAAGGGTTACTGTTCAGTTTTGCTATTTATACCAATAATAAAACATATGTGTGAATGGGGAATGGTTTATCGGGGAACAGAAGCATACTATTCCCATTCACAAACCATGGATGTGCAATTTCACACTGCCTGGCTTGTGAATTTGAATGCAATTGGCAATATGATCGAACTATTATTAGAGCAACTTGCAAACCGTGAAATTAGTAAATGGCCTCCCTAACAAATATTTATTAGTGAGGTCACAGTTTGCGACCCCCCCCAGAAATTGGCAGCAAGTATGGGATGGAGTTTTGCAAAAAAACAGCAGACCTCGTCCCTGCATTTGCATTGCATTCCCAAACTGGAAAGTTTTTTTTAAAGCAACCTGTGTCTATTAAAGGGACCTGTAAAGCTTTAAAAATAAAAAACAATTTGAGAAAACATCAGTAAGAGCAGGTGATGTTTCCCTAGACCACTGTCTGCTCACTCTATGTTTTTGTGAAGATTGACAAAGGGAAAGGTGTATCAGGGGAGGCCTTTCCCTATGTGAATCAGTTATCACCCAACTCAGGTGTTGGTAACTCATCAATGGTTTGCGATCAAAATTGTGCTGATAAACCATCAAAAATTCTAACTGAATCAAAAATAGAAGGGTATTCCTTTTTCAGGCCTCTCCTGGTTGCAATTTGGAAAGGTTTGTCAAATTCCTTTTACTAGTGGCAAAGAATTTTCCAACTCTTAGGAGGGCTTTTGTGCTCGAAGAAAAGCCCTTGTAATTTTGCAAATGGCAGCATTTTAATTGCAAAAGCACTCCCTTCACTAAGCACTTTTTCTGATGACCTGTTGGTAGTAGTAAGCATGGATCTTAGGTATGTGTGTTGTAGGGAATGTAAAAAATAAACATGATGTGGAAAATATGAAACACAAAAATATTACCCAACATCGGCCCAAGCAGAAACCCCACAATGCTGTTCATAGCTAAAACCAGTTTAGGCCCAGCTCCCACACTGACACCAACAAGGTGTAATGTGCACTTAAGGATGTAGTGGGATAGGAATCTTGAAAGGGTTTTTAGTTAAAGACCAACTCATGTCTAACTGACCCAAAAGCATTTACGACATCAGCACATAAGTCCCCCGGCACACACTCCATGCTTTTAAACAGATTGTGGCCTAATTAGACAACAGATTCATAATAGAATTAGCCCAGAGCACAAAGGTTCTTGATTAAACAGTGGGTGCAAGGAAGAAACTAAAGTCTGAGCACATGGAATCCTCAGGCATGCAATGCTGCCATCACACACTCTAAGGAGTTTACACCTACTATGAAACACCTACTCATTCTTAGACCAAAGAATGTCCTGTCATGAAACATTGTTCAAAGTATAATGAAGAATATGTAATGGTTATGTTCAGGAATTCAGGGTTATGTGGTCGCATGTCCTTAAGTGTTTTCCCATCTTGGATCCCTAACTTGCAAACTACTTATTATTTACCATGTGTAATAAAGCATTGTATCGTATTGTATAAAAAAGGCCTGCCTGCAAATAGGCATTTGAGAAAAAAACACAGAGGTAGCTTGAGCGGCCTGAGGTGCAGTCTGTAGTATTTCTATCCCAGTCTCAACAGTTATTAAATACTGTCTTTGGATTGCCAAGAATAGTCTGCATGGTTATTTGATTTGGGAGCATTTTGCCACCTCCGTACCAAGTGTAGCCCCTACACCTGGTGTCTTGGGCCATGAAGGCACTACAAGGAAGGGTGAATGAAATCAGGGCTCCTAGAACCCTGGTTACTTTCACTAGTTTTATCCATCCATTAACCACTCAACAGAAAATAGGAGGTGCTTGACAATGAAGGGATTGGGTAAGGGTCCAGCCCTGTGATATCATTTTAAAGAAGCCAAAGGGTGAATGGTGTCACTGTTGCTTCCACTGCCATTCTGATCAATCAGTGCCCATGCAGTATAAATGTTACCTGGTCATTCCTGTGAGAAACTGGGGCTGATTGCAGAGGCCCCCTAACTTTTTGCCCCCATTTTCCACTTTATGCTGGTGTTTTCCTGACTCTGATGGTGCCCTGGGTACTGCTAACCAGTCCCAGGGCCTGTGCTCTGTGTAAAATGGATATGCAAATTAGGCTAATTATAATTGGCTAAGTTAACCTACCTATAAGTCCCTAGTATATGGTAGGGCATGTAGGTTTAGGGACCACAGCATAGGTGGTGCACACCTAGGTGCATTGCTGAGGTGCCCAGTGTCATTTTAAAAGCAAGCCTGCCTTGCTGGCTGCTTTTAAATTAAAGTTATATGCAAATTCGACTTTGGAATTAAAGGTACTTCCAAAGTCTTAAACTACCTTATTTTTACATATAAGTCACCCCTAAGGTGTGCCCTATGTGCCCCTAGGGCTGGGTGCCATGTAACTATAAGCAGGGACTTTATAAAAATAGATTTATAAGCCCTGGTGAGGTAAAAACAGCCAAATTCGTTTTTCCCTCATTGAAGTAAATGGCCTTCATAGGCTAGAATGGGCAGACTTTATTTTAAATTTTAAAGTCTCCTTAAATGTTACATACCAAGAATTTGGTATCAAATTGATTGTTATAATAAATCCCACAACTTCCAGTTGTTGGATTTAATATAACTAGTGCAGGTAAAAAGTTTAGACTTTACCTAAAAAGTTGCCAATTTCAGCTCTGCATTGTTTTTGCTGCTGTGCTCTGATTGGCCAGCCTGCAGCAGCTTCTGCCAGGCTCCTTTAATGAGGTGTGAAGTGGCCTGACTTCACACAAAGGAATGTGCTTGGGGGAGAGAATCTCCCCTCAGCAGATGGGGAAGCAGGAAGGGGGAGGGCTGCCAAACTGGTCTTCAAAGGCAGAGAAGGACATCTGGAGCACCCAGCAACACCCCCACATCCTGCAACCCCAGACAGCTAGGTGCCCCCTTGATTAGATTAGGAGAGGGCAGGAGAGGGGTGTGTTTATGATTTTTAGCCACACCAGTGGGTGGGCTCAGCCAGATCTCTCCTCTAAAAATCAGATTCATCCATTTTGGATTTTTAGAGACTATTGCCTTCTGGGATGGATTTTTGCCACACTTCCCAGGAAGTGGTCATCACAGGGGGACGACCCTGTCCCTGATTGGAGGACCAGGGCCCCCCTGCTTTTCACCCAGGAGCAAGGATAAAACTGGCAGACCTGCACCCACGCCTCAGATCCCCTCCAGAATTCAACAAGAAAGGAACTAAAGAAGAAGAAGGACTGCCCTGCTGGACCCCTGGCCTGCACCTGGACCCTGCACTCAGAAGGACTGCACCAGCTGCACACTTGGGCTTCACCACAAGAAGGACTTTGCCTGGCTTCAACTGGTTCAAGGAGGGACTCCCTGTTTGCTACAGGTGAAAAATTGCTAACCAGAGTCCCCTGCACCAACTCCTGAAAAAGTGACCAGCTGACCACTGCCCAGTGGCCAAAAAGGAGTTTGCGCCAGGTGCACTCTGGGAGTTGAAGTCCGCACTTCCCAAGGACCATCACAGAACTTCTGGACCCTTGGGGTGAGCTGTGGACCCCAAAAGAACCTTAAAAGAACATCTGGGTGAAGCCCCAGAAGTTTGGAAAAGATTGGAGAAATTTTAAAAAAAAGCTCCATAAAGTGACCGACTCGACGCGGAAATTCTAGCCGGCTTGCCTCAACCGCGACCCGGCCTGACTTCGTGGTTCGTCCCGGTGAAGAAAAACTTCAAAATAAAGACTAAGTCAGAAGGTAACTTTTTAACCGAGGCCTCCCGCGACCTGTAGCCGAGCAGGGCTCCATCGCGGTCGGCCTGAAAGTTTGACTTTGTCCCGGTCCTGGTGCAACCAGATGACCCGATTGGCGCTTTTTGTTTCTATGCGCTAGAAAATAATAATACTTTAAAAATTCATATCTCCGGTTCCCCTGAACCGATTTTAATCGTTTTTGTGTCATTTTAAAGATAAAAATATAAGCTATTTTTATAAATTGGTTTTGGATTTTTAAACTGTTTCCTGTGTTTTATTTAATTACTGTTGTGTGATATTTGAATGCTTTACACTTTGTCTCCTAAGTTAAGCCTTGACGCTCGATGCCAAGCTACCAAGGGTAGAGCTGGGATTAATTTACTGAGACCTAACTGTACTTTTGTGGAGGTTTGTGGCTTGTTGCTAGGTGTAGGTACCTACCTGCCCTACCAATAACCCATTTTCCAACATAATTGGAAGCAGCGACGGGATCCTGTACTTGTGTTCAATATCACGTTACAGTTTTAGATAAAACAAATTAAAAATCCTTTAAATTGTCCTAGTGCAAAAATTGTTTTTAATTTTTAATTTTAAATTTTTTTTAAAAATTAATTTGGATTAATTTCAATTATTGAATTTTTGTAATTTTTCTAAATTCCTGTTACCAATTTTTGCAAAAAGTTTTTGTTGACACAAAACTAGGGAACCATGGAGCTTGATCTGGCTAGCCTACCTACACTGACAGTAGTCCAGCTTAGGGGGTTGTGTGTTGAGAGAGGGTTGCCTGCAACCACTAATCTCAGGAAGGAAATCCTAATTAAATCCCTGACAGCATGGGCTGAGGCCCAAGAGGTAGAGACAGAGGAAGCTCCAGAGGAGGAAGAAAAAGAGGAAGATGCTAACTCTAACCATTCAGGGGAGGGAAGGCATCAGACCCCAAGTGAGGAAGGGGAGGAACGGTTCTCACTGGACACAGTCACTAGGGGCAGACCCAAAGCTAGTGGTAGGAAGAGGGTCCTTTCAGGAGGAGAGAACCCATCCATCAGGGAAAGAGAGCTGGAAGCCCAGCTAGCCTACATAGCTTTGGAAGCAGAGAAGCTGGCCCTAGAGAAGAAAAAGTGGGCATACAAAGAAAAAAGAGATGGAAGCAGCGATAAAGAAGCTGAGGTGTCCATGGGTGGGGGAGTTTGCCCCAGATTACCCAAGGGGGTAGTTCCTGCTTATGTAGAGGGGGATGACATAGATAAGTGGCTAGGGGCCTTTGAGAGGGCACTCCAAATGAGAAGGGTTAAGCCTCAATACTGGGGTTCCCTTTTGTGGGAGTTGGTCCCCAACTCAGGGAGGGATAGGCTTCTGACCTTAAGGGGGGAGGAGGCAGATTCATACCCTAGTATGAAGAGGTGCTTAGTCAAGAAGTTTGGTCTGACCCCAGAGCAATATAGAATGAAGTTCAGGGACACCCAGAAGGTCAGTACCCAGTCTTGGGTTGACTTTGTGGACACCTCACTAAAGGCACTAGAGGGCTGGATTATTGGCAACAAAGTAAATACTTATGAGGGGTTATACAATCTGATCATGAGAGAGCATATCTTGACCAATTGTATCCAAGAAAGGTTACACCAGCATCTAGTGGACTCTAAGCTGACCAACCCTAGAGAGCTAGGGGAGGCAGCTGATGAGTGGTTGAGAACCAGGGTGGTTGTCAAGTCCCAGGGGGGAGACTCCAAGAAGGGGGGGTCAGGTCCCCAAAAACCTAAGGAGGGAGGTGGTAAGCCCACCACAGAGACTCCCTCTGTACCCCAGAACCCTAAAAAGGAGGAGAGTAAATCCCACTCCCACTCTGACATGCAGAGACAGGGAGACCCAGGGTTAAAAAAGCTCTTGGACAGTAGGGCTTGCTTTGACTGTCAGCAGACAGGTCACTTCAGAGGAGATGCAGCCTGTCCAAAGAAGGTGGTTAGCACTGGGCTGTCCAGTGTAGCCATAGAGGAGGATTCCTCAGATGATGAAGTCCTCCTAGCATTATGCTGGGAGACAGGACCAGATGGTAAGCTGGTGATCCCTGAGGGTGGGAGTAGGCACTTCCACCACATTCAAGTGAATGGGATCCCTACCACTGGCCTGAGAGACACCTGTGCCAGTCACACTGTAGTGAGTGACCGGTTAGTGACCCCAGACATGTATGTCCCAGGAAAGACAAAGAAAGTCAGGATAGCCACAGGGGAGGTCACCTCCAAACCTGTAGCCATAGTGCCCCTAGAGAGGGAGGGTATCCTTGACTGGATTAGGGTGGTAGTCAGTGCTGACCTTCCCCTAGATTGTATCCTGGGCAATGACCTCCCAGAGGTGAGTCTGGTCACAGATGGGGTGGTCGCCCAGGGCGCCCCCCCAACCCAAAGTCCTGGGGAGTCAGTCCCTACAGTTAGGAGACAGAAGTCCCCAAGAAAAGGAAAGAAGAAAAGGAAGGGTAGGCCACTCTTAAAGAGAGTTCCAGGGAGCCAAGGGCCTTCTGCCCCAGTAAGGGGGGAGCCCAGAGTTGGCACTGGTGAGGCCTCACCTGACCCCAAGGAAGTCCTGAGTAGTCAGGCAGCTGTCCAGATGCAGGGTGTTGCCCCTGCACTGACAGAAGGGAGAGTGGAAGGAGGGTGTCTGCCACAGGAGGTGGTAGCCCCCCACTCTAGACAGCAAGAGGGGTGCCAGGACCCCAAAGATGCCCCTAAAGCAGCTCAGCCACCTGTCAGTGGAGAGCTTAGGGTGTGGTTCTGGGTACTGACAGCTGTCAGTAGCCTCTGCTGGGTGCTAGCCTTCCTGGCAGCACTGTACTTGGCCTGGGAGGCAGACCCCAGGGCCAATAGCAAAGTAGGCCCCCTGACCCTGTTGGTCATGGTGGGGTTGCTCAAGTGTTGGGTGACCTCTTTGGGTAAGCTAGGTGTTGCCCTAGCAAAGTTAGGAGTAGGGGAGGTGGGCACCTCACTACCCAAGTTGGCAGAGAGAGAGGAGGAAGACCCCCCTAGAGGGAAGTTTCAGTTTGGGTTGGGTCCTTTTACTGTTGGGATGGCTTCACTACCCAGAGGGAGTGACCCTGACAGGAGGATATAAGGCAGAGTAGGCCCTGCAAAGGGACAGCCAGTTTTCTTCACTGTCTTCCTCGCCTAACAAGCCAGGAAGACTCTCCCAGGGTTGGGCTGAGTCTCCTGGGCGTGTGGGCTGGGGGGGGGTTGTGTGAGAAACTGGGGCTGATTGCAGAGGCCCCCTAACTTTTTGCCCCCATTTTCCACTTTATGCTGGTGTTTTCCTGACTCTGATGGTGCCCTGGGTACTGCTAACCAGTCCCAGGGCCTGTGCTCTGTGTAAAATGGATATGCAAATTAGGCTAATTATAATTGGCTAAGTTAACCTACCTATAAGTCCCTAGTATATGGTAGGGCATGTAGGTTTAGGGACCACAGCATAGGTGGTGCACACCTAGGTGCATTGCTGAGGTGCCCAGTGTCATTTTAAAAGCAAGCCTGCCTTGCTGGCTGCTTTTAAATTAAAGTTATATGCAAATTCGACTTTGGAATTAAAGGTACTTCCAAAGTCTTAAACTACCTTATTTTTACATATAAGTCACCCCTAAGGTGTGCCCTATGTGCCCCTAGGGCTGGGTGCCATGTAACTATAAGCAGGGACTTTATAAAAATAGATTTATAAGCCCTGGTGAGGTAAAAACAGCCAAATTCGTTTTTCCCTCATTGAAGTAAATGGCCTTCATAGGCTAGAATGGGCAGACTTTATTTTAAATTTTAAAGTCTCCTTAAATGTTACATACCAAGAATTTGGTATCAAATTGATTGTTATAATAAATCCCACAACTTCCAGTTGTTGGATTTAATATAACTAGTGCAGGTAAAAAGTTTAGACTTTACCTAAAAAGTTGCCAATTTCAGCTCTGCATTGTTTTTGCTGCTGTGCTCTGATTGGCCAGCCTGCAGCAGCTTCTGCCAGGCTCCTTTAATGAGGTGTGAAGTGGCCTGACTTCACACAAAGGAATGTGCTTGGGGGAGAGAATCTCCCCTCAGCAGATGGGGAAGCAGGAAGGGGGAGGGCTGCCAAACTGGTCTTCAAAGGCAGAGAAGGACATCTGGAGCACCCAGCAACACCCCCACATCCTGCAACCCCAGACAGCTAGGTGCCCCCTTGATTAGATTAGGAGAGGGCAGGAGAGGGGTGTGTTTATGATTTTTAGCCACACCAGTGGGTGGGCTCAGCCAGATCTCTCCTCTAAAAATCAGATTCATCCATTTTGGATTTTTAGAGACTATTGCCTTCTGGGATGGATTTTTGCCACACTTCCCAGGAAGTGGTCATCACAGGGGGACGACCCTGTCCCTGATTGGAGGACCAGGGCCCCCCTGCTTTTCACCCAGGAGCAAGGATAAAACTGGCAGACCTGCACCCACGCCTCAGATCCCCTCCAGAATTCAACAAGAAAGGAACTAAAGAAGAAGAAGGACTGCCCTGCTGGACCCCTGGCCTGCACCTGGACCCTGCACTCAGAAGGACTGCACCAGCTGCACACTTGGGCTTCACCACAAGAAGGACTTTGCCTGGCTTCAACTGGTTCAAGGAGGGACTCCCTGTTTGCTACAGGTGAAAAATTGCTAACCAGAGTCCCCTGCACCAACTCCTGAAAAAGTGACCAGCTGACCACTGCCCAGTGGCCAAAAAGGAGTTTGCGCCAGGTGCACTCTGGGAGTTGAAGTCCGCACTTCCCAAGGACCATCACAGAACTTCTGGACCCTTGGGGTGAGCTGTGGACCCCAAAAGAACCTTAAAAGAACATCTGGGTGAAGCCCCAGAAGTTTGGAAAAGATTGGAGAAATTTTAAAAAAAAGCTCCATAAAGTGACCGACTCGACGCGGAAATTCTAGCCGGCTTGCCTCAACCGCGACCCGGCCTGACTTCGTGGTTCGTCCCGGTGAAGAAAAACTTCAAAATAAAGACTAAGTCAGAAGGTAACTTTTTAACCGAGGCCTCCCGCGACCTGTAGCCGAGCAGGGCTCCATCGCGGTCGGCCTGAAAGTTTGACTTTGTCCCGGTCCTGGTGCAACCAGATGACCCGATTGGCGCTTTTTGTTTCTATGCGCTAGAAAATAATAATACTTTAAAAATTCATATCTCCGGTTCCCCTGAACCGATTTTAATCGTTTTTGTGTCATTTTAAAGATAAAAATATAAGCTATTTTTATAAATTGGTTTTGGATTTTTAAACTGTTTCCTGTGTTTTATTTAATTACTGTTGTGTGATATTTGAATGCTTTACACTTTGTCTCCTAAGTTAAGCCTTGACGCTCGATGCCAAGCTACCAAGGGTAGAGCTGGGATTAATTTACTGAGACCTAACTGTACTTTTGTGGAGGTTTGTGGCTTGTTGCTAGGTGTAGGTACCTACCTGCCCTACCAATAACCCATTTTCCAACAATTCCCTTACAGCATTGACAGGCCTGCCAACTCACACAGCGCCACCATGTGTCTCACAATATCATCTCCCTTCATACAGTCACCCGGTGAGGAGCTGATATCACATTGTGTGAACACAATTAGCTGAAAACCCTAGCAGATAACAGGTTTCCAAACAAATTGTTTTGAAGTTCTGTACACCCGATGTCCACTACAAGGTGTGATTGAGACCTCCCTGGGACATCAGCTGCAGTTGCGACAGCTCTATTTTTTTTTAGGTGACTGGGTGGAAAATGGAGTGAGGAGCGCTGGTATGTGGGCTGTGTGCTTTGAGGCAGTGAATTTAAAAGTGCCTCGGGCTATGCTTTCACTAAGCCCCATCCACTTCAGTGCTCTGCAGCGGTTGAAATTTTTTTACAGTTGGCACTAACAGGTCTCCACTGACGAGAAAAAACACTTTAGGGGTGACATAATGTTCTGAAGTGCTTTGCAATGGACACAAAGGTTTTGACAGAACGTCCCATGGATTTGCGTGAAAAATGTTTTGATGTACAGAAATCATAGAAAGTTATCATTAGATAACCACAATTGTTATTAGCGCTTGAAATTCACAGTTGGCACATATCTTTCCTCATGCTATGCAGCAAGACTTGCTGACTGCGTTGGGAAATGTCTTTATAAAAACATGCTGGCTTCAGCACTCTTTTGATAATGGTAATTGCGATAGAATGTGGGCATCAATTTCACATTTTGCTTATAATTGGAAGGATTTTTGATGATTTGGCTTAACTTTTATTATGTATGAATATTCAATTAAACAGGCAATCTGTCATTTTTCCTTTCAGCTTGGTGGCTATTTTAAGAGAAATTACATTGATTATCTTGCCTTTCCATTTTGAGACGACCTTCAGGATGTGAAATATGTTGAACTTTGAATTCGTCTTTTAAAAAATATATGTATTTGATTTTAAGAGTAGCTAAAAAGTCCATATTCGACGCAGAACCTCCCCTTGTGAAATCTATTGTAAGAATTTCACAGACTAGTGTGTCATCTGTTTAGAGAGGGCTGACATAAAATTTTATAACTCAGGAAGTGACTGAGAACCCAGTGTACAGAAGGCTCATCATGATAAGCGCCCTCTCAAGCAGACAGTGAAAAGTGAGACAGGGCTGGCCATGGGGGCCCCTGCACTGCCCATGCCAAGTGAATGGGCATTGCAGGGGCTCCCCTCGGCCCCCGGCACCCCGTCTCTGCCAGCGTTTACATGGCGGTTTCCGCCATGTAAACGCCGGCGGAGAGAGGGGTTGTAATTTCCAGGCTACCCTGGCGGATTGGGACTGCTGGCACCGCCAGGCCATCTTGTAGCCGAAAGGTGGCGGTGCCGGCGGTCCGACCGTGGGACTTTTGCCACAGTCGTAATGTCTTGGTCAGACTGCCGCTTTGGCGGCTGCCCAACCGTGACCCTGGAGGTCTGGTGACCACCAGGGTCATAATGAGGCCCTCAGTGTTGTTTTGCAGAATTCTGTTTTGCCAGCATTCCCACAGTTAATGAAACTGTGTTCTTGGTGTATATCAGCACTGGACATTTTCAAAACTTTTCTACTGTTTTGTTCAATGAAAGAAATAGTGTGTATCTGACGTTTGTTTAAAAGAAGCGTTATTTGTTTATCCCCATCATGCTGCTTTTAAAGTAACTTCACTTACACAATTTCAAACATGAAACTAGAGAATGGGAAAGTTCTGAAAAATTCCACAATCGACACAAACTGTAAAATAGTGTTGACATGCATCAGACATGCAGATTAATTACAAGTAGAAATGCTGGAAAGATAGCTCGGTGAAATATACACTAGCCCTAACATGCTTGTGAGCCCTCCAAGTCCTAAACTGCAATCTCAGTGTACCACCTCAGCCTCCCATCCTCCTGAAGTTTATAAATTGACTCCCTATATATTTGGAAACCACGTCATCTAGTTTGTATAGAGTTAGAGATGGCAACATTGCAGTACTCAGCTCTGTACAAAAACAAGATTTTTTATTGTCAGAAGAAAATATCCTTAGTACAATTTGCACATATGCCAGAGGGTTATAGGCTCACTGACAGTGCCCATCACTTTGTAAAGCATTGGCCATGAAATAATGTTGGTAATTTGTGGGATATTGTGCGCTTCTATGTCTGCAATGGTAATACATGGACACGCGAGGTAGACGAATCTTTACATACGTGGCAGTAGTGAATGCTGGTAAAGTTTAATCAAAAATAAAAAGCTTGTGTTTCAGAACAAATTTGTATTTTGTTTTATGAAAGAAATCCCCTTGAGATTTTCAGAATTGAATTTATTATTCTAAAATTAATTATAAGGATTGTATTAAGTAGCAATATTCATGTATTTCCATAAACTGAAAAACGTATGTCTGGGAAAAAAAAATAACAATTACATAACTATATCTCATAATAGCGTTTGTTTGACGATCACTATTGCCGTCTGCAGCTCTAGTCTCTGTGGGCCGAGAAATGTGATTTTTTTTTTCTACATTACACCCTCAAAGCATATTTTGAGTCATAAAATGTGACTCGGAGGAGCAGTCAGGAAGTAAAATGCAGAAGTAAAGAAAGATGCTAAGACAATGGTTAGCCATGTGAAAGTCAATTTCTTAAACTGGCTGTATTAAATATGACATTTTACCTCAGAGAATGTGTGTTAAAACCTGTATCACTGTGCCCCAAATGTTTTGGGCAAGTAAACCCCGAACACAACTATGGTGGGCCAATCACACCAATTGCTTGTTACCCTGAAACTGCTGAACTATTTTGGGAGTCTAGCTTTGTTGCACATATTTGTAAGACATGTTCACTATGTTCACTCCATCCAATTCAGGGTCAATATTTATCTCCCATAACTAGCCACCGTTACTGGGAGGTGACCTTCCTGCTACACTGGAAAATATACTGTTCACATGCAGAGCTCCCTTAGATCTGTAGTGTAGGGCTTGTTTAAGAATATTTACCAGTGCTGCCTTTGGTGTCCAACACCAACATGCCTGTATTTCCTAGAGGCTGCATTGTGATCCGGTCAAATCATGATGTTATGTGTATCATGCAAGCTAGTCGCGTGCCTGCATATTTGGTAACTTTTAGTTTGAAAAAGATGAACAAATGACAGGCTAAGCCTGAATGCCAAGGAAAGAATGTGTGCAATCATGCTCCTGCTTGACTCTGCCTATGCAGACTGTTATCATCAAAGACTACTTAAGAGGCCAACACCGCCAAATTGACCTGTATCACCGGGCCCTGTTGCCGACAGCCACCATAATGCCTGAGCAGAGTCTATATGCTCTGTTCCATTACTGCAGCAAGTCGAGTCCATCACTGACAACAAAAATCCTTCCTACTCTGCCTGTGAGCTGTCTAGGCCACCAGCAGAACAGGAGATACACAAGGGTCTGCAGTCAGGCAACTCACCCATCTTGACCATGATCTCACCTGGCAAAAGTGTGTCCACTCCCAAAACCTGACTACTGTGCTGGCCACTGAGTCAATACATCTGAGACTGGAGCTGGATGAACACCACTCACCAAGTTGTCTAGTCCAGGTCAAGGACCACCTTGTCATGAGTGAAATTATGTAGTAACTGCTGCCCACAACCAGCTGAGGTGTGAGTGGAGAAAAAATGCTTATGAAGTAATGCCTGACGAGTTTCCTACTTCTACTCTAGGTCAGTTTGTGTTAAATTATGATCAGTTTTATCCTCCACATAATGCCTCTCTTGAATCTTCCTTTGATTGAACCTGCTAATAAGCATTGCAAATTAGCCTTAAATGCATTGTTTTTATGTGTCACATAGGACTGACTTTATACACTGGCAGCACTAAAATACATTTTTGTGGGGTGGGGCACAATATTAATCAACAGAATTTAGCATAGATCAAGAAAGAGAATGGTAGAAATGGGAGAATGAAAAAGGAAGACAAATATAGGAATACAAGACAAAAAGGAAGGCAGTAATCAAGGAACCTGCAGCACTGAGATAGGGAGTCGTGAGGTATACGATGATGGAGGAAGAGGCAAGAGTTTAAATAATGACTTGGCAACTTTGGCATTCAGCAGCCTCAGCTTTCAGCAGCACAGATGGTTAGATTCTAAGGAAACCTTGGCCCCTACCCTTATGTTGTTAACAAATTAAACACAGCTGATAAGGAAAACTAATTGAAACCCTTTCACAAAATGTGTTCAGTCTCATACAAGGAGACCTCACTCTTAATAAATCCATTCTGAGTTTTAGTGCTGTTCTTAGATCTCGTTGGGGGAGAGGTCTTAGTGCATGGCCTTGTAGCACTGTCATTTGCCCTGTTTGCCTTACACACCATTCTGCTGTGGAGCACTAACAACAGTATATTGAAAGGACAATGCTAGAAAATGTACCATTTAGCTCCATTTATTAACACTTGTTTATTAACTGTGTTTCATGGTGGGACTCAAATAACCGGTAGGCATTTCCTGAGGATCTAAGCTCACTTTCTATGTCACCAAAACCAGGCAAATGTGATAAAACATCTAAACGTGTGTACCATTTAATGTCATTAGGTACAGGGGTTTCCTCAGTGTTTTTCTCTGTTTCAGCCGTCCTGCCTTAGAAGGGCATTACTGCTTTTGGTACATATAAGATTCTCTGTTTCTTTGTCCTGTAAATTTGGGCAGGTGCTTTTAACCAATTGGCGAGAGACACAGTGAAACAAGCGTAAGTCAAATAATAGAGACAACAGGTGACATTGAACTTGAAAAGTGCTTCAGAGCTGCTGAACATAAGGAAAGGAAGGCTATGTATTAAGAAGAGAATAAAATAGGGAGAAACAAGTGAAGACAAGATAGATTTAAAGTCGCGGATAGAGAGTGACATTAGTTCACTGGTCAATAGGGACAGTGCTCGTGCCATGTTGTTGTAGTTAATCATATTATATTTAAGCAGGCAATCTTCTGACTTTACTATGTTTCGTGTAACAAGGTATTTCTAGAGGCAAGGAGGGTCTGCTAAGGTCTATCATGTGTTGAAATCCCTAGCCGGGCTAATTCAGCCTTTTATTCCTTCTCATACCAATAGATTGGCTACCATTAATGTGAATAAAAATAATGTCTGTCATTTGCAATCAGTTGGCACTGCAGAATTGTTATTTGAAAAGTTATTTGAAAAGTAAGGTATTATTACGAACAATTATTACCATGCTTGCTAACTCTTTCAGCTTAGTTCATCCTCAAAAGGGCTTGCCAGACAGGTAACCCAGTACTCTGATACATCCAGAGCAGGGACATGTATTTAACCATTGGATCACAGACTCAAATTTCATGGTTCACCCAGCCATTTATCCTTTCCATGTCAAGAAAAAAGAATGAGTAACAATACATAGTTGCCATCATTGCCAATAAACTACACCATGGGCAGTGATGAAGCGTTTAAAAAAATAAACATGTTATTCTCTTAAATATTTCTCTCTGCTCCATCCTGATTTACATTTCTAGTGTGACAGATAAGGCATAGCCTACAAAAAGAGAAATTATGTGATTCAAGCCATGTGGCGATAGGCTGTATTACAGTCATTTGAGCTGTCAGTCGCAATTGATAACGCGTCCCGCCCTAGGTAATTTACTTAGTCTGGGTCTCGTTTTAGGCCAATGAACCTTTTGACCCTGATTGGGGACACCTTAAGACGAGATAACTAATCAGCATATCAATCGATAGGTCAATAGTCTCATCAATATTCACAACAGCAAATGAATCAAATTAGTTATTGACATTAATAAGAATTAAAACTCACCATGACCTTCAGCCATGAATAACCACACCAAATGTAGTAATAGTTATGATATTTATTCCCTATTAGTTACACTCTGCCAGCAAGTTTATTAGTCTCAAAACCAGAAAACACATCAATAATGTCACAATATGGCAATTTGAGTAAGATTTAAGCAAAGCAAAAGTTATAAACATTAGAACAAAACACGGTGTCAACATGGATCTATTTAGCAGAGTATCATTAGTGCATTTATTCAACACAGCAAAGATTCAGTCATTTTGTCTGTTTGCACCCAATATTCGTGAACTCCTTGACTACCTCGAATTAGCATCAGCATGTTGGGCTTCATGCAAAACAATTTAGTAACACAAATTTGGGAACATCTAACTATGGTCTCTGTCAAAAGCAGTTGGTACCTAGAAAGGAAAGGCAAGCAGACAATTACAGTTTCATTATCATATAGTTACCCTCCGTAATGGGTCAGCATACAGAGTCAGTCTTCGTCCTCAGGACACTAGTCGATCTGCCATCAGCCAGGATAGAACAGCAAAGTCTCAGAAACTCGGGCAGAAAGTTCTTCCCTCTTAAGGAGGAGAAGAAATAGATATCGGGCAAGACAAGGTGAGGATGGTTTGAAGAATCAAAACATCAAAGGTAAAGACGGAATGCCAGAGTAACAACAGGGTTGTCCCTCTAATGGTTGATGTCTCCTTGTGACACAACGTTAAATTGAATTTGCCAGACAAGTCTCTAATCTCCCATTGGTCAGTATTTGGTGCACAACTATCTCTGTCCAATGGTTGAGTGGTCACCTTACTAGAATTTTCACCTAAGACAGTTCTCATACAGTTCATTGGCCCCTGTGATTTACGTCTTCATCGGGTGAGATGGCAGGTAGGAAAAGTTACACGCACGGCTTCAGTCAGTAGCTCCTTTGTCTTTACCAGTTCAGGCGACCTTGTACCTGTTGCGAATTACACTGTTGCATTAAACAAGAATGTCTCCTTGAGCAAGTCGGGTCTCATGAGAAAGAATTTACTGTGGCTACACACATCTCTAGCTTCTGGAAAAGTAAATCTTTATGTCCTTCAGGAAGACAGCACAGTGCACGTTAGAAAAACACATTTAATACGACACCAGGCAGCTAGGCCCAGACTCTTGCTAACTAAGGCCTAGCAGTTCATGTTAATTTGTGATTATAAAACTACACTCCAATACAGTATAACTGTGACATATGGTCTGCCAGGCAGTGGGAGAGAAGAGTAGGAACGTGAACCAGACAGCAGCCACAACAGGACATGGTGGCGGAGTTTATAAACAAAAAGGTTGAATGCTGTTGGTTTGTGTGCTTGCGTATGTGAGATAGAGCAGACGTTTGTGCATCTGTGCTTGCATATGTGTGCATGCTTTAAGAAGATTGTGTAATTTGTCTTCCCAGCCATATGGTTTCACTCCTGTTATAATGGTGACTCTAATACGTTGGTGGTGATTCTTAGCCTATTGTGAGAATCCATAGCATGATGATGCCTACCCATTTTGTTATGCTGACCCTGTCATATTACTGCCTTACTGTGAGCATCTATGGCATGATGACATCCACTTCTGGTATAGAACTGGCCATAGTATAGCAAAGGTAATTTTTGCCATTTTATGGGCACACATGGCAATAGTATAACATGGGCCCTGATATTTTAAATCCATCCTTTGCATGAGATACTGATAAATGGGCAGGTTAGGTATTATCTGTTAGAACCAAAGGCCTTAGGGTGGTCTTCCCCTAAACTTTTTGCCTGTTTGCCTCACATTTTTGCTGATTTAGTTTTGTTGGCTTTAGGACTCTGGGCAATTTACTACCACTAACCAGTGCTAAAGTGCACGTGCTGTCTCCCTAAAACATGGTCTAATTGACGTATCCACAATTGAAACATTTAATTTACTTATAGGTCCCTAGTACAGTGCACTACATGTGCCCAGAGCCAGCAAATTAAATGCTATTAGTCGGACTGCGGCAACACAAAAGGATAATGGACGGAGTGCTGAAACTATTCAAACACTCACCCCCAGTCACAGATCTGGCTTTAATCCATCATACGGTTTGTGACAAACAACTCACCCTATTGATCTCCTGCCAGGAAATTTCACCAAGATATTCTTGGATAGATATAGCTGCTGCTCTTTTTTTTTTTTTACCCTTGCATACAAAGTTTGACATGGAAGTACTTACAGAAATGAACTGTTAAATATGACCCAAGACAACTCAAAAGCTTCTTCCAAATAATGCTGGGTTATTAGGAAAACATTCTAGTTGAACTGCACATGGTGACAATGTAAGACACTGATCACCACGGCATGCTCCGGCAGCTCAGACAGGCAATATTTAATTTCATAAGTGAGCGTAGTCTCTAGACAGTTGAAGTATTAAATATAGCATAACACTTTTCAGGCATCCAAATAACCTGCCAGGTTTGTCATTTGCTATCTAGTCTGGGCTTTTTTTTCATGTCCCCACCACATTACACGCTGAACACTAATTTGTTTTTTACTTTTACACATTGAAATTTGGTTCTGAAGAGTTAAATATTGCCCCACTGCTGTCGAAAGTAAAAACTAATCTAGATAGAATACACCACCTAAATCTTTCTCTTTTAGGTTGCTTTAGTGTATTAAAAGAATAATATTTTGCCCAAAGTATTGTATCTTTTTTGGTCTATCCCTTTAGAGATCACTAAAGGAGGTTTGACTAAGCTAGTGGAAATCAGCAGAAACTTTCTGTTGGGTTATACTAAACCCAGGAGTACCTGGAAATATATGACCCTCCCAAGAGCTTGGGGTGGCTGGACGGCACATCATTTCACTCTAAATTAATTACTATGCATGCTTCCTACAATCTACAACACATGAGTATACTGATTACAGGAGAGACAGAGGGAATACATCAAGCTGAGTCCCCTTCAAACTATGAAATGATTCTCAGCTCCAGGGCTAAAGGATACCTGCTGAGCAATATAGAACCTGGATATTTTAAAAAGACAAGATTAAAGGATCTTAAGGCTGCATATAAGATATGAGTGCAAGTTAAATGCTCATTGGACATTAGGAGGATTCACTTTTATACCCCCTTGTCTGCTTTGTCTCTTCTTCAATCCATCTTTCAAGGTTCTATCATGGAAAAGTCGAGGCAACAACGGATAACCATGATTGGTGATTTATATGTTCACACACAACTTTGCTCCTTCATGAAACTTCAGGGACTTTATGATCTGCCCAGACAGGATTTTTAAAAGTTTTTGAAGCTGCTGGATTTTCTCTATCGCAGGAAGAATGAACTGCCCTGTGTGAAAAAGATATGCATAGTAGAAGCAATAAGGCATAAGGATAGGGTCTTTGTATATTCAAAAGATATCCAAAAAGGTGATCCTTTAGTCCAGAATGAGAACTGGGGCATCCCTCTTGGTAACAAAGGGCAATGGCTAGAGGAGGCACTTGATATTGCAGAGAAGGCTTTTCTTACAGCAAGCCTGAAAAGCCAGCATTTCAAGGCAGATTTTAATTTATACTATTCACCCTAAAGTGGGGCAGATCTGATGGGAAATGTATTCACTGTGGTGGAGGAGAAGCCAAGATGTTGTACCAAGCTGAAGCCTTTAATAGATTGAGCAGTTTCTCAGCCATATTATCAAGGAATAGATCTGTTTTACAGCAGCACTGATGTTACTGGGGGTGCCAGATCTAGCTGAAGGAAATGCAGCAGAGAGAAAGTTATCTGACATTTCTTGTTACAGCAGTAGCCCAGCATTGCATTGCTTCAGAATGGTTTAAAAAAGAGGCCTCAACTTTTGAAATTTTGAGGGAAAGATTTTTTGGCTATTTACAGTATGGAATTGAGTCTCTATAGGCTCAAAGGATATAAGAAGATTCACTGGGGGAGAGGCTCTGGTCATCTTTGACCAACTGGTTGGTGAACAATGATCCAGGGTCAGTGAAACAGGATGTAGAAGTCGGGTATTGAAAGCTTATGTTAGATATATTTAGCCCCAGATTGATGTTGGCCTCTCTCTCCTCGTATTAAAGTATCAGACACAGAGAGGTGTAACCCCATCGGGTCTCTCTCTTCTCTTTTTGTTATACTCAGAATTCACAGTGATATTAACTGGAGTTTTTTTCCTGCAAACTATGGGCCAGATTACGACCTTGGTGGATGGGATACTCTGTTACAACATGACGGATATCCTGCCCGCTGTTTTACAAGTTCCATAGGATATAATGGAACTTGTAATTCAGCGGATGAGATATCCGTCACGTTTGTGACAGAGTACCCCATCCGCCAAGGTCATAATCAAGCCCTATGCTGCCACTGTCTCTGCTCAGCTCCCGAAAGCTTGTACTTTGTGCAGGATGCTTTTACTAAGTTCGTTATTGTTGGGGGCGTGGAGGCAGTGGGCTATGTACAGTGGATATCTATACTTATATTCTATGGAAAACATTTTAAGCATATTAGGGGATTTCTTATGCTACTTAGAACAATGATTAACTGTGTTTTTTCTAATGATTTGTCGGTCTTGCCGTATGTGTCAGCAATAAGAAAATTAACTTTAAAAAAAAGAAAGTAACAGTACTGGTTTAAGGACTAGAGTGGCGGATCTTGAAGCAGGAGAACCAGGTTTGAGTGTCAGAGAAGCTCAAAATCATGTAGATCTTAACAAATTAATTATTCCCTCCATGCCTGGGTATGCATCCTATTTTAATCTATCTGTTGCGTGAAGATGAAAAAAAACCAAGCATGTTTGAAATTTAATGCAGCCACAGTGAGATTAGGTAAAGGGCGGAAGACAAAGAAAGCAAGCGTTGTGAAGGCAAAACATAAAGAAAAGAGTCCCACAGAAGCAGATGAAAACAGTACTTGGGCCTTGGGACAATGATGAGAGAAAAAACACAAACAAGCATTGGTAAATGGAGGAAATAGTATGCAACAACCAAAAGAAACTGATGAAAAGTAAGTGGCAAGCACAGGAACCACTGGAAAGCAAGGGTGGAATGCAGGCCCCTTATAAGGTTTATATTAAATACAATAGATTTCATAAGCAAAGTGCAAGCTCTGTGCAAGCGAAACCTAAAAAAGTGACTAAGAGGGACCCCACAATGGCACAAAAGAATTTTTTGTTTACATTTCACCAAAGATCACGGAGGATCAAGCAAACATTTCAAGAAAAAACAAGCACGGGTGTCAAAGCAATGTTCCTCGAAGCTTGTACACTGATAGAATGTTCCACCTCCAGGCACCACCAAATCTGAATGTCATTTTGACATTATTTGAGTGGCCAGGCGAGGGAATGGTGTTGGGAAAGGAATGAGAGGGAGACCTATGAAAGGAAATATTGAACACATAAAAGAACAAGCACCTCACTTGCCACTTTCAAAATGCAATAATGTTGATAGAGTTTTGATTCTCTGCTTTTTAGACCAAACCTTGTGAGAGAAGGGTGCTTTTTAATAACAAACTAATTCCTTGCATGAGTATGTCTTGTTGTCCATCAAATGAACACAACCACGTCTAATACTTCCAAGTTGGGCCACGGGTGTCAAGATGGCGGTCGCACTTTAAGAGTGCTCCGGACCCCTCCATAATCCGCCCCGAATTGGCCCACCGTTCCTGTGTCCACTGACTTCTTAACTGGCCCCTGCATGTGGGGGGGCCCACTGGAGCAGGGGAGGGACTTGTGCCGTCGGCTGGGGCACGATGGAGGCTGAGGTGAGGTCCGACCGAGAAGAGCCAGCGATGGCGGCATACTCCTGGGCCGACTGGAGGAGGTGGAGTCCCGGCAGGGCCGCTGTGGCCGTCGGGAGCGGCAGGCAGCGGGAGGAGTGGCGTCCCGTGAGGAAAGGGGCACCGCCGGCCCCATAAACTGATCTGCCCGCTTTCGCGTCGAAGATGGTCAAGGCGGCCCTGGCCCCATCGGCGGGGGATTGAGTCCAGTGCTGTGGCCCGGGGGAGCACATAGGCGGAGGAAAGACCTGTGGCGCGCGGACCGACCGGGCCCCAACGTCTGAGTGGGCCCGCACCCCAAGACATGCCCAGAAGATCTCCCCGTCGACCGGAGGAGCAGCGGTGAGTCCGGCTGGTGCCGGTAGTCGGCTAGAGGGCCCACGGTGCACAGGAGGAGAGGTGCTGAGAGGTTACGAGGGGCCAAGAGACTGGGGGCTGGGGAGCCCCACCTGAACGACATTGGGGCCCCCACTGAGTATGTGGTGAGCTGGGAGTGCATCCTGGGGCCAAGAACTGATACATGTGGGCCCTCGGGGGAGACGCGGCCTAGAGCAGATTAACTTACCCCTGGATGGGAATGAGGAACAGCGAGCAGCCGAGGGGGAGCAACCAGATCTGCCACAGCCTGCCCTGAAGATGAGACACGGGTCGTCGAGTGGTGCGGAGAGGAGCAGAAAGCCCCGGATGAGGTGAAAACGAGCCCAGGCAGAGGGTGGCAGCGGCAAAGTAGAACACCAAGGTGGGGACGCCAAGGAACAGGAATCAAGGAGGTGGGCTGATGGTCCAGAGGCGATCCGATCTTGGACCAAGACACAGAGCAGTGAAGGACATGGGGAGAGACAAAACAAGTAAGCAGCCACCCGCGTCGCAGCAGCGCATTGACCAGTTTGCCAGACAGTCTACCTCACGTGTGGTGGGTGACCCGGTGCCGGAGAGGGTCGGAGAGGCGCAAGAAGACGTGGGCCTGCTGCAACAAGATCTGCGGACAGCAGGGGGGCGAATTACGGAAGTTGAAAGCCGAGTCTCCCAGGCAGAAGATGAACTGGCGGACCTCAAGGCCAAGGTCACCCAGCTACAGACCCATACAGGGGAACTCCACCATAGGTCAGAAGATGCTGAAAATCGCTCCAGACTTAACAACTTGCGCTTTGTGGGTTTCACAGAGGACGCAGAAAAGAACTGCGCAATAGATTTCCTGGAGAATTAAATCAAATCGTGGGTCCGGATCAAAGACTATCCTTGGTTTGCTATTGAATGAGCTCACAAGGCCCTGATGCCCCGGCCCCCTCCTGGGGGCCTTTGGCGGCTGATGATCGCAAGATTCCTCAATTTCAAGGATAGAGACGTAATCCTTAGAGAAGCAAGGGCTCAGCCAGACCTCCGCTGGGAGAATCATAAGATCCTTATCTTCCCAGATCACACCCGCGAGGTGCAAGCCAGGCGTCGTTCATATGAAGGGATTAAACACAAGCTTAGAGCAATGCAATTGACTTATATGCTCCTCTTCCCTGCATGCCTTAAGGTCCTCATGGACGGGAAAGCTTTCTTTTTTGACTCGCAGGAGAATGCATGGGACTGGCTTACAGAGGAACACCGGGTGACCCGGAGAGGCCCCCCCGACCGGGAGTTGGCCGACCTGTGTTAGACTTCGGCAGCCCCCCGGGAACAGGGTGCAGGTGCACCCGATCCCGCCAGAGAAGGCGGAGTGGCCAGGGCAATACATCTGAGACAGAGAGACGATTGAGTCCAAGCCCCACCAGGGGCGAAAGTGCATCGGGAGGCCCGGGTGGGGGGGGGGGCTGGCTCCAGCCCTGGAGGGAGAGAGTCTTAGTCAGTCCCCCCTGCTCACCTGAACCTGACCCAAGGTCACACTGTGTTGTGGAGAGGCCGTGATAGCGACACACTTCCTGGCACTGGGAGCGGAGTGGCGGTGAGCCGCATTGCAGAACTCCGACTCAGTGGAGGGGTCCACCACTCCAATCTTGTAGTTGACACTTTGTTGGCACAGTTTAGGGCAACAGATGCTTCTGGGTTGGAAGTATGGGGTGGGGGGCAGTTAGGGGGTCAAGTGGGTACACTTAGTAATAGTTGTTCAATGTGGGGTTCATGTTGCGTTTCTTTGCCCTTGCTTAGTTGGTCGTGGTGGGACGCTCAAACAGGCACAC
Source organism: Pleurodeles waltl (assembly GCF_031143425.1). Taxonomy (NCBI): domain Eukaryota; kingdom Metazoa; phylum Chordata; class Amphibia; order Caudata; family Salamandridae; genus Pleurodeles; species Pleurodeles waltl. Next base: position 886,509,377 of record NC_090450.1, read on the forward strand.
TTCCCATAACACTATTGTTTCCCTGCACAAACCAGAACTAGCTTACCGGGTCCTCTCCTGGAACATAAACGGGCTCCTTGACAAAATTAAGTGATCCGCAGTATTCTCCTTCATCCGTCGTTTTACCCCGTCCGTAGTCTTGCTCCAGGAGACGCACTTGCTAGGCACTAGGTGCCCCATGCTTATGAGGGGGGGGGGCTAAGATAGAGTTTACCACGCAGGATTTTCTAGAGGTTCTAGGGTCGCAGCTGTCTTGCTACACCGCTCTCTGCTCATGGTGGTGACAGTAGCCTGATCTGATCCACAGGGCCGTTGTGTGGCAGTCTCTGGACTGCTCGGAGGAAACCCAATCAATATACTCAGTATCTATGCCCCTCGGGCACACAGGGGTGTCTCCTTGCAATACTTAGGGATGTGGTGGCTGGACTCCCCCCGTGACTCACCATATTGGGGGGGATTTAAATTCTGTACTTTCTCCAGAGATGGATGCTGCTGGACCCACGTCTTCAGGCTGAACCTGCGGAGCGGTCGGGCTGCATAAGTGGATGGAGAGCCTCAGTCTATGTGATGCATGACGGACTTGGTGCCCCCACCGGCGGCAGTACACTCACACATCGGCAGCGCATCACACACATGCCAGGATAGATCTCTTCTTTCTGCCAGCCCTTGATATTCCCCGAGTCACGGGAGTGGAGATACTTCCCCAGGAGGTCTCAGACCACGTGCTGTTGCTTCTTCGTCTGGACGACATTGATGCGACTAGGCGACCGATATGGCGGCTTAACGCCTGGTACTTGCAGGATAGTGACCATGTCCAGGCCCTCAGAGAGCCCCTCTTGGACTACTTTGCCTTTGATCTCGGGTCCGTATCCTCACCGGGTATGATTTTGGCTGCCTGTAAAGTCACTCTCAGGGGCCATGCTAGGCACCTCCTCCGGGTGCGGGAGCGCGCATGCCTTCAGAAAGTGTAGGCACTCGAGGCTAGAGCGGTGCGTTTGGAGGGCCTGCTCTCCGACTCCACGTACACACCGGTTACGCGGCAATTAACACTAGTTAGGGAGGAGATTCGTTACACTACTCTGGAGGCGGCGAAGCACATGTGGTGAGCCTCCATGGCCCACGTGTATGGTTGGTGAGACAAAAATGGCAAGCTCTTACACTGGCTTACGACTGGACCGATGGCAAACAGAGTTGTGCCAGAGGTCATCGATGAGAAGGGCGCCATTTCCCGGACACCATATGAAATAGCGCAGAGCTTCGCCACCTACTATAGGATGCTCTATGAACAGTGACCTAGGCCCCAAGTCGAAAGAGAAGCCCCCCTGCTGGACTAGCCTATAGGGCTGCGGGCAAGACACCCGGTTTCACTGCAGAGTTCTATACCAAGTTTTGCAATGTCCTCACTCCCCACCTGCTCACTATGTTTGAGGAGGCCGAGGGTAGAGGGAGTCTACCACCTGGTCTGGACGTGGCCACTGTTGTGGTGATCCCGAAGACTAACCCCCCTTTGCGCTGCTATGCAGCATACCTCCCCATTTCACTGCTTAACACAGAACTCAAGGTACTATCCACAGTCCTCGCCACAAGATTGAAAAGGGTGCTGCCCACATTGATCCAACCGGACCAATGTGGCTTTATGCCGACTAGGACTACCAGACATTGTATTCGGCGACCACATGTGGCCTTGGCCAACCGGAACCTTTTGACCTCTCCACTAGCACTTCTCCTTCTTGATTTTGAGAAGGCCTTCGATACGGTGGACTGGTCCTACCTTCAGCGAGAACAGTTGAAAACTGGACTCGGGCGGCGATTCCGAGCACTAATCGGACTCTGATATTCTAACCCAGCAGCCCGAGTGCAAGTGAACGGGGCGATGTCTGACCAATTTCCTATTCGCCGGGGTATGTGCCAGGGATGCCGCCTGTCCCCACTGCTGTTCACCCTGACAATGGAGCTGCTCGCGAAGCTAATCAGGGAAGGCCCCTTGGTTGATGGCTGGTCATGGCCTACTGGCAAGGAAGACCGTATTGCATCATACACGGATGATGTACTCTTGTTCCTAGCAAACCCAGTTAGTAGTGGCCCTAGAGCAGTGGTCTTCAAAGTGTGGGTCGCGACCCCCACGGGGGTCGTGAAGCCAATCAAAGGGGGTCGCGCATCCCGCACTTCTGCTGCCTGGAACTGCCTTGAACTGGAATCCAAAATGTTTGCTCTTCGTTTTGGATTCCAGAGAATGGCATTTCATTCTGCATTCTCTCTGATTGGAGGACGTTGGAAAATAATGAAACGTCATTGACAACTGTCCTCCAATCAGAGAGAATGCAGAATGAAAACAAGGAAATGCCGGGAACTGGGGCCATAAATACGAAGCTGTGCAATGCTTTGTAGAGGAGACATTTATTTTCCCCCCTGCCTTGCACTCCGTCCTGCTGCCTTTCCTGGACTTCATCCCTGCAGAACTGGTAAGTAGCACATCTCTCCTTCACGATCTGCTGAAAACCAAATCGGCGTTATTCTATGAGATTTCATAATTTGAAGCAGGAGAGGTGTGAAAGCCCTGCTTCGATTCTTTCAGCATGGACACACTTTTAAAAACTTTACAGAGACCGGTATTTACAAACAGTATTAATCAGTTCATTTGTATGGATGACACTTTCATAGCAATGTAAATATTAGTAATGTATTTCCCTTTAATAAAAAGATTAGGGCCCATATTTATACTTTTTTAGCGCCGCATTTGCGTAGTTTTTTTATGCAAAATAGGCGCAAACTTACAAAATACAATTGTATTTTGTAAGTTTGCGCTGCTTTTGCGTCAAAAAATGACACAAATGCGGCGCTAAAAAAGTATAAATATGGGCCTAGGTTCGATCTGATGTGTGCTGCTTCTATCGGGAGTGACAGTCATTCCAAATGTGTAGAGATGGCCTAAGGCTGTCAAGCAGAAACAAGTTTATCATATTGTAAGTGGCCAATAACTAACTGTTAGCCTGCCGAGTCTGAGTATGCCTGTTCCAATTGAAAGAAGCAGCAGTTTAACAAAGGCGTCCTAGAAAACACAAACAGGTAGCATCTTACTTGTAACTGCATTTTGTTTTTGCTTTCAGTTGTACATATGTTCGTTTTTCCTTTCCCAACTGATTTGTCTCATAATAAGGCATAGATGAGTCATAGGACTGCACTCAAGAGTCTTCCAAGTGTCGATGCAGGTGTCTATCTGCCCCTTCTGTGTACATTTGCCGTCTCTCCGTTTTATCTCCCTGCCTCGGTTTGGGAGTCAGATGTGGCTTTCACAAGGTAACCACAGAACTGACAGCGCCTAATAAATCATGTGTAACGCTGTGCTGAAAACCAGGGGACAGCTTGTACATTGACAAATATTGCTGACAGCCTGAGTCCTCACCTGGTTGTTGGGAGGAGGGGGTATTCCAAGAAAGGGAAATACATACTGAGAAAGTGAAATCTCTAGGAGTTCTTAAAAAAGAAGAGAGGCTTGGCAACTATCCCAACCAATAAAATTGCACATGCAGAGTGGCAAGAGAGGAAACAAATCTAGTCAGATTGGCACAGATGTACTATTTACAATTTGTGGGCAGTATATTTTCAATCAGAAAAAAAAAACAGTAGCAGATTGCTGGTTCTTTGGATGTTTGGGGCAAGGTATATTTGCTATTTTTAGGATTGTAGGATGCTGACCTTTAGATAGGAGCAAAACTTTGGGTTGTTATGTGCAGGTGTTGGGTTTTGGTTACGGATTGTGAATACCAGGGTGTTAGGGTGCTGGTTGACATTTTGTTATGTGTTGGTTGTTGCATTGATATTTGCTGCTTTATGTGTGCTGATGCTGACAACTGCATTCTTCTTTATTGAATGTGCTAATTTGTTTTTTGCAGAGTTCATAGGTGATGGTTTTTTAGGTCACTAGGTGCAGACCCTTGCATTGTTTGGTGCCATATTATGATGTATAATGTGAAAACATCCATACGCACATGTAGTAAACCATCTGGAGTAATGGGTTCAAGGCAAGACTCTGGCTGTATTTTTTAGTAACTTTTGAACAGCTTGTCCAGGGGCATGAGGATGCATTTTTTGTTAACATTTGCAGATTATCCAGCAGATAATTATTTGTCTTGCAAATGTGTAAAATTCTTAATTATGTGGAAAAGTAGAAAAACAAAATTGCCTAATTCCATTGCCCTGCCTATGGAGGACACAGAGTACCAGCATAGATTGGTAGTTTTCTTTTGGGTTCGCTCTTTACATTCAAAATCTAGACCTCTTGCCCCTGGACATCACATGCATGCAGCTACCCATCCACCTCTGCTCCAGATAACCTGCTTATGCAGTGCTTAATTTGTAAATAAAAACGTGTTGGTGCCCAAAGCACCTCCTCTTCAACATGCGGCTGCTGCAATTTCTGTTTTAATCACGTGGTAGGAACTGACTGTGTTATTTGTGTTTTTAAAGAAAATAAGAAGATTTTTTGAGACATTCTGAGAACTGCAAAGAGTTTTTTGAAAAAAGGCAGCTATTCCGCATGTAGCAGCAAGTCTGAGCTATTCAGTAATATTGAACTTTGGAATTTTGTACCGTAGGTCAAACATACATTTGCCATGGATCGTTTCCTGCTGCAAAAAGATGGTAGGGCATTCAAACGAAAGGCTGAAACAGACGGTGAGAAAAGACCTGAAAAAATTAGGTCATATGATACCTCCTACCTGAATTTTGGATTCACCTGCATCACCATGCGAAATCAGGCCACAGTGTGTGGTTTGTGGAATGACCTTGGCTAACGAAAGTCTGAAACCAAACAAATTAAAGCGTCACTTGGAAACTACACATGGGTTACTGGTAGGAAAAAATACAGATTTTTTTGCCAGAAAGCTGGAAGACATCATCCACCAAAAAGAAACTGTGAAAAATCTGGTCTCCACGCCAACAAATGCCTTGAAAGCATCTTACCAAGTGGCATACCACATTGCCAAAAACAAAAAGCCTTTTACAGATGGGGAAAAAGTGATTCTTCCAGCAATTCTTGACACGGCCAGGACAATGCTTGGTGAAAAAGCAGCGGAGAAGTTTAAAATGGTACCCATCTCAGACACACCAGTTTGCCGTCGCATCTCTGACATGTCAGAGGACATCAACAGACAACTCATAGCACGCTTGAAATCCAGTTTGTTTGCTTTGCAATTGGATGAAGCAACTGACTTATCCAAGGAAGCTCATTTAATTGCTTATGTCCGATACTGCCACAAAACTGTAATATTGGAAGATTTTTTATTCTGTAAACCAATCAAGGGACATGCAACATCAGCAGCCCTGTTTGATATTCTCAATGACTTCCTGTGCTCCAATGACTTAAATTGGGAGAGCTGTGTTAGGATCTGTACCGATGGTGCTCCTTCCATGTGTGGGGCTAGGGCAGGCCTAAAAGCTAAAGTGCTGAAAGTGGCTCGTCATATTCTATGGACCCACTGTCTGATACACCGGGAAGCCATTGCAGTCTGAAACATGGATAGAGAACTTGGGGAAGTGTTGAATTCTGCTGTGAAAATGGTTAATTTCATAAAGGCACACCCAACTAGAGCTCGTCTGTTTGCAATTGTATGTGCCGAAATGGGAGCCAAACATGATGGTTTGCTTTTCCATACAGAAGTCCGATGGTTTTCCAGAGGGAAGGTTCTGAATCGTATTTTTGAATTAAGAAACGAAGTACGACAGTTCCTTCTGGATGTGGACCCCTACAAAGCAGAACAGCTATGTAATCCCCGTTGGCTTGTGCTTTTAGCATACCTTGCAGACATCTTTGATAAATTAAATTCCTTGAATTTGTCTTTGCAAAGAGCTGAAAGTACGTCTTTCACCATGTACAAAAAAACATCTGCCTTCAAGAAGAAACTGGAGTTGTGGAGAAGACTAATTCAAGATGGCCTGCTTGAGGCATTCCCCTGTTTAGCAGAAGCTCTTGAGGACACAGGATATGAACTTGAAAGTGCCGCTGAGGTCATAATAAATCACTTGACTTCTCTCAGGGACAGTTTAGAAAAGTACTTTCCTGAGGAAACTGATCATGTCAATGACTGGGTCTTTCAACCTTTCCTATTGGGTGCAGGTACTCGTCTTCCAGTGCACCTTCAGGAAGACCTAATTGAGGCCCAGAGTGACCGTATTCTCCAGATGCAGTTCAACAAAATCTCATTGGGAGAATTTTGGCTAGCAATGTCTGAAGAACATTCAGGTTTGTCAAAAATTGCAGTCAAGGTTCTTCTGCCTTTTAGATCATCATATTTATGTGAGATTGTGTTCTCATCATAGGCAGTATTAAAGACGAAGTACCGTTCAAGTCTAGAGGTGGAGCACAACCTGAGGATGGCAGTAGCAAGAATACATCCACAAATTGACCGTCTCTCTGGAGAAAAACAGGCACACCCATCACACTAGTTCAGAAATGTGTTATCATCCAAATAAGTTTTGTTAAATTATGTTTTGATTGATAAAAATAAAGTACCATTGCATATTTTTGGGCACTTCTTTTGGTGTATATTTTTTGTTTGAACTGTGTAGTAAGTCTCTGACTCCAAACCACAGTCACCCACAAATCTTTGATTTGCTAAATACTGTCTACTAATATTCCCGTACCACAAAAATGATTTGACATGGATATTGGGGGCGTTTATACTTGTCGCTGATGAGGAGTATCAAGTTCTAGAAAACATTTTGACAGGAAGGGGTCCTCACACCTGAAAACTTTGACAAGGGGGTCCCGGCATCCAAAAGTTTGAAGACCTCTGCCCTAGAGTGATGCAACTGTTGGATCTGTTCACTGAGGCTTCTGGCTTGAATGTCAATCCCAGTAAGTCTCTTTTGATTCCACTTTACCCGGCCAGAGACTGCTACGACTGGCAGAGCACTATCCCCATCTGGTGCAACAGCTTCAGCTACCTGGGCGTGCAAATAGCACTGTTGCCTGACCTGGCCCCTTAATATTGAACCATTACCCCAGAGAGTCAGGGAAGACCTCCAGAGATGGTGGTCTCTACCCCTCAATGTCCTGGGCAGGATAGCGCTCTACAAGATGATGATACTCCCCTGATTCCTCTATTCGCTCCAAAACTACCCCTACCACATCCCTGGGAGATGGTTCAGAGACATGGAGACCGTTGTGTGGCAGTTCCTGTGATGCAACGCCCACCCCCGTTTGGCGTTTTGTGTTTGCCAGGGCGATGTCTATGAAGGTGACCTGGGGATGTCCAGCCTCTACCTTTACTACCTAGCAATGCACCTGCTAGTAATAAATGACTGGATGGGACGGGGCTGGTCAGACCCCGCTTACCAACTAGAATTCTTGAACTTAGGGTTCCCCGGTTTGATGGGGATGCTATACGGCGAGCCCTTGCCGCGTACACTTCCAGAAGTGATGAGGGTAGTGCTGATGGGGTGGAGAGCCGTGCAGAGAGAGACGGGGTGGTGGAGTTGACTCACAAAACACAACCCGCTGTGGCAGGGAACATGGCTAAAAGATGCCTCGGTGCTGAGGGGTTTTGTAAGTGGGACCTTATTGGTATATCATTGCATGGTGATGTCTGGGCGGATCCCACATGAGGTCCTTTCAGGAGCTTCAACAACAGTTCTCACTTACTCGTTCTCAGTTCCACAAATACCGCCATGCACTGCATGTACATATTCAGACTGGGATGGTCCTCCCATAATTCAGCCCGTTGAGGCCAAGACGCTGATGGGGCACCTAGGTAAAGGGGGAGTGTCACGCATATATTGTACACTGATTACAAACACGACACAGACTCTTGACAAGCTTCATGGGTGGTGAGAGCGATGGACGGGCCCAATGGATGACGACAACTGGAGAGACGCCCTGATGGCTCCAGGAATGTTAGCCATGACCTCCCGTCTCCGAATAGTACAGACTTATTTTCTACACACAGCATATCTCACCCCTTTGAAACTATATAGAACGGGCCTCCGAACTCAGGCTGACTGTCCACGATGTGCGGGCCCGGACGCAGACTTCTTTCATATGGTGTGGACTTGCCTGCACATTGTGTCCTATTGACAGGCGATAGTAGCAGAAATAGCCAGGGTCTTGCAGACGGAGGTGGAGATTGCCCTGGTGCGAATCCTTTTGGGAGTCCTTGAAGGGGTAGGTTCCAATAGAGCAGATCGGACCTTTGTCAGAATAGCCTGTCTAGTGGCCAAGAGGGACATCGAAGCGCACTGGAAATCAGAGACAGCTCTGGCGGTAGCGAAGTGGCGAAGAGGAGTTGACTGGTGCACGCAGCAGGAATAGCTTGTATAGGAGTCAAGGGGCTGTCCCAATAAACATGATAAGGTGTGGGGGAAATGGATGGGGACCTGGGGAGAAGAAACCGCGGGAATAGGGTAATATCTACTTATTAAGTGCAGGGCCCTAATCCTTGATGACACTTCTTGACCATATGTTTCTGTTTTATTCTTCAAACTGGTGTAATGCTTGGTTTGCGCACTGCCACTGTGACCTGTTGGGCTTGTTGGTGTTACTATATAAACTCAATAAAATAAATTATAAAAAAAATATACTTCCAAGTTAGAAATATACTCTTTAGTCTCAATTCCGAAATGAAACAAAACTAGCAAACGTTCAGAATTAAACATGAACTCTCATATAAGTTGTGTGTTTTAACGTCAAACACCAAATGCATACCGAATTCTTCAGCCATGCGCTCCCACAACAAACATCAAATGCACACTGAATTCCTCAGCTGTGCACTACCACAACAAACATCAAATGAGCACTGAATTCTCCTCTTGGCGTTTATGACTTAAGAAAATCATGTGAAATCTCCACACACAATGCGTGTATACAAAAAGTATACAGAACTCTCAGTTCAAACACTCTTACTGTTCAGAGCACGGCCTGCTTTGAACTGCGCACCCAATCAGGAGTGTGCTTGGAGAGATCAAAGGCAAGATCCTTATCAGCTGAAGAACAGCAGAGTTATCGGAGGGACCGCTCTGATAGCAGCTGAACTGGAACAGCTGAACCGGAGAGGAGGAGAAGTCTGACTCGAGACTTCCATTAAATAGTGAGCATGCAGTCATGGGCGGGGTCTCTTTTTTACACGGGCCCCGCACAAGATGCCCGCCACTGCAATACCTGGGAATTGGAGTTTGCTTCCAATCTTCCATCACATGTGCCCAGTGTGAAATGCTCATGCTGGAAGAGCACATGTGTGGACAACAATTACAATACTAACAACACCACAATGTTGAAGTTCAGATACGACCGATATACTCAAACTGAGTTTATGTGGTAGAAGGAGTCAGTGGGACAACGTAACCAATATTTGGTTATCATAAGGTTGTTATTAATTTTGCCACCCCATTTGCGAGAACAGGATTGTACCTGTAAGTTCATACACTTCCTAAAGCCACTATGTGACATCATGACATTGGGCTCCCGAGCTTCTTTTGAATAGAGCCTCTGGGTGGGCCAGGTCCTGGGGGCATTTTCGAAAAGAAAGGGGGGCCTCATGAGGCCCCCCTTCTTAGCCCCTTCACCTTCTTGGGGCTTTGTTTTTAATAAAGGAGGGGAGATGTGCAGATCCCCCTCCTGGGCTTCAAAGAAGTCCTTGGGACCACCACCTCCCTGGGGCTTTGTTTATAATCAGTAAGTGGAGGGCAACATGGTCCCCTATAATGATATGTGAGTTTTGACCACTGACTTCACGCTGCACTTAGTCTAGCACTACACTGTCACATTAGTGACCACCAGCTTCATTTTACCTATTGACTTTATCCTAGAATTAGACACTGCTATGTTAAAAGCTGCAAGTAGTTTTCACATTGCACAATGTGCACATGTTTTTATTCTTCGTGTTTTTTCCCACCAAGGGCATAGGCTGATAAGAATGTACTCAGATGGCAGGGAACGGACTTGTTTTGAATTGGCACCTTGGGATTGTGGCCACGTCCTGACGTGTTAATTTCATAGCAGGCCTAAAGCATTCAGCATTTTTTGAATAAATAAACTTCTGCAGGGAAAGGGAAGTTCTGGACTTTTCCTTTCTTGTTTGTTCAAAGTATAAGAGCTGGAGACCAAATGGACCGGGGACAGAGAGTGTTTACAGATCTTAGGCACATCCAAGACACTGGAGTGTGCCATCCTTCCCGTGAGGATAATTGATCTCTCTCTCTCCTCAATCGATTCTGGGATCTGATGATCTGATGCTGAATAGAAGGGAGATGAAGCAGTGATGTCCTTTCTCATGGTGATGCATATTTTTGAATTCATTATTTGCTTTGAATTATAATATAGATACATATATTTGCTGTGTATATTGCAGTGGAGAATCATTTGTAGATTCTTTCATTTATTGCTGTGACCATTTTTTAACGTGTGCTTTCAGCATGCTAATCGCCTTTTAAGAAACTTGCGTAGTGAAATAATAAATGTCGTCTTTGGACTAAAAAGCGCATTCCAGAGATTTTTGTCAGTGCATGAGTGTTTCAGCTCAGTCATTAGTGAAGCAAAACATTTTGGGGTAGTCCATCAGTCTAAAAGGAGGTTGAAAGTTGAAAGTGTACGATTTAAAAGTGAAAATATGATTTTATTTGGAGGGTTAAAGGAAGCACCACAAACCTTTTCTGAAAATGCATGTGAAATTAAAAAGCCTTATGATGTCTTGGCAAATGTGTTTTCTTGTTTATCAGGACTTTCTAGGTTTTGGGATGGGTGCTTGGATAAAACAGAATTAATAACTGTACTTATATGCTTCAAAAAGGTGCTTTTTGAATGGAATGATGTCCCATTTGTTCTTGACAGGAAGGTTTGGATACTTTTGTCTGCTTACAAAAACATGCATGAGAAGTGCAAACATTTAGAAGCTGAGAAAAAGAAATTACAGCAACAGCTTGTTGCTATATTGTCTTGTTAGAGTGAGTTATTACAAGATGAGGCTGATATCTACCAAGCTGTCATAGGGACATCTGATTTTTCACATTACAGTAATGAGGAGGTTAAAAAAGGTGGTGGCCAGTGTGAGCTACATGAGCAGAACGTAGTTTGTGCACAGCCAATATTTAGACTAAAAATACAGAGTAGCCCACAGTCTTTGGCAGGAGTTGAAATGCATTCTTTAAAAGATTACACCCATCAAGAAGTTAAGGATGTTAACGGTATACTAACAGAGCTTTTGCAGAGTAAAATGTGTCCAGGACATAAAGTGATGTTGCTAAAGGTAAAACAAAATATTTTGGAGTTTGCTACTTCTAGCACTAAGTAAGAGACACCACGATTCATGAGATTGTTTAATTTTTGGAAACAGCAGGACCCTCCTCTGAGTAAAATCTTAACCCTTTGGTACAAAGTGACAAGAAAAAAACATGAGTTTGAATAGGGTGAAGTGCAGCAGTGTGCTTTTGATTTGGCAAAATAAATAATTCAACAGGCTTTAGACTTGTGGACAGCGCAGGAAGGAGACATTATGCTGCATGTAATTATCCAGGGACATTATGTAGATTGGAGCAGATGGCAAAAGCAGAGAAGAAAAGGAGTGTCCCTGGGGTTTTGGACTAAAACATTATCTGATGGTACTTTGAAAAACTGGAGTGAGCATCTAACTGAAGCCCCCCAGATTCTGAATAATAGACCATTACAAAATGCTGAAACTGCCCTGATGCAAATGTTAACTCTGATACAACCACATTTGGCCACCAACACCATTGTGTACTGGGAAAAAAACCTAGAGCTTCAGCTCCTTACAGAGCCACACCAGAATCTGCAGGTATTGACCTACATGCCTACACAATTGCCCAACTTGTCATAAGTCCAGTGTGTGGAGGATTGGTGAGGAAGGGGACTGCCCCAGCCATTCTGACAGTGCAAGGAAAGGGAGGTTTTGGTTCAACTGACAAAAACCCTAATGCTAAGGTGTGGATGAACTCCCCAAATGGCCCTCCAGAACATGCAGAAAGTATAGCCAAGGGCCCTAATAATGTTCTGATGATCATAAAACAAGGAAAGGAAAAGGGGCACACACTTCAGCTGACAAATGTAATTTGCAAAAAAGATCATACTTGTTTCTTTAACAGATCATACTACGACTTGCCTCTGACCCTGAGCATGCCGTATGGTCTCCCTTTGGGCGTGTGCGGTTGGATGAGACAGCTCCCCCAACCTGAACCTCATTGATCAATTACGTTGTGCAACCCTCCTGCTGGTTTTGAAGGGAAAAACCTATGGATCCATTTGGCGCTAATTGTGCTTCACAGATCAAAGTTCTGAATGGGAATAATGCCGGGTACCATGGATGTTCTATCAACCTGTTTGATTGCAATTCTAATGGAACAAACAACATGGCTTGTTATCATCCGATGACTGCTGCCAGTCACATTAAGCATGTTGAAGTTGCCAGTTGGCTGACTATTCTCGTATGGGAACCTCACTTTTACTTACATTCCAGCAAACCTTACAGGTGGACCGTGTACCTTTACATGATTAGGACTCATGATGTTTCCATCTAACTCTATACCAACTCGTTTTCCTAGAGACACTATTCAATCAGTTATTATCCCTATAATAATTAGTGAAGCAAAACACCACCCAGGTCATAGATGCCCCTAGGGGCCACGACCTCCCCCAGTCAACCCATGCTCAGAGAAGGAGGGAGGACACGTAAATCCCCCTCCTGGGCTAAGAAGCCCCAGGAACCACCACCTACCCGGTGCATTGTTTATAATCAAGGAGGGAGGTGTGCACAGCAGTAGGTGGATTTTGGTATACTAATTAGGAAATAGAATTAAAAACAACATAGAAATGCACTTAAAAAACAAAAGTTGCAGGGATTTTATAAATAGGTTCTGAATTTACTCGCACAAAACCATAGAAATTCATCAGTTATAGTCAGTTTTTTCAAGTAACTATAACTCACACCCAAAGATAACTATAACTCGCTCCCTCCCCATGCACTGCTAATTACCCCAGATAGTACAGCACTAATGGCAACTTTTAAAACTCGGGCCCTAAGGTAACTATAACTTGTGCCCCACCATGCACAGTTTATCTCATCAATAATTTTACTGCAAATGTTACAGTAATATTATCAATGGTGTTTTAAAAGATGTCATGAGTGCTGTAATATTTGGGGTAATTAGCACCTTAGGGCACGAGTTATAGTTACTTGAAATAACTCTAACTATAATTGTCATGATCTGAATGCTTCTTACAGCTGTAATCTGCCAGTCTCGGGGCACCACCTGGTTTCTTACTTGTTCTGGATTGGCCAAGGTAAGGGCGACCTTTTCCAGTAGCACGGTGCTGCTGAAAGTATGACACCAAGCAGGCCGAAACCTCCAGAAGGAGTCCTAGAGGAAAAAACCCAGTCTTGGGAAAAACCTCCTATCGAAAGAAATCCTGAAAAAGATGTAAAAGGAAAAAGAGAAGCACAAGAAAAGTCTGGAACAACAAAACTGCAGGCAAGAAAAAACAGGAGATGTCCAAAATCACAAGATACAGGAGCGAGGAGCACCACCAGGATGGAAGTGTTTGCAACACAAGGAACAGAAGACCAACTGTGCTTATATACTGACAAACAGGAAGTGACATGCAGGAAGTATTAAAGACACCATCTTAGACTGGGAAAAGCCACATTAATGTGAATGGGAAAATAGCCATAGTATAAACGTAGTGAGCAAGGCATTCAGGGAAGGAAACACAGACTCCTGGGAAGAAGAAGATATGGCCATGGAGGAAAAAGGAAAAGGAAGAAAAAAGAAGAAAAGAAGAAAAACAGCAAGGAACAAGTAAGCACAACTATGAGGGCAAAGAGTGGGTGCAGCGCGAACCTGAGCCCAAAGGAAGTCTTCCAGATTGTGCTGCGGCCCCAAAAAGCAGGTTGCAGCCCTAAAAGCAGCCTGCGGCAGAAACGGCTGCCCGAGACGCAGACCATGGATCCGACCAAGGCCTGCAAGTGGGACACAGCTGGTCTCTACGGCGTCACAATAATAGCTGAATTTTTATGGTTTTGCACGTTTAAAATGTGAGACTAACTATAATGTCCTTCTAACCTTTGTTTGTTTAAGTGAGTTTTCATGTTTTAAATTTTTTTTAATTCCCATCTATAATGTCCCTGTAACCTTTCTTTTTTTCAGTGAATTTCTATGTTTTTTAACAGAAAGTAATTTGAATTACTATGGGCCAGATGTATCAAATGATTTTGCACTCGCAAACTGCAAAATCGGCCGTTTGAGAGTGCAAAATCGTGGTCTGCAATGCATCAAAGGCATTCCTAGACCACAAAATGAAAATCGCAAAAATTGCGATTTTCTGCGCTTCGACCTGGATTTTGCGAATCGCAATTTTTGATTCGCAAAATCCGTTTCGCAAGGCAATTCTGCAAAAAATCGCAAATTGTGATTTTTCGCAGAATGGTATTTTGCACATGCAAAATACCATTGTCTGCAACCAGGTGGTAACCTGGTGCAAAATTAAAAAATGCAGTAAAACTGAATTTTCACATTTAATATGTAAAGCACACATGCCCTTTTGGCATGTGTGTTCTTTACATGGAAAAAAAAAATAAAATTGGGGTGCAGGAGAGGGGGCCTTAGGCCCCCAGCACCCTGGCCTTTTGCATTTCCCAAATTGCGATTTCTGTTTCAGAAATCTCAATTTAGGAAATGCAAAAAATTCGCAGCTATGGGACAACAGGCCCATAGCTGCGAATGGGGCCAGTATCGCAATTTGCGATTCGGTAATTGCATTTATGATTTTTAAGAAATCGCAATTACCGAATCGCAAATGTGATACATGGCCCTTTGCGAGTCGGTAATTGCGATTTCTTAAAAATCGCAATTACCGAATCGCAATGGGCTAGATTCATACATCTGGCCCTTAATGTTAATTCAACCACCTCTCATACCCACCTTAAACCCTAAAAACACCTTACCACCCAAAAACCTATATCCACCCTAGACCCTAAAAACACATTAAAACACAAAAACCCATACCCACCCTGAACCCTACAACTTCCCTTGCCACCCAAAAACCCATACCCACCCTAAACCCTAAAATGCCCTTACCGTCCAAAGGCAAATAGCCACCCTAAACCATAAAAATTCCCTTGCTTTGTAAAACCCATACACATCCTAAGCACAAAAAAATCCCTTGCCTATCCAAAAACCATAGCCACCCTAAAATCTAAAATGGCCCTTGACACCCAAAAGCCGATACCCACCCTAAAACCGCCCTGGCCGCCCAAAGACACATATTCACCGTAAACCCTAAAATTGCCCTAGCTTCCTAAAACCAATACTCTTCCTAAGCACAAAAATTTTCCTTGCCTCCAAAAACCCATACCCACCCTAAAAACTAAATTTGCCCTTAGCACCCAAAAACTCGTACCCACTCTAAACCCTAAAATACCCCTTGTCACCCAAAAATTCATACCTACCCTAAACCCTTATATTATACTCACCACTCAAAAACCCATATGAACCCTAAACCCTAAAATTACACTTGCCACCCAAAAACTCATACCCTTCCTGACCCATAAAATTACCCTTGTCACCCGAAAACTCATACCCACCTTAAACCCTAAAATTACCATTGCCACCTATAAAGCCATACCCACCCTAAATTCTAAAAATTCCCTTTCAACCCCAAAAACAATACAAACCCTAAACCCTAATATTACCCTTGCCACCCAAAACCCCATATCCACCCTACACCCTAAAATTACTCTCACCACCTAAAAACTCATCCCCACCCTAAACTCTAAAACTTCCCTTGCTACCCAAAAACCCATACCAACCCCTAACCCTGAAGATGCCCTTGCAACCCAAAAATCCATACCTATTCTTAACCCTAAAATTACCCTTGCCACCCCAAAACCCATACCCACTCTAAGCCCTAAAATAAAAGTGCAAAAACCCATACCCACTCTAAACCCTTAAAAAAATGCAAAAACCCAAAACCACTCTAAACCCTAAAATTGACTTTTAATATATATATATATATATATATATATATATATATATATATATATATATATATATATATATATATATATATATATATATATATATATATATATCTTCTTGGCCAAAAATGCTGTCAGCACTCACAGGAGGAAAATTAAAGGTTTTTGTTCATGGATTTGCAGATCAATTAAACAAACAAACAAATGTGTTTGGGCAGACGTCTTTGTCAGTGTCAGACAACATTTTTGGTCAAGAAGACATATTTACGTAAGATCACCCTCACGTTGTCTCACACCCCTTGTGAGTACCGCAGCTTTTGGTGACTTTGTGCTAGGATATATATATTTTATGTATTCACTGAAAAAACAAATATTTTGCCCCTGGGGGGGGGCGCGATCACGAGCGATCGTGCCCCCGCCCTCCCCCAGGGGGCACCTACCTTTTTTTTTTTTTTAAATGTGCCCCCGGGGGGGGGCGGCCCATTTTCCGAGGGGGCTGACCCCCCCAAGTGAAATCCCTGGTGTCTAGTGGTGTTTCCTGGCCCCTGATCGCAGCTGTGCTGCGATCGGAGGCCAGGTAACACTTTCAGGAAGGCCTCGTAAGAAAGGGGAGAGTCTCCCCTTTCTTACGAGGCCTTCCCGAACGTGGGGAAGGCCGTTTGTGGCCGTTTTCGGCCGCTTCCTGCTCCGATGGGGAAATCCACAAAGTGACGTCAGCGCGCCGCAAAGGGGTGGTGGGGGGCGGAAAGACACAGAAGATCTTCCGTGTCTCCTGGGGAACAAAAAAAATAATAATAATAATCCTCGGGTGCGACGCACCCGAGGATTTATTAACCCCCTCCCTGGTGTCGGCCACTGGTTGTGACCCGCACCAGGGAGGTAGTGCGGGCGTCGACCAGTGGCCGTCGCCCGCATCCAAGGGGTTAATATCTTCTTGAAGATGTTATACTTCCAATAATTAGAAGAGTGTGTGATTTGAACACTTAGATGCTTCTATGAACATAGTTTGACCAGGTCTTCTGTGCAAGGTCACTTCCATAAGTTTTGCCTTTACCCTCAGCTTTTTTGCTGAGTTAATTTCTGCTGGCCTTTGCTCTCTGTGCACTTCACCATGGCTAAACAGATTGAAAGTGCTTATGCTCACTCCTCTTAACATGGCTCGTACCCAATTGACATATTCAATTTACTTGTAAGTCCCTAGTAAAGTGGTACTACATGCGCTCAGGACCTGTAAATTAAATGCTACTAACAGGCCTGCAGAACTGATTGTGCCACCCACTTATGTAGCCCTGCATGTCTCAGGCCTGCCATTGCAACATTTAAATAGACTGTGTCCTGCCTCCACACAAAGGGCTGCATACCCCCTATAGTTAGTCTGGAAACAGGGCAAGAGAGGCAGGAAACCTGTGCACTGTAACGGGGAACATTTAGAAGCTTCTCCTGCTTTAAAATACTCACACCGTATAAATACTGAACCTCAGACACCAACTCGTCAGTACAATTCCGTTCTAGTGGAGACTCTGCCAGGACTGCTGTTGCTGCTGAAAGGACTGCTACTCTGCTGAACTGCTGCCCTGCTGGACTACTGCCTTGCTGCACTGCTGCCCTATTGCCCTCCTGCCTGAGTCAGAGGGATATGGACCTGCGGCTTCATCTGAAGCCAGGAATTTCCAGAGTGACTCCAAGGAATAAACTAAGGCCCATATTTATACTTTTTTAGTGCTGCATTTGCGCTGCTTTTTTATGAAAAGGCAGCGCAAACTTACAAAATACAATTGTAAGTATAAACATGGACCTAAGATTCACATCTAAAAGAACATTAGTGTAGGATTTCAAAAGTAAACAAGACCGCCCATGACTTAAATTTCCACTGACCATGGTTCTAAAATAATACATCTATTGAATCATAGAAAACTCTGTATATTACAGTACACATTATACCATGGTAACAGCCAGCTGATATGTATTTCATCACAGAAAGTGACTTTTTCAAGGCTAATGTATAGGCATTTGAGTAAGCAATCTGAGTAAAAAAATGCAACTCCTCAAGTAAAATATAATCTAAGTAAGTCTTGAATAAGTGAAACACATAGTACGGGCGTTGCGAATAATGGATCCTGCAGTAGGGATCAGGAGGTTGCCAAATTCATTCAAAATTATAAAAGATTCTTTACATTGGACACGGTTGCAGTGATCGTTTGAATCATCAAATTGGATATTATATGACAAATTTGACAAATAGCAAAACTTATTTTATAGATGTGCCATGTACTGGAATGTACAAAGTTTTCAACGATTCAATAAACTTAATTATTTGGACCTATGGTCTGTGGAACTTTATATGGTGGACTGTCACTTTTACTTTTAGACTCCTACATCTGTGTGTGCTGTGGTATCTGAATCTTAGTTTAATTTGCACAGTGGACCTTGGCCTAATGTGTCAAAAGTATCCCTGGTAGTAGGATACATGATACCATATAAGCTCCAACCACAAACCTTTGTTATCAACCACACTTGTCCTTAACTGTACTTTTGCATAGGAGGTGTGATACACATCTCCCTTCTACCAAGTGTTTCATAATTATTGACTCCAAGGGCTAATCTCCTGGCCTCCTGTTTAGAGACGCAGGGACATAATAGGCTCCCAATCACCTGAACCAACATGCAGGTCCAGCTGGAGCAAGCCCCTTAGGTCGTGGACCCTTTATATGGCCACATTGAAACTGAATTGAAGCTTTTGGGCTCTTCACCAACACAAAAAGGCCAGTTTCAGCCAAAATCTTGCACTCTTACAGCCCACCAATGCATAGTTCTGTCAACCCGACCCGTCATGCTACAACATTGTTTGCGATGAGAACAAGATCTTTGTGCTCCAGTGGCACCAGCCTGTGATGCCAGGCCCGCTTTTCATGCTACTTCAACGACCATCTGCAACACTTTCCTGCTCCTCGAGGGCCCCTCCATTGTGAATGGAACTCTTTGCACTGCACTGAGAAGGTAACTTTTCAATGGGATTAACCTTTTCCCTGTATCCAACCCACACTCCATCATAGTCGGCCAGAACTTGTGACTTTCCCCTGATCTAGCACGACCAGATAGCCACAAGCAACACTATAGTCTTTTTTAACACTACTTTCACTTACTTTTTTAAAATTGCATATTTCCAGTTCTATTGATTGTGGTCATTTTGGTTTTGCTTTGTTTATTGAAATCCACTCTATTTTTCTAACCTATTGCGGGATCCTTTTGTTGTGTATTTTATTCACTGTGTTACTGTTTGAAGTGTTTTACAGATACTTTACACATTGCCTCTATGTTAAGCCTGACTGCTCTGTGCCAAGCTACCAGAGGGTTGTTAATCTGGAGTTTGCTTGTACCCTGACAAGAAGGTTGATGCTTGAGAATGGTTTCTCCTCCCATAGCCACTCACCCAATATATTATACTGGTTCCTAGTGCTGAGGATTGGACTTGGGTTTGGGCAGTGCCACATAGTAATTTTATGTTATACTACCATCATTCCATATGAATAATTTGGGACCATTTTGAGTTTTTTTCAAATTCTCCTTCAATGGCTCTTTTTGCTTTTTTCAAATTTACTCTCAGCACGACTACTTGACTGTCTGTGACAATACCTGCTACAATGAAATTCAATCAGACTAACTAGGAAAATGACATTGTGGCTGAGCTTAAACAGTTCTTCAGAAAGAGCGAGCACCCCACCTAGAAGGGTGCCAAGAAGTTGGAGCTGCAGAAAGCTCTTAGCGCATGGTGGGGGGGGTTCACCAGTCACAAATAGCCACAAAGAAGCAGGATAATGAGGATGATATAGAGAAGCAGGATCAGGACGTGGGTATCAGCCCTAAAATACAGCCTTCAGTGGAGGAGGATGATCCATCTTCTAAGTTAAAACTACCCACTAGAGCAGGAAGCAGTGTGCCCATGCATTTCCGGTACCCAGAGGAGTTGGCATGTAAAAATGTGAAGATGGGTTCAGGCTACAGATGGCCAAGCTCACGATGGAGGAAAAACTTGTTTTGGAGCATGGAAGCAGCCTAAAATGTTGGAACTCGAGGCAAAGAAACAAATTCCAGCAGCAATGATGGTAGCATACACGCAGTGTCTGAAGGTGGCAAAAAGGTCTGCGTATCTAAAGATCAGGTGGCCAATTATGAGGTGGGAGTTGACATTGATAAATGTTTTTTCTGCCTATGCGGTGAGCCTGAGGGTGCACAAAATCCTAGTGGAGCACTGGGGGGGTGGATTGTGAAAACATGTACCTCCAGTGGGGAGGGAAACACTGCTTACACCAGAAGTAGAGGACTAAACAGGTGCACTCCCATAAAAGTCATACTTCTTTCCAAATTTGCACTGACCACCTGAGAAGTACTGTCAGAAGTTCAAGAACATCCACAAACTCCCAAACCAGTTTTGAGTAGATTTCTAGGACTACTCCAGCAAGGCACTGAATGGCTGGGTGAAGGGTAGCAAAGTTAATGATTACAATGTGCTCTAGAACTTGATTGTTAAGCAGCACATGCTCAATATTTGTTTTAGAGAGCTGCCTTAGCTCCTAGTGGTCAGCAAACTGACTGACCCCAGCGAGTGTGCTAGGGGGGCTCACCACTGCTTCTGCACCAGGTCCATAAGAAGGTACCTGGGACTGATAACAAGAAGGGTGGTTCAGGTTCCCCCAAGCAGAGTAAGGGGGAGGTCAAGAAATACATAGATAAGTACCCCACAATAAGGGGGTAGGAAAGAGATTCCATGCCTTCTGAGCAATAGGGAGAATGTTCTGGTGGGCAAAGGCCCGGGGCTCCCAATTTCAAACCCTGTTTTGATTGTTCTTAGCTAACCTGGTGCATACAAAATGAAAATAATGTATTTAAATTATGTCTTTGCTTCATAATAAGGGCTCATAATTTCCCATCAGATGTAGAGGAATGGTGTCCAGAAACGTTTAATAAAGTTCACAAATAAACACATACAGCCCAAATTTAACTATCAAACCATTCATTAATAGAGGCAGGCTTCTTATACAAAGCTATTGTTTTTATTATTTTGACCTTAATGTGAAGGCCATCAAGTAATCTTTTATAATAGTGCACACTTTCTGAGATTGATTCCAGAGACCTTTGACACTATGCCAGACACAATTGACTTCTTGCTCTTTAGTTCTCATAATACTAATACCTTTAGATTACATACAATTGAAATTCACTGACTATTCTTTAGCAGAATGAGATTCTCAGGAAAAATATTTGATGCAAACTTTGATCGACACGATAATCCTTCTAATGAAAAACATCACCTGTGTACAACCTTTTAGAAACCAGGTGCAAACCTCCCTACTTTTTTGGACCAATAAACTCTTCTTCTCCTCACACTCTTCTGCCTTTAAAACAATTAAACCCTCTGACACACACACCTTAATCTTTTTCCCATACACAGCGACTATCTCAAGCCTGCCAGGGAAACATTTTTTATAAAAAAGCCCAATGTTCATAGAGTTTATGAAACATGAACTTTGTTTGAAATGTATTTAAAAATGAATAATAATATTAATAATAATAATGAAATGAACTGTTACTAAAAAATGTAAAGGCTCAAGCAGGGAGAACCTCCTTACTCCTCAACTGCCTATGAGCAAAAAATGCTTTCTTTTCCCAATTTCCCGTATCATCATTCAAAACTCAAATTCTTTTTTGCAGTGTGCAGAGAGCAAACGTGATTTAAATTTCTTATCCTATCTGTATGCTTCTCCAGCTTACTAAGTATTTTTGTTGTTTCTTTATTTTTAATGATTTCCTAAATGTTTGGGCTGTTGCTGCTTTAACTTGTTACTTTCCTCTTAGATTGCATTTCTCATGGCAATTCAAATAAGTAATTTTAGAAACAGTTACATTTAGAGAAGGTAGTTTAGAAAAAACAATTTTCAACCGGCAGTCAGGATTTGAGTAAGTTAACTACTACCTTTTCAGGAGTTCAGAGCTTCAAAATGCCAGTAGTTATTCTCAACAAATAACCCAACATCAATCTGTGTTTCATAGAAATCACTCAGTTGGAAGACCCTCACCGATCCTCAAATGTATATCCTCTGTGCATCCATAAACTTCCCCGTCTAGCCTTAGTCTTCTGAACTTATCTTCCAAATATGACACTGTGAGTCATAATATGCTCCACACTGTATAGTCTAGCAATGTCTGGCCAAGTCTTCTCCTGGTCCTCTCCTCCTTCACCATATTGCACTTGTGCTACTGACACTTGTGATAGAGTCCCTTGAAATCTCAATTTTTTAGGATGGGGTGCTCCTGTGCAACTTAGGCTAGGTATCCCAAGAGATTAGCATCTGTGAAATCATGGAATCAGTACCCACAGCAGTTCATACACAGCACTTTGGGATGTACTGTAGATATTCTTAAGGGCATTGCTGTGACACACTCTAGGGAAGGGGCATTAGTGAATTGGTGCTTCCACCATCATATTGCTGTCACTGGGACTCACCATTGTTCTCTCTTCAGCCCAACCTCCCTGTCGTCAGTGGTAGCAGTAGCTGTGTATGGTGGAGAATAAACGGAGTTAGGCCTGGGTGGAGCCAGTGCCACACCACCAGATCTAAATGATGACTCTACAGATTAGGAATCCTCTTTTTAGTATTTTAGACATCCCATACCTAAAACAATAAAAAAATGGAGGGTGGAATATTAACAAAAGACTTTGACAATCAATCAGAGACACATTCCAGTCTATCATTTCTGAGCTGCTGCGCGACTCTAGACCGGGAGCAGCCAAATGCAAATCATTCTTGGAACAGTTGGAACTATTAAGCCTGTCCTGACAGGTAATCTCTGCAAAGAACACAAGCAACCCTAGAACTCTTTCAGCCTTCTTATTCCTCATTAGACCTGGTATCCTTGGTGTCATTTCCCCTTACTTTTTGCCTTCTGACCTCCTGTTTTTCTCACTTCATTTTTGCTGGTTTTAGGATTCTGGGCACTTCACTGCTGTTGACCAGAGCTAAAGTGCAAGTGCCCTGTACTCTAAAACATGGTGATATTGGCTTATCCACAACTGTCATATTTAATTTACTTGTAAGTCCCTTGTAAAGTACACTGTATGTGCCCAGGGCCTGAACATTAAATGATTCTAGTGGACATGCAGCTCTGATTGTGCCACTCACTACAGTAGCACTTTAAAAATGTCTCAGACGTGCTGGTACAGAGCCTGTGTGTGCCGTTTTAAACTGCCACTTGCCAGGCTCAAATCTTCCTTTTTATTTCATATGTCACTCCTATGTTTAGCCCTGGATAGCCCCAAGGGGCAGGGTGCAGTGTATTTAAAAAGTTGGACATGTACTTTTAGGTTTAACATGTGCGGTAGGGAAAAACTAATATATTTGTTTTCTACAACTGCAAGGCCTATTTCTCCTATAGGTTAACATTGGGGTTACCTCAAAGCAACCTTTAGTGTATCTTCCAATTGGGAAAAGATAGAAATGTGAGGGCTTTTGCGTCTGTTTGGATGCACAATTTAAAATCACAATTCATTGTGAAGTTGGATTTTGAATTGCAGGTCGGAAAATACCACTTTTAGAAAGTTTGCATTTTCCTATGTTAACTATTCTGTGACTCATCTAGTCTCTGAATACACATCAGGGGTGGGTGACAACTGAGCTTTGCACAGTCCCTCTAGGCAGTCACACAGAAAGGGAGATTGGGATGTGACATTTGCATCCTGATGGCCCATCACCAGGCAGGTGGGCTACATGGGAGGGAGCAGCTCATATTTTGCCTCTCCCCACACAAAGGGCTGCACAACCCACTGTAGAGTGTCTGAAGCCAGGGAAAGAAGGACAGGGACCTTGTGCAACTCAAAGGCCTGCCTTTGAAGTCTTCCCCACTTCAAAGGCTCAACTGGGTATAAGTACTAGACCCCAAACCCCACCAAATCAGAACTTTGCTGGAACCAATGAGATTCTGCCTGGAAGAAGACTGATGTGCTGTAGGAGGGGCTGCCACTGTGCTACCTGTCCTGATGTGTTGGCCTTCTGCCTGCTGCTTCTTGCCTGGAAGTGGGAAGGACTGGACCTGCTTCCTACATCCTTGAACACATAACGTTCTCCGAGTGTTTGGTGGCTTAACCCCTGTTCTTGAAGTCTCAGGGCCGTTAAAGGCTTCCCTGCAACTTTGCTTCAGCTGCCGGAATCTGTCAACTGTGAGTTCTCCTTTGCATGAGGTGCCAATCCAGTTCTCAGAAGTGGGTTCTGCAGCTGTTTTTCAACAAAAAGTGATGCATCAAGTCCGTTTCGTGTGCAGAACTGACGCAGTGCCCCCTGATGCTGATGCATTACCAATTCGCTGATGGCATGGGACCCGACTGCGAGATTTGATGATGATGTAGCACTGATCTGAGGACCAGCTCGACAACGCATTGCATACATCTCAACAGAGCTCAACACAGATGCAGGACCTGACTGTGAGGCTTGAGGATGACGCATCTACTCGATTGTGCGGATCGGAACCAACACAGTAATTCTTCAATGCCGATGTTTGCTCCATCCAGGTTACTGTTTTCAGTTGGCCTTGCATGGGTTCTGTAGATGGCCTGCTCTCCATCGCAGTCGACCTGAACTTTAGATTTACCCCAGTCTAGCATGACCACAAGTCACCTTTTACTGCTATTGACTTCTAAGCACTGCATTGCAGTTTATTCTTTACAAATTCACATTTTGAGTTCTACTTATTAGATTGTTGTCATTTTGGTCTTATTTTACTCAGACACATTTTCTAGATTTTCTAAATTGGTGTGGAGCCTTTTTATGTTTTTTTTCATAGTGGTACTGTAATTTAAGTGTTGCTAAATACTTTACATATTGCCTCTTAAGTTAAGCCTGGCTGCTCTGTGCAAAGCTATGAGAGGATGAGCACAGGTTAATTTAGGATGTGCATCTGACTTACCCTTACTAGGACTGTGGTCCCTATTTGGAGAGGGCGCAAACCTCTGCTAACTAGAGACCACATTTCAAACATTCCTTATCAATAAGGTGCATGGTTAGACCTGTCATCCTTAGGGTGGTCTTCCTCCAAACATTTTGCTTGCTTACCTCCACTTTTAGCAGTATCTTTTGTTGGCCTTATGACTCAGAACACTTTACCACTGCTGACCATGGCTAAATTACATATGCTTTTCCATTGAACACTGTAACACAGGTGTATACACAATTACCATATTTAATTTACTTATAAGTCCCTTGTAAAGTGGTATACCATATAGCAAGGGCCTGTCAATTAAATCCTACTAGTTGGCCTGCAGCAATGGTTGTGCCACAAACACAAGTAGCGTTTCAACCTGTTTCAAACCTGCCATTGTAATGCCTGTGTGTGCAGTTTACTGCCACTTCCACTTGGCATTTAAAACTACTTGCCAAGCCTTTAGCTCCCCTTTTATTACATATGTCACCCCTAAGGTAGGCCCTAGGTAGCCCTAAGGGCAGGGTGCTGTGTAAGTTAAAGGCAGGACATGTACTTTTCAGCTTTACATGTCCTTGTAGTGACAAAGAGACACATTTGTTTTTCACCACTGTGAGTTCTACACCTCTCATAGGCTAGCATTGGAAATTCCTTAATACATTTTTAATCAGTAACTCCGGATTAGAAGGGAGTTGCTGCATCATATTTCATATCTTTGGAATGGTAATGATAAATCCTCTTTATTGGTAAAGTTGGATTGAACATACTATTTTAGAAATGCCACTTTTAGAAAGTAGGTATTTCTCTGCTCATACTGCTCTGTGTGCCTTGCAGCCTGTCTCCAATACACGTCTGGAGTAGGTGCCAACACAGGAAAGGTGAGTGTGACACAGAATTCATCTGCATTCATCTGTATTCTTCCTAATCAGGAAGAGGGAGGGGGAGCTGGCCTTTAAACCTGAATAGTGAGTGCCTGTCCTCACACAAAATGCTGATTACCCCTTACTGACAGTCTGGAGCCAGGACTAGGAAGAAAGGATCTCTGTGCACTTCAGCAACCCTTCTTCAAAGTCACCCCCACTTCGAGGCACAACTAGGAATAAGTAGTGGACCTCTGACTGGTGTGCTACAAGTATTGCCACTCTGCTGAACCGTTGCCCTGTATGGACTGCTTTCTGCTTTGTTGAGCCTCCCTGCTGCCTGCTGATCTCTGCCCTGCTGAAGTCAAGGACTGGACAAATCTCACCTGAACCCATAGTGACTCCAATGGCTTTCTGGCTTGCCCCCTGTTCTTCTGCATCCTCAGGGATATCAAAGACTGCCAGCAACCTGCAATCAGCACTTGGCCTCTGTCTGCCATGAGTCCTGCTCTGCAAGTGGTTCCAATCCAGTCCTGGGCCCTTGGAAGTAAGTATCTCTGTTGCAACTCCCAAAAACCAATGGATCGCCGGTGTTGCACTGATCTGAACCAGAGCATCCCTCCTCGATGCCAATTCACTGCAGCTGCTGCTAACCTCCATCCAAGGCACTTTCTCAGTGGGCCCTGTGACCCCTCTTGGGTCCTGTAGCTGGTCTGCCCCCTTCCCACTCGGCCTGAACTTTAGATTTACCCCAGTGTGGTGTGACCTCCCCCTAAGTGCTACTGACTTCTATGCACTACTTTTTGATTTATTCTTCTACAATTCATAACTCAACTTGTACTTATTGGATTTGTGTTGTTTTGGTCGTATTTTGCACACACAAAATATATTCTATTTTTCTAACCCTGTGTGGAGTATTTTTGTGGTGTTGTAATTAGGTTACTGTGTGAGTGTGTTGCAAAAATACT
The DNA here is from genome assembly GCF_031143425.1 of Pleurodeles waltl. Classification (NCBI taxonomy): domain Eukaryota; kingdom Metazoa; phylum Chordata; class Amphibia; order Caudata; family Salamandridae; genus Pleurodeles; species Pleurodeles waltl. Next base: position 886,536,149 of record NC_090450.1, read on the forward strand.
CTGCACATTGCCTCTTTAGGTATGCCTGACTGCTCTGTGCCAAGCTACAGAGTGTGAGCACAGGTTATCTTTTAGTGTGTACCTAGCTTACCTGATAAGTGTGATGGTTCGTGATTGTGCAGGGTGTATACTCTGACAACCACAAACCCCAGTTCTTACATGCATCTTGGGCCCTATGCCACAGGGAGAACTGAACTCACATCTGAGATTAGTAGTATTACAGTTCCTTGTGGCTACAAGGTGGTACAGAGAGTCATTGTGCTTACATGGCAAAAGCTACCATGCACTTGTTGATGTAGATTAATTGAAGCAGCTAGCCTATGGTCTCTTTTGAGGTGGAGAGGGTTTCCAGGAATTGTGTCCCCTGAATGATTTGCACTTGCAGGGACTTCCATGCAGGAGGGTCCACAGAAAAAAGCAAAGCAGGGCAGTAGGGTTTCAGCATCAAATTCGGGAGTGTTCTCATCTGATGAGAAAGGAGCAGCACTGAGCTTTAAATTCTGAAAGCTCCACAGTAGGGTTAACACAGGTCAGCATTTATCTTGATGAGATGTCCTTCAAGCTGGAATGGCTCTCCATCGTACATATCCATATTTGGGCACAATTCAAACCCCTTTCGAAATACTGTAGATACTTTAGGCTATGAGGACAATGCCTTTGAGTTGTATTGAAGACCCATTTCTTGTACAAGCTTACTGACACTGTATTTTATGAATTGTTCTATTGCCGCCTTGTATCATACACACCAAACACAGCCTTAAGGCCTCTCAGAGTGTGATCAATTGAACACAGAACATTGAGCACCTATCTATGGAACTGTGATACTGTATGAATTTAATAAAAGTATAGTTTGTGTAAACTGACCAGGCTTTGCTGCAATCATTTTCTTTGTGTCATTTTCATAATTGTGATACTTTGATAACCTTCATTGGTTATTCCCAACTCTATGGCCAATCTGGAGCCACTGTTTGTGCAATTATACCTATGTTCTAGCCACATTTGTCTGTTGGGTTGGATTGCTCAAACAAAAGTGAGAGAACCAGGCCTTTAGGATAATGGTCATTGTTACCTAATTCTGATGTTTTCAAGACATAAATGCAATGGAATCTTTTTTAGCACTATATGAGTTTTGTGGATATTACCAGCAATTACATTTTGTGTGACCCACACCTCCTTATATTCGCCTGGGTCTTTACCTCCCAACAAGTGTCTGAAGTTAGAAGATTTATCTGGGTGTGGGACGACCCAGAAACCAAAACCTGCAGTCATCCCACAAGACATTTTTTTAGAATGCAAGGAACTTCAGCAGCAGTTGACACTCCCATATTGTTGATCCATTTCTCTGTTAGACAGTATGCCTTTCTAGGACGTAATGTGCCATTTTTAATAAGGGTAGTGTAGCATACTAGGACATTGGCCAGTGTTATCAAATGCGTAAAGTTTATGAGTGTTACTTACAGGGCTTTAAGAGAATGAAGGTTAGCATAATACATGCACCCCCGTGAAACTCTCTAATTTGTCAAACCACCTAGGATTGACAGATTTCCTCGTGTCAAGCTTTCTAAGCACACATAATGCTGACCTATCATTTTCAAACCTCATTGAAATACAGTGAGACATAGAACTTTACATAGATGCAATTTTTGTCAGTTACACTTCATTGAAATATGTAAACCACAGGCATGACCAATTGTTGACAGTGCAGAGATACTAGACAGAGTGCTACAATTTAATAAGTCTTCTATGATGTGTTTGTCTTTTGCTCTAACTTCTCCTAGGTGCAAGAAGATATAATTTAGAGATTATTTGCTTCAGCAACTAAACATCTTTCAAGTTGCCACTAATAAAGTTACATCAGCAAATATCGTATTATACAAGACAAACAGGATATTCCTCACTAGATAATGTCATTTGGGTGTTAGGGGACTTATGTCCAGACATTAACAGGATCATCTTGCCACTGGTTTTCAGTATCCAGTTTATAGGACACGGTTGAGCTCAAATAAGATACTGTCTCAACTGGTATACATATGTTTTAGCAATTGAAACTGACTCTGGAGTTTGGGTTGTACTGATAGAACTGTCCATGCCATATTTGTGCCAATATTCACAGACCTATTAACTTGAAATAACCTGAGTGGCGGAAACTGAAACTGCAAAACAAGAGGTGCAGATTCCTACAAAGTAAGGGATGCTTGTGGGTAGATTGGGGAGGATACATACCCATAACAGAGGCAGGGTTGGAATGCCATGTACAGGCACCTGACCATCCTCATGTTGCGGAGGTCAACAGGTTGGTTCTGCCCTGTTAGAGTGCAAGGTATCCAAGGATGCTCAGTAACTCCCGTTGTAAGTACAAGCTCCAAGCAGGGTTCAGTCTATTTGACCTTGATCATTGACTTATTTCTGAGGGCTTACATCTCCCCAAAGTGGATGATTCAACATCATCACCTTTAGCAACACTTTCTACAATCAGTGTATCTCCAGGATAAATGCTATATTAGTATTGTGAAGAAATAGTAACAACAAAAATACTGCTCCTAACAAACGTCATTTGTCGAATGTACAGGGATTCATTTTTGAAGTTTAGATACAGGGCAGGATACTGATTCATACTTATCCTACCGAAGCACACTTGTAGGCTGAGGCAAGCAACAGCCCAAGATACCTTTGAATGTTGAAATGCTAGCATACTCCAGCCAAAAGGATATGCAGGGGGTTATGACTTTTCAAGAGAACATTTTGGTATTTGCTGATTCCATTGAGTTGCATAATTCATGATTGCCAGAGCTGTTACATATTCAACAAGAAAAGGGTATGGCCTTGCATATGGAGAAGTGTAAATGTTTCACTCAGGAGGTTGAGTATCTTGGTCATACCATCTCTGGTAAAGGGATTTACCATAAACCAAGTCTAATTCAAGCAATTGAAAGGTTACCCACACCTACTGACAAAGACCAAATAAGATCATACTATGTGTGTTTTAACCCAGGTTGGTAAGCAGGTCCTAACACATAGCTTTATTCTTCAAGGAATTGCTTCATAAAGGTGTGAAGTGTTATTGGGCAAAGGTACATCAAGAAGCATTTGATGTGTTCCATAGTCAATGCACTGTCCAGATTTCCTTTTGATCATAAATTGAGGTGTTATCTACAATGTCAATTCTGAAGGTCTTGGGACTATGCCCAATCAAAGATACCAAGGTGTGGAAAACACTTCTTCCTTTGCTTCACAAACCCTCTCCTGTTCTGAAGCCAGGTATTTCATGTTCAAAAGATAGGCTTTTGCTTATGTATAGGCAGTGGAACATTTCAAAATGTATCTGTGGGGTAAAGAATGTACCATTAAAACTGACAATAAACCTTTACTAGCATTACTTATTAGTAATGGCACTAGCAGGACCTCTCCTGTTTGGTTAGAATCCTTTCAAAAATGTATGAATATAACTTTTGAGATGATTATACCCAAGAGGCATTCAATGTTGTTGCTGGCTATTTATCTAGAGTGCCCAATGAATCTGCTGAATGCTACTCTGAGATCATTGAAGCATGTGTGGTAGCTTCTGTTGAGGATGTGTTGACTATGGGCCTGATGTAGAGTTTGGCAGAGGGTGTTATTCCATCACAAATATGACAGATATCCCATCTGCCGCATTACAATCCCATAATAGCAAATGGAGAACATACGGCTGACAGGATAGCTGTCACATTTTTGACAGAGTAACCCATCTGCCAAACTCTAAATCAGGCCATCTGTTTGGTATTGAGTTGTCTAAAGATTTTTGGATAGTAATTTTTCAAGCAGATGAAGAACTGGAAAAAATCATGGAGTTTATGAATAAGAGGTAGCCTTATGACAACCTTCAAAGTCCTATGTTTCAAATTTTGTTTCTGGGGACATGGTATTGAAGTTGAGTGCATTCTTATATCCCACTAATATAAGTCTAGTTCGCACAGGATATTTGGGAGAGAAGTGTTATGGTGGCCTTATATGGATTCACAAATCTGTTTTGTGATGCAATGTTCCATCCACATTAACTCTGATAAATCCTTTGAAACCAATAAAGTTGACTTCATCTGCTCAGCTTTTCCCAGGAGGCTGGGGGATAAATTGGCATTGGACATTTAGGGCCCTAAGATAGTTTTCACAGTGCAAAGTGTATGGTTTTGTTATTATTGATTATTTTTACAGGTGGATGGAGATTAAATGGGTTTTCAAGCCCACCACTGATACCACCATTTAGTTTTTAAGGGGGTGTTTTCACATAAAAAGCATACAATCCAGCACTGTATACAACTTACCTCTCTAAAATTTCAAAACGTTCTAAAAAATAAGGATATTTTGCATTTGAAGACATCACTTTATGCACCTAACATGAATGGCCTTGTATAAAGGCCATTCATGTAATAGAGTCACTGTAAAGGCTAGGCAGATGGCTGTAGCTAATAAGGTAGATGTTAACGAGTGTGTTGCAAAAAATATGGGCTTATCATCCTTCTCCCAATTTATGAACAGGATTTTCCCCATTTTCTATGGTTATGGGTTGGGTACCACAAATTTCACTCATTCCTTTATGGATTACACAAGATTTACCCAATTTGGTTCTAAAAGAGATGTATTGCATACATAAAGGTAATGTCTCTATAGGTAGGAAATCTGAAACAGTTATAAGCAAAAAATTTATTTCGAATCACAGTAGGTTGAAAGTTGGAGATTGCGTCAAAATTAAACTTCCGTATTATGTCAAAAATGGTGAGTCGAAATTTTCAAGAGATTTCAAAATTGTTAGGAGGTGGAGTGTAAACAGACTTGCAAAGCAGATAAATGCTTGCTAAGTAGAGAATTTAATACCAATGTTTATATAAAAAAAGCAAGAGAAGCTCTGTTACTGAAGAGGTTGACTTTGGTTCACGATTTTACTCTCTTACTGATTCTAATGTGAAACTGTTCCTTGAAACTTTATCTCCTGGGGCATGTGAGTTATCTCAAGCATAGTATGATGAAGAGAATATGTTGGATGTCAATTATAGTATTAAAATGGAGGAAAGTAATGCTTTTAATGAAGTGGAGGATGAGGATACCTCTTTGTCAGGCCAAAGGAAGATCCATTATAGGTTAAGTAACTAAATATTATGGACTGCCATCCCAAGAGACAAATTGTAACACCCAAAAGAATAAAGGGTTCATTACAACCCCGGCGGGATGTGCTAATGTGGCGGTAGTACCGCCAACAGGCTGGCGGTACTTACCGCCACATTATGATCGTGGCAGAGATGGGACGGTAATACCGCCAACACCGCCAGGCTGCTGCCCGCCTGCAGCCTGGCGGTCCCGGCAGTTGTAATCCGCCAGGGCAGCGCTGCAGATTATGAGTCCCCAGCCACCAGACTTTCCATGTCGGTAAACACTGCCATGGAAAGGCTGGCGGTATGGGACACTCGGGCAGGGCAGTGGAATGCGCGATGGGTGCTGCTGCACCCGACGCACCTCAACATTGCTGCCAGCTCCATTACGAGCTGGCTTCAATGTTGTGGTGAAATTTCTGCTGGGCCAGCGTCGGTAACACAGTTTCCGTCCACTGGCCCGGAAGAAATGTCATAAAGAGGTGCCAAACATACCACCAGCAGTGGCGGTATGTTGGCGCCCGTGGCATCGGCGGTCTTGGAAAAAGACCGCCAATGTCATAATGAGGGCCTAAGTAATTTTATTTTAGGTTAACTTCAAATTTTTTGGCAAGGCTTTGTTGTTCAGTTTTATTTCAATTGTAACACCCAAAAGATTAAATTATTTTATCTCAGGTGAACTGCACATGTTTAGATAATGCTTTGTTGTTTAGTTTTATTTCTGATCTTCTGGTTACTAATTAGTTCTTCTACTTTATGTTCATGTAATAAAGAGAGGAGATATGTTCTAGTTTTAGCCATGTTACTTCACATGTTGTTTATAGTTTTGATAATTCTCAGGTATTTGTTTGTGCAAGTTGTCCCCTCTTGCCAAGGCTTGTGTTCTGTTCTGGAACGGTTTTACTTCAGTTTCTCTGGCAGGTGGATACCGGTCACCTTGCATTGCAGTGACCACCTCCGCTGCTGGGGACTTTTCTATTACAATAAAACTACTTAACTTTGAGACCTCCCTCCTCGCCTGACTTCACTACACTTTGTGGTTAATCCCCTAGTCAACACAGCCTGGTGCTCTGCTGAGGAACGTCAAACAATTTGAGTCTGCTGAATAAAAACTGATGAGCGGAGACAGGAAAAAGTGAGGACTGGACAGGGTGGCACATCTTTTCATGGCAGAACTTTAAACCTACAACTTACTTATACCTGCCTGCCTAGAGGATTCTTTGCGAATTGATTCCATGGCACCTAGTGACTGTTTTTAATAAGTTCAAATTTTATTGATCTGTATGCAAACACTATCCCTGCCTATTGGATCGATATTTGAGACCCTTTTCCGAATCCACTGCTCTCAATAAGGCTGAAACTAGCATCCACTCTATGAGTGAGGTGATTGATCGTTTCTTATGCGACGTGAGAACAGTTTCCTGATAATTGTTACATTTTGGGGCAGAGCACAGAAGACAAACTAAGTGAGACGAATTTAGCAGCCTTCCTTGACTGGCGAATCGCGGGGGAAATCATTTAACTGGATTGTGTTTATTGTCCTTATTTGTTCTTAATATCACATGTATAACTACTCTGTTGTGCAAAAAGTAGCTAATTTAATCTTGCTGCTCCTCTCACTTTGCATCCTATACCTATATTTCATTGTAAGATACATGTGATTCAATTGTTTTCATGTTTCCAGAAGTATCTTATTATCTGAAATTTGATAGACACTAAAATTAAGAATCCCTGTGGTGACTAATGTAATTTGCTTCCGCTTCCTGTATATTTTTAGACATGTTGATCATTTGATCATATCAAGTTATCATTTGTAATTCCACAGAAATGCTATCGTAAATGAATTTGGAAATTACTCTAATTTCGAAGGATAGAGACAATATTAATTGTTTATGGGGAATTTTTATTATATGTATTGTATTTTTAAGAGAATCTTATTAATGGTAAATATATTAGCAATGTTAATTTATCTTTACATTACGCTAATTAATCACAAGCTGTGTCTTTTGCCTGTTCAGAAGCTGATAATGTTCATGCTTGCTAATGTGATGCTGGCGGTGCAGTTTACAGTTCCGCCATCAATGCAGAGGAACATTGGGAAGACAATTTAGTTCTCTATGTAAAGAAAGGTAAAATAGTTTTTGGAGAGTTCTACATTTTACGTAGTTCAAACACCTACCTTTATAGCCACAACTAATATGCTTTTTTCCTATGAGTTTCTATCTCAAAGTTGGGTTTTCTTCCCATACATGCATTGATGGTAATAAACCTCATTACCAAGCCAAGACTTGCCAGCAAAATGCTCTGTGCAATGGGCAATGCAGCATTTCAGACTTCTAATGTCACATTTTGTAGCCTTATGGATTTTGCGTTTTTGGACTTTATTCCCTAATTGCTTATGTCTAATTAGCAATATTAATGAGGAATTGGTGCTAATCTTGCTGCATTCTTAACGAACTCTAGGGTCAGGATTGAAAGTGGAAACTTTTCATACTGGAAGTGCTTTACCATAGCTTTTGCCTAGCTGACAATGTACGAGGCACTCAAGTAGGTAAGTGAACATTTATCTCATCAAGCTGATTGTTGATAAATGCTGTTCCATGTACTGTAAAAGCAAGTACTGTGCTCTAAGCCTCAAACAGAATACAATAGAACCCGAGGCAAGAATAATTGAATTTAATCACTCTAAGACTAAGGGGCTCATTATGAACCTCGGCGGTTCAGACCGCCATGCCGGTGGAAAAGACCGCCACCGGCACGGCGGTCTGAACTGCCATATAAAATACACATGGAGGGCTGCCTGTGGCAACCCTCTGCCACCGCCAGACTCCCGCCGACAGGCAGCCTGATGATGGCGGATTACATTATCTGACAGGGCAGGCCTTTCCCGGGCGGGTTGCCCCGCCACGGAGAGGCTGGTGGAAGGGGTACTCCGAGGCCCCACTGGGGGCCCCTGCACTGCCCATGCACTTGCCATGGGCATTGCAGGGGCCCCCATGCAGTGCCCCGTCACGCAGGTCACAATTTACTGGCAGTGATCTGTGCGACGGGTGGTGCTGCACCCGCCGCACTGAGGCATTGACGACGGCTCCATGTGGAGCTATCAGCAATGTCCCAGCCCAGCAGCATGTTCATAATGCAGCCGGCGGGGTCTCAAGCGGGCTGGCGGTCTATGGAAAGACCGCCAGCATGAACACGGCGGTGTTTACGGCGGTCTTCATAATGACCCCCTGAATCCAAATATCATACCATGTACTTGCATTTGTTGTTTCTAGGGCACATACTGGTTCTGATAGTCAAGTGTTTTGTATCTTTCTTCCCAGGTGTTTTCTTCGGCAGAGTTCTGGTGCTAAAATTTTCATTTTACCTCAACAGTTCAAAATGTCCAAAGATGTTAAGTGATGCATAGATGCAAATTCTGCTAATGTGCTGGTGGTATTGCTGTGACTCAAGCTCTATGTCAGGCCAAGGTAACCTGCTCAAGATCGCACAAGGTTGGTTAAGTGTGAAAGATGTGAAATTGTGATTAGAACAAATAGGACAGTTTATGTATCTTGGCCCCCTGTAAGAAACTGGGTCATTAGTTGTACAGGGTGTGCAGGGAATCTGGAGGACAGTGGAGTTCAAGTCTTCCCCCAACTGATCCTTAGGGGATGGAAGAGGGCCATTATCACCCATTAGTTCTGGGGTCAGCTTTAGACCTCAGTCCATTAGGGCATCATTGAGCTTGTCATTCCACCTGTCCATTTTGTTGCAGCTGTTGCAGCTCGCTTCCAGGGTCTTGCTCTCCTTCATGGTCTGGAGTGCCACATTTATGCCCAGTCCAATATGTAGATGGGGGATTCCTCTTTTCTCTAACCTTCCCCCTTTCCTGGCTTTGGCTCCGACCCAGCTAACCACACAAAAGGCTGATATGAGGTATCTGTGTGTTCTGGGGTAAGTCCGTTCAAAGTGTAATAAGGACAGGGTCTAACTATCCCCCACCAATCCTGTCAGGAAGACCTAATCCCTTTACACCTGGGCCCCTTTGTGCACTGTCTCGTTTCAATACACATTTACCAGTGAAGAGCCATCACCAGTCTAGGCAGCTGAGACGTCCTAGAAACGTTAAGCAGAAAATGCCATCCTTCTAAAAGTGGTATCGGTAAAATATTATTTGAAAATCTGCCCTCATAATTGAAAAGCACTTTAATATACAATTCAAAAGAGTGTAAGAAGTAGTTTTCTAGCTGCTACTAATCTGAATTTAGCATTTAATAAACATACCAATGTATCCCAGTGAGTCCCTGTGTCAGCAGCCAGCCTTGCTACAGTGAAATTCCTTTTTGGGAATATTTCACAGTAAGGACAGGTTTAACGTTAATGTCTACATGTTATACTTTTAAATAGATTACACTATGCTTTTTATTGGCAATGAGGCCTACATATGGTTGACTTATTAATGTTTAAAAGGAAGGTTTAATTGTAACCAGCTCAGTGCTCTTACCTTTGCAGCATCACAGTGCTCTTATCTTAAAAGGTGGACCCTGGTTGTAAACATGGGCAGTTTAACTTACCAAGAGTTACTGGAGTGAGACCAAGATAGGGAGACTACCCCTATTAAATGTCCAAAACCAGGAGATCAAAAGGCAAAACAATTATATGGATAGAAACCATTTGCAGCAGCCCTCAATATAATGTAATTCTGCACCAACATGTTCAGTACCTAACTAATTTAGAACATTTATGGACCAACCAGTGCACAAATGCCAGTTCATTTATTAGCCTGTACAACAATGCAATTTTCACAGCAGCTGGATGGTGTAAATGTCAGTTTTGCCGTGGTTGGTCTGTCCAAATATTGTTTTACAATTGCATAGAACTGGTGCAAAATCATGTAATCTGTGGATGGTGTTCTTATGAAATTTTTACCTCACCATACCAGAAGGTAGGATCTTAATTACATGTTGAAGAATATAGGATGCTTTAACACACATCCTATTAACAGAATCATATATCAAAATCAGGGATAAAACAACTGCTTAGCAAGAAACAACTTGCAAAATATCCGTCCTGACACCTTAGGTAGGTCCTTGTACTGATCATTGGTGGCATCTTAGCAGTGGCTTCAGAACGCAGCCCTGCTTCCTGTGAGCCCCCGCATTCCTCCCCTTGGCCTCTCTTTAAAATGGTCATCATTCAATTTAGCAGTGTTAATAAAAACACAACTTTCATGTTTTCATGACTACAGGCAGTGTGCAGACCAGTACTCTCAGCTTGGACTCCAGGATCCTTATGATACGAGGGGGGGGCTGAAGTGGCTGAGAGACAATTCATCTACAGAGAGAGTGTTGTTTAAGAAGTATTCTGCAGTAGTGACTCGAGGGCTGTGGGAGGGGGAGGAGCAGGGCGGGGAGGCACGGGGGAGGTGGGAGGGAATAAACATTACATTTAATTGAAAAAAACACTTACCTTCTCCGCCGCTCCTCTGTCAATAGACGCTCCTCCGCCTCTGCAGACACAGGCTCCCAGCCTGCCCTGCACCAATCCTGATGCTGCTCAGGCAGACTCGGAGATTGTGGAGGCTCCCTCCAGCCCGGCAACTCTGTTGCTGGGCTGGAGAGAGCCTACAGTGCATGTGTGTTTAGCCGGCCTTACATAGCGGCCAAACACACATGCGCTGTGAAGGGGGAGTGTTGAGAACTTCCCCTCATTGCACGTCACCCCGTGGCCCTGCATCTTTTAAAGAAAACGATAATAAACATATCTGCCCAAACGGAGGAGCCGCCACCGGTATTCTGTAGCTGGATATCTGGAGTCTGGATGTATGCATTATGCATGTGAGGGGTGTAGTTCAACTATGATCCACTCACACAGACACAATCCATCTTCTTTAGCAGACATATTGCACATGTCTAAGGCAGCACAGTATATCTGTTAAAATGTGGCTGTGAGGGTACACATAAGTGAGACCTGAGACCAATGAGAAGCCAAACACAACAGCAGGGGCATGATCCCCAGCACTGTCCCAGCTTCTTATAGGACTATGTTTCCAGTCCTTTCAAGAAGCTGGGAGAGGGATGAGGTCGGTCTTCCCCTGTATAAGCATGGACTTGCTGCTCACATTGGCTCGCAGTTGGTAATAATGTCTTGCTAGTTACAATGTCCAGAACCATATTCTTGCTCTACTGCTGCCATCTAGTCTTAAAGTTGCAAGGTAAGCAAAAAAAAGGATCTCTCTGTGTATGTGTTCATGAGTGTGTTTGTGAGTGATTGAGAGTGGGTGAATTGAGTGAAAGTATGTCTTTGTGAATGTATTTGAGACTGTCAGTGAGAGTGAAATTAAGTGATATGAGATTGTGAATGAATAAGGAAGTGAGTGTAATGAGTAAGTAAAAAAGTGTGAGTACATTAGAAGGAAGGAGTGTTTAGAGATTGTGAGAGAGAATGGAAGTGAGTCAAGGGTGTAGCTATCAATGGTGCCGCAGGTTCAGTCGGCACTAGGGCCCACAGTCAGTGAATGTGAAAGGGTGAGTGTGTAAGTGTGTTTGTGAGAGTGAGAACTAGTGAGTATGAGTATGTTTGTGGGTGAGGTACATTGAGTGGAAGTGAGTGTGAGTGGGAGTCAGTAAGTAAGACAATCTGAGTTACAGTGAGCGATGGGTGAGAGAATGAATGTGAGAGGGAGTGAGTATGAGTAAACGTGAGAGACTGTGAGTGGCTAATAGTGTGTCTGTTTGCTTGTTTTATGACTGTAAGTCTGCCACTGGCCATAGCACACTCAATATAATTCTGGTTTAAGGGGGCACCCAAGGTAACATGGTGCAGCTGATGTATTGGAAATAATTAGAGGCATTAGGAATAGCACCCACGTCAAAATGCAGGCCCTAACATGCTAGAATTAATTATTGGCATAGGGGCCACTGTGTAAAAATGCTGGCACTTACTTACTTGTGGAACATCTTGACATGGGGCACCTGTGACAGAATGCTGGTGCTGAGACATTGTAGGTAGTTCTTGGCCTAAGGGAGGGCACCCAATTCCAAATGCACACTTTAAAATGCTGGAAGTAATACTTGGCATAAGGGGACACCTATGCCACAATACTGGGTTGGAACACTGGAGGTAATGCTTTGCCTCCGAGAAGGCAGCCATGGCATAGTGGGGCTAAAGGGGTGGGTGGGAGGAGGTAACCCATAATAAAATGGCTGGCTCTGAAATACTGGAGGTAATTTTGACATACCAGCCACCCATTGTATATGGGCAGTATTACTAGCAAAATTTGGATACTGAAATATTGAATATAGTTCTTGCCATAAAGAAGTATCTGCAACAAAATGCTGGTATTGGTACAATGAAGGTGATTTTTAAAATATGGGGATCTGTCAGAACAAACTGTGAAAAAATGGGGTGAGCTCCTGGCATGTATTACACCCCACTGGTGTAAAAGATTACCAGCCTCCACTGCTGATCAATCAAAAGTAATCAAACAGCTAGGTGTTTACCTTCATGTCAAATTGCCTTTAACTGGGGATTTTGGCCGTACCCTTGCATTTTGTATTTTACATCACTCAAAAACTGTTTCCCAACTCATCATACCCTTTTAGGGTTCTAGTTTTTCACCTTTATGGATTAGTTTTAGGCTTATATGCACTTGAAAGCCTACAGTGTGTTCAAAATTCTGCAGCAAGGACTTCGTTTTTCTACTGGTGAATCTTCACTAGCTTCCTGCCTAGACAAGAGTACAATTTAAGGTGCCATACCTGGCTTTTTTAGCTTAACCCAAGGTGACGAAGCAATTCATGGGAAGTGCGCTTTATAAACAGAGCATAGCATAATACATCATTGCAATCCCAGAAGTAACAGCATATTTACCTAAGACAACAAAATGTTCGCCATAGGAAACTGTAGATGAAAATGGGAGGAAAATGTTATCAAAAGTATGCGGCACTCTGGTGAAGTAGTGAGCAGAAAACTGTTCCACCAAACTGAAGTACTAGACGAGGAAACTTTTTGCCAGACCAAGAACAAGTGATATATTGTGAGAAGTATTGATAGGTGGGTGACTAATTTTAAACAAACTGAAAAATACATATAGACAGAGAATATAAAAAAGAGAACAAGCAAGTTGAATTTAAAGATCACCACTGCATAATTACTAAGAATCATAGTCACCTTTTTGTGGGGAATGTGTGTACGTCTATAAACACAGTTACAGGATTTGTGATTTCACAATGTATTCAATTATTGATGAATTTACGGTCCTGAGATTTTCCCATTGTTTTCCACCCTCCACGTTTGACCCAATGTATGAGTTGAGTGGTACTAGGGGCACAGTACATTTGCATGCAAATTTACAATTATTGGACAAGAAATCTGACCCTGTAATCAAAATATGAGTTAAACCCATGGAATGGGGAATTAACCTGGAGGACAGATTTTCCAGTCTTAAAATCACACATAATTCCTAATTCCATGGGGTTTAACACATACAGTTGCCTCCAAGTGGTGAATGTACGCAAGGTCGTATGGGAGTTAGTAGGTGAGGCAAGGGAAAGCTTAGACCTGGCAGGGGGAGTGTGAGAAATTGGGTTGGTGACTGGGGTGTGAGCCCTGATCAAGCAGCAACCACACTTCTTGTCAGGGGGAGTGTGAGAAATAGGGTTGTTGACTGACTGGGGTTTGTGCCATGATCAAGCAGCAACCACACTTCTTGTCAGGGTAAGGCACAAGCAAACCCCAAATTAACCTGTGCTCACACTCTGGTAGCTTGGCACAAGCAGTCAAGCCTAACTTGAAGGCAATGTGTAAAGTATTTGTGCAACACTTCAAACAGTAAATCAGTGAAACGCCACACAAAAAGGATCCCACACCTGCTTCCGCAAAGTATGGGCTGGGCGGTGAATGTACTGACACTTTTGATTTACAATGTGGCATCTACCAGGATGTGTCATCACCCCTATCTTATTCCTCCTATATACAAATGGACTGAATGTGACTGTAAATTGCTTGGAAGGATCTACCTAAGGTTAACAAGACTTTAGTACAGCACTGCTTTATGCGTACTATGCCATTCTGATATCACGTATTACCAATGGTTTGAGGGCACTAATTAATAGTTTTATTGCTTACATGGATAACCTAGATTTGGACTTAAAAATCACCAAAACTAAATACATGGTGTGTAGCACGAAACCAGTCAACACTGGTCTATTTCTGATAAATGGTAGACATAGAGAAAGGTTGCCAATTTCCTTTATCTTGGAATCCAGTTTGACTGTAAAAGTTCTTGGCTTCCCTGTACAGCAAACCACTGTGCCTGGTTTAACAACTCAGTGGGGGGCCCTGTTTGACCTTGCCCCTTGTGTAGGTAGTAGGCCAATGAAGTCACTTTTAGAGGTATATATGCAGAGGTGCCAACCATTTTTGACAAATGACTCACAAATCTGGGGCTACCGAGATGTCACCAAGGTCCAGGTGTAGGAAAATAGATTTTGCCGATGTCTGCTTGGCCTTCCACCCTTTACACCTCACTTTTTCGTACATGAGGAATTGGGGTTGGAGTATATATCTGAACTGATCAAGGCTGCCCCCCTGATGCTGTGGGTTTCTGTTTGGACTAATAGTCACACAACTCTTTATAGTCAGATTATTTTAGATTGCTAGAGTATGTCCAATCCTTGGCTAAAGTATGTGGAAACCACTTCCAAAGCCCTAGGGTGGAGCAAATGGCTTTCCTTTCCACTCCCCCTTGTGAAAGTCTATATCCACAAAGTTAAAATGCTAACTGTGGAGTCAAGGTAGTTTGTAGAGAACAAGAGGAATTAAGGAAATCTTTGTTGCAGGATTACGCTATGGTTCAAACATCACTCTATTTGAAACCTTACCTGACCTGGGTTCCCAGTTTCTGGTAAAGAGCTCTCCTAGACAAATTCTGGATAGGAACCATCAGATTCTTGCTTTGTTTACCCCAGGGCAATATAACAAAGTGTCTATTTTAGTGTGCCATTGCGCCGCCGGCCAAGCGGGAACCGCCAGAAGACCGTACCGCGGTCAAAAGACCGCGGCAGTCATTCTGGGTTTCCCACTGGGCTGGCGGGCGACCGCCAAAAGGCCGCCCGCCAGCCCAGCGGGAAACACCCTTCCACGAGGAAGCCGGCTCCGAATGGAGCCGGCGGAGTGGAAGGGGTGCGACGGGTGCAGTAGCACCCGTCTCGAATTTCAGTGTCTGCTAGGCAGACACTGAAATTCTAAGTGGGGCCCTCTTACAGGGGCCCCTGCAGTGCCCATGCCATTGGCATGGGCACTGCAGGGGCCCCCAGGGGCCCCACGACACCCCATACCGCCATCCTGTTCCTGGCGGCCGAAACCGCCAGGAACAAGATGGCGGTATGGGGGTCGGAATCCCCATGGCGAAGCAGCAAGCTGTGCCGCCATGGAGGATTCCCCTGGGCAGCGGAAAGCCGGCGGGAGACCGCCGACTTTCCGTTTCTGGCCGCGGCTGTACCGCCGCGGTCAGAATGCCCAAAGGAGCACCGCCAGCCTGTTGGCGGTGCTCCCGCGGACCACGGCCCTGGCGGTTTTTACCGCCAGGGTCAGAATGACCGCCTTTGTCTTTCTTTGTGAACATTATGATTTTCTAACTACTAAACATTTAAAACCTGTTCTTAAATCCTATGGTTTCGTACAGCATAGACCCGCTTTGTACTTTTTATGCAAGCTGGTAAATCCTTTAGTATGTTTTCATGTAGGCTGTTTCCTGAAATCTATCATTCGCAAAAGTGTCCATATTATGTGTTTTTTATTTTAGCCTT
Source organism: Pleurodeles waltl (assembly GCF_031143425.1). Lineage (NCBI taxonomy): Eukaryota > Metazoa > Chordata > Amphibia > Caudata > Salamandridae > Pleurodeles > Pleurodeles waltl. Next base: position 886,552,065 of record NC_090450.1, read on the forward strand.
CGGTATCAGCCTTTTATTACTTTTCAATATGCTTTTTCGCTTTTTGATTCTTTTTTAATTATCTGCACTAGGCACTTTTTTGCCAACTTGAAGATTTATCGTGTGACTGTTTACAATGTGATGATGGCATGGTTTAATTTTGCACAAGGATACATTGATCTGTGACTTCTTTTAAAGTTATTCATTGGATTTTTATCTGCATGTATTTTATCTTTTATGACCATTTTTCAATGGCTGAATACTGATATTGATTGATTGATATGTTTTGTGCAAACTATTACAGTGACCAGGTATATGATGTAGCATTCTCCGTCACACTAGGTCTACTTATACATCCTGTCTGTTACCTTACACCTAATTACAGTAAATATTGGCTGTTTCTAACATATAAGGATTGACCTTTATGATTATAGATCCTTCATATTCATTATCCATCTAGCCCTAGGCAACACACACATGCTTGATTGACACATGGAAGGGACTGTATTTGTCAGTACATAAATATATTTTTCCCTTGAATGTTTGATTTTTCAATTTTTTTAGTAGTCCACAAGTCTAAGGAACTACAACCTTCTGGTTGTTTTTTTTTAATTACACCTTTCTCGCTGTCTGGCAACTGTACAATTCAAACTATTCATAGTTAGCTCCATTTGGACACGATAATAGTGAACTGTGTTTTTGTGATTCAGGAACCTACAACCCGATGTTAGAGTATATATTGAACAGATGTGCATCCTCCACAGTCACTATTCACGTATATATCGTATAGCAGTAGTACCCTTTTTACTCACTTATCTCACTATCACTACACTGTTGCGTCATTTGTGGAACACCACTTTCATTTCAAATGTGCAAAGCAGTAGAGGTTAATGAGTTCTTTCTAAGATTCAAAATGTTAAACAACTAAATAAAAATGCATTTCTTCTAGTAAAGCCAATGTCCTGATAGTTATTCACTAGTTTACCATGGAAGTTGAGGTACACACTTCCTCCTCCAGGGACCATTGTTTCTTCATAACTTTCTAAAAGTGGCATTTTCAGAATTGCAATTTAAAATCCGGTATCACCATGAGTTGCAATTTTCAGTTATAATTCCAGAGACACCAAACTTGAAAAATCTATCTCTTCCCACTTACACTTATAAATGTTTACAAGGCAGCTCCAATGTTATCCTATGGGAGAGCTAGGCCTTGCATTAGTGAAAAATGAATCTAAGGGTTTTTCAATACCAGGACATGTAAAACTTAAAAATGCATATCTGTTTTAAATACACTGCAGCCTGCCCTTCAGGGTCTACCTGAGGTTTACCTTAGGGGTGGCTGATATGTATTTAAAAGGAAGGTTTGGGCCTGGCCAAAGGCTTGTTTAGCCAGGTGAACATTGAAGTTTAAAACTGCACACATAGACTCTGCAATGACAGGCCTGAGACATGTTAAAAGGATACTTAAGTGGGTGGCACAATCAGTGCTTCAGGTCCACTAGTAACATTTAATTTACCAGCCCTAAGCATACAAAGTACACTTTACTAGGGACGTCTAAGTAAATTAAATATGCCAATTGGGGATAAGCCAATGTTACCATGTTCTAGGGAAAACACATAAACACTTTACCACTGGTCAGAAGTGGTAAAGGGAGCAGAATCCTAGGGCCAGCAAAACCGAAGTCAGCAACAACAGGAGGTTTGAAGGCAAAATGTTAGGAGAAACTACACCAATAATGCCAGGTCTATCAGGAGCATTGCATACTACACTCACAGAAAAACACAATGAGAGAAAGCCTCCTGCAATTTTACTGCATATAATTACTGCTAAGTAAAATTGAGTTTTGTGTTCCAAACCCCAGGAAAAGCAGGAGAAGGAGCACTGAACCACTCATGAATACCATCTGATTATTTTACTCCACCGACCCAGTTTTGGACTGGTCTCTCAGGCACTTTGGCAGTCTGGAACTGCCATTTGGCCCCGCTTGAAAGGGCCAGCATGTGAGCTGCTTTATCTGAGCCCGTCATAGGTCAAGGGCTAGAGGACTAAAACACATAGCCCACACACTGCCCCTTTCAAACTAGCCGATTTGGCAGTGCAACACTGTCTGAGAGCCCAGTCTAACGCTGCTCCTGCGATCACTGCATTAGTGACGTTTTTTGCTGTATTTGCTGTTTACACAAAATGCATCAAATTGTTTGATGTTAATTTGAATTTTTTTTTGACATTATGGGATTACTGCACTTAGAAACGTGCTTCATGGAATTAGCTTGTGAAGGTATACTGAAGTAAAACACAGCAATTTGCGTTGGTTATTAAGCGGTGTGCTTTTGAAATTACTATCAGGGTTTTCCAGACTTTGATGTCCCTTTATGTAAACTAAATGCACTATTAATTTAATACAAATATCAGTGGAAGCACTTTAAGAATTTAATGAATAATTCAGAACTCCGAGAGTATGTATCTTGCAGTTTGGTCAATTAAAAGTCTTTCCTAACCAATTTGTAGGTATTTGCACAGGAGTCTCATGAATTCTATCGACTTCATCTTCTATGGTATTTGTGTGCATTAAATTAATAATATCAAACACAGAACAGAGGAATGGATTTGTCCTTTATTTCTAGAATGTTTAATTGCTTTAGTAGGCTAAAATCAATTATTAAATGCATGCCTTGTGTGCCATTATTTGAAAAACATTATATTAAGAGATATACTGTTAGACCTGGCAGCCTTAGGGTGGTCATCCCCCAACCTTTTGCCTGCCCCCCTCCATTTTTGCTGGTTTTAGGACTCTGCACACTTAAGTACATTTGCTCTCTCCCTTAAAACATGGTGACATTGGTTCATACCCAATTGGCATATTTGGTCTACTTGTAAGTCCCTAGTAAAGGGCACTACATGTGGCCAGGGCCTTTAGATTGAATGCTACTAGTGGGCCTGCAGCACTGGTTGTGCCACCCATACAAGTACCCCCTTAATCATGTCTCAGGCCTGCCATTGCAAGACCTGTGTGTGAAGTGTCCAGGTGGCATTTAAAAGTACTTGTCAAGCTTTAAACTCCCCTTTTTCAATATATAAGTCACCCCTAAGGTAGGCCCTAGGTAACCCAGAGGGCAGGGTGCTGTTTAGGTAAAAGGCAGAACATATATCTGTGTGTCTTATATGTCATGGTAGTGGAAAACTCCTAAATGCGTTTTCCACTGCTGTGAGGCCTGCTCCTTTCATAGGCTAACATTAGGGCTACCCTCATATACTGTTTAAGTGGTATAATCTGATCAGAAAGGAGTGAACAGGCCATATTTAGTATGGCCAGAATGGTAATACAAAATCCTGCTTATTGGTGAGGTTGGATTTTATATTAATATTTTAGAAATGCCACTTTTAGAAAGTGAGCATTTCTCTGCATTTATCATCCATCTGTGCCTTACAGCCTGTTTCTAATCCATGTTTGGGCTGGGCTGGCCTGGTTGACAGCCCCCTTGTGCATTTCACCCAGACAACCACAAACATAGGATATGCAGTCACACATGCACTCATCTGCATACTACGTGGGTCTTCCTGGGCTGGAAGGGTGGAGGGGCCTGACACTCACATTTCAAAGGTGTGTAATTTTGACGCATACCAGATACTTTGTCCACACAAGAGACATTTGTAGATTTCTAAAGGCTTAAGACTCTTCTTATCATTGCAAACATGATATTTCAACTTGTACTTATCAAATCTTGATTGTTTTGAGCTTAATTTACTCAGATTAATACCTTATAATTTTTCTAAACCTGTGTGGTGTATTTTGTGGCATTTTCACTGTGTTCCTGCATTTATTGCACAAATACTTTACACATTGCCTTCTAAGTTAAGCCTGACTGCTCAGTGTCAAGCTACCAGTGGGTGGGCACAGGATAATTTGGATTGTGTGTGACTGAGCCTGACTAGGATTGTGGTGCCTACATGGACAAGGGTGTATACCTCTGCCAACTAGAGACCCCATTTCTAACATATACATTAATGGCTGAAAAGACAGTTGAGGGTTGCCATGCCTATTTCTTTGCTTGACATACTTAGGCCTTCATTACCACTCAGGAGGTACTTAGGCCTTCATTACCACTCAAGAGGTAATCCCGATCTGGCACAAACAGGATTTTGTATCTGAATTATGAAGGGGAGTTTTGCAGTAAAAGGGATCCCCTTCAGCATATTTCACCTCAAATATCGCACCAGGCAATCACACTATTCTGTGTTCCTAGTAATGAAAAGTACAATATTACTACACTGGTATTCACGCAAAATTTGTAAAATGGGATTTAAGACCTTATTTATGATTTGGTGGAGTGATAAATCCACCAAAGCAGCAGAGTCTCCATCTGCTGTATTTGGAGTGTCATAGACATCATGAAACTCTTGTTGCAGCAAATTGGATATGCACCACTTTTTATCCAATGCCCTGCATCCGCCACACCCAAACCCTGATCTGATATACCCATTTGCAAATCAGGGCTGGCCTGTTTGCAAACTACAAACTGTGAGAATAGGGATACACTTTGTGATGCTGCTTATGTGCTAATAAACGAAGAGCAAATTGTATATTCACAGGTGGTCACAAAATTACCTGGCTGTGAATATGAATTAAACAGGTTGAAATGCGTTACTCTCTGTGACTGAGTATGAATGCAGGGATGGAGGCCTGTAAGTGATGGCACACCTCCATTCCTTCATTTGCATTCCCAACCAGGAAACTGTTTTTTTTAAACAGCCCTGTTCATTAGGGAAGCATATGCTGCTTAAAAAATGTTTCACATTTAGGAACACATCAGTGGGAGTAGATAGTGGGCTCCTAGACCACTGCCTGCCCCCCTGTGAGGTTACCAACATGATTTTCCAAAAGGAAATCAGTCTCAAACCATTCATACATTACAAATAGAAGGGGAACGCCTCTTTCACCCCACCTCTCTTAAAAGCCTGAGATATGTTTATTTTCATAACTTCTCAACCCCTCTTCCTCTTAAGTGTTTTGGAATTATCTTTTATCAGAGTTCTCTAGCAGATGCTGCAAAATCATCTCAGTTCTTTGGACAGTCTCTTCTCTTCATAATAAATATTATCCACCCCAACTTTTCCCAAAACTTGATCACTCTCTTTAGAAAAATTGCCACTGCTTGTTTTGTGGACTGCGATGTGCTTTACACGTCGTTATTTATATTTCAGGCGAACAGGTTTTACATAAATGTATATATCTGTATTTTAGATGGAATTTCTGTATATAGGCAAACATGTATATGCTAGATGTTTTACAAAACAAATGCAGCAGGGAGAAGTGGGTTGCTTTGCATAGCAGAGAGGGTACATAGGCCCTCATTACAACCCTGTCGGTAAATCCCGCTTACCGCTGCGCTGAAGGCCGCCAAGATACTGTGGCCACGGTGGAAATCCGCTACAGGTATTACAACCCACATCTCGTAATCCGCCACAATGCAGACACCCACACAAGTCAGCCACACCAAAGGTCAGTGATAAACTGGTGATAGCAAAACCTACACCACCATGTCAACAGAACTACGCCCACACTATCACGACCCACGAATCAACACGGCGGTCTTTCAACCGCGGTCATCCATTGGCGGTACACACCGCTGCGCTCAAAATACACACACACTTACAAAACACAACCACATTGGACAATTCAAAATATACACACCTGATACACATACACACCACACCCACACACCCAATCCAATATAAAGCACACACCCACATTACCCACAACCCCTTACAACAATTTATTTTGAAGACACAGAGAGAGAGAGAATAGCAAACACAACACCAGCATCCACAGGCACACAACACCATCACTCATACAATATCCTCAAAGAACACACACCAACACAACACATCACACAGCACAAAAAACATCACCTCACACATCACCCACATCACATTATGGCACCTCAAAGACACCCCAGGTTTTCTGAGGAGGAGCTCAGGGTCATGGTGGAGGAAATCATCAGAGTCGAGCCATAGTTTTTCGGATCATAGGTGCAGCAGACCTCTATTGCTAGGAAGATGGAGCTATGGCGGAGAATTGTCGACAGGGTCAACACAGTGGCACAGCACCCCAGAACACGGGATGACATCAGGAAGAGGTGGAACGACCTACGGGGGAAGGTGCGTTCCGTGGTATCCAGACAACAGGTAGCAGTACAGAAGACTGGTGGTGGACCCCCACCTCCTTCCCCACAACTAACAACATGGGAGGAGCAAGTCTTGGCAATCATGCATCCTGAGGGCCTCGCAGGAGTAGCAGGAGGACTGGTAAGTCACATCTTTACTACTACATCCCTCATCCTACCTGCATGCCATCACAAACTCCTACCCTCACCCCATCATTCCACCACCTCACATACACCCCACCATCACAAGCCACCCATCCCAATACCAAGCCCTGCATGCAACACCTATGCATGGACCCCCATCACCAAAGCATGTCCAGTACAGATACCCACCCAGGCCCCAAAATCACTAATCACACAAGGGCAAACACAATAATGCAAGCACAGGAGGAGAGGGTAACTCACCCATTGTACAAGATGGCACACACAGATACAATAACTATGCATTTACACCCTAAAAGGACCCATACCCAAAGTCACCGGACAGGGGGTGCCAGACATATCCAGTTCCCCCACAGAAGAGGCCCACAGTGATGACAGCAGTTCTGCGCGCCTGGATCAAGATGACCAGCCCGGCCCATCAGGGACCTCTGGACAGTTGGTTCCCCTGCCACAGTCACAAACCACCACTGAACCTCCCCCTCAGGAAACACCACCACAGCACCCACCCAGCGGGCCCATCCCTCTGTCCCCAGGACACATTGATCAGCAGTGTGTCCACCACTACAGGGACCCCAAGCAAACCCACCAACCCAAGACAATCAGGGACCTGGGGTCAGTGGCAGCGGGCACACGGTTCAGGGGACAGAGGCACAGGATAACAGGGAAACTGGGAGGACTGTTGTGCGACAGGGGAGGACAGGCCCAGAGAGCCCACTCTCCATGAGGCACTCTCAAACATCATGGGAGCATACCATCATTCCCAGGAGACCATGGTCACGGTACTGGCCAAGTTTCAGGAGACCCAGCGGCTGCAGGAGGAACACTACCTGGGGATCAGGGAGGATTTGAAGTCCATCAACACCACCCTGTTCACCATTGCAGGGGTGCTGGCAGACATGGCCAACACCATGAGGGACACAGTGGCACACAAACAGGCCCCTGACACTAGCCTGAACGATGAACAGCCCTCCACCTCCGCCGGCGCTAGTGGACAGGAAGTCCCGCCACAGGACCAACAGGCCACCAGCATCCCACCCCCTGCAGAAGGAGAACCAGCCCGCAAATGGTCCCTGAGATCTAGGAACAAGACATTGAACATTGCCAAGACCCCCGCCAGGAAATAAGACTCTCCGGATTGTCACCCTTTTGTCCCACTATGTCACCCTGACAACTTTGAACTGCCATTACTCCACTTCCTATGCCCCCTTGGACAATGCACCTGCGATACCAAGAGACTGGACTCTACCATGGACATTCCTCCACCATCACCCCAGCCCATTGCACAGCCCCCTCCACTTATTAGCACAGAAATAAACACCCTTGAATCACAAATCAATCTGGAATCAGTCTGTACTTTCACAAATGTTTAATTGCAAACTCTCAGAAAAATAGCAATGTCAATGTTCATGTTCACATACCAATGTTCAACATTTGTTGGGCATCAGTAAACATAGCAGAAGGCAGAATGTGGGACCCAGATCTGTGAAATGGAAAGCCAAAGTGACATGTCAGGGTCCATACACAGAGGTAAAAAGGCAGATTCATGCAATGTTCAACAGTAGTATGATATGAGAGGAGCAGTGCCAGTCTCTTACCTGTGTCTCACTGAAAGTATTGCATGATGATGTTGTTTCGGTTGTCTGTATTTTCTTCTTCTGCCTCCTCTTCTTCACTGTCCATAGGCTCCACAGCTGCCACAAGCCCAACATCAGGCCCATCCTCCTGCAGAAAAGGCACCTGGCGTTGCAAAGCAAGGTTGTGCAACATACAGCATGCCACGATTATCTGGCACACCTTTTTCGGTGAGTAGTGTAGGCATCCACCTGTCAGATGGAGGCACCGGAATCTGGCCTTCAGGAGGCCGAAAGTCCACTCAATTATCCTCCTAGTTTGCCCATGTGCCTCATTGTAGCATTCTTCTGCCCTTGTCCTGGGATTCCTAACTGGGGTCAGTAGCCATGACAGGTTGGGGTAACCAGAGTCACCTGCAAATATCGAGGGACAACTGTTAGAAATACTCCAAACCTTAGGGACTCACCCATACCCAGCCACCTATGTCCACTGTGTTGGCACCTTGGGCTCACCTATTAGCCACACACTGTACTTCTGGAGTTGGCCCTTCACATAAGGGATGCTGCTATTCCTCAAAATGTAAGCGCCATGCACTGAGCCAGGATACTTGGCATTCACGTGGGAGATGTACTGGTCTGGCAAACACACCATCTGCACATTCATAGAATGCTAGCTTTTGCGGTCTCTGTACACCTGTTCATTCCTGCGGGGGGGGCAAATGCCACATGTGTACCATCAATGGCACCAATGATGTTGGGGATATGTCCCAGGGCATAGAAGTCACCTTTCACTGTGGGCAAATCCTCCACCTGAGGGAAAACAATGTAGCTGCGCATTTGTTTCAGCAGGGCAGACAACACTCTGGACAACATGTTAGAGAACATTGGCTGCAACATCTCTGATGCCATGGCCACTGTTGTTTGAAAGGACCCACTGGCCAGGAAATGGAGTACTGACAGGACCTGCACTAGAGGGGGGATTCCAGTGGGATGGCGGATAGCTGACATCAAGTCTTGCTCCAACTGGGCACACAGTTCATGGATTGTGGCACGATCAAGTCTGTAGGTGATAATGATGTGTCTGTCTTCCATTGTCGACAGATCCACCAGGGGTCTGTATACCGGAGGATGACGCCATCTCATCACCTGCCCCAGCGGAAGTGCCCTATGGAGGAGAAGGGTGAACAGAGGGTCATACACCACGTAGCATGCACAAAGGTATTTAGAACAATCGTGATGTAATCGGTGTGTCACGCTGTCTGTCCGTATTCCTGGCCAAAAGTGCTGTGACGCAGTTTGTTGTCCTGCCATGTGCCCCCCTGAAATGGTGGCTGCCTGATCTGTAAGGAGGGACAAGGGGAAATGAGGTAAGTGCACTGGCATTGTGCTGCGTCACGGTAGGCGGTCGAACACAGCGGCGCAAATCAGCATTGGTTATCATTGGGCCCTATGGGTTCCAGGAGCCAATGATGATGTACGCCGTCGGTGACGGTACGCACAGCCCTAGACGTGACCACCATTTTCTCTCTGTTCACTCACTTGATACCTGACCTTCAACAGGAGAGGACCTACACTGCAAGTGCTGCTGCAACCTGAGTCTGGAAGCGACAATGGCTACAGTGCCTGGGGAAAGGGCCCCTGCCTTCACCGCGGAAGAGTTGGACAACCTGGTGGCTGGGGTCCTCCCCCAGTACACGCTACTCTACGGTCCTCCAGACAAACAGGTGAGTACACTGTGAGCATGATGAATGGGACATGAATGTATGGAGTGGCGTAGATGGAAGATACAGGGGGGGCAGAGACCAGCATGTGAGGATGATCAGTGTATGTTTTTCTGGGCAAGGGTGGGAGGTTTGTGGCCAATGAGTAAGAAGAACTGGATGGGGGAGTAACATCCATTCTTACTTCACTTTTCCTCTAGGTCAGCGCCCACCAGAAGAAGGGTATTTGGCGTGGCATCGCCAAGGAAGTGCGGACCCTGGGGGTCTACCATAGACGGAGCACCCACTGTCGCAAAAGATGGGAGGGTCTGCGCCGCTGGAGCAAAAAGATGGCGGAGGCCCAACTGGGGATGGCCTTCGCACCATGACCCCCCTGATGTACCCGATCCTGTCGGTGGCATATCCTGAGTTGGATGGGCGCTGGAGGGCATCACAGAAGCCACAAGGGGGTGAGTACAGTCTCATTCAGCTGACTCTGTGCGCTTTATGAGGTTTCTGGGTGGGGGAAGTGGGCTGTGGGTTCACCTGGGCCAGGGCAAACATACCAGGGTAGATCCATTGTTTGGCAGGATCAGTGGCACGACAAACCCAAAAGTGGTAGTGACCCTCTAATACCTAGTCAGGCTCCTGTGGGTTCCTGGTGTGCATCAAATGGGTCTAGGCAGAGTCCCCCATTGGCATGTGCTTTATCCCTGAACTGTTAGTGCATGGGCTAGTGCATAGGGCTGCTCCCTGTGTGTTGTGTCCGCCAACGGTAGTGGTGCTGCAGGCATTGACCATGTTTCTCTTCTGTCTTTCCTCCCATTTTTGTTTTGTCACCCTATCCTTGTGTGCATTAGCATCATCTGACGGAGGAGCATTGGCACCGGAGCAGGAGGGAGCTGCAACCCTCATGGCCCTGGAGGGTGAATGTAAGGAGTCTGAAGGCACCAGTGGGAAGGAGGGTGAGGGGAGCTCCACAACGGGGACAGGAGGAGACACCAGCAACAGCGACTCCTCCTCTGATGGGAGCTTCCTTGCGGTGGCGGGCACCTCTGTGCCCACCGCATCCACAGGTACAGCCGCCACGCCCCCTACCAGCTCCTCCCTCCCAGCAGCCCCTCAGCGTGGTTCCCGTGCCCGCTCACCCAGGAGGGTGGGCATCTCCTTCGCCCCAGGCACCCTAGGACCTGCCCCAGTCAGCCTTGCTGTCCTCAGTGAGGAGGCTATTGACCCTCTGAGATCCCTCACTGTTGGGCAATCAACCATTTTGAATGCCATCCAGGGGGCCGAGAGGCATTTGCAGCAAACAAATGCATACCTGAAGGGCATTCATTCTGGCGTGGCAGCCCAACAGAGAGCATTTCAGGCTCTGGGCTCAGCACTAATAGCAGCCATTGTCCCAGTGTTCAGCCTCCCCCTCCAACTTCCACTACCCAGACCCAATCCCCTCTACCTCAGCCTATCACAAGCACACCATCAGACCAGCATGCACACTCATCACACACAAGAGTGGACATTGAAAACATAAGCACCACACATCCCACAGGCACTCACACAAGCACCATCCCCATGCAGACACGCCAACATCCACTGCCTCCACTGTGTCTCCCTCCTCCACATCCCCCTCCTCCATCCCTGTCTCATCTCCACTCACACCTGCATTCACTACATCCTCAGCCACTACCTCCATCACCAGCACACCCATCACCACACACCGCTCACGTGCAATCACCACCCCCACTACCATTCATACGTCCTGTGAGCCCTCCTCCCAAACTACACAAATGCAGGCTCACACCCACTCAACAGCCATCCACCTCACCAGCCTCCAGCCCATGCACCCTCACCCAAACTCAGCAGAAGTACACCTCCTACAACCACTACCTCTTCCTCCACCCACAAACCCCCTCCATCTTCCCGTCGCAGTGTGTCTAAAAAACTTTTCCTAGCTAACATTGACCTCTTCCCTACACCTCCCCCACAGTCTTTCCCCTAGGGCCAGGATGTCCAGATCCCAGCCCAGCACCTCAGCCACCAAATCCTCGAGCACTGTGGTCCCTGCAAGTACAGTAACATTTTGGGCGGCACCCATCAGGGCTGCCAGTGTGCCACCTAGCGAGGCCAAGGATCACCCTATTCTGCCACCTGCCAAGGTGAAGAAGGGGCCCACATTCCGTAGGGAAAAGCCGCACCAACCACCCAGCAAGGCCTCCTCCAAGACAAAAGAGGACAGTGCCAAGGTCCCAGGAGCGACTTCAAAGGTGGGGAAAGGACACAAGGCTAAAGGGAAGTCAGCTCAGGGCACGGAGCCTCCAGGTGAGGGACTCGTGTCACCCCGTCTTCCAAACAGAACAGTAACCTGTATGGCGGTGGCCACTGCCGCAACCACTGCCACCTGCACCACCAACTGCACCGCCACCTGCACGTCTGCTGCCTCTGCAACTGTCTCCAGCATCATCCCCAGTAGGCAGCCATCCGAGGCTGCAGGAGACGTCCTGCTGTCTCCCTCCACAGGGGCTGACAAATTCACCACCGGCAGCATCTCCACCACAGACACCACCACAACCCCCGCCACCTGCCCCGCGACGTACACAGACAGTGCCACCACAGCCGACATGTACAACATTCCCAGTGGGCAGCCGTCCGAGGCTTCAGGCGATATCCTGGACCCTGCACAGACTACATGAGGCACCACAACCAGCACTGTTAGTATCAGCAGTTGGCAGCCAAAGTCGCAGAAGGGTGGAGTGTGTCTCTGACTCCATGGAGTATCATGCTACCTGTTCCCAGAAAATCTCATGGCGCACACACCCAGGTGAGGGAATGGGAACTGCCACATACAATGTGCAGCACTCTGGGCACCAAGCCCCCTCCAGACCCAGTGCAGAAAAGCATCCACTACGCCAGTCCTTGGCAGGATGAAGCACTCTGGGCACAAAGCCCCCTCCAGAACCAGTGGAGAAAATCATCCACTACCCCAGTCCTTGGCAGGATGAAGCACTCTGGGCACCATGTCCCCTCCAGAACCAGTGGAGAAAAGCATCCACTACCCCAGTCCTGGGTGGAGGAAGCACTCTGGGCACAAAGTCCCCTCGAGAACCAGTGGGGAAAATCATCCACTACCCCAGTCATTGGCAGGATGAAGCACACTGGGCACAAAGCCCCCTCCAGAACCAGTGGAGAAAAGCATCCACTACCCCAGTCCTTGGCAGGATGAAGCACTCTGGGCACAAAGCCCCCTCCAGAACCAGTGGTGAAAAGCATCCAATACCCCAGTCCTTGGCAGGGTGAAGCACTCTGGGCACAAAGCCCCCTCCAGAACAAGTGGAGAAAAGCATCCACTACCCCAGTCCTTGGCAGGATGAAGCACACTGGGCACAAAGCCCCCTCCAGAACCAGTGGAGAAAAGCATCTACTACCCCAGTCCTTGGCAGGATGAAGCACTCTGGGCACAAAGCTCCCTCCAGAACCAGTGGTGAAAAGCATCCAATACCCCAGTCCTTGGCAGGGTGAAGCACTCTGGGCACAAAGCCCCCTCCAGAACAAGTGGAGAAAAGCATCCACTACCCCAGTCCTTGGCAGGATGAAGCACACTGGGCACAAAGCCCCCTCCAGAACCAGTGGAGAAAAGCATCTACTACCCCAGTCCTTGGCAGGATGAAGAACACTTGGGCACAAAGCCCCCTCCAGAACCAGTGGAGAAAAGCATCCACTCACCCTATCCTTGGTAGGATGAAGCACTCTATGCACCATGCCCCCTCCAGAACCAGTGGAGAAAAGCATCCACTGCCCCAGTCTTTGGCAGGATAAAGCACTCTGGGCACAAAGCCCCTTCCAGAACCAGTGGAGAAAATCATCCACTCACCCTATCCTTGGCAGGATGAAGCACTCTATGCACCATGCCCCCTCCAGAACCAGTGGATAAAAGCATCCACTGCCCCAGTCCTTGCCAGGATAAAGCACTCTGGGCACAAAGCCCCCTCCAGAACCAGTGGAGAAAAGCATCCACTAGAGAGACTGTGGCCTTGCACTCCCCAGGACCAATCAGTGGGAACACCACCCACTTGAGAGACTTGTGAGACTGTGGCTCTGCACTCCCCAGGACCAATCAGTGGGCAAACCACCCACTTGAGAGGCTTGTGAGACTGTGGCTTTGTACTCCCCAGGGCCGATCTGTGGGCATGGTGCCCTCTTGTGGAGCAGTGGCGTCATCCCTTCATCCGGCTGAGGTGCCCCCCCTCCCCTTCCCCCTGAAGTGCCTGTTTATTTTTGACCTGATGCCCCAGCAGTGTTCTCTCCGTTTAGAGGCAGGTATCATGTGTGGGCTTCGCCCATGCATTTTGGGACCACTAGTCCACTTATAATGAATGGAACACTATCTGGACTTGTGTAGTTGCTGTACATATTTGTATATTTTGATCTTTTACAGACCTGTTTACCTATCTGGATTTTCTATGATTACACCTGTTACAATCATTTCATTTTGTCCTTGCGTTCTTCCAGGGGTGTAAATGTGATGTTGATGCATGTATTTGTGTGTATGGTGTTGGGGGTGAGGGTGGGGGTGGGGGTGTTGCCTTTTGCGTGTATGTGTCACTCTCCTTTTCCTCTCCTCCAGTGTACTAGGTGCAGTACTCACCGTGGTCATCTCCACCGTCTTTGCTGCTCCTGGTAGAAGAGAAGCTAAACCAACATTGGTAACACCTGTAACTCGGGCTCCATGGCGTCCTGGTTCCTTGTAAGGAGTCAAGAGGTGCGTGGTTTCTGTTCCAAAGACTGTTTCCACCGTGCTTTTGATGGCGTTGGTACCGCCCTGTAAAAGGTGGTGGATTGGTGTCTTGTAATACAGTAGGCGGTACATTGTCTTCCGCCTGTCTGTTGGCGGTTACCGCCGTGGTGTTTGTTTTTACCGCCGTGGCGGTCGGAGTGTTAAAGTGGCTGTCTGTGTTGGCGGCCTGTTGGCGATATTACCGCCGCTTTAACACCGACCGCCAGGGTTGTAATGAGGGCCATAATGTTTACAGTAGTAGGTGTGGGGAGCTCTCTTCATAGTTCATTTCTGGGGCAGAAGAAGCTTACTCGTTGGTATAGAAAGAGCTTCAGCAACACAAAAGGATGATGGACGGAGTGTTGAAAAATGCAACACTCACCCCCAGTCACAGATCTGGGTTTAATCCATCGTTCTTTTGCTCACCATGCCACCCCAGTTTGGACCCAGCCATATGCAAATCAGTCTTGACGCTGTTCCTCATGGGAACAGCCCAGCCCGAACTGCCGAGCCAGGTCCTCCCTGGACCAGAAACAAGCATCCTGGGACCAGTTTCAGTGTATCACCCTTCATCAGCCAGGCTCGTTTGAATCCAGTGGCACAGTGAGCAAGGGACCCACATCTGGGCATACCCTTCCCACTTAGGGCAACTTTAGCAGCACAAAAGGATGATGGACGGAGTGTTGAACAATGCAAACACTCACCCCTAGTCACAGATCTGGGTTTAATCCATCGTTCTTTTGCTCACCATGCCACCCTAGTTTGGACCCAGCCATATGCAAATCAGTCTTGACCCTGTTCCTCATGGGAACAGTCCAGCCCCAAATGCCAAGCCAGGTCCTCCCTGGACCGGAAACAAGCATCCTGGAACCGGTTTCAGGGTATCACCCTTCATCAGCCAGGCTAGCTTGAATCCAGTGGCACAGTGAGCAAGGGACCCACGTCTGGGTATACCCTTCCCACTTAGGGCAACTTTAACAACACAAAAGGATGATGGACGGAGTGTCGAACAATGCAAACACTCACCCCCAGTCACAGATCTGGGTTTAATCCATCGTTCTTTTGCTCACCATGCCACCCCAGTTTGGACCCAGCCATATGCAAATCAGTCTTGACCCTGTTGCTCATGGGAACAGTCCAGCCCCACTGCCAAGCCAGGTCCTCACTGGACCAGAAACAAGCATCCTGGGACTGCTTTCAGGGTATCACCCTTCATCAGCCAGGCTAGCTTGAATCCAGTTGCACAGTGAGCAAGGGACCCACGTTTGGGTATACCCTTCCCACTTTAGCAACACAAAAGGATGATGGACGGAGTGTTGAACAATGCAAACACTCACTCCCAGTCACACATCTGCCCACCATGCCACCCCAGTTTGGACCCAGCCATATGCAAATCAGTCTTCACCCTGTTCCTCATGGGAACAGTCCAGAAAGAGTTTCTCCTGAACAGATGCCCTTTCAAACATATAGAAATATACATATCTGTATGAAAGTGTTAGCGCGTCTGAACTTAATAAGTAAACTTACAAGGGGACGCAAATAGGTCGATGAACCTTTTGACTCGCAATTAAGATGTTCGTACCATACCTCCAATACATGCAGATCAATAATCAATAATCAACAACAATCAATAACAGTAATAATCAATTGAGTCAGTAATTGTCACGCACCATGACCTTTCAGTCATGAATAACCACACCTTTTAGTAAAAGTTAGAATATTTATTTCCCTATATTAACAATGCTAAGGTCATGTAGATTAATCTAAAAATCAAATGAAACACATACAGAAACAATACTGGCTGTCCAAAGCAGCGGAAGAAACGTAATCTAATCAAAGCTTGAATTACAACACATTCTAAGGTTATGGTGCAAATTAAGTCAACTGGGTCAAAATGATTACATACATTCAAATTCAGCAGAGAAATTCATCAAACGTCATTCCCTACTAGCATAATTTCATTAGTGAGGATCCTTAACTAACACCAGATTAGCATCAGCATGTTGGGCTTCATGCAAAACAATTTAGTAACACAAATTTGGAAAAACATCTAACTATGGCTTTATCAACAGTGCAGTTGGTAACTAGAAAGAAAAAGCAAATAGGCATAATAATCAACAGTCTAATTCATAATACCTATCCTCAATGAGGATCAGCTGGCAGAGTCAGTCTTCATCATCAGGACATCAGTCGATCAGCAAGGCATCAGGATTCAACATCAAAGTTCAGAAACCGCAAAGTCTTTAAGCAGTAAAGTTAAGCATGTCTCTTGTCAGGACGCAAAATGGGCAAGAATGAGCTATCACTCTCCCGTGCAGTTCTGTTAAATTAAAACTACTAAAACTGTGTCTCAAATCCCTATTGGTCTGTTAATCGCATGTTCACACTTTGTCCAATAAAACTAAAATTCCAAATCTATGAATTCTACCATTTCTCCGTCCACATGTCGTGGAATGGTTGTCCTGCAATGTCGTCATCATCCAGCTTGTCAGGTAACAATATTGTTGCAGCTTCCAGTCCAGTCAGTATATCCATTGTTCTCCTCCTGAGAAAGTCAGTCTCACACACATTACAAACAAAATGTTACATTAGCAAGAACAGCATCTTCTAGCAGTTGGTTCTCATGAGAACCTTTAGTTAAGAGCACATTTAAACAATGCAAAACGGGAAAATCACAGTTTATCTCTCTAAGACAGCCATTTTATTAAACGTTAAGAATACAGCTTTTACATGCGCTAAGTTAAGGCCTACAATTAACAACACTTCAACATAATGCATAACCCTTAATATGACATATTACTATTATTACTATATTGGTCAAACATATATTTAACATTTCACAATATTAACTAGTAACAAGTACACTTTGTGAATATTCGCGGCCGGTCATCGTAATCACATTTTCAAATGTGTGTATTATTTTTCTACATTAATGTATTTTCTACACAAACTTATTATTCAGAATATATGAACACTCATTAATAATTTTTATTAATACACCTGCACTAGCAATCCCTCCTCTGATGACTAAATGTGCCATCACACTAACTACCACTCACAAATTTTTGCATCAGCTTCATACTTTAGTTCCCTTTTTGAATTTTCCCTATACAATTTTTCCATTTTCTTTTCTTCCCTCCTCTGATTATTCTTTGACTTTTTCAATTGAACCCTTTTGCATAATTTACACAATCCCCATATTCCAATTAGACAAACCACAATAATTAATATCCCTTGCAATATTTTCAATAGTATTCCATTCCAAATGTTGCTGAGCCAATTTCCCACTGAAGCAAACCCTTTGCCAACCTTTCCCCAAACACCTGGTTCTTTCAATTCTTTCAAATCAGCACTTCCATTAGTCAGATTAGTAATTAAGCCTCTAATTTCTCTACTGTTATTAGGAATATACGAACATCAATGCCTAGAATTAATCATTCTACCGACTCAGCCATCCTTCACTAAAATAATGTCTAAAGCAAGACGATTCTGAAGAGTCATAGCTCTATCAGCAGCTAACTCCGGATCTATTAGGAGTATGGCTCCTGAAAAATGTGTCAACATGTTATCCATAATAGTAGACAACTTTCGAATCTTTATCAAATTCAGAATGACTCACACTGAAGGAATCACTGCTCCAAATATATCTCCCTCCTCTGTCTCATATGATGTAACTTAGTCACTTCCGGAAACTTCTTCAAATCCTCCTTTTGATAAATCTTTGGGAAAACTATCCCCAAATAACATGTCCCAGAACATTCCCTTGGAAGGCGGTATTAAGCATTAAGACCACAGATATAATAAATTCCGAGATTCGCCAGGTCCTGTCCATTCAACATGGATGTCCATATACTCTGAAACAAAAACATGTGCTTCCATTCACTTGTTCCCACAAACAAAGTGTCATTGCGTGATTTAGGTCTGCATAAACAAAGTTTCCGTATGTGTTGCGCATCTAAAACTAATTTCTCTTGTGTTTTATTTGCACTATAGGCATAATCATTCCTTTAATTCATTTTCTCTAAGCCTTTTTCTAACTTCTCCTTCAATGCTTTTCTCCTGTCATCTGTGTGATCTAAGAAGCTTTTCTCTAAAGGTGTAAGCAAGCATGTCAGATTATTCCTGTGTGCATAAGCTGTGCCAAACATCAATGTAGGTTCAAAGAAACCTCTAACTATTACTATGTCTTTATCCGTAGCTACCCTACTCTAATACCTAATTATAGACACAAACAAAAACACCATATCATAGTTTGAATAAAAGTACTGAATGTACTCCTGGTTATAAACTTTTGTTAGTAGCAGACTACAACTTATTCCGTGTGGCAAGCTATGATATGTAACTCCTTCCTCAACTGATGAAAGAATCTGTGTATACACATAACAATTCTTTGCATCCATCATCTCAACATACTCACTCAATAAGTGATAGAAGACATTAGAAGAAAGTTCTCCTTGCTCATTAATATCCCCAATGAAATATTTCTCATCTAACCTAAACCTCTCTATTGCTGTTAGTGCAGTAGTTGTCTCAAAAGGAGAAGTCTGGTTGGCTTCATTCTCATCAAGAACAGACATACCCACAATCAACACCACAAACAATATCCCACACATAATCGCCAAACCAATACTCATATATTTACAGTGCCTAGTATCTTTACTCTGCTGGCTAATGTTGCTCAGGATCTGTAAAGAATCAGAAAGCAGAAGAAAATTTACAAAAACTGCTACAAAATCTAAAATAGCCACTTTTTCTTTCAGCGATTATTTACAGCTTTCAGTCTCACTTCCAGGATCCCTTGTCAAAGCGGCTTGTCCAAATCAGGATTCAAAAGTCAAATCAGGTTATCAGTGTCTCTTCCGGTTACTATCAACGGTCTCCTAAAATGTTCTCTCAAATTGTTTCAACAATTCAGTTCATCACCTTTCTTCAAGTGCCAAAATACTGCCCCGGAATGTTTCTATCAAAAAAAAAAGAAAAAAACTCTTGCTGCCACTCACTTGTAGTTGCAGACGCCCATTCAGAACCTGCATATCTTTGATTTGCTATCCTCTTTCTTTTCCGCTTTTGATCACTATTCAATTCTCCTTCACTTAGATCTTCTCTCCTTGTTGTATCTAGTTCTTCCTCAATTGTTGCCTCAACAACCACTTCCTTTTCCCTTTCTAATTGTGATTACGGCCCCTTATCTACTTTCAGTGGATCTTTTGTCAGTGTTCACATTACAGTCAAACTTGAACCTTCTCCTTGTTCTGCGGTGTTTTCTCTTGACGGACCTGCAATCGGTTCAGGAGGAGTCAGATCACAATGGCTTTGATCTACCGCAACTCCTTTCCCCTCTGAGTCTGTCAATTGCTCTGTTTGTTTCTCAAGATTGTCTGCTTCTGGGAAAGCCTTCCTCTGACTATGCTCTCCTGCTGCCTCAATTGAGATAGGCTCTCCATCACCCTCCTGGAGGTCTTCTCCTTCATCTCTCACAGGAGTGACTGAACTGTCCTCAATGGGCTCAGTTCCTGTCTCAGTTCCCCTTTGTTCTCTTTCCGGCCCTGAGACTTTTTTTTACCATTGTTGGTACTCTCAACAACTCTCCTTCCTCATGATCCAGTGGACATGCCACTTTCTTTGTCTTACTCGCATGAATCCAGTTCAGAATTCCAGCGCACCTAACAGCTGTGGTAGTTGTCAGTACTACCTGATACAGTCCCTTCCAGCAAGGCTCCAAACACGTTTTCCTCCAGCTCTCAGATTGTGCCCTGAGTCATGGATCGGTGACAGTGTGGTGGCTTCCTTCTGCTGAAAGAGCGAACCACATCAGCCAGACCTTTGCAGTAGTGCAACACCATATCATCTGTAATGCTGACAAGTGCATTTGCAGGCACCGCTGGCAACCTCATGGCTTGGCCCATAAGGATTTCATGCAGCAACAATCCTGTCATCCTGTCGGGTGTGGTTCTCATTGACATCAACACTAAAAACAATGTGTCAGGCTATTTCAAATTCATGGACGCACACATCTTTGCAACTCTTGAATTCAAGGTACCATTGATCTGTTCCACTAGTCCTGATGCTTCAGGGAAGTAACTACAATGCAACTTCTTCTCAATGTTCAATGCTGCACACAGCAATTTACTTATTTCATTGTTGAACTGGCTTCCCCTATATGATTCTAAAGAGATCAGAAACTCGAAACGCGGTATCAGTAGTCTAAGCAGTAGTTTTGCTACCGTGAGACTATAATAACTTTGTGTAGGGTACGCTTCAATCCAGTGTCTAAAGATGCAAACAATCACCAACACATATCACAAACCTCCACACACAGACATCTAAAAAAATCCATCTGCATTCTGCTGAATGGACAGCCAGCTCTTCCAGTGTGGCACAAATTAACAACTGTCCCTTTCAACTGTTGGCAAATGACACAACGATGGCAAACTGCTTCAGCAACTTGTCTAAACTTTGGGTTAAACCAATCATGTTTGAACAATCGAATCAGTGCATTTCTCCCAATATGTGCTTGACCATGATAGTACCTCACCATTTGAGACAACAAACTATTTGGCAAAACCAATTGACCTTCTTCTGAAACCCACAATTCACCTTGTCTTTGCACACATTTAACTTTGCTCCATTAACCTTTTTCCTCCCTCTAAGCATTATTTTGCAACATTTTCAATTCCTCCAAGGTGTAAATTACTTTCAATGCATAGCTCGGACAGGTTTCGTCTTTCTCAAATAACAGTTCCCACTCTTCTTTGAATGATATTCAGTTCAATGCGCAAAACCTTGCAACTTGATATACATATCCATGTCCCAATGATACAAAGTCCTGCGACTTCAGATGTGCATTGCATTTCACCATGGCAATCTTTTCAGGCATTTGAATAGCATGTAACAATTCTTTAATTCCCTCACCATTTCTCACTGGTGAACCATAAGAGGTCATTAAACTTCTCTGTGACCACATCTGGCCAAAATCATGGATTATTCCAAATCCATACTGGCTATACGTATAGATTGTAACTTCAGCTGTGCAGAAACATTGCACGCTCTAGTAAGGGCTACCAGTTTTGCTACCTGAGCATAATACACTCCTCGAAGCCAAGAAGCTTCCAAAATACCAGTAATTGTGATCACAGCATATCCTGCTCTCAGTTTCCCTGCATAGTCTCTCAGACAGGAACCATCAACAAAGATAATTTGGTCATTTTCTTCCAATAAGGTGTCTCTAATGTCAGGTCTCGGTTTTGTGCACAAGTCAGTTATTCAAGACAATCATGCTCACATTTTCCATCTTTTCAATTTTTGACATTTTCATTTGGAAATAAGGTTACCGGGTTCAGCACTGTACATCTTTTCAATGACACATTTGGTGACCCTAAAATACTCGTTTCATACCTGGTCAGCCTCGCACCAGTCAAATATTGGGTTTTCATCCTTGTAAGTGGAATCTCAATAGGGGGAGGGACCATTATAGTCAGGTCACACTGCCTTCACACTGTGTAAGGCTTTGACCAACTGCTACAACTGCCCGTAAACAACCTGGTAAGGCTGCTGCAACTGGGTCCAAAGTAGGTGAAAAATATGCTCCTGGGCGATTTACACATCCATGGACCTGTGTCAAAACAGACAAAGAGCATGCATCACGCTCATGACAAAACAATGTGATAGGTTTTGTGTAATCAGGCATACCCAAAGCTGGAGCCCTGCACAGACTCTCTCTCAATTCAGTGAACACTTTCATTCCAGCCTGGTCTAACACTATAGGATCAGTGACTTCCTTATGAGTCAGCTTCTGCAATGATCTCGAAATGACAGAAAAAATGTGAATCCATTGGTGACAGTAGCCTACCATCCCTAAAAAGATCCTGACATCTCTCTGTGTGGTTGGGGGATTTATTTGCAATATGGTTGTAATACTTTCTCTGGATATCTTTCTTGATCACTTCTCAATCTGGTGACCCAAGTATTTCACTACTTTTTGACATTATTGTAATTTAAGCAGAGACACTTTGTGACCATTCTTTCCCAAGTGGTTCAATAAGGCAATCATATCATACTTGCACTCGTCCCTTGTTTTAGACGCAATCAGCAAGTCATCAATGTACTGCACCAGGGTTGATTGGAAAGGCAATTCCAACTACTCCAAATTCTTTTTTAAGATCTGATTAAATATGGAAGGTGAAAACCCTTGAGGAATTCTGCACCAGCAATAAACTCGATCCAAACATTTGAAACAAAGGAGAAGAGGCACAGACAAAAAGGCTTGTGATAAATCAATGACAGTGAACCACTCAGCATCACATGGAATCTGAAACATTATCACAGCTGAATTTGGCACCACAGGACAACATTTGACCACAATCTCATTTATTTTTCTCAAATCCTGGACAAATCGAACTTTCCCACAGGACTTTTGCAAACCCATTATCGGTGAATTACATGGACTGCTCAATAATTCCTTCAAAACCTCTTGTTTAACAAAATCCTCAATTATCTGGGCAACCTTCATAAGGACACCTTGCAGCATGTTGTACTGCAGACGCTGAGGAAAAACTGCATTTGGTTTCATAGTAACTTTAACTGGCCCAACTCCCTTTATCAGACCTACTTATTGTCCTCTCAAATCCCACACTTTATCTTTAACTGTTCCCTGCAAATCAGGATGAAGCTCTTTCACAGTGAACATCAGGAAGAATTCAATCAGAGGGTATTCCTCATTTATAGTTGTCCCCTCTATCTCTGGGGCTTGGTCATCTTCATCATCACTATCCATCTGAATCTCAGTTCCATCATTTGAACAAGTAATCGAACATTTTGTTTTACACAGCAAGTCTTTTCCCAATAGGGATACCGGACTTTAATTGCAGACTACAAATTTGTGCAATCCCTGAAAGTTGCCAATTTTAACCTGAACCGGTTCTGTAATCAGGTTGGTCAAATATTGGTTTGCTACTCCTACAATCTGAACCTTTCTACCTGAAAGGGGCAAATTTGGAACTTCTGCACTTCTCACTGTTGAGCTCCCTTGTCAACCAAGAATGAAACTCTGTGACCCATAACCTTTCCCTTCACATAGGGACCTCTTTGATCTACTTGTAATGAAGTTGCAAGCACTCACGGTCCCTCACCTGAACTGTAGCTCATCCAATCATCATTTATTCCATTCTCACTGTGTAATGGGAATTGGTGCACGGTGTTACTACTTTGGTTAAGCCTCTGACTTGTGACCTGTTAAGAAAGCATCATCTGTTGCTGTTCCATTGGGGCTTGAGGTATTTGAATTTGCAGTCTAGGTACCATGGGAACCTACTGTTGCATTGGCTGCAATTGTGTCATTTGTACACGTGGCATTTGCACCTGCTGCATGGGTTGAAAATTCTGTACCTGATTCACATTATTCTGAAAATTTGGAGTAGGACCACTCACTCTCGGTCCTTTCACGTTCTGGAATGAAGTGAGGTCAATACTCTGCTGAAAGACACGCTCCTGCACCATCATTGGACACTCCTGTTTCCAATGTCCAACGGCTCCACAAGCATGACATAGCAATAATTTCTTCATTCCCTGCACATCATTCTGAACCCCTACAGTACCTAAGTCTGGACCACGAGTCATATTTCCTCCACGACCTCTACCTCTCATCTGAGGCTGAAACATTATGTTTCCCTGCTGCTACTGCGGCAACTGTTTCGCAAAATTCCGTTGCACTCCCGTTTGCGCTGCTTTAATGTGCAACACCATCAACTTTCTCTGCTTCAACTCATTCTCATCACTACAGTATTTTGCATACTGCAACACCTCATCAATCAGCTTTGCTTGCCAGCAAATCAAATGAGTCTTAATCATCTGGCTAATTTCAGGTCTCAAGCCTTCCACAAATCTGAACACAAAATGGAACATGTCTTTTGCCTCAATTGTCTCTGTCCCACTGTAATGCTTGAATGCCTGCAGCAATCTCTCATAATACGCATGTATCGACTACTTTGTTTCCTGAGCTGTCCTATCAATCCTCTGCCAATCAATATTCTTGGGTGAAATTCTCATTTTCTAAAATCCAATCACCTTATAGTAATATTTAATTACCTCAGGAGATAGTGCACCTGTATTCTTGTCTCTCTCCGGTTCACTTATTGGCCAATCTACACTCCTCTTACACTCAATTCACAGATCAACTGGAACCACTATCTCTAGTAATGTGTTCAAGTCTTCCCACAGGCACTTTGCGCATTTCACCAACCTGTCTGTCTGCTGATACCACTCTACTGGCTTCTCTTTCAATTTTGGATAATCATTTGTAAATGACAGAATGCCACCTCTGCTCCACGGGACATGAACAAAATGTCCCCCTGGAATCCCTGTCATTGGTAACATTTTTACTGGATCTTTATCCTGCTGCACATTTGCAGTCAGCTCCACAGAATCCTTTTTTCTCTTGTCTCTTTTCTTCACCCATCTGCCTTCCCATTTGTCTAAAGCTCCCCAGGTCTGGGCACTTTGAAGCAATTCCTTAAGGTGTGCCTTAATTCCGGAAGATCTCACATGTTCAAAATCTTTAGCCTCAAAATGTAATCTGTGACTCCTTTTCAAATGCTTCATTTTCTCTATTTCTATGCCGTACTTCTCTGCCAAGTCTGCTAGTTTCTGATCACACTCATAGTTCCCTTAATGAGTTCACCCGCTCTCATGCTTAGCCTAGCATAATTCAAACACTCCTCTCCCTTAGGAACACTCTGCGGGGTATTCAACTTGTCTAACCATTCAGTCTACTGCTGGGTGGTCAATCCGTGCACAAAATGTTACTTGCTTGGGCTGGTCGCGCCTGTTGTGCAAGTACATTCGGGGTCTGCGGTGTCAATAATTTCAAACTCTGGCTAACGTTTGACCCTGCCGTAGTATCTGGAAGTTCTACAAATGGACTAAGGTCTAACAAGGATCTTGATCTTGTTCCACAGGAGAGACTACTCGAGCACTTTCATTATATCCTCCCCTCATTATACGTAAGGACATTACTCCCTGTTCACCTATGGTAGGTTCCTTCTGTGCAAATAAGGGTACAGGTGGACCAACAGCAATAGGTAGCAATATAGCATCTGGGGCTGTTTTGGCACTTACACTCTGTGGGAGAATAACTCCCATATTCAGATTAATCATCGGAGTCATATCTGAATGTGTCCCTGTTACTGGAGTAAATCTTGGCATTATGTGTGGCTGCACTTGAGGCCGTAAAAGTGGAGTTGGTTCAGTCTGAACCAACATCAGTCTAGGGAAAACCTGCTCCGTAGGCACCATTAAGATCGAAGTCTTTTCCATAATGGGCACATCAGGATAAATTCTCTGAACCTGTGGCGGTCACACCTGATTTTGCACTACAGGAGTAGTAGGCACATTAAGACCGCTCTGCATCGTATTCTGTGTCAGGCTAGCATTAATCTGCATTGGACTCATTGTCCCATCAACCCATGTCAGCGGTGTCGGATCAGCACTGGTACTTGGACCACTCTCATGTGCTGTATATGGGGGTGGGTGATTTCTCAATAACTGTGTAATAAACTCATCATCATCTAATTCTTCCTCTACCGTTGAAATATTTCTAGCCTCCCTACTTTCGGACAGACTTCTGTTAGTCTTTCTAGTACTTTCCTTCCTTCCTTTTCATTGTCCTGCATAATTGCCGGAAACAACTTTATTCCATACAAAGTCGCCATCCTCAAAACTCTCTGATCACTGTCCCATCTAGCCTCTGCTAAAGTATTTTCTGTCTTTCTCATCCTCCTCTCGAATGTCTGTTGCTGTTGCTGTCTGGCTACTAGCTCCCCAATCGCTAATGCCTCAAACTGTGCTGGTTTTGGAAGGGGCTTCGATTCATATAGCACCATCCTTAAATGCTCCAAAACCCTCAAATTGAAAGTCCCATTTGTGCAAGCAGAGTCAGTCTTCGTCCTCAGGACATCAGTCGATCAGCAAGGTATCAGGATCCAGCATCAAAGTTCAAAAAACGCAAAGGCCCTCATTATGTCACTGTCGATAAAAACCGCCCACCGCCGCGGCGACGGCCGCCAAAAGACAGATGGCAGAAATCCGGCTGTGGCCATGTCGGCTGATGGCCGTAAGGTGGCGCT
The DNA here is from genome assembly GCF_031143425.1 of Pleurodeles waltl. NCBI lineage: Eukaryota > Metazoa > Chordata > Amphibia > Caudata > Salamandridae > Pleurodeles > Pleurodeles waltl. Next base: position 886,578,532 of record NC_090450.1, read on the forward strand.
GCTGCCACCAGCAGCGCCGTGCCAGTAGACCACCGCCAGCTGTATTATGACCAATAATACAGCATGACGGTGTTTTGCTGGCGGACGCTGATGGTGGCAGCAGCGCCCCATCCTGTCTCCTGCTGGCAGACCTCCTAAACACAGGTAAGTGGGTGCTCCGACAGGGGACGGGGTGGGGGATGTTATGTGTGTGGGGATGTGTGTGAATGTTTATGCATGCATGTATGCGGGTGTGTGTTCCGTTTCCGTTTGTGTTCTGTGAATATGTGTCTGCATGTATATATGAAAGTGTGTGCAAATGTTTGTGTGAATAGATGTATGCATGCGTGGATGAATGTGGGAATGGGTGTTTTTACTCGTGTGTGAAGGGGGCGTGAATGTAGGGAGGTTTGGAGAGGAAGGGAGAGTGGGGGAATCTGGGGAGGGAGGTGGGGCGAGGAAGACGTCTATCAGTGACAGGGAAGGGATTCCCTGTCACTGATAGTGCCTACCGCCATGGTTTTCATGGCGGTAAGGGAGCGATGGAAACCATGGAGGTAGGCGGAGTCATTATCCCGCAGGCGGTACAGTGACGGCCGCCGGGCTGGAGATTGATTTCTCCAGCCTGCAATGTCATAATATGGCCGAAAGTACCACCACCCTGTTGGCAGTACTTTCCACCATATTACCGCCGACCGCCAGGGTCATAATGAGGGCCAGAGTCCTTAAGCATTAAAGTCAAGCACATCTCTTGTCAAGGCACACAAGAAAATTTTACCTTTCAGCCAGCAAGAAAATGGGCAATGAACCTGTCTTCTCGCAGTGCAGTGTCGTTAAATCAAAACTACTAAAACTAATTCCCAAATCCCTATTGGTCAATTAATCGCATGTTCACACTTTGTCCAATAAAACTGAAGCCCCAAATCTATGAATTCTACCCATTACTCCGTTCACATGTCGTTGATTGGTTGTCCTGCAATGTGCTCATCATCCGGCTTGTCAGGTAACAACATTGTTGCAGCTTCCACCCCTGCCAGTATCTCCATTGTTCTTCTCCTGAGAAAGTCAGATTCACACACATTACACACAAAATGTTACATTAGCAAGAACAGCATCTTCTAGCATGAGGTTCTCATGGGAGAGGATTCTCAGCTAGGAGCACATTTAAACAATCCAAAATGAAAAATCACAGTTTAACTCTCTAGGACAGCCATTTATTAAACGTTAAGAAATACAGCTTTGACATGAGGCTTAGCAAATAGGCCAAGACCTTCGCTAAGTTAAGGCCTATAATTATTAAAACTAGGATATAATACATAACCTTTAATAGGACCTATTATTACATTAGTTAAATATATATTCAGCATTTTTACAATATTAATCTACTAGTAAGTACACTTTGTGAATGTTGGCGGCCACCCTTCGTAATCAGATTTTCAAATGTGTGCATTATTTTTCTACATTATTAAATGTTCTTCACAAACCCCTTATTCAGAATGTATGATCATTCATTAATATTTTTTATTAATACACCTGCGCTAGCACCAACAATAATGAACATTTGGCTAATTCATAGCCAGTTTATGGAAAAATATTTTCATGAATTTCCAAAATGGGAATTTCAGCATCGGGACAACCTACATAAACAGACTTGTAATTGATTTACCAGTGGTAGATCTCAGAGTGGATCTTACAATCAGATAGTACACAGGGCCATGAAACACTCCTGTAGTTGTTGGCTATCAAGGAAAGAGGTATCTCTGTATGGTGAACAGTTGAGACTGTGCTGAAGATGTTCCCATAAAAGAATTTAGTCAGAGAGTTATGACCACTGTTAGCTTGATTAGCAATCTTCATATTGTCAATAAATGGTCATAGCCTTACGTCAAAAAGCACATAGTCAATAATACTTTTATGTTATCCTGCTGAATATAGGTGGTGTTTCTTGGTCAGAGCGGGAACAGCCACTACAGGCTCTTAGGCCTCAGCCAACTACAATTGAAGTTAGAGGAAGAGCTATGTTGGAAAGAAGGCTCAGTGGTTTGCCAGTTAAAAGCAATGTGTTCCACTGCTCATCTTCTGACTCGGTTAAAGAATTGACACAAGAGCACAGCTCAAGAGAAACATTAAAAACTCGAGTGACAATGACTTTGGCCCGTTTTTGATGGAATTCAATGAGCTTCGTCAAGGAGTTCCATGACAGGAGAGTCATAGTAAGCAGAGGCCAATCTCCCATACTCATTAAATAAAACTAGATTCAGCCCAGAGGGAGAGTTGAGACCAATCGTCATTAAGTGAGTCAACCTTCAATAGTGTATGGGTGCAGGGCACTACTAAACGTAAACACTACTAAATACTAACATCAATTATCCTCGTGCAGCACGTCCAGGTTTCCAGGGAGTTCTCGATTCTACATTATAAGAAATAAAGCCATTGATGAACACCTCATTTATAGTCCAAGTCTCTTGAAATACAGAAATTTCAAAATCACTTATGTAAGAGCCGGACTCGAAATCACACATTTTCGATTTTAGACCTGCCCGGTGCCAAGATAACATAGAAAGGGCCGCTTCCATTGGAGTACCATCACTATCCGCAAAGAACCCCATCCTTCGCTCAGTATGAGACGTTCGTGTGCGCGTTTCCATTTCAGCTATATCAACTATTCCAGCTACCCTAGACCAATCTAAAATGGGGTCACTCTATCCCAGGGATGGCATAGTGACAACACTTTCACACTCTGCCAGTAGACACACTCAGTCAGCAACTTGAATTCCCTCACGACCAAACGACAAAGTTCTATCATCCCAATGCCCCAGCCAGTCATTTAAGGAAGTGTTAATGCTGTAATTCAGCAGCCTAACTCAGAGTGCTGTCCTGAAGGCCTACCCTGGTAATGGCACAATAAGATGGCAAAAGTGATCCAGTTCTGCCCGAGTAAGGCTGGGTGTGCCACATTTCCCATGTTAATACTGAGATTTAAGCCAAAATGGACATTTAGCGGGGGCGTCTCTTTTCAGTAACCGCTGGGGAACAAGGCAGGGTGTAGAAAGGTTTCGAGTTGAGGGATAATTTAGTCAGTTTTATTGGACGGAATCTGAACTAATTCAGAAGAAAAACTTGTTTTAAATGTCAATGACCTTTTCAAGACATTTGCCACAATTTATAGAGGTTTCTCTTTCGCCAGCTCTTGTCAGCTCCCATGTGACATACCGCATAAACAGTCAAAGAAGCAAACATGCACACTGGGAAAACCGAAAACAAAGGAGAGATATGGTTGACCAGAAAATGAAATGGGGCAGTGATAATGCATTTCAGTAGTAGGCAACCAAGCACGTGGTCGGCATCGTAGCAAGGTTTTTGGAAATTAGCTTCCAAAATGAATCTCTACAGTGAACCTGCACTAAACACTTATAATTAGGGCTGCAGTGTGCCACGCTCGTATAAATTTAGCTCTGGCAAAACTGTAAAAACCTGGCCCCATGAGGAAGCGCGCTTCCCTCCTCTGGGCTTGCTGCAGGCGAGTTCATTCTGCTGTTTATAAAAGGGTCATTAATAAGACCAGTTTACAGCACGTTCTAGGTCACCACTCCATCTAGAGTTCATTACAAGTTAGTGAGGACGCTCTCATATGTTTTAAGGTAATTTAAAAGAGTATATACATTTAAGGGGTCATGAAATGCGTTTCATCGTTTCTACCTCTTTTAATAACCTTGCAGTCCTCAGAATAGCAAGTTACGGTGAAAAGAAAATACGCACTGGTAAAGAGCTGGGAAGGGGCTCAATCTAGCCTTTTGCTAAGCTTCCTTAATAATACACATATGCTATGTGGTATATTGGGCCGGATTTACTAATCTTTTTCACATTTGCAAATGGGCCTTTTCGCTGAATCGGACGGGTTGCGTCCACAAAAAAGCATTATGGGGGTCATTATGACCCTGGCGGAAGGCGGAGAAGCGGCGGTAAGACCGCCAACAGGCTGGCGGTCTTTTTTTTGGTATTATGACCATGGCGGTTACCGCCATGGTCATCCGCCGGTTCTCTGTTCCGCCCGCCGGGCTGGAGACCTGGGTCTCCAGCCCGGCGGCCGTCACTATACCGCCGGCGGTAAGCACTATCAGTGCCAGGGAATTCCTTCCCTGGCACTGATAGGGGTCTCTCCCACTCCCACCCCGACTCCCTCCCCTACACCCCCCACCACCCCTGCCACCCCCAAAGGTGGCAGGGCCCCCCTCCCCACCCCGACCCCCAACGTCACATAACACACTCACACACGACACGCACGCAGGCACCACCAACACACACACGCACACACACCGACATACATGCCAACATCCACACACACAGTCAGACATGCACACCCACATTCAAACATACACGCACACATCCATACAGACATACCCACAGACATACACGCACTCATTCCCAAACACGCAACACCCCGCAAGCATCCACGCATTCACACACCCCCTCTACATACACAGACGCACACCCCCATGCACGCACACAACACACAACACACAACACCCTCCCACCCCCCTCTCCCTTACGGACGATCGACTTACCTGGTCCGTCGATCCTCCGGGAGGGGACGGGAGCCATGGGGGCTGCTCCGCCGACACCACACCGCCAACAGAATTCCGCCACGCCGAATCACAGGTCGTGATTCGGTGGGCGGTGTTCTGTTGGCGTGGCGGTGGAGGTGGAGCAACCTCCACTTCCCCGCCGCCCGCCAGTATGGCTGTTGGCGGCTCTCCATCCGAAAAAGGACGGAGAGCTGCCAACAGTCATAATACGCCGAGCGGAAAACCGCCACCACTGGCGGTCTTCAGCACAGCGGTCCCTCAGCGGTCTTTTCAAAAGACTGCCGAGGTCATAATGACCACCTATATTTTGGTCCCTTTTTCTGTTTCTCTCATTAAGAAATGAAATGAGGCATTCATGCCTCCACAGACACTTTCCACTGCCCAAATTCCTGTGAAAAAATATACTTAACACAAACCCCACCTCTTCCTCCGGGTACATATAGCTTTGGCTTACCTAGAAACAACCTGTAATATACCAAGATTCAAAATCATTTGAACTAAGTACCTGAGGTGGGAAGAATGGATGTAATGATCGGAACAGGGAAGTCTGGACTCAGAGTAATGACATTACAGGTAAGTAAACTGCATTTTGTCAAGTATGAGAGACCCAAATTGTGATTCAGTAACACATTACGGATTCACAGTTTGAGTTTGTGACCATGGGCCAGATGTATCAAAGGCTTTTGCATTCGCAAACGGTGCGAATCGGTAAATTCCACCATTTGCAAATGCAAAATCGCCTTTCACAATGTATGAAATGCATTCTCAGTGAAAATATAAGGAATCGCTAAAATAGCAGTACCTTGAAACTGTGACATGAATTTGCAGGTCGCAATCTGCGAATCGCAAATAGGGACTTGAAATTGCGATTCGCATTCTGTGAATCGCAAATAGCGCAAATTCCATCTCGCAGTGCAATGCATCAACAAATCGCAAATAGCGAATATTCTCAGAATGGCCTTTTTCACGTGCAATTTCCCACAAAGTGAAATAAGGTGGTAAACAAGTGCAACCTACATAAAGAGGCCCAGAATAACTCAGGGGGTCATTCTAACCCTGGCGGTCGGCGACCGCCAGGGCTAAAATGACGGAAGCACCGCCAACAGGCTGGCGGTGCTTCCTTGGCCATTCTGACCGCGGCGGTAAAGCCGCGGTCAGAAAAGGGCAACCGGCGGTTTCCCGCCGGTTTACCCCTGGCCCAGGGAATCCTCCATGGCGGCGCTGCTTGCAGCGCCGCCATGGGGATTCCGACCCCCTTACCGCCATCCTGTTCCTGGCGGTTTTCACCGCCAGGAACAGGATGGCGGTAACCGGTGTCGTGGGGCCCCTGCAGTGCCCATGCCATTGGCATGGGCACTGCAGGGGCCCCCTAACAGGGCCCCACTAAGATTTTCAGTGTCTGCGAAGCAGACATTGAAAATCGCGACGGGTGCCACTGCACCCGTCGCACCCCTTCGACTCCGCCGGCTCCATTCGGAGCCGGCATCCTCGTAGAAGGGGGTTTCCCGCTGGGCCGGCGGGCGGCCTTCTGGCGGTCGCCCGCCGGCCCAGCGGGGAAGCCAGAATGGCTGCCGCGGTCTTTTGACCGCGGTGCGGTCATTCGGCGGTTCCCGCTTTTCCACAATGGCTGCACTCTATATGATGGTGAGAAGAATGAGGATCCTGGCAGGTTTGAGGAGAGGGAGGAGGAGCAAGAGCGCATTTTTAGGGTGCGCATTATCCTTTTTGACCAGACAGAGAAGGAGATATATGATAAGTACAGGTTAAGCTCAGCCATGATACTTGACCTGATAGCTGATCTACAACCCCTACTGCAGCGAAACACACACAGGACCAATAGCATATCCACCCATGTGCAGGCATTATGCTCCCAGCACCTATTAGCCTCAGGGAGCTATCAAGGGGTCATAGGAGCAACTGGAGGGGTCTCACAGAGTGCTCGCTCATGCTTTTTCAATGCATTTCTCAGTGCCATGCTGAGCAAAATTCAACAGGACATAAGATTCCCCAGCACCCCACAGGAATTACTACAGCCAAAATTTAATTTCTACCAGATTGCCAATTCCCACATGTAATAGGCACCATCGAAGACACATGTAGCTATCTGTCCACCATCGGCCACAGAGTATGTTTATCGGCGCCATAAAAGTACACATTCCATGAACATACAAGCAATTAGCAATGGCTCCAACATTATAACGGATCTCGTGGCCAGATATCCAGGTAGCACACATGACTCCTACATCTTTCGGCACAGTGGAATATACAGAAGACTACTTGCTGGGGAGTTTGGCGAAGGATACCTACTTGGTAATGTTATAGTTGACAATGTCGCCTTGATGTATATGTGATGTCATGGATAACAATTACTCATTTTACTCTCCTGTCATTCTAAGAGACAGTGCCTATGCTGTGCGGTCATTCATACTAATGCCCTATCTGAATCCTTCAACGCCAGCCGAAAGGAGGTATAATGCTGCTCACAGGACAACCCACAGCGTTGTTGAGAGGACCTTTGGCCTGCTGAAGAGCCACTTCATATGCCTACACAAGAGTGGTGGAGCACTACAATACAGCCCTGAAACAACATGCAAAATCGTGGCTACTTGTGCCATGTTGCACAACATTGCAACAACGAGGGGCATACCTGTGGAACCCACCAAGCCGGACTCAGATGAGGATGACGATCCCTTGCCATCCCTTCACCCAGCAGACAGAAGCAGTGCAGCAGAAGGCAGATAAAGATGTGCTGAGATCATGTGCAACTATTTCTGATATAAGTAATGACAATTCCACGTCCATTTTATGTATTGCTGTAGGTAGCATCTTTAGTGCCTTGACTTCAGGTAATATATGTGTGATTAGGACATAGGTATGCTCTATACACAAACCTGTGCGAGTAACAGTGTAACACTATTAGCATCATAGTATAACTGCTCTTCTAAATGTTATGCAAGTCCCGTGAACCCCTCAACATTACTTCCTACGTCCATGCACTCCACTTGAGTGCTCAGTGGCCTCGGTGGCACCATTTGTAGCAGGTTTAAAGACAGTACTGCGTCTGGTACTGCGATGCCTAGGATCCATCACAGGGGCTGTAAGACTGTTGAGGCTAGAGAGCTCCTCACTATCCCCACCACCAAGGTCGCTGTTTGTAGCACTCCGTGCTGTCTGCATTGTCTCCAAAACATTGGTTATTTGCACTAATCCTTGTGCAACATCCTGTCTGTACTGTGCCATCTCCACCTGAATGCACACAGCACGTTGCGATACCAAGGCAGTTGTGATAGTGAGCCGATTGACAGATCTACAGAACCCATCCATGATGGCACCTATGGTGGCTGACATGCTCCTGCTGCATCACAGTGCAGAGTTCCCTAATTGCGTTTGTCATCTCCTTTGCATTTTCTGCTGCTGTTTGCTGTCCCTCATGCACCTTGCACATGTTTTCATTAAGAAACTCAACCTGCTTGTGCATTGATCCCATGTTTTCATTGAGAGACTCAAACTGCTTGTGCATTGATCCCATGTTTTCATTGAGTGCATCCACCTGCTTGTGTATTGATCCCATGTTGTCATTGTGAGACTCAAACTGCCTGTGCATTGCACCCATGTTATGATCGATTGACACCAACTGCCTGTGCATTGACCTCATGTGTTTAGATTGCAGGCGCTGCACTTTCAGCATGAAAGCCTCAAGGCTGCCAAACAGTGATGGGCCTTCACCTTCCTCTGTGCACTGTCTGCCTGCTTCGCGACGCCTCCTGAGGGGAGTGGACTGATGCTGGGGCAGGAACTGCTGTCTTTCAGTGCTTCTAGCCTCTGGGGGTGGTGTGGATACTTCATACGGCATTTCAACAGAGTCCAGGTTATACTCAGGGAGAGGTAGCACTCTTGCCCTGCGTCCAGTTGGTGCATGTATGAAGGACTCACTGGTGTTTGAGTCGGACTGTGGCTGAGTTTCACTATCCCCCACATTTCCACCTTCTGCTGCGTCAGGGTCCAGAACATCTGCAACAACAATGTGCAGCATGTCATTTTTGATTAGTACTCAAATAGTTGCGTAGTAGTATTAAATGTACACTAGCATAGTATCACTGAGAGTCTTTTGTGTTGTTTCTCTATTTGGTTTTACACTATCTTGCAATTTATGTGGTATTTGACCTTTAGTGGTGTGGACTACCACTCCCGTAAGGTATTTGTATGTAAGATGTGGCATGGACTACTTATCACACTGCATAGTGCCATAGCTATTTTCTAAGGGCCATTTGTTCATGCACATATGGGGAAACACATCATTACTGCCCTTACCTTTGCTGGTGCTGGGTGTGCCTGAGGTGTCAATGTCAGTAACACCACAGACAGATTCAGGAAGCAGTGTGGAGTCCACCATGTCTTCCATTGGTGTAGACAGTGTCTGGGTGGGTGGTCCTCCTCCGGTGCTCCTTGCCTCCTTTAGCCTGCTGGCTACCCTCTCTTTGGCATGTGAGTGCAAGTCATACCAGCGCTTGCGTATCTCCTCTACGGAACGCTGCGCAACACCCACTGCGCATATTTTGGTCTGGATGTCTGACCACAATTTCCTCTTCTCACTTTCAGGTACCTGTAGTGAGTTTTTCTGAAAAAGTTTGTTGTGGTTCCTGACCACCTCCTTGGTGAGCACCTCCAATTCCTGCTCACCTGTCTCCTTTCTCCTTCACATTCCCATCAGTAGCCATAATCCTGTTTGGTCCTGGCTGGCTCTCAAGGCTGCCTCCCTGGTGCTTGGCTGGGTCTCTCTGCCTGCTCCTGTGGGTGGGGCTTCTGGAAACAGAATGGGCTGACTCACTTCCTGGTTGTGATGTCATCAGGCTGTTTCGGGTTGCTGTTTTTGCAATTTGTGATTTGCAAATACCGATTAGCTATTTTTTTTGATTCAGTATTTGCAACTCGCAAATTGCAATTGCGAATTCCAAGAAATCACTATTACCAACTCGCAATTTTCATACATCCCATTTTGCATTTCTAAAATAGCGATTTCTTAAAATTCGCTATTTAAGAAATGCAAACTGGGAGCTTGATACATCTGGCCCCAAACACCCATTCAGTGTTTGGAAGGAGTGTCCCTTCGAAATACTGAATGGCATGTATTTATGTTTTGTGACAGAATTCCTATCGCAAAACATTAATACTTAACCGACTACAAGCTTGTAGTTGTATCCCACTCGCAAATGGGAAGAGGTCTCCTTGGGACCTCTTCTCTTTTGTGAATGGAAAACAAAAGTAGGGGTAGGCAGCAAACTCTGTTCTGCTGGCAGAGCTGGAGGAGTTTTGTCACTTCGTGCTCTGCTTGCAGCATGGAGTTTGACAAAAAACGTTGCCATCCGCCGGCAGGGCGTTGTATACCGGCGCGTTCTGTGTACACAAGAAGAAGCAAAGCAATCAATGACATCTGAAATACATGCACAAGCTTTAATTACCGGAACCCACCTCTTCCATCCCCTACCCATGCCTCCACCATCCACCCTCAGACACATATTAGGGCCTTGTAGTGTGCTTAAAAGCTAGAGTAAAAGATCTTATGGTGGGGTTAACCTGAGAATTGTTTGGCAGCCACCTGTGACGAGCTACAGTTCAGCATCGCTTAGACAGCAGAATCCCTCTCCTCCCTTTGCTCCCAAAGCCATTACATAAAGAGGGAGGCAGGATTATCAGATAGGGACCCTTGTTATCTCTGCAGGAGCTAAATGTGTAAAGATCAGCCTGTGAAAGGCACTCTGCATGACCAGCCTGGCCCTGGAGGCATGTCCCTGCACAGCCAGAACCCGGGGGAAAAAAAGACATCGCGCAGCGGGTCTGGACAGGGGAACTAGAGGCTCTTGACAGTTGTCCAGGCTACAAACTTAGGGACATGCAGAAGAAAGGAAATAAAGAACGGGCACTGCATGCTTGGCTCCGCAGGCATGTCCAGGCAGGAGAGACGTAAAAGCTAGTGCACTGCAGGTTAGGGACCTGAGGCATGTCAAAGGACAGGGACAGGGTGAATAAATGAAATAAGGGAAATGCACAGCAGGTCTGGCTCTGGAGACATGTCCAAGACAGAGGTGGAAAAGGGAAATAAAGCCACCTCATGGCCGTGCTGTGGCAAGGGAACTAAAGGCATTGCATAGGAGGCCTTGCTCCAAGAGCAAGTTCAAGCACAGGTGAAATAAGGGAACTAAACCACTGAACTGCAGGCCTGTGTCCGGAGACATATCCAGGTCCAGGCTGAGCAAGATAGCTAAAGCCACTGCATTGATTCAATAGTATACTGTCGGCATGCAGGTCTCAGTGCACAGATACACACAATATTCCTTCCCCACTCCTTCCTTACTCATACACAGGCTGAGCCGTAACAAGTAGGTTCGAGTTGCATGTAAAAAATCTGCCAAAACAACATTTGAATTTAAACCAATGCTGAAGGACTGGGCCGGGCAGGACACAGGCACGGCCACAAAGCCAGTGAGCCACACGTCCATTTAACGCAAAATAAGAGCCAGGATCGCTCTGCTTACCGGCTCCTACCTTCAGGTTTGAAAGTAAGCCAATGTCAAAAGGAGTGCATTTGTGCTAGATTCAAGGCTCATTATTTATTGCTCTACCTGCACTCTTTTGTGTGCTGTGGGGATTGGTTCTGAGAAAATCCAGAAGAAATTATGGCAGGATGTATCCCACCAAGACAGCAAGACTGGCTCTTCATTTACAGTGGCAGCTTTTGGGAGGAAAGGGGGCAGGGCAGCACAGCACGTGGCGGGGGAAGAGGAGAAATAAAATACAATAAAAAAAAAGTACCTTTATTCTGCACTGCACCACAGTGCTTTGCTCCTCCGTTCTCGAGTCAACTGCAGGCACAGGATACCAGCCTGCCCTGCGGCCAATCCTGATGCTGCTCAGAGCAGTGCTAGGACTGGCTGGGAGGGCCCAGCCAGGGCACTCCCAGGCAGACTGGGAGCCTGTGCCTGCTCCCTCCAACCCGGCAACACAGTGCCGGGCAGGAGAGAGCCTACTGCGCATTTGTGTTTGGCCGGCCCGAGACGGCCAGCCAAACATACATGCGCATTGAGGGGAGTGCACAGTGCACTCCCCTCAGTGCTCATCACAGCCTGTGGCCCTGCCCCTTTTAATACAAAATGATAATAAACATAGTTTATTATTGTTTTATATTAAAAGGTTTGTGGCTGCTGCTGCTGGCGGTGAAGGGGCGACGCTCCTCCGCCCTTGCGGAGGAGACACACCTGCTCATTTAACTCCCTTCTTCACTTCCTTCTTTCCTTCCCTTTCTTGTTTTCTCCTCTCCTCCCTTCTCCCTTGCTTCCTCTTCCCCCTCTCCTTCCCTTCTTACTCCCCTTTTCCCCCGCTATTCTTAACTTTTTAATACCCTGCCATTTTTATTTCATCCTCCTGTTTACCGTTTGTTATTTCTGCATGCCCGTTCCTTCTTCCCTTCCCTCTACTTCTTTCCCACTCACTCTACTTTCTTTCCTCACTCTTTTCTTTTTTTTTTTTTCCCCTGTGGTTTGTTTACATCCCTTTCAACCTACCATCTTGTCTTCTTTGGCTCTCTTCTTTTGTTTCATGCTTCTTATCTTATTCCCCTTTCATCCTCGCATATCTTCCTTTCCCCTTCACTCCTTCATTCCCTTCCTTACTTTTTTTCTTAATACCTCCTTCTTTCTACCACATCTCTACCTTCATTCCTGCCTCCATGGTAGCTTTCTTCCCTTTCTTCTTTTCTCTCTTTTTTCTCTCACCTACGCAGTCTCTCCTTCATCTCTTCCTCCATCCTCCGTTGCTTCTTCATCCCACCCTTCCTTCTCCCCCTTCCTCTCCTGATCCCCTCTTTCATTTTAGTGTTTCTTTCTTTCCTATCTTTGTTATCTTCTTTCTCCTGCATTCTTCTTCACCCTCTCATAATTTCCCTCTTGCCTCTCTATTCCTCAGCTGTGCTTCTGTTCTTTCCCCAGTCTGCTTCCCGTTTTATTTCGTTCTTGTCATCTCTAACCCTCTTCTATTCCATACAATCTGCTCATGTGCTTGTACTTCTCAGTTTGTTTTTAATTCAGTTTCCGTTTCCCTCAAGCCTTTTCTCTCTGGTTGTTGGCAGGAGGGATACAGCCCAAAGTTGTGCCTCCCTGGCTTTCCTCTGGTGGAGTCCAAGACCCTGCTGCCGTGTACATGGAGAGTGGACAGTGTTTAAAGGTGTGAGCAATTGATGAAGCACTTCAAAGTATAACACGGTGCCCACACTGCTCCCTTTCTTCATTTCGGTCAAGAGCAGCTTCACTGACCCCCCAAGACATGAATAAAATATATACCTTCATTGAATAATTAATAATCATTGCAGTCAGCAATGTACATAAAAGTGTTATCAATTAAAATAGAAAGCCTGAAATGACCTACTGGGGTTTCTAATTCACATAGAGTTAAAACACTGATACCAAGATAAGTTATTGGAGACCCACTCAAAGAAGGTTGTGTGTTTCATCACGGGGGTCATAACATAAACTGTCTCCTCCAACTCCATGCTGTCATAAAGGTTTTGCATCTAAGCTGAACGTGAAAGTAACACTAACAAAGTTGCTTAGTCATGAGCTGATTAGCTTCAAGAGCTTTCACAGTTATTAGTGCATGCTTTAAAAGGTGTTCGGTTTTTAATATGAATTCTGCCATGCATGCCATGTGTTCTGGTGTCAGCACTTTGAGACAGAATAGGATAGCTTGTTGGCACGATCTAATGCCATTAGAGATAAACATGTTTTTGAGGTACAGTTTCCGCCAGGGTAACAGTGCAGGGCATATGCATAGAATGTGTAAGAAGTCTTCCTGATGGTATGCACACAGCCTGCATTTCCCATTATGTGAAGGTTTGAGCCATTTTGGGACTGTGTCCAGTGAGGGGACTAGACTAAACCTGGCATGCAGCACCTTTGTTTTTAGAGATGTATTTAGTATTTCTCCCAGGGATGGCTGTGCTGTTAGCACCTTGTACGTGTTGATTGTCATCCATGAGTGGGATCGTAACCTGAACTTGTCTTTGTCCTTACTCCATGAAAGCTGCTTGATTTGCTTGTTTATTAGTTGCTTAAATGATTTATGCAATAAGGTATTTTGCCACAGCTGTTCTGCCTGTAGTTTCTTGATTGCCAAGACAATTTTGTCAGACCATGAATGTGAGTCATCCAGCGTGTTCAGGCCTGTTTCTCTCCCAGAAAAGTGCTTTTAGTGTGCTTGAGGGCACCTGTCTTAGTAGCGAGGCATATTTGAGGATAGCTCCGTTCCGTACCATGACTTGGTTTTGTAGCGCAAATTCCAATCTGATTTGTGTTGAGGAAGGACTGTATGGCAGGCGGAAAAGAAAGCAGAAAACTTTTCTCTGGGCAATATTTAAGAAACCAGTAAAATTGTCAGGATAAATTACCAGACCGTATACCAGGGAGGGCTAAAACTTTACCTTGATCACAGTGAGGAGCGGGCTTCAGGTTGGACTTTTCAGATTTGTAGATAGATTTTGAAGAGCTGCGAGCTGGGATGCCGCTCTGGCTTTCAAGGTGTTTAGATGCAAGCGGTGGGACCGCCACTCCTGCACCAGACCCCAGTTATTTGTAGCTACTATTTTTGCCTACTGGCTGTTTTCCATAGAGCCACTGCCTTTCCTTAATTACACAATTGCCGAAGATGACTACCTTGGTTTTCTCCAGGTTTAACAGCAGCATGTTGGACTTGCAATGCTGATCTAGGGTAGTTAGCAGTTTTTGGAGCCCCTTGTCTGAAAGATTCAACAGGACGATGTTGTCTGCATATACTAGTGCTGTTAGGAGTTGGTGGCCCAATTTGGGGGGATGGGAACTGGAAGAGTTCAAATGTGTGCACAGACCTGCCAGATATAAATTAAATAACATTGGGGCTAGTACGCAGCCTTGCTTAATGCCTCTTTCAATCAGAATTGTAGCAGACACTCTTCCATTGCTGCCAACTTTTACCCTAGCCCAGTTGTCAGACTATAAACGCTGAATTCCTCTTAGCAGGTTTGGTGGAATATTGAGGTCTACTAATTTCTTCCACAGTCTATGCCATTCCACAGAGTCAAAAGCTTTATATAGGTCCACAAAGCAGATGTACAAAGCCATTTTCTTTTTTGTTTATTTTTCTGCCAACATTGCTAATTCTATCAGGTTGTCACAGGTGCTCGATGAGGGACGGAAGCCTGTTTGGTTCAGAGGAATTAGATTCAGTTTGATTGCCCAGTCTTTCAGTTCTGCTAACAGGCAATCCGCAAATATTTTTGCATCAGTGTCGAGCAGAGCAATCAAACAATAGCTGTCTGGGTTCCCATAGGGACCTTTCTTGTAGATTGGATAGAGAATTGCCCATTTCCAGGAATCAGGAATTTTGTTTTCTGTGACACAGGCCATGAACATTGTGCTAAGTTCGTTGGACCAAAATTCTGGATTGTGTTTTAAGACCCCCACAGGGAGGCCGTTTGGACCATGGGCCCGTTAGTTCTGCAGTGTCTAAGGTGTCCTTCGACCATTTGTACTTCGAAGGATAGGGGATTCTGCTCATAATTTGAGATAGAGTCATGTTCTGCCACTTCCTGACAGCCGTATAGTTCAAAGATAAACTCAGTCCACTTCACCACTGGCATGGTGTTGCTAAGGCTCCCTGTAGCTCCAAGATCCAGTTGATTGACAATAGACCAAAGGGGGTGGCTGTTCTTTTGTTTGCAGGCCTCAATGACTTTGATCCATTCCTGGTCATGGTGTACCTGCTTTGCTTCCCAGACTGCGTTCTTGTATTTCTTTCTGTGTTCTTGTATTTCTTTTTGAGTTCATGGAAGACACAAAGTTGGCTGGTGTCCATGTGTTGATTCTTTAGGACTCTTGCTGCTTTGTTGAGCTCTTGCCTTTGTTGCTTTAGGGATTGTGTGAACTATTGATTTTTATTCCGTGGAGGACCAACCCTGTGCCATTGTATGGGAGCTAGCTGATTCTTTTGTGATGTTATGTTGCTTGCCACTTGATGATTGTGTCCAGCTGGGCCCCTAGATTGGGTAATAAGTTCATTTTCCATGCCTTGTATTTCCCCAGACACAAGTTTGACCATCTTATATGGAGTAGATAGCTTCCTGGATCCTGTGACCCTATATAATGCTCCTGTGCCAGATAATGCTTGTTGTTCGTGATTTCCTTAACTTGCGGATGATGATCACTTTCACATCTAACTTCTATGCTAAAGACATGAATGAGCTTGAAGAATGCCATAGATGCAAATGTGCAATCTATGGTGCTTGACGATTTCTTTCATTTCTGCATTGGGTTCATTGGGCAGTCTGTGGGGAATCGATTGTTCAAGGCTCTCAGTCCAAATGCCTCTAAGTTTTGTGAGCAGCATTGGGGTTGATATACATGTTTAATATTATGAACGATGTTGATGCCCGTTCCAATAGACAGTTTTCTATGATGACAGCTAACATGTGAGCTGGTAGCTGGTCAATGCTCCTTGCCCTTAAAGATTTACTTGTGGTTAGGTAGGTGGAAAGACCTCCCTTGGGGTGCCTTTTGGACTTTGGTTTTGCTGCTGGGCTAAAGAATTCTTGGAACCCTCCTAACGGATTTTCAGCCACTCTCCAAATTTCTTGTAGAAAGATGATTTCAAAATTTCTCAAATAGGATTCCAGGTTGAGTCATGAGCAATTTTGGGAGCTCTGCTATGTTCCAAGATATTGGTTTTGTATTGCCCAGTGCACAATTGGGCAGTGTTGTAGAGCTTGAGATTGTTTGCATTGCTGGGATCCCACTCCAGCCTTGGGGTACAGAGGTGCGTCAGGATTGAGGGGAGAATTTGCCAGGTCTTGTCACTGAATGTTCCTGTGCGATGCAGATTATGAATTCTCTTGGTCCAGTGATGAAGGTGGAAGATGCCCCCTTGGCGTGCTGTAGGATTAATCTCTGATTGACAGCCCAGGGGTTTGCTCTCCATGTTCTGTCACATTTTCCTACGGAGGAATGTTGGATACTTTGATTTGTTCATTTCTTTAAGCTCTATACTCCAGAGTTCGAATACATCTGACTTTGATAATAGCAGCTGCAATTTTTCCGCACTGCTAAAACAGACTTCCGTGCACTTGGTGCAACTTGGTATTAGAAAGGCCACGTACTCGAGATTTTTACTGTTTAAATTTTCTAGCTCTGGGATAGTGTTGCAGATTCTCATGAGGTTGCCTCTATTTAGTATGTCCCAAGGGACCTGAGATTTATATGTTGGATGAAAAATTAGGGTATGAATCCCCCTATCCTTATAGTGCAGAGGATGATAGGGTGCAGTCTTGTGTCCCTTTGTGAAGTGCAGACCTGATGTGATTTTCACATCTGTACTTATCCTTTGCTCTACCATGGTGGGTGCTTGATATGTGGGATTTTCACTGATAGGGCAGGCAGTGGGCTTTGTGATGGACCCCGGTGGTCTTGGCACCCAGGAAGAGAATCCCATTGCGGAGTGATCGTTCGATTGTTCCCTTGTTTCCTCAAGGGTGACGCCAAGACGGGTGACCGGGGTGGAGGTCGCATATTTATCAAGTTGGAATCGATTCTCATAGGGATCCATCACACTGTTAATATGGGGTGTGTCCCATGAGAGATATTAGATCCTGGTTTGCCCCTGGATCGTCCCAGGACCAGGAAGTTCAGATCTGTATGATTGTACCAGGAGGTGCCAACTGCGGGTGAGTGTTTGACCTGGGGGGTTTGGTTGTAGTTCTTGGTCCCCTGGTTCATACTTCCTGCTGAGACAGTTCCTTACTCTTTCTGCTGCCCTTGAGGATTGTTACCACTCTGTGACATCAGTGGCTGAACTTTTGTGTCTGTCAATTGAGCTGGAGGGGAGCGTTTTATCAATTCCACTTTGGTACTTGACTCTTTTTTCAAATTCCCTCTCAATGGGTTATCGCTCCAGTTTCTGTGTAAAGGACGGGCTGTGTTTTCCTGACCCATAAATGATCTGTTGTGCATTTTCATTAGACGTTTCTTGTTTTTCCTGGACAGAATGGGAAGAAAAGGACCTTCTTCTAGATTGTGCACTATTTTTGAGCTTTCTGCTCTTAATACTAATGTCTGTTCTAGGCTTTCTTCTGCCTGTGTTTCAACGTTTGGCACTCCCTTTTGGGGACTGTTTGTTGTTGCAGGGGTTTTTTGTCCCTGTGGCTGTAGCTTGACATTTCTCCACTGTTCGGCTACTATTCTCAACATTATTGATGGCAATTCTTGTAGTTTCTCTAAGATTGGGCTGTAGTGGAAGTGATGGGTCTGGGTAGTTGACTCCTTGCTGGTTTCACATGCGCTTGGGCTTTTATGATTAGCAAATTTAATCTGTCCAGCTTATTGTAAATAACCATAGTAGTGATTGCCAAGCTTTGCAAGATTTGAATTTGAATGTCCAGTTTATCTGTATTGAAAATAGTGGCGTTTGTTATGGCGTTGAGAGTTTTGTTTAAAGTGTCCCATCGTGTCAGGAGAAGGGCGTCCAAGTCCATATGCCGATGATTTTGCATTTTTTCTTATGAACACAGCATGTTTGTGGAGGGCTGGTTAACGTTCCTGTTAGACCTGACAGACTTAGGGTGGTCATCCCCCAAATTTGTTCCTGCCTCCCTCCATTTTTCTGACACTGCTTTTGCTGGTTTTAGGACTCTGTGCACTTTAGCACTGGCTAGCACTGGACCAGTGGTTTAGCACTGGTCTGTGCACTTCACCACCACTAACCAGTGCTAAAGTGCATATGCTCTCTCCCTCAAACATGGTAACATTGGTTCATACCCAATTGGAATATTTGATTTACTTATAAGTCCCTAGTTAAGTGCACTACATTTGCCTCACATTAGAAAAGAAGGACCAGAGCACATACCTGCTCATGAAAGTCAATTTACTCGCCAAGTTTGGACTGACCCCTGAAAAGTATCACCAGAAATTCAGGGACAATACCAAACTCTCTACACAAATGTGGGTAGACTTTTTCGATTTTTCTAGCAAGGCACTGAATGGATGGGTGCGGGCCGTAAAGTAAATGATTATGTGGGCTTATATAATTTGATCCTGAGAGAGCATATGCTCAGTATTTGCTTTACAGAGTTGTGTCTGTACCTAGTGGACAGAAAGCTGACTGATCCCAGAAAGCTTGCTTAGAAGGCAGACCTCTGGGCTAGCACCGGAGTGTCCAAGAAGGTATCTGGGGGGACACCCACAAACCTGGTCCGGTTTCCCAACAGAAGAGAGATGGGGGAGACAAACCTAAAAATTAGTTCTCAAAAGGCCCCCAAAATAATTCCCAGGGGATAGCGGTAACCAGTCCCAATCTAATTTCAAAAAGAAACCAGGGTTATTTTATCATAAGAAAGGGAGGTTTGTATCCCAATGTACGGAGTGCACTAAGTATGGTCACTCTAAGGGTGACTCCAAGTGTCCCCAGAGGGCACCCCCCCCCCACTGGAGGGCAGACACCTGGGTTGGCTAGTGTAGTGCTCAGGGAGGAGGTAGTCCCAGTTAGCTTTGGAGGAACAGATAGAGGTGTCCCTGGGAGATGAGCAAATGGTGCCAAAAGCCCACATGCCTGCTAATACTCCGAAGTATGGGCTGTGGGTCACCATTAATGGGTAAAGGCTGAAGGTTCTGCATGACACAGGAGCCAGTATGACTACTGTCAAGAGTCAGCTGGGGTCAGCAGAGCAGGTCATCCCTAATACATTCCACCAGGTCATAGTTGCTGATAATCGAATCGCGAGAACCACTGACCGGTAACTCTGGTTCCCTTTGAGTGAGGGGTCTCTGGTACTCTAAAATTAGCTGTGAGTCATGCCATGACTGTAGATTGTCTGTTAGGCAACAACCTTGTGCATACTACCCGCATACTACCTGGAAGGAGGTAGAGCTCAGGCCTCACCTGGAGATGTTAGGTTTGCCTGAGTGGGTCTGCATGACCACAAGATCCATGGCTGCCCAAGAAGGGAGTCAAGGGCTTATGGTGCCTGGAACAATGGCCCAGACAGCTGCAAAGAAGAGGGGCAAGGGGTGCAGGAAACCGTTCCCAGAAGTTCCCACTGTGGTTGACGGCGTCCCTGAGGAGGAGACCCCTAAGCCAACTGGGGAGGACATTGCTGCCCTTGGCAACCTACCTGAGCTTGCTGGCTGCCAAGTTGAGGGTGGGTCAACCAGGGAGAAATTCTGCAAGGCGCAGAAGGAATGCCCCACTCTTGAAGGTCTGAGGTAACAGGCCTCAGTCCAAGCAGCAGGTGAAGCCTCTGGCAATCACCACAGATATTGGGAGAATGATCTCCTCTAAAGTGAGCCTAAGGTGCTGGAGGCTGGGGCAGCACGTGTGCTGGTGGTCCCCCAGTGCTACCGGGCCTTCCTACTGGGTCTGGCTCACAACATCCCCCTGGCTGGACATTTGGGGCAAGACAAGACCTTGGCCAAGCTTGTCACCCACTTTATTGGCTCCGAATGCGGGTGGCCTCAGATGCAGTTTGTAGGGCCTGCCCAATCTGCCAGGCTAGTGGGAAGACAGGGAAAAGACTCAAGGGCCAACTGATCCCACTCCCCATCGTTGGCACCCCTTTTGAAAGGGTAAGCATCGATGTCATTGGTCCCTTAGACCCCAAGTCTGCCTTAGGCAACAGGTTTATCCTGGTTTTGGTGGACCATGCCACCCACTACCCAGAGGCAATCCCTCTGATGACAGTGACTGCACCGGTGGTGACCAGAGCTCTGATGGGGATATTTACCCGTGTACTGCATACATGAAGTCTATGTGGGAAGCGTGTGGGGTAACCTATTGGTTCACCACCCCTTACCATCCTCAATCCAATGGTCTTGTGGTGAGATTCAACAAGACCTTGAAAGGTATGATCAGAAGCCTCTTTGAGGCCATGAGGCATAAGTGGGACATCCTCTTGCCATGCCTTCTCTTTGCTTATAGAGAGGTGCTGCAGAAAGGGTTGGGGTTCTGCACCTATGAACTTCTCTAGGGGTACCCTGTTAGGGGACCCGTAAGCATAGTAAAAGAGGGGTGGGAGAAAGCTCCCAAGAAACCCCCAGGATGTGGTTAGTTACATGCTGAACCTCCAAAACCAGATGCATTGCTTCTGGAAACAGGCCAAGACCAACCTTGAGGCCAGTCAAGAGGTTATGAAAAAAATGGTATGACCAGAAGGCCACCCTGGTAGAGTTTCAACCTGGTGACAAAGTATGGGTGATGGAGCCAGTAGAGCCAAGGACCCTTCAGGACCGCTGGACTGGCCCATTTCAAGTCAAGGAGTGTGAGGGTGGGCACTTACTAATGTGGACTTCAAGCCTCCTAGAAACCCCCTAAGGGTGCTCCATCAGAACCGACTGCAGCCTCATTTTGAGAGGTCTGAGGTCAGCATGCTTCTGTTGACAGATGAGGGTATGGAAGAGGAGAGTGAACCTCTCCCCGTCCTCCTCTCTGTCACGGATGGTGATAGGTCAGTGGAGGGCATCAATCTCTCTGAATCCCTGACCCTGGATCAGAGAGGGGACTGCTACCAGTTACTGGAACAGTACTCCTCCCTGTTTTCCCTCACCCCGGGACTCACACACTTGTGTGTCCAGGACATTGACATGGGAGGCAGTACCCCTGTAAAAAACAAAATTTACAGGTTGCAGACAAGGTGAAGGCCAGAATCAAGGATGAAGGTGCCAAGATGCTGGCTCTTGGGGTGATTTGAAAGTTCAGCAGTCCCTAGGCCAGCCTTTGGTACTGGTTCCCAAGGCTGCTGCACCCAGTGTCAAGCCGGAACATAGCTTCTGCGTGGACTACCGGGGTCTCAACTCTGCCACGAAGACAGAAACTCACCCCATCCCCTGAGCTGATGAGCTCGTAGACAGGCTAGACACTGCCAAGTTCCTCAGCATCTTTGATCTCACATCAGGGTACTGGCAGATCGCCTTGACTGAGGGGGCTAAAGAGAGATCTGCTTTTCTACTCCTGAGGGACATTACCAGTTTAGACTAACGCCTTTTGAACTGAAAAATGTCCTCCCAACCTTCCAGTGGTTGGTTAACGGGGTCCTTGCTGGCAAGGATGTGTTCTGGGCAGCCTACTTAGACGACATTGCTGTCTACAGTTCCTTCTGGAAGAAACAATTGCTCCACCTCAAGGAGGTGCTTCAGGGCCCTGCAGCAGGCAGGCCCAACAATCAAGGCCAGTAAGTGCCAGATTGGGCAGGGTTGCCTGGTGTACTTGGGACACCTAGTAGATGGTGGCAAGGTGGAGCCTCTCCAGGCCAAGATTAAGACAATCAAGGCCTGATAACCATCTAGAACCCAGACAGAGGTGAGAGCCTTCTTGGGTCTCACCAGGTAGTACCACAGATTTGTTAAGGGCTATGACACCATAGTGACTCCCTTAACAGAACTCACATCTAAGAAACAACCTAGGTTGGTGAATTGGACAGAGGCTTGTCATAAAGCCTTTGACTCTCTGAAGGAAGCCTTGTGCACGGCAACCGTGCTCAGGGCCCCTGACTACTCCAAGGAGTTTATTGTGCACACAGACGCTTCAGAGCATGGCATAGGGGTGGTTCTAGCACAGCTAAATGAGGATGGCCTAGACCAACCAGTAGTCTTTATTAGCAGAAGACTTTTACCATGGGAACAGAGGTGGAGTGCCGTAGAAAGAGAAGCCTTTCTTGTGGTCTTGGCACTGAAAAACCTGAGACCCTACCTGTTTGGGACTCACTCCCGGGTTCAGACAGACCACAGGCCAATCAGATGGCTCATGCAGATGAGGAGTGAAAATCCTAAACTCTTGAGGTGGTCCATTTCCCTACAGGGGATGGACTTTACTGTGAAGCATCGCCCGGGGACTAACCACGCCAATGCTGATGGTTTCTCCATATACTTCCACCTTAGTGATGAGAGCTCCCAAGGGATTGGGTAGCTCTCCCCATTTTCAGCTGGGGGGGACACAAGTTAGACCTGACAGCCTTAGGGTGGTCATCCCCCAACTTTTTGCCTGCCTCCCTCACTTTTCTGACACTGTTTTTGCTGGGTATAGTACTCAGCGCACTTTACCACTGCTAACCAGTGCTAAGGAGCATATGCTCTCACCCTCAAACAGGGTAACATTGGTTCATACCCAATTGGCATAATTGATTTACTTATAAGTCCCTAGTAAAGTGCACTACATGTGCCCAGGGTGTGTAGATAGAATGCTACTAGTGGGCCTGCAGCACTGGTTGGCAACCCACATAAGTAGCCCCTTAACCATGTCTAAGGCCGGACATTGCAAGGACTATGGCGGTCATTCTGACCCTGGCGGTCAAAGACCACCAGGGCGGAGGACCGCGGGAGCACCGCCGACAGGCCGGCGGTGCTCCAATGGGGATTCCGACCGCGGCGGTAAAGCCGCGGTCGGACCGGCACCACTGGCGGGCTCCCGCCAGTGTACCGCCGCCCCATTGAATCCTCCAAGGCGGCGCAGCTTGCTGCGCCGCCGAGGGGATTCCGACCCCCCCTACCGCCATCCAGATCCCGGCGGTCCGATCTGGGGGGTCGCGGGGCCCCTGGGGGCCCCTGCAGTGCCCATGCCACTGGCATGGGCATTGCAGGGGCCCCCGTAAGAGGGCCCCTAAATGTATTTCACTGTCTGCTGCGCAGACAGTGAAATACGCGACGGGTGCAACTGCACCCGTCGCACAGCTTTCACTCCGCCGGCTCGATTCCGAGCCGGCTTCATCGTGGAAGCCTCTTTCCCGCTGGGCTGGCGGGCGGTCTGAAGGCGACCGCCCGCCAGCCCAGCGGGAAAGTCAGAATTACCGCCGCGGTCTTTCGACCGCGGAACGGTAACCTGACGGCGGGACTTTGGCGGGCGGCCTCCGCCGCCCGCCAAGGTCAGAATGAGGGCCAATGTGTGCAGTTTCACTGCCACTTAGACATAGCATTTAAAAGTACTTTCCAAGCCTTAAAATCCTCTTTTTCTACATATCAGTCACCCCTAAGGTAGGCCCTAGGTAACCCATAGGGCAGGGTGCTATGTAGGTAAAAGGCAGGACATGTACATTTGTGTTTTATATGTCCTGATAGTGTAAAACTCCTAAATGCATTTTCCCCTACTGTGAGGTCTGCCCCTTTCATAGGCTAGCATCAGGGATATCCTCATATACTGTTAGAGTGGTAGGTTCTAATCAGAAAGGGGTAACCAGGTCATATTTGGTATGGACAGAATGGTAATCCAAAATCCTGCCTATCGGTGAAGATGGATTTTATATTACTATTTTAGAAATGCCACTTTTAGAAAGTGAGCTTTTCTCTGTACTCAAAATCCATCTGTGCCTTACAGCATGTCTACAAATCGTATCTGGGCTGGGCTGGTTGACAGCTTCCTTGTGCATTTCACCCAGATAACCACAAACACAGGATACCCAGTCACACCTGCACTCATCTGCATACTGAATGGGTCTTCATGGGCAGGGAGGGTGGAGGGCCTGATACTTACATTTCAAAGGCTAGTGGCCTTCCCTCACACAATGGACTGCCTAGCCCCTTACTAGGACCCTGGCAGACAGACCTGTACTGAAAGGGGACCTTGTGCACTTCAAAACCACTCTTTGAAGTCTCCCCCAATTCAAAAGCATCTTTGGGTATATAAACTGGGTGTCTGACCCCACCAAGACAGACACCTCTGGACCTGAACCTGCAACCTGCCAAGAATAACTGCCTGGCTGCCCATAGGACTCATCTGGACTGCTTTGCTGTGAAGGACTGCTGCCCTGCCGTTGCCCTGCTGCTCTGTGACTTTGTTGAGAAGTGCTCTCCAATGGCTTGGATTGAGCTTGCCTCTTGTTTCTGAAGTCTTAGGGCCAAAATGACTTAATCTCTTCAATGAACTCTCTGTGTGCCACAAATTGACGCACAGCCTATTGGAAACGATACACAGCCTGCCCTGTGATGAGAAAATCACCACACAGCCAAGCCAGAACGACGCAGCCCGACTTCCGAGTGAAGAATCGATGCAGCACCTGCCTTGTGGCTGGAAATTCGATGCACAGCCCTACCTGATCAACGCATAGCTGAACTGGAACGACGCAGCCCGACTCCCGAGTGAAGAATCAATGCAGCGCCTGCAGTGCAACAGAAAATTCTATGCATCACCCTACCGGATCGCCTGTGACTTCGTACCACACACCCAGGATTTCCCCGCTTCGTCCCTGAGTGTCAAAAGACTCTGTCATCACGGTGAGGAACCAAGCCTGCATGCCGGAAATTGATGCAAAGCCCCTTGCAGCGTGGAAAGAAATGGCACATCGCCTGCGCTGCTCCGGAAAATCCGACGCACACTCTATTTTTCCACGCATCTGCTCTGTGGTCTCCATGCATGTTATTTTTCAATCAAACCAGGTACTTTGTGCAAACAAGAGACAACTGTTTATTTCTAAGATTTAAGACTATTTTTAATCTTGCAAAAGTGATATTTCAAATTGTGCTTCTTGAATCTTTATCGTTTTGACCTTAACCTAACCAGATAAATATCCTATATATTTCTAAACCAGTGTGGTGTGTTTTTGGTGTTCTCACTGTGTTACTGTATGATTTATTGCACAAATACTTTACACATTGCCTTCTAAGTTAAGCCTGACTGCTCAGTGCTAAGCTACCAGAGGGTGGGCACAGGATAATTTGGATTGTGTGTGACTTACCCTTACTAGGATTGTGGTCCTTATTTTGACAAGGGTGTATACCTCTGCCTACCTATACCGATACTCCATTTCGAATTCATTTTTATGGGTGTGTGTTGGTCACACCCACCCCCCAAACACAGCTCCTCGTCTTGGTTGAAGACCTTCTCTAAATCCTCCTGTGTAAGAGAGACCTCCCAGGGGTGTTTGGACTGATTCTTCCTTGGGGTTGATAATTATAAAGCCAGATTTTCCCAGCTACCTTTTTGGTTTTCTTCTGTGGAATGCCCTTTGATTAGGAAGTTGTCAGGGACTATGCTTCTGTCCTTTAACACTATAGTAGGGGTGTAGCAGGGTCGACATTGCCCCGCTCCAGACCTGTGCCCTAGAGGACAAGGAACAGTACCCTGGGGGCACCTTACAGAGCGCGGTTGGGATGTCAGCTGACATCAACCCGGAAACAAAGGAAAGTGAAAGGAACACGGAAGGGACGGCATGTGGCGCGGAGCAGGAGATGGTGAAGGAGATTGCCAAAGGAGGAAAACCAGAGAAGAATGGGAGCATGAGATCCAAGCAGACATGGGTGACTGAGGCACCAAGCCGACCACTGCGAACTTAGCCGGGGGCCACCAGCAGTCAGACAAACACCAGAGCCGGCCGGTACGTACCTGCTTGTGGAATCTCACCGGGTATCACTAGTGTTGGGTTTATTATTAGTATTCACATTTTGTTGAAGGTTAAGGGTAAGATCACTCACTTGCGTAAAGATACTCACCGCGCACAGAACGGGCTGCAGAAGTTGTGTAGTTCGGGGACACAGTGAACGATTTTGGACGCTTCCCTGTGGAAGGCCGAGTGTCGACAGTTCACCTGAACACACAGCTTCTCACCAAAAGACCTTTCCCTTCCGAAGTAAAGACTGTAGTCGGAAGAGGATCCTAATGCTAGTCTGGGTGTATACCTTCACTCCCTACCCCTTTACTAAGAACGAAGACAAAACAAGTACAATTACCTGTATCTCCGACTTATCGTTTTCTTCTGAGGTCCCACGACAGAGAGACGTCCCGACCGCGATCCGCTGCAAAGGAAAGGAGAAAAAGCACCATTAAAAGAATAATCCAACCACAGAGAGAGAGGAAGTGGGAAGAAAGGACTGAGATATAACAGAAAGAAAAGGAGAAAGTGACTCCAGGGAGAAGAAATTATTGGATGGTTATTGAGCCAATCAATCACAATCACCCAGACTAAGTGAAAAGAAATAAAATAATAAACACCTACCGTATGAGTTGGCGTATTCCATTATTATAAAAGGCAACCCCCCTACAATGGCCTCAGAAGTGGGACATTAGGAACACGCTGAGAAAGAACGCCAGAACAATCTCAACATGAAATCGAAGGCTACACTAGAAGAAATGATACAGCGTTTGGCGGAAGGGCAACGCCACTTACAGATTATGTGGGAAGAACAACAAAGGGAGGCGAAAATGGATATGGAGACGCTCCAGAATGTGCTCAAGAGTCAGGATACGATAATAGCCAACAATCAACTAGCATATGAAACAGCGTTGCAGAAGGTAACCGATACTATAGCAGCAACAAAAGTACATCCTAATGTACCTATGTCAGTCCTACAAAAATTCCAAGACGGAGAGGACCCAGACATGTTCTTTACCAACTTTGAACAAGTAGTCACCTCTGCAGCCTGGCCCGAAGGTAGGTGGGGCCAATATGTTGCACCACTTCTAACAGGTACTTTACAAGCTGCCTATCAGGCCATTAATCCTGGAGATACTACACCGTACCCAGACATTAAAACAGGAATATTGGAAAGAGTTGGATTGGACACTGAATATTATTGGATCAAATTTCAAAAAACGAAGTGGCGTCCGATTGAAAATCCTAGGGCCCTCTATTTTTGCATACAAGACCTCAATTTAAAATGCCTATCACCCATTGGCACTGATAGAGAGGAAGTTATCAGAATAATTTTGTTGGAGCAGTTTTTGGCAGCTCTACCATCATCCACCCGTAATTGGATCAAACAACTCCCGAAAATAGATACTACCACTGCAATAGAATTGGCCTGCGCATATCATCGGGCACCTGAGTTTAAGGCAGGACTACAAAAGGGACAGACAATGGGACATAAACCTTCATTGCCTCCCGCACAACTAAAACAATTTAAATCCCCAGAAGAGATACCAACATTACGGAACCCAGAGAAAACCCCTAATCAAGTACCCCAATGCTATAATTGCGCAGAATGGGGGAATATCGCCCGTAATTGTCCCCACAAGAGAGACAACCCAGAATCCATAGAAATCGGGGTTACACGTTGTAGAGTGTTTTATATGGGAAGAGACAACACCCGGTACGTCAAAACCCTACGTGTCAATGGACAGTCTACCAGGGTATTAATAGATTCTGGGTGCAGTCAATCCATTATCAGAGCCGCCTTGGTAGAGAAGAACACATTACCCACAGAAGAAACCGTGTCTATTTGTTGTATCCACGGAGATCTGAAGTGCTATCCTGTAGTTCCAATAACTCTTGAATGGAATGGACAAACAGAGACAATTAGGATGGGCGTTATTAAACCGCTTGTCAAAGAAGTCATCATAGGAAGGGATTATGAAAAATTCTCTGAATTATTAGACAGTATCCAAGGTACAGATAAACCAAAGACCTGGTGGGAAGAAGCTCCATTCTATCACACCGATATTTCCCCAGGAAAAGAGAGACCTAAATTAAGCAGATCAGGAACACGCGTGGGAAAGAGGTTATATCAAACCCAGAAAACTGCCCTTTTGTATACCGATAAAAAGGAAATAGCATAAACTTCAGTGCCTCCTTTCTGTTCTAGTCAACGGGAAGACCCTACATTAAGACATGCCTGGGAAAACGCAGTTACAGAGACAACCAGACAGGTGGGTCCGTACTTTTTGGTGAAAAAGGGTTTATTATATAGGGTGACCAAACACCAGGATAAAGAACGACTTCAATTACTGGTCCCCCAAACCTTCCGAACACAAACCCTACACTTGGCCCACAGCCAGATGGGGGGTGGAAATCTCGGGAGGGAAAGAAACGAAGAATATCTTTTAATATGGTTTTACTGTCCCGGGGTGTTCTCTGATATCCAACGGTTTTGTCAGCAGTGTCCCCGCTGCCAGCTTGTGAACTCCGGACCACAAAAGAAAGCACCCCTGTTTCCTTTACCCATTATCGATATTCCTTTCTCTAGAGTGTGGATTGATGGATTTGGTAGGTCCCCTAATTCCTTCCTCCCGTGGTTACATGTATATTCTTGTGTTAGTAGACTATGCTACGAGATACCCAGAAGCCATACCCCTCACAAGCATGACTACTAAAAACATTGCTCACGCTATGATAAGTTTTTTTTCTCTGGTGGGTTTTCCCAAAGAACTACTTACAGACCAGTGAACTCCATTCATGTCCCGTCTAATGTCCCAGATTTGTCACTGGTCAGGAGACCACCGCCGGAGTCAGTGCCCAGGAGGGCAGGAGTATCGTCACTGGTCAGGAGACCACCGCCAGAGTCAGTGCCCAGGAGGGCAGGAGTATCGTCACTGGTCAGGAGACCACCGCTGGAGTCAGTGCCCAGGAGGGCCCCGGCTGCCACAGCCCCGCTGGAAAATGAGGGACCGTCATGCCACACACCAATGTACAGGTCAGAGACCGCCATGGCAAAGCACCGCTGAACAAGGGAATCACCGCCATGGTGAAGACCGCTGAACAGGGCACAGCACCGCTGAACAGGGCAGAGAACCGCTGAACAGATCAGAGACCGCCATGGCAAAGCACCGCTGAACAAGGGAATCACCGCCATGGTGAAGACCGCTGAACAGGGCACAGCACCGCTGAACAGGGCAGAGAACCGCTGAACAGATTAGAGACCGCTATGGTAAAGCACCGCTGAACAAGGGAATCACCGCCATGGTGAAGACTGCTGAACAGGGCACAGCACCGCTGAACAGGGCAGAGAACCGCTGAAGAGATCAGAGACCGCCATGGCAAAGCACTGCTGAACAAGGAAACACCGCCACATCAAGCATCGTTATCCCATGTACAGCTGGGACTGTGACGGAACAGGAACCGTCACGGGGAGCTTAATGCAGTGTGGGCACCATTCCCCCTCCAGAACCAGTGGAGACTGTTATCCACTTGAGAGACTGTGGCTTTGCACTCCCCAGGATTGTTCAGTGGGCAAACCAACCACTGTAGAGACTTGAGAGACTGTGGCTTTGCACTCCCCAGGATTGTTCAGTTGGCAAACCAACCAGTGTAGAGACTTGAGAGACTGTGGCTTTGCACTCCCCAGGATTGTTCAGTGGGCAAACCACCCACTGTAGAGACTTGAGAGACTGTAACTTTGCACTCCCCAGGATGCATCAATGGGCATGGAGCCCCGTCGTGGATCTGGCGTGGTGCTGTAATCCGGCTGAGGTGCCCCCCCCTTCCCTTCCCCCTGAGGTGCCTGTTGTATTTCGATCTTATGCCCCAGCAGTGTTCTCTCCGTTTGTGGACAGGTATCTATTGTGGGTCTCGCCCATGCATTTTTGGACCAGTGGTGCACGGACATTGATATGTGCATACCTGCACTGCTTCTCGTAATGTATATACTTTTGAATGTGTATATATATATCTGTATATATTTGGTAACTGTATTTTGATACATTACAATTTTTCAACTGATTTCCTTTGGTCTTTGCATTCTTCCGGGGGGGTTGTGGGTTGTTACTGTGATGTTTTGACATGCATAGCTGTGTGTGTTATAATGTCCGAGGGTGGGGGTGTTTTGTGTGTGTCCCCCTGACTTATGCCTCCCCCCTCCCCTATGTCGTAGGTGCAGTACTCACCGTTGTCTTCGCCGCCGCCGTTGCTGGTGTTCGTAAATGAGCAGGAAGACAAGGGCAGGTAGGATTTGTAATTCCGGCTCCATGGTGTCCTCCTTCCTCGTGGGATGTGTAGAAGGTGAGCCTTTTTTTGCCATTGCAAAAGCTGTTTCCGCCGTGTTTTTATCCACGGTGAATCCGCCCCGGAAAAGGTGGTGGATTGGCAGGTTGTGATACTGTGGGCGGTACATTGTCTCCCGCCTGTCTGTTGGCGGTGACCGCCGCGCTGCTTGTCTGTACCGCCGTGGCGGTCGGAGTGTTAAAGTGGCTGTCTATGTTGGCGGTTTCCGCCAAGGTCATGATTCCCTTTTTTTGTCCGCCGGCCTGTTTGCGGTATTACCGCACCTTTAACACCGTCCGCCAGGGTTGTAATAACCCCCAAAGTTTTGATTCTTTTACCGAGTTCTGAAAACAAATTATTAGCCAAATGTCAACACCAGGGCAGTGCGCGCTCTATTGGTGACTAGAATGCAAAAACCCAGCACTCTCAAAACAACGTCATTTATGCATTGTGCTGATATGTTGTTGTTTAACCTTTTGCATTGCAGAGTTCAATCCTGAAGACTTATTTTTAATGTGCTTACAAATGCTTTTCATTTGCAATGTATTGCTGCAGGCTTTCAGAGGGTGTTAGGGTGCTGTCCCTTTCCATGGCCTTCTAGAGACTTTCCCTGCAACATGCCTGGGTGTGGTTGTGGGCTGGGCCAAGACTCTATAAAAAGGAGCCAGCCCAGCTCCAAGTGCTCACTATTCAGAGGTCCAGGTGCAGAGCAGCCGCTACTTCCTGAGCTCCTGTCCCGGTGGCCTATTTGATCTTCCAGATATCTGACTTTCATTCTTCATTTGGAGATCCTTGTTCTGGGCGGTAAGACGGTGGTTGGGCTGGCCTCCCGATGCCGTTATCGAGTACTCTCATGTTCTTGGGTCTAATTCTTTTATGATTTGACGGAGTACTTTGCGCGTGTGAAATATGAGCTTGAGTGTTTGTGACATTTGCAGGGTGACTTGCGAATCGGCAAGACGCGCGATTCGTTTCATGATAATTTAATCTTGTTAATTATTGCGCGCTACCATTTCTTGACATTTACATGGTGGCTTAAGAATCGGCAAGCCGCGCGATTCGTTTTATGGTGTTTTAACTTTGTTGTTCATTGCACGCTACCATTTCTTGACATTTACATGGTGGCTTAAGAATCAGCAAGACGCGCAATTCGCTTCATGGTGTTTTAACTTTGTTATTGATTGCGCGCTACCATTTCTTGACATTTACATGGTGGCTTAAGAATCGGCAAAAGACGGGCGATTCGTTTCATTGTACTTTGATCTTGTTATTCATTGTGAGCTGTTATTTCTTGACATTTACATCGTGGGTTACGAATCGGCAAGACGCACGATTCTCTCCTCGAGTTTAATTCATGTTGTTTATTGTATGCCACTATTCTAAGATATTTAGCATGTAATATTCGAGTTGGCAAGTTATGTGATTTGTTTTTACTGAATCCATATTGTGTTATTCATGGTGCACAATCCTTTTATGGTGTTTACTATATATATATATATATATATATATATATATATATAAATCTAGAATATGCCCAATTTGTGTTGAAACATTTTAAGAGTACACAGACGATCAGAGTGTCTAGATGCAATATTGTATGGTCCTAGTATGCATTCTCAAAAAAGGATTTATATGACTGGTTTAAAATTTAGTCAGAAAGTTTTTCTGATTCTCATGTAAAGGAAAGTACTTGAATAAGAAAGTGTTCATTTAATCCATCTTGATTCCCTTACAGGTATCCGGCCATCTTGAAACTTAGTCATTTTAAACTTAATTCTTATATTGTTCATGTTTTCTGAATGACTATGCTTAGAATCACAGTCTAGTATTGATTTCAGGAGATATAATTTTTATAATGTGTGTTCTAACCTTTTTCTTACTACAGGTCTCCTTCCCAGCTGTTTCCCTTCCTAATCCCCTCTTCTCCTCTTGAACTCTCTTAGACTCTGTAATTTATCTATCAGAGTCTTGGAGCTGTTCAGTGGTGGACGTGTTGGGAACGTGCGCAGACCCCGAGGATCGGGTGACTCTGACACCAAATGGCAGGGTCCCTTTAGAGTAATTAAAACTGTTGGTCCTGTCACATATAGAATACAATTATCTGACAATCCGATAAAAACCCAAATCTATCACATTAACCTCCTAAAAAAAAGGGAAGAGGTTGAAGAGGCCCCGGAATCGTCCAGAGCTGGGTGTCTCATTAACAACACAAAACCCCTCGAAATATGTTTGTATCCTCAGCCTACTGACTCCTTAGAGGCATATCCTCCCATGAATCCCAATCTCCTCCCCAGTCAACAGAAATAGCCATCAGAATTAATGCAAACACATAAAACCCTATTTTCAACCATACCTGGGAAGACCCCTTACGGAATCCCAGAAGCCTGGAAATAACTAGTAGAACAGGAAGTGAGAAGTATGCTAGAATTAGGGATCATCGAACCATCCGTCATCCCTTGGTGCTCTCCAGTCATTTTGGTTCCCAAGCACAATAGGACAATTCAATTTTGTATTGACTTTCGACAAGTCAATAAAATATCCCAGTTTGATACTTACTCCATTACTCATGTTGATAAATTATTAGAAAAATTAGGAAAAGCAAAATACATGACCATATTGGATCTCACCAAGGAATATTGGCAGATTCCCTTATATCCTCCAGATAAAGAGAAAACAGCGTTCTCTACCCCGTCGGGGTTGTACCATTTTATGTTTCTTCCCTTTGGGTTGCATGGGGCTCCAGCAACCTTTCAGAGACTAATGGATAGACTGCTAAGAGGTCATAATATGTATGCAGCCGCTTATCTTTATGATATTGTAATCTTTAGTGAATCTTGGGAAGACCACCTACAGCATCTCGATAAAGTATTTCGTACTTTAAAAGATGCCGGACTCACTGCCAATCCAGAAAAATGTAAATTAGCGGGCGATAACATAGCATACTTAGGATACCATATTGAGAATGGAGAAATAAATTCCCAAATGAATAAAGTAGAGGCAATCGTCCAAATACCAACCCCGACCTCAAAGAAAGAAATACAGTCCTTTTTGGGATTAGTCGGTTACTACAGGCGTTTTATTCTCAATTATTCTACCCTGGCTGCCCCATTGACAGATCTTCTAAAAAAGGACAGTCCCTCCAAAATACCAACCTTTAGTCCAATACAACAACATAGTTATGAAGTTCTTAAATGTTGTCTCACCTCTAAACCCATCTTGCATTGTCCTCACTTTGAGAGACAATTCTATTTAAAAAACTGATGCCTCCAACGTCGGTTTAGGGGCTGTCCTGTATCAGAAAGATGAGAACGATGACAACCATCCCATAGTATTCATCAGTAGGAAGTTGTTACCCAGAAAGCAACAATATCCAATTATAGAAAAAGAATGTTTGGCCATTAAATGGGCCATACAGAGCCTACAATATTATCTTTTGGGAAACTCTTTTATTTTACAAACAGATCACGCGCCCCTTACTTGGCTGTCCCGTCACAAAGATACAAACTTGAGAATCTTAAGATGGTTTATGGAGTTGAAACCATTTGTATTCCAGGTGCAACATCTTCCTGGACAGCAGCTAGTCACTGCGGACTATTTATCTTGTCATCCAATTCCTCAAACTCTTGAACACCCTTTGTTAAGGGGCGGGATGTGTAGCACGGTCGACATTGCCCCGCTCCAGACCTGTGCCCCAGAGGACAAGGAACAGTACCCCGGGGGTGCCTTACAGAGCGCTTTTGGGATGTCAGCTGACATCAACCCGGAAATGAGGGAAAGTGAAAGGAACACGGAAGATCCAGGCAGACGTGGGTGACTGAGGTGTCAAGCCGACCACCACAAACGGAGCCTGCGGCCACCAGCGGTTGGATAAACACCAGAGCCGGCCTCGTCCCCAGAGGGACGTGGCTAATGCAGGTACATACCTGCTTGTGGAATCTCACCAGGTATCACTAGTGTTGGGTTTATTATTAGTATTCACATTTTGTTGTAGTTTAAGGGTAAGATCACTTGCTTGTGTAAAGAGACTCACCATGCACAGAAGAGGCTGCACGAGTTGTGGAGTTTGGGGAGAAAGTGAACGATTTCAGACGCTTCCCGGTGGAACGCCGAGTGTCGGCTGTTCACCCGAACACACAGCTTCTCACCAAAAGGCCTCTCCCTTCCGAAGTAAAGACTGTAGTCGGTAGAGGATCCTCACGTGCGTCTGGGTGTATACCTTCAGTCCCTACCCCTTTAATAAGAATGAAGACAAAACAAGTACACTTACCTGTATCTCTGACTTTTCGTTTTCTTCTGGGGTCCCACGATGGAGAGATGTCCCGATCTGCTGCAAAGGAAAGGAGAAAGAACACCATTAAAATAATAATCCAACCACAGAGAGAAAGGAAGTGGGAAGAGAGGACTGAGATATAACAGAAAGAAAAGAAGAAAGTGACTCCAAGGAGAAGAAATAATTGGACGGTTATGGAGCCTATCGATCACAATCACCCAGACTAAGTGAAAAGAAATAAAATAATAAACACCTACCGTATGAGTTGGTGTAGTCCATTATTATAAAAGACTGCCCCCCTACAAGGGGATAGCGAGATTGCCCACTTTTGTAGCTGGAAAGTGTGCTTGATTTTGTTGTGTAGGATTTCCAAGCAATGAAAGGTGCTTGGTACGGAGCGTTCCAGTATTGACTCTTGTGCTGCATTGCTTGGAGGGATGTCATGAGTTGCCCAAAGTGATTGCACTGCTGCTGAAAGATCTCCAACCAGGGTATGCTCTGGTAATTTTCCCCAAAGGTTTAAAGTACTCAGAGATGACTTTCAATCCTCCCTTCACATTCTGGGTGCTCCCTTGTGACTGCTTCTGGGGTCCTGGGGAACACTCCTTTGAGGCTGTTGCTCTCTTTGGAGTCACCTGTGTCGTGGGTTGGGGCCTTGTAGCGGGATTCATTTTCCCCCCTTTGGCACCCCCCCTGTTTATTGGGGGCCACCTTCTCTCTCCTCATTAAATTTTGTACCCTGTCATGTGCCATTAAGAGGTGGGAGCGGCGGGTTCTCGTACTCTCTCCACACACTTTTTCGGTCCCCTCCTTTCGGTTCAGAGGCCTGTGGGGACTCCTCCTGCTCCGTGGAGTGAGTATGAGAATGTGTTGGGAAGCGGGAAGCTGGAGTTTCCCTGAGTAGAGGGTGCCCGGCTGCTGCTGTCCCCGGGCTACAGGAATACAAAGGGAGCTTGAGGCCAATAGCGAGCGGGTCTCACCGATTGCCCCGCAAGCTGCACCCAGACCTGGCTGCGCTGCATCTGTGAGGGAACCAGGGCTCACACTCAGCAGCAACCACCTATGGCTGCCATGTTCATGCTTCGCTTGGCTTCATAGCGGCACTCACGCTCGCTTGCTGGGCTTGCTGTGCTTGCTGTGCTTGCTATGCTGGTACCTGCGGCTGTAGCTGTAGCTGTGGGGCCTGTGGTGCTGTAGAGCCGGAGGGCTGGAGCAGCCTAGAGACCTCGTGGGACAGCCTGTAGTCCTAGGATCCTGTGGACCTGTGGCATCAGTGCTGGGATCCAATGGTCCTATGGTCCTGTGTCACGCCGACCTGCAATCAGAGATTTACGTGGAGAAATGCGGCCCCTCTCGGGATGGCCAACAAGTTGGTGGGCTGCTTCTTGTGGGGGGATGGGTGGCTTTGCCGGTGGCTACAGGATCACCCCTGCACCAAGCTACATGAAGCGCCCCAAAACATGTTTTCTTTTGACAGCCAAACCTGAGGCAGCTACCCACAAACAGCGGAATTAAAACTACATGTACATTACAACACTAACAAAAGTTCACTGCATGAAATTGCTATGGGTGGCCGTTGGAGCAATACTAAGCTCTGGGAACTCTGCAAAATTTGGTGGAGTTTTTTGGTAACTCTTCAGATTTCCACAGAGTGAAACTCCACTAGCTCCGCCCAGGCCTAAACAAAAGTTGGTTTAAGAAGAGGCAGTAGTCCATGGGAACACTGCATCTTCTTCAATATACAAAAAGAAAAAAAAAGCTTTTGTTTAAGGGAAGCATGCTGCATTAATTTATTAGGAAGCATTCACGGACATGGTGGCAGTTTGTCTGAAGCAGGCCACCATACCTGTGATGGAGGCGATTCTTATTAGGGTAGCTGGTAGGATTCTGGATGACATCAGGGACTCCCCTCAGTTGAAGGGCTCCTTCAGCGGCCACGCTCTGAAGGTAGTCTAATCATTGAGTCCCTCGTCCACCCTTCCTATAGCTTAACTCCAGGTGCGGGGTCGACAATTTCAAACCTATCTCAGATGACTGTATCTGCTCCTTAGCCAATTCCACATCATCTGGCTCACCTCTAGAACCCCTGCTGCATAGGGCCTGGAAAGATTTGGTTGAAGTGTCTTTTCTGTTGCTACGGCAGATTTTTAATCAATCTTTGATTTCTGGCACAGTACCACAGACTTAGAAAAAAGCCCTTGTCAATCTCATCTTGAAAAAATCCTCTTTGGACCCGTCGGTCCTTAGTAACTATGGCCCAATTTCATTGCTACCCTTTCTGCTAAAAATACACAAACTTTATGTCAGCAACAACTGTCTCATTACCTGGAACATCATACCTTGCTAGAGAAGGAGCAGTTTGGTTCAGACGGGTGCATGGAACCGAGTCGGCCCTACTCATTGCCATGGACGAGCTTTGGATGCTAGTCGATAGTGGCCCATCAGGGATCTTGATCTTACTTGATTTATCAGCTGCTTTCTACAGGGTAAACCATAAAATACTCCTAGACAGATTTGCCTCGGTCGGAGTAGGTGGAACTCTTCTGAACTGGATGCACTCCTGTCTGTCAGAGCGCTGCCTGGCTGTTGCTCTTGCTCCCTTCTGCTCTGCTTTTAGGAAAGTCAAACATGGAGTCCCTCAGGGGCAGCTTTTAGTCTAATTCTGTTTAACACATACATGAGGCCGCTAGTGACCCTTATCAAAACTCATAACCTTAGACTGGTCCTCCCTACGCCTCCCCGGCCCTGTTAGTGACCTTTACAAGGATGCTAGCAGCTCCTTAGTGCCAGCTAGCACCATTCCATAAATATGGTGCCCGTCCAGCGTCATGGAATGGCACTAGCCAGCGCTATACTTTTTGACGCAAACCAGAGCTAATGCAGGTTTGGGTCACAAAGTATAAATCTGCCCCTAAGTTTCTGTGATACTCAGTTAATGAAATTCCTTTGAGTCTCCCTGCCAACATTTGGCCATTATCATCCAATGACGAACAACTACCTTCTGACTCCGTCCGTAACCTAGGGATGATATTTGACAATAAACTGTCCCTGGAATGCCTCGTCAACAAAATAGAGGGGTATGCTTCTGGCTGCTCCGGGATTTGGAAAAAACTCCTTCCCGTGCTGCCAACCACTGTGAAAACTCTGATTATGTGCAGCATGAACCTGAGTAGGTTAGGTTACTGCAACACTCTTCTTTTAGGAGCTCCAGAATTTTTGATAAATAGACCATGTAGAGTTCAAGCCTCTGCGGCTAAACTGTCTCTGAAAAGATCTAGAAGCTCATCTGATGCATTAAAGGAGCTTTGTTGGTAACCAATGAAACAGAGAATAGCCTTCAAATCCCTGTGCATAGTTTTTAAAGCACTTCAGGGTTTGTGCCCAACCCCCATACAAAATCTACTGCGAAGATACTCTCCGGGGAGATGCCTTTGTTCCTTTTCTGATAATCTTATCTGCATTGACAGATTTAGGAAGATAAGATGGGGTGGGCATGCTTTTATTGTGAGAGCAGCCCAGCACTGGAATAAACTTCCTGCTTCTCTCAGACACCCTGCTGATCTTTGGCTTATTAGAAAAGTTTTAAAAACCTGGCTCTTTCCTCATTAACTCTTGGTATTCTATGTCACTATTTGTGCAGCTTTTTCCTGTCCTGCTAGAGGATGACAGTGCAGAGATACCATTTTGGTGATAGTGCGCTTTATAAATATTTAATATAAAATAAATACATTAAATAAACAGTGGGTCACAAATTGCGACCTACCTCATTAATATTCACAAGTAGTAGCTCAATTTGTGACCCACTATGACTCCCTAATTTCAAAAGAAAACTTTCATATATTTAGAATACTGATTACCAAATAGTGGTTGGGAAAAAACGTTATTTGGAAATTGTTTTTCTAAACGTATTTACATGTGGTCCTTGGTTCTTTGCCATAAAACTTCAGGAGCAAAAAAGAAACACAACACCCAAGGTGAAGGAAATCATTGGAAATGCACTGAGCCAAGCCCATTTTGCGTTCAATGAAGCCTTATAAATGTATTAGTTAGGAAACTTGATAGCAAAACTGATCTGATTGTTTTTATTAACTAGCTAAGTTGTATTACTATTATAATAGTACCCTGTCTTGTCGGAGAACATAGAAGTGTCACCCTGGCAGTATAGATGTTGCCATGTCATTAAAAGTGAACTACTGCTAAGTTTCCGTTGTTATGGAGCAAGGTTCCCTAACAGTTGTCATGTCAAAGCTTGAACAATGTTTAGGTTGATTTGTATTTTTATTATGTTTCCAGATACACATACCAGCACCCACAGCCACCTTGTAGATAAGGAACATATTTTCCAGTAATCGCTCAAATACAAAGACACCCCCTACTCACTCTCCCACCCTGGGAAACTTACAATGAAGGAAAGGGGACGTAAGGGACCTTTAATAAAATGGAGGTAAAAAGGAGGCATGAGGTACAGGACCCTTAGACGTCATAGATATGCCAGTTCTCTGAACTTTCTGGATAGGAGTATGTTAAATATGTGCTCAATCTGCCTGATATCTGTTGAGTCTGTGCTTTACTGCCAAAGTAAGCTTATCCATCTAAAAAGTATTTCAGAGTCCAGCAATCAAGGACTCAAATGATGGCATAGTAGATTGGAGCATTACACTAAGATATGCTAGACAGCAGTGACTAGAGTGACACTATCTATTTCCCTCTCCTGATTCTATATGATGTTCAACCCGGGAACAGGAACCCTACAGCAGTGGTCTTCAAACTTTTTGATGCCATGCCCCCCACAGTGGAAAAAAAAATCAACAAGCCCCCCTCCAAATTTTTCAAAATTATTTTATTAAGTTGGTAATGTTTTAAAAATGTCTAGACTTATTTAAATATTGTGGTTAAGTTCTGTGGCTCCTTTAAAAATGCAATCAAATACATGATGCCAAGCAAACTGTTCTGGTCAGGCAGACCTTACTAATGTATACAAGTGTCCACAGTGTGATTATTTGAGGTGGGGGTGGGGTAGGGGTTTTGAAGAGCATTTGTAGACCCATTCCTTTTGACACATACTCCTAGCTTGAATATAAACAACAAAACATGTTAGTGATGGCCCATTACAGAGCAGTTTACTGCTACTCATTTTTTCAGCTTAAAACAAAGCCCTGTGATCAGCATAAGGCTTCTTTTGGCCATGGCCTGGTGCCCCTCAAGGATCATTCGAGGCCCCTCTAGATGGGCCCACCCCCCAGTTTGAATACCCCTGCCCTAGAGAATCACCCCTGGTTCTGTGGGTGTTTCCATACCAGCATCACTGATTTCATTTAATACCGTGTGCCAGTATGTGTCCTGCATCAGGCAATGCCACTGTAAGTGTAGAAGAGTGCCCGTGGCTCCACAATTTATTCACTGCTGTATGGCAGTGGGTAAGGATATTATGTTAGCTTTCTCTCTCCTTGGCACTTAGAACAAAGGTTATGTTGTATAATTTCTGTAAAGTCTTTGTTGAAGTTGGAAGTGCTACGTACTATGTGCGACATGCTACACTGAGAAGGAGGAGGAAGGAGGCAGCTGGGCAGTGGCCCGCGGTGGTGGCGGCTTTGGCCAGGTGGAGAATTGTGCCAAAAATTGTGACAAGAGCCGGAAGCTCGGACTCAGGAGCAGACCGGGGCAGTTCTGGGAGCAGCGGGGTGTACGGCGTCAGCTGCGGTATTGTGGTAACGCAGCAATACAATATATTATTTGGAGGAGCCAGGTCCCACAGCCAGGACGCCGCGGTTTCTGCTGCACATTTAAGGTCAGTTGAGGAGACGGATTTAGGCCGTACTAGATAGACGAGCTCGGATGACGAATGCTCCATGCCTGCAGTACTTACTCACACGTCCCTGCACCATATTAGCAAAATCTTGCATTGTGTTGTGTAGCTCAGAGTGTAAAGGAACACAAAAGGAAGGAAGCAGTCGCTTATACCCCATGATAAGTGTCCTTTATTTATTGAACGAGCGGACGATCCTTGAAGGTCTTATGAAGTTTTGTGTGAGCCTGAATTTGGAAAAACTGTAAAAATATAAAAGACTTTCTTAAAGACTTTGCCGGTTCACACTGTTGTAAACTGTATTTCTGCAATTCTGCTAGTGCTACTATTAAAGCCCTGCTGCCCTGTTAATGGTGTTTGTTCCCATTTTCTGGGCCTGAGGAGTTGAAGTGCTGAAGGTGGCAAGGGGTCTTTGGGTGGATTGGATAAAGGGCCTGGGGTTGTGGTTTTTCTCTTCGTGGGATGGAAGCGGTCGGCATTTGGCCAGAGCGGCTTGTTTCTTTGGAGGGTGGTCATGTACCTGAATCTTCTCATTCTGTCTATTCCGGAAAAGCTATAGTCCCGTTATAGGTGCAGTGGTTAAGGACAGTGCAGTCTTACCCCCTTTCACCGTGAATTTGGATTGTGGGGAATTACCCAACGAAGTGTGACGGCTGCTTTGGATATATAAGGCCCAAAGAATTATAAGATCTTGATTTTTCCTTTCTCTACTCTTAAGACTATGACTTTAAAGCAATTGCACTCAGGGTGCGTGCTCCCAGGAAGCACAGGTATAAAAACTAAATCTAACCCCTACCAAATAAGGTTAATCCAGCCTTGTGGTTGAAGGGTCAGAACCTCATCTTCACTTTGTGGGAAAAAGAAAAAAACCTTCAGGAGGCGTAGAATCCTGCCTCATCATCAGGCATGACATCTACCATGGAGTAAAAAGAAATCCTGTTGATGGGGGTTTCAAGGGAGCCCCGTTCTGATGTTAGCAGACTGGGGGGGGGGTGTAGTGGGTCTAGACCCTCTTGCAGAGAACTCTGGACCTGGCTGGAGTGTCTCTGTGTCCCTCACCTTCATTCTCCCTCCTCTTATGTGTCAGTCCTTCCCCATCTCCAGTTGCCCATGGAGAAATGGTTATGCCTTATGAAGACCTTCAGGAGATTTCTCCCCAAATGAGGGCTGCCGGGACTCCGGATATTGGACTACGAGACGCTGACTTCACTTTGCCCGATTTGGATCTTGATCTTTGTAGGGTATCAAGATAAAGATAAAGATTATCCTTCATCTTCTGGGGTCCTATGCCTTTTCTTCCACCAACAGGTTTGCATCTGTTTAGTAGCACTCCCTCCACTCATGATTCCCTGTACTCTCAACTGTCTAGGACTCCAGTCTTGGATGTAAGTGGCAACTTGCCTTGTCAACCACCAGACCAGGAGGTCGGGATTTCCAGTTACATGGTTAGCCTAGAAAATCAGCTTTCTTTGATCCTAAAACTTTTGGAGGAAGTTGTAGGAGGGTCTGATTGTATTCTTGACTCTTTGATGGCCATCTTGAAGGAATTGACTAAGGAAAATAAAATTAGGAGCATGAACCAAGGCCTATCTGTGTCATTTTTGTTCCCTCATTGTCACAGAGAGTGCCAGAAAACATAACTGTGCTTTCATATTAGTACTCAGGCAGGTAAACCCCAGTGTGAAGAGATTATCACAAAAGGGGGTTTGGTCAAAAGTCCAGTGGACTCAATACATTTTATTTTCAACTCTTCCTTGGTTAAGAGTAAGTGGTCGGTAAAGACTATTCCCACTGAACAGGACATATTTACAATTTTTAAAGCATTGACTATCCAGGAGAACAGCCCTGTGTTGTCTCCTGCTCCTCAGTTGATTGCTGGAAATAAAAACAAGAGGAAAACATCAAGAGGGATGAAAAGACCAATTCAAAGGATTCCTAAGAAAGGTAGAAGAAGAATCCAATTTTCAGAAGTGATAGACCCCCCGCAAAGAAGCAAGGAGGTTTCTTGCGTGGTTATCCCTTCTCCCCTGGTGGTAGGGATCGAATCTGGGACTGTAGGAGAGCTGCCGGGGAGTTAGTGAAGGTGTCAGAGAGGGAGTCCTTCGATGAACACCCTCGTGGGTCGCTCCCATTGAACCCAATGGCCCGTCATCTATGGTCCCCAGTCTGAAAGGAGATTGTAATGGCCTTTCTATCCTGGAAAGAATCACTATACCTGGTTGCAACATGGATTCATGTATATTAGACTTTATCCCAATTGTTGATGTAGATTTAATTTTGAACAGATCTACGTTGTTAAACTGCTTTTTAGAGTCTGGCCCTTTGAGGTCAATTCAAAGCTGCAACATTGATCTGGATTCTTTGTTGTATTGTAAAGTGGGCTTTAAGTCAAGGGTTACCTTTTGTTCCAAGCACTTGGCTAACTTGGTCCTACAAAAATACTGTTTGCAATGTTGTGGTATTGATGTTGTTCCCTTCCTGGCTAGGAAGGGAAAATGTGTTAGTCGAGGGGCGCTAGTGGAAAGGGATAAAGAATGCTATATATTCAATGAGTCTCCTAATTATAATGACCAGTATGTGTGTAGGCCCCCGGTAGATTTGCAGGACCTGACAGTTTTCTTGGGAGGGAATGGTAGTCAGGTGTCACTCCTCTAAGCTTCAAATGCTATCGATCAAAAACGTAACAATGGTTTGGATGGATGAGGCTGGCTACCAAGCATCTTAAATCAGTCGCGGGGCCCAGGTTCCTGATGCGACCCCACAACTAGCTTTGGCCTAAAATTTGTCTTGTGGAATGCCGCAGATGTAAAGAATAGTAGGAAGAAGTTGCATCTTCTTAGTTCTTTAAACCCATATTTGATCTGTCTCCAGGAGACATGGTGTGACAGGGATCTGTTTTGGGATGATTACTATGTTATAGATTGTAAGGCCACACCATCCAGAAAAGGGCATGCAAACAGGGGAGTTGCCTGTCTATTATCAACTAAATTTAAGTGGAAGTATGATTGTTCCAAAAATCCTGGTAATCTTTTTATGCCTTTAACATTTCATGTTCATGATGAGATCTGGGTTCTATCCCCCTGTTATTGGTCAATGCGTATATCCCCCCAAAGTGGTATATGACGCTCTCCTGCAGAAGGGTTTCGTTTATATAAATAATAATGCTCTTGATAGTGAGCAGCCTGCTTTATCTGGGAGGGTAATGAAGTGGAACACTTTGCTAAGTTTATGAAGTGCCTGTTAATCAGAACTTCTATAAGATCTCCTAAAAGAAGATCTAAGATGATTCCCCATCCATTACTTGCCTTGAATAGGGAAATAAACACCTTGGTTAGGATTCAGTACTTAGGGCCTCATTCTGAGCGGGACGAAAGACCGCGGAGGCCATTCTGGCTTTCCCGCTGGGCTGGCGGGTGACCGCCAGAAGGCCGCCCGCCAGCCCAGCGGGAAACCCCTTCCCACGAGGAAGCCGGCTCCGAATGGAGCCGGCGGAGTGGGAAGGGTGCGACGGGTGCAGTAGCACCCGTCGCGAATTTCAGTGTCTGCTAAGCAGACACTGAAATTCAAAGTGGGGCCCTCTTACAGGGGCCCCTGTAGTGCCCATGCCATTGGCATGGGCACTGCAGGGGCCCCCAGGGGCCCCACGACACCCCTCACCGCCATCCTGTTCCTGGCGGTCGGAACCGCCAGGAACAGGATGGCGGTGAGGGGGTCGGAATCCCCCATGGGGGATTGCTCAGGGCAGCGGAAAACCGGCGGGACACCACCGGTTTTCCTGTTCTGACCGCGGCCATACCTCCGCGGTCAGAATGCCCTGCGGAGCACTGCCAGCCTGTTGGCGGTGCTCCCGCCGACCCCGGCCCCGGCGGTCCTTGACAGCCGGGGTCGGAATGACCCCCTTAGTGTATTCTCCTGAAAGTGACTCAAGGTTGTCCCTTTTAAAAAGAAGACGGAGGTGTTTGAAGGCCCGTCTTGCAAGAGACTCTTGGGATAGGCTTTGGATTCACTTGGGGGAAGCCGCAGTAAAGGGGCAGGCTAGACATTTTTGGTCTTTGGTTGGAGAAGGCTGTGGGTCAAGAATGCGCGATTCCCCTGTAGCCATAATTGAGGCTCGTTAAATTGAATTAATTTCCACCCTTTGCTCATTAAATGGGGTTGAGATGAACCTGCTTCTTGTAAGTGAGATCTCACAATCTTATGATTTCCCCTCAGAAAAGGAGATAGAACTGGCCATCCAAGCTATGTGTTTCTCCGCCATACTAAAGCAGGATATTCCCTCGTGGAGTAAGATTTTACTTGTTGTGTTTAGAAGTTGTTTTTTAAATAAAAGTATTCCCCCTTTTTGGACCGGAAGTATCATAGCGCCTTTCTTAAGAAGGGCAATCAAAATTGTCCTGTCAACTATCGGCAGATCGCTTTTCTGGATGCAGTGGGCAAAATGTTTGCTAAGTGTTTGCTATCAAGATTAAATGTATGGGTTGATGAAAACAATATCATACTTCTGGAGCAAACTGGGTTTGGCGTAAACATAGCACTATAGATAATATTGCAGCGCTTCAAGTAGATACTGAAAAGTACATGAAAGTAAGAGGTGGAGTGGTCTATGCTGCTTTCATTTATTTTTTAA
Source organism: Pleurodeles waltl (assembly GCF_031143425.1). Classification (NCBI taxonomy): domain Eukaryota; kingdom Metazoa; phylum Chordata; class Amphibia; order Caudata; family Salamandridae; genus Pleurodeles; species Pleurodeles waltl. The sequence goes on from NC_090450.1 coordinate 886,623,481, forward strand.
CAGCTTTTGACAACATTTATAGAGCTTAGTTGTGGGGAAAGCCTGCTAATTTGGGTATGCCGAACATCTTACTTGACCTAGTAACTGCACTTTATTCTTCTGCCTGGTGTAGAATATTAGTAGGGGGGAATAAAGGTCTGTCCAAAGAGATACCCATCTTGAATGGATTAAAACAATGGTGTCTCTTGGCCTCTCTTCTTTTCTCATTATATATTTAATAGCTTTTTTCTTACCTCTCTCAGAGTGAGGGCTTTGCCCCACTAATCGGTGGTAAATCTGTAGTCTGCTTACTATACGCTGACAATAGTATCATTTTAGATCTCACCCCTAAAGGTTTAAATAATCATCTCTAGTTTTTGACACAGTATACGGAGGCCCACCTTTTAAAGGTTAATGCTTTTATAAGCAAAATGATGTGCTTCCATGGGAACAAAAAATTACGTTTTCTAAGTTATATACATTTTTGGAAAGATAATGTGTGGGAATCTCAGTGATAAGGCTAACATAGAAAACAATATGTGCAAAGCTGGCTGTCAAGCAAGAGGTTTAGGGGCCTTGTATGGGGCTACTGGGAGGAGGCATCTTTTTAGACCTTTTAGCGGTCTATCATTCAAAAACTCCAGCATCCCTTCTTTATTATTCTTAGAAAACTCACTTCCGTTAACACGGCTATCCCTGTGTGTGAGAAAGTAGCCTCTTTCTAGCCTTGTTACCCCCACTTTTGGCCTGTTTGTGAGTGTATGCCAGGGTGTTTTCACTGTCCCACTGGGATCCTGCTAGCCAGGGCCCAGTGCTCACAGTGAAAACCCTATGTTTTCAGTATGTTTGTTATGTGTCACTGGGACCCTGCTAGTCAGGACCCCAGTGCTCATAAGTTTGTGGCCTATATGTGTGTGTTCCCTGTGTGGTGCCTAACTGTCTCACTGAGGCTCTGCTAACCAGAACCTCAGTGGTTATGCTCTCTCATTTCTTTCCAAATTGTCACTAACAGGCTAGTGACCAATTTTACCAATTTACATTGGCTTACTGGAACACCCTTATAATTCCCTAGTATATGGTACTGAGGTACCCAGGGTATTGGGGTTCCAGGAGATCCCTATGGGCTGCAGCAATTCTTTTGCCACCCATAGGGAGCTCTGACAATTCTTACACAGGCCTGCCACTGCAGCCTGAGTGAAATAACGTCCACGTTATTTCACAGCCATTTTACACTGCACTTAAGTAACTTATAAGTCACCTATATGTCTAACCTTTACCTGGTAAAGGTTAGGTGCAAAGTTACTTAGTGTGAGGGCACCCTGGCACTAGCCAAGGTGCCCCCACATTGTTCAGAGCCAATTCCCTGAACTTTGTGAGTGCGGGGACACCATTACATGCGTGCACTACATATAGGTCACTACCTATATATAGCTTCACAATGGTAACTCCGAATATGGCCATGTAACATGTCTATGATCATGGAATTGCCCCCTCTATGCCATCCTGGCATAGTTGGCACAATCCCATGATCCCAGTGGTCTGTAGCACATACCCTGGTACTGCCAAACTGCCCTTCCTGGGGTTTCACTGCAGCTGCTGCTGCTGCCAACCCCTCAGACAGGCATCTGCCCTCCTGGGGTCCAGCCAGGCCTGGCCCAGGATGGCAGAACAAAGAACTTCCTCTGAGAGAGGGTGTGACACCCTCTCCCTTTGGAAAATGGTGTGAAGGCAGGGGAGGAGTAGCCTCCCCCAGCCTCTGGAAATGCTTTGTTGGGCACAGAGGTGCCCAATTCTGCATAAGCCAGTCTACACCGGTTCAGGGGACCCCTTAGCCCTGCTCTGGCGCGAAACTGGACAAAGGAAAGGGGAGTGACCACTCCCCTGACCTGCACCTCCCCTGGGAGGTGTCCAGAGCTCCTCCAGTGTGCTCCAGACCTCTGCCATCTTGGAAACAGAGGTGCTGCTGGCACACTGGACTGCTCTGAGTGGCCAGTGCCACCAGGTGACGTCAGAGACTCCTTCTGATAGGCTCCTTCAGGTGTTAGTAGCCTATCCTCTCTCCTAGGTAGCCAAACCCTCTTTTCTGGCTATTTAGGGTCGCTGTCTCTGGGGAAACTTTAGATAACGAATGCATGAGCTCAGCCGAGTTCCTCTGCATCTCTCTCTTCACCTTCTGATAAGGAATCGACTGCTGACCGTGCTGGAAGCCTGCAAACCTGCAACATAGTAGCAAAGACGACTACTGCAACTCTGTAACGCTGATCCTGCCGCCTTCTCGACTGTTTTCCTGCTTGTGCATGCTGTGGGGGTAGTCTGCCTCCTCTCTGCACCAGAAGCTCCGAAGAAATCTCCCGTGGGTCGACGGAATCTTCCCCCTGCAACCGCAGGCACCAAAAAGCTGCATTACCGGTCCCTTGGGTCTCCTCTCAGCACGACGAGCGAGGTCCCTCGAATCCAGCAACTCTGTCCAAGTGACCCCCACAGTCCAGTGACTCTTCAGTCCAAGTTTGGTGGAGGTTAGTCCTTGCCTCACCTCGCTGGGCTGCATTGCTGGGAACCGCGACTTTGCAGCTACTCCGGCCCCTGTGCACTTCCGGCGGAAATCCTTTGTGCACAGCCAAGCCTGGGTCCACGGCACTCTAACCTGCATTGCACGACTTTCTAAGTTGGTCTCCGGCGACGTGGGACTCCTTTGTGCAACTTCGGCGAGCACCGTTTCATGCATCCTTGTAGTGCCTGTTTCTGGCACTTCTCCGGGTGCTACCTGCTTCAGAGAGGGCTCCTTGTCTTGCTCGACGTCCCCTCTCTCTGTTGGTCTAATTTGCGACCTCCTGGTCCCTCCTGGGCCTCAGCAGCGTCCAAAAACGCTATCCGCATGATTTGCAGCTAGCAAGGCTTGTTGGCGTTCTTTCGGCGGGAAAACACTTCTGCACGACTCTCCACGGCGAGAGGAATCCGTCCACCAAAGGAGAAGTCTCTAGCCCCTTTTCGTTCCTGCAGAAACCTCAGCTTCTTCTGTCCAGTAGAAGCTTCTTTGCACCCGCAGCTGGCATTTCCTGGGCATTTGCCCATCTCCGACTTGCTTGTGACTTTTGGACTTGGTCCCCTTGTTCCACAGGTACCCTAGATTGGAAATCCACAGTTGTTGCATTGCTGGTTTGTGTCTTTCCTGCATTATTCCTCTAACACGACTTCTTTGTCCTTAGGGGAACTTTAGTGCACTTTGCACTCACTTTTCAGGGTCTTGGGGAGGGTTATTTTTCTAACTCTCACTATTTTCTAATAGTCCCAGCGACCCTCTACAAGGTCACATAGGTTTGGGGTCCATTCGTGGTTCGCATTCCACTTTTGGAGTATATGGTTTGTGTTGCCCCTATCCCTATGTTTCCCCATTGCATCCTATTGTAACTATACATTGTTTGCACTGTTTTCTAAGACTATACTGCATATTTTTGCTATTGTGTATATATATCTTGTGTATATTTCCTATCCTCTCACTGAGGGTACACTCTAAGATACTTTGGCATATTGTCATAAAAATAAAGTACCTTTATTTTTAGTATAACTGTATATTGTGTTTTCTTATGATATTGTGCATATGACACTAGGTGGTACTGTAGTAGCTTCACACGTCTCCTAGTTCAGCCTAAGCTGCTCTGCTAAGCTACCATTATCTATCAGCCTAAGCTGCTAGACACCCTATACACTAATAAGGGATAACTGGGCCTGGTGCAAGGTGCAAGTACCCCTTGGTACTCACTACAAGCCAGTCCAGCCTCCTACACTGTGGTGGCCTTAAGGTTGGAGATGGGGTTGAGAAGCATGTTTGCTCAGGGTTTAGCAGGGGTCGTGCTTTGGGTTGCGTTCCTTACAAGGAGTGAAGATAATACATTAAGGTCCTTGCTGATGAAAAATTCTGGCGAATAATAATTGCAGATTCACTATTCATAGGAATTTGTCCTATGCATTAGAGATGCTGCAGTTAGACCGGAATCAGGTCTTGGCTATCACCTCTTCAGACTTAAAAGTCTGCTTGTAACAGGCCATGTGCTCTCTAAGTTTTCAAACAGATAAAGATGCTTGTTAAAAAAAGAGCAGCTTCCAGAACTGACCTGATTCCATTTTAGTAAAATAAATGTGCAACCTTACATTATATGAAATCTTCCGCATGGGGTTAGGCGATTCTGGATTTTGCTCCATAAGGGATTACTTCCATTGATGTTATTCTGGCGAAATGGTGTGGCTCTGCAATGGAGTGCAATTTCTGTCAAGCTGAAATCCAAGATTTAAATCATGTGCTATTTGTCTGTCCCGTTCTCCTAGCTTTTCATCGTAAGTGGCTAAGACCCATTTGTCTCCAGTTCTCTATTTTATCTGTACCGGAGTTCCTTCAATCCTTGTGTGATTCTCCTAATGAACTGTTTTGTTTTAGAATTAAAAACATTTTGAGTGCTTTTTAAACTTAAATTAAGTACATGAAATTTAAATATGATGTGTTTCATATGCTGAGTTTATGTTTGTTGGGTGATAGGTGATTCTGGACTCTGTTACGTCAGGGATGGTTTTTAAGCTGTTTATGTTGTCTGTTCCGGAGTTCTTTCAATCCTTCTATGACCGCTGATTAATTTTTCTGTTTTAAAATTACCAACTCTTTTTAAGTGTTTTCTAACTCTATATTAAGTATACGGATTTTAAATATTATGTATTTTATATGGTGAGCGTAATGTTTGCTGGGTCTTTAATTTGTTTGTTCATGTATGTATTTAATTTTTCTCTTTTTGACTTTTTATGTGGGCCTCGTTAAGAGTTCTCTATCATAAATAAGTACAAATTGAAACTTGAATTTGTATAATCTCTCCATTCTTTGTGGAAGATGGACCTTCTAAGTCCACCCATCCACCTCACCTCTTCTGTCCCGCAATTTTGACTCTGGGGTGTATACAGTTATGTCTTTCTAGAGTGATAAAATTAGATTTTTGCAATGTGGGCCATTTTGCATCCACTTTACAAATACCACAAAGGCCTGGCTAGCCCTTTCTTTCACTGTGGAATTTAACATCCAATGTCGAACTTGTGTGTAAGCTAACCTCTTACTTTTGGGTGAGAAATATTGTTGTTTCAGGTAAATTACTGTTGCATTTGTCCATCAGCATGCATCAAGCCCACCAATTCACATCTGGAAAGATTTCTTATTTGCTGTGGTGAAATATGAGTTGAATCAAATAGGAATAAAGCGAGAAGGAAATGATGCAAAAGACTTGTTTTGGCATATCTTGTCCCATGCTAGTAATGTGACCCTTATGATTGGGAATGAGTAGAGTGCCCAATATTGCTGGAAGCGCTTAATGAATGGTATTTGCAAAGTGGTGTGTCCACATTTACATGGTCAATAAAACACCATTGTTTGGTCATTTTCGGTTTCCCCTGTTCCATCGTGAACCTGGATGACACATGCTGCAGCGTGTAGGCATTTGCTCTGAATCCTATTTGAGACTTTATGGTGAGTATGAGAAAAACTAAGCAACAAACAGAAAAGCTTGAAGTTAGAATGTCTGACATTAATAGGTAAAGTCAGAATAATCTGACTCTTTCCCAAAACGCATGTCTTTCAAAAGTTTGAACAAACATTACATGAATTCATACCGTGATTTCATTTCATTTTATGCAAATGGACTGCACTAGAAATGCTGCTTGCACAACACTACTCACATTATAATTTAAAAATAACACAGACTTGCACATTTCTTTCACTGACAGTTAAATAAATAATTTGTTGCACTGGAGAAATTGTATGTTTTATTAATGCAAAAACACAAACAAAAGAACAGGTTCTGTACATTTAAAATGATGTAGGTTTAGTTCTTAGCCTTGCAGTGTTGTAACATAAAAACATTCTTCCATAGGAAGCAAGATAAAAGTTAAATTCGCACACAAGGACGGAGACCATGGTTTACAGCTGAATAACAATCATTTTATGAAAACAAATAAAACATATGAGCATGCGAACCTTATGCACTATAAAGAGCCACACTTTATTCTGCATTGTAACAAACATTCTTGTTCAGGTGGCCTAGTTCTGCTAATACATCAAGGTCCATATTTATGGTTTTTGCCGCAAAACTGCGCTATCGCAGTTTTGTGGCAAAAATATTAACGCCGACTAACACCATTCCTTAGGGCCATCTTAACGCCATATTTATACAATGATGCAAGATAGCACTAAGGAATGGCTAGCATGTGGAAAAAAGATGCTAGCAAGGCAGGGATGGTGATAGGGAGTATGGTGCTAGTGGGTCAGAAATGACGTTAGGCTGGTTAGCAGTAAAATATATGCCGTTAACCAGCCTAGTGTAATTTTCTGACGCACAAGCAGCCACAAACATGACTCCTGTCTAAGTGTAGACAGGAGTCATGCCCACAACCCCAATGGTCAGCACAGGGGACCAGTGTCCCCTGGGCAAGGCCATTAGACCCAGTGCCAGGCAGGGGGCCCAATGTCAGGGGCCCCCAATGGCACACCTACAAATTATAAAAAATACTTACCTCTACTTACCTGTGTTCCTGGGGCTTGGGTTGGGCATCTGTGGAACCATTCCATGGTGTTTGACCATGAAATGGATCCACAGGTCCCTCACGTTTGGTTAAATAATGGTGCTAATTTATATGGGTCCGTCTCCTACCCGTGCATCATTTTAGCACAGGGAGATAAATATGGCGCTATGGGGATAGCGTAATTGTTTCGATAGAAAGCCTACCCTGTATCTCATTGACGCAAGGTGGGTTCACACATCCAAAAAGTGGTGCAAACTCCAATATTTTGATGCTAGACTCGTCTAGCATCAAAATATAAATATGGAGTTAAGGTTGCGCCGCATTTGGGTAAACAAAAATGACACAAATGCGACGCAAACAGAGTATATACATGCCCCTTTTTGTATCTAACCCGGTGTTAAGTCTCTTTTGTGGTGAAGTTATTGTGCACTGGTGTGAGTGTGTTGCACAAACGCTTTACACATGACCTTTAGGGATAAGCAGGACTGCTCTGTGCCAAGCTAACTTACCTGCCCTGACTAGAGCGGTGGGTTGTGCCTGGCTTAGGTGCATACACTGGTCACCCAGAAACCCCATTTCTAACACACATCAAAAAACCTATACGAAAGAGGTAACTGTTTAGAAATCACACCTTCTGAAGAAGTGAGTACAAACATAACAATCATATACATTAATTATATCTCTATATCCTTCAACAAATCTATGTATGAGTTTTCTACAAATTCTTCATTATTACAATTTCTATGTTCTAATGTATAACTTTCTAAATATTCAGAAATATCGAGCAATTAGAATTGTTTGAGAAATACCTACTAAGAGGATATGAATACACGAATATACCAATAAGTACAGCTGAAATTTGAATGATTACATTTATTTGGAAAACCATGCAAATCCCTGCCTTTCTTGAAGAAAGTTTTTTCAATCTTATTTAAAATAGTCTTTCAAAAAAGTTGATCCTCAAAGTAAGGTTGCAAAAATTCAAAAATGGCCAGCTCAAAAATCAAATATTAAATAGAAATTCTTAAGAGTAAAAATTCAGTCTTTCAAAAATTCAAGGCAGGAAAGTACTTCTAAGGTAATTTAAAAGCAAAGAGCAAATTTAGAATGCTTCTTCTATTTCGAGTTGGTGTCCCAATTTAAAGTCATGACCACAACTCACCAAAATCATGCAGCACTCAAAAACAACACTGACTATCTGTGTAGATTGCAAGGCCTAATGCATTGGCTATGCAGCAAGCTCTGATAATGGCAATCAGTTAAGCTTTTCATAATCTTCCTCAGCACCCATCAAATATAGGCCACTCACAAACAAGACCAAATCGAGTTGCTGATCTTGAATATCAGGACCTGCCTTGATGCAGAATTCTGTCCAATGCACTTGTGATCAACATCATTTACCTCATCATAACTTTCACTTCTTGGCAATGGGAAAAGACTAGCTGGAATCAGAATTTTACATCTTTTGATTGATACATTTTGAGCTGCCAATATCAATTGCTCATATTTAGTCATTATACTGTTTGCTAGGTGCTGTGTTCTTTTGTAGGTTAAAAATGTCTTCACAGAAAGAGGCACCAACATGTTCACTCTTACCCATGGCAATGGCTGTCGACACTATGGATTTCATACATCCAGGCAATGCATTGTCATGTAGTTGTGCAAGAACAGAAAGTGAACACTCCTCTTTTGCATGAGAGAATAAAAAATATATTTTCTATAATCACACATTTCCAAAGCGGATGCTGTCCGCAAGGAGAGTCTTAGTCACAGGAAGGCTTCCGTGCCTTTAACATTCAAAGGTACCAGAACCATGACATCACAATAAGTCAATTTCTGTAATGGTTTTGCAATCAAGGAAACGTTGGGAATCCACTAACGACAGTAGCCAACCATTCTTGGAAACACACTCACTTCTCCTTTGTTGCTGGTTGATTCATTCTCGGAATCACAGAGATGCAATAGTTGGACATCTTCCTCACTCCTTTTTGGATTTGACATCCCAGATAAGTAGTTTCTATCTGTCAACACTGCAGTTGCTGGGAAAAAAATTATATTCATTATCAGCCAAATCAATCAATAATGCAATTGTGTCCAAATTACAGCTTTTGATTTTGCTGCATTCATCAATTAATTAAAGTATTGCATCAAAACTGATTCACAAGATAACTTTAAGGATTACGAATCTTTTATATGCACTTAGGAGAATATATCTGAAGAAAAATGTTAGTACAAATCAATCAATGTGAAACTCTCGGCATCTGCTGGCATCTGAAATAAAATCTAGATTCAGTACTACAGGACAACATGGAACTACTATCTCATTGATCTTTCCCAGATCTTGAAATATCCTCCACCTCCATTGGCTTTTTGCAAACCCATAGTAGGTGAGTGTATGAAACTGGTTTACTGGTTGAGTGGCTGAAACCCTACTCAAGTGAGAACTACAGTCCTTGGCAGGATGAAGTCAATAGCAAACCTCAAATTAACATATGCTCAACCTTCTGGTAGCTTAGCGCAGAAGATGTCAGGCTTAACTTAAAGGCACTGTTTAAAGTACATATGCAGCACTTCAAACAGTAATATTGTGAAAACATAACACCAGAAGAATCCACTACCAAATTAGAAAAATACAGTAAATGTTAATATATAAACAAGACCAAAATGACAAAAATGGAAATGTGCAGTTTTAAAGATTTCCGTGAATATGGTGGCAAAAAGCACAAAGAGCTAGCTGAGTATAACTGGTCGCTCCATACCGGGACAAAGTCACAAGTTCAGACCGACCACAATGGAGCGTGTGATGGTTACAGGGACCCAGTTAGGCCAGCTGAACAAGAGTACCTTAAATCCTAGTTGCAGATCATTGCAATGTCCTGTGTCAAGGATGTGTCACGTAGCTGAGGCGATGCAAGGTCCTGGTTGAAGGTTCATTGAGCAGCATTGGTTCCGAGGAGCTATGAGGCTGCGATACAAGGTCCTGTATTATCACTGAGGAGCGTGTCTATGGGGGGGCTTATGAAGTGAAATACTGCTTTGAAGATACGTCCCACAACAACTGAACAAGAAGAGACTGAGGGGATGTGGAGTACTGCATCATTGACAAGAATGGGGTCAACGAAGGGCTTGCAATGCAAGGATCTGTGCAAGGTAGGCATCACGCAGCTGCAGTTCCAATGAAGCTGCGGGGTGCAAGGGCGATGCAAAGTCCTTGCTCTGGAAGCAGCCTTGCAGCAGAGGTAATGCATTGGTTCTGCTTGAGTTTGTGCTGCGATAATGTTATCCTATGCGAGAGGTAGGTCTTACAGCGAGAAAAACAAATTTAAGAGTTTTTCATTACAAGGACATGTAAAACTTAAACGTATACGTCCAACTTTAAAAATACAGTACACCCTGGCATCTCAGCTGTTCAGGGACTACTCTATGGGTGACATATATGTATTAAAAGGGGGGGTGTAGGCCTGGCAAAATGTTTATTTTGTAAGGTTGAAATGACAGTATAAAACTACACATACATGCTGTAATGGCAGGCCTGAGACAGGTTTTACAGGGTTACTTGAGGGGTAGCACAATGAGGGCTGCAGGCTAAATAGTAACATTTAATTTACAGGCCCTGGGTACATGTAGTACCACTTTATTAGGGACTTATAAGTAACTTAAATTGGCCCATTGAAAGGGAAGGATTTAATCTACTGGTCTGACAACAGTAGAGTGAGTTAGAAATCAGATTAGATCAGTGGTCTCATTTGAGCCACCCCTAGGGGAGCCGGCCCTTCAGTTTGAAGAACCCTGCACTAGATTCTAACAATTCTGAACAAGTATTGGTGGTAAAAAGGTTCATTACTTTAGAATAAGTATGTGATGAATTTCCTGAGCTTTTTTCAGATACATTAGGTCTTTTACACAAATATACATGCAATATAAAAAAAAGGGCCTGATATAGAGTTCGGTGGATGGGGTTACTCTGTCACACTTGTGATGGCTATCCCGTTGGTCATATTACGATTCCATTATATGCTATGGGAATCGTAATACGGTGGACAGGATATTCACCATGTTTGTGACAGCAGTGCCCGTCCCGTTCCCTGCCGGAAGACCCCCTGGATGCAGGTAAGATGGGCTTCTGACAGGGGAAGGGGGTGGGGGGTGTTGTGTGTTTGGTGTTGTGTGCATGTATGTGTGTGTGGGTGAATACGACTGTGTGTGTGTAGTATTGTTAGTGTGGGTTTATGCATGTGTGAGAATGTGTGTACAAATGGAAATGTGAATGCGTGCCTGCATGTCAGTGTGAATGTGTGTACGGATGTGTGCGAGAATGAAAGGATGCATGCGTGAATGAATGCGTGTATGCCAGTGTGAGTGAGTATGTGTAAGAGTGGTGCGTGTCTGCAAGTGTGTGCGTGTATGGGGGATGGGGGATCAGAAGGGGGAGCGTGGATGGAAAGGGGTGGGGCATCTGGGTAGTGTTTGGGGGGTGGGTGAGCCTCCTACCAGTGAGAAGGATGGAATTCCCTGTCACTGGTAGGGCCTACCACCATGGTTTTCGTGGCATTGTGAACACCATGAAAATTCATGACAGTAGTCAGGCTCAAAATGCCGCCGGCGGTACGATAGCAGCCGCCGGGCTGGAGATTGTTATCTCCGGCCTGGCGGCTACCTACTGCCATGGCAGAAGGAACAGTAAATTGGCAGGTTGGCTGCAGCCAACCCGCCAATGTCATGATGGGGCGGTATGTACTGCCAGCCTGTTAGCGGTACTACTGCCACATTATCACCTACTGCCGGGGTCATAATGACCCCCACAGTGTTCAACCATACTTCATACTTTCCTGGTAGATTACCACTCACACTAGATATTGACAAAGATGGTGAATCAGATGATCACTGACATTAATTGATCTTTTAAAGGATACACTCCACTGAAGGAGCACCGTGCATATTGATAACAGACATTGGTGTACAGTTCACCTCTGATGTCATGAAGGAGTTTTTAGCCAGGTTATCCACTGAGTGTTTCAGGATTTCATTGTATTGTCCCAGGGCAAATGGCCTAGTGGAGAGCACAAATGGGAGAATAAAGGAGTGTATTCATCCTACTTGTGCTAATGGACACCTTGTAGAAGAATTCCATGTAAAATATGTTATTGGCTTATTATACAGTACCAATTTTGTAACAGGTATTTCCCCATTAGTTGTTCTTAGAGACAGAACACTAAGCACAAACCTTTTCCCAAGTTGGCTGGTAGGAGGAATCCCCCCATGTGTGATTAGCACAAGTGTTTAATTCCATCTCACCAGGAAAAGTATAAAAAATGGTATAGTGTAAAGGATTAATTGAAACATCAACGGTGCGCTCTGGGTGATTGCAACCTTGTCAGAAGACCATTCAGAGGGAGGGTCATGAGAGTAAGATCTCTAAACTGATGTGAACTGTTGATATCAGTAGCAGTACAGTTATAATAGACAATGACCAAATTTGGCGCTTGGACCGATATGTTAAATACTCTCCCTCTACCATGGATACTCCAAATTCGAATTGCAAGAAGCCACTCATAAAAGTAAAATATGGTATAGATGTTTCTTTTCTCCGAAAAGACAATTGATGCACCCAGATGGCAAAATAACTATCACATGATGTGATATGGCTCTTCTCGTGTTCTTGTTTTATTATGGGGAAGAGGAGTGTTGTAATTATATGTTTTACCTTTGTATTTTAATTTCCTCTTTACTTTTCCCCGATGTATAATCCACCTTACTCATTCCTCACATGCCCACCCCTCGCCACTGTGAGTTAGTATATTCTTACTGTTTAGAATGTTGAGGTCTTACTGTTAAGAATGAGGAACCCCACAACTTCATGAGAGCTTTGGTGGCAAAAAACAGAAGATTGCATTCCACCTGCTTGCCGTTTTGTCTTCACTTCCACTCCCCTTCCGTTCCCAATTGAGAGAGGTCTGTGCACATATTTATGTTGTTTCTACTGGTGTGCCTTTTTTAAACGTTTTATGTAACGAGAACACAATTGACAAGCTAAAACATTATAACATTACAATCTGCATTCATCGAACTCCAATTATGTGTATATTGATAAGTTCATTGTATCACCCAAGACAAAGGCAGACCCACTCACTATTCAGGGTTCATCCTTACGCTACTTTTTGTCTTGCTATTCTTAATGTATTGGAAACTAACTGTCTCTGTCCAGGCAACACAAAGCAGGCTCCCTCATCCATCAGCACAAGCCCACCTTTACATTGTTTTTGTAATTTCTATAACACATTGGTGTTATTACTTTACTAAGAAATGCACGGATTTATAAGCTTTACAAAGAATATGTTTCTACATTTGTATGAGCGTGTTTATCTTGCAAACAGGATGCCCCGATCAATTCTGCCACCCCCACGTAGTCTTTAAATGTTTCTCTCATGTTGATTTACGAAAATGTCAGCGTTAAAGAAAGTTACATCCTACATCCTTTGACCCTCCAGTACATTCCAGCATTGGGCGCTTGCACCACCTTCAGCCACTCAATACTTTCCTATGTTGCGTTGAAGTGGGGATAGGCAAAAAGAGAGGAGACGAGACTGTCAAAGTAAAGAAGGCCCCAAATTGGTGACAAGGAAAGTGCAGGAGTATCAAAGGACGCCATGCAGCTGCTACCACATGCAACTCTCATTGATGTCAATGCACCCCAAGGTCGTACTGTGTAAAGGGCGAGGTAGACTTGTGACAAGAACCATGGGAGAGAAATAGCCCTGCACCCCCACCAATAACAGGCCAAAGATAAACTGATGCAGCTACTTTTAACTCCTCAGAACCTTATTGTGAGGACGAGGGAGCCATCCCGCTGCCCTGAAAACTATCCTAAAGTTAAAGCTCTTTCATATTACAGTGGTAACAACGGCAAAGTGCAATCCGTGCTAGAATAAATACTGTGCACGGGCATTCCCCAGTGAGGACAGGGACATAGGTATCAGTGGTACAGCTGGCGCAGTGCCACCGGGGCACAGCGGTGGGATGAGACCCCGCTTTATCTGCACTAGTTGCAGGTATTTTAGAGACAGCATGTTCAGACCTTTAAACACAGAGACTGCCTGGAGCCCAGGGGTATATTTACACATCGCAGAAGGTTGATGAGATCGGGAGTTGAGATAGAGGAAAAGGGAGATATTGAGAAAAAGGGAAAGGGATTCAAAAAAGAAAAGATGAAAGACAAAACACAGCGAAGAAGGGGAAAAGTGACAGAATGGTAGAAGGGGATAGTTGAGAAAGAGACGTTACATACCAAGGTACATCTTGTTCTGTACTCAGCGATCTAGAACTAGGTAGATTTTTTAAGAACAATGCAAATAATGCATGATTTGTTGTGCTTTCTTGTGAGTACTCCAGTCTGTTGTTCTTGCTGAAACCTGTGCGGATCCATGTGGTGCATGGCCGCTGCCAGAGATAATTCATTCTTGCAGTGTTGTGCTGTATACAAAGTGTCACTCAAATTTACGACGCTGCTTCGAGCTTAAGAAAACATATGACATTTTAAAGCTTTCTTTTGGAGAGTCGCTGACTGTTATGAGAGCTCCTAAAACAAGAACATAAATAAATTATTCAGAACGTAAATTACCTTACGATCACTATGTTTCAATTGATAGAACACAGCACGGGGAGCTTTGTGATTACACACATAATCAAATCATTCAAAAGGATGCACTATTGGAGTTAAGGTTTTCCAAATCCCTGCATTTCGTGATTGCTGTGAAGCTGTATATCTGATTTCTTCTTCAGCTCGGTCAATGCTTTTCACAAAGTAAAGCCTAATATAGCCCTGAGAGAAGTCTTAACAAGCTAGCCTTTGAATTATGTGAAGTTCTGTCTGAGTTTCCAATTTAGTTCCATTGATTTATAAGGTCTTTTCAATTACTAAATTCTTCTCTGTGGCAGTGTGCAGAGTATTTGTACGTGAGTATCATACACTATCGATCGCAAGTACTTAGAAAGAAAGCACTTTGTGTCTTTAGTTTAGATTAATGAAGCCGCAAATAATGAGGATTCTTTAGAAACATTTATTAAATGAAAATCTAGAATTCATTAACAGGAGGAGTTCTCGTGTATAAAAAGTGACTGAATAAAAAAAAACTATGGTAGTTATCGTGAATGTAATATATGAACCAATTTGATTTCAGGAAAAGGCAATTTGGAATCTTATTAAAAAATGCACTCCTTTTTATTGTGTGATCATGGTTGGGTGGTTTCTATGGGAGCTGTGCGTCAAAAAGCCTTGGACCAGATTGACTTCAGAAAGAGATTTTTTCATTGTTTTATCATCTGAACTCTGAAAACGCCGCCCAATGGGCTTAGTTAAATGAATCACAAACCTCGTTCCTGTGAAACCTCTATAGCTTGTCCAAGTGCTGGAAATGGAAAAAAAATATTCCACAGTGCAATAAACTGGGGGTCATGTGTTGCTGCAAAAAAGAGGTGGGGTCATAAAGAGTCGAGTGAACAAAAGAGGAGCCTGAGAGTCAACCTATAAATATATTTTTTTTAACTCTACCGCACAGAAATTGCCAACAAGGACAAATGTGACAGTATTTTTGTTCTGGCTTACCTAGTTTGTTTCAAACAGGCTACATTTTAACGTACCAGCTCCAGAGATCTTTGTGTGCCCTGTAATTTTCAGAGGCAAATAATAATGACTCTAATGGTTAATGCACTTGCTGAATGGCAATCTGTGTTTTGACTCATCATAAAGTAGAGGAAAGGGTTCATGTGCCTCCTGCAAAACTCAATGTGTAACATGTGTGAAATCTGAACTCATTAGTAATAAATTAGCATTGATTAATAGCTAAGAATTTAAATGAATTAGGCTAACATAAAGAAGTAGAATGTTTTTGGAAGATGTGCCTACTTAAGTAGCCATCATAACGTGTATAACATTAATAAAGAAATTACATTAACTATTTAGAATTGTATACGCACATGCAGAATTAAATGTATTTTTGGACCATATTAATGTATTAACCCAGTGTACTTGCTTAATTTGAATATATTTAGTAGGCATAGAGAAATTGTGATATTGTGGGCCTAGTCGACAAAGCCTCATGTTAAGTTTCATGGCATAAATTAATGTTCGTAAATGTTTTTGTAACAACAGAGAATTAACACTTACACATTGTTCACACAGTGCTGACCAAATAGATTTGTAACATTGCAATGTTAAACACCTTAAACTTTCTTGTGAGAACAGTCTGCAGTAATGTAGTGTACTATCTATGGATACATTTGTATCCTTGATGCGTAAGAAGCAAATGTTCTCAGGCCTTAACAATGGCTGCACTGACTGGAGTTATGATCGCAACTAAAAAAATTTACCTGACAAAACTGGTGATGGGAACGGAAGAAGAGGAGCCAATCATCGACGTGTGAAAGACTGTTTAACTATATCACAGATTGGGGAATTAATGTTTATTGGTTCTACTGTGAACATACGATATTCTGACCAATGACGACATGGTAAAATGCTTCATGGATTTTTAGTATATCCAGATACACTTTGCAGCAACAGTCAGTCTGAGCCCACTTTTCTACTAGTTCTCGCATTCTAGTTTTGTTTGAGTCCCGTTCGAGGAGTAGAGCAGTTCCTGACGTCTTCTCTTCCTAACTTTAGCTTCATGGCATAATTCTGTTAATGCTATTGATGCTGTTTTCTTAGCTTGATGCCCTTTCAACATTGGTTCAGTTGACTTAAAGCCCAGCCACGGATGAGCTAATCCCCTTCCTTTTTCCCATGCCAACGTTGACCAGATGGATGTCCAGCTAACGAAGAAATTGCAGCTTGCTGATCTATTCAGGAGAGGTATAACAAAATGCAATTGTCTTTGTTATAGATTTGGGTTCTTTTATTTTTAGGTACCAACCGCTATGTTGTTATAGCCCTAGTGAGAGGTTTTCCAAATTAACGTTTAACTAAAATACTTTTGCATGAAGCCCAAACATGCCATTCTAATTGGACGATTAGTTAAGAGTGTCACGTGCTTGCACATGTTATTAACCAAGGACTGATTTTATTCAACTGTCAAGTCGATGAATGACATTTCTATTGTTCAGTTATTGTTGTTATTAATCTGCACTGTAAATCCTGAATGCTTAATGATAAATACTTTGGTTAGATTGAGATTCTTTCGACCCTTTGGTCAGTCTATGTTGTTTGTAAATGGTTATCATTTGGTTTTGAGATTAATTTAAGTGATATCAGCATTGTTAAACTAGGGAAATAAACTTTCAAACTTCACTAAAAGGTGTGGTTATTCATGGCCACATGGGACATGGTGCATAAAGATTACTCTCTCAGGGTTTATGATGTTTGATTTAGTTGACAGTTTACTTTGTTGATGGTTGGGTATTGAGCAAATTTGTGTCCATAGTGGAATCACTCTAAGCATAGTCAAAAGGTCCATCGAACCTCTAAGGTGTCCCCTTATAAATAAATGACCAAAGACCATTAAAGGCCAGACGCACTCAGAGATTTTGGTAGCAGAAACGGATGGTTACATCTCCTTAAGAGGCCTCCATGGTTTGGTTTTCCAGTAGATAATATAGTAAATGGTTACGTCTCCTTAAGAGGTCTCTATGGTTTCCCAGTTGTGATGGTTCACAGATTTTGGTAGTAGAAACAGGAGGTTATGTCTCCTTAAGAGACCGCCACCGCTCATTAGTTTAAGGTACAACAGTTTTGTAGTCACATAAAAAAAAGGTTATGTTTCTCTAAGAGCCTACCATGACTTTCCCAGAACCTTTGGTTTTGCCAATGCTTGTTTGAAGATGTTCTCAGCATTCCTAGTGTGATTATGAGTAGAATAGGTTTTGGGCTTGTACTGCTTAAAAAAATCGCAGGTGAATTGGAGTTTGTGAGTAATGGGGAGTTTGCGTACTCCAATGTAGTTGTTTAAAGACTTTGCACACTTCAAAGAGTGTGTGTAGGGAAGTCGTCCAACTTAACATGTGTGTGGCACTTTGTGCTAAAAAATTGGAGTATTGACTATTAAATATTGGTTATTGTAGTGTATGAGACACTTGGTTGATGTTGAAATTTGTCTTTTTAATAGGTCAGTTGGGGGTGGTTGACAAACTCAGTGTGTGTATTAAAGCAAGTTAATTTCAACAGAGATTTGGTGAATCCTAAGTGCAGCAAGAGGATCTGATGATCAGTTGAGGGTGAAATTTGCTGGTCGAACTTTGCTTGCGAGTAAGGGAAACTGAAATCAAAGGAGTATCCGTTAGAGCTAAAAGTCGCAGTAGAAAATTCAGTAAGGTTTCTGAAGCGATTGTGTTTCCTACCTGCAGTAAGCAGACAAGTTGTGTATTGATTTTTATTTAGTGCTCACAATATTTCCATTAGTTTGGAGTGAATCTGAGTTGAGGAAGACAAGCCAGAGGTCTTTGTCAGCCGTTGTACTTGTGAGTGTGATGTCATTAGGTCTGCACTGGTATAGGTTAGTTTGGTGAGGAAAGCCGCGAACAAATTGGTGGACAACAGTGAAGCGTAATTGGTTGAGAAAGCCAAACAAAAAGGATTTTGGGATTTAAATTTACTTCCTAATTTGATTGAAGCTTAAATACATACGTAGCTTAAATCTTTCAAAGCATTGAAGAGTGCCCAAAGGGGAGATGCATTAATTCCAGTTAGAATAGGAGAAATTACACCGCCAGAAGGTACACCCGCCAATATTCTGATTGAAGAACAAGGTGCTGTGCCATCTCTTTGGCTAAAACAATGGTGTAAAGATACATAGAAAGAAGGGAGCTTAGAGTTTCCTGCTCACAGAACCTTTAATTTGAGAATTTTAGAGAACTTGAGGAGAGTACTGTACAATTCAAAACCTCTTCAAATACCTGCATAATGAAGCATTAGCTATTTGGGAGTTAGTGGACAGACATCAACAGCCAAAAAAAATTTGAGAGGAGAATGAGAAAAGCTGAAAAAACTTTAGCTGAGGCAAGATAGGATAGTGAGCAAAAATGTTGGAGAGAATGACACTTTACAGGGAATTAAAATGTTTCCTGCAATTACACAAGAGAATGAGGGCAATGATAAAAGGAGTACCAAAAAGAAGGGTTTGTATCCTTCAGAGGAAAGGGAACAGAATTCAAGAGTCTAGAAAGTCATTGACTTATGATGAAGACTCAGATGATGATGAGTTTATTTTGCAACTATTGAGAAGTCATCCCTCAACATATGCATGACATGAAACAGGTAGAAGTACTAATGCAGACTCTACAGCTTCGGTACCCATTGAATCTACAGGAAGACAAGTACAGGTTAGCCACAATGTTCCTACCACCTCCATAATGCAGACACCTACGCTGCAGGTTGACATACCAAGAATTTATCCAGATGTACCTATGGTAGATACTGCAACAAGTTTAATGGCACTGATATGACAAGATTTCCACATGAGACAGATTTATCAGAAGCCGATATTGATTCATATCGAATCTACACCTAATTTGCTGACCCCAATGCAAACTCAGACAATCCCAAGATACATCCCCATTATAGAGTCACAGACAAATACATCTGCATTGACAATTCAGAATACAGGAGTAATGTACCCTAGAGAACAAAACGTCCAACTGTGTCCAGACACTGTGTCAGTACCTGTTACTGTTGGTCCCTTCATACCATTGTTTGCTCAGGGAAATAATAAGAGCAATGAGCGGAAGATTTTGATTTCAAGTGCAGAATTGGAAAGATTAAATGTAAATACAGAAGTTATGTCTCTGATGAAAGAGACTTTGGACATGACAGGTCCATTAGTTGACTTGAGTTATTCCAGGACTCAACTGCATAATCCAGGGAGACCAGACATAGGTTCTAACCCATTTTTAATGAACCAGAGACTCCATGTCTAACATTACAGTCAGTGCCCAATGTAAGCAATAACAATATCTCATTACAAGGTTTGCCAGCCCAGCAATTAACTGAATGGCTGGAGAAACTGAATAGTACACCAAAAGATTCAAATAGAGGAAGTCCATTAAATATGACCAGGCTTAAATTAGAAGTAGAAGAATTAATTGAGGGCACAAGTAATTGAACAGGTTTGACTCATACAGAGAAGATGAGTTGCGCTTTTTGTGTCAGCTAATTACCAACAAAGCAGGATTGGTACACCAGAGATTAGCAGACCTGGAAGAGAAATACAACATAGAAATTGAGAAAATGAAGCATTTGAGAAGAGGTTACAAGTTAGAATTTGACTCAAAGGATATTGAGAACATGAGGATATCGGGAATGAAAATTCACATTAGAGAATTGATCCTGAGCATTCAAACATGGAGAGCATTAGATAAATGGGAAGCAGATAGGTAAAGAAATGAGAGAAAAAGAAAAGGGAATCTGTGAATTTGGGAAACACCAGAACAACGACTCCGAAACCACGAAGTTGTGAAAAACGAAAGTGAAACAACGCTTTCGTTTTCCACGACTTCCTGGTTTTGGTACCTTAACCATGCATGTCTGAACCACGTACATGCGTGGTTAAGGTACAGAAGAAGGGAGTTGGAGTCAACGCGTTGAAGGAGGAGGTAAGTTGTGCCGAGACTGGGGCAGTTTTTTTTGGGGGGTGGGGTGGGGGACTCGGGTTGATTAGGGTTTGGGTGGGATCAGGGTTTAGGTTTAAGGGGTGGGTTGGGGGTTGGGGCGTTTAGGTTTTAGGGGCAGGGGTGGGGACACAGAGTATTTTTAGTTTTTGGGGTGGGGTGGGGGGCTGGGGGTGATTAGGGTTTGGGGGAGGGGGTCATGGTTTAGGTTTAAGGGGTGGGTTGGAGTAGTTTAGGTTTTAGGGGAGAGTGGGGTGGGGTTCTGGTAATTTTGGGGGTGGGGGCTTGGGGTAGTTGTGGGGATGGGGGGTCGCTGTAATTTTTGGGGCTGGGGGCAAAGCATGCTGGAACCGTGCATGCTGATCGCTAATGTCTTTACAAGGAATGCATTTACAACGGTAAAATCATTGTAAACGCATTCGTGGTAAAGGAATTAGTGGTTAGAACGAGGTCGTTGTTCTGACCTCGTTGTTGAGCCACGGGTGCGTGAAGCACCCGAGGTTCTGACATATAACCCTGCAAAATGAGCTGGTAATGTGCAGCAGACTGACAATCCAGTAAAAATATTACCAATGAGACAAATTCAGTGAGGGAATTTTGTACATGTCCCTTGAAGCAGAAGTGACATTCTGTCGTTTACAAATGATTACCCCCAGATTGGGAGCAAAGCCAGTTGAATTGTACCAGCAGACAGACAGTTTTGTGAAGCTTGCAAAATGCCTGTGTGAAGATTTAAATACCCTATTAGAAATAGTGGTTCCAGCAGACTTATGGGTTGAATGCAAAAGAAGTGTAGATTGTCCGACAAGACAACCTCCACAAGATCAGTCTACAGGTGCACCATCTCCTGATGTAATGAAATATTACTATAAGGTAGTTGAATTTTTGAAAACAAGAATTTCCCCCAAAAATATTGATTGAAGAGAATAGATATGACAGCTCAAGAAGGAAGGGAGTCCATACATGTGTACTATGAGAGAATGTTGCAGTCATTCAAACATTACAGTGGTACAGAAACGATTGAGCTGAAATACATGATTCATTTTGTGTTCAGATTTGTTGAAGGATTGAGACCTGAAATTAGCCAGATGATTGAGTCATTTGATTTGTTTGCAAGCAAAGCCAATTGATGAAGTATTGGAGTATGTCAAGCACTGTGGTGACAAGATTGAATTGAAGCAGAGAAAGTTTAAAGAGAAGGCAATGGTGATACAGATTAAAGCGGCACAATCAGGAATGCACAGGAGTTTCCCGCAACAGCAGCAGGGAATCATGTGGTTTCAGAATCAGGTGAAAGGTAGAGGTCGAGTTGGAAATGGAAATGTGACCCGTGCTGTTGATTTGGATACTGTAGTTACCCAGAATGATATGCAGACTATGAAAAGGACATTGCCTTGTCACGCTTGTGGAGGCCTCAGACATTGGAAGCGGGAGTGTCCGATGCTAGGTGTTGTCCCACAGATGAATGAAATCAATCCTTTTCCAAACATGAGAGGATCAGGAATGAGAGGCCAAAGTTTTAATTTCCAGAATAATGTAAATCAGGTGCAAGGTCCTCAGCCCATGCAACGGGTGCAAATGGCACGTTTGCAGATGTCACAGTCACAGCAAATGCAACCCCAAGTTCAAATGGTACCTGGGCAACAAATTCAGATACCTCAAGCCCCAATGGATCAGCAGCAGATTATGCTTCCTCAGTAGGGCACAGGTCAACAGTTTAACACCAATAATAACACAATACATCAATACCCATTACATAGTGAGGATGAATTGAATGATGAGTTGATGGGTGAAGATTCAGATGAATAAGAGTGTGTGTTAGTAGCTTCATTAGAGGTCGACCAAAAGGGTCACATAGTCTCATTGTTAGTTGATACAGGAGCTACACGCTCTACTGTAAGATCTGCAGAAGTCCCTAACTTACCTCTTTCAAGGAAAACAGTACAATTTGTAGGAGATACAAACCAGCATCTGACAAACTTGATCATAAAACCATTTTCTGTTAAAATTGGAACTTTCAGAAGACTATACAAATTTGTAGTTTGTGACTCGAGTCCAGTTTCCTTACTAGGAAGAGATTTACTGTGCAAAAGGAGATGTTGGATTACCTGTTCAAATGATGGAATTCTCATCCTGACAAATAGTGATGATAAAGATGACTCGCCTGAGACAACTGATTGCAATTCAGTAAATGAGGAGTACCCCTTGATCAGTTTCTTTCCTGTCTTCACAGTACGAAATCTTACTCTTGACTTACAGGGAACAGTTTAGATGAAAGTATGGGATTTTTCAGGGAAAGACATTGGTCTAATCAAAGGAGTTGAGCCAGTCAAATTCACAGTCAAGCCGAATGCAATTTTTCCCCAGATTCCCCAATACCACATGTTGGACTTGGCCCTTTCTACGGGGTCATTCCCCAACCTTTTTGCCTTTTCTTACTAATTTGTCTGACCCGTTTTGGCTGACTTTATGACTCTGGTCACTTTATCAATGCTAATCAGTGCTAAAGTGCATGTGCTCTCTCTTGTAAACTTGGTATGATTGGCTTATACCTGATTGGCACATTTAATTTACCTGTAAGTCCCTTGTACAGTGGTATCCCTATACCCAGGGCCTGTAAATTAAATGCTACTAGTAGGCCTGCAGTGCAGCTTCCGCCACCCACAGATGTAGCCTTTCAAACCTGTCTCAGGCCTGCTAGCGCAAGACCTGTGTGCGCAGTTTACTGCCACAGGGACCTGGTATCTAAATTTACTTGCCAGGCCTAGAGCTCCCCTTTTGCTACATGTAAGTCACCCCTAAGGTAGGCCCTAGCTAGCCCTATAGGTAGGATGCTATGTATGTAGAAGGCAGGATATGTGCCTGGTAGCGTCGCCTGTCCTGGTAGTGACAGACAGCCTATTTGGTTTCTCACTGTTGTGAGTGCTGCCTTCTCATAGGGTTGCATTAGAAATGCCCTGCCTTATGTTTAGGGGGTATTGTCTGATTTATGAGGGGTAGCATAGGCATGTTTGGTATGGTTGTAATGGTAGTGATAAATGCTGCTTACTGGTATACGTGGATTTTTTATTACCGTTATAGAAATGCCACTTCTAGAAAGTGAGAATTTCTCTGTGCCTGTGATTCTGGTGTTTTGCAGCTTGACTCCAATCCACATCTGGGAAGAGTGTCAGCTGGGCTTTGTGCATGCTTTACAGACAGTCTGTACACAGGGAGGGTGGAGGTGTCACAGAGGTGCATCTACATATTGAATGGCCTTCCTGGGCTGAGAGAAGGGGAGGCGGGCACACTTGCATTTGTAAAGGCTGTGGCCTTGCCTCACACAAAGGGCTCGTTTACTCGCAACTGATGTCTGGAGCATGTGCTGGAGGAGAGAGGGACACTCCTCGACCCGTTGCAACTGGTGGGAACCTCCTCTCTCTCTCATTGAAAATGCTTTGCAAAACTGAGTATAAGTACAGGAGATTTCCCCACAAAGACTGTAGGAAAGTCCTCCTTTTTGCCCTGGTCACCCCCACACTTTTTGGACAGGTACTGGTGGTTACTGACTCTTGGCTGTGCCCTGGGTACTGCTTACCAGTCCCAGGGCCAGTGCTCTGTGTAAAATGGATATGCAAATTAGGCTAATTATAATTGGCTAAGTTAACCTACCTATAAGTCCCTAGTATATGGTAGGGCATGTAGGTTTAGGGACCACAGCATAGGTTGTGCACCGCACTGCTGAGGTGCCCAGTGTCATTTTAAAGGCAGGCCTGCCTTGCTGGCTGCTTTTAAATTAAAGTTATATGCAAATTCGACTTTGGAATTAAAAGTAGTTCCAAAGTCTTAAACTACCTTATTTTTACATATATGTCACCCCTAAGGTATGCCCTATGTGCCCCTAGGGCAGGGTGCCAAGTAACTATAAGCAGGGACCTTATAAAAATAGTTTTATAAGCCCTGGTGAGGTAAAAATAGCCAAATTCGTTTTTCCCTCATTGTAGTAAATGGCCTTCATAGGCTAGAATGGGGAGACTTTATTTTAATTTTTAAAGTCCCCTTAAATGATGGATACCAAGAGTTTGGTATCAAATTAATTGTTATAATAAATCCCACAACTTCCAGTTGTTAGATTTAATATAACTTGTTCAGGTAAAGAGTTTTAAACTTTACCTGAAAAGTTGCCAATTTCAGCCCTGCATTGTTTTTGCTGCTGTGCTCTGATTGGTCAGCCTCTAGCAGCCTGGCCAGGCTGCCTTGATGAGGTGTGAAGTGGCCTGGCTTCACACAAAGGAATGTGCCTGTGGGAGGGAATCTCCCCTCAGCAGATGGTGAGGCAGGAAGGGGGAGGGCTGCCAAACTGGTCTTCAAAGGCAGAGAAGGACATTTGGAGCAACCAGCAACACCCCCACATCCTGCAACCCCAGACAACTAGGTGCCCCCTTGATTAGATTAGGAGAGGGCAGGAGAGGGGTGTGTTTATGATTTTTAGCCATACCAGTGGGTGGGCTCAGCCAGATGTAACCTCCAAAAATCAGATTCAGCCATGATGTATTTTTGGAGAATGTTGCCTCGTGGGATTGATTTTTGCCACAGTTCCCAGGAAGTGGTCATCACAGGGGGAAGGACCCTGCACCTGCTTGGAGAACCAGGACCCCCCTGCTTTTCACCCAGGAGCAAGGAAAAAACTGGCAGACCTGCACCCACACCTCAGATCCCTATCAGATTCCAACAAGAAAGAACCAAAGGAGAAGGACTGCTCTGCTGGACCCCTGGCCTGCTCCAGGAACATGCACTCAGAGGGTCTGCACCAGCTGCACACTTGGGCTTCACCACAAGAAGGACTTTGCCTGGCTTCAACTGGTTCAAGGAGGGACTCCCTGTTTGCTACAGGTGAAAAATTGCTAACCAGAGTCCCCTGCACCAACTCCTGAAGAAATCAACCAGCTGACCACTGCCCAGTGGCCAAAAAGGAGTTTGCGCCAGGTGCATTCTGGGAATTGTAGTCGGCACCCCCAAGGACCATCTCAGAACTTCTGGACCCTGGGGGTGAGCTGTGGACCTCAAAAGAACCTTAAAAGGACATCTGGGAGAAGCCCCAGAAGTTTGGAGAAGTTTGGAGAACTTTTGAAAAAAAGCTCAATAGAGGGACCGACCCGCCGCAGCAACTCTTTTTGCGTCATTTTGAAGAATTGGTTTGGGATTTTTAAACTGCTTTCCTGTGTTTTATTTAATTACTGTTTTGTGATATTTGAATGCTTTACACTCTGTCTCCTAAGTTAAGCCTTGACGCTCGTTGCCAAGTTACGAAGGGTTGAGCTGGGTTTAATTTACTGAGACCTAATTGCACCTTAGTGGAGGTTAGTGGCCTATTGCTAAGTGTAGGTACCTACCTGCCCTTACCAGTGGCCCATTTTCCAACAAAGACAAACAGGAAACATACTTGGAATTGGACACAGAATGCAGCTGGAGGGATTCACCAGGAACCGCCTTGGACTGCTGCTGCTGTGCTAAACTGTGACCTGCTGGGTCACTTGGAGGAGCTGTCACTGTCTGCATCCCCTTTGCGCTTCCCTGCTGCTGGGCCCTACCGTCTCTGCTCCCCTTGTGTCCTCCAGGGGCTGGGTGCTGTGGCTCCTGTTCCTCTGCCATTTTTATCACATCAAGCACTGGAAGAGTGCTTCTATCTCCCTAAGTGCGAGGACAGTGCTCTGTTTACAGGCCCACTTCAGGAGCATAGCACCTGGTGAGTGCTCCACTTTACTTGGGAAGAGCACTTTTATTGTAGTGGATCGCAGCGCCTGAGGAGCACTGGATCGGGTGTAAGTCCCTGAGCGAAGAGCTCACCGCTGCTGGAGGCTGAGCCTGTCCACAAGGGGCTGCTGTGCAGCAGAGAACCACCGGAGAGGAGAACCCCAGCCAGCTGGGAGGCTGCTTTGTGAGGAGACGAGTGTCCTCAGCTTGAGGCAAAGAGAGGAGCTGGTGGGTGTCGTCCTTCCCCCACCACACCAGGGCGCTGTCCAAGGGCATCGGACTTGGAGGAGGGGGTCCTGGAGGACTACTTGTGTCCTATCGCCGGTAAGCAGTTGCACCATGCGCCGCAGAAGGGTGCCAAACCAGATCCTTTAACCCTGGGATTGGGGAAACTGGGGCCAGTCCACCCCTCAGAATGAAGAGCTATAACTACTTTGCCAGGAGGGGAGGTAGGGGGACTCTTACGCTCCAGGCCATATTACTGTTGTTCCGACCTATCACCAGGATGCATGCCTCCAGGCTCATGCCTGGACATATGGATTGATATGCTTTTCGACACAGGCATACAAGGAAGGGTTACGATTCCTATGTCTTGCCATGTATTCTCTTTTATGGGCATGATGACGTGCATTACTGGTAATGTGTTCTCTACAACCCACGCATTTATGGTGATATGTTTTTTATGGCTTGCCATTTGTTTCCTAATGTTCCTGTTATGGTCATTTATGAGGATCTTGTGACGTGCATTATTGTGATAATGTTTTTCCTGACTACTGCTTGTGTTGCAGAATAATAAGACACCTGTGTGTTCTATGTGACTACTGCTGATTTCTGCAGGGTAACATTATTGTGTAACGTTCTGACAACTGCTTGGGTAGCAGGGTATTATTGACATGTTGTGTTTGGTCTAATGATGTTGTGCACAATACAGTTTATTTGATATAACTTGGTGTTGTGTTTCCTTTGTGGTGGGGATAGTGTGTCACATGTGTGTGGTGTGCAAACGCTACACACATTGCCTCTGGGGTAGGCCTGACTGCTTGTGCCAAGCTACAAAGGGGGTGAGCAGGAGTTATCTTGAGTGTGTAACTCCCTCGCCCTGACTAGAGTAGATGGGTTCGGCCTGGCATAGGTGCATACCCTAGCCAACCAGAACCCCATTTTTAACACCACATGAAACAAGATACTATTGAAGGGATTGCACCCATAATTGCAGAATTTGTAAGGCAAGGTGTTTTAAAAGAAATATTGAGCAGCCCATGTAACTCGCCTATAATGGGATTGCGAAAACCCTGAGGGAAATGTCTGATTGTTCAGGATTTGAGAAAAATCAATGATATTGTGATTAAATATTGTCCAGTGGTGCCAAATCCAGCAGTGATATTATTTCAGAACCCATGTGATGTTGAATTGTTCACCATAGTGGACATATCACAAGCATTCTTTTCTGTGCCACTTTATGAGGATAGCCAGTTTGTTTCTGTCACCGTCCGTCTTTAATCAGATACTGAAGAAGAATCTGGAGTCATTGGAAATGCCTTTCCAATTGGCATTGGTCCAGTACATTGATGACTTGTTGATTGCTTCGAGGAGGAAGGAGGCATGCAGGCAAGCTACTATTGCCTTACTCAATCATTTGGGAAAGAACCGACATAAAGGGGGTCATTACGACCCCGGCAGTTGGTGGTATAGTGGAGGTATTGCCGCCAACAGGCTGGTGGTACCTACATCCACTATTATAACACACACCGACGCCATGACGGTAATTATATTCTGACCCCGCCCAACGCCATGGTTTCAGTGGTTTCTGTAACACCACTGAAACCATGGCGGTAGGCACTATCAGTGCCAGAGAATTCCTTCCCTGGAACTCATAGGGGACTCCCCGCCCCCTCCCCCTCCCTCTCCTGACCCCCGCACACATTTACACACATACACGCACATACATACACACTCATACACACATGCATACACACATTCACCCATGCATTCATACATTCATACACACTCACAGCAACACTCACGAGCATACATCCAGGCACACATGCAATCTCACGACACAACATGCACGTACACTCACACCCACTCATGCACACATGCATTACACACGCATGCACGCCTTCAAACACACTCACACACACCCCCACACACACACACACAACACCCGCCCACCCAGTCACCTGTCGGAGAACCCCACTTACCTGCTTGAAGGGGGTCCTTTGGGAGGAGACGGGATGCAGCGCTGCTGCCAGCAGCCGCGTCCGCCAGCAAAACACCGCCAGGCCGTATTATGGAACATGATACGGTAGGCGGTGTTTTGCTGGCGTGGCACTGCTGCTAGCAGCAGCACCACTTTACCACTATCCCCCACCATGACTGTAGATGAAATTCCGCCTGAATTCTGGTGGAATTCCATCTACGTCATAATGCCATGGACGGTCGGTAGCCCAGTCAACGGTATGTTGGTGGCCGTCGCTGTGGCGGTAGGCGGCATTTGCCGCCAATATCATAATGAGGGCCAAAGTGTCTCCAGTGATTCTTTCTGCAATACTTCAGAAAGAAGTGAAATGTTTGGGACACCAAATTGAAAAGGGAGCTAGAACAATTTCCAGAGAGAGAGTTACTGCCATATTGCAGATGAATCCCCCAGTTACACAAAGAGATGTCAGAATGATTTTGGAAAAGGTAAGGTATTGTCGCCAGTGGATTCCCACCGCAGAAACTAATGCATAAAGAGATTACTGATCCCATAGAGTTAGACCAAGTTTGTTTGAAAGCCTTTGCTGAGTTGTAAGAGAATCTGTGCAAAGCTCCTGCTCTGGATATGCTTGACTACACAAAACTATCCATGTTGTTTTGGCATGAATGTGATGCATGTTCTCTCTCCGTTCTGACACAGGTACATAATGGTGTAAACCATCCGTAGCATATTTGTAAGCTACTTTGGAACCAGTCACAGCAGCTTTACCTGGCTGTTTGCTTACTATGGCAGCGGTTGGATTGAGCCTTACTCAGAGTGTGAGTATTGTGATGGAACATCCCTTAACTGTTTTGGTCCCTCACTCCATTGAAGTTTTACTCACCCAAATGAAAACCAAGCATCTCACAAATGCTAGAATGTCCAGATACGAAACTTTGACTGTGGGTTCTCCAAATGTTACTCTGAAGAAGTGTACACTGCTTAACCCAGTAACTTTGCTTCCAAAAGAAAACATTGAAATTGACAAATTGAAAGATGCTGAACATTACTGTCTGGAAGTAACTGATTTGTGCACAAAACCTTGACCTGACATTCGAGGTACCAGATTGGAACACCGAAAGCAGGATATGTTGTGTGCAGAATTTCTGGTAGACTTAAAGCTTCCTGGCTTTGAGGAGTAGATTCTACACAAGTGGCTGAATTGGTGTCTGTTACTAGAGCATGCCATGTCTCTGCACAGCTTAAAGTTACCATTTATACAGACAGCCAGTATGGATTTAGAATAGTTCACAAATTTGCCAGCTATGGTCACAGAGAAGTTTCATGACCTCCTCTGGTTCGCCAGTTAGAAATTGTGACATAATTCATGATTTTGTACAAGCCTTACAAATGCCTGAAAAGATTGCTGTGGGGAAATGCATTGCACACCAGAGATTGCAAGATTTTGTGTCAATGGGAAATGGATATGCGGATCAAGTTGCAAGAATTTGCTCATTGAATTGTATATCTTTCAAAGACAAATGGGAACTGATACCTCGCCGCCTCGCCGCCAAGACCTGGAACACCCTCCCACCGGATCTACGACAGACCCAGGACCTTCTTTCCTTCAGAAAACTACTCAAGACTTGGCTCTTTGAGCTGTAGCAGATCCCCCCCCCCAGCGCCTTGAAACCCTCACTGGTATGTAGCATGCTTTACAAATTGATTGATAGATTGATTGATTGATGCCTGAAGAAGAAATTTGTACAAATTATGCCCTAACTGTTGTTGATACCTTGGAGGAGCTAAAGAGCCTCCAGGAAAATGTTAACAAGGAACAAAAGAAAATGCTGGTTAAATTGAAATGTGTACAAAGAGAAGACGATGTATGGGTGTCAGGGGAGGGCTAAATAGTCCTGCCAAATAATGTGCTGACTCAAATGGCTAGATATTATCATGGTCAAGCACATGTTGGGAGGGGTGCAATAATTCGCACTTTCAAGTCGTTTTGGCTTAATCCAAAACTTAGACAGGTTGCCAAAGCAGTTTGCCACTGCTGTATCATCTGCCTACAGATGAATGCGGGAAAAAGAACAATTGTAAATATGAGCCATACTGGGAGAGCGGGAGGTCCATTTAGCAGAATGCAAATGGATTTCATTGAGATGCCAGTGTGTGGAGGATTGAGATATGTGCTGGTGATTGTTTGCATTTTTAGTCACTGTATTGAAGGGTACCCCACATGTAGAAAGGACAGCCTTACTTTAGCATAGTTATTGCTTAGGGAACTGATACCATGCTTTGGTTTTCTGTTCTCTTTAGAATCAGATAGAGGAAGTCACTTCAGCACTGAAGTAATTAAATTACTATGTTCAGCCTTAAACATTGAGCAGAAGTTGCACTGTTGCTACCGCCCTGAAGCATCACGACTTTCAGAGTCACCAGATCCTCGGGGTCTGTGCACGTTCCCAACACGTCCACCACTGAACAACTCCCAGACTCTGATAGATAAATCACAGAGACTGAGAGAGTCCAAGAGGGGAAGAGAGGGTTAGGAAGGGAACAGCTGGGAAGGAGACCTGTAGTAAGAAAAAGGTTAGAACACAGAATATGAAAATTATATCTCCTGAAATCAACACTAGACTATGATTCTAAGCCTAGTCACTCTGAAAACATGAACAATCTAAGAGTTAAGTTTAAAATGACTAAGTTTCAAGATGGCCGGATACCTGTAGGGGAATCAAGATGAATTAAATGAAAACTTTCTTATTCAAGTACTTTCCTTTACATGAGAATCAGAAAAAACATTCTGACTAAATTTTAAACCAGTCATATAAATCCTGTTTTGAGAATGTATACTAGGACCATACAATATTGCATCTAGAAACTCTGGCCTTCTGTGTACTCTTAAAATGTTTCAACACAAATTGCGCATATTGTAGATATACATATATATATATATATATATATACATATATATATATATATAGTAAACACCATAAAAGGATTGTGCACCATGAATAACACAATATGGATTCAGGAAACAAATCACATAACTTGTCAACTCGAATATTACATAATAATTATCTTAGAATAGTAGCATACAATAAACAACATGAATTAAACTCGAGGAGAGAATCGCGCGTCTTGCCAATTCTAGTGTTACCATGTAAAATACCAAGAAATGGTAGCACGCAATGAATATCAAAGTCAAATCATCATTAATCGAATCGCGCGTCTTGCCGATTCGTAAAACTCAATGTAAATGTCAAGGAATAACAGCTCACAATAAATAACAAGATCAAAGTACAATGAAACGAATCATGCTTCTTTTGCCGATTCTTAAGCCACCATGTAAAATGTCAAGAAATGGTAGTGCGCAATGAACAACAAAGTTAAATGCTCATGAAACGAGTTGTAAATCTTGCCAATTCGTAAAACATAATGTAAATGTCAAGAAATAGTAGCGCGCAATGGACAACAATGTTTAAACACCATAAAACAAATCGCGCGTCTTGCCAATTCTTAAGCCACCATGTAAATGTCAAGAAAAGGTAGCAATGAATAACAAAGTCAAACCTTTATGAAATAAATCGCGCGTCTTGCCTATCTATAAACTACCATATAAATGTCAAGAAATGGTAGCGCGCAAGTAATCTGTTACTCATTTAAGAATTTAAACCAAGAATTTGAAAATTCTAAATAACGGTGTCGGGACAGTCCAACCACCATCTTACCGCCTGGAACAATGATCACCAATGAAGGATTAGGGCAGAAGACTGGAAGATCCAAATAGGCCGCCGGGACAGGAGCACAGGAAGAAGCTGCTGCTCTGCACCAGGACCTCTGAATAGTGAGCACTGGGAGTTGGGCTGGCTCTCTTTTATAGAGTCTTGGCCCAGCCCAGAACCACGCCCAGGCATATTGCAGGGAAAGTCTCTTGAAGGCCCTGGAAAGGGGCCACACCCTAACACACTCTGAAAACCTGCAGCAATACATTACAAAGGAACAGTATTTGTAAGCATATTAAAAAATAAGTTTTCAGGATTGAACTCTGCAATGCAAAAGGTTAAACCACAACATATCAGCACAATGCCTAAATTACTTTGTTTTGAGAGTGCTGGGTTTTTGCATTTTTGTCGCCAATAGAGGGCGTATTGCTCTGGTGTTGACAGTACTCCCCTCTCCCAGATGCGCTCTAGGGCCTGGTTTGCTTGGATTAAGACGATGAAAGCATCTCACAAGTACTTGAGCATGAACCTCAGATGCGGAAACCCATGAGGTACTTTCAGGACCATAACCTTTCCATGAGATTAAGTACCATAGATTACGCCCTCTCAGTTTAGAATCCAACACTTTCTTGACTTCGTATTCTTCTTCCCCTTGTACTAGATCAGGAGCTGGATGAGGGTGGACCTTTTGGACTGCCTTTTTCAAGAGGGAAGTGTGGAACACTGGATGAATCCGTAAGGATCTGGGCAATTGTAGTTTATAGGTCACCGGATTGATTTGCTGGAGGACAGTATAAGGAACTATGAATTTAGGGTTAAACATGTGCTTCTTCTTGAAGTCTATATGTTTTGTGGAAAGCCACACTTTGTCACCTGGTTGATATTGCGGTCCCTCACAATGTTTCTTGTCATAATGACTTTTATATTTTTGTTTGGCTTTTTCTAAATGCTGTTTAATCAGTTTCTGGGTTTGATGTAAATGCTGAATGGTTTCTGACACAGCTGGAGTAAGAGAACTTTCTTGAGGAATTGTGATGGGCAAGGTGTCAGGATGATAGCCAAATAAACCAAAAAAGGGTGTAACGCCAATAGAAGTGTGGAATTAGTTATTGTAAGCTAACTCAGCTAACCAGAGCATAGATGTCCAAGAATGAAGTGCCTTTTCAGCGTAGGCACGTAGGTATTGTTTCAAAGTCTGATATAGTCTCTCCGTTTGACCATCTGTTTGAGGATGGTGACTAGTAGATAGCGTAGATGTCACTTGGAGTGTTTTACACCATGTCTTCCAGAAACTGGAGGAAAATTGGGACCCCCGATCGGAGAGGATAACCTTTGGCAGTCCATGATAACGAACCACTCTGTTCAGTAAAATAGTTGCCAATTCACTAGAAGTGGGCAATTTTTTACAGGAGATGAAATGTCCATATTTCGTGAGACTATCTACTACCACCAGAATTACTGAATGCTGTTGAACCACTGGCAGACCGGTAATAAAGTCTAAAGAAATGTGCTCCCATGGACGACTTGGGGTTGGAAGTGGATGTAACAACCCTTTTGGTTTTGAATGACTTGTTTTAATGCGAGCACAAACTTCACAGTTGTTTACCATTGCTTTTACATCTTTTGTTAGGGTTGGCCACCAAAAATAGCGTTGGATCAGTTCAAGAGCTTTAGGAGTACCTGGGTGACCTGCCGTGGGTATCACATGCAACCAATGAAACACTATCTTGCGAAGTTTGGTAGTGGGTACGAATAAACGAGCATCATGAAAGGGTAAACCTTGCTTGATTGACCTTTTGGGATCTGCTTGGGCCCATGTTTGCCATTTTTCAACAGTGAAAAACTTGCGAATTTCTTCAAAGAAATCTTCAGTTTTTATGATACATTTAACCTTGTCAGAAGCTATGATAGCTCTGGAGGATTGAAATGCAGGCAACGTGGTAGACTCTTGACGGGACAAGGCGTCAGCCTTGCAATTATCTTTACCAGGCCGGAAGGTTACAACAAAATTAAATTCAGCAAAAAAAAGCATCCAGCGTAATTGCAGAGGGGTCAAAAGTCTGGCGGAACTCATGAATTGAAGATTACGATGATCAGTATATACTGTAACAGTGTATTTGGGACCCAACAAATGATGTCTCCATTCTTTAAAGGCGTCACGAATCGCCAGAAGCTCTTTTTCAGCAATGACATAGTTCTGTTTGGCTTCGTTCAACCTCCGAGACATATAAGCTACAGGATGAAGTTGGCCAGTGTCTTTATTTCGTTGTGATAAGACGGCTCCTATTGCTACATCTGAAGCATCAGCTTCCACTATGAAAGGTTGATTCGCATCAGGATGAGTCAAGACTGGGGCAGTGGAGAAAGCTTCCTTCAAAGTCGAGAAGGCTTGATCAGCTTCTGGGGACCATACAAACTTTTCTTTCTTTCTTAGTAGCTTAGTGATTGGAGCCACTGTCTGAGAGAAATGATTTATGAACCTCCGGTAAAAATTTGCAAACCCCAGGAAACATTGTACATCACGAACAGTCTTTGGGGTGGGCCAATCAGATACGGCTTTTACTTTCTTTTCTGCCATCACCATACCTTGAGGGGTAAGAATAACCCCTAAAAACACAACTGTGGTAACATCAAACTCACACTTGCTTAGTTTGCAATATAAATGGTGTTTTCGAAGGGCTGCAAGAATTTTCTTGACATGTTGGACATGTTCGTTTTCATTGTCTGAGTAGATCCAAATGTCATCAATGTAGACTATGGCAAATATGTCGAGGTACTCTCTAAGAACGTCATTCAAGAAAAAATGAAATGCTGCTGGAGCATTACACAGACCAAAAGGCATGACGGTGTATTCAAAAAGGCCATATCTTGTCTTGAACGCTGTTTTCCATTCGTCACCCTCTCTCATTCTGACCAAATGATAAGCACCTCGAAGGTCAAGCTTCGTGTAGATTTTTGCTTTCTTTACTTGTTCCAATAAGACCAGAATTAGGGGCAAAGGATATTTATTCTTGATGGTGACTTTGTTCAAACCCCTATAGTCGATGCAAGCTCGAAGTTCTCCATTAGCTTTTGAAACAAAAAACAAAGGCGAAGCTGCAGGAGACTTAGAGGGGTGAATTAAGCCATTCTCCAAAAATTGATCTAGGTATTTTCGTAAATGTTGATTTTCATGTTCTGACAGGACATATACACGACAGATGGGAAGTATCGCACCTGGGGCTAGATCAATTTGACAGTCATAAGATCTATGAGGAGGTCTCTGCTCCTTTCTCATCAAATACATCTTTGTAAGATGAATACTGTTTGGGCAGCTGAATTTCTTTCTCTGCGGCAGTAGCTATGTAAGAGTTGCAAACTTTTGGTACTTTAATCTTTTGGAGACATTGTTCGTTACATAGTGCAGATGAGAACACAATTTTTCGTTCTGCCCAATTGATCTCCGGATTGTGATGAGTTAATCATGGCAAGCCGAAGATAATCCCATATTGGGGAGCATGGATCACGTCAAAGATGATTTTCTCTTTATGTTTCTTTCTATGAATCTTTTCTTCACAAATCATCGACAAGGGGATAGTCTGAAGAGTTACCGGACCTCCAGTCAAGAGTTTTCCATCCACTGCCTGGATGATTTCTGGGGTCTTCTTTTCAATACATGGGATCCCCCATGCACGAACCAATTGGACATCAACAAAATTCCCAGTAGCCCCAGAATCGACTAGAGCTTTTTTAAAATAGATCTTTTTCTTGACCTGAACTCTTATTTCCAGTTTAAGATGTCTAGATTGTGAAGGGTCCACGGTGACACCCAAGAGCAACCCTTCTCTGCATCTCGGGTGTTTTAGTTTTCCAACTCGACTGGTGCATTGGCTGCGACCTTCTGAACTGGACCTTGCTTGTTCTTTGGTTTGATTGGACAATCTTTGGCAAAATGACCTTTTCGCCCACAATAAAGACATTGTCCATTTTTTCTGCAGAGGTCCTTTTCTTCTTTGGTCAAAGGTCTTCTGATGGTTCCAATTTCCATCGGTTCCGGCGTTTTTTCTTTCGGAGTTCTTGAGTCTCTGTTATCATGAACGCGCCATGAATATTTTTCAATCTTTTTGCACGTTCCTTTACGTTCTGCTAAACGATGATCAAGTCTCAAGACAAGATTTATTAATTCTTGACAGTCTGTAGGTTGTGGATCGATTTGCGCTAAGATATCTTTTAATTCCTCTTTGAGTCCCTTGTAAAACAAGACCGCTTGTTTTTCTTCAGGCCAGGATGTCTCGGCAACCAGCCGGTAAAAGTTGGCTAAATACGACACTAGGTCTTGATTTCCTTGGCGTAAATCTAATAATTCACGATCTGCTGACTGTGTTACAGTTCTACGATCAAAAACTCTCTCAAATTCACGAACAACATTTCTCCAGTTATACAACAAGGGACTATTTTTACGCACAAGAGGAATTGCCCACGTAGCTGCATCCCCAGACAGATATGATAACAAGAAAGCTACTTTGGACTGGGCATCGGGAAAAGTATTTGGTCTGCAGGTGAAGTGTAGTTCCACTTCAACCAGGAAAGATTGCGCTTTCAAAGGGTCACCTGAGAAACATTCTGGGGGAGCTAAAGTAATTGCAGAAGGAACATTTAGGGAAATCGGATTACTTCCAGAAGCCTGAGAAGAAGTACCTGGCCAAGACACACCTGTTGGACTTTCTTCCTTCTTCTCTACCTTATCTTGCAACTGACTCACTCTCTTTGCTAAGCTAGTTGTCAATTCTTTGGATGATACCACCTCTGCTTGGAGCTGGGTGATAGCCTGACTAACTCGTCTAGCATGCCCATGCTGAGAACATACACAAGCCAGGAGGATAATAATTTGTGGGCTCACTATTCTGTCAGAGTCACCAGATCCTCAGGGTCTGTGCACGTTCCCAACACATCCACCACTGAACAGCTCCAAGACTCTGATAGATAAATCACAGAGACTGAGAGAGTCCAAGAGGGGAAGAGGGGATTAGGAAGGGTACAGCTGGGAACGAGACCTGTAGTAAGAAAAAGGTTAGAACACACAATATGAAAATTATATCTCCTGAAATCAATACTAGACTATGATTCTAAGCCTAGTCACTCTGAAAACATGAACAATCTAAGAGTTAAGTTTAAAATGACTAAGTTTCAAGATGGCCGGATACCTGTAGGGGAATCAAGATGAATTAAATGAAAACTTTCTTATTCAAGTACTTTCCTTTACATGAGAATCAGAAAAAACATTCTGACTAATTTTTAAACCAGTCATATAAATCCTGTTTTGAGAATGTATACTAGGACCATACAATATTGCATCTAGAAACTCTGGCCTTCTGTGTACTCTTAAAATGTTTCAACACAAATTGCGCATATTGCAGATATATATATATATATCTATAGTAAACACCATAAAAGGATTGTGCACCACGAATAACACAATATGGATTCAGGAAACAAATCACATAACTTGTCAACTCGAATATTACATAATAATTATCTTAGAATAGTAGCATACAATAAACAACATGAATTAAACTCGAGGAGAGAATTGCGCGTCTTGCCAATTCGAGTGTTACCATGTAAAATACCAAGAAATGGTAGCACACAATGAATATCAAAGTCAAATAATCATTAATCGAATCGCGCGTCTTGCCGATTCGGAAAACACGATATAAATGTCAAGGAATAACAGCTCACAATAAATAACAAGATCAAAGTACAATGAAACGAATTGCGCTTCTTTCGCCGATTCTTAAGCCACCATGTAAAATGTCAAGAAATGGTAGCGCGCAATGAACAACAAAGTTAAATGCTCATGAAACGAGTTGTGCATCTTGCCAATTCGTAAATCATCATGTAACTGTCAAGAAATAGTAGCGTGCAATGGACAACAATGTTTAAACACCATAAAACGAATCGCGCGCCTTGCCAATTCTTAAGCTACCATGTAAATGTCAAGAAAAGGTAGCAATGAATAACAAAGTCAAACCTTTATGAAATAAATCGCACGTCTTGCCTATTTGTAAACTACCATATAAATGTCAAGAAATGGTAGCACGCAAGTAATCTGTTACTCATTTAAGAATTTAAACCAAGAATATGAAAATTCTAAATAATGGTGTCGGGACAGTCCAACCACCATCTTACCGCCTGGAACAATGATCACCAATGAAGGATTAGGGCAGAAGACTGGAAGATCCAAATAGGTAGCAGGGACAGGAGCTCAAGAAGAAGCTGCTCCTCTGCACCGGGACCTCTGAATAGTGAGCACTGGGAGTTGGGCTGGCTCTCTTTTATAGAGTCTTGGCCCAGCCCAGAACCACGCCTAGGTATGTTGCAGGGAAAGTCTCTGGAAGGCCCTGGAAAGGGGCCACACCCTAACACACTCTGAAAACCTGCAGCAATACATTGCAAAGGAACAGTATTTGTAAGCATATTAAAAGATAAGTTTTCAGGATTGAACTCTGCAATGCAAAAGGTTAAACCACAACATATCAGCACAATGCCTAAATTACTTTGTTTTGAGAGTGCTGGGTTTTTGCATTTTTGTCGCCAATAGAGCGCGTATTGCTCTGGTGTTGACAACGACTTGCCGAGTACATGAACGGCACCCTGAAGTCACGACTTGAAAAGATGTGTGCGCCCACAAATCTGATATGGCCAGACGCACTACTGTTAGTTCTGATGAGTATGAGAAACACACCTGACAGAAAAACTGGATTGTCACTGCATGACATCCTCAATGGCAGAGCAATGAGGTTGCCAGTGGTTCCTGCCAATGCTCTTGTGAACATAACAGATGATATGGTGTTGGATTACTGCAAGGGTCTGCATGATGTGGTTTGCTCTTTCTCTTATCAGGTGTAGGCCACAAATGTGCAGCCATCCCAAAATGAGAGTCACAACCTGAGAGCTGGAGACGGGGTTGTGATCAGAACACACATGAGGAAGACTTGTTTTGGAGCCCGTGGAAAAGACTTCACCATATAGTCCTGGTTAATACTACTTCTGTGAAGTGTGCAGGAGTTCCAAACTGAATACATGCCGGTCACACTCGAAAAGTACCTTGTCCTTTGGACAATGAAGAAGAGTTATTGAGAGTACCAACAACATTCAGACAAACTCCAGAAGCAGACAAGGAAACTGGAGAATCAGAAGCAGACTCTGAGCAGCTCGAGGAAAATCCACACATTCCTGTAATAGACGAATCGGGAGACTTACAGGAAGTTGAATTCGAACCAGTCTCAACTGAGACCGCAGACAGCCTAGTCAGAGGAGGGCTCTACCAGAAGCAGACAATCTTGAAAGTCAGAAAGAACAGCCCACCGACCCAGTGGAAGGTGTTAAGTCAAATCTAATTCAAACAGATCTGACTCCTCCAGAACCAGTTGCAGGTACATCAAGTCAAAATCCTGCAGAACAAGGAGAAGCTGTAAACCCAGCACCCAGAGCATTGACAAAGGGGACATAGAAAGATGACAAATGGCCAAGATCACAAGCATAGAGAAAGTACTCTGTCACATTGTCGACAACTGAAGAAGAAGTAGACACCACAAAAAAAAAGATTTGAGTGATGGAGAATTGGGTGGATAGCGAAGACTGAAAAAAAAAAGAATTGCAAACCGAAAGGACCTGAATGGGCATACACAACAACTAGCAATTAGCAGAGTGAATTGTTGTCATTTTGTTTTGATCTGAGAAATTCAAGGTCAGTACTTTGGCATGCGAAGTTGGTCAATGAACTGGACTTTGAAAATGATTCTGTGGAACTGAGAAAGGAAAGAGACATTAAAAGCAACTTGAAAAGACTTTGAAAACTGATTTTGACAATAGTTACCGATTTTTGACAGAGGTTCTGGAAAAGAGACTGAAAGCTGTAAATATCTGCAAAGAACATTGATGATTTTTTTGTTTGTTTTTGCTGCATAGTTATATATATTTTTTTATTCTCTTCTACTTTCTGATTCTTTATAGATCATGAGTAACCACAAAAAAACAGGATAGAACAAATAGGTGTTTTAAGTGTGTAAATACACAGGTTTTGCCTTAACAATTGTATGCATGATAGTATGTTTGCTATTGATTGTGAGCATGACCGTTCTCAATAAAGCTGTAGCTAACCATACCACTTCTTTAGAAACTACTACTACGCTTACGGAGCTAGACATTTAAAAAAAAGATGAGATATATTTACACGTAGATAATTCACAAGGAGATCGTTCTTCTAATGTTTTCTATCACTTGCTGCATGAATATGTTGAGACCACGAATGTGAGAGAGTCTTGCACATAAATCCCTTCCTCTGTGAAAAAAGGGATAACCTATAATAACTTGCCACTAATGTACGAAATTAATTACAGTCTTCTATTAACAAGATTCTATAACCAAGAATGCATACAAAAGTTTTACTCAAACCATGATTTGGTGTTTTCTTTTGTTCCTATTATTGAACCTGAGTCGCTTGGCTAGAGAAAATAATCTAAAATTAGTGAGAGGTTTCTTTAAATCTACATTGACATTTGGCAAAGCTTGTGCACACATGAATGTCCTTACATGCTTCCTTGCTTCAGTAGAGAAGAGTTTCTTGGATCAATCTGATGACAGGAGAAAAGCATTAAAGGAGAAATTAGATAAGGGCTTAGTGAAAAGGACATTTAGAAATGACTATGCATTTAGTGAGACTAAAACACAAGGGAAGTTAGCTTTAGATGCGCAAAACATAGGGAAGCGTTGTATAAACAGGCCACAATCTAGAATGGATACTTTGTTTGTGGGAACGAATTAATGCAGACATGTGTTTCTCTTCCAGAGTAAATGGACTTTCATGTTAAATGGACAAGATCCAGCGATTCCTGGGGTTTAATACATCTGTGGACCAAATGCTTACTACCATCTTCCAAGAGGATGGTGTGGCACATGCTATTTGGGAATTGTGCTCCCAAATGTTTATCAACTTGAAAACGTAAACTAGACACCTAAACTGAATGAATTACACCTTGCTTGACCAAAGAGAGAATCTTATTCTGGCATAATTGGAGATATTTTTGAAGTAATTATTCCCCCAGAGGGAGTTATCCTAAATTCCTTGAAGATTCGAAAGTTGTCTACTATTGTGGATAACATGCTGACTAGCTTTTCTGGAGTCATGATCTTAATGGACACTGAAATGGCTGCGGTTCGTTCTATGACACTTCAGAACCGCTTTGCGTTAGACATCCTTTTAGCAAAGGAGGACAGAGTCTGTAAAATGCTGAAATTGGAACATTCTTGTACTTATATTTCTGATAATAGTAGAGAAATTAAAAGCTTCATTAACAATCCAACTAACATCAAGTCCGACCTAAAAGTTCTTTAAAAACCTGGAGTTTGGGAAAACGTTGGCACAGGTTTTGCTTCTGTGGGAAATTGGCTGGGCATCCTAGGGAAAGGTATAATTGTGAAAATAATACAGGTAATATTAATTATTATAATTTGTATCATTGGCCTATGCAGAGTTCATAAATTATACACTATAATTAAAAGGCAGACAATGAAAAATGATCAAAGGAGGGAAGAAATTAAATCAGAAAAGAGTAGAAGTAGATATTCCAATGAAAACTGGAGAAAGAAAAGAAATGTCAAACATTACCATGAAACTAAATGTTAGATTAACAAAAAATGTGTTGTGTGATGGTAGGTGTGATGATACATTTATTCATCAGAAGAGGGGTTGTAAAAGCTGAACTCATTACTAATAATTTTGTATTGATTAAGCTAAGAATTTATATGAATTAGGAAAACATAAAGAAGTTGTACAACATTAATAGAGAAATTACACTGACTGTTTTGAATTGTATACGCATATGCAGAATTAAATGTATTAGTGGACCATATTAATGCATTAATCCAGTGTACTTGCTTAATTTTAATAGGCATAGAGAAATTGTGATATTGTTTGCCTAGTCCACAAAGCCTCATGTTAAGTTTCATGGCATAAATAAATGTTTGTAAATGTTTTTGTAACAGCAGAGAATTAACACTTACACATTGTTCACACAGTGCTGACCAAATAGATTTGTAACATTGCAGTGTTAAACTAGTTGACACCTTAAACTTTTTTGTGAGAACTCTCTGCAGTAATGTAGTGTACTGTCTATGGATACATTTGTATCCTTGATGCTTGAGAAGAAAATGTTCTCAGGCCTTAACAATGGCTGCTCTGACTAGAGTTATGATTGCAACAAAAAATAGGCACCTGATGAAACTGGTGATGGGAACGGGAGAAGAGGAGCCAATTATGGATGTGTGAAAGACTGTTTAACTATATCACAGATTCAGGAACTAATGTTTGTTGGTTCTACTGTGAATGCACTATATTCTGACCAATGAGGATGTGAGAAAATGCTTTATGGATTTTTAGTATATACAGACTACATTTTGCAGAAACAGTCAGTCTGAGCCCATTTTTCTTCTAGTTCTCTCCTTCTAGTTTTGTTCGATTCCT
This sequence comes from Pleurodeles waltl, assembly GCF_031143425.1. Taxonomy (NCBI): domain Eukaryota; kingdom Metazoa; phylum Chordata; class Amphibia; order Caudata; family Salamandridae; genus Pleurodeles; species Pleurodeles waltl. The sequence goes on from NC_090450.1 coordinate 886,665,752, forward strand.
GTTGGAGGAGCAGAACAGTTCCTGATGTCTTCTCTTCCTACCTTTAGCTTCTTTGCATAATTCTGCTAATGCTATTGATGCTCTTTTCTTAACTTGATGCCCTTTCAACATTGGTTCAGTTGACTTAAAGCCCAACCGTGGCTAAGCCAATCCACTTCCTTTTCCCCATGACAACACTGACCAGATGGAGGTCCAACTGACAAAGAAATCGCAGTTGTGAGATGTGAGATGTTTTCCAAATTAACTTTTGACTAAAATACTTTTGCATGAAGCCGAAACATGCCATTCGATTTGGAGGGTAAATTCGAGTGTCACATGCTTACACGTCATCAACCAAGGATTGATTTGTTTCAACTGTCAAGTCGATGTATACCATTTCTATTGTTCAGTTATTGTTGTTATTAATCTGCACTGTAACTGTTGAATGTTTAATGATAAATGCATTGGGTAGATTAAGATTCTTTAACTGCTTTGGTCAGCCTGTGTTGTTTGCATATGCTTAACATTTGGTTTTGAAATTAATTTACGTGATATTAGCATTGTTAATGTAGGGAATTAAACTTTCTAACTTTACTAAAAAGTGTGGTTATTCATGGGCACATTGGTCCTGGTGCATAAAGATTACTGTCTCAGACTTTCTGATGTTTGATTTAGTTGACAGTTTACATTGTTGCTGGTTGAGTATTCAGAAAATTTGTGTTCATGGTGGAATCACTCTAAGTGTAGTCAACAGGTCCATCTCCAACTTGCCCGCTTATAAATAAATTACCAAAGATCAAATAAGGCCATTAGTTGTATTTTATGCCGATAGTTTAAAGGATTACTGCTTTTGTCACAGAGATCCTTTTTAGGGTCGAGCCTGTGAGTGCATGCACTGGTGCATGCGTCTTGCTTGCTAGACATCATTGTGTACAGTAAAAGGCTTGGAGCCCGCCTGTCACTCAGCATTTGATGGTTTGCATGGCACTGTTCTTAACAGCCTCGTAGTTCATCAAGTCAGGCATGGCATAATTTCCATTCCTCTGTGTAGAGCAGGGACCAAGCACTGATTGGTTCAACTTAATTAGTGCCTGTCCGCTGCTCCCGATGTGATTGATGTACTATTTTGTTCTTTTTAATTTCTCATGCCCTGCAACAGAAGGCTTGTGACTGGCAAAAAGTAGCTCAGCAGGACAACAAAATTGCAAAGTGCCAATTATTTTAAAGCTGACTTTCATTTATTTTGCCAAGGCATCTTTTCTCACTTTCCACTCATGCTTTCTTTTGTTTTTACTTGTGGGTGCTCTTTTCAAAAGATGAAAATTAACTTGTGCAAAATATTGCTATTGCAAAGTGACAGTGTTTCTTTATTATGTGTAATTTCTGAAATGACACATAATCATGCAGTACACCCCAATCTACCCACTCCAGTCTGCCCCAATCAAATCCACCCCACTTTAGCCCACACCAATCCACCCCACTCAATCCAAACCACTCATCTCATTCCAATCCACTTCAACCCACCCCACTCTAATCCAATCCTCCCAACCAACCCCAATCTAATCTGCCCCACTCCAAAGCGCACCACTCTAATCATAATCTGCCACACTCCAATCCAAATCAATCTGCCCCAGTCCAATCTGCCCTACTCAATCCAAAACAATATGCCCACTCCCATCTACCCCACTCCATTCTGCCCTACTTCAATCCAAAACAATCTGCCCCACTCCAATCCAAAATACTCTACCCCAGTTCAATGCAAAAAACAATCTGCTTCACTCCAATTTACCTCACTCAAATCAGCCCCATTTTAAATAAAAAACAATCTGCCCAACTCCGATCTCCCCAACTCCCATCTTCCCCACTTCAATCTAAAACAATCTGTCCCACTCCAATCCGACCCACTCCAATTCAAAACAATCTGTTCCACTCCAATTCACTCCACTCCAATCTGCGCCACTCTAATCCAAAACAACACACCCCAATCCAAATCAATCCATCTCACCCCAGTCCAGTCCACCCCATTCCATCCCAATTCACCCCAGTCCATTCCACCCCACTACCATCCAATCCACCCCACACCAACCCATCCCACTCCAAACTAAAACAATCTGCCCTATTCCAGTCTGCCCCACTCCAATCCAGAACAATCTGTCCCACTGCAATCTGCCCCACTCCAATCTGCCCCAATCCATTCCAGAACAATCTTCCCCACTCCAATCCAAAGCAATCTGCCCCACTCCAATCTGCCCCACTTCAATCCAAAACAACCTGCCCCACTACAACCTGCCCCACTATATCCTGCCCCACTATAATCCAAAACAACCTGCTCCCCTCCAACCTGCCCCACTCCAATCTGCCCCGCTTCAATCTAAAGCAATCTGCCCCACTCCAATCCAGAACAATCTGCCCCACTTAAATCTATAACAATCTTTCCCACTTTAATCCAAAACAACCTTCCCCACTCCAACGTGCCCCACTCCAATTCTAAACAACCCAATCCATTCCAAACCAATCTACCCAATCCAATCCAATCCATCTCATCTCAGCCAAATCCAGGTCATCCCAAATCACCCCACTCCAATCCACCACAATCTACCCCACTATAATCGAGGGCCACCCCACACCAATCCAATCCACCCACCATTATCCAATCCACCCCAGTCCAACCTAAACCACTCCAATCCAATCCACCTCAGCCCAATCCAATCCACCTCACCCCCACCCTAATTCATTCCAGCCCAATCAACTCCGCTCCTGTTCCATCCACCCCACTCTAGTCCAATCCACCCCATACAGTCTGACCTGCCCCACTCCAATCCAATCCACTCAATCAACCCATCCCACACCAATCCAACCCCCCTACTTCAATCCAACTCACCCCACTACAATCCAATCCCATCCAAACCACCACGCTCCAACCAAGTCCACTGCTACCCAATCCACCTCACTCCAATCCAATCCACCCCACTCCAATGCAATTAACTTTACTCCAACCCACCTCAGTCCAGTCCAGTCCACATTAATCCACCCTACTCCTGACCACCTTAATCTACCCCAGCTCAACCCAGTACATCCCTCTCCAATTAATCTACCCCACATCAATCCAATCCACCCCACTCCATTCCAATCCACCCCACCAGTTTAGTCTACCCTACACTACTCCACCCAGCCTATCCCTCTCCAATCCACCCAGCCTACCCCAGCCCAATCCACAGCATCCCACTCCAATCCAATCCAATCCAATCCACCTCACTCCAATCCACCTAACTCCAAACCAATTCACCCCACTTCAATCCAATCCACCCCACTCCAGTCTAATCTAATCCATGACACTCCAATCTAATCCACCCCACCCCTATCAAATCCACCCCACCCCAACCCTATCACTCCAGTCCAAACCACCCTCCCAATCCAATTTAATCCACCCCACTCAAATCCACCCCAAACCCCATCCATCTCCCCCCATTTCAGTCCACCCCACTCCAATCCAATCCACCCCACACCAATTCATCTCAGTCCACTCACTCCATCCCACTCTAAGTCAGTTCAATCCACCCCACTCTACTCCAGCGCCATCCACCCCACTAACTCAATCCATTCCAAGCCACTCCACCATATTCCATGCCACTCCACTCTACTCCATGACACTCTTTGCTACTGAACCACTGAACTTTGCTCCCCTCTACTCAACTCTACGACACCCTACTCCTTCTACTCCACTCTACAATGTTCTAACAAATCCACTCTGATACTCTACTCCCCCACTGCACTCTGGCACTCACCTCCACTAATTGTTAGCCATGCTGAACAACAGCCATACTGGTGTACAGCAAAACCCATTGCCAAAGTCAATAGCTCTTGTATAGGCGAGACCTATTGGCTTTGTAATGCTTGTTTTTCTTGCATCTCATGAGTTATAGTCCTTCTAATATTGCACAGTGACCCAAGGACTGGCATCAAGGAGCTGCATGCAAAATGGGAGGCATAGGTTTAGAATCTTATTTTTTCTCAGTCTTAAATTACTTTAAGGATTCTAAAAAGAGTTAAATTGGGTAATAAAGAAGTTGCAATAATACAGACAAGGAGTTTAGTAAACAAATAAAATAACACCCACTTTGAACTATATGGGTGCCGCTGAGTGAGTGAGTGAAGGTTGCAAACCCATCCTTTTAAAGGAAGGTGCAAGAGAATTGTTCCTCCAAGGAAAGTTCCCTTCCTTCCTTCTTCCTTACTGTCTCTTTTCTCCTATCCCGTTTTATTGGCTTTTCATAATCCTTTCATTCTTGACAACATTCTTTCTCTCCTGCCTTCCCTTTCCTTCCATCTTTCATTCCCTCTTAACATTCCTTCATCTCTTCTTTTGCATTATCAATCTATTTGATCTAACATTTTTCTTAGAGTTTTTGTAATTTCAACTTCTCTTTGTAACCATATTTAGCTCCTTTACCACCCTTTTGGCTCCAACACTTAGGATATATTTGTTCCTGATGTGTAATTTCGTAGCTTCTGCTTCTTCCATGTGAACTGGAAGTCACAGTTCTCAGTGAAAAAACAGCCATAAGAAAATAATGTAATCTGCTCAGTGATATCCCTCGCAAACTGGTATGTTGAATGCATCATTACGCCCTTGACAGGCAAACCCAACCACTGCATTGAATTTTAAATCTTGACCTCGTGTTTCTCGAGGCAAAATACTTTTAACATTTAACTCCTACCAATATAGATGATATCTGTTTCCTACACTTGGTAACCCTCAATGTTTTATGTAACATTTCCTATGCACTGATCTACACACATATGATTAATTGTCTCTTTGTAGCATGCATGGATTATTGTAAAGCCCTCTGCCATCCTACTGTGGCATGAGTAGTGTTATGAAAGAAATTAAATGAAAAATATATTTGCAAGAGCTCTTCAATTCGTTATTAGTGCAATTACTCATACCGAAAGATAAAACTGACATTCATAGAGCGCAAGCATGTTTCTTGCAGACAAGGGTGAACAAAGTGAAGAACCTGCCTCTAAACCATAGTATCCTTGAGTATTTGTGAAGTGAAAACAACAAGCATTAGGTCTTAGATTCCAGATAGCACTCAGTCTGGATTAGGCTCCAACAGAATGAGTGCTGATGGTTCTTTAAGTGAATCCTTTGTGTTGGACCCAGCCTCAAGGGAAAATGAGAAACCCCAACACCTGCAGGTTGGTGCTCTGACCCGAAGGATTGTTACAACAATGAGGTATCCCTGTGTTGCTCGGAAGCCAGACATTTAATGAAGGTATATAAATTGATTATGTTGGATGTATTTCAATAAATAACTGTAAACTTTGGGAAAGGACTAGAGCGAGGCTCTCCTCCGTTTGTGCATTGGCGGCATGGTAAATCCATATTCATCATAGTCATTCACAGTAAGTGAACGTTATATTGTACATTATATCAATTAAAATATATTCACAAAAATTAGACTTCCACAATTCAAATCAAGTGCAGCAGTGCACTGCTCGTGGGCAATGAAAAAACAATTAAGGGAGTGAAGATAAAATTAGGAGTAAACAGTAAAGCATGGTGAAGACAAATCAATTTTGATACATTTAGGCAAGCTGTATAACTAAAAAAGTATCGCCAGTTCACAAAACAATAATTTATCCAAGCATACATTTTAGTTAGCTTTAACAGTTTGGCTATGGGTCTTCTCCAGGGCAACAGGGTGTATGATAGAGAACAAAGGAGAAAAGATATATGTACGCGACTTTTGTTTGTATAAAATGTGTAATTATAGGGGGCTAACCTCCAGAAATAGTATAGTAGGGCAATCAACCAAAAGGTCTGAAGGAAGGGCCAGATGTCGTCCTAAATCAAGGTTGAAGGGGTTAAAACCCATAAAAACGACCCTATAGGCCTTAGCCGGCGACAATAGCTTTCTCACCTTACCAAAGTTATAGTGAATGCCAGGTCTGAAAAGTCCTTGGACTACTTTCTATCACGTTTACTTGTAGTAAAAGAGAAAGGGAGGATTTAATAATTGCTTACCTTCTCGCTTCGGCAAACCATTGACAGCGACCATTATCCATTATCCACATCTTACTCATCGCTTACTCATCAAAGTAAAGCAGCACTATCTGGGCTATATTATGGGAAGCCGTTCATGTCAAAATTACAGCTCCCCATATTGGACACCTCCTGAAATGCATAGCGCACTGCAAAATGAATATGACACACACCAGAATGAATGTACTATGTGTCAAAATAATTATGATACCTGGCAGAGTGAATCTGAATTGAACCAAAACAAATATGAAACCTGGCAGAATGAATATGCTACTTGGTGATTAATATGAATAACACACACACCAACTTGAATAAGAAATATACTGAAATATATATAAATCATACTGAAATTAATATGGCCCTCACTGTAAACAATAAAGCAATCACTGAAACGAATACAATATTCGCCAAAAAGAATGGGGCATTTCTTGAAATGATTGACTTATGCCAAAAGAAATATGACATACATTGAAATTAATATGTCAGATTGAAAATAATATAAAGTATTGAAGTGAATATATTATATTCTGAAAAGAAAACAATGCACATTGAAACTAATACAATGTACATTGAAATGAACATTAAACATGTTGCAATGAATTTGAATTGTGTTGAAATGAATATTAACGAGATGGCAATGAATATGAGACACACAGAAATGAATAGGAGATGATTGAAAATGAATATGGCTTGTGTTGAAATTAATGCAACCCCAGTGAATTGAAGTTGACATTTCTTCAAATGAGTATGACCACAGCTGAAATTCACATGAGATTTGTTAAAATGAATATGGCACGCCTTAAAATTAATATGACACATATTCAAACTAATATGATACATATTCAAACTAATACGATACATATTCACAGGAAGCTACCGCAATTTAACACCCTCCATGTGTGGACAAACAAAACTCTAGCTCCCGCACATGAGACGAAAGTACAATCTATATCAGGGGACAAATCTACACCATACATGCTGACATTGGCCAACACAAGATGAAATACTTACCCTAGCAAGCATAACACAATGCAATAACACACCAATTGGATCAACACCAACAAATCCATACAGTGAACATCTACCCTTGTCTTGGGTGACCAACACTTCCCACAAAGTCAGATATTAAAAAATAACAGCAAATGTGGTGGATGTGTCTGTGGGTGTTGTGGTGGTGTCTGGGGGTATGGTGACTGAAGTGTGTGGGGCTGTGGGTTGTGAGCTGTTGTAGGAGGCTGGCCTGGCTTGTAGTGGGTACCGTAGGTACTTACACCATATACCAGGTCCAGTTATCCCTTATTAGTGAAATGTAGTAGTGTTCTAGCAGCTTAGGCTGATAGAGGTAGCTGTAGCAGAGCAGCTTAGGCTGAACTTGGAGACATGCAAAGCTCCTGCAATACCACTTATAGTTACACAGTACTTCTACACAATAAAAGACAATACTCAGTGTTACCAAAAATAAAGGCACTTTATTTTAGTGACACAAGACCAAAATTATCTTAGAGGCAATACTCCGTCTGGAGGTAAGTATTATACACAATATATACACTAGACACCACAATCAGGTAAGTAAATAGTCATAGGATAGTGCAAACAATAGAAAATACCATAGAATGCAATAGGAAGAAATAGGCCTTGGGGCAACACAAACCATATACTAAGAAAGTGGAATGCGAATCACGAATTCCCCCATAGGCAAGTGTAGTGGGTTGAGGGGCACTGGGAGTGTATGAAAACCACAAAGGTTGGTATAATACCCCACCCCAGAGCCCAGGAAAGTAGGAGTAAAGTACTGCAAGTTTCCTTAGGACACACTAAAAGTCGTGAATAGAGGTATTGCAAGAATCAAGCAAGACTGCAAGCAACAAATGGTGGATTCCTGGACCTGAAGACCTGTAAAGAGAGGAGACCAAGTCCAGAAGTCGCAGAAGATTCCAGGAAGGACAGGAGCCCCTGCCAACCTAGAAGATGGTGCAAAAGAGGATTCTCCGGTTGGAAGAAGTCTGCAGAAGAGCACCAAAGAAGATGACTGTGGGTTCCTGCATGATGCAAAGAATGCCCCACATGGAGATGTTGGATGCAGGCGAGTTGTAGCGTTGAATTATTCCAACAAGCCTTGGATTCAAGCAATGTCGCGGATTGTGTCAAAATGGTGCTTCCTGGACCCAGGAGGGACCTGGGGGCCTCAACTCAGACTGAGGAGGCAGAGAGGGCTCCCAACACTGGGGTAACCCACTGATGACCAGGCAGCACCCACAGAGGTCCCAGGACATGGGGACAAAGAAGGTGCAAATTCCGGTTGCTGCAGCACTACAAAAGAAGGTCCCACACCGCTGTAGAACAACTCAGCGAGTTGAGTGACACAGGATGGAGTGCTAGGGACCTGGGCCAGGCTGTGCATGAAGGATTCTTGCAAATAGTGCACAGAGGCCTCAGGAGGTGAAGATGACATGGTGCACAGGGGTACTGTCGCAAACGGGGAAGGCAAGCTCTTACTTCCTCCAAATTTGGACAGCTGGACCTTAGGACAGTCTGTGTGAAAGGGGTCCACCACCTGTGTTCCAAGGAGCACGCTTGTCATCGGGAGAGGAGTCCCGGAGAACCTGTTGTCGTCTTAGAAGGTGCCTGCTGGAGCAGGGAAGTGCCTCTGTCACTCCACTGGAGATTTCTTTGGTGCTTCTGGTGCAGGGTGAAGACAGGGTGCACTCCATGGAAACTGTTGCAGTTGCTAGCTGGAGCTGAAGTTGTAGAGTCGCAGTAGCCCTTCTGGATATTTTGTTGTAGTTATAGCAGTTCCTAGAGCAGTCTGCGGTTGATCAGAGGTCAAAGGATGAAGCAGAAGTTGCAGAGGATTCCTGGTGGAAACTTGAAAGCCAAATCTGAAGAGGAACCCACAGGAGAGACCCTAAGTAGCCCTGAGAGGGGGATTGGCTACATACCCAGGTATGTACCTATCAGGAGGGGTCTCTGACATCACCTGCTGGCACTGGCCACTCAGAGATCTCCAGAGTGTCCCCACACCTTGGAAAACAAGATGGCTAACGCAAGGGACACAATGCAGGAGCTCTGGGTACCACCACTGGAGTGGTAATTGACAGGGGAGTGCTCACTCCCCTTCCCATTGTCCAGTTTCGCGCCAGAGCAGGGACAGTGGGTCCCTGGACCGGTGTAGACTGGCTTATGCAAGGAGGGCACCATCTGTGCCCTGTAAAGCATTTCCAGAAGCTCTGGAAGGCTACCCCTCCCAAGCCTGTAACACCTATTTCCAAAGGAAGAGGGCATAACACCATCCCCCCAAAGGAAATGCTCTGTTCTGCCTTCCTGTGACTGGGCTTCACAGACCCCAGGAGGGCAGAACCCTGTCTGTGAGGTGGCAGCAGGTGTAGCTGCTGTGCAAGCCTCAGAGAGCTGGGTTGGGAGTACTGGGGGTCCATGGTGGAGCCCACAGGATGCATGGGATTGCCTTCCCAATACCAGATTTGGAATAAGGGGACAATTCCATGATCCTAGACACCTTACATGGCCATATTCAGAGTTACCATTGTTAAGCTACATATAGGAATTGACCTATGTGTAGTGCACGTGTATAATGGTAGCCCTGCACTCACGAAGTCTGGGGATTTGGCCCTGGACTGTGTGGGAGTACCTTTGCTAGTGCTAGGGTGCCCTCACACTTAGTAACTTTGACCTAGCCTTCAGTAAATGAAGGTTAGACGTATAGGTGACCTACAGGTTACTTAAGTGCAGTGAAAATGGCTGTGAAATAGTGTGTGCACTATTTCATTCAGGCTGCAGTGGCAGTCCTGTGAAATGGTTTGTCTGAGCTCCTTATGGGTGGCAACAGAAATGCTGCTGCTCATAAGGATCTCCTGGAACCCCAATTCCCTGGGGACATGGTACCATATACTAGGGACTTATAAGGGGGGTCCAGTGTGCCAATTGGAATTGGCCTATCAAGTCACTAAACTATGGTGACTAATTTGGAAGCAGAGAGAGCATAAGCACTGACGTTCTGGTTAGCAGAACTTCAGTGACACAGTTAAGCACTACTGACACCACACACAGTAGGCCACAAACTATGGGCAATGGGGTCCTGGCTAGCAGGACCCCAGTGAGACAGTAAAAACACACTGACATACACTCACAAACAAGCCAAAAGTGGGAGTAACCATCCTACAAAGAGGCTACTTTCTCACAGGTGTTGTCTGGGTGTATGGTGGGTGTGATGGATGTGTCACTGGGTGTTGTGGTGGTGTCTGTGGGAATGGTGGATGTGGTGTGTGGGTCAGTGGGAGTGTCTGTTGAAATTATGGCTGATGTGGTGTCTGTGGGTGAATGTTGAGTGCCTGCATGCCGGTGTGCCTGGTAGAGTTTATGTCGCTGTGTGCTGCTTGTGTGTGTTGAGGTTGGTGCATGCGGATGTGTCTGTGTGCTTAGGACAAGTAAGGGAATAGGGAATTTGGATAGGGAAGAGAGAGAATGTGGGAGGGAGGATTGGGTATAGATTGCTGTCATCATTGAGGAGGCCAGAGCCTGAAAAGATTTCTGTAGGCCAGACACCATCAAAATCATGAACACCATCCACTCCGGCTCTCCATATGACCCCTGCATTCACCACATCCTCAACAAAGCAAGCTCCGTCACCACAACCCAACTACGGAAGATCATCAACTGCTCCTTTGAGTCTGCCACCTTCCTGGAGAGCTGGAAACACACCGAGATCAACGCCCTCCTCAAAAAATCCGAGGCGGACCGAAAAGACCTCAAGAACTTCCGGCCTATCGCCCTGCTCTCCTTCCCGGCAAAATTCATAGAGAAGGCTGTCAACAGACAACTAATCAATTTCCTCGAGGAAAACTTCACCCTGGACCCTTCCCAATCCGGATTCTGAAGCAACCACAGTACCGAAATCTCCCTCATTGCCGCCACTGACGACATCAGAACCATACTGGACAAAGGCGGACCCGGGGCCCTCATTCTCCTGGACCTCTCGGCCGCGTTCAACACCATCTGCCACCACACCCTATGCTCATGCCTCAGCAATGCAGGAATCCGTGAGAGAGCCCTTGACTGGGTCACCTCCTTTCTCACCGGGAGAACACAGACAGTTCGCCTACCCCCCATTCCACTCAGAGGCCAACAAAATCATCTGCGCCGTACCCCAGGGTTCGTCCCTCAGCCCGACCCTCTTCAACGTCTCCATGGCCCTGCTTGCTAACATCACGCGATCCTACGACCTCACCATCATCTCATACGCCGCCAACACCCAGCTGACCCTTTCCCTCACCAAGGACTCCGCCAAGACCAACCTCCACGAAGGAATGAAGGCCATTGCCGAATGGATGCCTCGAACTCAATTCCGACAAGACGGAAGTCCTCATATTCTGCTCCACCCCCTCCGCATGGGATAACTCCTGGTGCCCTGCCACTCTCGGAGCCGCTCCGACTCCCACCGACAACGCACGCAACCCAGGATTCATCTTGGATTCCCCATTATCCATTAGCCAACAAGTCAACGCCATCTCCTCCTCATGCTTCAACACCCTCCGCATGCTCCGAAAGATCTACAAATGGATACCCACCGAAACCAGAAGAACAGCCACCCAAGCCCTCATAAGCAGCCAACTGGACTATGCCCTCTACGCAGGAACCGCAGCCAAACTCCAGAAGAGGCTGCACTGCATCCAGAACGCCTCTGCACGCCTCATCTTGGACATCCCCTGCCACTGCCACATCACAGACCACCTGAGAAACCTGCACTGGCTCACAGTCAACAAAAGAATCACCTTCAAACTCCTCACCCACGCTCACAAAGCACTGCACAACACCTGACCAGAATACCTCAACAGACGGCTCTCCTCGCAAGTGTCCCATGCGTCCGCAGAACTACAACCAGCAGTAGATCAGTCTCGGACCTCGCCACCAAAACATGGAACACTCTTCCAAACCACCTGCGCCAGACCAAAAACCTCCTTACCTTCAGGAAACTTTACAAGACCCAACTGTTTGAGCAATAGGAACACTCCCCCTTCATCCCCCCCTCAGCGCCTTGAGACCCTCATGGGTGAGTAGTGCACTTTACAAATTCCTGATTGATTGATTGATTGATTGACATGTCACTATGAATGTCTTCCAGGAAAGCATTTGTCTGAAGTTGGCTTACCAACCCCTGGATGTTACTCACAATGGCAGTCTGCCCCACAGAAAGCTATTGACCTCCTGATACTCCTTAGGAGGTCAATAGCCTTCTCACTCAGGGCATATTTACCGACCACAGAGGGTAACCCTACAAAGCCCCTAAAGGGTTTGGGCATAAATCATTTACAAAAAACAACAACCCCTAGGTACAATAACAACCCACCATACTAACCACATCACACAACGTTACCCTTGATTTATCTCCAAAATAATTTATTATAAACATCACATAGGTATCTTTCTTTATATGCAATTTTGGACTACCCCCATCATATCACAAAAAGAAGAGAAACCAATGAAAAAAGATATAAAATGCTCGTGTTTAGAGTAAAGAAATGAGAAGTAATAGATATCCCCTCAAACCAATTCAAAGATGATTCGTAAAAATATATACATTCTAAAATACAGCCTGTCGGTTAATCCTTAAACCAAATTAAATCATCATATTATTTCTTCACAATAGAATTATATTCTCCAGTCCCCAATTCTCTTTAAGAAATCCAACCAATCCAGGCATGAGAAGTATCGTCGACAAAGAGGAAAGGTGGTGCTAGTACTGGGGGCGACGGACAAGGATGGTACAGGAACAGGGCCTGATGGGTCCCCCACCACTAGGGAGTGGCCACTGGAGGTAGAATCTAAAGATGACGAGGTTGATCCTGTATCCTCGGTGGCACTCCCATCACCTTCCGGGCCACTGGGTCCCTCCGTGTCGGTGGTGTCATGACTGGAGGTATCGTGGCCAGATGCCTCCCCACTTGGTTTCGCCCTGTCTCCTTCACTTGCCTGGGATGATGCTCCAAATACAAAGGGGAAAAGGGTCTCCACATGTTCCCGATCACACCTAAACAAAAGCTGTGATTTACAAACAGTACCATGATGTCAAGTAGGCCCCAGCAATAAACTACTTCAAGGTGGCTCCTACATGAATCATACATATGCATGTATGTCATATGAACTGTCAACAGTTGCCCACAGAAAAATCAGGTCTCAGATCTCCAATTGCATGGGTGAAGTTGTGCAATCATAATAACCATTGAACAAGTAGAAGACCAGATCACCTTCAATGCTTTGCCTCATAGAGCATACCTGTTACCTGTTGTCATACAATTTATTTCATTCCAACAGATCCCACACAAAGTCATGCAGACATCTATTTGTCACATACTCAATAACACAACAATAAGAAATGATGCTCCAAATACTGCCATGTTGCTGACAGCAGTACAGTATCCTGAAGAAGGTGACTTGGAAATACTCACGTCACACTGGAAACATGTCAACAATGCACACTTCACCATGTGTAAATTGTCCTAATTGAGTCATGGAGGTCGTACTAATGTTGCTCAGATATACTACATATTTGGCAAGGAAATGTACACTGTAGTAAAAATTTGCAAATTGACAGGGAGATATGTTGCTAAAATACATAACACAATGAAACAGCTAGCCCCTGGAAAATCACCACTACTATATGGCACCCCTTACAATGACAAACTCTGATAGCATCAGTAGAAGCCATTAGTTCTTTGTATATTGGAGAGGCCCAAGGATTTACAAGAACTTGTAGAAGGTCATGGACATGTTGCCCAATGGGAAGCTAAATCACTGACTCCATTTTGGTCCTGCAAACCCAGATGTCCATGGATGAATGGTTCTACCCAACCAGATGTGATTCGAACAAAACTGCAAGTCACTCCATGATGTGTGCCAACAGTCAGGCAACAAATCTTTCCCATTTAACATGTGCAGTGCGCTTTGCCACTTGATGCCACAGCAATGGCATGGGAATGGACATTGTGTGTAAAAACTCTAGTCCTACATGTCATATCTCTCATTGCTACTGAAGTTGTACATGCCAAATGACATGCAATGACGGGTGAGAGTATGTGTGAGCCAAAAATCAATGGTGACACACTCCTGCCTGTGGCACCACATAAAATGTAGCCCCATTGCATATGTCCAATTCCAAAGACAGGTTGGCATGCAACTATATATGAGGGAATACAGAAATCTTCCTGTGAACACAGGTAGACGAAGCATGAAAGAAGCAGTGTGCACATTTTGCTAAAAGAGAATGGGACATATGCTAACATGTCAGCATAAGGAATTTTGGCAACAGTGATACAGGGACATAAATCATGTCAATGGACATTCACCACTTACCAAGGGAAAGTTTTGATCTGTAGATGCACCCAAAGAACAATGTATGCTCTGTCACATGTGTGATGCCACCTTCACATGTCAGACAGTAGTGAGGCACCAGGACTCATCACACACTGAAAACAAGTGGCCTTTTGGGAGCAGATGCCAATTTACTCACTTAACCAGACACATGGCGGAGGACAGTGATCCATCACTTCTTTTTCTTTGGACTGTAACACTACGGAGTATTGGTCTGTTGTGTAGAATTTAGACCCACTACAACAACAAACCTTCCTTGATTGATCACTGTACAAAGCAATGTGTTGTCCTCTGAGAGCAATTGTTTTGTGGATTGTACTCAGTTGTGTTCTAGGTCCCTGGGCTACTAGGCAAGGCACATCAATATGCACCAAATTACATATCTACACAAACAGCTACTCATCTTGTGTGTCACACATGGTCCATCCCCAGTCATCAGGAGGAGATGTCAGAACCTAACACATTAACTTTGCTGTGTGACAGGCAGTAATATGTCCTATACTCATTGTGGCTGCTGTGCTCCCTGCAAATGCCCATCAAGGTTCGGGTATGCTATTGCCAGAAAGCGGGCCCCTAGAGGGGTCATGCTTCGAGGTGTGCCTGCCCACATTGCGAGGACAGCCCTATCTGAATCTCTGAGATCTTCTGGCCCAGCACCTCAGGTTCTTCCACCTCTTGTAACAGTGGGCACTTTGCCGGCTATGGAACCCCAGGGTCTGCACCTCCTGGGCGATGGCTCTCCAAATCTGCTTCTTTTGATGGGTGTTTACCTATATGGATGCAAGAGACAAATCAAGTGATTACAAACACAAGTTTTTGCTCAAATGGTTGTGTCACACACGTCAGAAACACCAAGCATAAAATGGGCAATTTGTCAACACACCACAAGTGTGAAGCACATGCCAATGAGTACAGGGAAATGACTACACACTTTTGGATTCATCTGCAGGCTAACCCACTACTCTGCTCAAGGCCTACAATGACTAAGCAAGCCTAATGACATCAGGTATTCGATGCTCCAGCAACATGTACTGTGATGTGAGCCACAATGAAATACCACACAGCAATGTGGTTTCTGAAGGGTAAACTCGTTAGGCCTGACTGGACAAACACATTTACACTCTGCGACACTGACTCAATGCATACAGTCCCTACCGGCAATTATGATAGTACAGACTTCATCCTTACTCTTGAGTGACAATGAAAGGGCTGGCATGGTGGGCACGGAAAGCATCTTACCTGTGTATGTCTGGACATGTGGCCTAGCAAATGCAGACTCATGTCACTTCAGAGTAGGTTTTGGTGGTATGTGCCTGTACCATAAAACACTCCTTTAAACATATGTTTCTAACCCACAAAGAGAACAACTCAGCGAGTTGAGCGTCACAGGATGGAGTGCTGGGGAACTGGGCCAGGCTGTGCATGAAAGAATTCTGCAAATAGTGCACAGAGCCCTCAGGAGGTGAAGAAGACGGAGTACACAGGGGTACCGCTGATCTCAGGGAAGGCAAGGTCTTACCTCCCCCAAATTGCATCAGCAGAACCTCAGGACAGCCTTTGTCGATGGGGTCCACCCTATGTGTCCTTAGGAGCACACTCGTCCCTGTGAGAGGAGTCCAAGGGTGCCAGTCGTCGTCTTGGAAGGTGCCTGCATGAGCAGGGGAATGACTCCGTCACCCCACAGGAGATTTCTTCGGTACTTCTGGTGCAGGATGAAGACAGGGAGTCCCCAGAGTGTGCACACTGTGGAAACTGTTGCAGTTGCTGGCTGGAGCTGAAGTTGCAGAAGAAAAGTATCCCTTGTGGATACTTTGTTGCTGTTACAGCGGCTCCTGGAGCAGGCTGCGGTTGATCCGAGGTCAGAGGATAAAGTAGTAGTTGCAGAGGATTCCTGAAGGAAACTTGCAAGCAGAATCTGAAGAGAACCCACAGGAGAGACACTAAATAGCCCTGAGAGGGGGATTGGCTACCTTATCTGGTAAGAACCTATCAGGAGGAGTCTCTGATGTCACCTGCTGGCACTGGCTACTCAGAGTCCTCCAGACTGCCCACACACCTTGCAAAGCAAGATGGCTGAAGTCTGGGACACACTGGAGGAGCTCTGGGCACCACCCCTGGGTGGTGATGGACAGGGGAATGGTCACTCTCCTTTCCTTTGTCCAGTTTTGTGCCAGAGCAGGGGACAATGGGTCCCTGAACTGGTGTAGACTGGTTTATGCAAGGAGGGCACCATCTGTGCCCTTCAAAGCATTTCCAGAGGCGGGGGAGGCTACCCCTCCCCAGACTGTAACATCTATTTCCAAAGGGAGAGGGTGTAACACCCTGCTCTCAGAGGAAATGCTTTGTTATGCCCTCCTGGGACTGAGCTGCTCAGACTCCAGGAGGGCAGAACCCTGTCTGTGAGGTGGCAGCAGCTGTAGCTGTAGTGCAAGTCTCAGATAGCTGGTTTGGCAGAACTAGGCGTCCATGCTGGAGCCCCCAGGATGCATGGAATTGTCTCCCCAATACCAGATTTGGAATGGGGGGACAAATCCATGATCTTAGACATGTTACATGGCCTTATTCGAAGTTACCATTGTGAAGCTGCATATAGGTATTGACCTATATGTATTGCATGCGTGCAATTGCGTCCCCGCACTCACAAGTTCCCAGGAAATGGCCTTGAACTATGTGGGGACACCTTTGCTAGTGCAAGGGTGCCCTCACACTTAGTAACTTTGCACCTAACCTTCAGCAAGTGAAGGTTAGACATATAGGTGACTTATAAGTTACTTAAGTGCAGTGAAAATGAAATGGCTGTGAAATAGTGTGTGCACTATTTCACGCAGGCCGCAATGACAGGCCTGTGCAAGGGTTTGTCTGGGCTCCCTATGGGTGGCAAAAGAAATGCTGCAGCCCATACGGATCTCCGGGAACCCCAATGCCTTGGGGACCTAGGTACCATAAACTAGGGACTTGTAAGGGGGGTCCAGTGTGCCAATTGAAATTGGTAAATGAAGTCACTAGCCTATAGTGACAAAGTTGAAAGCAGAGAGAGCATAAGCACTAAGGTTCTGATTAGCAGAGCCTCAGTGACACAGTCAAGCACTATACAGACACACACATTAGGCCATAAACTATGAGCACTGGGGTCCTAACCAGCAGGATCCCAGTGAGACAGGAAAAAACATACTGACATACAGGTAAAAATGGGGGTAACATGCCAAGGAAGATGGTACTTTCCTACAGCAGTATTTCATTATCAGGACATGTAAAATACCCCAGTATATGTCCTACCTTTTAAATACACTGCACCCTGCCCATGGGGCTGCCTTGGGCCTACCTTAGGGGTACCTTACATGTAGTAAAAGGGAAGGTTTGGGCCTGCAAGTGGGTGCACTTGTCAGGTTGAAATGGCAGTTTAAAACTGCACACACAGACACTGCAGTAGCAGGTCTAAAACATGTTTGCAGGGCTACTCATGTGGGTGGCACAATCAGTGCTGCAGGCCCAATAGTAGCATTTGATTTACAGGTCAGGGGCACACATGTTGCACTATACTAGTGACTTACGGGTAAAACAACTATGCCAATCATGGATAAACCAATCATCAGGTCAATTTAGACAGAGAGCACTGGCACTTTAGCACTGGTCAACAGTGGTAAAGTGCTCAGAGTCCAAAAGCTGGCAAAAACGAAATGTAGCACATAGTCGAAAACATGTATTTATTTTAGTTAATTAATTTGTGTTCATATCATATCCTTTCAGAATATGTTATATTAATTTCAATATGTATTGTTAATTTTAAAGCAAATCAACATCAATTCAAAGCAAGCCATATTTAAACAGTGAGCATTTTAATTTACACATGGCTTGTGTTTATTTTGATGTGTGCTTTATTAATTTCAAAGCATGCTATATTTATCTCATATAGTTTCATATCCATTTCAATAAGTGTCATATTAATTTTAATGAATGTCATATTAATTTTGATATGGGTCATATCAACTTCATCTGATATCATATTCATTTGAAAATGGTCCATATAAATCTTAACATGTGTCATATTGCTTTAAATGAATGGCATATTCATGTCAGTGGATGTCATAGTCATCTTAACACCTGACATTATCATTTTAATATGGGTCATATCCATTTCAACATAGGTCAAATTAATTTCAATATATGCAATATTCATGTCGCTGTGTATCATATTGATTTCAAAGCATAACATTAACTTTGACCAGCTTCATTTTAATGTCAGCATGTGTCAAATTCAGTTTGAGGCATGTTGAATTAATTTCAAAAGGGCTCATATTCATTTCATGTCATATTCATCTTAGCATGTGTCATATTCCTTTCAGTAGATGTCTCGTTCATATTAACGCATGATATTGATTTTAACATGACTCATACCAATTGCAACACATATTATAATCATGTCAATGTGTATCATATTACTTTCAACGCAAACCATATTCATTTTTTTCATAAAAGTAATGTTCATTGCACATTATGGGGGTCATTCCCACCCTGGCGGTCATGGACCGCCAGGGCCGGGGACGGAGGAAGCACCGCCAACAGGCTGCCGGTGCTTCAGGGGCAATTCTGACCGCGGCGGTAAAGCCGCGATCAGAAAAGGGAAACCGGCGGTTTCCCACCGGTTTTTCCCTGCCCCAGAGAATCCTCCACGGCGGCGCTGCAAGCAGCGCCGCCATGGGGATTCCGACCCCCTTCCCGCCATCCTGGTCCTGGTGGTAAAAACCGCCAGGAACAGGATGGCGGGAACGGGTGTCGTGGGGCCCCTAGGGGCCCCTGCACTGCCCATGCCACAGGCATGGGCAGTGCAGGAGCCCCCTAACAGGGCCCCATTAAGATTTTCAGTGTCTGCAAAGCAGACACTGAAAATCGCGACAGGTGCCACTGCATCCAACGCACACCAGCAACTCCGCCGGCTCCATTCGGAGCCGGCTTCATCGTTGCTGGGGCTTTCCCGCTGGGCGGGCGGCCTTTTGGCGGTCGCCCGCCTGCCCAGCGGGAAAGTCAAAATGCCCGCCGGGGTCGGAATGACCCCCTATTTTCCTTTCAGAATAATGCATTTTCATTTCAGCACCTTATATTCATTTCAAGCTGTCATATTAATTCCAATGCGTGTCATATTCCTCTTGGTATATGTCAGTCATTTCAAGAAATGTCTCATTCTTTTTGACAAATATTGTATGTGTTTCAGTGATTGCTTTATTATTTACAGTGAGGGCCATATTTATTTCAGTATGATTGATATTTATTTCAGTATTTCTCTTATTCAATTCTGAGTGTGAGTTATTCATAATAATCACTGAGTAGCATATTCACTTTGCCTGGTTTCATATTTGTTTTAGTTCAAGTCAGATTCACTCTGCCAGATATCATATTTATTTTGACACATAGTATATTCATTCTGGTGTATGTCATATTCATTTTGCAACACGCTATGCATTCCAGGAGGTGTCCTATAGAGGGAGCTGTAATTTTGACATTAACGGCTTCCCATACTATATCACTCCATGATAATCTGTGAACGGTAACGGGTAAAACGAGCCAAAATATGTTTAAACAAAGAGGCAGTCTGTGTGCCACTTCAAGGTGCACAGTGTGTTAGATGTTGGGTGCCAGGGATGTTCCATAAACAGGCAGTCTATTGCACTGGTCTCTATATGGGCATAGAGGTGGATAACTCGGTGTATAGTTCAGAATGTGGTGACAATACAAATATGCATCATTGGGAGTAATCAAGCATTACATTAAAAATGCATTTGAAGACGATTTTAAGCTACAGGTATGTCTGAGGATACATGAAGTGTATCGATTATTTCAATATCCCTCTTTGCCTTCAAGATCATCATGTTTTTTCTATTCCTTGTTAATGGAATCCAATATATGAATCATCTTTCATTCTCCTAGGTTCAGAATTAGTCCAATTTCCCAAACGTGTGGGTTCTGTTGTACTTTCTCCAGTACTACCCATTTGATGTTCTCTGGTTTATGAATCAATGTCTTGAAGTGTTGCTCAAGGTGGGGCTCCAGGGGCCAGATGTATCAAACATTATTGCGATCATAAAAATGCATTTTGGTATGTAACAAGTCCAATTTGCGGTTCGGTAGCTTGTTACCGAATCGCAAATTGGATGTGCGACTACATACAGATTTGGTATTAGGAAAGTGGTGTGTCAAGGGCGTCCCTTCCTAATACCGAATCGCAGAGGTATGTATGATTGTTTTGTGACCGTGAATGCGGTCGAAAAACAATCACAGTTACCACCAATTTCAAATTTTGTGAATGCATGCAACAAACTGCATTATAAAAAAAAGATAGCTTTATTGAAAAGCAATCATAGACATTGTGGTCTGCTGAGCCCAGCAGGCCACCTTCCCTGTGATTGTAGCCATTCGCAATGGCTCGCAAATTGCGACCTACCTCATGAATATTAATGAGGTAGGTCCATTTGCGAGCCCTTGCGAATCGCCGTATGAATATCCTGGAGTTTCATACATTCCAATTGCGATTCGCTAAAAAACACAATTAGGTAATCACTATTGTGAAGAATGATACATCTGGCCCCAGGTGTCTTGCACTGAATGCAACTGCAATGTTGGAGAATGTACTGCTTCACTTTTTGAGTAGTCTGACCTACATATGGATGTTGCAAGGACATAGTATGGCATGTGTTAGACCTGAGATGCCTTAGGGTGGTCACCCCTAACTTTTTGCCTACCTCCCTCCACATTTTGGACACTGTTTTTGCTGGCTTTTAGACTCTGCGCACTTTACCACTGCTAACCAGTGCTAAAGTACATATGCTCTCTCCCTTTAAACATGGTAACTTTGGATCATACCCAATTGGACTATTTAATTTACTTATAAGTCCCTAGTATGTGCTCTATATGTGCCTAGGGCCAGTAGATTAAATGCTACTAGTGGGCCTGCAGCACTGGTTGTGCTACCCACTTAAGTAGCCCCTTTACTTTGTCTCAGGCCTGCCATTGCAAAGCCTGTGTGTGCAGTTTCACTGTCACCTCGACTTGGCATTTAAAAGTACTTGCCAAACCTAAACCTCCCCTTTCTCTACATATAAGTCACCTCTAATGGGTGCCCTAGGTAACCCCTAGGGCGGGGTGCTGTGTGTGCGAAAGGCTGGACATGTACCTGTGTAGTTTACATGTCCTGGTAGTGTAAAACTCCTAAATTCGTTTTTACACTACTGTGAGGCCTGCTCCCTTCATAGGCTAACATTGGGGCTGCCCTCATACATTATTGAAGTGGTAGCTGTTGATCTGAAAGGAGTAGGAAGGTCATATTTAGTACGGCCAGAATGGTAATACAAAATCCTGCTGACTGCTGAAGTTGGATTTAATATTACTTGAGCATGTATAACATTCATGGTGTTACAATTAGTTAGACTCTTCAAACATATGTATCATTTTCATATTCAAACTGTTTGGTTTTAATGCATAGTTTGCATGGTTTGCACACACCACATTTGCTGTTGCCTATGAGTGGTGAAAGATTCCACACGGTGTGGATGATTGGTTATTCTGGGCTTGATAGTAGTGCCCTTAATACTAAGTCCCTACAACCTTTCCTTCTGTTAAATATAAATAGTGTGGATTGCTGAGGTCCAGTGTGTCTAAATCAAACTGCAATGCCTATTTAATACTTTCTTTATGTTATTATTTACTGTGCAGAAAGTGGTGACTCAAACCAATGTGTTCTTGTTATTTCACTGTTTTTTTGATGCCCAACAAGGGTTCTCACGAACATTACTATCCTCTTTTTCTGGAGGTTTTAAGTATTTTTTTGCCCTGTTTCCAGTAGTTTCCTAATCAAAATGCCTGAATCTGAGAAATAATCTGACTTCGTGGCCTGTGAGAAATTGGGCTGTTGGATGAGAGGGAGAGGTTAGGAAGGTGATCCCTATTTAGGCAACAGCCACAATCCTTGGCAGTGTGAAACACAAAATAGTCCTAAATTAACCTGTACTTAATCTTGTAGTAGGCTGGCATAAAAGCAGTCAAATTTAATTTAGAGGCAATGTGAAAACACTACACAAGAAACATCCCACACCAATTTAGAAAAACAGAATACATTTGAAAATATTATTTGACATAAAAATGACACAAATCCAATCAGTAGAAATTGAGTCATGAAAAGTTGTTAGTAAAACCAAGTGTCTAAGACATCAACACTCTAACTGTGGATATATACTAATGTGAGACTGGGTAAAAGTCAAAAAGATATGACTGAGATTAATTCAAGCATTCCATCCATCACCTTGTTGTTGTTGCGGAGAAGAACTTAATACAAGCTACAGTGAAGTCAGGCTGACCATTTGAGTGGATAGACGAGCAGCTTGTGTCCGGTCTTCTCTTGGTTCTCAGAGCAGTTTTTAGCCAAGATTTGGATTTTGGCTATCTGGGCATTTTAACACCACAGTTAAGGGCTCGGGACTGGAGCGGCACCACTGGGGGTTTTAGGACTTACTCAGGCTGGGTTCAGGTGATGGTTCAAGACATTGGAAGCTAGGAGGCCAAAAAAGTAGACTTTGGAGTTCCTCTGAGAGTCCTGGGTTCAAGTGATGAAGGAGGGTTCAAGCAGCAGGGCAGACTCCTGATGCCTCTGAGGGTTCAAGGCAGGCTTCATGCAGACAAACAGTCCTTGCAGGTGCAGCAAAGCAGGCTTGTGGAGTACACAGCAGGCCAATCATCAGGCAGTTCTCCTTATCTAGAAAGTGAACTGAAGAGTGGGTCTGATTGCCTTGTTTTTATACCTGGTGCCTTTTTTGAGGTAGACGTTTCTAGAGGTTTCTCTTTGAAGTGCTTGGAATTTCCTGACTCCTCAGCCCTGGCTTCGGATAAGCTGCAGAGACAATAAAGTGGTGACATGTCCTTTGTGTGAAGGTAGAGCACACCCTATTCATATGCAAATGGGGCTGTTACCAGCTGCACTCCTCCTCCATGTTGCCAGCAGACGGCATATAAAGTGGACGGGGAGCGCGTGTTAGGCCTGGGTGGCGAGATGGGAAAAGGAGCGTCCTTTGTCACAGCAGCGGCTTGTGCGATGGATCTGTGTGGGGGATAGATGTGCAGAGTGGAGGTTCCTGCAGGGGGGATGGCGTGCAGGTGCTGGTTCAGGTAGGTGAGTCCTTGGTCATGGAAGGCTTTGTAGGCGTGGGTCAGGAGCTTGAAGTAGCATCTCTTCTAGACTGGGAGCCAGTGGAGGTCTTTTAGGTGCTGGGTGATGTGGACTTTCGTGGGCAGGTTGAGGATCAGTCTGACAGCTGTTTTTTGTATTGATAGGAGCCTTTGCATGAGGTCGGTGGTGGTGCCTGCATAGAGTGCATTGCTGTAGTCTAGTTATGAGGGCTTGCATTACTGTGTTTCTTGTGTTGATGGGGAGCCATTTGAAGATTTTGCAGAGGAGAATGTGGAAGCAGGATACGAAGACGACGTTGACCTGACGTCTCTTGTTGAGTTCTTTGTCCAGGATGATGCTGAGGTTGCCGGAGTGGTCTTTCAGTATGAGTGTGGGTCTGAGCTCTGACGACCACCAAGAATTGTTCCAGATGCTGAGGATGAAAACTTCCATCTTGTCTGTGTTAAGTTTTAAGCAGTTGTCCTTCATCCATGCTGAGACGTTCTTCATGCAGTTGTGGAAGTTTGACTTAGTTGAGATGGGGTCAGCAGAGAGCAATATGATGAGCTGTGTGTCATTGGCATAGGAGATGATGTTGATGTTGTTCGATCTCACAATGTCAGCGAGTGGTGTTATGTACATGTTGAAGAGTGTAGGGCTGACGGACGAGCCCTGGGGAACACCGCAGATGTTGTGCTTGGCTTGTGATGTGAAGAGGGAGGCTGAGCTTCTGGGTGCGTTCTGTGAGGAAGGCTTGCATCCATCTGAGCGCGTCATCAGATATTCCTGTGTGGCAGTAGGTGAGAGTGTGGTGGAAAACCATGTCGAAGGCAGTAGAAAAGTTGAGCAGGAGAAGGGCAGCAGATTTTCCTCAATCAAGTAGGGCACAGATGTCATCTGTTGCAACGATCAAAGCTGTTTCTGTGCTGTGGTTGGTTCTGAATCTTGATTCGGTAGGGTCTAGCAAATTGTGTCTCTCTAGGTGTTTGGTGAGTTGGAGGTTGACGGCCTTCTACAGGACTTTGGCGGGGTATATGAGCAACAAGATGGGTTGGTAGTTCTGGAGTTCATTGGGGCCTGTCAAGGGTTTCTTGAGGAGGGTTTCTTGAGGAGGGGTCTGACCTCGGCGTGTTTCCAGGCATTGGGGAAGGTGGCCGTGGTTAGCGAAGCGTTGATGATGGTGGTGAGTTGGCAGCTGATCTCATCTCTACTGAGGTTGAAGAGTTGATGGGGCAGGGGTCAGTGGGTGCTCCGAAGTGGATGGAACTCATAAGGGTGGCTGTAGCCGATGCACTGAGTTGTTTCCAGGCCGTAAGCAAATAGTGGGTTGCGGTGGTTGATTGGAAGCTGGGGGTCTTGGAGGTTTGGGGATCGACGTTCTTGTAGGTGGTTACTATTTTGTTGTGGAAATGGTCAGCAAGGACATTGCAGAGCTTCTGTAATGCAGGAATTGAGTTGGTCAGGGCCTCCTTCTTTGCTGCTCTGATTTGTCAGTGGTAGTCGCTGAGGGCTGATTTGAAAGTGGCTCTGTCTATTTCGTTCCTGCTGGTGTGCCATCTTCTTTCAAGTTGTTTGCATTTGCATTTCGTCTTGCTGAGTTCCGGGTGAACCAGTTGGCTCACTTGACTGGTGTTTTCACTTTAGCTGATTTGATGGGAGCAACTTGGTCAGCGGTGCTGGTGCTCCAATCATTGAAGTTCTATACTGAGTGGTCCAGGTTGGTGGGGTAATTGGGCTGTGTGGCCGAGGATGTCGGTCCATTGTTGCTGAGAGACCATCATCCACCTGCGGAAGGGTGCCCTGTGGTGGTTGGGGATGGAGGGGGCATGTCAAGTGATGGTGAAGTGTACGATGGAGTGGTCTGACCAGGTGATTTCTGAGGAGTGGTGTACATGAATCTGTCGCTAGACGTGAAAATGAGTCCAGCATGTGTCCTGCTTTGTGAGTGGGGTTAGTGACTAGCTGCTTGAGGCTGATGCTGTCCAGTCTTTCCAAGAGGTCATGGAGTTGGTGTCAGTTGGGTCATTTAGGTGCAAGTTAAGGTCTCCCAGGAAGATGTAGTTTTCGGATTAGTTGGCGAGGGGAATGATGTATTCACTGATGGTGTCGCTAATTCCGGGACAGGGTCCTCCCGACCTGTAGGTGAGGGTGCCTTTGATGGTGTGTCATTGTTGATGTGGAGCTGGACGTTCATATGCTCCATGATAGGTGTGATCTGATCGTCGGTGATGGTGTAGGTGATCAACTCCTTATGTATGACGGCACTGCCACCTGAGGCAGTCACAGTGTTTCATCTTGCATCTCGTGGGTGTTGCTGTGGTGATGTCCAGTTTGGATGCTGGGAAGATCCAGGTTTCAGTGATGAAAGTTACATTGCGTGTCAGGGTGGAGATGGTTTCCCAGATTTCAGTGGCGTACTTGCAGAGGGATCTGGTGTAGGATGCATCTGAGTTGATCCGCTGTGGTGTTGGCCAGTGCTGAAGGTGATGTGTGGGATGCTGCGGGGGTGCTCGGTCCTAGATTGGAGGTGAAGCAGCAGTGAAGACAGGTAAATGGTCCTGCTGTGGAGCGGGGCAGGTGCAGTTGTTCTTGCGACCAGGGTCTAGGGTGTGAAGATCAGCAGTTGAGTACTGTGGGGAGGTGGGAGAGCGGGGAAACTGGAAGCACAGGAAAGGGGCAAGCCAGCAGTCAAGGCTCCTGGAGGCAGGAAGCATTGGTACTGGACCAGGACAAGAGGCAGAGCCTGGGCAGAGAGTCAGGTTGCTGACTACTGCTGGGTGACAAACAGGCCAGGTAGGCCTGTGGTCGCTGGCAGCAGTCAGTGAGAGCTGATCAGGACATGCTTCAGGACCTGCAATCAGTCTTAACCCAGCTACTCATGGGAACAGTCCAGCCCAAACTGAAAGGCCAGATCCTCCCTGTACCAGAAACAAACATTGTGGTGCTGGTTACAGGGTATCACCCCTATTCAGCCAGGCTAGCTTGAATCCAGTGGCAAAGTAAGCCCAGGACCCATGTCTGGGCCTACCCGGTGCACTTAGGGTGACAAATGCAAAAGTAACGGATGATGGACAGAATACTGAACAATGTCCAACATTCAACCCATTTAGAGATTGGGGCTTAAATACATAATTTGGCAGATTATGCTGGACTCTTCCCATGGGTAGAAGGATCCGTACATATTTGAATATGGTGCAGTCCAAACTGGAATACCATAGCAAGCAAAAAAGCAATGGATTCAGGCCCAGATCTGTGGCTGGGGTGAATGTTTGACATCGTTCAGCATTCCTTCTTTTATTGGTTCTTTTTGCAACTTTCAAAAAGTGGCACTTTCAAAATTGCGATATAAAATCTGACTACCAATCAAGAGGATTTTTAATTAGTTTCATAGATACTACAGTAATGAGTAACAAATTTAGGAGTTTTTCACTACCAGGAAATGTAAAACTTAAATGTACATGCCCAACCTTTTAATTACAATGCAACTTGCCCAATGAACTAACTAGGGCCTACTTTATGAGTGACTTAAACGTAATAAAAGGGGAGTTTATGGCTTGGCCAGAGAATTATATTGCCAAGTCAAATTTGCTGCTAACGTCTGCATTCAGGCTGCAATGGCAGGCCTGGGATATGTTTTAAGTTGCTACTTAAGTGGGTGGCACAATAGGTGCTGCACGCCCACTGGTAGCATTTAATTCACAGGACCTGGGCATATGATATATTACATGTGAAGGGATGCATAAGTAAATGTGATGTGCCAATTAGGTATAAGATATTTTACCATTGTTAGAAATTGAGTCTCTAGTTGGCAGAGGTATACACCCTTATCTAGGTAGGGATCACAATAATTGTCAGGATAAGTCACTACGCAACCTAAATTATCCTATGCTTACCCTCTGGTAGCTTGGCACAGGGCAGGCAGGCTTAACTTAGAAGGCAATGAGTAAAGTATTTGTGTAATAACTCATAGAGTAACACAGTGAAAAAAACACAAAAAGTTCTTTACACCGGTTTAGGAAAATAGATAATATTTTTCTGAATAAAATAAGACCAAAACAACAACAATCTAATATGCACAGTTCAAGATATCACTTTTGAAGTGTTTAAATGAGTCTCAAGCCTTGAGAATCAGTGGTTGTATCCTTTTTACACACAGTACCTGGGGTGCGTCAAAAAATAACGAACCACTGGGGTCGCAGGGAGGAGATGCGCTGAAAAAAAGGTGCTACCTCAGATTTTCCAGCGCGGCACAGACAATACACAGTTTCTTGCCACATTGCAAGGTTATGCATCGATTTCCAGGAGGTCACCCTTGGTTCCTTCCCTCGATGCAAGGATATTTTGACTCCTAGGGATGATGCGTTAACAATTCTTTACATGCTGGTAAGAAGGAGCAAGCACTGCGTCAATCTTGTAGGCGAAGCAATGATTTTTCAACTGCAAGTCAGGCACTGCGTCGATTTCTACAGGCATTGCATCAATTTTCAGATACAAAGGGATTTTCTTCTCTTTGGTGAAGTCTTTGTAGCCCTGAGACCTCCTTTCAACTCAGCCCTGTCTGCCAGGAGCCCTGTAGGGAGATATCAGTCCCTTGTGTGAGGGCAGGCCACAGGTCCTTGAAGTGTAAGTGAGAGCCCCTCCACCTTTTCTACTCAGGGAGACTCATTAAGTACGCAGATCAATGCAGATGTGGCTGAGTGTCCTGTGTGTATTGCTGTCTAGGTGAAATGCACAAGGGGAGCTGTCATTCAGCACAGCCAAGACATGGATTGGAGACAGGCTGTAATGCACAGAAGGCCAACAGTGTAGAGAAATGCCCACCTTTTAAAAGTGGAATCTAAAATAGTAATATTAAATCCAACTTCACCAGTAAGCAAGATTTTTTATTACCATTCTGGCCATACTAAACATGACAGGGGTACTCCTTTCAGATCAGAATCTACCACTTAAAAGTACATGAGACCAGTTCTAATGCTGGCCCATGAGAGAAGCTGTCCTCACAGCAGTGGAAAACGAATTTAGGAGTTTTCCACTACCAGGACATATAAAACACACAGGTATATGTCCTGTCTTTTACCTACATAGCACCCTGACCTATGGGTTACCTAGGGCCTACCTTAGGTGTGACATATGTAGAAAGAGGGGAGTTTAAGGCTTGGCAAGTACTTTTAAATGCCAAGTCGAAGCGGAAGTGTAACTGCACACACAGGCGTTGAAATGGCAGACTTGAGACATGGTTAAGGGGCCTATTATGTGGGTGGCACAATCAGTGCTGCAGGTCCACTAGTAGCATTTCACTAAAAGGCCCTGCACACCCCTAGTACACTTTACTAGGGACTTATAGGTAAATTAAGTATGCCAATTGTATAGGAGTCAATGTTACAATGTTTAGGGGAGCGAGCACATGCACTTTAGCACTGGTCAGCAGTGGTACAATATGCAGAGTCCTAAAACTAGCAAACACAGGGTCAGAAAAATGGAAGGAGGCAGGCAAAAAGGTGGGGGATGTCTACCCTAAGGCTGTCGGGTCTAACAAACATGTTTAGGGGAGAGAGCACAAGTACGTTAGTACTGGTTAGCAGTCATAAAGTGCACAGAGGCCAACAAAAATGAATTGAAGTGAAAATGGAGGCACAGAGGGCAAATGGCTTTGGGGGAGACCACCCTAAGGCTGACAGGTCTAACACAGAGCAATTCCGTCCAGCCCTCGAGAATTGTTCATATGGCAGATTATCTTGAAGGTGAATATAATTCACTGGGGCCAGCCCAGATTCGGCTCAATTACATCTGTCAGATTTAGAAGCTGGCTGCATCCCCCTCATTTCCTGTAATGTCTTGTCCTGATAGTAAGAGAGTGTTGGCTCTATAACGGTTGTGTTCTCCCTTTGCAAACTTTTGTCTTCATCTAGGGGTGAAATAGGATAAAGGATAAATGTATAATGTTCATGCCAGTGCTTAATTAGTAAATAAAAACGTGACGGTGCCCAAAGCCCTCCTCTTAAACATGCAGCTGCTTCAAGTAAATGTGGGAGCACAGAATACTGGGGCAGCATAACCTGAAACTAACTCGGGCCTCCTCAATCCAGTTAAAGCCACTCCCTGCCCCTCCAGCTCACTCTTACAGCTTTCTGCTTTCTCCCATTGTAATGCTTTTCGTTTTTCTCTTCCTCCGTCTTTCCCATGTGTGTCATTTGCTCACAGTAAATGCTTGAGGCCGAAAAATAAGTGCTGGTCCTCAAAAATAAGTGCCAGTGCCCCGCACTGGAAACAACAAGCACAAATTAAGCACTGGACTTCATTCAAATCAGAAAGTTACTTGCATTTGGCATGCAGATTCTATTTCTGTGTGCACAATATGCACAATTCATACATACATTAGGAACCTATGAGCTCCACTTAGATCTGCAGAAGTGTGAGTCCCTGAGGAAGAGTTAGCTGATATTCAATGAAGTTATATTGTGAATTTGAAATGCAAAAAAGATAATATTTTATGAATGTGTAAAGTTCATACCACATCCGCATCTGCTTAAAGATTCTATGTGATTCTGATGCAGCAGTGCCCCACTAATGTCCGTTATGATGTGCCAGACATGACAAGTACAATCTGTCAAAAATCCTGATATCCACTATCAGATTAGTTGTTTTGCATCTGTCTCTAACTGTACAGACCACCTTGGTCTTACAAGATAAGAAGGGTAGTCTAGCGTTTACAAAGAGCTCCAGCTTCTCATTTTGTGATGAAGGGTTGGTCTCTGTTAATGGGTTGTTTACCAATGTATTACCCTGGCACTTGCTTGGCACAAGGTGACACATTGTAGTGCTGCAATTTCTCTACCATTAAGAAGCCCTACAGGTGCAGCACAAAACTGGGCAAAGCCACAGAAGTACTTGGGCAAACGTTAGTAAATCTAGACCTAAGTCCACTTGACTATCTGGGTAAACATTGGATGACCATTCAAGACCTAGATGAAGGGAAGTGAAGTTGGAGAGATGTACTGTTTAAGACAGTTTTCAAACTTGCAATAAAGATGCCCATTTCTAGTCAGAGGTGTGAGTATATGTGAGACAATATTTGATCACCCCTATTATTTGCTGACTGTTATCACTGTTTTTTTAAGCTCTTCTCACTGGGGCATTGCTGTCCAGACCCCAGTGTATGTGCTCTGATCTCTTAAACATAGTACAGTTGGCTAATTCCCAAATGTCATATTTAAGTTTACAGTGAAACCAGTAAGTATAAACTTTATTCGATTTTTCTAGAAAATCACAAAAGTATACACAATGAAATGCACAGAGGAGGAAATCGCTGAATAACTCTCGCTACAAATTACAAATACCAGGTATAAAAGAAGCAAATAGTGGACTGTGAAAATCAAAAAATGTAATGAAATCACAGCATAAAATCAAGATAAAAAGGGGCAAAAACCCACTTAAAACACATACAAAAATTCAGCACTCATGCATAACCCCACATAAGAAACAAGACATGAAAAAGTAAATAGTGGGTGATTTTAGCAATTGGAGGAAGAGAAAAGCAGGCCTCATTTGGTTAAAATTCATAGGCAGAAGGAGTGGATGAACAAACTTGTAACAAAGGTTGTTAATCTTGCGCATGTCATGACGATGTGGAAAGTATCAGGGCGAGAGATATCATCACAGGAAAATGCTGCAAGGTCCGAGCCTTTGTATCGAGACCCTTTAGGCAACAAAAGTTGGTGGAACAAGTTAAATCTGAAAAAGGTTAACAATCTACGGTGAAAATTAGAAATCTCTAGCGTGAAGTAGGGCTCCGTCCCAGGGACAGTTTTCACCATGATAAAATGGTGCATAATGCTTATGGAGGTCAGCGGTCTCTCGTTCTGCAGTCCCCCTTGCGAAAAAGGCCTGCTTTATCCCTGCAATAGCTGTCCTTACTATACTACCTGGTTCAATAAAATGTTCGCGTGACCCAGGGACGTTAGGGTACGTCTGATGTGTGAAAGCCAGGAAAAGCGTGACATGCCAAGCAGGACCAGACAGTCACGTAGGATGAGCCTATTAAGGGACAGGTCCTCCTTTAGTCAAATGGAGAGCCACAGTAGCAGGGGGCGCAACCCAATCAGGTCCGAGATGTACCCCAGACCCACTTCCTCATAAAGCATCTCAGAGGGGGAACTTTGGGGGACTTTGAGAAGACCTTTCAAGAAGGAGTTCTCAATGACCTGAAGCCGGAGGAGGACACATAACCCCACATGTCACATCAATAACAGGCCAACATGACACACTTAGCTCTGAATACTTTTAGCATTCCCTCCTCAAGAGTGTGTCCCATGTGCCTTGCCAGTACACAGACCCCATAAATAGCAGATTTAAACCGCATGGTATTTTCTTTAACAAAGGTTGCCAGGAGAGACTAAAGTCCAGTAAGATCCCTAAATACAAAAAAAAAAATAACGTAGTAATGAGCTGGCCCTTGATTGAAAAACGTTTGGATCTGATATTCCTTGGTCGCATTACCATAACATATGATTTAGAGTAGTTGTTGGTGAGATCAAGACCATCTATGTAGGTGATAAAAAGATCAAGGAGACGCTGTAGACCCTTAGCCGTGGGTGACATGAGAACGGAGGTATTTGCATATATAAGAATAGGCAGATGACAACCGCCTACACTTGTAACGCCTACTCCTTGGTCCATTAGAGCCACGTTCAAGCCATTAATATAGAGAGTGAAGAGAAAGGGGGCCAGGATATACTCCTGGCCCACCCCTCTCTTCAACTTCAGGGGTAGGGTGCATTCCCCGTCCGGCCCGTATCTTGCAGAGGCTGATAGACCCTCATACAAAGCATACAAGTAGGAGAGCAGGGCCAGTTCGACCACCATAAGGCCCCAATTGTGGCCCAGAGCTTAGATCTATTAATTCTAACAAAGGCCGAGCTTAGATCCATGAAGGCCAGGTGAAACCCCCCCCACTTCATTCTAGTGTACTTTTCGATCAGCACGTAAAGGTTCAGGATACCCTGTCCGGCCCTAAACCCATATTGGCCGTCTGAAAGCACATTCTTAGCTTTAGCCCAGTTGAAAAGGCAGTCCATCAGGACCCTTCCAACACCTCAACCTCACTATCCACCAATGAAATAGAGTGGTAGCCTGGGGGGTCGACCCTGTTATCTTTATTGAAAATGGAAACTATAATAGACTGTTTGCAACAGGGAGGACCCCCCTGATGGCCATATGAAAGTGCTGAGTCACCAAAGGGGCCCATAGATCCACCTCAGATTTAAAAAAGTGCCCCAGGATGCAGTCTGGGCCCAGGGCTTTGCCTTCTCATAGGGACGTAATAGCTTTCCTTACCTGCTCCCACTGAAAACAAAGACCAATTGACACCCAATTGTCACGTAAAGGAACTTCACCGGACTCAAGATCATAAGTGGCCCCAAAATGGTCAAGGGGATGATTCACAACCTTCCAGAACTCCGCACTGTTGTGCTGGACGGTAAGGGCAGTCTTAATGAAACCAGCATTGTTAACAGAGGCAAGCAAAATGTTAGAATCAGAAGCCCTATCATCTAAAGAGATACTGAAGTCCTGAACACAGGAGTAAAGAAGAGAATGATGGATGTCTGCTGGGGCCACCTTAGCCCACTTAAGTCTTCACCCCAGTACTATTGGAAGGACCGGTTCCTGAAATAGGTAACGGTGGTCACTAAATGGATGCCAGACTGCCTTAAAGTCAATGAAAGATGAGAAGAGGCAAAGATGTAGTCAATGATGGAGGTAGTACCTGCCCCCTTCACTCATTCGCTGCCAGGCCTTTTCCCCTCAGGTACCAGGCCTTTTTTGGGTATTTGGAGCAGTTTGCACTTAGGCCTTCATAACGTTTTGTCCACATAAGCTACCCATGCCAAATTTGCGTCCTTTTTTCAAATATCCTAGGGATTCTAGAGGTACCCAGAGTTTGTGGGTTCCCCTGAAGGAAACCAAGAAATTAGCCAAACTACAGCAACAATTTTGTTTTTATATAAACAAATGGGAAAAAAGGGCTGCAGAAGAAGGCTTGTGGTTTTTTCACTGAAAATAACATCAACAAAGTGTTTGTGGTACTAAAATCATCAGCTTCCCAGCTTTCAGGAACAGGCAGACTTGAACCAGAAAACCCAATTTTTCAACACAATTTTGGCATTTTACTTGGACATACCCCAATTTTACTATTTTTATTTGCTTTCAGCCTCCTTCCAGTTAGTGACAGAAATGGGTGTGAAACCCCAGAAAGCTAAACATTTCTGAAAAGTAGACAAAATTCTTAATTCAGCTAGGGGTAACTTGTGTACTCCTACAATGTTTTCCTACAGAAAATAACAGCTGAAATAAAAAAAGATTGAAATCAAGGTGAAAAAAACCAGCCATTTTTCTCCATGATTTACACTGTAACTTTTTCCTGCGATGTTAGATTTTTAAAAGCAATATACCATTACGTTTGCTGGACTCTTCTGGTTGCAGGGAAATATAGGGCTTGTAGGTTCATCAAGAACCCTAGGTACCCAGAGCCAATAAATGAGCAGCACCTTGCAGTGAGTTTTCATTCTATACCAGGTATACAGCAATTCATTTGCTGAAATATAAAGAATGAAAAATAAGTATCAAGAAAACCTTCGTATTTCCAAAATGGGTACTAGATAAGGTGCTGAGAAGCAGTGGTTATATGCACATCTCTGAATTCCCGGGTGCCCATACTAGCATGTGAGTAAGACAAGGGGCAGTAACACTTGTTTTGCTATTCTGTGTTCCCCCAAGTCTCCCGATAAAAATGGTACCTCACTTGTGTGGGTAGGCCTAATTCTCGCGACAGGAAAAGCAACAAGGACACATCACATTTTTACATTGAAATCTGACGTGTTTTTTGCGAAGCGCCTAGCTGTGGATTTTGGCCTCTAGCTCAGCCAGCACCTAGGGAAACCTACCAAACCTGTGCATTTTTTAAAACTAGACACCTAGGGGAATCCAGGATGGGGTGACTTGTGGGGCTCTCACCAGGTTCTGTTACCCAGAATCCTTTTCAAACCTCAAAATTTGGCTATAAAACACTTTTTCCTTATATTTTGGTGACAGAAAGTTCTGGAATCTGAGAGGAGCCACAAAGATCCGTCCACCCAGCATTCCCCCAAGTCTCCCGATAAAAATACTACCTCACTTGTGTTGATAGGCCTAGCACCCGCGACAGGAAATGCCCCAAAACACAGCGTGGGCACATCACATTTTCCCAAAGAAAACAAAGCCGTTTTTTTGCAAAGTGCCTAGCTGTGGATTTTGGCCTCTTGCTCAGCCAGCACCTAGGGAAACCTACCAAACATGTGCATTTTTTAAACCTAGACACCTAGGGGAATCCAAGATGGGGTGACGTGTGGGGGTCTCACCAGGTTCTGTTACTCAGAATCCTTTGCAAACCTCAAAATTTGGCCAAAAACACACGTTTTCCTCATATAACGGTGAAAGAAAGTTCTGGAATCTGAGAGAAGCCACAAATTTCCTTCCACCCAGCGTTTCCCCAAGTCTCCTGATAAAAGTGGTACCTCACTTGTGTGGGTAGGCCTAACACCCGTAACAAGAAATGCCCCAAAACACTATGTGGACACATCACATTTTCCCAAAGAAAACAGAGCAGTTTTATGCAAAGTGCCAAGCTGTGGATTTTGGCCTCTAGCTCAGCCGGCACCTAGGGAAACCTATCAAACCTGCACATTTTTTAAAACTAGACACCTAGGGAAATCCAAGATGGGGTGACTTGTGGGGCTCTCACCACGTTCTGTTACCCAGAATCCTTTGCAAACCTCAAAATTTGGCCCAAAAAACACTTTTCCCTCACTTTTGTGACAGAAAGTTGTAGAATCTGAGAGGAGCCACAAATTTCCTTCCACCCAGTGTTACCCCAAATCTCCCGATAAAAATGGTACCTCAGTTGTGTGGGTAGGCCTAGTGCCCGCGAAAGGAAATGCCCCAAAACACTATGTGGACACATCAAAATTATCAAATACTAAACTACCTGTTTTTATGGGGGAGGCTCAGCAGCCATTTATGGAAACCTACCAAACCCAAACATTTCTGAAAACTAGACACCCGAGGGAATCCAGGGAGGTGTGACTTGCATGGATCCCCCAACGTTTTCTTGCCCAGAATCCTCAGCAAACCTCAGATTTAGCTAAAAATTCACATTTTTCCCACATTTCTGTGTGGGATCACCACACAGGGACAAATTTCCTACCACCCAACGTTCCCCTCAGTCCTGGTAAAACTGATACCTCAATTGTGTAGGTGGGCCAAGTGCCTGTGACAGGGAAGAGCCAAAAACATATTGAAATTGAAGGGGAACCAAAGTGGGTCCAAAAGGGCAGTTTGAAGAAAAACATTTTTAGGCTGACAAGTGCAGCAGAATACCCCAATTTTACTATTTTTATTTGCTTTCAGCCTCCTTCCAGTTAGTGACAGAAATGGGTGTGAAACCCCAGAAAGCTAAACATTTCTGAAAAGTAGACAAAATTCTTAATTCAGCTAGGGGTAACTTGTGTACTCCTACAATGTTTTCCTACAGAAAATAACAGCTGAAATAAAAAAAGATTGAAATCAAGGTGAAAAAAACCAGCCATTTTTCTCCATGATTTACACTGTAACTTTTTCCTGCGATGTTAGATTTTTAAAAGCAATATACCATTACGTTTGCTGGACTCTTCTGGTTGCAGGGAAATATAGGGCTTGTAGGTTCATCAAGAACCCTAGGTACCCAGAGCCAATAAATGAGCAGCACCTTGCAGTGAGTTTTCATTCTATACCAGGTATACAGCAATTCATTTGCTGAAATATAAAGAATGAAAAATAAGTATCAAGAAAACCTTCGTATTTCCAAAATGGGTACTAGATAAGGTGCTGAGAAGCAGTGGTTATATGCACATCTCTGAATTCCCGGGTGCCCATACTAGCATGTGAGTAAGACAAGGGGCAGTAACACTTGTTTTGCTATTCTGTGTTCCCCCAAGTCTCCCGATAAAATGGTACCTCACTTGTGTGGGTAGGCCTAATTCTCGCGACAGGAAAAGCAACAAGGACACATCACATTTTTACATTGAAATCTGACGTGTTTTTTGCGAAGCGCCTAGCTGTGGATTTTGGCCTCTAGCTCAGCCAGCACCTAGGGAAACCTACCAAACCTGTGCATTTTTTAAAACTAGACACCTAGGGGAATCCAGGATGGGGTGACTTGTGGGGCTCTCACCAGGTTCTGTTACCCAGAATCCTTTTCAAACCTCAAAATTTGGCTATAAAACACTTTTTCCTTATATTTTGGTGACAGAAAGTTCTGGAATCTGAGAGGAGCCACAAAGATCCGTCCACCCAGCATTCCCCCAAGTCTCCCGATAAAAATACTACCTCACTTGTGTTGATAGGCCTAGCACCCGCGACAGGAAATGCCCCAAAACACAGCGTGGGCACATCACATTTTCCCAAAGAAAACAAAGCCGTTTTTTTGCAAAGTGCCTAGCTGTGGATTTTGGCCTCTTGCTCAGCCAGCACCTAGGGAAACCTACCAAACATGTGCATTTTTTAAACCTAGACACCTAGGGGAATCCAAGATGGGGTGACGTGTGGGGGTCTCACCAGGTTCTGTTACTCAGAATCCTTTGCAAACCTCAAAATTTGGCCAAAAACACACGTTTTCCTCATATAACGGTGAAAGAAAGTTCTGGAATCTGAGAGAAGCCACAAATTTCCTTCCACCCAGCGTTTCCCCAAGTCTCCTGATAAAAGTGGTACCTCACTTGTGTGGGTAGGCCTAACACCCGTAACAAGAAATGCCCCAAAACACTATGTGGACACATCACATTTTCCCAAAGAAAACAGAGCAGTTTTATGCAAAGTGCCAAGCTGTGGATTTTGGCCTCTAGCTCAGCCGGCACCTAGGGAAACCTATCAAACCTGCACATTTTTTAAAACTAGACACCTAGGGAAATCCAAGATGGGGTGACTTGTGGGGCTCTCACCACGTTCTGTTACCCAGAATCCTTTGCAAACCTCAAAATTTGGCCCAAAAAACACTTTTCCCTCACTTTTGTGACAGAAAGTTGTAGAATCTGAGAGGAGCCACAAATTTCCTTCCACCCAGTGTTACCCCAAATCTCCCGATAAAAATGGTACCTCAGTTGTGTGGGTAGGCCGAGTGCCCGCGAAAGGAAATGCCCCAAAACACTATGTGGACACATCAAAATTATCAAATACTAAACTACCTGTTTTTATGGGGGAGGCTCAGCAGCCATTTATGGAAACCTACCAAACCCAAACATTTCTGAAAACTAGACACCCGAGGGAATCCAGGGAGGTGTGACTTGCATGGATCCCCCAACGTTTTCTTGCCCAGAATCCTCAGCAAACCTCAGATTTAGCTAAAAATTCACATTTTTCCCACATTTCTGTGTGGGATCACCACACAGGGACAAATTTCCTACCACCCAACGTTCCCCTCAGTCCTGGTAAAACTGATACCTCAATTGTGTAGGTGGGCCAAGTGCCTGTGACAGGGAAGAGCCAAAAACATATTGAAATTGAAGGGGAACCAAAGCGGGTCCAAAAGGGCAGTTTGAAGAAAAACATTTTTAGGCTGACAAGTGCAGCAGAATTTTTATCGGTATAGATGAGACAATGCTGGGTGGTAGGAATTTTGTGGATTCATGCAGATTCTGGAAGGTTCCATCACAAAAATGTGGGGACAATGTGTGATTTCCAGCAAAGTTGAAGGTTTCCAGGTCATTGTGGGTAACAAAATGGTGCAGGGTGCATGTGAAGTATACAACCCTGGACTCACCCAAATGTTTAGTTTTCAGATGTGTCTAGGTCTTGTGGATTTTTCTACATGGCAGCGTCCCAAAGTCCAAAAAGTGCAACCCTCACCATTCCAAGTGGGACGATTTTGAGAGTTAGCCAAGCTCTCATGGTCCAAATGTAAAACCAAAACCCCAAATAATCAAATATCCTCTTGCTTGCCATGGGATAAGATGTTTTAGTGTGTGGGGGGAGAACTGAAAGACTGTTAACCCCTATAGTTGGAGTGGGGGCATAACCATGCTCATACTGGTTGGCAGCCACCACCACACTATTTTTTATTTTTATTTTAATTCCATGGCATCTAGTAGACTTTGTGCCCCCTCAGGATGTGGATCGAGGGTAATTGCCCCATCTGCCCACTGGTGAGCAGAACAACTTTGGTTCCATTTATTTGGGGTGGGGATATGGCCATACCCCCACCCTCTTATTTTGAAAACAAAATCTTCCCTGGTGTCTGGTGGGCAGATATGGCCAACAGTAATGTGCCCCCATGGGGAGCGACCCTTGCCCAAGGGATTGCCCCCCCAAACAAAACACACACATACACACACACCAATCCCTGGTTCCTAAGTGGTTTCTCCCCCCCCGCCGGGGGCAGATCAGCCTAAAAGAAATAGGCCGATCTGCACACAAGGGAAGCAGAAACGTCCTAAAATAAATTCCCCCCCAGGGGAGCGACCCTTGCCTAAAGGGTTGCTCCCCTTACGTGAAATTGGTGCAAAAAAAAATCCCTGGTGCCTAGTGGTTTCTGCCCCCAAGGGGGGCAGATTGGCCTAATAAAAATAGGACGATCTGCCCCCAAGGGGGGCAGAAATGGCCTAAAATAAATGTGTCCCCCAGAGAAAGGACTCTTGCCTAACAGGTCGCTCCCCATATATAAAAAAATAAAGTCAACAAAAAAATATATATATCCCTGGTGTCTCGGGATTTCGGTCCCCCTCGGGCAGATTGGCCTAACTATAAAAAGGCCTAAAAATATCCCCCCCCATGGCACGGCCCTTCCCCAAGGAACCGCTCCCCTCATTCAATAATATAAAACAAAAATCCCTGGTGTCTAGTGGTGTCAGATTGGCCTAATAAAAATAGGCGATCTGCCCCGAAGGGGTTCAGAAATGGTCTAAGAGTAATTTTGCCCCCAGGGAGCGACCCTTGCCTAAGGGGTCGCTCCCCACATAAAAAAATATATATATATATATATATATATATATATATATATATGTCCCTGGTGTCTAGGGGTTTCTGCCCCCCTCCCCCTGTGGGCAGATCGGCCTAATTATAATAGGCTGATCTGGCCCAAGGGGGCAGAAAAGGCCTAAAAATATCCCCCCCCGGGAGCAGCCCTTGCCAAAGGGGCCGCTCCCCTCATTCAATAATATTTTTTTTTAAAGAAAATTCCCTGGTGTCCAGTGCTTTCTGTCCCCTTTGGGGGCAGATTGGCCTGATAAAAATAGGTGAAAAGTAATTTTGCCCTCCAGGGGAGTGACCCTTGCCTAAGAGGTCGCTCCCCATGTATAAAAATAAATAAATAAACAAAAAATAAATTAGCCCTGGTGTCGAGGGGTTTCTGCACCCCCTGGGGGCAGATCGGCCTAATTATAAAAGGCCGATCTGCCCCCAGGCGGGCAGAAATGGCCTAAAAATAATTCCCCCCCCGGGGAGCGGCTCTTGTGCAAGGGGCCGCTCCCTTTATGCATACAAAGAAAAAGAAAAAAATCCCTGGTGTCTAGTGGACATTTCTGCGATCGGGCAGCAGAAATGCTGAGAAAGACATCAAAGGAAAGGAAAGGCCTTTCCTTTGATGCCTTTCTCTGCCCCCCATGCGATTGGAGGAGAAATGCAAAAGCATTTCTCCTCCGATTCAGCGCTAGAAGCTGAGGGGCAGGCCTCTGATGAAGTCAGCACGCGATCGCGTGCTGACGTCATCAGACGCCACGGGGAGGGGTTATGGGGTTGGGGATGGAAGGTGAAGCAATTCCCCTTCCATCCCTGCCCCGGGAAGGGGGGTGCAAAGGCCCCCAGGGGAGCACTAGTGTGGTTCTGCCCAGGACGTAACCGTTACGTCAAGGGCATCCAAGGGGTTAAAAGTTGGAATTTGCAATTCGTTATGAGTTTCCTGCCTGTTAAAATGATTCACAAGTGAGTGATATACAAACAGACAGAGTGTTAAACATATCTCCTATAGGGGTGTTTTTGAAGTGTGCCTTTTGAAAACCACTGTGTCGCCATCTTAGGGCGAATCCCCATACAAATAGCAGTTGGCACAAGGGTGTAAATTAAAATATCCATTCAAAAGGACTCCTATGAACCTAGCTGAGCTGGCAATGATGTTGCTGAGGAGATGACCGAGCTCACTCACAATAGCATGCTCCCCCTGGAATGAGTGATACACGCTGTTAGAAATGGGGTCTTTGGTTGACAGTCAGGTTACCCCCTGTTCAAGCAAGGACCCTCACTCTAGTCAGGGTAAAAGAGAATCACCCTCAGCTAACCCCTGCTTACCCCCTTGGTAGCTTGCAGAACAGTAGGCTTAACTTCAGAGTGCTAGGTGTAAAGTATTTGTACCAACACACACAGTAACTTAATGAAAACACTACAAAATGACACAACACAGGTTTAGAAAAATAGGAAATATTTATCTAAACAAAACAAGACCAAAACGACATACACAAGTCAAGTTATGAATTTTTTAAGATTAAACTCAAAAATAGCGCTTAGAAACACAAAATGCTTTGATGAGTTGTTAACACGGCATCGTGACGGAATCGTTCCCAACAAGCCGACACCAGCGGCGCCGGACATGCAGTCACGTAGACCCCCAAGTACAATACCTTTGGTGAAGAGTGAAAACAAGTCGATGGGCGAAGTCGGGGATCGCAGCGTCTGTGCGAACCGTTGAATCCGCGCACTTCGAGCGGTGTCCGTCACGACGTAGTGCAGTGACTTCCACGGAGTAGCGAACTTCAGCCGGGCTGCAGCGGTGTCGAGCCTGCGAAGGTCATCGCGTTGCAGCGAAGTTCACGGAGTCGGTTTCAGGCGGCATCACCGGATTCAGCAGCGGCGTCGGTCCGGAGCCGTCTGAAGTCGATTTCCTTGGATTTCCACCAGCTTTCCTTTCAAGGGCCCAGGGACTGGATGGGGCACAACTCGTCAGAGCAGGAGTCTCTCCAGATTCTCCAGGTGCTGGCAGAGAGAAGTCTTTGCTGTCCCTGAGACTTTAAACAACAGAAGGCAAGCTCTAAATCAAGCCCTTGGAGATTTGTTCACAAGATGGAAGGCACACAAAGTCCAGTCTTTGCCCTCTTACTCTGGCATAAGGAGCAATTGCTGGATAGCTCCACAAAGCACAGTCACAGGCAGGGCACCACTTCTCCTCAGCTCAATCTTAAAATCAACTTTACTAAAAGATGTATTTTTAAATTGTGAGCTCAGAGACCCCAAACTCCACATGTCCATCCGCTCCCAAAGGGAATCTACACTTTAATCAGATTTAAAGGTAGCCCCCATGTTGACCTATGAGAGGGACAGGCCTTGCAACAGTAAAAAACGAATTTAGCAATATTTCACTGTCAGGACATATAAAACACATTACTATATGTCCTACCTTAACCATACACTGTACCTTGCCCTTGGGGCTACCTAGGGCCTACCTTAGGGGTGCCTTACATGTAAGAAAAGGGAAGGTTTGGGCCTGGCAAGTGGGTACACTTGCCAAGTCGAATTTACAGTTAAAACTGCACACACAGACACTGCAATGGCAGGTCTGAGACATGATTACAGAGCTACCTATGTGGGTGGCACAACCAGTGCTGCAGGCCCACTAGTAGCATTTGATTTACAGTCCCTGGCACTTCTAGTGCACTTTACTAGGGACTTACTAGTAAATGAAATATGACAATCATGGATAAGCCAATTAAATACACATTTTGTAAAGGAGCACTTGCACTTTAGCACTGGTTAGCAGCGGTAAAGTGCCCAGAGCAACAAAAACAGCAAAATCAGAGTCCAGCACACATCAACAACTTGGGGAACAGAGGCAAAAAGTTAAGGGAGACCACACCAAGGAGGAAAAAGTCTAACATGCGCTAACAACTAGGACCCTCAGCTGTTGTGCAAAGGTCAGAAGCGTGCCC
Organism: Pleurodeles waltl; assembly: GCF_031143425.1. Lineage (NCBI taxonomy): Eukaryota > Metazoa > Chordata > Amphibia > Caudata > Salamandridae > Pleurodeles > Pleurodeles waltl. Next base: position 886,708,290 of record NC_090450.1, read on the forward strand.
GTGATAAAATGTGAGGAAGAATCAACTTTCTCCATTTTTCAATGTAAGCTTAATTTGATAAGAGTGTCTCGTCCTCCCTTAGCTCTACCATGAAGGGAAAGTAAGGCAGGTAAAATAAATGATGCATTGCTGTCTAAAACCAGGGAACACCCAGTGCTCAATGTCTCTTGGAAACAAATAATATTAGCAAGGCATGAAAGATCTGTGCACTCTTTGTTCACCAGATTCCCTCTGATCCCTGCAATATTCCATCTCAGGGCCTTAAGGGTGTTGGGTGAGTAATGGGGGGATGGATAAATGCAGTGGAGTGTGAGTCGTGGAGTCATTCAACCCACAACCCAATCAGTCCTGTGCATCAAGCTCGTACAAAGGCTCAAAGCAATTACTCAAAATCAGACTGGGGGACTTGGTAGGCAAGGAAGCGCAATTGGCCAGGGACTCCTGTACCATAGATCAGGGCAGCCCTCTCCCGCCATGCCTCCACTAAGTAGGAAGGGAATGGGGTTTATAGAAATAGCCCAAGAGGAACTAAACTTCTTGTACAAGCCCACTCAGAATTTGATCTAAAATATCGCCTACCCGCCAGCTATTAGAAAAGTTGATTACAATGCAATCGCCTGTGAAGGTCTTAGGAGAGTGTCCCAACCATCCCAGTCTCCAAACCATAATTATGTCCCTGGCACAAAGATGATCAATTGTGATCTTCTTAAAAGCCAATGCAATAGTTTGGTTTTTAGTTGCGGATAACTTTCAATAACTTCTTTCTTAGGAGGAGGAACATTGACCATAACAAGGATGTAGGGAGCAGTGGCTGGGGGAGTTGTATGGTAACCTCACTAAGGCAAGATTCCACAGGGAGAGTAGAGGCATCCGCCCCACCCCTCCCCAATTGAAGGTTGGACAGGGAATGATGTTGGATGTGAGCACAGTTCGTAGTTCCAGGTACAGGAGCTGGCCAAGGAGGGGAAGAGATGGGGCTAAAAGGGAGGGAATGCTGACTGTCTGGAAAATTTATTTTTGACCTTGACCCCCACTACCTGGGACAGGGGGGACAGGCTTATTAAAAATGACACCACAGGGAATGTTAGTCACACCCACCTGCAAGCCAACAAATTCGCCAGGGCAATTAAGAGTGGTCAAAGATGGGTGGGTTGCTGACAGGGAATCCCCCAGATGACTTCGGAGATTTTCCCCCATACGTATACAGGTAACCAGATCATCAAATGCCCTAGTAAGCAATCATTCCAATTTCACAAAATAGTCGGGGAGGGAACCTAGATCAAATGCAGACAGAGGTGTTGATGGTTCTGTCTGTACACCCACACTTGCAACAGCGTAGTTCTTCTTAGTGACTCCCACATGCCGCCAACACTTATTCCTTGGGCTGGCAATGGGGCTGGGAGATGTCTCTCTGAGGGCCAGCTACTGCAACAACCCCTCTGCAGTTGCAAAGGAGCAACTGCAGGAGAGTCTTCTGGTCATTCCTCTATTTACACACTAATGAGAGAGTCTGGGATCACAAAGGCGTAACAAAACCCATCTGTGCCCCAGCGGTACCAGATAGGGGAAAGACAAGGCCATCCCTAGATAAGGATAGCCTTCTTTCCACCAGCTAAATCTCTTTGGAAACCACGCTTACTGTGCGTGTCAGAAACCCCTTGATAGTGGTCAATCAGGGGTACCCTGGGGGGACCTTGGAATGGGCCCATTAGTTTTGTTTTTTCTCCATCCCTGGGATCCTCAAAACTAAACAAATAAACTTGTAGCCCCCAGTTGTGAAGAAAAAAACACAAAAAAGGAAGCACCACAACATACAACAGAAATAAACAGCTTAGACCTTATAATGCACAGAGAGAAAGAAATACACCCCCCTAAAACCTGAAAAGTCAATGTCTGTGTGAAGAAAGGACAGCCCTTATACAAATAGAGCAGCTAAAAAACAGCAATCAGTGCAACAGGTCCTATATAGGTTACAGTCGGGCAAAGGACAATGTCTTAATTCTCAAGGTCTTCAGTTCCTTAAGGTCTTCCCGTATTAGAACATACAGTCACCCATGGGGGGTCTCTCAAAAGCAAAAGGCTCAGGCACACAGAGACATTGGGATCTGGGCAAACAAAAAGCCAACTGCTTTTCCCCCTCGAAAGGTCCACCACCAAGAGCAGCAAATGAGGTCGGAGACAACCAATTTCAAATCCAAGAGGTGTGGCCCTGCCCCGCCTCTTCCTGGCACTGATGGGTGCAGGACAGGCCTGATCTTGGCTCAGGCTTCATCCAGATGCATCCCACACAGTGGGAAAAGTGATGGCGCAATCAGCATGTCAGCGGGCTCCTCTTCCCTGTCTCAGCTGGGTCATATTTGAGGCGTGGTGTTCCCTGGGACTACAAGTCTCATGAAGGAGATGTCTAGCGGCAGCAAGCACCAAATGACAGTCATAGTACACCCAGAGCACATGATACAAGGCAAGACACCGATGGGATGGAAAGCTGATTGTCACAGGTGGACTGCAGGACTTATTGTGCCATCCACTATAATGACAAATAAAACATGGCTTCAGGCCTACCTGTGTAGCCTGACTACTGCACAATTGGATAAACCAAAATGCCCACCTATGTTTGCACAGTCAGAAGAACTGTATTCTAGCATGAACAGCTATAATCCAACAAGGACAAATAAAAGAGAACAACCTACCTAATGTTAGAACACTGCATAAAATAATTGACTGCAACTCATACAGATTTGCACACGGAATATCTCTGAAATCGCTAGCTACTTGAAAAGCTCACAATGTGATCTCAACACTTTCTTAAGCATGTCTGCAAGAGACATTGAAATATGATACCACCAGTCTACTCAACTGTTGAAAGATTGGTATTGTCAATCTGGAGGATTAGTCAAGATAATGAACAATCAATTAAAACTTACTTGCAAAGAGATCCCCATTTAAGTTTTGGTTGTAAATTGTAAGCAATTTGAGTAAGTAGCAACTATTTATTGTAACAATGTATTTACCATCTTCCAGGATTGACCAGTAAAACCTTGAGTGAGCTGGACTTTCTAACTGACAACTGTGCTAAGACCTTCTTGAAAAGCTTTTTCAATTCTCCCACGTATGTTAAAACAAAATATGCAATAATTCTCAGGAATTTAGACTTTTAAAACCTTCCTTGCAGAATTGAGTCTTAGTTGTCTTAAAGGATGTTTTTCAGAATGTGATGCCTGCATCAAATACATTTCTTGCTTTAAATACAATCTTTACCATTGATTTCACTATGATTCACTTCTCATACTTCCATATGTATGACAACTTTGAATTCATTTGAAGGGGACTAGGAGATCACAAGCCACAGGTTGTCTCCCTAAAATACTAGCTTACTAGCTTTTATGCTTTGGGGCATTAGCGTATTTTCCTGGTTCTTTAACAGCCATAAATTACAAGATGATTGTTTGGAATTCTAAACTACCTGGGAAGATAGCAACACTATTCTCTAATCCAATGGTTGGAGAAGTGCTGAATGAACTGAAAATAATTGATGGAAAGGATGAAACACAGAGAGAATTGTGGCAAAAATAACAAAACTTATCACTGATCATTTGTCTTCACAAAACGTCAGAACCAATTTAAAGCTCTGGGGAAAGCAGCTCACAAACCACCCAGCTGTATATTGAGTATAAAGAAGAAACATAGGAGACCCCTAAGACATCTACTCACTTCCCCACAAATTATAGGGCACTCAAATGTTATCAAGAAACTTCAAGCAACATATAGGAAGTCTGTCAAGAGAATCAAAATCCACTAAGTGGATAAGAAATGGGCCATATTACATAATATAATTGAAACATACAACGTGAAAAAAATCTGGCATTTAGTCAGGACATGAACATCCTCAGATAGGCCGCCATGGACTATGATGTTCCATTTGATATATGGGAAACCTGTTTGAAGTCCAATTACGCGAACCACAATTCTCCAACTTGCACACTTAGGCCCTCATTATGACCTGATTGTCCGAAGACTGCCAGGGCCACAGTGGCAGTCTCACGGCTGACAGGCCGGCCGTTGAGACTGCCACATTATGTTTGTGGCAGGTTGGCCTCTGCCAACCTGCCACATCCCAGCCTGTACTGCCTGGACGGTTGGACAGCCAGGCCGTAGATTAGCATCTTCGACCTGGCGGTCCAATGAAGACCGCCGGTGGTATCAAGAGTCGGCTTTCCACCAGGGTTTCCACGGCGGTAGCACTGCCACAAAAACTCTGGTAGAAAGGCTAGTGGTGACAGGAAATTTATTTACTGTCACCGGCAGATGACTCCTCAAACCCACCCCTGCAATCCCAATACCCTCCTAACCCCTTCCATACCACAACCCCCCACCCCCACTCCCTTCCAGTACAGCACCCCCTCCCTCCATCCCCTTCCAGTACAGCGCCCCTCACCCCTTCCCCTCATACACGCACCCACACACCCACACGCACCCCGCATACACTCATTCACCGACACTTACATACACGCATTCACTCACACTCATCCATACTTGCATTCACTCACACGCATCAATACATGCATTCACTCACACGCATCCATACACGCATTCACTCACATGCATCTATACACGCATTGACACAAACATTCCAACACGCACTCATACACGCATTGAAACACCCATGTACACATGCATTCAAACACCCATACACACACGCATTCAAACACCCATACACACACACATTTACATTCATGAATGCAGACAATACCCACTCACACATGCACACACACCACTCACCCTCCCATCCCCCTCCCCTGTCGGACGATCGACTTACCTTGTCTGGCAAGAAGGTCATCCGGCAGGGAACAGGAACTGGCACATCCACCGCCGGCAGCGCCCTGCCATCAGGACACCACCAGGCTGTATTACAGGTCGTATTACAGCTGGTGGAGTCCTTTTGGTGGGGCGAGGCCAGTAGTGGAACCACCCCTGCACCTCTGACAGCCAGCATGACTACTGGAGGATTTTGGCCAAAATTGTGGAGGAAATCCTTCAGTACACATAATATAGTGGTCAGAAGACTGCCAGCACTGGCGGCCTTCTGGCACCCATGGCTTCGTAGATCTTGTGAAAAGACCGCCCAAGTCATAATGAGGGCCTAAATCCACATGGAAATAACTGAGAAGCAGCTTGCACCATTAAAAACTAAAAGTTAATCCTCTGGAGCCGCACGTCCTAACAGGATTCCAATTGCGATAAAGAAATGTCCTTCAATTTGAAGCAGAAAAATAAATCCAGTGTTTACATGTTTCGCTGCCTGGACAGATACCAGCTTTATTCAAGGTTCTATAAATCATCCCCTCCACAGAAAAGGGAGTTAGAAAGAACCAGCTAACGTCTGTTGCCAAGTACCTACTATCACACTTAACTGGGTGACAACAAATAATTTGCTCCTGGCCTACAAAACAGGTTTCAGAGAAGGATGCACCACCCTAGACAATACAGTAACATTAATACCCCTTATAGATAAGGGATTATACTTCAGAAGATCAATTTATGTCTGCTTCGTGGACAACTCATCTGCATTCAACAAAGTAAATCTCAATCTTCATTGGTCAAAGATCTTAACTTTGGGTATGGATGTTAACCTGCTGCATTTGTGTACTGCGCTACATTCCAATTCTTGGATGCAAATCAAACTGTCAGCTAAATTGTCTGTTTTGCCTAAAATCACCATCAAAACCGGGTGTAAGCAAGGTTGTACGATAGCTCCAACCCTCTTCCCATTATGTGTTTTTGATTTAGGCAACTGTATTAAAAAAACAAAATTTCTGCCTTGAAATTGTACCATTAGTTGTTTAGCATACTCAGATGACCTTGTAATCCGCTCTTAGACTCCAATTGGATTACAGCATCAACTTGCAGCGCCTAAGAAATGCAACCCGATAAATGGATCACAGAAATGTAAATGGAAGCTAGGGGACAATTTAGACATAGCAAATTCATACATTTATCTTGGATTGTATTTGGATAAACATTTAATTTCAATACAACACATAAACACACTAAAAACAAAGGCTTTTTTTGTAACATAAGCCTTAAAAAGGTTTTCACTAGCATATGGAGGCCCCGTAATCAGGCCCACCAAAGCTGCTTTAAGGGCAACATTGATTCCACTCCTGATATACGCCTTAATAGCTCTAAATGAAAGGAAGGTAAATAAATCAGGAACAATTTTGATCCAAATTGATTGTCTTTTATTTAATCTACAAAGCTCAACCCTACATGCAATAATCAGACTTGAACAAATTCTTCCATCAATTGAGGTGGTCTACCTGATTTGAAACATTAATAATTTAAGATTTTTAAGATTACACATCTGTGAATCCAGATTATTTGAAAGGCCTGGTTTATCAAAAACTGACATGTATATTCAAGATAAGCTTGCCTCCTTCTTTTGACCAGATTGTCACTCTCATCCAGGATCGCAATGTGCCATCAGTAAAAGATTGAAAATGCCAAAGACCATTAAAAAAAGTGTTATCAGTAAACGACAAGAGGAGTCTTCATGTATAAGAGATTTATGAAAAATATCACGCTATAAACATACAAGGTGCTTTGTAGAATCCTATCCCCCCTTAAAACAGCAATACTTCAACTGCAATCTAGAGGCAATAACAAAACAAAAAATTCTGAGATTTAATTTACTATACATCCATCTGAAAGAATTTGAGGGTTCTTGGAATTTTACATCCAGCACAACCAATTACGGACTTTGTGACTGTCTAAATAAAAACTTAGAACACATTATCTGTCTCAGTTATTGCATGTACGATATTCACAGGAAACATTTACTACCTTCTTTTAGGAATTTATCACTTCATTCCCTGAAGAAGGCTACAGCACTGTGCTTTTTAACACAATTCTAAGTGTTTCTCAAAAATTCAACAAGATTTATGGATAAAACCTATGATACTCCTAAATCAAAGACACTACAACTGAAGAGCATGCAAAGACAACAGAATAAATCTTTCATATCTTTTCTAAAAGTATCTTAGCAGTTGAGGACTGACAGTCTTCTCCTCTATAAATCAATTTTGTTCAAAATGTTTTTTAATCTTTTGTGCCTATTCCATTCAATTATTTTTTATATTGGTATGCTTGTTCAATGTAAAGAATATTGTAAAGAATTTTTAATAAATCCATACAATAAAATCATTTGTATTCATTATTATTATTATTATTATTATTATTATTATTATTAATAATAATATTACAGAAGCTTTTAAACCTGCAGGCGAACCAGTCAGCATATCTGTGTTTGACAGGAAAGAACCCTACTTTAAAATAATAAGTAATTCATCCCAAGGCCACACAATAAGGTGCCTAGTATTTAAAAGAGTTACTTGGAAGAATTTAGGCCCTCATCATGACATTGGCGGTGGGTGATAAAGTGGCGGAAATACTGCCAACAGGCCAGTGGTAATTACCGCCAAATTATGACCATGGCCGTGAGAACTCCCATATACAGGCAATGTACCACACCATCCGCCAGGGTGTGAACACCACGCATGCCGGCGGTCACCATGAACACCCAGGCGGAAGACAAAGTACTGCACACCATATCATAACACAGTACACCGCAACGATTTCTGGGGTGGAACCAACACCATCAAAAGCCTGGCGGAAACAGAACACAGAAGATGAAGGACTCACCTACAGAGACACATAGAGGACCAACGCCGCCATTGTACTGCAACTGCAAGTCTTCCCGATGCTCTTCTACACCATGCTCCACCTAGAAAACCAAAGAAGATGACAATGGTGTACAGCTGCCTAGCACACAAGGGAACGAGGGAGGAAAAGGAGAGTGACACACACATGCACACACCATACACACAACCAGCTGCAGAGTAAAAACAATGGCACACAACACGCGGCAGAATAATGCAAGGACAACAAGAAGGCAGTAATTAGAACGCATTGAATGTGAAGAGCCACCAAATGAACCAATCGGATAAAAAAGAGATATGTACAAATGTCCACAAAGGGCCAATTCCAAATAAAGTACAATGAGCCGACATGCCCACAGGGCACATTCCAAGGCCAACTTGTCTCCTGACATCATCTACACAGAACTCTGCCGGGGCATCATTTTACAAGTGGGCAGACACCTCAGAGGGATAGGGGTTGGGGTACACCTCAGCCGAAGTCCAGAACGTGCCCACTGGTTACGGAGGGGGCTCAATGCCCATTTCTCTGTGCTAGGGAGTGAAAGGTCACTGTCTCTCAGGTGGGTGACTTGCCCACTGCTTCTGGAGGGGGCTCCATGCCCATTTCTCTGTGCTGGGGAGTGCAAGGTCACAGTCTCTCAGGTGGGTGACTTGCCCACTGCTTCTGGAGGGGGCTCCATGCCCATTTCTCTGTGCTGGGGAGTGCAAGGTCACAGTCTCTCAGGTGGGTGACTTGCCACTGCTTCTGGAGGGGGCTCCTTGTACAGCAGTCCCCGGAGGGTGGCCTACATGCCCTCTGCTGGAGGTGAGGGCTGCACTGTCTCATCTGGAGGTAAGGGCGGCAATGTGTCAGCAGATGAAGGTGCCTCCTGGGCAGCCACTGCTGGAGGTGAGGGCTACACTGTCTTAGTAGGTGAAGGTGCATCCTTTGCAGGAGGAGTGGGCTGCACTGCCTCAGCTAGAGGTGAGAGCTCCATGACCACTGGTGTTGGTGGTAGTGTCACTCTGCCAGCCTCTGTTGGAGATGACGGCTGCACTGTGTCAGCAGGTAAAGGTGCCTCCTGGGCAGCCTTTGCTGGAGGTGAGGGCTGCACTGTCTCAGCAGGTGAAGGTGCAGCCTCTGCAGGAGGTGTGGGCTGCACTGCCTTAGCTGGAGGTGGGGACTCCGTGGCCACCTTCAATGAAAGTGAAAAAATGTAACAAATACTGATGAGACATGTCAAAGTTTTCTGTTGACAGTGATTGACACTTGGAAAGAAATTAATAGATTACCAGATGAGGTTCCAGAAGATGATAAGAAAAGCTGAATAAACATAGTTTGCAATCAAAGAGAAAGTGATACAATTTGGGTTTCAAATGAAGGGCAGGTAGTCTTGCCAAACTGGCTACTGACTCAAATGGCTAGATGCTATCATATTCAAACTCACATTGGCAGAGATGCAATGATTTGTACATTTAAGCAATCTTGGTTCAATACAAAGTTTAGACAGGTTGCAAAAGCAATTTGTCACAGATGTATTACATGTCAGCAAATGAATGTGAGAAAGAGACCTGTTGTCAATTTGAGTCAAATTGGAAGAGCAGGTGGTCCATTTAATAGAATGCAGATGGATTTCATTTAGATGCCTGTATGTGGTGGTTTGAGATATGTGTTGGTGATTGAATATTTAGTCATTGGATTGAAGCCTAGAAATGATATCCGCACAGTAGCAAAGCTATTACTTAGGGAGTTGATCTCACAATTTGTTTTTTCCGGTCTCTCAGACAGAGAAAGAGGAAGTCACTTCAATAATGAGGTGATTAAGGTGCTATGTTCCGCCCTGAACATTAAACAGAAGCTGCATTGTACCTACCGCCCTGAAGTTTGTAGATTAGTAGAGCAAATTAATGGAACTTTGGAAGCTCGACTGGCAAAAATGTGTGCATCTACCAGTCTGAAATAGCTTTATGCTTTACTATTGATTCTAATGAGCATGCAAAGTACACCTGAGAGAAAGACTGGTCTCTACCGCATGAGATATGAATGGGCAGAGCAATGAGATCGCCAGCTGTATCTGCAAATGCCCCTGTAAGCATAACAGATGAATTGGTGCTGGATTACTGCAAAGGTCTAAGTGATTTGGTTTGCTCTTTTTGTCATCAGGTGGAAGCTACAGCTGTGCCAACCTCCAAAGACCAATGTCACAGTCTTCCGGCTGGTGATTGGGTGGTGATCAAGTAGCACATGTGGAAGACTTGCTTGGAGCCTAGGTGGAAGGGGCCATACTAGTTTATTCTCGTAAAGATGACTGCTGTGAAGTGTGCTGGAATTCCAAACTGGATTCATTCCAACCACACTCGTAAAGTGCCATATCCTTTGGATGGTGAAAATCCAGTGTTGCTAAGAGCACCAGTGGAAGTTGCACAGTCTCGAAAAGAACAAGTGACAAAAACAGAGCAAGAGACTGCAGAAGTAAAGACAGTGAAAACTGGTAAAGATCCAAGTACTCCACTGAGAGATGAAACAGAGGACAATCCTGATACTTCTCTAGCATCAGAAGTGGATGTAGCAGGAGAGTCAAGTCTGAGCCAAAGGACTCTCCCAGAAGAGACGATTGGGAAGAACAGGCGACGCAAATCTTGTTTCCTGAAGTGGCCAAAAGTGGAGATGGGTTGAATTAAAGTCATGCAGATTTGAGTCCCCCTGAAGTGGCTGATGGTGTAGGTGACACGAGTCAATGTAGAACTTGTGAAATCCCTGCTGAACCATGAAGAATCGTATGTCCAGTTTTGCCATCACTGTCTAGAAAAACTGAAAGGAGATGAGTGGCCTATTTTTCGTGTAACTGAAAAGGTTCCTTATGTGTTGTCAAGCATAAATGAGGAAACAGAAACGACAGAAGGAGCAGATCTGAGTGACGGAGAAACAAGTGCAAAATCAAAGATCAAAGAGGAAAAGAGTTTGCAAGCCGAAGATACTCAGATCCTGAATGAGCGTACCTTGCGGCTGATGAGTGGGAACACAAGTTTATATCCTTTTGGTTTGACCGTGAGAATCCAGTTCAACATTTTGGAACTTGAAACGCAGTTGAACTGAATTTTGAAGTCACATTGCCAATTGAACAAGAGAAACATTATACACTGGAAGTAATAGTTAGTGATCAGCAGATTGTGATTTACTAAGAGGCATTTGAAACTGATTTTGACAAAGCTGACAAACACATTTTTGACAAATTCTGGAAAGCCTGAAAGCTGCTGTAAACAATTGCAAAGAAGACTGAAGATTATTTTAGATTTTTGTTTTGCTGCATAATTAGATCTATTTTTATTTCTTTCACTTATTGATTCTTTAAAGGCCATGAATACCAATTGCCATAGAAACAGTGGGTGCAAGTGTGTATTTATCAAATTGGCAGTTGGATGTATGTTGATAAGTTTGCTGCTGATTGTAAGCATGGGTGTTTCTGATAAAGCTGAAACTAATTATACACCTTCTCCAGAGACTACTACACTCTTTGAATTAGACAAGTTCTATGAAGATGAGAAATATATACTTAGATAGATCACAAGGAGATCTTTCTTCTAATGTTTCCATTGTTTGTTATATGTGTTGGAAAATGTGTTATTGGTCAGGGCAGGTAAGTACCTACACTTAGCATTAGGCCACTAACCTCCACTATGGTCCAGCTAGGTCTCAGTAAATTAAACCCAGCTCAACCCTTGGTAGCTTGGCAACGAGCGACAAGTCTTAACTTAGGAGATAGAGTGTAAAGCATTCAAATATCACAAAACAGTAATTAAATAAAACACAGGAAAGAGTTTAAACATCCAAAACCAATTTATAAAAATAGATAATATTTTTGTCTTTAAAATGACACAAAAACGAATAAAATCGGATAAGGGGAATCGGAGATATAAATTTTTAAAGAATTACTGTTTTCTAGCACCTAGAAACAAAAAGCGCCAATCTGGTCATCTGGTCACACCTCGACCGTGGCAAAGTCAAAGTTTAAGGCCGAATGTCTTTCTCTGCCTTTGAAGACCAGTTTGGCAGCCCTCCCCCTTCCTGCCTCACCATCTGCTGAGGGGAGATCTCCTCCCACAGGCACATCTCTTTGTGTGAAGCCAGGCCACTTCACAGCAGCCTGGCCAGGCTGACAGAGATTGGCCAATCAGAGCACAGAAGTAAAAACACTGCAGGGCTGAAATTGGCAAATTTTCAGGTAAAGTTTAAAACTCTTTACCTGAACAAATTATATTAAATCTAACAACTGGACGTTGTGGGATTTATTATAACAATTGATTTGATACCAAACTCTTGGTATCTGTCATTTAAGGGGACTTTTAAAATTAAAATAAAGTCTCCCCATTCTAGCCTATGGAGGCCATTCACTACAATGAGGGAAAAACTAATTTGGGTGTTTTACCTCACCAGGGCTTATAAAACTATTTTTATAAGGTCCCTGCTTATAGTTACATGGCACCCAGCCGAGCGGCACATAGGGCACACCTTAGGGGCGACTTATATGTAAAAATAAGGTAGTTTAAGACTTTGGAACTACTTTTAATTCCAAAGTCGAATTTGCATATAACTTTAGTTTAAAAGCAGTCAGCAAGGCAGGCCTGCCTTTAAGATTACACTAGGCACCTCAGCAGTGAACCTATGGGTTCACTACCTATGATGGGGTCCCTAAACCTACATGCCCTACCATATACTTAGGACGTATAGGTAGGTTGACTTAGCCAATTATAATTAGCCTAATTTGCATACTGATTTTACACAGAGCACAGGCACTGGGACTGGTTAGCAGTACCCAGGGCACCATCAGAGTCAGGAAAACACCAGCAAAAAGTGGAAAATGGGTGCAAAAGGTTAGGGGGCCTCTGCAATCAGCTCTGTTCTCTCACAATATGAATATGTTGAGACTATGGATGTGAGAGAATGTTATTTGTGTACACTAATTCCTTAATCAGTGTAAGAAGGGATCACATATCATAGTTTACCACTAACATATGGGATTAGTTGCAGTCTTCTATTAAGATGACTTTATAATCAAGAAAACATAAAGTATTTCCATTCTAACTTTGATTTAGTCTTTTCTTTTGTTCCAATTAATTAACCCTTGCGTAGTATTACTAAAACTAGAAACATAGGTTTTGTAGGAGGTTTCTATGAACCTACACTAACATTTTATACAGCCTATGCACACTGAAATAACCTTACATTACGCTTTTACCAATTGAGAAAACATTCCTGGATCAGACTGATGATAGAAGAAAGGCAATGAAGGAGAAATTAGAGAAGGGTTTAGCAAAACACACATACAGGAATGACCAGCTTTAGATTACCAACATCTAGGAAAGCTTTGAATATAGAGGCCTCAATCCAGAACTGATGCTAACGGGCTGGTCCAAGGACCGCCCTGTTGGTGGTGGCGGTCCGACCACCGCCAAGCTGGCAGAGAAGACAACCAAATTATGACATTGGCGATGATGCAGACAGAATCCCGCCAAAGCACCACCAGTGTGGTCAGAGCGGTGCAGTCAATTGGAGCCACCAACAGTCCGGCAGATACAATGTTTCCACCAGACTCATTACGAGGTTGCACACCACCAAAATTTATGCTGCAGTCGGAACGCCAGGCAAAAAGGAACAGTATAAAAGGAGACAGTCACCTCCAGGAAACCATAATCGTCTGGAGCTGCCATGGAACCACAACTAGACGTCATCCCGCTACTCCTGTTCACCAAAAGACAATGGAATCATCGCGGATGAGGGCGACAACAGGTCCCGTAGCCAGACGCTTCCCCACTCGGCTATGCCATGTTTCCTTCGCCAGCCGGTGCTGATGCTAAAACTAGATAGTGAAGTAGGTTCATCATATTCACAAGATAACACTTCTGTCATACATTACACATAAGTCTCATTTCATTTAGTTCACCAACACCCCCAGGTAGTGCCAGTAAAGTGCCAACATTATGTCACAACAAATATGATATATGTCCCTCAATAAAAAGATTGCCACACACCAGCTAAGTTACCTAACTCACACCTACAATAACATGAATTAAGTTGACCAATCACACAGACCATACTATGACAAGGTGACATTGCCACATGATACTGGGTTCGTATCCACAACATAGTCAAGCACCAATCAAGCAATAGTTCAGAAATGTGAGATAACATTCCACCAACCAAAAACACATACTCAACACATACAAATACTTTACCCTGATGTTAGGTACCAGACAATGATACATGTTGTCAAGTAAAGGCAAGCAAGCCTTGTGTGGACAAGCCATACCTTCTTCATTTCACATAGTTACTACCATACACAATGGACACATGCAAACATGTAACACCTCAAATTGCTGCACATGTCAATTTTAGGTAAAATAGTCATAACACATTTCACACACACATGCACCAATAGTGATATATCAAGGACTGACAATACAATGTGGACCAAGGTATCTAGGCAATTGGTCTTCAGAAAACCAACTTTATCAGTCATGTAAGGGCCAAGTAAGCTCAGACAAAGTCCCACACACAACCACAAGTTGCCAATAAAGTGTACCTTACAAATGGACCACTGTACTATGCAGGAAGGTGACAATCATGCCTACCTAATCATGCAACTAGGCCATCAATAGGTCACTGACTGAGTGACATCACTACTCACAAATCAGACATGGCAAGCTTTACATCTGTCTGTGGAGAATTCTTAGAGCCATAGCACACATGATGCTAACATGACAGGTATACCAACCATGATGCAAGCCAAAAACCTAGATGCACTTACTATACTACACACATGTGTATATGAACTACTGCACCTGCACCACATAGGTGCCATTGCCAACATTAGGTTCCTAAAAAGCCAGGTCTCTGTTGACATATCCTTCGTAGCAACAGTGGGTAGATATGACTATTTCAAATCTTGATTCATGACTGAAACTTTCAATTGACACATGATATTGAAAAATATATGTCAAGAATGTAACTGTGAATAGGCTACCACAGCACATGTATCATGCCTACTACAGTATGCCCAAGGACAATGCTGCATAGCCACTTTCCGCTAACAGAAACTTAGCATGGTAGTAACATTACTAGCCTCTGACACAAATATATGTGCCCCTATAGAAATGTGGCAACAACTTAAAGGTATCCAACATACATATTGTTAACTCTGATGAAACATCACAAATGCCAATGTACATCCCTCACTTACCAAGGGGGGTTAATTTGCAAGAGGTGTGGAGGTACTGACTGTGTATGTCATGTGATATGTCAGATGGACATCATAGCCTCACATGTTGCTGTCACTTATCAGAAACTGTAAGAAAACTATTGATGACTTGAATATGTCTGACTCTATGTTGCAGAGAGACAGGAATCTTGAGACATTGCAGAGGACAGAGAGCAAGGACCTACACACCTTACCATCATGAAAGTGGGAGGATTTTCCTTCTGGTGGGAATTAACAATCACCAGAGTAGAAAAGCTGTATATGGGTACACATATGACACAGTCATATGTGCACTGTTGTATGCTTCTGTACTGAGGAGACAACATAGTTGTGTAACATGTCTCAAAATTACATTTTTATGTGCACACCTGTGTGCTATAAATGGCTACTGTACATCAATGTGTTCACAGGAGATCTGTGACACTTTACACTTACCACATTGTCTAAGCTAACAATCTGTAATCACTCAATCCCTTGGTAAAAGGACAAACATGAGTTAGGTCTGTACTTACCCCTTTGTGGCTGCTTTGCTGCCTTGAAACAGCCATACAACTCAGGGTAGGCCACTTCCAAAATGCAAGCCATTATGGGGTCATGGTCTGACGGGCACCCCATCTTCATTGGGAGGACATCCCCAGCTGTGCCTCTGCTATCTTCCAGGCTCAGCGTCTTAGGTCCTCCCACCTCTTCCGACAGTGGGTGCTCCGCCGGCTGTGGACCCCCAAGGTCCGCACTTTCTTGGCGATGGCTCACCAAATCCCACTCTTCTCATGGGAGTTGACCTGCATGGATGACATAGACAAAAATAGAATGTCATGTCCACATGTACCATACTGAAATAGACAGGGTTACTAAAAAGTTAGTACAACAAGCCAAAAACAGACTGTCTTGAACATTTCCCCACTGATAGATGAACATTTGCAGTGAGGGCATATGTGAGGTGGACACAGGCAGACAACATACATCTCAGGTACCAGCTGTCATGTTATCACATATGACCAGAAAGCAAACACATATGAAAATATGATTTTTCAGGAGGAGTCTGGCATACCAACTCCACTATCCATGTGCAATAGTTGCAAGATGGGTCAGGGAACATATATTAAACACTCTCCACAAAAACTCAGGACTCAAAATCTGTCCCAAAACATATGTGAATGCCAAGGAAGTCACCCACTCTACCACACCTTTGGCACCCTTCAGACTTTAAGGACACAGTCAGAAGCATTGCCCATCAGCCTTTGCTTAGTTTGATGAACTATAGCTGAACTAATGAAACATGTGTGCACATGGTGCATCTACCTGCTCCTCTGGTGCACCGTAGAGCTGGCCATACAGTGGTAGGACCTCGTCCACCAGCTTCTCTAGCTCCTCGGGTGAAAAGGCCGGGGCCCTATCACCTGTAGGATGTGACATGATTGCTCCCAGAGGCTGTACACAGCAGCTCAGGTTGAGGAGGTTTTGCTGGCAGCAGTGTCAGGAGTCAATTGAGAGATGAAGTATGAGATGGTGGTCACGTCCACCATGTAAGAGACTGTCACCACCAGCGGACATCGCCATTGGCCCAAGACCACCAAAGGCAGCAATGTGTTCCAATGGCAATATCCACCATGGTAGAATCCGCCTACTGCTATGAAGACTTCCGCCAGCAGGTGTAGGCCATTTCCTAATGTCCAGTCCATGAGGTCAGGCAGCTGCCATTTTGAAGTCCTTAGATGTTCTGAAAAGTTCATTTAATGTTGCGTCCTAAGCTGTGAAATATATCTACACCATAGTTTTCAGTGCTGGCTTTGAGCAGCCATGTATGAATATGCAGATTTAATAGACATGTTGTGATATTGACAAGATAAAAGTAATGTTTCTTTGGTGGCATAGTCAGCACCCTCATGGAAAGATAGTATTTGTGTATTTTAAATCTGAAACATGATAAGAAATGTTAATATTACAGAGACTTATAGTGACATGCGTATCCATTTTCAAGTCATAATTTAGGAAAGGGAATGAGATTGCATTAATGAGCCATTATTTCCGGATGCATGTGCTGTGTACACTGTTTCTACTATATCATATGGCATGTCCGAGCATTATGTGTGACATATGTATTTTAACACTTAGAATGGATAAAATGAATAATAGAAATACCTTCTTGTTTTCTCTCACGGAGTTACCCTGGAATGAGAATGGGCAGACAACTTTCAGTGTACCCTCCACTAGCGGTCCCGCAGACCATGGAGGATCGACATGTTATTCAGATCTACTGCCTGGCTAGGCAGACAATCATGGAACTCTGTTGTCAGTGTGAGCCAGATCTGATGCCTGCCATTCATCATCTTAATAGCATACCATCCATTGTACAAGTCATTTCAGTGCTGCACTTCCTGGCACTCGAGCCTTTTCAAAATACCATGGCTCTAACTGCAGGGATGTCTCAGCCTATGTTCAGTCTCGTCTTGAAGTCTGTACTGTCTACATTGTTGAAACACCTGGACAGCTAGATCCGATTTCCACAACATGAAGATTTAGCCATGTGAAGGCTGATTTTTATGCTTTGGCACACATCCCACATGTACTGGGAGCCATTGATGGTACCCATGTAGCCCTGGATCCCCCAAATGGCAATGAACAGGTGTATCAGAACAGGAAGAACTTCCATTCCATAAATGTCCAAGTAGTCTGTTTGGTGGACCTCTACATTTCACAAGAATGTGCAGGTACCCGGGTTCAGTCCATGATACCTTCCTTATGTGGAACAGCAATATCCCACTACTGATGACATAACAGTACACAGAGAGGGCCTGGCTGGTTGGTAAGTCATATATGTGATGTGTGTCAGTATATTATATGTCTGCTGCAAAATGTGGAGCTATCCAAGATTTAGGTTTGCACACATGTAACAATTCATTACAGGGGATTCTGTCTACCCAAACGGTCCCTGGTTGTTGACAACAGTAAGGTACCCAACCACATTAGGGGACGTCTGTTTCAATGAGGCCCGTGGAAGGAAAAGGCGTGCCACGGAGCAGACTTTTGGGCTCCTGAAGACAAGATTCTGTTGCATTGATAAGTCTGGTGGAGCCCTCCTCTACTTACCCACCAAAGTTTGTTGCATGCTCCACAACCTCCCCTGAGATGTCAGATCCCATAGATACCAGATGTCGGGGAGTCAACAGTTCCACCTGGTGAGAATTCAGAAATGCCGAATGAGGATGACTATGATGAGGATGAAGGTAGAGACATCCGGGAAGATCTCATCAATCAGTACTTCAACTGATTGTAGGTATGTGTTGTTTTGTAAAATCATTGACTCAGTGGGGTATTGGTGGGCTTAGAGATGTTTAAGAAGGTTCTTTGTATGACAATCAGACAGGTCATTAGTTGCTTAGCAGTACATAGCTCAGGTGTGCATGCAAATTGATACATGAAGTTGTGACTATTGTGATGATCTCCTTTGTTAATGTTTGTCACAATCAGAGTTACCATTGTATTTAGGACATGTCTGTATACATCTTTGGTACCATTATCTGCCTATACCTTTTGTATTATAATTTTGCTTTGCAGATTTCTTCACAAGGTTATCCTTATGTGTCATTGGCAGGTGGAATTTGCAGATCTGACATGTGAAGTGAACATGGATAGTTGCAGGTACTGTATGGCATTATGTTGGTGGTGTCTGAGTTCCATCCCCAGACTGTCAGGACAGGGGGACTGGACATGTTTGCCATTTCATGTGAGTCCAATGGTGTCATGTGTGTGGTCTTGGGTCTCATGTCATCCTGTGCGGTCCATAACCTCAACCTTCTCATTGGAATGAAATTGGTACTATCTTACCTGTATGTAATTGTCACTGTGTTTTCTTATTGCAGGCCACTGTGCATGTGTGTCAAGACCAACATAGGTGAGTAGCACGTCTGCAGATACCTGACAATGGTAAGTGGAAGGTTCCATGACTGAAGACAATTGTTCTGACCTCTGTCTGTATTAAGGAGTATGTTCATTTGGGAGGTATGGTATGGGTATGTGATAAGGCTTTAGTTGATGATACATTGAACCAATATGTTTGCATATCCGGATAGACAAAGACTGACACGTCCCTAACTTCAATGGTCTGTGGTGTGTTAGTTATTCACACCTATGCTGAAGGTCAAATTTGTGAAGAAGTACTTCACTGTGTGATCATTCGCATGTTGTCAACTTACATGGAGGAAAGTGCTATAACGGGGATTAAAGATTGTCCATTTGTATCATTGTTTATTAAGTGAACACAGATTCAACAGTACATTTGAGATGGGACTTAACAGATTTTGTACATTTGTGAATATCATGTTTAAGCAACAAATTTCACATTTCAATGTTCAATATTGATTAAAAAGGACTCTCAAACATATTATGTGGTTTAATTGTGTTTATTTTAAAGTGCACAGGAAAAGTGCAATGAATGGGATCAAATCAAAAAAGTGCAAATAGTGAAGGGTTCAGTCATGGTGGATGTAATCATCAGGGTAGGTGCAACAACATTTGGAGTCTCAGGTCCAGTGTCCTTCTACCACTGGAAAATGGAGAGTGGTAGAAAAACAGTGAACAGGGTGTATCGGTTGCACACAATGGGAACCAATCAGTAGAGGATCACTTTCTAGCAGTAGTTGAAGTCTTGACATCCTGTCCTCCTGGATGTTTTGGTGGACATCCAAGTTTGTGTGGGGGGGTTCTTCAGCTACAGAGGCAGGGGTGTCTGAGGCATGTCCTTCCCTTGTAAGATCCACCATTCCACTGGCTGCCACAGATGATGAAGGGGCAGATGTTACATGGCCAATTGAAGGGGTCGGTGTTGTGGATATAACCTACTCAGGGGGGTGTTAATGTCTCTCAGCACACCTGTTAGGGAGGCCATGTTGGCATGGTGGGTCTCCCACTGTTGCATAGCACCTTGGTGGTTGTCCCTCTGCAACTGCTTTATCTCCCCCATCTTGGCAAGTACCTGGCCCATCACGCTTTGGGTCTGTGGTAAGCTCCCAAGACTTGGGAGATGGTGTCCTGGCCAGTTGTATCCCTAGGAGCCTCAATTCGCTCCCACGCACCATACCCCTAGGAGCCCGTGCCTTTGGCACAGTTTGCCCACTCCCACTCCCACTGGTGTAAGGTCCTTCATTGTCTGGGTTTTCTAGTGGTGACTCAGGTACCTGTACTGGAGGGCACATGATGGGATTAACTGTCCTTGGGACACAGGTTTGGGGGCAAATGGTTGCCTGGGATATAGAAGTAACAGGGCTTGCAGGAGTCGATGTAGGCAGGGTGAGGCTGACAGTTGTAGACTGACCAGCTGTTCAAGATGGGCCAGAGTCATCCTCAATGTCCTCACATCCAGGGGTGTTTGCCTCACTGAGGGCTTTATACAGGGAGGAAGTGGCTGTCTCATGGTGGTAATGGCTAGGTGACCTGTTGAAGTAGTGGAACAGACTGTTACAGATTGTAATACAACTTGTGGGTATAACCATTGGCATGTAGATATGCTTTGAGCCATAAACAGGAAGGCTTTGCTTGATTCCCTGATATGACAGTGACACCTGCTTTTAGTTCTGGGGGGCAGGTGTATGGAATACAGAGAATTGCTATATCATACACCTTGCGATGGGAAACATCACTTACATAGCGGTGAATGCTATGAAATGCATTTACCATGATGCATTTACAACGCATATGTGTTTACCACGCAAGACTTTACTATGCATGCCTTTACCACGAACATACCTTTACCATGCATGCCTTTACAACAAATTTCATTGTAAAGGTATGAATGGTAAATGTATATGTGTGGTAAAGGTTTTAAAGGTAATATATGCATTTTTAGGTTTTAGGGTGGGTTTGGGTTTTGGGGTGATAATGACCTTTTTAGGTTTTAGGGTGGGTATGGGTTTTGGGGTGGTACAGGCTTTTTTAGGTTTTAGGGTGGGCATGGGTTTTGGGGTGGTAAGGGTATTTTTAGGTTTTAGAGTGGGTATGGGGTTTGGAGTGGTAAGGGCATTTTTAGGTTTTTGGGTGGTTATGGGTTTTGGGGTGGTAAGGGGTGTTTAGTTTTTAGGGTGGGTATGGGTTTTGGGGTGGTAAGGGCATTTTTAGGTTTTAGGGTGTGCATGGGTTTTGGGGTGGTAAGGTTATTTTTAGGTTTTAGGGTGGGTATGGGTTTTGGGGTGATAAGGGCATTTTTAGGTTTTAGGGTGGGTTTGGGTTTTTGGGTGGTAAGAGCATTTTTAGATTTTAGGGTGGGCATAGGTATTGCGGTGGTAAGGTGGTTTTAGGTTGGGTATGGGTTTTGGGGTGGTAAGGGGTGTTTAGGTTTTAGGGTGGGTATTGGTTTTGGTGTGGTAAGGGCATTTGTAGGTTTTGGGGTGGTAAGAGGTGTTCAGTTTTTAGGGTGGGTATGTGGTTTGGGTTGGTAAGGGGTGTTTAGGTTTTATGGTGGGTATGGATTTTGGGTTGATAAGGGCACTTTTGAGTTTTGGGGTGGGTGAGGGTTTTGGGGTGGTAACGGCAGTTTTAGGTTTTAGAGTGGGTTTAGGTTTTGGGGTGGTAAGGGCATTTTTAGGTTTCGGGGTGGGTATGGGGTTTGGGGTGGTAAGGGGTGTTTGGGTATTATGGTGGGTATGGGTTTTGGGGTGGTAAGAGCATTTTTTGGTTTTAGGGTGGGTATGGGTTTTGGGGTGGTAAGGGTTGTTTAGTTTTTAAGGTGGGTATGGGTTTTGGGGTGGTAAGGGCATATTTAGGTTTTAGGGTGTGCATGGGTTTTGCTGTGGTAAGGTTATTTTTAGGTTTTTGGGTGGGTATGGGTTTTGGGGTGGTAAGGGGATTTTTAGATTTTAGGGTGGGTATTGGTTTTGGGGTGGTAAAGGTTTTTTAGGTTTTAGGGTGAGTATGGGGTTTGGTGTTATAAGGGGTGTTTAGGTTTTAGGGTGGGTATGGGTCTTGGGGTGGTAAGGTAACTTTTAGGGTTTAGGGTAGGTAGGGTTTTTGGGTGGAAAGGTGTGTGTGTGGATATATATCTGTATCTATCTATATATATAACAATAAATATATATAGAAATATGTACATACATTATTATTACATATATATGTGTGTATATATATATATCTAAATTGTACGTTATACTTACCTCTAGTTTTTACCATGCATATGCCTTTACCAACTTTGCCTTTACTACAAAATGTTTGTGGTAAAGACATTCGTGGTAAAGGCATATGCACTGTAAAAACATTTTGTGGCAAGTGCATGCGTAGTAATGACCATGTATTGTACTTACCGTGTTATAAACGCATGCGTTGTAAGTGCATGCGTTGTTCCATCATTCAACCCTTGCTACAGGATGTCAGAGTATCTTGGCAATTGGATATCTGTTGATAAACTCACATCTTGTCTGCTGTGTTGCTTTATATTGTTCATGTTACTTCCCAATTACCAAAAGTTCAGTATTGGGTCACCAGACAGCTGCACAATGTAAAGTGGAAACTGGCATGTCCATCAGATTAGGAGTAAACATTGTATTTAGCCATATGTGTCAGGTCACGCCAAGTGCAGCACACTTCAAATATGTGTTCCCCCTTATACTGGCAGATGCCAATAGCATTGCTGTCATTGCTCTAGACTGTACAATTGTGGGGCATTCAGGTGGGTTTAGTCAATTGTTTAGTTGACAAGCAAGGCTAGTTTCATTATGGTACACTGTTCTGGTTTTCTTAAAGGTAGAACAGTGTCTGCTGGGAGTTGTAGTGCTGTCAGTCCCTGTATTACCTACCCTATACACAGACACTGTGGCCTCATGGTGAGTTTAGTTGACATGTGAGATGCCAGACAAGGGTATTTCGACAGATGGACACAGGGGTGGTGAATGGGTTGGCTGTTAAGATGTCAAAAGGTGATCAGTGAGCATGCAAGACCGAACTTTAGGGTGACATTATTGGTATAGTGACCTACCTGACTCCACTCACCCAGGTATTCCTGTCAGGCCCTCAGGATGCAGAATGTCCAAGACCTTATTCTCCCATGATGTGAAAGTTGGGGAAGGAGGTGGGGGCCCACCACCTGTCTTGAGGACCACCAGCTAGTGCCTGACAGCCATGGAACGTACCTTCCTCCTCTTCTTGATGTCCTTCCTTGTGCGTAGATAGCTGCCTACAGAATTCACCATGTTGACTATTTTGCCAGATTTCCATTTTCCTGTAATTAGATGGTTGTTGGACTTGGTCTTCAAATAGGTGTGGTTCTACTCTGATGATTTCGTCCACCATGACCCTCAACTCATCGTCTGTGAACTGGGGATGTTGTTGTGAGGACATGGTGGTGGTAGACACGAAACAGAAAAGAAAATGTGTGTGCTGTGTATGATGTGTTGGTGTAATGAAGTTATATTAACTCAGTATACAAATCGCACCCAGATCTTGGAAGCAGATGCATTAACTGGAGGGTCTATCTGACGAGCACATTTTATGTGTCTGCAAAGATGCACTAATGATGACATTTATTGTATATCCACGCATGAACAGCTGCACCTCGAATTAAAATCTTTTACTGTGTGTAAAATGTTTTTTATTGTATTTTTGACACCCTAAAGGATACATTGATATTGTAGTGAAAAAATTATTTATTTCCAGAAGGAGTCATATCTGATGTCTCATAATAAGCTTCCTTATTGCTTTTACTTAATTATTCTTTCAAATATAGCATTAAAATAACTTTTAATAATTTGGAGATCACATAGGGTAGGTAGGCGTACTGTGGGTGCGTGAATTTTAACAAGAAATTAATCTTCTCTAGCGCCATCTACAATGAGCAGGATGTTCCCACTTCTTTTTACAAATTAATAAAGCGCCTGGATGACATTTGGGTTAATTCTGCTTCATTTATTTTAAACCACACTAATTAAAATGCCTCTGATTGCATTTGATCCACAAAATTGCATTTTAGGTGGTATAATTTCTGTGTAAACTCTGAAAAAGAAATATGGATGTTTCTAATTTCGAATGTTTATATTCCGGTGGATTTTGCTTCCGTGACCTGGCCTGCTCTTCATTTAACAGAAATTCAGAAAATGCCATATCTAAAATGCAAAAGTAATATAAGGTTTGATAAAGTGTAAATATTTACGTGGATAAGATGTTGTGTTTTAAGTACAGAGGAAAGAAAGAAAAAGGATGCGAGTGTACACTATAAACTCCCAGGGTAAAACTGCTGTTCTCAATTTTCAACCCTAAGTACAAAAGGGAACCCATGCTATCCTATTGGAATGGCCAGTGACCACAGAGGGCCCGATGTAGAGTATTACGATTCCATAATATCCTATGGAACACGTAATACTGGAGACGGGATATCTGTCAGGGATATCCGTCATGTTTGTGACGAGTTACTGATCCGCCAAACTCTAAATCAGGCTCTAAGTCACAAATCGAAAGGGAAATTTTGGGTGATGTGCAAAAAATATGTCGCTCCTCCATTTCAAAGGTAGCTTTGAGGTGCCACTTCTGGGAGTGGCAGTTATAAGGACATACATCCACCCTCACACACACACACACACACACACGGAAACGTAGGAAACATTGGAATTCTTGGCTTACTTTTTGCACAAACACATATGTACACATCACATACACTCACATGTTAAAATGTACGAAACATTGGAACTTTTGGCTTCTATTTTTGAAAATGTTTGCTTTTTACTTTCCTTAAAAATATGTTTAGAAGGGGCTAATGGGATCACTGACTGAGGATTTATGAATTTTCATGCTTTTTCTCAATTGTTTTCACATGTCATATAAAGAAGGTACGTAGCACTTGGTAATGAACGCAGCACAGTCAATTGTTACCAGTAAGTTATGTACACAAACAGCAATCAAGATGAGCTACAAAGCTAAGGAAGAAAGAACTGATGGAGGGACAAAGTAACACATATAAGCTAGCTAAAAGCCTAGTGACTCAAGGGGTACATTGGCAAGGTTCGGAACTCTAATTAACATGAAACAAGGAGCCAGGATTCTATGAAAACAAGCACTAATCCTTGATCAAGCACATAAGCCAATGCGCACACCACCTGTCAACTGAGCAAATTGGAGACAGATAAGAAAGTATTATGTGATGAGATCAGATGTAAAATATACATGCAAAAATCTTGAAAACACAGCAATAAAAAATACCTGAAGAAACATAGCTGTTGTGTGATTTAAAAATACAGAGTACCTTTTGGGGTTCTCACAAGCTCGAACAATGTGGATTGCCTGGGTAAAAGGTTCAAATCAGGTGTCTCCAACCAGTCAATCACGAGCTACCAGTAGCTCACAGACACCTAGCTACTAGCCTTGAGTTCTTTTTAAATGAGCACAGGGTCTTATTTTCCTTTTAAAGTTAAGGAAAGGATGTGTTTATTTTACATGATTGGCATCAGGCTGCAGGTAGCAGGGCCAAGATAATGAGCAGTGGTCAGTGAGAATAATGACCCAGGCTGGTACACAGAGCTGAAACACTGAAACACTGGGGTAATTAACTCTTAAATGAAAATCCTTGTCAAATCAATATTGGAAATATAGAACAAAATTATGTTTCGGAATGCTTTCAAACTGGAGCAAATTAAAATAAAAAATTACCCTAATGATTAAGTTAACTCTTCATTTAATTTTGTTTCCTTTTTAAAGCATCCCATTTACAAACAGAAGGGCTCTTGCTCCCAGTTGCCAGCAGACACTCTGCCATATTTATAACTGAAAAAAACAGCCATATTTTTAAGTGGGAGAAATTTAAATTGCTGAATTTTTTTTCTCCATATTATTAACATTATCGCTGAACATTTTTCTGCACTTTTATTTCCTTCTAATTAAAAGTGGTTGTATGTTTGTGTTATACATATAACAGTCCACATATGGTGAAATGTATGTCCTGTGCCACAAGTACATACAACACAGGTTCTTATTTACCTATACACAAAAATCCCATTCATACTCACACATGTTCATACATCCCAGAAGATCACACTCTCTGTGACACACATAGAAGCATTGTCTTAGTGGCCATTGTCAAAGTAGTTTGTTCAAACCATAGTATCTCTATCTAGGGATGTTAGGCTAAAAAGTTTATGAAGCTGGGTGCTGGAGTGTCTGGTAACAATATGCAAATAGTTTGGCCTTCAGTACCTCATGATTTTCACTGATCAGAAGTAGCTCTCATTACTGAAAAGGTTGGAGGCCCCTGGGACTCCATACCCATAAGACAGGTGAAGTGCAATTACACAACAATGAACTCCACTTTTGGAAGACAAATGAACATACTAATGTTTATATCTTCATGAAGTAGAAGGTGGTTTCTGAGAATGTACCATGGCCTATTAAGTGGGCCCATTTGGATTGAATGGGTCAGTGACCACCTCCCTATACTACTCTTTCACCTACTAATGTGAGAATGTGAAAACCCCGGCAAGGGCCTTAGGTGAGTCACTCTTCACTTCACTTGCTCAGACTGCCAATTCTGTTAAACAATGTTAAGTAATGCATTGTTAAGGGAGACACTACTCATGGATGTCAGTCTATATTAATAAAAGATGACACATCTCTAGCACTTGCAGTCACCATGACACCAAGCTGTTATTGCGCTTGTTTATTCACATTGTGCCCTTATCGGACAGAAGACTCTGGAAGCTGGGAAAAGAAAAACAACATTTTGCATACAATAATTAAATTATAGTTGAGGAAGCTACCATCATCATATGAAGGAAGTAGAGCAGGAAAGAGAAATTCTGAACAATAACAGGGCTATAGAGAAGTATGTGTATCTATGAAGGTATATATGTATGTATATATGGGGATTTAAAAAGATTAAAAGAGTTACATGAGGAGGCTGGCCAGCAGCAGAAGAAAATATTTGAGTTTAGAGAGGGAAAATAGTGACACAACAACAGGGCCTGACCATGGTCATAAAGAAGCAAATGTGAATGTATGTATACAGATATGTATGTATGTACATATGTATGTATGTATGTATATATATATGTATGTTTGGGGATTTATAAAGTTTGCACACTTTTATTACCAAGGAAGATGGCAATCAGCTCTCTTTCTCGCTCTCTCTATATAAATATATATATATGTATATATATATAAATATATATATATATATATATACACACACACACACTTAAAAAAACAAAGATTACAGTGACATTATAGTTAGGTTCACATTTTAAACGTACCAAACCACAGAAATTCACCAGTTATAATTAGAGTTACCTCAAGTAACTATATCTCGTGCCCTAAGGTAAATATAACTTGCGCCCCCGCCATGCAGTTTTTTCATCAAATATTTTACTACAAATATTACATTGATATTATCAATGATGTAATCAAAGATGTCATGAGTGCCGTAATTTGTGGGGTAATTAGCAGTGCATGGCAAGGGTGTGAGTTATAGTTACCTTAGGGCACGAGATATAGTTACTTGAGGTAACTCTAATTATAACGGGTGAATTTCTATGGTTTTGTATGTTTAATATGTGAGCCTAACTATAACATCCCTGTAACCTTTAGTTTTTAAGTGAATTTTTATGTTTTTAAAAACAATTATATTTCCTAACTATAACGTCCCAGTAACCTTTGTTTTTTTCAGTGAATTTCTATGTTTTTTTTTAAACAAATAGTAGTTTTCATTAGTATATGTTAATCCAACCACTGGCACACACGGCTTTTGGCCGTACGTGGCAGCGGTTGGCCACATGGCCTGGCTTGCGGCCAGGCCACGAGGAAAACCCCCTATAAGTAACCAACCTTGCACTATGCATGGCTGCACCGATGAGCAGCAAAGGTCGCCTTCAAGACCTGGCCTGCAGCCAGACCCTGTGGTTAATCCCCCTAGCCACCCAAACTATGCTGTGCCCAGCCCTTTGGGTGTGCACAGCTGGAGTTGGACGCAACCTCTCTGGGTGTAAGAATATGTGTGAGTGGCTGTGAGAGGGTCTGTCTGGGTGTGAGTGTGTGTACATCAGTGTTTTAGTGGGTGCATCAGTGTGAGCACATGTCTGTGAGTGGGTGCATGAGGGTGTCTGTGAGTAGGTGTATGAGAGTGTGGGTGGGTCTGTGAGTGGGTGCATAACTATCTGAGTAAGTCTGTGAGTGGGTGTGTGAGGATCTGACTGGGGCTGTGAATAGGTGCACAAGGGCAGAGGGTGTGTGAGTGTCTCAGTGGGTCTGTGAGTGGGTACGTAAGTGTCTGAGTGGGTGTGTGAGTGGGTGAAAGATTGAAAGAGAGAGAGAGAGCGAGAGAAAGAGAGTGAGAGAGTGAGAGAGATAGAGATAGAGAGTTTTTAAAGCTTTGATATATGATATACTTAGAATGAGATATTTCTGGGCCAATTGAAAAGACGAATGTATTTGTTATTTAAAAAGAGTAAGTTTATCTTTCAGTATGAGCCTTAAAAAAGAGGGGAACAAGTCTGGCTGGACTTGAAACCTCAACGTTCAGTGTGAAGGTCTGAGCTATTCATTTTTTTGTTGTTGTTTTCTTTCAGCCCTTTATGGGTCCCTAGATTTTTAGAAAATATATATTTTATCATGTGCCCTACAGGTTTTCTGGGACAACAGGGGAAGCCTCAAGGCCTCTCCCACGGTCCCATTGCTTCAGCAATCAAGGAGCTGCTTTAAGCAGAAGCTTTGTGGTTGGTGAAGCAAACCTTTTATCTCTGTTCCCTGCACGCATATCTGCATGCACAGAACACAGAGGAAAACTCCACTTTTGTGTAGCCATTTTAGATATATCTCCACTTTCTGATAGCGGGACTTGCTTGACAGGTACTGCTGTAAGATACTTGAGTGTTTGCTGTGACTTGCCTACAGCTGCTTGACAGGTCCCGCTGTCAGAAACTAGAGTGTTTGCTGTGACTTGGCTGCAGATTCAAAGCTGCAGTATAGTCACAGCAAACAGCTATGTCCCGGGGTTGGGCATCCTGGGACATAACAGGAGCCAGCCCTGGGGGTGACAGTCCCAAGGGCCATCAATGGCTCCTGAGCGGGGCTGATCAGTCCCCCTCCAATGTAGGAAAAGCCCCAAGGAGGTAGCGGTCCCCTGGGCTAATAGGGGTCCGAAACTGACACCCTTTACAATATTTAGCATGTGCCCAGGGGAGGTGGTGATCCCTGGGACTGGGGGTGCCTTGTGCCCCCCACTCATATTTGATTATAACCCCGGGGAGGTGGTGACCCCCGGGGCTGTGGGGGAGGCCAGCGGGCCTCCTCACATATAAATGCATTTTTGACCCAGAGGTGCTGGTCCCTGAAGCGTGGTGGGCTGGGCCACCTCCCATTCATATTTTATTATATCCCAAGGGAGGTGATGGTCGCGGGGGCTGTGAGGGGGCCAGGATGCCCCCCTATTATCAAGAAAAGAGTGCCCCCGGGACCTGGCCCACCCGGGGTCTAATTTTTCAAGCGTGGGAGCCTGTACCTGTTTAAAAAAAACAAAAATACTTCAGATTTGTGACCTTGTAACGAATTTGTGTAAAACATGTAAAAAAATGCTTTTAAGCCCTTTGGGGTCCCTTGGGGACCCCGGCACCATAGGTAAGGGGTCAGGGTGTTCATTCTCTGTCCTCTTTTGTACTTTTTATTCTTTTTGTTTGAAATTTGGGTTTCAGACTTGGGGAAAGCTGAGTCCCAAGATGGCTTCCTTGTTGAAGTGTTGACAGCCAATCAAATCTCAGCATGAGATCAGGAAGGGTCGAGAATCCTTTATGCCCTACCTTTCTGCCAAATTTGGTGTAATGCAGTCCACTGTTTTTTGTGCTATCATTGTTAATTTTTTCCAATGGGAACTAACATTAAAAACACTCTAAATTTCACCGCTCTCTTATCTCGGCCCCCGCTTCACAGATCACCCCGAAATTTTCTAGACAGCAGCTCATGTGACTGTCACTTTAGTTTTGTAAAATTTCATGAAGATTCATCAAATGCCGCAAAGGAGATAGGCAAGGAAAAAACAACTTTTTCGATAGAAACTAGGTCCTAACTATAACTACCTAGTGACAACCACCACTAGGTAATATATATCTACATATATTCACCTAAAAAAACAAAGTTACAGGGGTATTATAGTAAGACTCGCATTTCAAACGTATAAAGCCATAGCTGTTAGAGTTATTTCAAGAAACTATAAATCATACCCTAACGTAACTATAACTCACACCCTCACGATGCTCTGCTAATTACCCCAGATATTACATCCAACACAACTACTGGAGGATTTCAGCCCAAATTGTGGCAGAAGTCCTTCAAAACTCGTAATATGGTGGTCGGAAGACCGCCAGCACTGGTGGTTTTCTAGCACCCGTGGCTTCAGCGGTCTTCTGAAAAGACCACGAAAGTGATAATGAGGGCCAAAGTAATTATAATTACTTTACATTAATCCAACCACCGCAGCACGTGGCCTTTGGCCATGCATGACGTGGCTGCAAATAGGGCCTGGCCTATAGCCAGGCATTGGGACTAACCCCTTACAACCGCCCAGCCCTGCGCCATGCACAGACAAAACTCCTGCGGCCAACCCCCGATGAACACCCAACTCTGCTCCTCTGGCTGTGCGCAGCAGGGTTAGGCTGCATGGCCTGGCCTGCGGCTGGGCCCTGCGGCCTAATCCACAGCACTCAAGAGGTGCTTCTTTGGTGGAGATGTGATCATATTCATATGCATAAAAAATGTGTCTCCAAAAGCTCTCCATCTTCCAGGGAAATGGGGGGAAGATGTTACATATCACTGATGTCTATGGAGTGGGGCCAAACCAGTGTATCTTCTAGGCAAGTATACATACTTGTAAGTTTTAAAAGTTCAAAGCAAGATTTCTGGTCTCAGCAGCAGATGACAAAAAAGAACCCACTTGTCACAGACACTACATGTGATATTGCGATTGACAAAAGCAAGGATTCAATCACCTCCATCAAGGATTACAGATAACTATTCACAGTGGAAATGCAAACACAACACACTTGCTTTGCCTTGGCCATGGGGACGCAGATAGGATGATTAGGAGACTGCATGGGGATTCTCAAGGCCCCCGCAGTCCTAGCCGACTCCCTGAGTCCTGCAGAAGCCAGCATTGCTCCCACATGCAGGGAGCTGCTGAAAATGCTGCTCCCTGCGTGCAGGAGCAAAAGTTTAATCTCCCCTTCAGCAAGCTGGAGCACTTTTCCAGCTCCCACTTGCTGGAAGCTAAGTGTTTGCTGTGACAGCTCCCACCATGCAAAAGCAAACAGCTACCTTCCGAGGGTGGACACCTTGGGAGGTAGCAGGAGCCGGCCCTGAGAGGTGGGGGTCACCAGGGTTTGGGGTGTCCATGCGGTTCACTAATATTGTGATGTTGAGCTCTGTGGAGGTGGTGGTCCCTGAGGCATTAGTAATCCCTAGGAGGGGGGGCCGTGTGCACCCCTCTATTTCTTAAAATCTCCCCATTGCCCCCGGAACCTGGTCGACCCAGAGGTTATTAAAGCAACAAGTTTGGGGTACTGCATTTTTTAACAATTTTCATTCAAATCCACTGATCAACCTGCAGATTTTACAAATAAAAAAAAAGACAACTTTTTAGCCCTGGCAGAGTCCCAGGGGGACCACAGAGCAAGGCAAATGGGTTGGGATATTTTTGGGGGAATTCGGCTGAAATTCCAGGTTGAAGTGTTGGCAGCCAATCAGATGTCAGCAGGGGGACTGTTGTATCCGCAGATGATCCACATCCCTAGATATCTATAATTTTCCAGCTTAAAAGCTCCAAAACTACTGACTGGATTTACACCAAACCACTAAAGCACAATGTGTGCACCAAGATCTAGCTTTATGCCAAATTTATGTAATTTTCTCCAGTGGTTCAGGCTGTAGGTGTGTCTAAAGACCCTATCAGAAAATGAACAGGGAAAATGCATTTTTGGGCCCCCCCTTTTTCTTAGGCCCGCTTGACAGATCACCCAGAAGCTTCCAAGTCAGCAGCTGAACCAATAAGCACACTCGTCAGGCACACAATTACAGTAGCCAGCCAAACAAATTATGTGCACTCCAACAATGTCCAAAACAGAATGTAAGTTTATTCACTGAGTGTCATCCCACAGATAATTTTCCTTATTGATATTATTAACAAGACACTGTGACACTTCCCGTTTTGTTTCAGGTACCTTGATTGATTACGAGTTAATACGTTTTCATTATATGACTAATTTCTAGCAGTATATTTTTTAACCTATCATACTTATTTGCATTGCTGGTATCCACACATAGTAAGCTTTCCCTATGTTAATAAGGCCTCCACACTTGTTCTGAATTCAGGAGATGCATGTGTCCTTCATCTATGTCACTTTTCCTTCTGTATGGTGATATATGCTTTGTTGGTTGTAATTATTTTTCCTGTGACCAAGGCATTACAGATGCCGAAACGTGTTGGGTGTTGTTTTTCCATGTACATTGCGGTATATCTGGGATGACTTTCCTTTAATAAACTCAAGGTCTGTTTTGGACATTGCTGAAGTGCACATTACATTTTTTGCTAGGGACCATGATTTTGTGCCTGGCAAGTGTGATGATTCTGACAGGGAGCCTTGCCCAAACATGCAGCACCACTGCAAGACGGAAAGAGATTTATAAACATTTAACATAATTATAAATAAGGAAGAAAATGGAGGAGTAAGGAAAAATGTCAAATTAATGCATGGGCTGACTCTGGCCATAAGGAAGTTTATGTGTATGTACAATGATATTTATGTGGATTTAGAAACCTCACACCTAGCTTTAACTCAACAGCGCTCTGTAGGCATCTAGGGTGCATACAGAGGAGAATAATGGGGCAAACTACTTTGTTCGCCTTAGTGATTCTTTAAAACAGATATATTATACTGTAGTGTTGCGTAGGCTCTCATTATCCTAATGAGACTACTGGATTTTGAGCAGCCGAATCGCCTGCGGTGTGGGGAGACTGAGTCTGACTCACTGCAGGTGAGACCTGTCGCTCCAATCCGGGTTTTGTTCTGGCCAACTAGCAGTGCCTCATCCCTACCCGAGGGCAGGACTGACTGGGCAGCCGAGTGCATGACATAATTGGTTTCTCAGGGAAGCCGTGGTCACTCAGCTCTCATCTGTTTCTCTCAATTATGTTAGTCTCATTTATACAATGACAAACAGAGACAGTACATGTTTCAATAATGTTTTTAATGAAGCAACTGCATCTTAGATAGCAAAGCGTGAGCTGCAATAACACAGCATGACAATTTTAAAATTGTGACAAGGAGAGTAAAGCATAAGAATAATGCTACCATACTTTCACTACAGTCAATAGACTAACTCCTACCTAGCTATAATAGATCACAACGTGTTAAGATCTAATTCTGCCCTTTAGGTTCCCCTGGGAAGACATCATCCCCCATACCTGAGCAAAGGCCTGTGGTCTGCAAAACAGCTGCAGCAAAGCATTTGACAATCAGCATACAGGCGTGGTTCTCTGGCTGGAATCTCCCTTCTAACGTGTAAGGGACAGGGAAGTGTTTTTATAATAACACAACTGATATTCTGAGAAAATGTCCCTACGTAAGGATGTGTGTTTTCTACGAATGTCGGAGACTAAACTTATACCACGTTCACCTGCAATGTATCTTGCTGTAGCCTTGGAAGAAGCACAGAGTGAGCAAGAATGTCTTGTTTGAGAACAGAGTGCTGGCCTAGGCAAAACAGTTAGATAAGCACAAAATAAAACAAGAAAGTAAAAGTGGCTATTGTAAAAATAATTAAATAAAGCTGAATAAAATATATTTAGGTTAGAGTGCACAGCGGCTTGGCCTAGTGTGTTAAAATAACGTGCATGGAGCTATATCTAAAATGGCGACACAACAGTAGGATGCTTCTCATGCAGGACTGAACTCTTATAAGTGGATAGACTGAAACCCACCTATGAGAAACACATTGACTGTGTATGGAACAGTAGAGTCAGTGCCCATCTTGCAGAGCTGAGCCTCAGTACCTATATACAAAATGTGAAATACATCAGAGTCCAAAAAATGACGGCAAGGGATAAAGGGCCTGATTCTAACTTTGGAGGACGGTGTTAAACCGTCCCAAAAGTGGCGGATATACCACCTACCGTATTACGAGTTCCATAGGATATAATGGACTCGTAATACGGTAGGTGGTATATCCGCCACTTTTGGGACGGTTTAACACCGTCCTCCAAAGTTAGAATCAGGCCCAAAGAGTAACAGGAGTCTCAGCCAGCCGGTGAAGTAGGAGTTGATGTGTTGGTTACATTCCAATACCTGATCCCTAAGAGATGGTAAGGCTTCCAAAGTACAAATAATTGCTGATGCGGAGACAGGGCATTAGTCATGCTATGTGAAAGCCAGGTCAAGCTTCTAAACATAGAACTGAGACAAGGTTCAACATGAGGTGGAGTAATTAAATTAAAGTTTAATAGATATTAAAGAGTTCTCTGTAAGTGTCAATCGAGTGGGAAGTGAATCATCCACACATGAGCATCCATTGTAATTAAGGTTCTATTCTTGTTAGATTTAGAAGTATCTTAGTAGTTGGAAACTACTTAAGGTGTCATCATGGCAGAACTGTTTAGGTGGGAGAACTGCAATCCCAAGCAAAATCGCCCTTGGACCTTTTGGCTGTCACACAATCACCTGGTTCCAACTGCGGATCTGATGCAGGACCCCCAGCCGGGATATCTTACTGAAACAAGTAACAACTGTCTTGTCCCAAAAACTTCCCCCAGAGGGAAAAAGTGGATGGGATAAAACAAGAAAAGAAGGACTTGCCTCAATGAAGGAAGTGCTCGGCTGTCTCGTACACTGCCTTGTAGGATCGGGACTCCCTGGACCTCAATGCAGGTGTGATACACTAAAACACAACAACAGGCAATTTAATAAGAGGTTCACAACTCAGAAGGATCTATCAATTGTTTTACACTATTTGTACACTTACAGACATTGAGAGAGCTTAGCTTATATAATCTATATTAACATGAAATGTTTATGAATTAAGGTGTGATACTTCCGCATAGAAACTATAATAATAGTAAATTGCTTAGATGTGTACTTGAATTATGACCACGAAGAGTGGCCACCAATGTATTCGCAAACTAATAATGATGACCAAAATGTTTATGTTACGTTTAAATTAGCTTATATTAACATTTGCGTTATTAAATCTGTATTGAAAACCTCATAAGCCTTAAATTAGCATGAGCCGGAGTTTAGCTGCCTGGCTCTCATATTAAATGCATTTTTCTATTTTTCAGTGTGCTGACACACAAGGGGCCATGACCCCGCTCGTTCTTTTCCTTCGAACTTGGAAGATGAATGTAGCCAGGTAGAACTGTTTCTCCCTGTTTCCCATTGTCTCGAAAACTAAAATGTTATAAATGAATTGAAACAGTGTAGATTAATGTAATGTACAAGGTCATTCAAACCGAGGAAGACAATGGAACTGCTGACCAAAAGATGTGAAAAGAATTACAATGGAATGAAGTCACCGGATGTGCCACCTCTGAAGATGTCAATTATGAAGACCAATCAAAGACTTGTAAACCAATATGGGGTGAAGATTAGGATTACTTAATGTACTTTCTGATAGGTTAAAGATAGTGGGATATAGTAAATGTCCAATAGAATTTTGAGGGAATGTACTATGAAAAAGGGATAAATACCCATGCCACAGAGAGGTCATTTAGGTGTGTTAGGGAATGCTATTGATTTTATCCAGAAACTCTGTCACACTATTTGGTGACTTGAGATTTTATTTAAACCATCCTTGCCCTTAGTTTGCCCTTATACACTTTCCTCCTTATGAGGGAAGTGCCCTTTTGTCCCTTAGCTGAGTTCTGACTGATGGCGATTTGACTGATGTTCTGAAGACTGAACCTGTGCGCTGACCTAATCCTTGGAGGGTAATTATGACAATGCATTTGTAATTTGTCTGTTTGCTTTTCCTTTCTAGGTACCAACTGCTTACTTTTGACAGAGACCTTAGCTAAATGTTTTCCAAATTGATGTTCTAAATTGTTTTGCATGAAGCCCAACATGCAAATGCTAATCAGTGGTTAGGACAGGTGTTCACCTAAACTGACGCAAATAGACAAACGACCGAGACTATGCTTTGTTGAACTGACGCAATATTAACACTCTGCAAACTTGATCTATGTTCACGCCGTGTTATGTTCTGATGTTTGTGATTCTCGCGTTTCTGAAATCTTATCAAAGTTGCCATATCGTGACTATGCTATTATGTTTCTTGGTTTTGAGATTAACGCATTTGCTGCTAGATTGTAATTAATAGGGAATAAAATTCGTAAAATTCTACTAAACAAGGTGTGGTTATTCATAGCTGAAAGGTCATGGTAGCGTCATTTGAATTGATTAATGACTTTGACTAAAGTGAAATGCAATGTCGTGATAAATATTGATGACTTTATTGATGCATTGATTGATATATTGATTAGCTATCTCGTCCTACGCTGTTTCTCAACTGGGTCAAAAGATTCATTGGCCTAAAACGAGTCCTGATGTGAAAAAATTATCATAAAGGGACGCGTTAGCAACATCATCACATATATTGCATGAGAAAGTGCCGAAACCATTCTAAGAATAAACTGGTGATTTTCTGGCACTGTGGAACATACAGGATTCTGATTTAAACTTGATTACAGCTTTAAAATCTAGAAGTTTCTCTCACAAAACTGGAAACAACTTGACAAGTAACAGAGAGGCAAACTTTCAGATTTGGCACTATGAAGTTCAGAAAGCTGCCATGAAAGAGTCCAAAGCACTGGGCCTCATGGGGTTTAATAGTCAAACAATGTCCAATATCCAAAAACTTGCTCACACCTTCAAAGGAAATAGTCTTTGAAATATTTGACTAACCCATAGATTAGTGTACACTCACGTGAGGGGAGGATACATAGCCATGACAATACTTGAACTGGAATCCGAACATGACAGGAGACTTGGTGCAAGAAGGTCAAGAGGAGTCGGAATCATATCTCATGAAGGAAGCCACTGAAAGCGTTGCAGACACCTGGATCTGTGGTTCATCAAGAAGGCTTGGAACACTAGAGCACTAGAAGCTCAGGGTGACTCAGGAAGTGAGTGCAGGGACCTTACCAAGTGCCCATGCAGGTTCAGAGGGAGTATTTAAACAGGAAGCAAACGTTTCAGTGAACCTGAGGAAGATCATGTGTTACTTACAGCCGAAACCCAAGTGCATGATGGTACAATTCAATGGCTCACAGAGAAAATCTAACTTTCCTCCATTGACATGTGATGTCTGCAGGTGCACAATAGACCAAATTTGCATAGCAGCATGGTCAATGGTTCAGGCTTCCTGGGAGGAGTTGTGGAGTGCTGTGGACTGGAAGGTGCCACAAGGTAAACATTACTCTGAGTGCTTGGTACAGAGAGACACCACAAGTGAAGGTTGCCACGAGCCCGGCTAGTAACACCAACAGCAGGTAGGGCACAAGATGGAGCCGTGACATTGACAAAGGCTTCTTATGAGGCCTCTGTGTTAATTTTATATACTGAATACTCATACATTTATGACATACTGTCATTGTGTGCATCCTGATATAACACTGTTGACTGCCCTAAATTTGTTAATTTGCTATTCATTATTTAATTACATTTTAGTGAATACATTATTTCATGGTTATAGTACAATGCGATTTAACTTTTATCAAACTTGCTTATTTACCTATCTATTCTTTCTGGTACAATACTCTATTGTTTTGGTCTCATTTATTTTTAGTAAGGTTTGCAGCAAAATACAAGAATGTATTCCAGATTAACTTGAGAATAAGTACGTTGTTCCTTGGCCCCCAGCTAAAATCAAAAGGCTAAGAACCGAGAAGGGATGGCGAAAGCACCTTCTCTGTTTTACCAAATACAAATCTCAATCGATGCAAATGTTCAATTGATGAGGCGCGAATTGTACTACTAGTTATTAAATGATACATTATTTATTTATTTTCAAAAGGGCCTGCTCTCCAGTGAGAGATAATTGTGCTACTGTACATGTCAGACTGAGGAGAACTGCTGTTAGCAAAAGTGTGTCTGACCAATGCAAATTAAATCAGTATTGTGCCAATTGGCAATTGGCAAAACTAATTACACACATAGGTAATCTTCCAGTGACCTTGGCAGGACATTCAGTTACGGTCCACGTTCCCCACTGAATTGTTCAGGGACATCTGTCTACTCTGATTACAACAGCAATATGTCAATTCTGCACATCCTAATTGATAACCGCAAGCGCCATAAATGTTAGAGATGGGCACAACCACAGAAATGAGAAAACACATTGGGAAACTGTAAAACCTTCAAGAAATCGACTTATAATATGGTCTCTTTCCAGAGGAAATTGGTGTACAGGCTTATGCACAGCACCCCGAAGAAAGTTATTCTATCAAGTAATGATTCAGCAAGAAATACAGCCCATACATCATTTCTCAAACATGTAGTAATCTGACCCGGAACTTAATCAATATAGCCATATATAACATGAAAAAAATATATATAATTCCTTGAGGGATGCGTGGAAACGCCCCTGAGTCTTTCATGGGTTATAATAGTGATTTTGTATCTCGAAATAAATGTTAATTGTTTTTCTGACACCAGTTCCAATTGTCTCTATAGATCAGCTGTTTCTGATTTTTCTGTATATTTTTACCCATATCAGCATGATAGGACAATGCCACCTAAGGGTGCATGTCGTTAATGATTCACCTTTTTTGCACCGTTTGCCTTCTTAAGCATATTTTGCCGGTATCTCCTTTTCCGCTCTTTGGGAAAGTGATCACACACAATTGACCCCCAAACCTTTCTTGCATGGAAATAAACCACTTCATTTGATCATTGATCCTAGCATCTTCACATGAATGCATATCTCACATTTTTTGGGGGAAGTTAGGAAACACAAATTTATTACATTCAATATAAAAATATTTCTGTGTAAACTACAAAATTAAAAGAACAATGCATGCAAAGTGCAAAATGGTACCAAATAGATTAACGTAAACAAAGATCAATCCAAAGTGAAAGATAACATCAGTTCAATAATCTCGGTTCGTCCCAGGGCCTGTATCCAGCTTTTAAATGGGTACCAAATTTTGAGCAGATAGTGTTGATTTGTTTACTCTTCACGATTGACATTTCAAGTCCACAAATACCAATAAATTCGGCCCATCGTCCCCTAACATGAAGAGGATGAGTCAAGACGTCTTTACGTTACATAGGGGTCATTCTGAGTCTGGCGGGCGGCGGAGGCCCCCCGCCAGACTTCCCCCCTCCAAAATACCGCTCCGCGGTCGAAAGACCGCTGAGGGCATTTTGGCTTTTGCACTGGGCTGGCGGGCGACCGCCAAAAGGCCGCCCGCCAGCCCAGTGCAAAAGAGCCTTCCCACGAGGACGCCGGCTCAAAATTGAGCCGGCGGAGTGGGAAGGTGCGACGGGTGCAGTGCACCCGTCGCGTATTTCAGTGTCTGCAATGCAGACACTGAAATACAATGAGGGGCCCCCATACCGCCATCCTGTTCCTGGCAGGAGAACCGCCAGGAACAGGATGGCGGTATGGGCTATCAGAATCCCCCATGGCGGCGCAGCAAGCTGCGCCGCCATGGGGGATTCCCAGGGCAGCGGAAAACCGGCGGGAGACCGCCGGTTTTCCATTCTGACCGCGGCAAAACCGCCGCGGTCAGAATGCCCTGCGGGGCACCGCCAGCCTGTTGGCGGTGCTCCCGCCGACCCTGGCCCCGGCGGTAAGGAACTGCCGGGGTCAGAATCAGGCCCATAGTCTAGCTGTTAGAGCAAAATGTATACAATACAGACAGCTTTGTGAGAAATTACTGGTGGATATCAAAGAAAAATAAATGTAAAGCATGGAGTGATATTAATTTTTAATAATGTATTTGCTTCTCGTCTTGCTCCATTCTTCCAACTAGAGCGTGGGCATTCCTCGTAGCACCTGAGAGGTTGGGGGGGAGGACAAACTGATGAAGGAAAGTTCTATATTAGGCATGAATGACCAGATTTGTATGTGACACGTAGTTGCTCATTATTTGCCATCATTGAGGAATAAATCACACATACCCTATAAGTGCAATCATTCATTGCAAGCGAAATAACTGCCAATGCCATACATTGGAGATGTAATTATACAACTAATTTTATTAATCTGTTCCCACATATAGTCATTACTACTCAAGGACTTAAAGACTTGTGTTTAGTAAGGAAATCAATTGGTGAAAATACAGTGTAGAATATTTTATAAAGAATATATATGAAAATGGATGAAAAACGTGTCATATTAAAACAAC
Organism: Pleurodeles waltl; assembly: GCF_031143425.1. Taxonomy (NCBI): domain Eukaryota; kingdom Metazoa; phylum Chordata; class Amphibia; order Caudata; family Salamandridae; genus Pleurodeles; species Pleurodeles waltl. The sequence goes on from NC_090450.1 coordinate 886,748,591, forward strand.
TAAAAGTGTCTAGCAGTGGCGTACATTTCACAGCAAAATAATGAATACACATTATGACATTGGCGGGTTGGCTGCAGCCAACCCGCTAATTTACCGTTCCTACTGCCATGGCGGTAGCAGCTGCCGGGCCGGAAATAACAATCTCCAGCCCAGCGGCTGCTATTGTACCGCCCGCAGCATTTTGACCCTGCCTAGGGCCATGGTTTTCGTAGCATTCGCAATGCTATGAAAACCATGGTGGTAGACCCTACCAGTGGCAGGGAATTCCTTCCCTGTCACTGGTAGGAGGCTCACCGACCCCCCCCAAACACTCCCCAGATGCCCCCCACCCCCTTCCATCCATGCTACCCCCCTTTTTGTCCCCCACCACCACCATAGACGCGCCCTCGCAGACACGCACCACACATACACACTCACTCACACTGGCATGCATGCATACATTCACACATGCATCCATTCATTCTTGCACACATCCGTACACACATTCACTGACATGCAGACATGCATTCACATTTCCATTTGTACACGCATTCTCTCACATGCATACACCCATGCACACAACACTGCACACACAGTTGCATTCACCCACACTCCCACATACATGCACACAACCCCACACACATACACAACACTCCCTACTCCTCTCCCCTGTCGGAAGCCCAACTTACCTGCATCCAGGACGTCTTCTGGCAGGGAATGGGACATGATACGGCTGGCGGCAGTCTTCTGGTGTGGCGCTGTTGGTGGTAGCAGCACCACCTTACCACCGTCCTCCAGTATGGCCACAGCTAGATTTCTGCCCTTCTTGTGGCAGAAATCCATCTGTGGTCATAATTTGGGGAACGGATGGTAGCTGTGGCAACGGTCTTTTGGCAGTTATCGCCATGGCAGTAGGTGGCTTTTACCGCCAACGTTAAAATGATGGCCATTGTTATTTACAACACCAATAGCTCTAACTCTCACAAATGTGAGACCTATTGCATTGTAAATGCTTGATACATTTGTATGTTGCTGGATGGGCTGGAATTTGGAGTAGGGGGTGCAGGCAGGTCCATTTGGGGTTGGCTAAAGTGTGTAAGTTAAAGGCAATGATAATTTTGGAATGGTAGTGGCCAGAAGATATATACATATATATATATATATATATATATATATATATATATATATATATATATATATATATATACACATATATCTATATTATTATAAATTTAAGACCAGTTCGAGATTTACAATTTTCTTGATTGTCTTTGATTGAGCTCAAACAGCTCTGCAAGGAAAGGGAATTCCCTACCAAGAAGGTAACCAAAAAGCTAGAGCTCCAACAAAGCTCTGAGGGCCTGATGGGAGGTTCACAAGTTGCGAACAGCAACAGAGAACCAGGATGAGGAGGATGGTATGGAGGAGCAGGATCAGGACCTGCATATCAGCCCTGAAATACAGCTTTCAAGTGGGGGGGATGACCCTCCTCCTGAGTAGGAGCTCCCTACTAGAGCAGGAAGCAGTGTATCCTCACGTAGCTTGTCCCCGTTAGGGCAGTTGCCGGACAGGAAGGCAGAGAGGGAGTTCAGGCTGCAAATGTCCAAACTTAAGTTTGAAGTTGAGGAGAAGAAAATGGCTCATTTAAGGAGCCTCAAGGAGCTGGACTTTTAAGCCAAACAAGCAGACCCCAGCAGCAATGGTGGCAACATGCACACAGTGTCTGAAGGGGACGAGAAGGTCCGCATCCCTAAAGATCTGGTGCCGAATTATGAGGTGGGATACAGCAAAGATAAATGGTTTTATGCTTATGAGGTAACCTTGAGGGTGTACAAGAGCACAGAGGAGCACTGGAGGTTGACTTGTGGAAACATATGCCTCCAGTGGGGAGGGATACATGTCTTACACTAGAAGTAGAGAACCAAACCAGGTATAGAGGTATGAGAAGTACCGTCAGGTTTTCAGGGACAGCCACAAACTCCCAAATCAGTCTTGGGTAGATTTCTTGAACTACTCCAGCAAGGCACTGAATGGTTAGTTGAGGGGCAGCAAAGTTTATGACTACAATAGCCTGAACAACTTGATTCTCAGCGGGCACATGCTCAATATTTGTTTTACAGATCTCGCCAGCATCTAGTAGACAGCAAGATGACTGATCCAAGGAAGCTTGATGTGTAAGCGGACCTTTGGGACAATACCAGAGTGTTCAAAAAGGCATCAGGGTGTCTCCCAAAAGAGTGGCCAGGGGTCCCACCAGAAGAAAGAGGTGGGGAGTAAAACCTAAAAATAAGGAGTTCTTAAATGGCCCCAAAATAATTTCCAAGGGGGCTGTAGTAACCAGTGGCAATCTGAGCCAAAAAAGAATGGTTGACAGGAAGGTATGTTGCCCAGTGTTACAAGTTTGGGCACTCCAAGGGAGATATGAAATCTTCCCAGAGGGCAGACACCTGGGTTGGAGAGTGCAGCACTTGGGGAGAAGGTGGTCCCAGTTAGCTTTGGGAAGCAGACAGAGGTTACCCTAATGTCCTGGGTGATAAGGATATGGTGCCAAAATTCCATATGCCTTCCAATACCTCTAAGTATTGGCCGTATGGTCACTATCAATAGTCAATGGGTGGAGGCTCTGGGGAACACAGGAGCCAGCATGACTACTGTGAGGTGTCAGCTGGTGTCCTCAGAGCAGGTCCTCCCTAATACATTCTACCAATTTATAGTTTCAGATAACAGCGAGAGTCATCTACTGGTGGCTCTGGTTTCCTTTGAATGGGGGTGGGTCTCAGGTTCTCTAAAAGGAGCTGTGAGCCTGCTATGCCTGTACTTTGTCTGTTGGGCAACAAACTAGAGCTCACCATCTGGAAAGAGGTGGAGCTCAGGAAAAACGTGGACATTTTAGGACTGCCTTAATGGGCCTGTACATGGCCCAGGGAGTTTCAATGGAGAACAGGGGCAAGCAAAACCAGCCCCTGAAGTTCTTCTGGTCCAAGTTGATGGGGCACTCCTGAGCCAACCAGAAAGGACATTGCTGCCCTGTGAGACCTGCTTGACCTTGCTGGATGGCAAGTTGTAGGTTGGCTCACCAGGGAGGAATTCTGCAAAGTGCACAAGGAGTGCCACACTTTAGAGGGCTTCAGGCTGCAAGCTGAGGTCCAGGAAACAGGTAACAGGCCTGGGGATCACCTTATCTATTGGGAGAATGACCCCTTTTACAGTGAGCCCAAGGTTCCTGGACCTGGGGCATCCCATGTGCAGGTGGTCCCGCAGTACAGAGCCTTCCTACTGAGGTTGGTTCACAATATCCCTGCAGCAGGACATCTGGGGCAAGACTAGACCTTTGCCAGGCTTGTCTCCCACTTCTATTAGCCCTGGATGAAGACGGCCTCTGATGTATTCTGAAGGTCTTGTCCCACCTGCCAGGCTGGTGGGAATGCAAGTAAGAAGCTTAAAGTTCCCCTGACTCTCTTGCCTGTCATTAGCACTGCCTTTGAGAGGTTTGGCTGTTCGTTCCTTGGACCCCAAGAAAGCTTTAGGTAAAAGATTTGTTCTGAACTTGGTGGATCATGCCACCTACTACCCAGATGCCATACCTCTGAGGTCAGTGACTACACCTGTACGGTTCCCCAAAGAAGTAATGTCTGACAGAAGCACTAACTTTGTGTCACATACATGAAGACCATGTGGAATGAGGCTAGAGTGACTTACGCATTCTCCACACCCTATCACCCCCAAACAAATAGGTTTGTGGAGAGATTTAACAAGACCCTTAAAGGGATGATAATGGTCCTACCTGAACTGATGAGGCATAAGTGGGACATCCCCCTGTGGGGCCTACTATTTGTCTAGACGGAGGGGGCCCATATGGTGGTTGTGTTTGGCCCCTTTAAACTCTTATATGGCCACCCTGTTAGGGGACCTCTCTGCCTTGAGAGAGAGGGAGGGAAGCAAGCTCCCACGAAACCCCCTCAGCATGTAGTGAGCTACATGCTTTAACTCTGCAACCAGATGTAGCACTTCTGGAAAATGTGAAGGACAATCTTGAGGTAAGTCAATCAAGAAGTCATAAAACTCTGGTATGACCAGAAGGCCACTCTGGTAAAGTTTCAACCTGTGTGCTTATGACTACCAGAACGCTCAAATCTGGTAGTGTGTTTCAGTTCTTTCCTGGAGTTATCTAGCATTTGCATGCTGAGGCATACAGCTTGATCCTAGGTATTCGATCAGTTAATAATGCATCACCTTGATATCCTAATGATATACGTTTTTTAGGGTTGGGCAAAACTAAAGGAATTTCAGTCTGCATAATTCTGCAGAGTTTTAATAATCTCTGTGAGATTCCACGGAGTTCCACCAGTGGGCAGAAAGTATGCCTCTTGTGCTGTACTTTAGTGCTGGTAGAGCGAGAAGCATGGAAAAATCAGCATGAACGGCACCATGTGTTGCACAAGAGCGTGTGGTGATTCAAGTATTATTTCGAGGCAGCTTGAGTAGAAAATCTACCCAAGCTGCATTAAATTTGCTTGAGTGGTAGCTCTCTGACCATGACTGCTCGCGACAACCCATGCAAACAAAATTGCACGCCAAATCTCACTTGCTAGCTTGGAGCCTCTTGGAACAAAAATTCCTCCACAAAGCGTTTGGCAGAATGTGGTCAGAATGTGTTAAAGAGTAAAGTGGAGTGACCAAATTTCTTCCATTTCCCCAGATGGAAGGAAACATTCCACCTACACCTACATTTTTAGGTTGAGAGCACAAGCGCTGTTGTTAGCTATCTGTGGGCTTTTAAACACACCCATCTCAATCTCATCACTTTCACTCGTTCATGGGACTGCCTTTTAAAAATCCCTTCATGTAATTGGTAAATGTATTACTTTTGTCCCGCCTTGGGGCGGTTTTGTTACCGCCTTGCAGACAGACACTGTTACATGATAATTGCATGATTGCTGACATACTTTGGCGCGGGCAAACTATTTTTTACTTTGTCTCTCCCCTTCGTGCTCTATGGCAGCCAAGGTGCTCACAGCACCACCGCATGAACTCTATTGGCGATATTGGAGCACTGATCACATTGTTCACACTGTTACCTAATCAGAGTCATTTATTTGGCTCTCCCCTTCCCGCTCCATAGCTTTCCCAAAAACACTTGTAATTGATAAATGCTTTACTAAAAAACACAGAAATCTGCAACGTGGCTCTCCCGGCACGGTGGGAGAGCCGATACTACAATATTCACTGCACTCTGGAAAACTTGCAATATAACACTTTGCAAACATTCTTTTTCAAATGATTTTTGCCCATTACTCAGCCAGAGGTGGTCCTAGGTCAGTGGGACCACCACCGAAACGTTCAGCACGACGCTGGGTCATCTCATCATTTATTTAATTAATTCTTTTAAGATGGCTGCCTTGTTTTGACTTAGGCTCATGTTTTAGTTTGCATTATCAGTGTTTCCACGCTAAGGCGTAAAGATCAGGCGACAAAGACAAACAAACTGTAGGTGTTCACTTTAAGTACTTTCCCTCTTCATGCTTTCTATGGAATTGTTTATAATAATTACCGTCCCAAGCATGTCTTGTTATCTATTGTTTAGGAGCAAACCTACATCAGGGGTCCAAGTAGATCTGTATAAATGCTCCTCACTTTAACAGATAATTAGCGGGATTCCGGCCAGATGCCATCACTGCTATCGATGTTGCACGACACCTTGACGCTGACCCAGTCTTCGTATCCCTATGGAGTCTGAGCTAGAGACCTCATTCCAAGGTAACGAGGGTTGGGGGCTCTTCTCATGGGCATTGCATTGGCAGATTGAGGTTTAACATACTTAGCGCTCTTTTAGGTTAGAGGTTAGGTTCACAATGCTAGGAGATTAGGACATATCACACATTTTATATTATTTCATGATATTGCAAGATGGTGGGGTCTTTGTATTAATGACTCTTGTCTTTACCATTCTATTACTTGCACTGTTAATTATCCTAATCATTGCAATCCAAGCAACTTATCGCAGATTGCAGTTTTTCTAAAATAAATCCTATTAAAAACTCTACTGCATCTTCTTCATTGCCTGTGTGTGTGACAGAGACATGTTGTTAAGGTGAGAAAGGGGTAATCTCTGTTTAACCACAACGCTCCTAGAGATGTCACACTCTTGAGTCTATGCGTAAAGGCTGCCACAAATCACCTTTAACTGTTTTGGGTTTTTGGTGAGGTGATGCTTGTGAGCCGGAAGGGTTGGGGCGACAGTTGCATTCTGTTGTAGGATTGGCATAGTCGCCTACAAAAATAAGTACTGTCATCCTTAAACCAGCAGTCTTTCCTAGAGCAAGAGTCCAACTACAACAATGCTTTCCAGGGGAAAAATATATGGCTATACTGTTTTACTTTCAGTCATTTCCTTTTCATGTGGTCCTTTAGGGGCTGCCTAAATGGTTACGTGACCATGTTTCTTGCAAATGCTATTTTCAATGTGGTATCCTTTACCACATTGGTAAAGAGCATTACAGTCCAATGTCAAAAGTTTATTCCTCATAAATGTTTTTATGGGGTTTATATGATAATTATATATGTTTTATTAATCTCTCCTTATTGCAGTTATGACTGTGATATAGGCCAACTAAACATCCTTATTACACTATGACTGTTTGAACACTTTTATTTATTTTATTTATTTATTTTTCTTGTTACTCCTCCGTGGCTGTCTTGTGGCTGTTTTTTTAGGAATTGTGTTAACCAGCCAGCTACTCTGATGGTGGGGTGGTGAAAGTGGTATTCTATTGGAATTATCATGGCAGATCTCAATTAGGATGGTATATGGCAACATTTTCATTGTTGTCAGCATATATGGGAAGAAGGTAAATGGAAGTGCTTTAGTTATATGCAGGGCCCATGGAATTATGTTCAAGGAAAATACCAAATTATGATGCAGGGTTGACCGATTTATGTGGCAAGAAAACTCCATTTATGAATTTACAATGCCAATGGACCTAACTCAAGCAAATGCAAAACCCTTTGCATTGCAAATGCTTGTTTCAATAGTAATCATGATTTTTCACAAAACATCACTTATCTTCTACATTCTTCCTAAAGCATTCTTTTTTTTCATTGATCTGGCCCTTCCGTATGGGGTGGTCCCTGCGTTCACCTACATCCGGTGCATCAAGATTGCACTCCATGAATGTGCTCATCCTTTACAAGGGGCCAGGCTCTTCAAGACTTGGAAGCTGGCATTGCATTACCTCTGGCAGGGGAAACAATTGAGACTTTGACCTGATCAGAGGATCAGCATACAGACCATGCAGATAGAGAACAAGGGAAGGCAGGCCTTCTTGGACAAGCGGGCATGTCTGGTCATTGGGATACCTGCCAGGGTTATTTTGCGAAGGGAAATCAAACAAGGAGGGGGGATGCACTGCCAAGGCTGGCTCGGACACTAAGGATGTGGAGTGCTTCTTTTCAATGTCGAATGGGTCAGACAGGCCAAGTAATAACTCAGACATTTCTAAAGGCAACTTTGTGAGCAATCTATTAAGTGAGGCAATTGACTCTGCCCAGGCAGGTGTAGAGGAAGAGTACACCTGATCAATTGTATGAATGCTCCCTGGGAAGGAGAGCCATAGGGCTGCTGCTGCGGGGGGTAAAAGTAGACTATGTTATGACACAACATGCCTATGAGAGTATGTGTGGAGTTCAAGACAGCCTAGTGCAGGCACAGGTGAGAATGGAAGATACACCTACCCTCAATGCCATTTACCAAGACGTAATGCTCCATCAGGAAAAAAGTCGGTCTGATAATCAAAGAGCCAGGGCTGTGACCAGGAAGCTTCATGGTGCTATGCGGAGAATGTCAAAAACATGCTTTGAGATTGCTGAGAGAATTGATTAACAGTCTGTCGCACATGAGGCACAACTAGTGGGCTAAGGTGACCGAGAAGCTGAGGACTTTGGGTGTAGACATTATCTGTCTACATGAAACAATTATAGAGGGGGCAACGAGGGATTTGCTAAAGACTCTTGGTTACAATCTCTTTGTGTGTTCTACGCAGGGAACCACCATGTGGGAAGTGCTAATTTTGGCTCAAATGAATGCTTGTATGGTGAAGTGCAACCTCTCGAACAAATTAGGAAGGTGGGCACTGGTGGAATGCCTGGTTGCTAGGTAGGTTTCACAATTTACTCCACTCACAGGTTTAATTGGGATTAACCAGCAGTTATTAAATATTTGGATGTGGAGCTGGCTTTGTGGCCAGCTCATCTCAGAGTGTGCGAGGATCTTAACATCCACATGGATCTTACTCAGAATTTGCCACAGCCTGGGAGGTATGTGGGCCAGAAATCCATGGTTTCTAGGGTAGTACAGCAGCTGATGGGGGACCATGAACTGATGGATGTTTGGGCTAAGTAAAGGGCACTAGAACCAGCATACTCATTGTTTCATACCTCTGCAAGAAATTTGCTCATTTGGATTCTTTTTTGGTTTCACCTGAGCTAGCAAGCGAGCTATACATTGAGAAACAATCAAAAATATTTTCATATCATAGTCCTCTGATAATAGCATCTCAGGTAGCGGCAGCAAAGGGCAGCCTCAAAAATGAACCTTTGACAAGGGGCTTCTCTTTAATTCAGGATTTGTAGAACATATAAAGGGATTCCTGACAGACTTTTTAGAAAGTATTGAAGGAAGCACAGTAGTAGGTGTAGTTTGGGATTCATTCAAAGCAGTAATCAAGGAGGAGACTCTTAGCTTCAGTCTCTCCAGTCAGAGAACGCAGGCTGACAAAGAGAGGGAATGTAAAAGGAACTAGGTGACCTTGAGGGTTTGCATGTTAAAGGAATACTGGGAGGACAGGAAGATCTGGGGATCCTCCAAAAGATTGCTGTGGTCAAAGCTAGTATTGAAAGCTTTTATACCTAGAAAACAGCAGAGACGTATCAGGCCCAGAGGGCAAAGAGTTATTAAAAAATAGTGAGAGTGTAGGTAGGCTCCTGGTACTGTGCACACTTCAGAGGGAGGTAAAAATAGGTACTAGTGCTATAATGGATGAGGATGGACACCTGTCTAGCACCCCAGAAGCTATTGTTAGAGTTTTTAAGCAATATTATGAAATGTCCCATCAAGAACATCAATCTCTTCATGTGGTTGATGTTGAGCAGTATCTAGAAATATTAAATAGAAGGGCACTAGATGAAGTCAAAGTAGCATTTAGCTCTTTGGCATCAAGAAAGGTGGCAGTTGCAGACACAATACTGCTGGAATTATATGATGTATTCTTTTTTGTATTACCTAGGGGCATGGTCAACACCTTCCTTGAAGCACAGCAGGGGCTTTCAGCCCCAGTCTCATGGACAGACACTAACATCATAGTATTCATGAAAAAGGGGATGCCCCCACTGAATCCAGGCTAATATAGGCATATTTCATTGATTGAGAGTGATACAAAGAACTATACTATTCTAACAAGGCTTGGCAGGGTTCATAGCCAAAATGATCTCTCCTTGGCAGCACAGCTTTATTCTAGGCCTAGAGAATACAGACCACATTAGGCAAGCAATTATGTTGTTTGACGTGGCAGGGGTATTAGAGATTCCCCTGGCTATGATCCTGCTTGACACCGAGAAAGCTTTTGAGTTGGTCACATGGAGCTATTTATCGTTGCTACTCAAGAGAAAGGGGCTACGCCCCGGATTTCTTACAGCTAACCAGATATTATACCACAAACCCACTGCCAGACTTCAAATAATGGGGAGGCAATCTGACAAGATTAAGGTTATAAAAGAGTCAAGGCATGGATGCCCATGCTCACCCTTCTCATTTGCTCTCTAAACTGACCCATTGCTAAGCAGGCTTGAGAAGAATGTTTTAATAAGGTCAGTCATTGTGAATGGATATGATACTAAGATTTAGGTATATGCTGATGACATTACACTTGTAACTTGGGATCCTGTAGGGGCTATTAGTGAGGAAGAAGTAGAGGTGGAAAAGTTTGGAAAAATAGCTGGCTATCACTTGATTTAGAGTAAGACCTAAATAACAGAAAGTTAAGAAATCCATATTGAAGATGAACACAAAGTTGACAGATCTTTATACTTAGGAGTGAGTATAGTGACCAGAGTGGAAAATATAGTGGAATCAAATATCACTCCAATGTTGGCAAAAAGTAGGAGGGGTTTGACATAGATTAACAACTTGAGCTTAACACTCATACGTCAGTGTAATGTAATGAAAATGTTGTTATTGCAACTTTTCCTAGAATTTTTTAAGACAATATCTCTGGAAAAGGAAAGGTTATTGATTGAAAAATTGGAGGCTGTTAGACTTTTCATCCTTGGTGTGGTCTCCCTTAACTTTGTGCCACTGTTCCCCAGGTTGTTGATGTGTGCTGGACTCTGATTTTACTGTTTTTGTTACTCTGGGCACCTTACCACTGCTAACCAGCGCTAAAGTGCAAGTGCTTCTTTACAAGATGCGTATGTAATTGGGTTATCCATGATTGGCATATTTGGTTTACTAGTAAGTCCCTAGTTGTCAGAGTCACCAGATCCTCGGGGTCCGTGCACATTCCCAACACTTCCACCACAAGACAGCTCCAATACTCTGATTAGATTTATCACAGAGTCTAAGAGAGTCCAAGTGGGGAAAAGGGGATTAGGATGGGAACAGCTGGGAAGGAGACCTGTAGGAAGCAAAAGGTTAAAACACAACATCAAAATTACATCTCATGAAATCAGTACCATGCTACAACTCTAAGCTTCGTCTTTTCCGAAAAACATGAACAACCCTAGAATAATCCTAAAACTGACTAGGCTTTAGATGACCGAATACCTGAGGAGGAGACAGGAAAAGTTAAATAGGACTTTCAGATTCAAGTACTTTCTTTAGCATGAGAATCAGGAAACACTCTGAGCAATTTCTAAACAACCATATGAATCTCCTTTTAGGAATACATATCAGGAACACACAGAATTACCTCTAGAACTCTGGTATTGTGTTGTGTTCATCTCAGAAAAAACATTGGGAAGCAAATTGCGCACAGTGCAGATTTTTATATGAGTATTAAACACCATAAAGGTTTGTGCACCATGAAATCACACAACGTAGATTCAAGGAATAAATCACACAACGTGTCAACTTGAAATGCTACCAAGAAAATGTCTTAGAATGGTAGCGCACAGTAACTTACATTATTTATACACGAGGAAAGAATTGCGCGTCTTGTCGATTCAAATGCCACCATACAAAAGCCAAGAAATGGTAGCGCACAATGAATAACATGAAAAAACACTCAAGGAAAGAATCGCGCGTGTTGCCGATTCTAATGCCACCATGTAAATGCCAGAAAATGGTAGCGCACAATGAACAGCGTGAATTACACACGAGAAGTGAATCACGCGTTTCGCCGATTCGAATGCCACCATGTAAATGTCAAGAAAAGGTAGCGCGCAATGAACAACAAAGTTAAATGCTCATGAAACGAGTTGCACGTCTTGCCAACTCGTAAAACATCATGTAAATGTCAAGAAATATCAGCGCGCAATGAACAATAATGTAATAACGAAGTCAAATCTTTATGGAATAAATTGCGCGTCCTCCCTATTTGCAAACCACCATACAAATGTCAAAAAATGGCAGCGCACAAGTAATCTGTTATTCATTTAAGAATTAAAATCAAGAATATGAAGATTCTCAATTACGGTGTTGGGAAATGTCCAAACACCCTCTTACCGCCTGGAAACAGTGATCACCAATGAGAGATGAGTGCAGAAGACTGGAAAATCCAAATAGGCCGCCGGGACAGGAGCTCAGGAAGAAGCTGCTGCTCTGCACCGCGACCTCTGAATAGTGAGCACTGGAAGTTGGGCTGACTCTCTTTTATAGAGTCTTGGCCCAGCCTAGAACCACGCCCAGGCATGTTGCAGGGAAAGTCTCCAGAAGGCCCTGGAAAGGGACCACACCCTAACACACTCTGAATGTCTGCAGCAACACATTGTAAATGTACAGTATTTATAAGCACCTTAAAAATGAATCTTTTGGATGGAATTCTGCAATGCAAAAGGTTAAACAATAACATATCATCACAATGCATAAATTACTTTACCTTGCGAGTGTTGGGTTTTTGCATTCTAGATGCCCGTAGAGCGCGCACTGTCCTGGTGTTGACACTAGTAAAGTGCACTAGAGGTGCCAGGGCCTGTAAATCAAATGCGACTAGTGGGCCTGCAGCACTGGTTGTGCCACCCACACAAGTAGCTCTGTAATCATGTCTCAGACCGGCCACTGCAGTGTCTGTGTGTGCAGTTTTAACTGTAAATTTGACTTGGCAAGTGTGCCCATCTGGAACCTGGATATTAAATATGGCCTTTTCGAACCAGCCCATATGTGGATTGCATATAACGGCAAATCCAGAGACTTTACTGAACCAGAAGACCTTGGCTCCTTTCTGAACAGTCTTGACTCCCATCCCATGGACACCGCCTCCGTGCACCTGGACTCTGACTCCCTCTCTGCCGGGGATGTCTTCACTACTCCATCCCTGCAGTCACAACCCCAGCGCCCAACCTGGATATTAAATATGGCCTTTTCGAACCAGCCCATATGTGGATTGCATATAACGGCAAATCCAGAGACTTTACTGAACCAGAAGACCTTGGCTCCTTTCTGAACAGTCTTGACTCCCATCCCATGGACACCGCCTCCGTGCACCTGGACTCTGACTCCCTCTCTGCCGGGGATGCCTTCACTACTCCATCCCTGCAGTCTCAACCCCAGCGCCCAACCTCACAAAAGAGAGGCAGAATGTACGAACGATCCCCTAAATCTCAGGACAGTCGTGACCATGTCCTTCAAGCAGTGATTGACCACACTCAGGACTTAGGCAGAGACAAATCCCGTTCTCCCTTGAAACCATCAATCGACGACCATCCATGACATTGATCCCCTAAGGGCCCGGAGGAATTCTTGACCCGAACCTGGCACCAGATTCTTCGACCTACGGACAGCTAAGTGGCAGATCCAACTGATCTAATTGATGACTCCCTTTCTGGTGGGAGTGGATCTGGGAGGGATTTGGGCCTCAGTAACTAATATTATGCTGTTTCTGGGTTAGACTTATGATTGGACAAGTGGAAGCCACAGCGGTGGGAAATGTCCTGCTAACTTAATGTCACATATTTTCTCTGATACAGTTGCTACAAGAGCCATTTTTTTAATGGTATTGAATTATGTATGATATTACTCATCCTATGCGAATCGTATGGCTGACCTTTGGAGGTTGGTTTTAATCCTGCCAGCAGAGTTCATTGGTTCCCTCTCTCCTGCACTCCCCCGTCTGAATTCTCTAATCTATCCCCCTGCAGGACGATGGTCACAGGACGTCTCCACCTCCCCTTGTGACGAGTCTCCCCCCATGTCCCCTCAGCATTCTTCACATCCCGGCTAAGGGGAAGGCTAACTCTACCCCAGTAAATCATTTACCCACACCTGGCAGGCTAGAGGGGTGCTCAGTGCTCTGGCGCAACAAGCTTTCGGCACTCGCATCGAGCTACCCGGGGGCTTACTTGCCCTCCCTAGACGTCCCCTAGACAAAGTTCCACAGTCCCTCTCCCTAGCCCCTGATAATAGCGAAGGCACATCTGCAAACCAGACAGAGTTGACGGCGACACAGCCCTCGCCCTTTCTCTGTCAGCATCGGGGTTTCACCTTCTGAATACTCACTTGGGAGACCAGCCAGAATGCAACCCCTCCCGCCGTAATCTTTCGCACCCTGTTCCGCTATGCTCCACACTACACATTTCCTATCTCCTAAGTAATACTTCATATCTCATGATTCATCATGCCCGCCTCCCCAAACCTCAAACCTCAGCCCTCATACTCATAGCCTTTTGCGACCTACCCCCTGCCACACAAAATTGTTTAACAATGAGGTTCCTTAGCGGACTTACCGGATTGTAAGTGAACTATCAATCCCCCGCCTCTCTCTCCCCCCACAACAGTGTCCTCCCGGCGCGCGTGCCTTACAGGTTCAGACCCGCAGTTTAGTAGGACTTTCGGTAGCGTGCTATACTCCGCTACTGTTTTCATGCCTTTCCCCTTTCCCTAACGTCACTTATTTCTTTTTCTTTTTCTTAGATCTTTACACCCCTTTCCTCCCTTCTAGCTTATTAGATCGTTTGCCCTTCCCAGGTTATCTGGGGGATGCCTCTCCCTCTCTCTTTCCTCTCTATTCTGCTCTCCTTGCATTTTCTCCTATCCCCCTGACTTTTCTTTCCACCTGCTTGACTCTTTTTCTCTTGTGACCGAGGGCTTTATTTACACCCTCCCCTTTTCTTCCTTCGTTTCCCCATCTCACGCTTGTATGGAGCTCTCTTACTCTTAACACCTCCTTTCTTTTTTTTTCTATCATCGAACACAGAACCCTGTACTTTTCTTAGACTAGGCTCCTCCTACGTCCACTCATGGGGTCGACGATCCCATTCACAGTCATGTCCTGGAATGTGCACGGCTTGACCCACTACATCAAACGACAGAAGGTATTATCTTATCTCCGCTCCAAACACCCTGACATTGCCCTGCTGCAGGAAACACACCTTTCCCCATCAGAATCCGAAAAACTCCGTAGAGATTGGGTGGGCAGGGTGCTTTTCAGCAGAACACCATCCGTACACGATGGAACGCAGGACTCGGGAAGGAGGTGCGGGGTGGCAATACTTCTTCGTCGTTCCTTACAGTTTTGGCTACTCAACACATGGTGTGACCTGGAAGGGCGCTACGTCCTTGCCAAGCTCACAGTAGGCTCTTCTTCAATTTGTATAGGTTCAATATATGCTCCCACAGGCTCCAAACGTTCCTTCTTCCTCTCTCTCAATCGCCTATTAACACAGACGGGCGCCTCCCAATATATACTAGGAGGGGATTGGAACATTGTTCAGGACGCCATCCTGGATCGCTTAAGCGGTCTTGATGTGGGCAATAATGCAGATCGAGCCCTCCTACATGATGTCCTCTCAGATCATGGTCTGCTAGACTGCTCGCGTCTTTCCCACCCCTCCGACTGTGAATACACTTTTGTCTCCTCGGTCCATGGGACTCAATCACGGCTAGACTACTTTTTGATCAATCACCGGATGGTGCAGTCGATTAGAATGTCAGAAATCCTCCCGGCCGCACTGTCTGATCATTCCCCGGTTTTATTAACCCTAGAACTCGGGCTGATCACACCCGGCCGTAAGCCCTGGCGCCTCTCCAATCCCAGATACTGAACCCCAAAGGGAAAGGAACAACTTAAAGCACATGTGGCCACATACCTTGAGGATAATAAGGGCTCGGTTTCTTAGCCCCAGCATCTCTGGGCAGCGGCCAAAGGCAACCATTAGAGGACAGCTCATGAGGAATGCGGCCATCTCCAATGCTCAAAAGAGAGACCAACAGAGCAAACTAGAAGATAGTATAGCCCAGGCCACCAGAGAGTACACCCGAACGCCCACCCCGTCCAGCCGTCGCCGCCTAGAACGAGCCAAAATGGAGCTCAACTCCCTTTATACCTCGCGGGCGGAATATTCATTACAAAGGCTGGAAGGCCATCACTATGAACACGGGGAGAAGACAGGCCGCTTACTAGCCACCCAACTCCATCAAAGGGAGGCAGCACTGGCCATACCAGCAATACGTAATCAAGACGACACGCTTATCACGCACCCTCAGGCAATTGCGAATGAATTTGCCCGTTATTACCAAGCCCTATATACCCCGGAAACGATTGAGGACACTAAATGCTTGGATGCCTTCTTTCGGAGAGCAAATATACCCTGTCTCTCAGCTGAAGGTAGGGCGCTCTTAGAGGACAACATCAGCAAGGAGGAGATTTAGCAGGCTATAGCCAATTTACCATACCATAAAGCACCAGGGGAGGATGGGTTTACGTCCAAATTTTATAAATGGACGGGAGCTGACACTGTGGAAGCCTTTTACGAGGCATTCAGAGGGGCTGACCAGAAGGGTTCTTTACACCCTCTCTCCAACAAAGCCTCCATCACAGTCTTACCCAAACCAGGAAAGGATCCTCTTCTATGTGGAAGCTACACCCCATTTCAGTCATCAATGGGGATATTAAGATATTGACAGAGATACTGGCATCTCACCCCAAGAAGGTCATTCCCTCCCTAGTTCACCACACCCAGGTGGGTTTTGTTGCGGGCCGCTCATCAAGGAATCACCTCCGCACACTCTTTCATGCTATTTGGATGGCGCGAGACATGCAAGAGGAACCCCTGCTCTCTCATTGGATGCCGAAAAGGCATTTGACCGAATAGAATGGTGGTACCTTTTTGAAATCCTAAAACGTTTTGGACTAGGGACTAGTTTTATTAATAGAGTGCGCTTATTATATGACTCCCTGACAGCCCAGGTAAACTGTGGAGGATTCCTCTCGGACACCTTCTCAATCCACAGAGGGACACGACAGGGCTGCCTGCTATCACCCTTATTGTTTCTATTGGCCGTAGAACCCTTAGCAGCGGTTATTCTCAGCTCCAATATTATATCTGGAATTTTGATCCCAAGCGGGAGTTCCGTCATTTATCTATATGCAGCCGATATCCTACTTACTCTCACCGACCTGCCCAACTCTCTCCGAGCCCTTAGAGAGACCCTAACGGAATTTGAACATCTTTCGGGCTATCGGATAAATTGGGAGAAAAGTGAAGCACTACCATTATCTCCTGTAACAGTCAGCACTTCAGTGCAAGGCCTCACGGTCAAATGGAAACACTCACGTCTTCGTTACCTGGGCATTGAAATTAACAAAGGTTTGGATAATATAGTGACAGACAATTTAGACCCCTTGCATAGCAATATGAAACGGAATTTTGAGAAGTGGAATCAGTTGGGCCTCTCTGTGTGGGGCAGAGTGCAGGTGGTACGAATGGTGACCTTACCAAGATTTCTATATGTCTTGGGCATGCTCCCCTTGCAAATACCCTTATCTCTCCTCCGAGAGATAGCTTGCTGCATTCACGCTTTTGCCTGGGGATCCATACGCCCACGGTTACCTAGATCCGCACTACTAGCCCGGCATGAGTTTGGAGGTCTAAGTCTTCCCTCAGTCAAATACTATTCCTCCGCATTGTATCTTTCACAATTGGTCTTTTTACTCCCGGAAGCACGGGATCCGCCACTGTGGGTGGAAGTAGAACAGATGCTCACGGGTGCCTCATCCGGCCTCCAGATCCTTAATGATGCAGGTCCGGTATATCAGAGAAGCGCCAATCCCATGATTGGATCTATGCAGAAAGATTGGCGGGAGAGACATTGATCCTTAAAGGTAGACCCCCATTTGCATGATAGAGCCCCATTATGGGGCAATAAAAGTTTTCAGATTGTGGGGAAGACTATCTGCTGGAGGGATTGGAACCTGAGAGTTATCATGCGGGTGGATCAGCTCATATCGGGTGATACCTGGAAGACGTTCGAGGAGCTCAAAGAAGAATTTGATCTCCCTGAGCATTATTCACAGTGTTTCCTTCAACTCTGACATTGTCTAGTGTGACATCTAGGGAACCTCCCTCAGCAACTTACACGCTCTCCAGTACTCCAATACCTGGAAACCCTTGGGTCTATTGAAGGGGGCTGTTTCCGGACTGCAGGCATTATTAAATCAGCATCTTTTCACACTCTCCCTCCTTAATTCCCTTAAGAATAAGTGGCAGGCACGCCTACAGATTGACTATGACCTAGAGGACTGGGCAGACTTGATTAAGGCTAGAGACAGGGGGCCCGAGAGGCCCGTTTGAAATTTTGTCTTTTTAAAACCTTACATGACCCCCCAGAAACTGCACACTGCAGGATTACTGTCTCACGCCTCTTGCTGGAGATGCCCACACACTCATTGTGACTTGCCCCATATTTTACATGATTGTCCAGCCATTCAGACATTCTGGCGGCTGGTGGGAAATACCCTTACGGAGGTGTTGCCCCTGCCGTCTCTCCTCACCCCTTCCCTTTTATTACTGCATGACACTAGAGAGCTCTATGACCTCTCCTGACCACAAGGCTGTTTACTGCACACTGCACTGGCCACGGCAAAACTATGTATCGTCAGACATTGGCATGCAGTAGCTGTCCCTTCTCATGAAGAATGGATTGCTTCAATGTATCAGGCGGCCTCCCATGAACGACTTATACATGACCTGCAGGATAGAGCAGATGTGTTTTTCCAAACCTGGTCGCCCTTTCTCTCTGGACCAACGAGCTGAGTCCCATGAGAGGTCACAACCAAACTACATGGACGGGGCTCCGCTTCCCTGAATCATTTACCATCACTCATGCTTAACTATAGCCCCTTTGATCTGGTAATGACCTCTACTGGATGCAAGCATGCATTCTATGGTGGCTGTACCAATCCCTCCCCTCGCCCCTGTCTTTTTCATTCTCATCTTCATTAACCTCTTCTCCTTTTCGTGTTACCAACGCTCCGCCTATTCTATGACCTCAGTTCTGCCCCCTTCCCCTTTTTGTGTGGTTCTTACCCCCTCGGTCACTACGGCTAATGCTACTACTACCATCTCTCTTATAATCATTAACCTCTTTCTTCTACGCATCCTACCTTCGTCTCTGCTCCTTCTCTTTTTTCTCATTCTTATTCTCACTCTTCCTCCTGTACTATTCTCCCCTAATTTTCCTCATAGCACGCTTGTCTTCCCTGAACCTCTATTGTATTTTTTTTTACTCTTTTTCTTTTTTTCTGCATATTCATATTGACACCCTTCTCTTTTTGCCAGTCTGGTTTGAAAATTCCTCCTCCTTCGGATAATCCCCACCTTCGCTTCTGGTCACTTCATATCTGTTTCTTATAGCGTTCGGGGTTGTCTGATCTCTTTACCTACACTACTGTTACTGGGGAGTTATTACACTTCTGCGCCCTCTACCCTTACATTCAGGTCCTCTTTCAGGCCTCTTTTCCCCATACCAAGGGCAGGACACTATTCTCTTTTACACTATGTTGGGACGTCATCCCTAATCCTCAGCTCATACCTTCTAGCCGGAGGTCATTCAGAGCTACCTCCTCATCATCCATCGTCCTCCTACAACACTCTATTAGTACCTGCCCTTCTCGCTTATCTTGCTTATCTAGTGAAGGACTATTCTGGAAGGATACGACTATCCTGGTCCCTTTTTGGGGTTAGGGGCAGGGCAGAGAGAGAATGTTAGAATGCTATTGAACCCTACAGCTGGTTTAACGATACTGCACTACAGTTATACCATAGAGTGGTTGTGTTCTTCCTACTTGGTTTTATTATAATAGAGTACTGTATTGATATATTCTTGTACTATTGTACTGTGACTATTTTTCTACTTCAAAACTATGCTGGTAACAATTGTATGTCATGAACGTAGATACTTTCTTAATCTGTTTATTATTCTGGCGTGTGTATATATGACAGGCTATCGGCTGTATACGTCATGCAAGTCTTGGTCTGCATTTTTGTATATTGTTTCGAGTTATGAAAGCAATAAAAAAGTACAACACAAAAACAAGAGAATGACACTTTTAGAAAGTGAGCATTTTCTTGCCTATACCATTTCTGTGACTCTGCCTGTTTGTGGATTCCCTGTCTGGGTCAGTTTGACAATTGAGCTGGTTGCACCTCACACTAGACAGTGACACAAAGGAAGCTGTGGTGTAGTCTGTATATCCTGATGAGCCATCTGTGCTAGGAGGGCGGGGAGGAGTGGTCACTTATACCTGAAAGGGCTGTGCCTGTCCTCACACAAAGCAGTCTCCAACCCCCTGGTGAGTGTCTGGGGCCTGGCCTGGGCAAGGCAGGATTTCATATTCAAGAGAGACTTTGCTTTGATGTAGGCCTACTTCAAAGGAGAAATTGCGTATAAGAAGGGCACCCAAAACCACAGACTGCAGAACACTTCTGGAAACAAGAGGAACCTCTGCCTGGAAAGGGCCCTTACCCACAATTTGTGGCATGCTTCATCATAGGGCCCTGCTAACACACTCCGAGATATAAATTCCCTTCGGAGTGGAGCAGTAAGGGTGGGGGAACATAAAAGCACATAGGTCAAGACCAACAATCATGGCACAGGGACCAAAGACGAACAACAAAAAGAGACATAAAACTGACTCAGGCTGACCACTTTCCATATTTTATTCTGGTACAGCCTGGACAGGATTAAAAATGCTATTGGTGGTGTTTTCAGGAATTAGTTACCTGTACACCTTAATCTCTGTAGAGGGTCAACATGTTTCGGCCTGTTCAAGATGCCAACTTGGGTCATGCGGCCTATGTCAGGAACTTCGTCCTGTCACCGTAATTATAAAAGTCCATTCCTGTCCTTTAATCAGGAGGTTCATTGATTTGTGCTGCTCAGTACACTTTTGTTTGTCAGCACTCTCAGTTATCTGTGGAAAAAAAATATGGACATGATACCCAAACCTCCAGTAATGTAAATTAACCCCAGACCTTCACCTTAATGTGTAGGGAAAACAACTTGTGCATAAAGGTCCCCTAGTTATTCTCTCAATATCTTGTGGAAGAAATAAAACTAACCTTAATTCACCCGTGTTGATTAATTATCATAAATATATATACAAATACCCAGGTCCATAGAAAGAAAAGAAGGCGTGTTTGTGTACACTTACCGAGTTTCATTAATACTCGCATTCATCAGAGCCGGGTGGGTGCACCACCCTGTAGTCACACACTGTATAGGAACAGATCACCATAAATATAATGATTGGAAGTAGCTGTGTTAACATATAATATGTTTACATTTTAGGTATTAACAAAAATGATTCTGGACTGTCGATAGTCTTTTTAGAATGTGTCTATTTCAGACGTAGTCCAATGTTTCCGCCTGCCAGTCTGATGATATTCACTACTTAATATTGCGGCCGCCTACTTATATATCAGCGCCCCCAAATGCTGTCTTTCCGATATAAAAATATTTATTACGCCCTTAAAAACTGAAAGTTAGGCTGGCCATGTTGTTATAATCGAGTGAACAAGTTAGTCAACCCGAATAGACCGGTGATCGTAGCTAAAGTGCGGGCAGTGCCCGAGCGACCTGCTATTATCTGGCCTCAGCCCCCCTCCTTCAGCTCCTTACTTCTTCAAGGGTCCGGTACTGCCGGTATCGCCGCTCCCCGGCTCTGTGTGGAATCAAAGACGCGGAGCCGGTGGCTCCTAGAAAAACGCTTCCGGGTATGACGATATTTGCGTCACCCCAGAAGCTGTAACGTGAAGTTACCAGAGCATGGCGGCCATTTTGGGTGGGATCGTGGATATCGATCCCACTCATGGTAAAAAAGGTGCCCAGATCGACATAGCACAGTCAGCACAGTCAGTTTTATGTCTCTTTTTGTTGTTCCTCTTTTGTCCCTGTGCCATGATTGTTGGTCTTGTCCTATGTGCTTTTATGTTCCCCCACCCTTACTGCTCCACTCCGAAGGGAATTTATATCTCCGAGTGTGTTAGCAGGGCCCTATGATGAAGAATACCACAAATTGTGGGTGAGGGATGTTTTTTCCAAAATATTGATGTTTAAACTGGTCTGGTTCGGATACCAGACATCATTCCTTGTCCTCTTTGTGAGAATATTATTTTTTTAGGGAGGTCGGACAGGAATTCCCTCTCACCCCTTTAGAGTGTTTTGACATTTTTCAATCTAACAGTGTTAGTGTGTGGTTAAAACTACTTAAAGACTCTTTTTGATTTTTAATTGATAACTTGACTTGTGTATTGTGGATTTTTGTTGTTTTGGTCTTGTTTTGTTTAGGTAAATATTTCCTATTTTTCTAAACCTTTGTTGTGTCATTTTATAGTGTTTGCATTAAGTTCTGTGTGTGTTGGTACAAATACTTTACACCTAGCACTCTGAAGTTAAGCCTACTGGTCTGCCAAGCTGCCAAGGGGGTAAGCAGGGGTTAGCTGAGGGTGATTCTCTTTTACCCTGACTAGAGTGAGGGTCCTTGCTTGAACAGGGGGTAACCTGACTCTCAACCAAAGACCCCATTTTTAACAGAGGCCAGCTGTAGTAACTTTATATGGGAGAACAAAAGGGTGAAGAGAGCTTTAAGATATTTTATGCTTCCTAGAGATAGAGGTGATTGGGGTGTGCCTACCTTTAGGTATTATTACTGGGCAGATATAATGCTGCACATGGCAGCTCTATCACTAGGTAGTAAAGTGAGGAGTTGGGGCCCAATGGATTACCATCTATTTATGAATTGATACTGTAAGCCAAGGCAAAAGCTAGTCTTTTAAGGACTGTCAAACCAACTGATTTTGTTTAAAAAACAGAAATTTAAGGTATTCAAGGCAGCATTCAAAATCGGGGTACAACTTAAGCAGAAGTTGGATACAGGCATGTATAATTATCATACTTTCCTCAGGGGACCAGTAATTTTCCCAACTGTTTTGCATGATAGATGTATCCTCATCTGGGAGCATGCAGGGGTGGTTAGATTAGAGGATTTATTCAATCAGGAAAACATGTATTTGTATGAGAAATTGCAAAAGAAGTTTGATTGAATTGAGTTTTTCGAAGTATTACAAATTAGGGATTTTGAATTTACAATAGATAAGGACAAATTGACACAGGAGCAGGTTCCACTCTGGATTTGGTGGGTCATCCAAGGGGAGCAAATGTCAGGATTATTTCTAAAATCTTAATTGATTTTATGCCAAACAATTTTGAAAAGCAAGAAGAAAACAGGACCAGGAGACTGGAATTTGTAAAAAACAAATTGGGATTAATGCTCCTCCCATGAATTAATGAAAAAAAAATCCACCTTTAGAAAGTTGGCATTTTCCCACCTCAGCCATTTAGGGCCTACCACCTGTTTCTGGGTTTGATGACTAAGTTGCAGTTGGTCTTTGTGTATTCCTCCGAGGCAGTCACACACAATAGAGAGCTTAGGTGTGCTTGGATGTGCATCACCTGCAGGATGGGAGGGCAGCGTTAGGGACAGTATAGCCCCATTTATACCAGAATAGGCTGTGTCCTGCTTTCACACAAAGGGTTGCAGACCTCTTGTAGTTAGTGTGGACCCTGGGTAGGAGAGGCAGAAGTCTGTGCACTTCAAATGGAAACCTCTAATAGCTTTTCCTGATTCAAAGGAAGCACCAGGTGGAATCACTGGACCTCAGACACCAACTCTTCAGTACACTTCTGGTCCTTCTGAAGGACTGCCAGGAAAAAGGACTGCTGTGCTGCTGAAAGGACTGGCACTGTGCTGGACTGCTACCCAGATGTTCTGCCCTGCTGCCCTCTTGCCTTGGGGACAAGGACTGGGCCTCCATCTCTTGAACTCAGAACCCAAGAGTGACTCCAAGGACTTGTTGGCTGGTCTCCTCATCTGAAGTTTCAGGGACACATTAGGCTTCCAACAACCTGGACTTGCCTTCTGTGGCACTATCCTGCCAAATGGTGCAACCCCAGTCTTGGAAGGGAGCCTAAGGTATTCTGCCAGCCTCTGTGGATCCAGCTGACCTGACACATCACCTCTGCTGTCCCAGTACAACCCCAAGCAGAACCAACACATTGCAGGTGCTGCATGGACTGGACCCATCACAATGACTCGCATAACATCACAGCCAGTCTCTGTATTGGAACTGCACTATGCACCACATCCTTTGCACAGGCCTTAGTATTTCTCAATAAAGGCAGCTTTGATGATGACACAGTCCTCCGCATTTCAGCCTTGCAGCTCCTTGGAGCCAATGCATTGCCTGACTGCACAACAGATACTCGATGCCGAACTTCGTATCACAAGTCCTCGTCGATGGGATTCTCGATGATGCTGTTCATCACGATGCTGCGGAATCTCTATCTAGGGGCACAAGCTCATATTTATGTGAATAATAATTTGGTCTAAAACTGAATTGTTTTCATTCAGTTCTTCAGCTGGTGACCTCCCTCCAGTCTTGCAGCAAAAGGTCTGTTCTACAAATCTGATCCGTTACCTAGCGATCTTTTAACTAGCAATTATGCTGAGCTTTTTCGCTTGAATTATGCACCGATGCTCAAGAAGATAAGGGGCTTGCTAGAGAGATGGGCTCTGCTTCCTTCAACATTAGGGGGTAGAGTAGTGCTTACTAATATGTAAATTCTACCATTACTGCTCTTTCTTTTAATGAATGTCCCCATCAAAATCGAATTTTGCTAAATTAGATGCACTTTTTAGGTATTTTGTTTGAAACAAGAAGGCCTCTAGGGCCAAACTGTTGGTGCTTCAGCTTGATACCAATCAGGGAGGTATGATCTATATCCAGACATAATATGACGCTGCTCCACTCAATCTGCTAGCTAGATCAATAGATGAAGACAGGTCAGTCGATCTTTTTTTTTAATAGAATGCTCTGGGAAACAGGGACTCAGTTGCTTATCAAATCAGCCAACCTACCTGGGAAAGCCAGATTTAAGGGGCTGCAAGAGATGTGCATCCGTTTCTAAGCATTCTGTTGAGCCAAAGTATTGCAGGAGGTATCCCGTATCTTACGTGGCAGAAGCGTAGATATGTAGGGTTGCCAGTACCACAGAGCCAGCTTTGGAATAGTGAGGGATTTAGGGAACTCAGACATTTTTTGCTAAGGGCGAGTGTAACACATGGCATGAATATCAGGCCCGATGTGGGGATTCCTGTAAGCAGCTGTTTCTGGGGTTACAACAGATTTCTTTTTTTTTGAAAGATCAGTGCTCAGATGTAAGATCTGACCCCCACCCTCTGATGAGATCACTGGTTAGGTCGAAGATGAAGGTGGTAGGCAACTGGTATAGACTACTTTGTGGACAAGCTGAGAGGTCTCAACTGGGTAGGTTCTTTGACAAACTTTGACTCTCCATACAATGTTCTATCTCGGAGGCTTAATGTAATTCTATTTCAATAATAGGCCATAAGGCATTGAGGGCTTCTAATTTTAAACAAATCTCCTTTTTTATGTTGTTAGATATACTATTATACTCCTAAGGCCCTCAACAGAATGTTCCCATTGGTGGAGGATTGGTGCTCCCCCTGCCAGCAGTTGGGTATGGGGGGGCTGGTTGCACATCTTTTTCACTGGTCAGAGGCTGGAGCAGTTTTGACAGGAGGTCTTTGCCGCTCTTATCCTTGTGCTCTGGACAAAGTTGGCCCTTGAACCAGAGGCTGCACTCTTTGGCTTGGTTAGTAAGGACCAGAGGTCGGGCATGGATACATGGGGCCTGGTATTTGTTTCTATTGCCTCAGTAGTTGCCCGGTCTCTCATCTTGCAGAACTGGAGATCATCCAGGGCTCCAGTATTTCAGGAGTGGGTAAAGAGAATACTCAGGACAAAAACAATTGAAGAGGCGTATGAAACTTGCATAGGGGGACTATAAAGATTTTGGGGCTCATGTGGATTCATGGAGGTGCTGTAATAGCTGGGGCCTAGTTTAGCAGATGTGGTATTGTAGTCCCTATGAACTCTCTCTGGGTGGCTTTTTATGATCAAGACTAGTTTGGGAGGATGCTGAACACTGCCTATGGCATGAGCCCTTTTAAGTATCTACATTCACATGAGTTCTGGATATATGGATTACTTGTTTTTTCAGTATTCTTTTTTACACATTTTCACATTTTTACATCAGGATTGATAATAGAGGATTTTAGGGGGGGCAAATAGGAATGATCTGCTTCCCCTCTGTGCTTTGCTGTGTTGTGAATCCATTTTAGTTCTTGTTGGGACTCAGGAGTTTAGCTTTGTCTTTGACTTGCATGCCTTTGCCCCCATCACCTAGTGATTTTTTACTTGCTTAGCCTGCTCTGTTTTATTCCATTTATTTTATTATTTCTTCTAAGATGGCTGCTGTTGTTTACCTTTTATAAAAATGTTTTGATTTGCATTATCAGTGCCACTCTGTGAAGGCTTCATTATCAGTGAGATGATCAGTGATGTACGTAGGTATTGTCATCTCGTCCCTTTTTCACTCACGTGTGATAGGAACATAATGTGCACTTTTTGGGGATTGTTTATATAATTGACACCATAAGTCTGCCTCCTTATCAGTTGTTTAGGAACATACCTGCATCAGGGATCCTACATGATCTGTATAAATGCATCTCACATGGACAAGGTCATTAGAGGGGTTTCTTCCAGATGCCATCTACACTCCAGGTCACCTGTTGAGACGGGGCCACTCACCTGAAAAGCAGGATGTCTGCAGGGGAAATGGTATGCCGCCTGACCTCCTAGAACACCTCTCTGCACTTCCTGGTGGACACAGAAACCCCAGCAGGTGCCCCAAAAGGAAAGGGGGAGTGGAAGAGAAAAAGACAAAACACTGCCATGTCTTGCTGGTCCAGCCAGGCACCCTGTATCTTCGGGGGCAGGTCATTGTTGACAGAGTGATAGTAGAGTTAGTGCACTCAACTTCCTTGAAACTGAATCTCTCTTTCTGATATGGGCACGGGAGCAGTAGAAGAACACCACGATGCTCCAACACTTTTCTTGGATAATAATAACTGTTGGCACAATTACTAACACTGCATTACCAAAAAACCAAAATGAGTACCATAACAATAAGTACTGTAACACTAGGACTGGCTTCACAGAGATTCACTGTTGCACACTATAATTAGAACTGTGGTTGCACTTATCATGAACAAGAAAGACAAACAGAGGCATTAAATATATCACATATAACTTTCCTGCATGCATAGGGTTAAACTAAAAGAAACAAAAACAATCCAAGAAATACAAATGTCCACTCTTAAGTTCAAACAGTTAGGGTGGCACAGTTTGGATTGGTTTCTCTGTGTGTGTGAAAAACCCTTCAAAAAGCAAGTTCCTCAAATCTGAAACACCGGCATGAATGACACAATTGAAATTCAAGAGTTATGCTAGTAGAGAAAGAAAAGTCAAGTAAATGGTCTTTTAAACTTGCACTGTCACTTTTTGCAGTACTTGAGCTCACGCAGGTTTCCTGAAGCACATTTAGGCAAGTAACTACAAAAATAATGTAGAATGTTCAGAAATGCATTTGTCTCTTCAAGATAAGCACTCTGCCAAAATACGAGGTCTGAAATACACCAGCTGTTCTAGGAAAGCGCAGCGCTCAAAGAACAAACTCCCTGGAGAATACTAGTCACTTAGCTGCAGTCTTTTCCAGAGTGCTGGAGGAATGCCTGGTGTCAGCTCAGCTGGTACCGGAATGAAGAAAAGAATTACCTCAAAAGTCCTGAATACGAGGATGACAGCAGGGGCTGGACTGCCAAGTCAGATGCTGAGATCAGGAAGCAAAACAAAGCCTAGCAGGAGGGCATGCTTCACTCTGCTATTTATAGCCAATCAGGAACGCAGTATAGTTTCCACATGTGGATAAGTCACCACACCCAATTAGAAGCACCTGCTCACATTAGCAAACAAGCATTGGTAAAACAAGCATTGATAAAAACCAATTGTGTAACACAGCACATTATGGTTACTTAGAAACATCAAGGTTTAACCAAGAACAGAGATATGTTTTAACCCTAATCCCTGGGGATGCTGACAGATAACGCAGGAGGCACCTTGGGGATTCCTGACATCACCTTGTGGCAGAACTCATCTTCTCTGTCACCATGGAGTCTGACCTAGAGACCTCATTCCAAGGTAATGAGGGTTGGGGTGCTTCTCATGGACATGGTACTGGCAGATTAGGGTTATTATACTTAGCTCATATTAGGGTAGAGGTTAGGTTCTCTTTGCTAGGAATTTTATATCTCATGTTTACTGTAACATGGTGGTGGGTTTTATATTCACAACTCTTGTCTTCACAATTCTGCTTTTTTTTACTGTTCATTATCCTAATCATTGCAGCTCATGCATTTTATCGCAGATTGCAGTCTTTTCAATAAATATATTGAAAACTCTTCTGCATCTCCCTCAACGCCTGTCTGTGACTGAGAGAAAAGGGTAATTTACATTTCACCATGACTTCCCTGAGAGGTCTTATCTAGAGTCCATGCGTAAGGCTGCCAGAAATCACCTTTGCTGTCTGAGCTTTGGTAAGGCACTACTTGTGAACCGGAGGTGTTGGCCCGACAGTTGTGACTTGTTGGAGGAGTGGCTTAGTCACCTACTAAAAAAAGTCTGTCTCCCTTAAACCAATAGTCTCGCTTGGAAGGAGCGAAAGTCCAACTACGACAGCTTATGTGTCATTATTTGCATTATTTGCAGGGAGGGACACTGGTATGTGGTCATTTTACTCCATGTTCAGGTAAAAGCATATTGGCTTGGCTGAATGAAATGGTTGCTACAATCCAGTCTGCTATATAATTGCACTTTACCATCTCTACGATGATATGATGGCACTTTGGCCCTCATTATGACATTGGGGGCAAATGCTGCCTACTGCCACAGCGATGTCCACCAACACGCTGTCGCGTGGCTACCAGCCGCCAACCGCATTATGACCGTAGGCAGAATTCCACCAGAAGGCTAGTGGAATTCCGTCGACAGTCATGTCGGCGGATGGCAGTAAGGTGATGCTGCTGCCAGCAGCAGCACCACACCAGCAAGACATCGCCTACCATATCATGTTCCATGATATGGCCCGGCGGTGTTTTGCTGGCAAACGCTGCTGCTGGCGACACCGCCACGTCCCGTCTCCTGCTGGAGGACCCCCTGCAAGAAGGTAAGTCTGGTTCTCCGACAGGAGATGGTGGTGGGGGGTGTTGTGTGCGCGTGTGGGGGTGTTGTGTGTGAGGGGTTGTGTGTGTGTCTGTTTTTGTATGCGTGGAATGCGTGCATGAATGACTGAATGTGAGTGTACATGTCTGTTGTGTGTTGTGAATGTGTGTGTGCGACCATGTATGTTAGTGTGTGTTGCTGTGTGTGGGTATGTATGTGTGCATGCATGGGTGGATGTGGGTATGCGTGTGTGTATGAGTGTGTATGTGTGCGCATCTGAGTGTGTTGATGTCGGGGGTGGGAGGGGGAGGACTCTGGGGAGCGGGAGGGGGGCAGGGGAGACCCCTATCAGTGCCAGGGGAGGAATTTCCTGGCACTAATAGGGCCTACCGCCATGGTTTTCATGGCGGTAAGATTGCCACGAAAACAATGGCGGTAAGCGCGGTTATAATCCCAAGGGTGGGATTGTGACAGCCACCTGGCTGGAGACCAAAGTCTCCAGCCAGGCGGCTGTTACCACCCTAGCGGACGGAGTGGTTAATTGGCGGTTTGGCTTGAGCCAAACCGCCAATGTCATAATTTGGGAAAACGTACCGTCAGCCTGTTGGCAGTACCTTTCCCCAAATTACTGCTGTCCGCCAGGGTCGTAATGACCCCCTTTATCTTGTGATTTGTTGTTAGAAAAAGTCATTATATCTGTGAGTGTTGGCTACGAAACGGGCATGAAGGTACTTTAGGATCTCTCTTTACTTTATTTTGAGCCCCTTCCATCTGTGTCCAGCTGAGATCAACTGTTTTAAATTGAAAATTGTGGCCTGTTATTTACATATATATGTCTGCTGCTGTATTTGAGTGTTGATACATCTTGGATGGTGGATTTTTCTTATGATTCTGCTCAATACAAATATTTATTTCAAAATTAAGATGCTTTTGAAACTCGCATGGCAGCCTTGCCACATCTCAGAACTGATACATCACTCCGGCTGCACAAGACATCCTGGACGCAGATCCTCACAACGCTCCACAAACCAGGATTTAAGGTACTCTGTTCAGCGAGCCAAACTATGTTTCTATAGACAACCAGAGATCCATCACAGTCGGCCTGAATTTTCAACTTTGTCCCAGTCCAGCTAGACCAGTTAGCCACGGATGGAACTTTAATGCATTTGGCACTATTATTACTAAAATCTTTAAAACTGAACATCTTCTCTTCTACTGATTTTATTTTATTGGTTTTGGTCTTGTTTTACTTATAATAAATAACTCAATAGTTCTAACTCTGTTGTGGGATTCTTTTGTGGTGTGTTTTCACTTTGTTACTCTTTGAAATATTGCACAAATACTTTACACATTGCTTCTAAGTTAAGCCTGACTGCTCTGTGCTAAGCTACCAGAGTTGAGCATGGGTTAATTTAGGGTTTGCTTGTGACTTTGCCCTGAGAGGAATTGTGGTTGCTGCTTGAGAAGGGTTTGACTCTCCTCAACCAGTAACCCAATTTCATGCAATGATGACTTCCATTACTTGGGCAAGAAGTTGTTTATGCAGGGATTAGAACATTAGCCCTCCACAATTTTTAGCTGACAGGTGACGTCTGTTAAAATATATTGCGGGAAAATTCCTGATAAAAAGGCATAACATGTATATATATATGCAATAGATACAAGATTTCGCTTCTCAGTCCAGAATATGAGCTATTTACCAGTCTCGGTTAATTACTCTACCCTACTGTACTGATATGTAATGGGGGCAGTGAGCTCCTTACCATAGTCCCTAAAGAAAGCTTGTGGACAGATGAACGCGCACAAAATCATGGGGCTGCTCCGTCTAATGGCCGACAAACTCAAATTTTGCTGACACAAACTGTCTGATACGCCATGCTTCCTTTTGCATACACTGGGGGTCTAGTTTGGTAAACATGTCACGTAATTATTTGAGGCTGAGCACAACAAAGTTGAACTCTGCACTTTGAGATCATTGAACAGCAACTAATGTGTACTGAGAAGAAATCAATTCTGAAAAGGTCACGATCTTTGATTTCAGCAGTCTACTCAATAGCACTAACACATTTGGAACAGAAAAAAGCCCAGGACTGAAATCGAAATACAAGGGGCAAATGACATAAACAGTATTTACTCTGGTGCAAAAAAAAGACAAATAAATTTGTATTGCTTTTAGGCCTTTTGTGGTAGGAAAATGAAGAAATTGTATTATTGATAAGCACACACGGCATGCTAAAAATAACTTCAGTCGATTCTTTTTTGTATTTGTGCAAAAATAAATAATAGCAAGCACCGACAAAGCCAATTGGACTGGCATTAGATGCCTACTTTTTGGCTTTTCCATGCTTTATTTGTTTTGGAGTGAGGTTTGCATACTTTATTTTTGGTTTTCAAAATCAGACGTTACAGCCGTCCTAGAACCGAAGGGAATGACTCTGCGTGCGTGCGCGCGCGCTGTAAAGGGGAAGAATCCCCTCACTGACAGTGATGTTAGCCATTGTCTGAAGCAGGCAGACTCATTACTGTATGCTGTAATGAGTGAATTATAATGTGAATGACATAACAACAGGATTGCAATGAATTCGAGGAGATCTGGCTGAAAAGCGTGTGTGTGTGTGCGTGCGCGCGCGTGTGTGTGCGTATATATATATTTTTTTAAATAAAAAGATCTTGGCTAAAGATAGCTCTAAAAATGCATCTTCTCTACTTTTAAAACTTGAATGAGGGGACTAATAGTGAGGCAAACCAATCTGCTCCTTTCTTATTGCATAGGTACCAAAATAGTGCTAAATCAAATGAGCTCCCATTTTAATAGAATCATGGATATGGGACAAAAGCAACCCTTGTTATGCTGGGAGATTAAGATAGACTGCAATAAACACCTCATCCCAGGCACAGTCTGTCATGTGTTAAGCTAGCTCTGCACAATTAGGAAAAAACAACACTCCCCCTCTGGCAAATCATGCATTGTATGTCACGATCATAGCAGGAGTGAACATAGCTGTCACCTAGGTTGAAGTTAGGGCTTCTATATGCTAGCTCTGGCTTACCATTTGGTTACTTCTGGTGGATCACTCACAGAATATAGGTATCCAAAATACCTACCGTCACAATATTTTTGCCCTTGATATTCTTGAAACAATATTTTGTCCACTCAGTATTTTTTCCTGATATTTTGTCTAGACACCCTCCTAGCACAGCCCTTACTAAACTCTGGTCTGAGATCATGAAGATACCTCTAAAAATAAAAAAAATAACAATACTTCTAAAGCCCTATTGGCTACGCCTGGGCAGAATTTATATTGGGCTGGAGTATTAGAGTAATTTTGGTACTTCTTTACTATTACTCTTTGAGGAGGAAATACCGATTATAAAGTGATTACTACCACTAATGTGATTGCTAATTAGGAGTTCTTTAGGAGGAAAAAAGTTTACCACAAGAGCGCATTTGGCGAGTGTGAGTGACTGCTCACACTGCTATTTATCTAATATTGCATTAAACACTATTTTCTTGGACCATAATGTATCTTTGTGTCAATTTTGGATGCAAGGGTACATTTTGTACTAAGAAACTACTTCTAAATGATGGGAGTGAGTTTAAGGGGAAACCCTACTCCAAAGGCACAGTTAGCAAGCATGAGGGGCTGCTTGCATTTGCTATTGATATTCTGTTGTATTTAGCACTATATGGATGCAAGAGGGCGTTTTTGAACTAAGAAAAAGCACTAAATGCATAATTACTCTTCTTGTGTAATTCTGCATATTCTTGCAGACGTTTTGGGTAATTCCACATTATTGTGCTAAAGGAATTATGAGAGTTACACCCACTCCTAATACTGCCTTAATACATTTTCCATAAATTGCCCTTCCATCAGCCCCACTACAGCAAATGGCAGGCTATTGAGGAACTGAGGGTACGCAAGACTTCAGCCCTGTGATGTTGTTGGGGACCAAAGGGTGAACCAGGACACTTCCAACACCCCTGAGGCTTAGTTCGATTGACATCCATGGGAATGAGAACGAAACAAGGCAACACAGACACCAATAGAACACCATAGAAGGGTTCTTCAGAGACTATTATTTCTTCATTCCATTTATGCCGTGGTGTAATAATCTTTCTGTACTATGGATTTGGTGCATTATTTCCCACTCCACTTACTATTGCACAAGCAATATGCAGTGTAAAACAAGCTTGCCCCATTTCTTGACATAGTGTAAGAGTTCGGAAATGTTGTCCTAAATAGAATGTTGAGAAGAATGTGCCCTAGTGGCTACCTAAAGATTTTCTTTAATGAAACTCGCTTTGGCAATCCGAGATTGAAGTTTTAAAGCAAATAAAGACAATTATTTTTTTTCTCCAAAATATTAGGAGCTAATTCCTCTTCACGGATATCAGTTCCAGTTGATAAACATTATTTCCTGTTGACAAAATGCCCTACAAATGTATGGGAATCAACTACTCTGTGTCCGCCAATGAGTTCAGTATGATTTTATAGTGCTTTAGCTGCGCACGCTCTGCTGTCACTGAGAGCTGCTCTTTGAAACATCCACCTCTGTCACTGTAGATTGGTGGCCAGTAATCTTCTAATTAACCAAGTCCTTCCGTGACTGAAATAATAAAAAAAGATAAGTTCACTTGATCCAGTATGGCATTTAAATAATTTAGGTGCTTGACTAAGCTCATTTCGAGTCCCTCATTACCACAGCTGTCTGTCTTCAAGAGAGTGTGGAATGATGTTTGAAAAGAGATCTGGGTAAAATTGTCATTCTGGCTACCTAGCCAAATGTTTTAGTTTAATGTTTGTTCCTCCCTCATATAACGAGCAACACAAATCAACAATGATGATCTCTTTTACCAATCCAACAAATATGGACCAGTTTTATTTGTCATATCTTATCTGAAGTAGATGACGAGGTCTGTTGAACAGAAGTATGAATGCGATCATAGTAACATACAAAGCATTTGCATTGACATTGAAATGG
The DNA here is from genome assembly GCF_031143425.1 of Pleurodeles waltl. Lineage (NCBI taxonomy): Eukaryota > Metazoa > Chordata > Amphibia > Caudata > Salamandridae > Pleurodeles > Pleurodeles waltl. The sequence continues at coordinate 886,782,182 of NC_090450.1, forward strand.
CCTCTGTGAATGAGTCCGGGTCAAGGACATTTTTGAAGTCTATGCGAATGGGTGGGTGCCCAGTTGAAACCAAAGATAATTGGATGATGGGGAAAAGGAAGAGGGGTAGGCGAGATGAATGCATTTTAAACGGATGCATGCAAGGATTATCAGTGGAAACAATTTAAAACTGCATGAGAATAAGTGTTGCAACCATAACAGCATTTCTCTTAATAAGACCACGAGCCACTGAACCTATTAACCAATCAGCAGAGATTAGAGAGCTTGTTTTTGTTAAGGGCACCTCACATTACTCACCTCAAATATTCCTCAAAGGCGTGCCACACATATTCTAGTAATATGTAGATATGCTCAATTCATAAATTCAAGTATGAAATGCCTGGTAGCCTGTAATATCCTCACAAAAGCTTATGCATAATTGTCAAGTCTATTTGTGACATCTCTGTTCATAAGCAGAAAATGTCACTATTACAAAAAACTTAACAATAGTAATATTTGAGTTATGTGTCCCAAAGCCAGCATAAATTTCGAAGCAGCTGCTTGAGCAAAATACAAACTGCCACTTAAACACGGGAGGAAAAATGTAGTAACTCACACTCAAAGCTTGTGTCACAAAAGCAAAGCAAACCTAGCACAAAGTGTAGTGTTGGGATTGACGCTCTAATGCAAATCATTCTAAAGTCATGGTAGGTTGCCTAAAATAATGAAATGAAGCATCCTACTTTTCTTTCAAGGGGGCATTCCAGTGGTGGTACATGGATGCTCCAATGGAACCACCAAGTTGTTTTGACACAAATGTCTATTCTCTAACATTTTGAAATAGGGATTTGTGCCAAAAAATTACACCTCCTTGAAGTAGACCTAACGGCTGAGCAAATGTAAAGTCTTCAAATTTGCGTGTGTGTTGCACTGTACAGCACACATACCAAGGGGCAAATGTGTTACACTTTGCAAAACATGGTACTATGTAGTCGAAGGGTACCCTTACTCAATAAAATGGTTTAACTGAGAGCACTTGCTGAAAGGAGCCTTTAGTGTGCCAATGCATGGGATAGAGAGAACCATAACTATGTCTTAGCTAGCTTCTGAGCAGATATGGTGCTGTTTTTCTCTCTCCCTTTGATGCCACGCAGCACATCAACTTTAGTTACTGCGCTGCGTACCATCAAAAGTTAGTAAGGGGCATATTTATACTCCGTTTGTGCCTAATGTGCATCAAAAATTTTGATGCACATTCAGCGCAAACCTTGCCCCATATTTATACGCGGACGTAAAAAAACCTCAGTGTGCGTCATTTTTTGGATGTAGGAAACCGCCTTGCGTCAATGACATGCAAGGCAGGCGTTCCCGTCCAAAAAATGACTTTAAGGCCTGTGCGCCTTATTTATACTCCCGCGTCATTTTGATGCACAGGAGGGGCGGGCCTTAAAAAACAGCGCACAGCCTGATGTGCGCTGTTTTTTAACGCCTGGGTGAGGGCAGGCGTTAAGGGATCTGTGGGCTCACTTCCATGGTCTCTGACCATGGAAGCCGTCCAGAGGTGCCCTTCCCTGCCCCCAGGGACACCCCCTGCCACCCTCGCTCACCCCAGGAGGACACCCATGGATGGGAGGACCCATCCCAGGTAAGTACAGGTAAGCTGAGGTAAGTATTATTATTTTTTTTTTTTAAAGTGGCATAGGGGGGCCTAATTTGGGCCCCCCTACATGCCACTGTGCCCAATGGCCATGCCCAGGGGACAGAAGTTCCCTGGGCATGGCCATTGGGCAAGGGGGCATGACTCCTGTCTTTGCTAAGACAGGAGTCATTTCAGGGGGGATTGTGCATCAAAATATGGCACAAGTCCGGTTTGAGCCATGATTTTTGACTCAAACCTGACTTGCACCATTTTTTGACGCACAACCCCCATTTTCCCTTATGCCGGCGCTGCCTGGTTTGAGTCATTTTTTTTACTCTGACCAGCCCGCAGTGCCGGCTAACGTCAATCCTTAAATAAGGTGCCAGCATGGCGCGTAGGAATGGAGTTAGCTGGCGGTAAATTTTTTGATGCAAACCTGCGCTGGTTTGCGTCAAAAAGTATAAACGTGGGCCTAAATGTCCCCCTTGGGATCCGGTTGCGCAATCCAACAATTAGTGTCCAAGTCCATCGAGTAATTATGAAGACGATCTTTGCTAAATCGAAACCCGCGTCCAAAGGCTGTAATGCAACAATCCGCCCATATCGAACAAAACAGTCCACGTGAAATACATGCAAAGTTTTCAAGAACAAAATACAGCACCATTGATTATGAGTTAATGAAACAGCAACAAACACACAGAAAAACACACAATATAATGGCGCACCAACATGGCATGAGCAAGCCAGGTATAAATACAAGCAACTATGAATGCAATTTGCGTGCTTCACGTGCACGCGCGCACACACACATATCTGTAATGTCAGTCTACTGAGTTGATTCTCTCTGATAGTTCTGCTTATTAAAGTCACACTAACGCCCATATTTATACTTTTTTGTGCCGCATTTGCGTCATTTTTTGATGCAAAAGTGATGCAAACTTACAAAATACAATTATATAATTTGTAAGTTTGCGCCGGTTTTACGTCAAAAAATGGCGCAAATGTAGTGCAAAAAATGTATTAATATGGTCCTAAATATGCTGACTAGAAGCCCAGTGTTGAAAGAAGTTACCAAACTTTTGATTTAAAATTTATAGTTATGAGATCAGTAACTGATGCAGATGCATGAAAAATAGATGACTGCAGGTGCTACCAACTCTTTTTTTTATAGAATTTGGTTTTCAAAAAATATTCTGCAATTCAGCTACTTTCATGTAGCACACAATTAAATGTAAAATAAGGAATACGGCAGTGGTGCATTGTTTCAGAAAACAATAAAGAGATGGTGATGAGGCAGGTTGTTCGATGGATTTTTTTTAGAAAACGTTTACGCTGCAGTTCAAATGAAATTACAAAAAAGAAATTCACAATTCCTTTTAAATGCATTATTTAAAAGTTTGATTGAGTTTTCTCTTTCATCCTCCATCTATTACAGCCTAGGCCTGCTTTGCCTTTTGTGGCACCCGCGGTATTTTTGCTTAAAATTTAATTCAACTTCATCATTCCCGCTGAAAAAAACTAAAAATTGATAGGTATTATTACAACTCCGGGGGAACACGATGAGCTTTTCAGTGGAGCTTTCTGTGGAGCTTGGTAACTGGTTTATTTCTTCTTTTCTACTCTGGGAAACATACATCTTAGTGCATCATGAAACCGAAAGATAGCACTTGCAGCATTTTATAAGTAGAGACACAGGCTGCATGGTACTTTATACTTAACATTTTTAACCTGTATATATATAGCTTTGATTTTGCACCCCATTTCTGTTTTTTTCATCCTTCATTGTTATTTGAAAGATATATATGTATGTGTACATTCACATTTCTATGCCTGTTGGATTTTAATTGATGCCATGCTTACTATTTTTGCAACTACGAGCCTAGCAGCTAAAATCATGGACAGTCACTTAGAAGAAAACACAATTTAATCTTTTCCCCTTTAAAAAAAATAAATACGTGCAATGTGAAGGATGTTTTCCTTTTTTATTACAAATAAAATTCAATAAAAACAAAAACCTGGAAGCTTTAGTTATGAAAAATGAACTCAAGCTTGTAACTCATGTGAAGACTCTACAGAAAGAGGAACATCAAGGATGGAGGAGAAAGATGCCTCAAGAAAGAAAGGCCCATATTTATACTTTTTAGCGCTGTATTTGCTTAGTTTTTTTATGCAAAATCGGCGCAAACTTACAAAATACAATTGTATTTTGTTTGTTTGCGCTGCTGTTGTGTAACAAAATGACGCAAATGCGGTGCTTAAAAAGTATAAATATGGGCCAAAGTTCTTAAGGAGATATCTTTAATAGTATCACATAAGGTGAGCAATTGGCACACTAAGGCCCATATTTATACTTTTTTAGCGCCGCATTTGCATCATTTTTGACGCAAAAGTGGCACAAACTTACAAAATATATATTTGAATTTTATAAGTGTGTGCCGCTTTTGCATCAAAAAATGACGCAAATGCAGCGCTAAAAAAGTATAAATCAGGCCCTAAATTGAGCCAAAATCTCTGCTTCAGTTTTGGCTGACTGCTGTCCTAAATAGTTGCACTGCTGAAGCATGTCTATTTTACCATCTTAAACCCTGGCAAACGGTTGTTTGTCATAGAAATGTAAAGCCATATGGTCCTTGTCGCAAGAAATGTAGTGGCATTTGTTGACATGTTTAAATAAACAATAGGACATAATACAATTACATATGAAAGGCAACACATCACCCCACTTAAACACGACAGAGCACACAACAAAAAGTCAAAACTGAAAGCAACACCACATCCAGAATAAAACACAACATCCTATTTTAAAAATATAGCACAAAAAAGAAGTAGCACAAACAACAAAAGAACAACTCATCACCATAAAAAAATGCCACAAACATTCTAGTTACACAATACCACCTCCGTAATTCTGTTTTCATAATACAGTGGTTAAAGGTGTTTACACGAAGCATACCCTTGACTTACTACCAAGGACATGAAATGAAGCCAGTCAAAAATGTACTGTGATCTGATCCTATGTGTTTTAGCTTTAATCTTCTTGTCAGACTAAGTGGCAGTTCTGACAAATCTAGTGTAAACATCTTTAGAGTCAAAAGTTGCTTAACCATCGTACTACTGGCTAAATGTCCATGGCTCTAAAGTTTGATGTTGGCATCTGCTGTTCTCTGCTGGGCCTAAGTTTAAATCCTGACAAAGTCAACACATTTTCCTTTGTTGGTAAATTGAGCAACAGTGAATAAAAGTCAAGTTCAAAACTTTATTCGGTGTAAAACAAACCATAAAAGTACATAATAACACAGATCACTTGTATAAAAATAACACATATACGTTAAAACATAGGCATTAAAGTACATTATCAAAGATTTCATACAATAAATACAAGTTTAAAAATTCCTAATAATTATCAGATCTGAAAGAGTAAGAGCTGATACATAAAGTTTAAAACACCAGAGAGATAGGCTTAAAGTGCCTGGGATCAGTATTAGAACTCTGAGACAATAAAGCTTGACTAAGGCACATTCCCCCGTCCAGCCGCAGCCCGTCCTTTAGGGCAGAGGGGCCTCAACCCCCACCTTTTGCCCCTCATGAAGAGTTCCTGTCAGGCTCAGCAAAGGTCAGCCTGACAGACACTCTTCATGTTCAGCTTAGGCAGCCAGGAGAGAGACATGCCCGGTTTGCGAAGACTCCTGGCTGCCTGAGCTAAACTTTGCTGAGCTGAAGAGGTCACAGCTCCTATGGGCGTGACCTCCTCGGCTCAGCAAAGGTGCCTCGAGGCCCTTCCCCTCGGTGAGGAGAGGAAGCTTCACCTATTGACTTCGACCTGGGCGCTTCAGGTTTATGCCCTGAAGCGCCCAGGGCAAGTGTGAATCAGTGACACCTCATCACAGATTGGGGTGGGGTCAGAAGTCTCACTGACCCCATCCCACTCTGTGATGAAGCTGGGATTGCTGCCAAGGTCAGCCAGTGAGGAAAGGCAGCAGGCCCAACTCTTCTGGGACCTCCAAGCTCAAGGTAAGTGTGTGTTTTTAAAATGAATGTTTGGTGCGTGCGTGTATGTTTGAATGTTGATGAGTGTTGTGATTGGATGTGTGTGCATGTGTGCTTCCCGCCTGTCCCCCTCCCTCCTAAAATTACCGGCCGCCACTGGCCCCGTCACTCACAATTTTGGCAAATAAAGTAGTATAATAATACATTTCCTTTTGTCTTAAGCAGCCGAATTACTAAGGCAATAAATCTATGGCTAGAAAGACAAACTGCCTCTGTCTGAAGCAGCTGAAAATCCTTGTTTTAGCACCAGGGAAATGTAATAATTCACGTTTTACGAGATCCTTGGTTGACTGTTTAAGGTCTGTGAGTTCGATCTTACCAATCACAAAGATCAATCCTACCAATTGCTCGCAGGTCACACTTTAAATGCGTGAGCCATCTAAATTTGTTATCCCGTCCTAAATTTAGACAGTCAGCAAAAACTGTTTGACCCAGCACAGCCTCATGCCTGGACCAAATTAACACCCACAGAAGGGTCGAGCTATCTTTAAAATGTCTTCTAAATATCGAAGCTCTAGGTCCTCATTCACTGCTTAAGATGGAGCACTTCTAGGGAGTGTCAGGAGTCTGCACAAAATATTGTCTTCAGTGACCTGGAGGCCAGAACAGTAGGTGTACCCCAACACTCCTCCACCATAGGAAGCTACTGATACAGATATGATTTTATAGATGGTAATAGCGGTGTCAAGTGGCATGGACCCTAGTTGCGTAGCAAATTTAAACAATGAGGCTCTGGATTTTCATGGAAGTGCAGTGCCATTAATATTAAAAAAGGGATCTTGTTCCGAGGTCGTCCAAACCCATAGCAAAAGATTTAGGCCCTCATTACAACCCTGGCGGTCGGTGATAAAGCGGCGGTAATACCGCCAACAGGCCGGCAGTAAAAAAATTGGAAACATGACCATGGTGGAAACCGCCAGCACAAACAGCCACTTTAACACTCTGACCGTCATGGCGGTAGCAACAAACACTGCGGCGGTAACCGCCAACAGCCAGGCGGAAGACAATGTACCACCCACAGCATTACAACACGCCTATCCACCAGCTTTTCTGGGGCGGTTCCAATGCCATCAAAGGCACATCGAAAACAGAACACAGAAGGGAAACAACTCACCTCTCGACACTCAAGGAAGAACCAGCACACCATGGGGCCCAAACTGCAGGTGTTTCCCATGCTGATGTACCTTCTCATACACCAGGAACATGAACGCCGGCGAAAATGAAAACTGGGTAGTACTGCACCTAGCAAACAGGGGAGAGGGGGAGGAAAAAGAGAGTGACACACAACACGCAACACCCCCACCCCCACCTCACCCCCAACACCATAGACACAAACAAATGCAACAACATTACATATACACCCCGTAACCCTCTGGAATAAGGCAAGGACAAAAGGAATGGAGTAAAATGAGTGTAATATTATTAATTTTGAGAAATACGCTCTTAAAGCAATAAACAGTATGTACAATATTTACAAGATATACAAAAGAAGGGACAATGCCCACTCCAAAGCCACATTTGACTCCTGCTTCAATATGGAGAGAACACTGCAGGGGCATCAGGTCGAAAACACACAGGCACCTCGGGGGGATGGGGAATGGGGGGGCATCTCAGCCGGAAGATGGTACAACGCCACTGGCCCGGAGGGGGCTCCATGCCCACTGCTTGGTCCTGGGGAGTGCAAGGCCACAGTTTCTCAAGTGGGTGGTTTGCCCACTGCTTGGTCTTCTCCACTGGTTCTGGAGGGAGCTTTGTGCCCAGTGAGCTTCATCCTGGGAAGGATGGGGTGAGTGGATGGCTTCTTCCAATGACTCTGAAGGGGGCCTTGTGCCCAGTGTGATTCATCCTGCATGGGGCAAGGTCACGTTCTCTCACCTGTGTGTCACACCGACAGGTGTTGCAGGGTCCAGGATGCACTGCAGCCCATGTAGTTACCACTACACACTGCTCTCCGGCAGTGACGGCTGCTCAGTGGATGCCAGTTGCGCTGCAGGTGGTAGTGCAGGCAGTGGTGGTGGTAGCCTCCAGGCCTTCACCTGCTGTTGTGAAGTGGATGGCTTTTAGGTGTGTGTGTGCTTGTGTTTGTGTACTTTGGGAGGAGGGGTCACAGACACAGTGGGAGAGGACACAGGGGACATGTGCATGGATGTGGGGGTGGTGACTGCCAGTGAGGGTCGTGTAGTGATAGGCGTGATGGTGATGGAGGTAGTGGATGAGGATGTAGTACATGCAGGTGTGAGTGGAGACACTACTGGGAGGGTGGTGGACGAGGAGGAGGAGGGGGACACAGTGGAGGCAGTGGATGTTGGTGTGTCTGCATGTGGATGGTGCTTGTGTGAGTGCCTGTGAGCTGAAGTGTGGTGCTTGTGTTTGCCTGAACCACTTCTGTGTGTTGATTTGGGTGATTCCTGGCCTGAAGGTGTGCTTGGGATAGGCTGGGGTTGAGGGGTTTGGGACTTGGTAGAGGAAGTTGGAGGGGGGAGGCTGGAGACAGGGACAATGGCTGCCATCAGTGCGGAGGCCAGAGCCTGGAATGCTCTCTGTTGGGCCACCACGCCAGAGTGAATGCCCTTCAGATATGCATTTGTTTGTTGCAAATGCCCTGCTTCATCCTGGATAGCATTCAGTATGGTTGACTGCCCAACACAGGGGATCTCAGGAGGTCAATAGCCTCCTCACTGAGGGCACCCAGGCTAACTGGGGCAGGGCCTGAGGTGTTTGGGGCGAAGGAGATGCCCACCCTCCTGGATGAGCGGGCACGGGAAACACGCTGAAGGGCTGCTGGGAGGGTGGTGCTGGTACAGGGGTGGCGGCTGTACCTGTTGTTGAGGTGGGCACAGAGGTGTACACCACGGCCAGGGAGCTTCCATCAGAAGAGGAGTCGCTGTCAGTAGTGTCCCCTCCTGTCTCCGCTGTGGTGCTCCCCTCGCCCTCCGTCCCACTGGTGCCCTCACCGTCGGTGGATTCGGCCTCAAGGCCCATGTGGGATGCAGCTACCTCCATCGCCGGTGCCTCTGCTCCTCTGCCAGATGATGCTAATGCACACAAGGACAGGGTGACAAAACAAAAAGGGGGGGAGAGAGACAGAGGATACACTTGGTCAATGCCAGCAACAACACCACTGTTGGCGTACACAACACACAGGGAACAGCCCTATGCACTAGGCCATGCACTACCAGTTACAGTGCTAGTCATCAGCCCATGGGGTACAATGCCTAACGCCATTAGCTGCACACCTGAAATCCACAGGACCCTGCCCAGTAGTAGATGCCCACTAACACTATTGGGGTTAGAGTGCATCTGATCTTGCCTATCATTGAACATACCCTGTCATGTTCGCCCTGGCCTTAGGGGCACCCAGAGCCCACATCCCCCACCCAGGTAATACCTTAACGAAGTGCAAAGTAATGATTCAGAATCTGTACTCACCCCCTTGTAGCTGCTGTGATGCCTTTGAACGCCCATCCAACTCTGGATAGGCCACTGCCAGGATGCGGAACATCAGGGGAGTCAGGGTACGACGGCCACTCCTTCCTTGTTGGGAGGCCAGCAGCGCAGGTCCTCCCATATTTTGCGGCAGTGGGTGCTCCACCCGTCAAAGACTCCCAGGGTCTGCACCTCCTTGGTGATGGCACGCCAAATACCCTTTTTCTGATGGGCACTGACCTGAAGGAAAAATACAGGAAAGGGATTAGTCATACCGTCTAGACTGTCATACTCATGGCCCACCATATCCCCTCATCCACTTATGCACATACATTGCCTATCATATATGCAGCACTCTGCCCAGGACCCCTCAGACTCCCACTACACGGCGCTTACACACACAGCAATCCCTAGACTCATGGCCCACGCATCATGTTCAAAGAGTACTCACCTGTTTGTCTGGATTGAGCCATTGTTGCTTACAGACACAGGTCACAGCAGCACTTGCAGTGTACATCCTCCCCTGTTGAAGGTCAGGTAGCAAGTGAGTGTACAAATAGAAAATGGCAGTCATGTCCGCGGCGGTGCATACCATCACCACCGGCGTACATCGCCATTGGCTCCTGGAACCCATAGGGCCCAATGATAGCCAATGCGATGTTGCGTGGCAGTCATCGACCGCCGACCGCAACGGCGCATAACGCCAGCGAAATTACCTTATTTCCACTTGTCTCTCCTCACATGTCATGCAGCCGCCATTTTAGGGGGGCACAGGCCATGGCACCTAACTGCATCACAGTAAACATAGGCACATCAACTGATTTACAGGTTCACATACTGTTTCTGTAAAAAAACATAGCATATTAATCTGAGTATATGTTTGAATATGACCTTCTGCTCACTGTTTTTCACCCCAGAGTTCAACTGCTGAGGATGAATAGGAGATGGAGACATCCCCCTGTGTACAGACCCCTGGTGGACCTGGCGACAATGGAGGACAGGCACATTATTCTGACCTACAGACTTAATAGGGCCATAATCCAAGAACTCTGTGCCCAATTGGAGCCAGACCTGATTTCAGCTATCCGCCAATCCACAGGTAACCCCCCTCTAGTGCAGGTCCTGTCAGTGCTCCATTTCCTGGCAAGTGGTTCTTTCCAAGCGACAGTGGCCATGGCATCAGGGATGTCTCAGCCTATGTTCTCAAACGTGAAAATTTGCTAGTGGGGTGAAAAATTGGGGTTACGTAGGCGCTCAGGATCATAAAATAGCATAAACTTCAGATTAAGTAGGCATGAAAGCCAGGAAAATACCGGTGCCTGCACAAGGGAACACCCCCATCCCTTATAGGTTTGAACAACCCAACAAACAGGATTACATGGTGCGGCACGCCTAACAGAGACTTATTATGAATGATCCGTAGAAAATTAAACACAAACAAGTATCAACTTTTAATACAAATTCAAAAAGTCCATTCTCAGTGCTTTAAATAATTGCTCCTCATAAGTATACACATGTCTCCAAAATGGTACAACTCAAGCCAACACGTGTTTAGTCTTGGGAAAACTTCAATCCGATCCCAAACGACTTCTTCAGGGCTAAAATTGTAAATATATTAATTGAGTTAGAAACCAAAATACTACAACTTAAAGTTGACAGAAAGAAGAAGAGGTTTAGTGGACATTCTAATTAGAGCCCATACAAAATGTAATTCGTGTGCAAACTTAAAATCAAGAAATATTTTCACCAGCATCCTACAATAAATTCCAGTGCTAATTCAGGCGGATCTACCCCTAGCACTCTGTCCATTGAACAAGTATATGATACAGCACTTATTGTTTCTCTTGCAGAGAGAGATGAAGATCCTGGCATTTTCTCCAGGATGCTTCGAGATCTGGACATTGATTCGGACATGAGTATTCCCAGTGGCTTAAAGAAAAAATCGGGCTGGACACCCAGGTCATGGAACTTGAATTGTTTTGACAGATTTTTCGACTTGGTCTGTCAGGATTTTGACAAGTACTTAACTAAGATAAACTATAGGCAACATGCGAAGAACATCAAATTTGAGGAATCAACTGCTTTGACAATGTTGAAGCAGAATAAAGATATCATCATAAGGCAGGCAGATAAAGGAGGGAATGTGGTTCTTATGAACAAAACTGATTATGACAATGACATTTTATCACAACTTAACGATGCAATGTATTATGAGAAGGTGTGTGGGAATCCTATTCCTAATTTAACTCACATAATAAACAAAAAATTGGTGACGTGGCGGGAAAAGGGGCTTCTGAATAAAGAGGAATATATGTATTTGAGAGTGGATCATCCCAGGTATCCGTGTCTTTATACGTTGCCCAAAGTACATAAGGGTTTGCCTTTTCCACCAGGCAGACCTATTGTCTCAGGTATTTCAGGTCCTACGGAGAGACTCTCGGAATTTGTAGATTGCTTTTTGCAACCACTAGTATGCAACTTACCATCTTTTATCAAAGATACTACGCATATTCTGAGTATCTTGAATGATGTGGAGTGGGACAATGACATGATGTTGGCAACATTGGATGTAGTTTCACTATATACATGTATCAATCATGAACTTGGACAAGAAGCTGTCCGTTTTTTTCTACACAAAAGATCAGCGAGTTATTGGGAGCATACTGATATGTTAATTGAAATGATGAACCTTATATTGACCAACAATTTCTTCTTATTTAACAACGATTGGTTCCGACAAAAGCAGGGTGTGGCCATGGATTCCAAATTCTCCCTCTCGTATGCAAATCTTTTTATGGGGTGGTTTGAGCACAAATGGATTTGGGGCCCTGGTGCAAGCGAATGGCAAGCTCATATATTATTCTGGGGAAGATATATTGATGATTGTTTTTTGATTTGGACAGGTGGTGAAAAGAAATTATTGGAATTCTGTGAATTTTTGAATTCTAATAACATGAACGTGAAATTCACACATCAATTTAGTTCAACAAGCATTGAATTTCTAGATGTTGAAATTTTCATTGCTGAAGGTAAGATTCAGAGTAGACTATTTCGCAAAGCCACAGCTTGCAATTCTATACTTCATGCAGACAGCTCGCACCCTAGGTATCAAATAGCATTTATCCCTTATGCAGAATTTGTGAGGGCCAGACGCAATTGTAGTCTAGATGAAGAGTTTTTCTATGAGTTAGATAACATGGGTAGAAGATTCCTAGCACGGGGCTACTCGAATAAGTTGGTTAGGAAGGCCCATCGTAAAGCTAAAAGCTTAAAGAGAGATGACATATTAAAGAAGAATAGCACCACAAAGAGGACTGATCAATCTAACACAATTCGATTCATTACAGATTTTAATGATGCTTCATTGATTTTACAAAAATGCATGAATAAACATTGGAGTACTGAAGGATATTTTGCCAGAAAGAATACCAGTAGCATTTCGGAGGGGTCGTAACCTAAAAAGCATATTGAGTCCCAGTTTTACTGTTAATCCTCCTGAGATGACATGGCTTTCCACAAAAATGGTCGGTTTTTTCAGATGCGGAGGTTGCGGAGTATGCCGCTGGGCCTGTCACAATGTGAAAGAGTTCTCAGATGGGAGAACACAAATTAAGATTTGTTCTATGATTAACTGTAACACTACCTTTGTTGTTTATATTATACGGTGCAAATGCCTGAAGATTTATGTAGGTAGCACAATTTGTGCACTTAAGATCAGAATTGGTGAACATGTGAGAGCGCTTAATAATATTGATATGAAATATCCATTAGTGACACATATAATGAATTGTGACTCACAGACCAATCAAGAGTTTTTAATTTTTTGGGTTAGAACACATCCCCAAAGATCTGAGGGGTGGTAATAGGGAACTAGCCCTGCGTCAAAGAGAGGCACTCTGGATCATGAGACTGAAGGCCGTGGAGTCTGGTCTTAACACTGATAGGGAGTTGGAATTCTTCCTTGTAGAATAAAAAGGTTACCTATGCATCAATGTTATTTCAGGTTAATTCAACCAGTCACTATTATTGTCATCTGTTTTCTTTATTTTAATAGGATGTGCTGTATGTTGTATATTTGTCTCCCATTTTCTTTGTGGATAATGGGTTTACATCATTTGAGTTACCAATCAAAATCCTCCAACAAAGTCGCCTGGGGTTTTCTATTATACTTGGTTCATTCATATTTAACTGGGATGATTCGATTGGGTTCCATTACCAAAATAAAACACTTTTTGATTTTGAACCTAAGACCATTCATTATAGCCCAATTGCCCCTTGCAGAGACACATTAGAGTTTGTGAGGTTATCTATTTAATAAAACGAATTTGTAGCTTTCAGAGTCTCAGTCCATAACTTGGCCTGGTTTCCTTTAGGTGAATCTACTGTGTATTTTTCACTAATAGGGGCGTGTTGGATTATCGTCTAATTTTAACGTTATTGTCTTCCAAGGAAATAGCTTACATTTAAGTGCACATTATTTACAATTTGAATTCTTAAATTGTGAATTTAAAGGGGTAGCATAGACAGTAAACATCGGGGTTCTCCCCTGACACATAACGAGCTTATTTCGGTTTTGCAATCTATGTTAGTCTGTTGTTCAGTTTTATGATGATGCTTTCGTGTTTCCCGGTAGTCCTTTTTCTATGGTTATGATTTCTTGTATATCTCGACTTCCGGGTCTCAGACGCTAGATTTAAGAGTCGCGCACTCGCGTTTCTCGTATTTCTTTTCACCGCGTCGGGAGTTGCATACTCGTTTCTCTCTGTCTCTTTCGCTGTAGATATTGGAGCCTATTTCTGTTTGAATTTGGATACGGTGAGTATCGGTGTTTGTATCTTGGTGTAGGGGGATGTATATCTTGTATGTTAGAAGACCCGGTTGTGGGTGTGTTTTTCGGCATTTTAATAGCTCTCACTCACGATTTATTTTGATTGATGTTTCAATACTTAGGATGTCCTTAGTTATACATATGTATACCAGCAAATAGCTTTATGTGACATTTGGAGGTCGTGCTTGATTTAACATAAAAAAAAAATTCAAAATTCTTTTTTTAACGTGGTGTGCAGACTATTGGAAGGGGAATGCCTTGTATTTGCTTTTATTTTGTTTGATTTCTTGCTAGATCTGGAGGCCTAATAAGGCTGATGTATCAGATATTTACTGATTCATGGACCTGATACCGACATTGATGTTCTAAACCGTGCATTGGAGTATATAAATCCTGTGATGATAGGTAAAAAAATTTTTTAAAGCTTTGTAGACTTACTTTTATGTTGAGTGTTTCTTGAATAAGGCGGTATAAATAGCATTATTATTATTCTTGTTTTCCAAGATCATTACTTACTTATTGATTGATATCTCGTGGATTCTGTATGATGATGGTTGAAATTGGTCAACCTTTTGAAAATTAAGAGGTATGACTTCTGTATGTTATTGCATGTCAATCAACACAGTGGTGTTTTCTCACATGAATTTTGGAGTTGGAGCTAGTGCATGTTAGGATGTGTTTTCCTTTCAACTATATAATCTGTTTTCCAGCTTTTTACATATGGATAGTCCAATTGTTATTCTCTTGGCTCTCATTCCACCTTTTGTTTCTTTTTGGGACACGCGTATTAGAGACAAGACACTATGCGGTTAACACTTCGGCCATTTTGTATGGGCTCTAATTAGAATGTCCACTAAACCTCTTCTTCTTTCTGTCAACTTTAAGTTGTAGTATTTTGGTTTCTAACTCAATTAATATATTTACAATTTTAGCCCTGAAGAAGTCGTTTGGGATCGGATTGAAGTTTTCCCAAGACGAAACACGTGTTGGCTTGAGTTGTACCATTTTGGAGACATGTGTATACTTATGAGGAGCAATTATTTAAAGCACTGAGAATGGACTTTTTGAATTTGTTTTAAAAGTTGATACTTGTTTGTGTTTAATTTTCTACGGATCATTCATAATAAGTTTCTGTTAGGCGTGCCGCACCATGTAATTATGTTCTCAAACGTGCTGACCAGAGTGCTGTCTGCCCTGCTGAAACACATGCGCAGCTACATCGTATTCCCCCAGGTGGAGGCTGACTTCTATGCACTGGGACATATCCCCAACATCATTGGTGCCATTGATGGTACACATATTTCATTTGTCCCTCCCCTGAGAAATGAACAAGTGTTCAGAAATAGAAAAAACCTTCACTCTCTGAATGTGCAGATGGTGTGTTTGGCGGTCCAGTACATCTCCCATGTGAATGCCAAGTATCCTGGCTCTGTGCATGATGCCTTTATCTTGAGGAATAGCAGCATCCCATATGTGATTTCTTAACTCCAGAGGCACTGGGTGTGGCTAATAGGTGAGCCCATGGTCCCCACCCAGTTGATGTAGGTATATGGGTGTGGGTTTGTCCCTAAGGGTGAGTTTGTGGCTAACAAGAATCCCTCAAATATTTGCAGGTGACTCTGGTTACCCCAACCTCTAATGGCTACTGACCCCAGTGAGGAATGACAGGACAAGGTAAGAGGAACGTTACAATGAGGCACATAGGCACACAAGGAGGATCATTGAGAGAACCTTTGGCCTCCTGAAGGCCAGATTTCGGTGTCTCCATCTGACAGGTGGATCCCTGTACTACTCACCCAAGAAGGTGTGCCAGATCATCTTTGCATGTTGCATGTTGCACAACCTGGCCTTGAGACGCCAGGTGCCTTTTCTGCAGGAGGATGAGCCTGGGTATAGTCGTGTGGCAGTGGTGGAGCCTGTGGACAGTGATGAAGAGGAGGCAGAGGAAGAAGATGTGGACAAAAGAAGTACACTAATACAACAGTACTTCCAGTGACACACAGGTAAGACAGTGTAACTTCACCTTCCATTGCAGTTTAGTATTCGACATTGAACATGGCAGCCTGATTTCCATATTTCTATGGCCACTTACTGTACCCTTTGGCATCTCTATTTTCAGATCTCTGTGCCCCACTCTGGCTCCTGGTGTGTTTACTGCTGCCCACTACAGGTCATACCTATGTAAATATTATAGTACTTTTGAATTGCAATGTTTACAGTTTGTGAAACTAATACATTTGTCAAATAATTCACAGAATCCATACATGAATTTGTTCCAAGGGTGTTTATTTAGGTGCTAATAAGTGTAGGGGGTATTGCAATGGGCTGGGTTGCTGATGGAAGAAAGTCCAGGGTAGAGTCCAGTCTATTTGTATCACAGGAGCATTGTCCAAGGGGGCATAGGAAGTGAAGCAATGGCAGTTCAAGGTGGACAGGGTGACAGAGTAGGACAGAAGGGTGACAATCAGGAGAGTCTTATTTCCCGAAGGGGGTCTTGGCAATGTTCTCTGAGTTCTGCCTGGATCACAGGTACCCTTTATGGTGGTTATCCTTCGGCAGGGCGTGGGGTGCTGATGGCCTGTTGGTCCTGTGGCGGGACCTCCTGTCCACTACCACCAGCGGAGGTGGAGTACTGTTCTTCGGTGTGGCTAGTGTCAAGGGCCTGTTAGTGTGCCACTGCCTCCCTCCTGGTGTTGGCCATGTCTGCCAGCACCCCTGCAATGGTGACTAGGGTGGTGTGGATGTCCTCCAGGTCCTCCCTGGTCCCGAGGTACTGTCCCTCCTGCAGCCACTGGGTCTCCTGCAGCTTGGCCAGTGTCTGGCCCATGGTCTCCTGAGAATGGTGGTATGCTCCCAGGATGTTGGTGAGTGCCTCGTGGAGAGTCGGTTCCCTGGGCCTGTCCTCCCCCTGTCGCGCAGCAGTCCTCCCAGCTTCCCTGTTGTCCTGTCCCTCTGTCCCCTGAACTGTGTGCCCACTGCCACTGACCCCAGGTCCCTGATTGTCCTGTGTTTGTGGGGTTGCCTGGGGTCCTTGTAGTGGTGGACACTCTGCTGATTGACGTGTGCTGGGAACAGAGGGATGGACCCGCTGGGTGGGTGCTGTGGTGGTGTTTCTTGAGGGGGGAGGCTCTGTGGTGGGTTGGGACTGTGGATGGGTGACCAACAGTTCAGAGGTCCCTGATGTGCCAGGTTGGTCATCGTTATCCAGGCGTGCAGAGCTGCTGTCATTACTGTGTGCCTCTTCGGGGGGGACTGGATGTGGCTGGCACCTCCTCTCTGGTGACAATGAGTGGGGGGTCCTGTGCGGGTGTAAATGCAGTGTTATTGTATCTGCGTGTGCCATCTTGTGCATGGATATGTTTCCCTCTATGGTTGTTATTAGCAAGGCAGCTTTGGTTTGTGTGAGTTGTGCTTGGTTTGGCTAAGAGAATGTCACTAGTGTGCGTGGTGTGGTGATGGGTGTCCATGCATGTCTGTGATGGGGTCCATGCATTGGTGTTGCATGCAGGGCTTGGTATTGGGATGGATGGGTTGTGATGGTGGGGTATATGTGAGGTGGTGGGGTGATGGGGTGATGGGGGCGTGGGTAGGGGTTGTTGTTTGTGATGGCATGCAGGTAGGGTGGGGGATAAAGTAGTAAAGATTTGACTTACCAGAGTCCAGTCTTCCTGCTACTCCTGCGAGGCCCTCAGGATGCATGATCGCCAAGACTTGCTCCTCCCATGTTGTTAGTTGTGGGGGAGGAGGTGGGGGTCCACCTCCAGTCCTCTGTACAGCTACCTGCTGTCTTGCTACCACGGAACTCACCTTCCCCTGTAGGTCACTCCACCTCTTCCTGATGTCATCCCTTGTTCTTGGGTGCTACCCATGGTGTTGACCCTGTCCACGACTCCCCGCCCTGCTGCACCTGTGATCCGAATAGCTGTGCCTCTACCTAGATGATTTCCTCCACCATGACCCTTAGCTCCTCCTCTGAGAACCTGGGGTGTCTTTGTGGTGCCATGGGTGTAGTGTGAGTGGTATGTGTGAGGGTGTGTGGGGTGATGTGTTGTGGTGTGTGCTGTGAGGTGCGTAGATGGTGTATGGGTGATGGTGTTATGTGGCTCGGATTCAGTGGGTGGTCCTGGCTTGTCTCTCTATCACTTGCCAAAATGTTTGGGTTGTAAAGGGTTGTGGGTATTGTGGGTGGGTGTTTTATAGTGTTGTGGGTGTGTGAGTGCAGTGTGTATATGTGTGTCAGGTGTGTGTAGTTTGAATTGTCCAATGTGGTGTAGTTTTGTTTGTGTGTGTGTATTTTGAGCGCAGTGGTCTGTACCACCAATGGTTTACTGCGGTTGAATGTCCTGCATGGTGATTTGTGGGTCATGATGCTGTGGGTGTATTTCTGTTGGCGTAACGGTGTGGGTTTTGCTACCGCCAGTTTATCACTGACCTTTGGGCTGGCAGATTTCTATGTGTTGGCCATAATACCCGTAGCGATATGCCGCCGCGGTCATGGTATGTTGGCGGCAGTCAGCATTGCGGTAAGCTGCACTTACTGCCAATGTTGTAATGAGGGCCTTAGTTTTATTGGTGGAGAGTCCCAGAACAGACATAAAATCAACAAACCTTTCTAAAAGCTTCTGAAGTCCCCGACCCATTCTGGCCATTAAAACACAATCATCAGCATACATTAACACTGGCAACGGCCTAGTGCACGCCCGTGGGGGTCTGCTTCCACCTTGGACAAATAATCCAAAAGCTTGTTTATATAAAAACTGAAGAGGAGGAGTTCTAGCACACAACCGTGCCTGACCCCTTTCCAGATTTTAATTGGGGCTGTAGGCTTACTGCTAGCCCCGAACCTCAGGCTGGTCTCCACATCCGCATGAAGCTGTGCAATTAGATGCATGATTCCTGGGTCAGCACCCTTCTTTACTAGCATATCCCAAAGCTTTCCCCTTACAACATTATTGAAGGTTGCGCTAAGATCTATAAATACTAGGAAAGACACCCTCCTTTGACAAGCACATAGTTTGTAATTAGTAAATGAAGTTTCAAGCACTGATCAGTTGTACTGAGTCCCTGTCTAAAGCCATACTCGGCTGTTGTTAGAATACCCTTCTCAGTAACCCAGTTCTCCTGATGGTCCAATAGTACCCTGCCCAGTGTCTTAACAGTAGAATCTATTAAAGATCTTGGGTGATAACATTGAGGATGACCCCTATCACCCTTTTTAAAAATAGGGATAATTATTGCTTTGGAGCAGGAATTTGGGGGACTGATAACAATCATAATATAAAGCACATTCACCAAAATTGGGGCCAAAAATAACAAATTACTTTAAAATAAATCGGTTTGGACACCATCTGGTCCCAGTGCTTTGTTGCAAAGGCACCTTTCAACAGCGGACATACCATCCTTAAGTGAGATTTTTAACTGCACATTGCCTCTAGGTCTGCAGGTCTCAGTAGAGGGAGGACAATCACTATTGACTAAGTTTTGGGGGTCGTAAACAATGGAAAAGTGCTTCACTCAAGCATGTTCAGGTTTAGTCACATCTATTTTAGTGGACGGACTATTCATGAAAAAGGAGACGTTCAGTATCTCCCAGAACTTAATTACATAGGCCCTCATTATGAACATGGCGGTCCGTTCCACACCGCCGGCGGTGGCGGCAGAAACCGCCAACAGAGGAGCAGTCTGGACCGCCAAATAATGAACCAAACGAAACTTGCGCATCCCGCATACTACCCACCGCCAGGAAAGGATTCCCGCTGACGACGGAAGAGGCCACCCACAGGCCATCGGAAATACCCAACCCACCCATCAAATTATGAACCACCATTCCGCCGCCAGTTCCGGGGCGGGAACCACCGCCACACAAAGCCAGGCGGAAATGAAACAAATAGAAGGAAACACTCACCGGAGCTCAACAAAACGTGCATCAGCAGCCATGGTCAGAGAGCTCCAGATCATGCCAGCCTTGCTCTCTGCCACATATCTACACGACCGAGACCGCCGACGCAACCTACAAAACACGGGATGCAATGGCAACGTTACATACCTACCCACTACACCCACCCCGCAAAGCCCCCCCAATCCTACCCAGCAGCAATAGTCAGACACCCCACACCAAGAGGGATGTCCCCAACTGAAGGCCACTGCAACTTGGCCATAGGACATACAATAGCACCACAGCCATAAATTATTTAAACAAACACCAGGGTGGAACTGTGTGCAGCCCAAACACAGGCCACACTGAAACTTTATTATGAAGCTAACAGAGTGAAATGATGAAAACAGGGCCAGTCCATAAAAATCAATTTTCCTTGGCCACAACTGGCCACACCTGACTCCCACAAGTGCTGGGTACTGCACTCAACAGGGCACCATAGGGGGATCCAGGCACCTCACGGAATGGGGCAGGAGGAGTGGGGGTGGGGATTTACGACGGGGTGGGACTTTGACTTCAGTGAGGAGGTTGGAGGGGGGTGGGCTTCTCCTTAGAAGGGGGTGGGGGCTGTTTGGCACAGGTGGAGCTGGATGCCTTAGGCTCAGAGTGGGCCTTCTTCTTAAGTGGAGAAGGGGCACAGGAATGGGAAGGCTGGACCGGAGTGGGCTGCGATGTGGAAGGAGCGGAAAGGGCAAGGAGGTGGGCATGTTTCGGGACAAGACGGGGTGGGCCAGTGGGTTCGAACAGGTCTACATGGGAGAGGAAAAGTTTCTTGGGGGCAATTGGGGTGGGCGTGGATGAGGGCGTGGGAGTGGAGTCAGAGGGAGTTGATGTATGGGGTGTAGGTGTGCGTGTAGTGGGTGCCGGTGACTGCTTAGTATACTGTGGTGCGGTGGATGTCTGATGGGTGGGTGTCTTGCTGCGTTTGAGTGTTTTGGGAGGTGGGGGGTGGACACAGTGGGAGAAGACAGACAGCTAGTGTGGATGTATGTTGGGTTGGTGTCTGCAAGTCGGGTGAGTGTGCTGCATGTGTCAACTACAGTGGAGGTGGTGAGTGCAGGTGTGGTGTATGGGGTGCATGTATG
The DNA here is from genome assembly GCF_031143425.1 of Pleurodeles waltl. NCBI lineage: Eukaryota > Metazoa > Chordata > Amphibia > Caudata > Salamandridae > Pleurodeles > Pleurodeles waltl. The sequence continues at coordinate 886,803,121 of NC_090450.1, forward strand.
GCTGTCTGCTATTGTGGTGAGTGCAGGAAGAGGAGCAGTAACAGTGAGTGACGGTGCAGTGCATGAGGGTGTGCATGTAGAGGGGACAGACAGGGAGGCGGAAGAGGCGGGCACACTGGGGCAAGTGGACGTTGTTGTGTGTGCAGGTGTATGTTGGCTGTGTGAATGCTTGTGGTGGGAGGTGTGGTGCTTGTGTTTGGAAGTGTGTTTTTTGTGTGTTGAAGTGCTTGACTGCGTGTCTGAATGTGTGCCTTGGACAGGTGAAGGGAGTGGGGTGCTGGAGGCGGTATAGGAGGTTGGAGGGGGGACGGAATGGCCAGAGAAACTGGCTGCCATCCAAGAGGAGGCCAGAGCCTGAAAAGATCTCTGTAGGGCAGAAATGGCACTGTGAATGCCATCCAGATAGGCATTAGTCTGCTGCACCTCTGATGCTAGCCCCTGGATGGCACTGACGATGGTTGTCTGCCCTACAGAGATGGTTCTTAGGAGGTCTATAGCCTCCTCTGTGAGAGCAGCAGTGCTGACTGGGGCAGGGGAGGAGGTGCCTGGGGCGAAGGAGACGCCCCATTTCTGGGTGGGCGGGCACGGACAACTTGGTGGGGAGCAGAAGGGAGAGCACTGATGGTATGGGTGGTGGCGGAAGATGTCACGGTCGTGATTTGTCCACTAGTGTCCGCCACCGCCGGAGGACCCCCATCTGAGGACGTTTCAGAGTCACTACCACCAGTGGTAGTAGCCTCCCCCATGGAAGTCCCCTCGTCCTCCCACCCACTGGTCCCCTGGGCGTCCATTGCCTCTGCCTCCGAGGATCCGTAGGCCGCTGTCTCCACACTAGCCGGTTCCTCAGCTCCCTCGCCTGATGTTGATGCTGTACCAGACACACAAAAGAGAACACGGATGGGGAGACAAAACAGGAGAGACACTTGTAAGTAGCTGAATGCTGATACACAATGGCCAGACATACACCTACCCAGCAGACACAGCCAACAGGCAGCACCGTGCCCTAGGACCATGACCATGGCCCTGACTATTGAGCAGTATACTGACCTACACCCATATCCTGTCATTGCATTGAAGCTGAGCTAGGTGAAATCTGACAGGGACACCCCTACACCCTTTGGGGAGCAGAGAGTAGCTGGACACCAGTCAAAACCCTGCTCTAAGCCCCATGAGCCCTATCACACAGACACTCATCCTTCCAGGCTGAAGTATGGGCTGTGAGTACTCACCCCCTTGTGACTGCTGTGCAGCCTTCAAGCGCCCATCCAGGACTGGGTAAGCCACCACCAGGATCCTTTGCATTAAGGGGGTCAGTGCCCGACGGGTACCCCTACCACGTTGGGAGGACATCCCCAGCTGGGCCTCAGATCCTCCCACCTCTTCCGACAGTGGGTGCTCCGCTGGTTGTAGACCCCCAGGGTCCGTACCTCCTTGGCGATGGCATGCCAATGTGCCCTCTTCTGGTGGGCGCTGACCTAGTAGGGAGACACAGAGAAGAAACACAGAGGTTAGGCACCTGCACGATGGCAATAGCTGGCTGATTGTTAGACATAGGACAGACAGTACTCCCAGACATGCAGGACAGTGGCACGCAGCATTCCATGCACCAAGCCCTATCCTGGCTCACAGGAACACACATCAGAGCAATCCACTCCATCCATTACACACATAGGGCCTCATTATGACCCTGGCGGGCGGCGGAGGCCGCCCGCCAGGATCCCGCCCTCCAAATTACCGCGCCGCGGTCAAAAGACCGCGGCGGGTATTACGAGTTTTCCCCTGGGCTGGCGGGCGGTTCCAGTTAAACCGCCCGCCAGCCCAGGGGAAAACGACCTTCCCACGAGGATGCCGGCTCGAAATCGAGCCGGCGGAGTGGGAAGGTGCGACGGGTGCTACTGCACCCGTCGCGTATTTCACTGTCTGCAAGGAAGACAGTGAAATACATTTTGGGGCCCTCTTACGGGGGCCCCTGCCGTGCCCATGCCATTGGCATGGGCACGGCAGGGGCCCCCAGGGGCCCCGCGACCCCCCCTACCGCCATCCTGTTCATGGCGGCTTTCCCGCCATGAACTGGATGGCGGTAGGGGGGGTCAGAATCCTCATGGCTGCGGAGCGCGCTCCGCAGCCATGGAGGATTCCAATGAGCAGCGGAAAGTCAGCGGGAGACCGCTGACTTTCCGCTTCTGACCGCGGCTGAACCGCCGCGGTCAGAATGCTCATTGGAGCACCGCCAGCCTGTCGGCGGTGCTCCCGTGGTCGGTGGCCCTGGCGGCCACCGGCCGCCAGGGTCAGAATGACCCTCATAGTGCCCCCCAAACCCGGACTCACCTGTACCTCTGGCTGGCCGTAGAGTCTTCCGTACAGGGTCAGGACCCTTTCCACCAGTTTCTCCAGTTCTTCCTGGGTGAGGGCCAGGGCCCTTTCCCCTGCACCACGTGGAACATCCATAGCCAGAGGCAGGCCACAGCAGTACATGGAGTGGAGTACTTGTCCGCACAAGATCAGGGAGTCAAGTGAGCACACGATGACGAACGTGCGAACGTTCCGCAGCGGAATGCACCGTCACCGCCGCCGGCGATAATGATAGGCCAAGATTCCCCATTGGCATCCATGTTATCCAATGAGGGTGCGAATAGCGGTAAACACCGCCGAACGCTGTGACGTCAACCGCTAGCGGTCTTAGGTCACTTCCACAATGAAGGGGCAAAACTACAGTGGGCAGACATTTTACCATCACCTACGCATCTTGAAATTCAATTTAGTCACAATGCTGGGCCTACTAGCCATATGAATCACATATGTCTCTATCCATAGAGTATATTATCACACATGATTTACTCCGTTCCCTCTAGTGATGACAATGTACATCTGTCAGTTTGCAGTTATTGTACAGACACTACTATGAAGAATGCAGTGAATGTGTTTAGCAAATATGCCTGTGTATGTGTGCACATGACTCCTTGTTCTTACCCCTCACAGGTACAGACCCTTGTGGCGAGGAAGTGCCCCTTCTCTGTACAGACCACTTGTGGATATGGGGACCATGGTTGAGCGTCAGATCATTATCACTTACAGACTCACATGTGCAACTATTCAAGACCTATGTGCATTACTGGATCCTGCACTGTCTCCCGGAAATCGTAATCAGCATGCCATTCCAACTGAGGTGCAGGTGCTCTATGCACTCCATTTCCTGGCCATAGGCTCATTTCAAGTGACAGTGGGCATGGGTGCTGGTTTCTCACAGACAATGTTCAGCCAGGTACTTACAAGAGTTCTAAATGCATTTGTACACCATCTGCAATCCTATGTGTGATTCCCCCAAAGTGCTGAGCTCCCTGCCATCAAGTCAGACTTCTATGCCTTTGCAAACATTCCCCATGTTATTGGTGCCATCAATGGAACTCACATATCCATTATCCCCCCAAGAGTTAGTGAACAGGTGTACAGAAACAGGAAGAATTTTCACTCCATGAACATCCAATTGGTATGTACAGCAGACCAGTACATATCCCATGTGAATGCCATGTTTCCTGGTTCAGTCCATGATTCATTTGTTTTGAGGAACAGTAGTGTGCCACAAAAGATGGAACAACTCCAAGAGGACAGAGGGTGGATCATAGGTAAGTGTGCCTGTCACTAACTGACACATTGCTGAAAAACAGCCTGTCAGACTAAGGACATTCCAATGATGACTCTGTATTGACCATTTCTCTAGGTGATTCTGGCTATCCAAACTTGCGTTGGCTCCTAACATGGTCAGCCCTTGTGATTCCTGGGAGGGTTTTTCCTGTGCTGTTTCAGCTGCTTTGGACAACTGTTGCTGTTTGTCCAGGGCTGTTGTGGGGGCCTCTTGTCCGGTATGGGTGTCTGAGGATTTGTTGACCAACTGCAGCAGTGCTCCAGCAATGGTGGCCATTGTGGCATTGTGTTTTTTCCACTGCTCCATGGCCTGTTGGTGGTGTTCCAGCTGCATCCTCTGACTTTGCTCCAGGGTGGTTACAATCTCTGCCAACCTGTCTTGTGTATGTTGGTATGCCCCCAATACCTCTGCAATGAGGTCCTGGGCTACTGCATCTACCCGGTGCCCTACCCACTGGGGCACTTGACCTTGCCCTGGCCCCCTGTGCCTGTGTCCCCTGTGCAGGTCTGGACGTGCCACTAGTACTGGGGCCCTCGTCTTCCTGCATGTTGGGGGTGGGAGACTGTGGCCTCTGTTGCTGTGGTCCACCAGTCTGTGCCCTGGGTCCACTGGTGTGGGCACGCCTCCCCTGGCGGGCTGGTCTTGACTTGGTGTTAGGGGTGACAGTGTTTTCCTGGGTGGGGCTGCTGCATGGTGAGCATCCAGGGCTGTGTGTGGGGCCTGCCTGCTCATCAGTGTCCAGGGATCCTTCACCAGTGTCCTGTGATGTGCCTCTGTCTCCCTGGAATGCTGTGGCACTCCTTGTCCCATCCATTAGGGTTGCATGGGTGGTGGTGCCTGTTGGGGGACATAGAAGTGTTTGTTACATATGCAAGAGGGTCTGAAGTGGGCAGTACTGTACAACTTAGTGCTGGTGTGCCTTTCAGTGGCCTTCAGGGATGCCTTTGTGAGGTGGACATAGCATCTAGTGGCGGCGTTACATTGTGGTGGGGGTTATTATTCCATTGTGGGAACGTGCAGGGGTGGGTGGCTGGCCTCAGTGGGAGTGATGTGGGCCTGGTAGTGAGTTGTGGCTGATGCAGGGTGGTGGATGTGGTGGGTAATGGCTGGGAGGGGTGTGGGTCCAGGTGGGTGTGGGTGGGGTGGGAGGGTGCATGCATTACAGGTATGGTGTATATGGGGTAAATGTAGGCAACTTACCCAAGTCCATTCCTCCAGTGAGTCCAGTGAGTCCCTCTGGGTGCAGGATGGCGAGTACCTTCTCCTCCCAGTCGGTGTAGTTGGGTGGTGTTGGTCGCGGCCCTCCCCAGTCTCCCAGTCTTCTGCACTGCAATGTGGTGCCTGGATGCCATGGCCCGGACCTTCCCCCGCAGGTTGTTCCATCTCTTGCCAATGTCGTCCCTGGTGCATGGATGGTGTCCCACTGCATTCACCCTGTTGACGATGGTCCGCCACAGCTCCATTTTCCGGGCGATGGGTGTGTGCTGCACCTCGGAGCCGAATATTTGTGGCTCCACTTTTAGGATCTCGTCCACCATGGTCCTTAGCTCCCTTTCGGTGAAGCGTGGATTTTTTTGGGGGGACATGGTGAGGGTGGTGGATGGCGTCAGGACTGGGGACGGTGTTTGGGTGCTCCTTTGTGGGTCGCTATGCGTGTCCTGTCTGCTGGCGTTCTCTGACTGGCTCTGGTGCTCTCCGTCTTCTGGTCCTGGTTTCCTTGCAAGAGATTGTGGGGTGTGTCTGGGGGTGTTTTATGGTGTTCCGGATGTGTGTCAGGTGTGTGGGTGCTAAGCCTAGCTAATGTGTGCAGTGGTTGCTGTTGGGCCCTCCTGCCACCCATGGCGGTCGCAGCCGCCAATGGTCGTCCGGCCTCCACTGTCCGCCGAGGTGATTTGTGCATCTTTATTTGGAGGGCGGGATATGGATGTGCTTGGCGGTGGCGGGGTGAGGTGGGCCGTGATTCCCGCGAACAGGGTCCTGGCAGCGAGTGGTGGTGTGGGAATGTTTGGCGGGGTTGTTTTTTTTTTCATTATATGGCGGGTTTCCATTCACCGTCGCCGGCGGGATTCAGTTCGCCACCGCAGTCGGCGGTCTTTACCGCCAGGTTCATAATGACCGCCATAATTCCTAGCATAGGTGGCAATTAGTTGCCCTCTGGTTTCTCTTCTGACCTCCTCTTTCCTTGTCTCCGAAGTTTCTTTATAGTGCTTTCTAAGCGCCCTAATCGTCACCTTGTCCCTGGGGGGATTTTATTTGCTGACTACAAGCTGCAGTCTGCTTGGGAGCATGCTTTATTAAATCACTTCTTACATCCGGGTGCGGGTTGCTGCCAGGATACTGGTAATAGCTCTATTGCCTTCTTACAGATTTCAAGAAAGGCCTCCATTGCGCTTGTTGGATCTGAGCCAGTACTCGCATAACTCAAAATGCTCCCTTTGATTCCCCAGCAAGAGTGCTAGAAAGGCATCTGGCCGATATCACTCTATTTGTGGCGTATCCCCTCTTCCTGGAATATACAAGAATATGCATTGAGGTAAATTCAAAATTAAGGGTTAATTCCAATGGACTATGATCACATATCAAACACTCTATAATAAAGAACGTATGCACTTTCCCAACCCATGGCTTAGATAGGCCAAAAAAATCAATCAAGGAGCCATTTCCTCAACCTGTAAAGGTTACCTGCCTAAAAATCTTTGAGGAGGCCAAGTCTACAGCCAGAAGGAGGTAATGCGTAATTAATATCTTGTTCAGATTATCGCTGCTTGGATTGTGCCTGAAATGAGAAAAATGCATGATTCCTCACCCCCACTGCACAAACCTTATCAATTGAGACAGGAGACAGTCTCTGATTGAAACCCTCCATAATATAACAAAATCTGTGGTCAGCCCTGCGAGTGTCATGTCCAGTGGAGTCATAAGTGAGGCGATCACAAACACATTATTTTTATCAAAATTCTTGTGCTAAAAATTAATCAGTGCCATAGGTGGGATCCATGTAACCGATATGAAGATTATTTAGAAAAAGGCAGAATCTACATAGTCTTTCCCTATCTTGACTGACAGGTCTGTACTCACTAGAGTTAGGAGGCTGCCACTATTATGCCCTGACGGTGACAGCATCGCTGGCGGGAATATTGACCAAAAACATTAATGTGCATATTTATGCGGGACCATATTTCTTGAAAACAGACAATTTGTTGTTTGGATATCAGTTGAGCCCAATTATTATCAGTCAAATCACTGCAAATCACACTGATAATCCCAAAAGGTACACTTAGATCATATTTAGGCCGGCTGTAGTCTACTATGCGTGAGCACAGCTGGCCTTTATTAAGAGGTTGCAGTGATCTTTGAGGACCAGCAGGTATCAAGACAATATTCTGCGGAGGTCTGCCCTCCTCGTATCCTGGGGCTGATAGTGAGAAATACCTTCACCTGCATCCTCTGGGAAGTAATTAGCATCAAAACCGCCTTTTAATGTTCTACTCGCATATTGCTCTGTGGCCTGGTTGGCTAAATATTTGGGTGACTCGTTAAACCCTCCACCTCTACATGTACTCTTGAGCTTGCTGAAGAGGAGCGATTAAGGTGTAGTCAGTCAACCCCGTCAGGGGGAGCAAAGCAGTTCTGTGTGGGAACTGCACTTATCCTGCTAACGTCGAGCATAGAATTCGGCCTGTGAGAAGGATTCATGGGTCTGGTGGTACCAGAAAAACCTTGGGGTGGAACCCACACACACTAGAAGTCCTATGCAAGACAAACTCCACCAGTTCTGGGTCACAAAAAATAATTAAAATACAGTCACCAGATTTCCTTTTTGGGTCATTGCCTACCCACTGGACACTACAAACCCTTAAGATAGTTTTAGCAAATGGATCACTACTAATACACCCATGAGATGAAGATAGCCAGTGCACCACCTTGTTTTTTAAATGAATATGCGCGTTGTGCTGGCCGTATGGGAGGCACATTTTTTTAAACTACCACACATGGAGCACAGCCAGGGGGCCATTGCAAAGATTGAAAGATTCTTGTAGAGCCTGCATTGCTCAAAATCTTGGGTAGAAGAGGAGCTGACACATAGGTCCATCAGAAACGGATTGTGTCTCAGCATGGGAAGCAGCTTGGTTGTTACGTCTGTCACAGGTTATATCTGGATGATGTCTCGGTGGGTAGATGTGGTGTCCCAGCTACAAGGTTGGGGCACCACATGTGTGACTGGACCATGCAGGTTTGTCTTAATTGCCAGAGATAATTCCTTCAAACTCTCATTGATATTTTGGAGCGCCATCACCACTGGACTCAGAGGTTTTGGAAGTGTCACTTCTAATTGACTGCTGCTGCTAGAAGCAATTGCTGCATTGACGGCATTAGCATCCCCTGGAGCAGAACGTTAGTCTGCACAATTGGATCATGATCTGCACATCCACCCCTTTTCTCCATTCTTGTTTTTAGCAGTGGCTTTGTTTGCCGGGAAACTTGCTGCACAGGTTGAGCGCAGGTTGCCTTTTTTCCTATTTATAGGTGGCTAGTCGGTAACATCCTTGCTCGAGAGGTTACTAGCACTGAGTTCATGCCCAAAGAAGCCAATATAATGTCCAAATTCCCCTGAAATGCACATGGATTATTCACCTCAGAGCCCGGGTCTAATCAAGGTCCACTAGAGATTTCCTCAGAATGTTTACTTGTATGCATGACTGTAACTAAGACAGGGTTGTCCATCTGTTGTCCACTGTTTGTGAGTGCTAAAGACCTCCTGGTTGCCCCTAACCTTACTTTAACACTGTCAATTTCTGAGGTAATAGCACTCAATGCTCATTGCATATGATGGTGATGGCGCTGGCCTTTCACCTACCCACTCACCGTCAGAGATGGGTGATATAAAGACAGGTCCTCAGATGACCGATCCAAGAGGGGTGACCCATCTGAGCCTCGGACAGGCTCTGATGGGCACAGACGGGCACTGACAGGCCCATTCTTGGCCTGGTCTTTGCCCAGGCACATGCCCGGGAGCATCCCACACGCGTCCAGCGCTGGGGTAGCCCCTAGGTGCTTTAATAGCATGTTGCTGTGTGCTGGTCAGTGGGTGAAGAGCAGGCTGCTGGGGGATGTATTCCTGCCCCACCGAGTTGAGGGCAAGGTACAATCTAACAAGATCTCGTTCTCCCACATCCCACGGTTCGGTAGCCCTGAGATGCCATTATAGTGCATTGATGCATGCTTGGTCAGTGGGTGAAAAGCAGGATGCTGGGGAATGTAGTCCTACCCCAGCGAGTTGTGGGCAAGGTGCAGTCGAACAAGATCCCATTGTTGTCCATACCATGCTGCGGTAGCCCAGAGGCATTTTTATAATGTATTTCTGCGTGCTTGGTCAGTGGGTGAAGAGCAGGATGCTGGGGGATGTAGTCCTACCCTAGTGAGTTGAGGGCAAGATGCAGTCCAACAAGATCTCCTTCTAGTACATTCTATTGAATAATAGTAAACTAGTTATAAAAGGCCGAAGTAGGGTATGAAGAACTATATAAGCAAGTTAGTTTCATGAATGTAAGCAGTATTCCTTTAAACATGCATATTTCATACCATTGGTATGCGTTACAAGGAATCAGTGTCTGAGGCAGCCCTTGATTCGCTGCTTTAGTTCCCATTGTCAAATACCCAACAGTATGCAATGCAGACAACTGTCTTAGAAAACCATCATCATTTTCGCCAATGAGGTGGAGCTTCAAATATCAACAGAAGGTTTGTACTTTGATCAGAGAATGCTCTGAATTGAGTGAACAGATTATATTTGCTCTTCATGTGAAATGATTCAATTGGAATAGATTGTTGTTGCTTTTCCAATCGGTATGCAAGGTTTCTGTTGCGAGATCTGAAGTCGCCAGCTAGTTTTGATTTGATCAACCGTTATTCTTTTTTAATAATTCAGATTTCAGGAATTGAAAAAGTCCAGAAAATCAAAAGGCATGGGGATTAACAATGGAGGGCAGACTGAGATACTCAAAAAACAAGTGAAGCAGAAGTTGTCCTTTTCCAGCCATTTATTGGTGTGCCACTGTTAGGGTATATGAAAGAATGAATATTTAATATTGCATTAAATTGACTTAAGATCATCATCTTCATTAGCTGATCAAAAATTCCCATGAAATTGGGAAGACTACTAATCTAAGCCCCTACAATCCTAGGAACAGTTGATAAGGAGAAAGAAGTTGACACTCTGTTGATATTATCACCTTGTAGCAAGCTAATGTTGGCACATGCTATTCTCAACCGATATTTCAGTGGAAAAATGTACTTACCTGTGAACTCACGAGCATGTGTGGTAAGTGAATAGACTGGCTCAATCCAAGAGATTCAAGGATGTCCAGAGGTATCCATTTAAAAGCTAGTGGTCAGTTCATCAACACAGTATTATTTCAGTACAAGTGTATGTTGGACCTCCTAGGTCTTCAAGTAACCAAGGCTAGATACCCCACCTTTCATTTTAGTAATTATTTGTGCCTGCAGTACAGTACACTCATCCTGAGTGATGTAGACACAAAAATCAGTTGATTCCAGGTTACAACAACTAAGTGAGGATCTGAAAGATGGAGGATTCAAAATATTTGGCCCATTATTTTAAGTGGGACAAAATGGAAGACCCACTTAGGCCCTGATTTAAGAGGGCCTAGTGCCGCCTCACGTCACATTAGTTTAATTTTTTTATGCTAAAGTGGCCCAATGAGGCCAAAATCACGGTGCCAGATTTACAAAGTGGCGCAATGCATGCATTGCACCATTTTGTAACCCCTTGCGCCACATTATGCATGCACCAGGTATAATGTATGCAAGGGGGATGTTCCCCCATTAGGGAGGATGAAAAAATGGTGTAGGTCCTGATGATTGGGGCGAGCACGGTCGTGTAGATGTTGAACAGCGTAGGGCTCAACGAGGATCCTTGCGGTACTCCACAGCTGATTTCTGTAGGTTCTGACAGGTGTGGCGGGAGTCTGACTTTCTGTGTTCTGCCTGTCAGGAAGGAGTATATCCATCAAAAGGCTCTGCTGTGTATGCCTGCGGTGTGGAGTCTGGCACACAGGGTGCGGTGGAACACTGTACTAAAGGCAGCTGAAAGATCTGGTAGGATGAGGGCTGCTGTTTGGCTGCTACCTAGAAGGTAGCGGATGTCATCTGTGGCAACGAGCATGGTGGTCTCAGTGCTGTGGTTAGTTCTGAATCCTGATTCGGAGATGTCCAGGGTGTTGTTGTCCTCGATGTGCTGGCAGAGCTGAATGTTGATTGCTTACTTGGCAACCTTGGCTGGGAAGGGCGGCAGTGAGATGGGGCGGTAGTTCTTAAGATCTGTTGGGTTGGCTGTGGGTTTCTTCAACAGTGGGCAGATTTCAGCATGCTTCCAGTCTTCAGGGAAGGCTGCTGGCTCTAGGGAGCAGTTGATGGTTTTGTGGAGCTATGGTGCGAGCAAGGCATTGGCCTTGCTAAAGATGTGGTGGGGCAGGGGTCGGTAGGGGCTACGGAGTGGATGCTGCTCATGGTGGATGGAGTCTTGTCCGTCATGAGGGGGGTCCAGGCATGCAGGAGCCGTGGGCGTTCAGAGGATCCTGGTTGGGCATTGTTGGTGAGTTTGGCGAGTCTTGGTGTCTGAAGCTGTCATATAGGTCCTTGATTTTCCAATGGAAGAAGTTGGCTAGTTTGTCACAAAGGTCCCGAGATGGAGCGATGTTAGTCGTCTCAGCTTGAGGTTTGCCAAATTCCTTGATGACGTTGAAGAGTTCTTTTGTGTTTTCTCTGGTGGTGTTGATGCAGATGCAGGGCTGTTTTCCTGGTGGATCTGATGAGGCCATGGTGGGATCTTGTGGTGGATTTGAAATCTGCAAGGGCGTCCAGGGATTTGCTGTTCCTCCAGCCTCCTGAAGGTGCGCTTTGATTCCCGGAGTGCAGTGTGAAACAACTGGCTTTCTTGGTTGTGTGTTTCCCGGTGGTCATTCAGCGAGGAGCTAGGGTGTTGTCACAGTCATGGATCCATTTGAGGAGGTTGCATGATGAGGTGTTAGCATTTGTTGTGTCGGGCGGTGAATTGCTGAGGAGGCTGACAAATTGATCTCCTGTGGGGGGTGCCAGTTGTGGGGGTCTGAACCATCTCCTGTGGGGGGGGCCAGTTGTGTAAGTATACGCTATAGATGTGGAGATGGAGAAGTGGATGCAGTGGTGGTCAGTCCAGAGTAGCGGGATTGAGTCGTCAATGGTGATGTTGCTGCTAGGTGATAATGGGGTCAAGAGTTTTCCGGTGGGGTGCGTTGGTGAGGTGACCAGTTGCTTGAGTCCTATTGTATCCATGTTCTCGCGTAGCGATGAGGTGTTGTGGTCACTGAGGTCGTTGAAGTGGAAGTTGAGGTCTCAGAATAGTATGGAGTTGCTGGAGGCAAGTGTGTTAGGAGCTATGATGTCAATTATGGAGTCATAGAAAGCTGGTCGAAGTCCTGGTGTTCTGTAGATATGGGTGCCAGGGGTGGTGGTCTTCTGGTTACTGCACTGAGTGCAATTGTGAAGCAAGAACAATAGGCCACGAAACCACAGTTTTTTTTAAATTCTCTAGGTGGATATGAAAAATTCACTCACCTTGCCATTAAGTAAAGCAGCCTCAGATACCAGCTCCAAGATCTTCCTTAATGTATTACAGTAAATGTTATAACAGTTGTCAAAGATGCTTTGTCTGCAACTTCATAATGTTTTCACTTTGAGCAAGAGAGGAGGTGACAGAGAGAAGAAACTTAGACTCATGGAATTCGAATACACTGCACGTTTAAATAGTCGTGCACCAGGAGGTTTGAACTCCGATGAAGAACTTTTTGTGAACATTTGAAATGGTGTTAATTGTCATTACATAGATATGATTAGGGTATTGATGTATTTGATTAATTTGAGAGAACAAATTAGGAAGATAATTACTCTGACGAAATTTCTTCAATTGCTTTTTCCTTTGCTTTTTTATTTGGTTTTGTACTCTTTATTAATATTTAGATTATGGGATAAGGACTACAAAGAAGAAAAGAGGATTGCAGACTTATGATACAGATGATGAAATTCAGCCACTGGGCCTTAATGTTATGAATATTTATCATGTTATCATGTTCAAAAAAGTGTGAAATGACTGATACACGAAAAAAAGTAAATATGTTTGCACTTTATTGTGTATAATTTATATCTGTTTGAAAGAATGGCATTTCTGCATTTGCACTTTGACTATCATACATGTATTTATAATGGTTTTTGTTGGTAGGTTTCATTTGTTAGTGAATATGTGAAGAGTCTGGCTTGTGATTTAAAGTTTGAGAGTCTGTTCTCTTTTTCTGTCCTTGGTGTAGGGAAGTGATGTTTAAGGAAAGTTGAGCCTGAATGTTAAAACTGGCTTAGAAGAAGATTGTGCACATCGAAACACATTGCCAATAAAGCATTTTTGGAACTCTGTGGAGGAGAGGGATTCATTGGTGTTCATATATATCAGTGTGGCGTATTACTTGTATGATAGCAGGCTCAATTTTTCCCACGCATCGCACCAGCCTGGCACTGTGGAAGTGGCCGCCTTTGGGGAATCTGAGTTTGGAATATATATATATATATATATATATATATATATATATATATATATATATATATATATATATATATATTGTTAGGAACTTTTTGTTGCATAGAGAGAGCTTTTTTTGTTTTGCCAATTACTTTGGCCCCCACTTGATGCATTTTCACAAAATGTTTAAAACTTATACTTCAGTCAGGTCGGCTGCTGTGTTGAAAGTTTCGGGATGATCTTTGAAGTGGGGGCCAAGAAAAGGGGTTGTCACAAAATACATTTTCCCAATTTTATGTCAAAGGGATTGTTCACATTTTTGACACTACTACAGCCTGAATTGCTCAATGGAATTACACCATATTTGGCAGGAAGCTAACTTTTGGTCCAGAAAGAATGCTTTTTTTTGATTTGGTGTAAATCCCTTTAGTAGTTTTGGAGATACTAAACATAAACAAATATAGATATCTAGAGACGTGGAACCTCTGAAGATCTAACATTCCCCATGCTGATATCTAATTGGTTGCCAGCACTTCAACAAGGAAGTGGCTTCAGCTGAGTCCCAGAAAAAAGTGCTAAAAAAAGAAAAGACTTGGTCTAGGGGTTCCATATGGACCCCGGCAGGGCTGAAAAGAATTTTTTCTAAAACAAATCTCAGTAAATTCCGTGGATCCCGTCCCCTGCCCTTTTCTTTGACCCTCGGATGGGCCATCCCCTGGGGGCATTGAGAAAGGAAGTGGAAGGCACAGGGTTCCCCCTTTGGGATTACATTGGTTCTGGGGACTGTCACCTCCCCCGGGCAAGTTGGTACAATGAAAGGGGCCCTGGGGCCCCCCACAGCCCCTGAGACTGCCTCCTCCAGTGGGCTGCAAAAAAAGAATGAAGGGGGTCTGTTGCAGACCCCCAGCCCAGGGGACCACTACCTCTCTGGGGCTAATTCAACATTGGAGGGGGGGGCTACGTTGCCCCCCCTTGGGGAGCCACGGATGGCCCTGGGGACTGCCACTCCCCAGAGTCAGCTCCTGCTATGTCCCTGGGTGCCCACCCCTGGGGACATAGCTGTTTGTTCTGACTTAGCAGGAGCTTTGACAGCTCCAGCTAAGTCAGAGCAAACACTCCGATCCCAGAAAGTGAGAGCTGCCAAACAGTTCTTACTTGCTGGAAGCAGAGCTTTCCTCTGTTTGTATGCCCACAGAGATGCTGGCATGGAAACAGAGAAAACAACAGGGAGCTGCATCTTTAGCAGCTCCCTATGTGCAAAAGCAATGCAGGCTTCAACTGGAGGTGGGGAGCCGGCAGAGACTGTGGGGGTCTTCAGGCTCCCCTGTGATCCCATTACACAAGGGGTGCCCTGCAGAGTACCCAGGACAGATGGCCAGACCACGGGTCCCCAGGGCCAGCTGGGGGGGAAATAGGGCCCCCTCCCAAAACAAATAAATATATTAAGGCCAGGCCCCTGGGATGGGTTCCTTGGGACTGAAACTGGCTGAGGGAGGGGGTCCGTGCAGCCCCCCTTCTCCATTTATTGAAGGCCGACCCCAAGGGATGGGGTCACTGGGGCTGAAATTGGCTGGGAGGGGCCAAGAGGCACTGGTTGGCCGAAGGGTGTGCGCAGCAGTGGTTGGATTAAGGTTCAGTAATGAAAACTAATTTACAATAAAAAAAAAATGAAATTCACAAGACACCCTCTCCGACCTCTCACACCGAGAGAGACAGGCCTTGTGGCCAACTCCTGCTGCGCATGTGCAAAGGCCAACCACTGCTGCGCACGCCCAAAGCCCATGCCGCTAGATTGAGTGGTTATAGGGGGTTGGCCACAGGGCCTGCAGCCAACCCCAGCTGAAGGCAATGCGGGTCATTAGTTGAATTAATGTATAGTAATGAAAATTGCTTTACGTTAAAAAAAAAACATAGAAATTCACGGAATATAACAAAGGTTGCCATGCACTGCTAATTACCCCAGAAATTACATCACTCATGACAACTTTTATAAAGTCAATGAAAATATCAATGTGTGTGTGTAGCCAAAGTTCATTGGGGAGTTACGGTGCAGGCACTTTGAGAAGCTGGTGCCTGAGGTATCACCGACCTCATCATAATACTCAAAAAACTATGTGGTAAATTAGAGACAGCGGGGCGGCACATAAACTAGTCAATAGTTCAGCTCTAGTGAGATTTTAATCCATTGCCATGAGTCAAATATCTAACAAACTAGGTCCACACGTTTCGACAGGGACGACTTGATTACCACTTTATTTGCTTGCTTCTAGGCCAGGTTTCTTTGATCTAACAGCATTTAACCTTTGGTCTCATGTTTTGTAGCAATGTGTATCCACATTCAATATTTATGCCATTGTTTTGCACCCATGAGACGAGCTGAATGGCGTGGGTTTCTGCACATAACTAGATTGCATAGGAGCTGTGGGATGTGGAAGACTTCCTTCAATGCTAAGGGACCATGGGCCAAATGTAGGAAACAGTTTGCGACTCGCAAACGGCAAAAATTGCAGTTTGCGAGTCGCAAACCGGAGTTTCCTATGCAGAAATGCATTTTGCGAGTCGGAACCGACTCGCAAAATGCATTTCCGACTCGCAAATAGGAAGGGGTGTTCCCTTCCTATTTGCGACTCGTAGTGGTATGCAATTCCATTTGCGACCGCGTACGGAGTCGCAGTTACCATCCACTTGAAGTGGATGGTAACCCACTCGCAAATTAGAAGGGGTCCCCATGGGACCCCTTCCCCTTTGTGAATGGACCCCAAAATATTTTTTCAGGGCAGGTAGTGGTCCAAGGGACCACTACCTGCCCTGAAAAAATTCTGAAACAAAAGGTTTCGGATTTTTTTTAAGTGCAGCTCGTTTTCCTTTAAGGAAAACGGGCTACACGTAAAAAAAAAAAACTGCTTTATTTAAAAGCAGTCACGGACATGGAGGTCTGCTGACTACAGCAGGCCTCCATGTTAGTGAGTGCCCATAGTCGCTATGGTGTCACAAATTGCGACCCACCTCATTAATATTAATGAGGTGGGTCTTTGCGACCCCATAGCGACTCGCAGACGGTGTCTGAGACACCGTTCTGCATATGGTTTTGCGACTTGGAAATTGCGAGTCGCTCGGAGTCGCAATTTCCGAGTCGCAAAAACAAGTTTTGCTACATCTGGCCCCATATGTTTACCAAAGATAAGTAATGTATGCCCAAAGTTTCAAGTTGATGTGTTACATTTCCATGAAAAAAAGAGTTGGCCAAAAAAGTTCATATTGAGTAAAATAAAATAAAATAAACAAGATACTATTGTTAGGGTTTGTACACAGCAAAGAGCATGTCCCCTCTCACTGCACTAGTGGGTTCTGTAATAGCTCCCTTTTAAACTTACTATTGAAAGCCTTTCTTGTTATCTCACCTTCCCCCCCCCAGGCTTCTGTGTATGTTGTTTAATGTGCTGTTTTGTTTACACATTGGGCCTTGCTTTTACCAAGGCTTCTTTAAAATACTCCTCCCTAGGCCATGTGTTAATCCAACTCATTTGTATAATAACTGAAACTCTGCACACCTTTCAAGAACATGTGCAGCATGTGAGGACCACACCCAGCTCTGCACACCTTCCAAGAACATGTGCAGCATGTGAGGACCACACCCAGCCCTTCAAACCACACCCAGCTCTGTCTATAAAAGGCATTAATTAATGGTGTTAATTGTCATTACATAGATATGATTAGGGTATTGATGTATTTGATTAATTTGAGAGAACAAATGAGGAAGATAATTACTCTGACGAAATTTCTTCAATTGCTTTTTCCTTTGCTTTTTTATTTGGTTTTGTACTCTTTATTAATATTTAGATTATGGGATAAGGACTACAAAGAAGAAAAGAGGATTGCAGACTTATGATACAGATGATGAAATTCAGCCACTGGGCCTTAATGTTATGAATATTTATCATGTTATCATGTTAAAAAAAGTGTGAAATGACTGATACACGAAAAAAAGTAAATATGTTTGCACTTTATTGTGTATAATTTATATCTGTTTGAAAGAATGGCATTTCTGCATTTGCACTTTGACTATCATACATGTATTTATAATGGTTTTTGTTGGTAGGTTTCATTTGTTAGTGAATATGTGAAGAGTCTGGCTTGTGATTTAAAGTTTGAGAGTCTGTTCTCTTTTTCTGTCCTTGGTGTAGGGAAGTGATGTTTAAGGAAAGTTGAGCCTGAATGTTAAAACTGGCTTAGAAGAAGATTGTGCACATCGAAACACATTGCCAATAAAGCATTTTTGGAACTCTGTGGAGGAGAGGGATTCATTGGTGTTCATATATATCAGTGTGGCGTATTACTTGTATAATAGCAGGCTCAATTTTTCCCACGCATCGCACCAGCCTGGCACTGTGGAAGTGGCCGCCTTTGGGGAATCTGAGTTTGGAATATATATATATATATATATATATATATATATATATATATATATATATATATATATATTGTTAGGAACTTTTTGTTGCATAGAGAGAGCTTTTTTTGTTTTGCCAATTACTTTGGCCCCCACTTGATGCATTTTCACAAAATGTTTAAAACTTATACTTCAGTCAGGTCGGCTGCTGTGTTGAAAGTTTCGGGATGATCTTTGAAGTGGGGGCCAAGAAAAGGGGTTGTCACAAAATACATTTTCCCAATTTTATGTCAAAGGGATTGTTCACATTTTTGACACTACTACAGCCTGAATTGCTCGATGGAATTACACCATATTTGGCAGGAAGCTAACTTTTGGTCCAGAAAGAATGCTTTTTTTTGATTTGGTGTAAATCCCTTTAGTAGTTTTGGAGATACTAAACATAAACAAATATAGATATCTAGAGACGTGGAACCTCTGAAGATCTAACATTCCCCATGCTGATATCTAATTGGTTGCCAGCACTTCAACAAGGAAGTGGCTTCAGCTGAGTCCCAGAAAAAAGTGCTAAAAAAAGAAAATACTTGGTCTAGGGGTTCCATATGGACCCCGGCAGGGCTGAAAAGAATTTTTTCTAAAACAAATCTCAGTAAATTCCGTGGATCCCGTCCCCTGCCCTTTTCTTTGACCCTCGGATGGGCCATCCCCTGGGGGCATTGAGAAAGGAAGTGGAAGGCACAGGGTTCCCCCTTTGGGATTACATTGGTTCTGGGGACTGTCACCTCCCCCGGGCAAGTTGGTACAATGAAAGGGGCCCTGGGGCCCCCCACAGCCCCTGAGACTGCCTCCTCCAGTGGGCTGCAAAAAAAGAATGAAGGGAGTCTGTTGCAGACCCCCAGCCCAGGGGACCACTACCTCTCTGGGGCTAATTCAACATTGGAGGGGGGGGCTACGTTGCCCCCCCTTGGGGAGCCACGGATGGCCCTGGGGACTGCCACTCCCCAGAGTCAGCTCCTGCTATGTCCCTGGGTGCCCACCCCTGGGGACATAGCTGTTTGTTCTGACTTAGCAGGAGCTTTGACAGCTCCAGCTAAGTCAGAGCAAACACTCCGATCCCAGAAAGTGAGAGCTGCCAAACAGTTCTTACTTGCTGGAAGCAGAGCTTTCCTCTGTTTGTATGCCCACAGAGATGCTGGCATGGAAACAGAGAAAACAACAGGGAGCTGCATCTTTAGCAGCTCCCTATGTGCAAAAGCAATGCAGGCTTCAACAGGAGGTGGGGAGCCGGCAGAGACTGTGGGGGTCTTCAGGCTCCCCTGTGATCCCATTACACAAGGGGTGCCCTGCAGAGTACCCAGGACAGATGGCCAGAACACGGGTTCCCAGGGCCAGCTGGGGGGTAAATAGGGCCCCCTCCCAAAACAAATAAATATATTAAGGCCAGGCCCCTGGGATGGGTTCCTTGGGACTGAAACTGGCTGAGGGAGGGGGTCCGTGCAGCCCCCCTTCTCCATTTATTGAAGGCCGACCCCAAGGGATGGGGTCACTGGGGCTGAAATTGGCTGGGAGGGGCCAAGAGGCACTGGTTGGCCGAAGGGTGTGCGCAGCAGTGGTTGGATTAAGGTTCAGTAATGAAAACTAATTTACAATAAAAAAAAAATGAAATTCACAAGACACCCTCTCCGACCTCTCACACCGAGAGAGACAGGCCTTGTGGCCAACTCCTGCTGCGCATGTGCAAAGGCCAACCACTGCTGCGCACGCCCAAAGCCCATGCCGCTAGATTGAGTGGTTATAGGGGGTTGGCCACAGGGCCTGCAGCCAACCCCAGCTGAAGGCAATGCGGGTCATTAGTTGAATTAATGTATAGTAATGAAAATTGCTTTACGTTAAAAAAAAAACATAGAAATTCACGGAATAAAACAAAGGTTGCCATGCACTGCTAATTACCCCAGAAATTACATCACTCATGACAACTTTTATAAAGTCAATGAAAATATCAATGTGTGTGTGTAGCCAAAGTTCATTGGGGAGTTACGGTGCAGGCACTTTGAGAAGCTGGTGCCTGAGGTATCACCGACCTCATCATAATACTCAAAAAACTATGTGGTAAATTAGAGACAGCGGGGCGGCACATAAACTAGTCAATAGTTCAGCTCTAGTGAGATTTTAATCCATTGCCATGAGTCAAATATCTAACAAACTAGGTCCACACGTTTCGACAGGGACGACTTGATTACCATCTTTATTTGCTTGCTTCTAGGCCAGGTTTCTTTGATCTAACAGCATTTAACCTTTGGTCTCATGTTTTGTAGCAATGTGTATCCACATTCAATATTTATGCCATTGTTTTGCACCCATGAGACGAGCTGAATGGCGTGGGTTTCTGCACATAACTAGATTGCATAGGAGCTGTGGGATGTGGAAGACTTCCTTCAATGCTAAGGGACCATGGGCCAGATGTAGGAAACAGTTTGCGACTCGCAAACGGCAAAAATTGCAGTTTGCGAGTCGCAAACCGGAGTTTCCTATGCAGAAATGCATTTTGCGAGTCGGAACCGACTCGCAAAATGCATTTCCGACTCGCAAATAGGAAGGGGTGTTCCCTTCCTATTTGCGACTCGTAGTGGTATGCAATTCCATTTGCGACCGCGTACGGAGTCGCAGTTACCATCCACTTGAAGTGGATGGTAACCCACTCGCAAATTAGAAGGGGTCCCCATGGGACCCCTTCCCCTTTGTGAATGGACCCCAAAATATTTTTTCAGGGCAGGTAGTGGTCCAAGGGACCACTACCTGCCCTGAAAAAATTCTGAAACAAAAGGTTTCGGATTTTTTTTTAAGTGCAGCTCGTTTTCCTTTAAGGAAAACGGGCTACACGTAAAAAAAAAAAACTGCTTTATTTAAAAGCAGTCACGGACATGGAGGTCTGCTGACTACAGCAGGCCTCCATGTTAGTGAGTGCCCATAGTCGCTATGGTGTCACAAATTGCGACCCACCTCATTAATATTAATGAGGTGGGTCTTTGCGACCCCATAGCGACTCGCAGACGGTGTCTGAGACACCGTTCTGCATATGGTTTTGCGACTCGGAAATTGCGAGTCGCTCGGAGTCGCAATTTCCGAGTCGCAAAAACAAGTTTTGCTACATCTGGCCCCATATGTTTACCAAAGATAAGTAATGTATGCCCAAAGTTTCAAGTTGATGTGTTACATTTCCATGAAAAAAAGAGTTGGCCAAAAAAGTTCATATTGAGTAAAATAAAATAAAATAAACAAGATACTATTGTTAGGGTTTGTACACAGCAAAGGGCATGTCCCCTCTCACTGCACTAGTGGGTTCTGGAATAGCTCCCTTTTAAACTTACTATTGAAAGCCTTTCTTGTTATCTCACCTTCCCCCCCCCCAGGCTTCTGTGTATGTTGTTTAATGTGCTGTTTTGTTTACACATTGGGCCTTGCTTTTACCAAGGCTTCTTTAAAATACTCCTCCCTAGGCCATGTGTTAATCCAACTCATTTGTATAATAACTGAAACTCTGCACACCTTTCAAGAACATGTGCAGCATGTGAGGACCACACCCAGCTCTGCACACCTTCCAAGAACATGTGCAGCATGTGAGGACCACACCCAGCCCTTCAAACCACACCCAGCTCTGTCTATAAAAGGCATCCCCGAGCCTCACCCAGTGCTTGTGCTCGTCTACCTCCCGCTTACCTGAGAACAGATCCCTCGGCGCTGGCACTCCTGCTCTTTACAGACTTTCATTGACTTCAATGGGCGCAGCTTCTGGCTCTTCCTTCTTCCGGTTTCCGGTTCCTCCTTGCTTCAGCCTCTCTCCTATGAGTAACCTGCAAAAGAGAAAGAAGACAAGGTTAGACTGATCAGTATCTCTTGCCAGCAACAAGTAAGTGCAAAACCTTTTATTACCTGAAAGAACTTTGACAACAATTTCTGGATTCGTGTATAGACAATTTGAAACGAAATACCTTCCACGAACATTGTGATTCAAACTCTTTGTTACAAGAATATTTTGCAGAACTTTGTGAAGCAAACATTGTTTTTTCTCATGGAACTTTTAAGAATCGAACAGTGGAAACCATTAACAGCAAGGCAAACAGTAAATCAAGGACTTGCACAAATTACATGCTGTATTTTGATGTAAAAGTACAGTATTTGTTTTATAAAAAGATTCTGGAAATATGGGAAAAGTGAGTCTGCTATTGGGAATTTAGGCTTTAGTTATATTATGATGAATGTTTGATATTTGTAATTCTGATAACGGTATTTGTTTAATGTTTTAGAAGCTTTACAGTAATAGAAAACACATCCCAGAGCAGTAACACATTCCAAACCTGGAAACTAGAGACCAGGATCCAAGAGGTACTTTTAGAAGAAAATTTCTAATAAATAAAGGGATAGTCAGGAACCCATTTAGGAATAGGTTGCACTTATCTGTTCTTTGTTTATGTTTCATTAGGCACCACTTTCTACAGGAGTCAGAAAGGGCCGCAGATTTGTGCAGCACTTCAACAGTGGAAACGCAAGAACGGTGTTGTCTCTCTTTTTTATTTTATCCACTTCCCCCCTTCCCTTGAGCTTCTGTTCTTAGTGCACTGTTTTAAAAACTAGTGTGCTGGAACAAGTAGTTTCAGGGTGGGGTCGGATTGTCTTCAACCTCCATCAGAACTGAACAAGAACTCAGGTGAGCTGGGCTTTGACAGAAGCACAAGCCTTAAAAAATTTCAGTTCTGGTGGACGATGAATACCGGGGAAGAAATAGAGGGCATTGACGTCACGGATATGGCGCAGGCCCTAAATGAGGACTTGGCTCATAATGAATCAGTGTCTGGCATCTTGCAACATATGCAAGAGGAAATAGAGAGATTAAAGATGGAGAATACCTCTTTAAAACAGGATTTAAGCAGGTATAAATTTAGGGGATCTCAGTGGAACACAGCTTCTACGCCTTTGTTTAAAACCTCCTCAGAGACAGGGGCGCCATCAAAACATACAACTTTGCCTTCCCCAGTTGAGGTTACTGTTAATGTTCCTAATGTTGTGCCCTTAGCAGCACCTGAACGTTTTCATGGAGATAGTAACAAATTCCATGTTTTTATCAATCAATGTCAATTACACTTCATTTGTAAACCACAACAGTTCCCTACTGATGATACGAAAGTGGCATTCGTCTTGTCTTATTTGGGTGGCACAGCAGCCAATTGGTCAATTCCTTTCGTGGATAGAGATGATCCCATCCTCCATAATTGGAATCAATTTAAACGTACCATGACCAGCCTTTTTGCAAAACACACTTTCATGCAGGCAAGTGATAATGAGCTTTTAAATCTTAAACAAGGCAACAAGGATTTATTGACCTATCTCACTAGTTTTAATCGTTTACTCACCGAGACACAGTGGCCAGAAGAAAAGCGTGTCTCCCTTTTTTATAAAGGTTTGAGAGACGAGTTAAAAGACGCGCTGGCTCATATCGTTGATTTGCCAAAAGACTATTCGGACTTTGTAGATTTAGTTGTGAAATTAGAACATAGACTAGGAGAAAGAAAGGGAGATAAATACAAACTGGAATCACGGTTAACTTTTATTAGACACGAGAAGAAAGACACAGATAATAAACTCCCTGAACCAGAGCCTATGCAAATAGGGACACTCAGAGGTCCACTCACATCAGAGGAAAAAGAAAGAAGGAGAAAATTTAAATTATGTTTATATTGTGGCAGGGCAGGTCACTTTGCCAGAGAATGTCCAGTAAAGCCTAAAACTCCACGAAAGGGTGCTGTTTCCTCCACCTCCTCAACTGAATCGGGAAACGATTAAGCTCGACAAGGGGAGAGGTTACTTGTTCGAGAAAACATCTTAATCAAACCTCTAATGCTGCAGCCTTCAGGGTACCGCACATACCTAGACATTTCATAATTCAGGTCGTTTTAATTGTTACTACCCAAGTGAGGCATTCTCTCCCTGTCCTACTGGACTCAGGCGTGACAGGAAATTTTGTGGATAATAAGTTAGCTGAAATCTTAGGACTTCCTATGTGCCTAAAGCCTTGTCCAGAAGCAGTATGTGCAGTGGATGGGTCAGAATTGACCTCTGGATTAATCACAAAACAAACAAGTCCACTTGTTATGGTCTGTCAGAACGGGCACACAGAGGTGATTAGCTTTGATCTGATAGATACTCCTAATTTTGGTTTGATTCTCGGGGTACCCTGGTTAACAACTCATAACCCAAAAATTGATTGGGTGAATAGAACTGTTACTTTGGATTCCTCTTTCTGTAGAACCAATTGCTATCAAGAAGCAGGTACAGAACAGAGCACAGTATTACACTGTGCTAGTGTTACACAAGATGAACCAAGTCTCCCTCCTGAATATTCTGACTTTAAAGACGTCTTTGATCCAGTAAAGGCTAGTGTGCTGCCCCCACATCGGTCTTATGATTGCCGTATAGATCTTATCCCAGGGGCCCCTTTACCTAATAACAGAGTATATGCTTTGACTGACGAAGAAACCAAATACTTAAGAACCTACCTAGATGACCTACTACAGTCTGGGTTCATCCGTCATTCCACATCTCCGGTGTCATCTCCACTCTTTTTTATCCCGAAGCCGGATAAATCCCTGCGCGCGTGTATCGATTATAGAGGACTAAATAAGGCTACAATAAAGAATAAATATCCTCTTCCTCTAATACCTGTGTTGTTGGATCAATTAAGACATTCTACTGTATACACTAAACTAGATCTGCGGGGAGCTTACCACCTGGTCCAAGTAAAAGAGGGGGATGAGTGGAAGACAGCTTTCAAGACAAAGTTTGGTTTATTTGAGTACACAGTAATGCCCTTTGGGTTATGTAATGCCCCTGCGGCCTTTCAGTTCTTTATAAATGAGGTCCTACACGAATTCCCGGACGTTTGTGTCATAGTATACATAGACGACATCCTCATTTACTCTAAGAACTCAGAAGAACATACCCAACATGTTTGTGCAGTATTATCAAAGTTAAAAGAAAATCATCTTTTTGCTAAGTTAGAAAAGTGTATTTTTAATGTCAACAAGGTGGACTTTTTAGGATACTGCCTGTCACCTCAAGGAATAACTATGGATGTAAAGAAAATCAGTGCTATTGCTGATTGGCCAGAACCATCCTCTGTAAAAGATATTCAGAAATTTCTGGGTTTCGCCAATTTTTATAGGAGGTTTATTGCACATTTTGCAGACATTGCGGCCCCAATAACTACCTTGTTGCGGAAAGGGCAACGATTTCTTTGGACTGATGAGGCGGCACACGCCTTTCAACTCCTAAAACAAAAGTTCACTTCAGCCCCAATTCTGAAACATCCTGATCCTGACTTGCCCTTTTTTGTTGAAGCGGATGCTTCACAAGTAGCTTTAGGAGGAGTTCTCTCTCAACGAGATGCAGTAGATGGCCAGTTACATCCTATAGCCTTCTATTCTAAAAAGTTATTGCCAGCTGAACAAAATTACACTGTGGCTGAAAGGGAACTACTAGCTATCAAAGTAGCCTTTTCAGAATGGAGGCACCATTTAATGGGAGCCAAGTACCCAGTTACAAT
The DNA here is from genome assembly GCF_031143425.1 of Pleurodeles waltl. Taxonomy (NCBI): domain Eukaryota; kingdom Metazoa; phylum Chordata; class Amphibia; order Caudata; family Salamandridae; genus Pleurodeles; species Pleurodeles waltl. Next base: position 886,828,319 of record NC_090450.1, read on the forward strand.
CTTTTCTGACCATAAGAACCTACAGTTTTTTGGATCACTTAAAGCACTAACACCACGTCAGATGCGCTGGTTAATTTTTTTTAGCACATTTGACTTTGTTATAACCTATAGACCAGGTGCACAACAAATTCAATCTGATGTGTTATCTAGATACGGACATACCTCAGACATGAAACAAGATAAAATAGGAGAACCCATTATTCCTCCCCAAAAGTTGTTGGCACCAGTACAACAGAAGGATTTCATCACAGATCTATATAATGCACACATGCAAATAGCACCTCAGGATTGGTTAAAGGATTCCCATAACACAATACAACGAGGTTTATTGTATCACGACAACATGCTGTTAGTGCCCACCTCTGAATTACAAACACAGGTGATAATTTGGCATCACGCCTCACCGTTGGCAGGTCATCCTGGTTGGGTAAAAACCCTGGAAAATGTGCAAAAACACTTTTGGTGGGACACTATAAGAAAGGACATTAAGCAATTTGTCACTACCTGTCCAATTTGTGCAAGACATAAATCTTCTCATAAGGCTCCTGACGGCTTGTTAATACCAATGCCAACATCCAAACAACCTTGGCACACTGTGAGCGTAGACTTTATTGTAGGTTTACCACCTATAAAATCCTTCACAACAGTGTTGGTTATAGTGGATTTTTTATCTAAAATGGCACATTTTGTACCATTACGGAAATTACCCACGGCGGCAGAATTTGCCGATATTTTTATAAGGGAAATTGTGCGTTTACATGGTTTGCCAAGCAAAGTGGTGTCAGACCGAGGGAGCCAGTTCAACTCTAAATTTTGGAAAAAATTATTTAAAAAACTGAAAATAGATGTGGCATTATCCACTGCTTTCCACCCAGAGACAGATGGACAGACTGAACGACTGAACCAAACCTTACTTCAAACGCTACGTTGTTTATTGGCTGATTATTCTAGTGAATGGTTGGAAGCTCTCCCTGTAGCGGAGTTTGTTTATAATAATACTGAGCATTCAGCTCTACTTTGCTCACCATTCTATTTCTTGAAGGGGTATCATCTAAGGGCTATACCCATTTTGTTAGAAGATTCTCTGTTACCTGCAGTAACGGATAGACTAACAAGGTTAGGTGACATACAAGACAAAGCCAGGAAACATTTATTAAAGTACAAGGAAAGCATGAAAAGACAAGCAGACAAACACAGATCTGAGGCCCCAATGTATAAAATCGGTGACAAGGTATGGCTCTCCACAAAGAACCTAAACATAGAGGGATCCCGAAAGCTGCAACCACGTTTCATTGGACCCTTTAGTATAACTGCCATAGTAAACCCGGTAACAGTAAAATTAGATTTACCAAAAGAATATCCAGTACATACTACATTCCATGTGTCCTTGCTTAAGCCGTACAATCCAAAAACCCGACCTGAACCACCACCTCCACCCATACCAATTAAGGGAAATCTAGAATATGAAGTGAAAAGCATAAAAGACTCAAAAAGAATTAGTGGACGTCTGTTTTATTTAGTAGAATGGAAAGGATATGATGAATCTGAGAATTCATGGGAACCAGCATCATATGTACATGCCCCACAGCTGATTAGACGGTTTTATTTAAAAAATCCAGGAAAACCCCGTCCTGTAGGAGGGCCTTTGAGGGGGGCAACTGTTAGGGTTTGTACACAGCAAAGAGCATGTCCCCTCTCACTGCACTAGTGGGTTCTGTAATAGCTCCCTTTTAAACTTACTATTGAAAGCCTTTCTTGTTATCTCACCTTCCCCCCCCAGGCTTCTGTGTATGTTGTTTAATGTGCTGTTTTGTTTACACATTGGGCCTTGCTTTTACCAAGGCTTCTTTAAAATACTCCTCCCTAGGCCATGTGTTAATCCAACTCATTTGTATAATAACTGAAACTCTGCACACCTTTCAAGAACATGTGCAGCATGTGAGGACCACACCCAGCTCTTCAAACCACACCCAGCTCTGCACACCTTCCAAGAACATGTGCAGCATGTGAGGACCACACCCAGCCCTTCAAACCACACCCAGCCCTGTCTATAAAAGGCATCCCCCGAGCCTCACCCAGTGCTTGTGCTCGTCTACCTCCCGCTTACCTGAGAACAGATCCCTCGGCGCTGGCACTCCTGCTCTTTACAGACTTTTATTGACTTCAATGGGCGCAGCTTCTGGCTCTTCCTTCTTCCGGTTTCCGGTTCCTCCTTGCTTCAGCCTCTCTCCTATGAGTAACCTGCAAAAGAGAAAGAAGACAAGGTTAGACTGATCAGTATCTCTTGCCAGCAACAAGTAAGTGCAAAACCTTTTATTACCTGAAAGAACTTTGACAACAATTTCTGGATTCGTGTATAGACAATTTGAAACGAAATACCTTCCACGAACATTGTGATTCAAACTCTTTGTTACAAGAATATTTTGCAGAACTTTGTGAAGCAAACATTGTTTTTTCTCATGGAACTTTTAAGAATCGAACAGTGGAAACCATTAACAGCAAGGCAAACAGTAAATCAAGGACTTGCACAAATTACATGCTGTATTTTGATGTAAAAGTACAGTATTTGTTTTATAAAAAGATTCTGGAAATATGGGAAAAGTGAGTCTGCTATTGGGAATTTAGGCTTTAGTTATATTATGATGAATGTTTGATATTTGTAATTCTGATAACGGTATTTGTTTAATGTTTTAGAAGCTTTACAGTAATGGAAAACACATCCCAGAGCAGTAACACATTCCAAACCTGGAAACTAGAGACCGGGATCCAAGAGGTACTTTTAGAAGAAAATTTCTAATAAATAAAGGGATAGTCAGGAACCCATTTAGGAATAGGTTGCACTTATCTGTTCTTTGTTTATGTTTCATTAGGCACCACTTTCTACAGGAGTCAGAAAGGGCCGCAGATTTGTGCAGCACTTCAACAGTGGAAACGCAAGAATGGTGCTGTCTCTCTTTTTTATTTTATCCACTTCCCCCCTTCCCTTGAGCTTCTGTTCTTAGTGCACTGTTTTAAAAACTAGTGTGCTGGAACAAGCAGTTTCAGGGTGGGGTCGGATTGTCTTCAACCTCCATCAGAACTGAACAAGAACTCAGGTGAGCTGGGCTTTGACAACTATGAGTGAGCTAAAATGCATATTTTTCCATCAAAATTAGTGCAGTGTTTTTGGATATTGGTTTTGGTGTAAATGATAATTCGGGTACACTCCCCGAATCACTGAGACAACCACCAGGGGACGGTACACTTTTAGTGGATTTTGCTTCCTTGGTTACAGGACATTATAGCACGGTTCAGATTTTATACAGTTTTCTGGTCAATATTTTTAATGCAAATGTTACAGTGATAATATCAATGATGTCACAGAAGATGTCATGAGTGATTTAATGTCTGGGGTAATTAGCAGTACATGGCGAGGGTGCAAGTTATAGTTACCTTAGGGCACAAGTTTGAGTTACTTGAAATACCTCTAACTATAACAGCTACATTTCTATAGTGTTATGTGTGTAAATTTTGAACTATAAAGTCCCTGCAACTTTTTTTTACTGAATTTCTAATGTTTTTTTCAATTCTATGTCCTAACTATAACGTCCTGGTAACTTCATTTTTTTCAGTGAATTTCTAGGGTGTTTTAACGTTGTGAAAGATCCTCAGTGCAATGAACGGTGAGGGGGGGGGGTTGGATGCAGGCCATGGCCTGACATTGTGCTGCCCCCACTCAAACTTGCTGCTTCTGCACCTCCTCCTCCTTACCATCCATTGTCCTAGTCCAGGCCCTTGCTCCCTCATTACAGCCCTGTGTGACAGTTGTTCTGAGACTGCTCTTCCCGTCTGTCTTGTACAGTTAGCTTGCTGCCACATCTACCTCCTCCCTGCACTCTGTCGCCCGAGTCCCTGCATTAATCCCCTCTCTCCTGCCCTACACTTTCTGATGTGCTGCCACTGCTCTCTCCCTCCTGCCCTCCATGGACTGTTCTGCTGCAACGTTCCCTCATGTCTGCCCCGTATTGATTTTTGGTTGGGATGGATGGTAGTCCACCACAAGTGATATGTCGCTACCCCTGGTCCAGTAAAGGTTTCAGTAATTCAAACCTGAGCTCAATGCCTTGAAGGTATGGCACAGAGCAGACAGGCTTAATTTTACAAAACGTGTGAAGCATTTAGAAATACCAAGTAACAATTAAAAAGTTAAAGACACAATACAATAAAAAAATCCAACTCCAATTTACTAAATACAGGTTAGCTTTATAAACACAATACCACCAAAATGACACAAATCCAATAAGGGAAAATGGGGATATACATTTTTAAATAAAAATGGAGCCAAACATGTTAAGGGCCATCTGTGGTCAGATGTTTGCACTTGACAGGGACCTAGGCATAATTTAAGCCTGGCAGAGGAATGCACCCTGTTGAAGCAGGAGCAACAATCTTAGTCAGGATAAGTCAGTTACACACCATAAATTAATCTCTGCTCACCCTCTCGTAGCTTGGCACAGAGCAGGCAGTCTTAACTTTGGAGGCAGAACACAGAAAGTCAGACTCCCGGCACAGCTGTCAGAACCTACAGAAATCAGCTGTGAAGTACCCCAAAAATCCTTGTTGAGCCCCACGCTGTTCAATATCTACACAACCCTGCTCACCCCAATCATCAGGAACTACACATCCCCCTGGCATACCTTATGCCTGGTGCACGCATAATGTGCTGCAAGGGGTTACAAAATGGTGCAATGCATGCAATGCGTCACTTTGTAAATCTGGCGCAGCGATTTTCACCTCATTGGGCCACATTAGCATAAAAAAAATAAAGCTAACGTGGCGAAAGGAGGCAATAGGCCCTCTTAAATCAGGGCCTAAGTCGGTCTTCCATTTTGTCCCACTTAAAATAATGGGCCAAATGTTTTGAGTTCCCCATCTTTCAGATCATCACTTAGTTGTTGTAACCAGGAATCAACTGAATTTTGTGTCTACATCACTCAAGATGTGTGTACTGTACTGCAGGCACAAAGAATCACTAAAATGATAGTTGGGGTATGTGGCCTTGGTTACTTGAAGACCTAGGAGGTCCAACATACACTTGTACTGAAATAATACTGTGTTGATGAACTGACCAATAGCTTTTAAATAGACACCTCTGGACATCCTTGAATCTCTTGGATTGAGCCAATCTATTCACTCACCACACATGCTCATGAGTTCAGAGGTAAGTAATTTTTTTCCACTAAAATATCGGTTAAGTATAGCATGTGCCAACATTAGCTCGTTACAAGGTGATAATATCAACTGAGTGTCAAATTCTTTCTCCTTATCAACTGTTCCTAGGATTGAAGGGGCTCAGATTGGCAGTCTTCCCACTTTTATGGGAATTTTTGATCAGCTAATGAAGATGATGATCTTAAATCAATTTAATGCAATATTAAATTTTAATTCCTTTATATACCGTGGCACGTCAATGAATGGCTGGAAAAGGACAACTTCTGCTTCACTTGTTATTTGAGTATCTCAGTCTGCCCTCCAGTGTTAATTCCCATGCCTTTTGATTTTCTGGATTTTTTCAATTCCTGAAAATCTGAATTATTAAAAAATAATAATGGTTGATCAAATCAAAACTAGCTGGAGACTTCACATCTTTTAGGTCGCAACAGAAACCTTGCATACCGATTGGAAAAGCAACAACAATCTACTCCAATTGCATCATTTTACATGAATAGAAAATATAATCTGTTCACTCAATTCAGTGCATTCTCTGATCAGAGTACAAACCTTCTGTTGATATTTGAAGCTCCTCTACATTGGCAGAAATGATAATGATTTTCTGAGACTGTTGTCTGCATCGCATGCTTTTGGGTATTTGACAATAGGAACAAAAGCAGTGAATCACGGGCTGCCTCAAACACTGATTCCTTGTCACGCATACCAATGGTCTGAAATATGCATGTTTAAAGGAATATTGATTACATTCCTAAAACTAACTTGCTCATATAGTTCTTCATACCTACTTCTGCCTTTTCTAACTAGTTTACTATTATTCAATAGAATGCACTAGAAGGAGATCTTGCACCTTGCCCTCAACTCGCTATGGTAGGACTACATCCCTCAGCATCCTGCTTTTCACCCACTGACCAAGCACACAGCAATACATTATAAAAGTGCCTCTGGGCTACCGCAGCATGGTATTCACTACTATAGGATCTTTTTGGACTGCTGCTTGCCCTCGACTCGTTGGGGTAGGACTACATTCCCCAGCATCCTGCTTTTCCCCCACTGACCAAGCATGCATCAATGCACTATAGGAGCATCTCAGGGCTACCGAACTGTGGGATGTTTTTTTTGGAAGGAGATCTTGTTGGACAGTACCTTGCCCTCAACTTGGTGGGGCAGGAATACATCCCCCAGCAGCTTGTTCTTCACCCACTGACCAGCACACAGCAACATGCTATTAAGGTACCTAGGGGCTACCCCAGTGGAGGACGCATGTGGGATGCGCCCAGGCCTGGGCAAAGACTAGGCCAAGAATGGGCCTGTCAGTGCCCGTCTGTGCCCATCAGAGCCTGTCAGAGGCTCAGATGGGTCACCCCTCTTGGCTCGGTCATCTGAGGTCCTGTCTTTATGTCACCTATTTCTGACAAAAAGTGGTGAAGTGAAAGGCTAACGCCATCACCATCATATGCAATGAGCATCGAGTGCTATTACCTCATAAATTGACAGTGTTAAATAAAGGTTAGGGGCAACCAGGGCATCTTTAGCACTCACAAGCAGTGGACAACAGATGGACAACCCTGTCTTAGTTACAGTCATACACACAAGTAAACATTCTGAGGAAATCTCTAGTGGACCTTGATTAGACCCGGGCTCTGAGGTGAATAATCCATGTGCATTTCAGGAGAATTTGGACATTATAGTGGCTTCATCGGGCATGAACTTAGTGCTAGTAACCTCCCGAGCAAGGATGTTACTGACTATCCACCTATAAAAAGGAAGAAAGGCAATCTGCGCTCAACCTGTGCAGCAAGTTTCGCAACTACCAAAGCCACTGCTAAAAACAAGAGTGGAGAACAGGGAACATTCTTGACCCCAAAGGGTATCACTCTAAATTGATAGTGGCCCTCTAGAGTGAAGAAGGCTGACCTCTCCTTGGCTCCTTCAGTTAGGGCAATCTGCCAGTATATTGAAATAAAGTCAAAACCCGTAATCTGTCAATCAGCTCATCTGCCCTGGGGATGGGTTGACAATCATTCTTAGTGACTGAATTGAGCCCCCTGTAATCTACACAGAACCTGAGTTCTAATATAGTGCCATTTAGGAAAGTTTTGGTACCAGCACCACAGGGCTGGACCAGGTGCTACTGGAAGGTTGAATGACTCCTCATTCTAGCATTTTGGAAACCTCCTTTTTAATGCTTGCCCTCACTTTATCAGACATCCTATCGATTTTATTCCTGACTGGGAGGCTGCCCACTGTATCAATGTCATGGGTATACAAGTGTATAAACCCAGGAGTGAGGGAAAACAGAGAGGAGAACCGATCCAACAACTGGTGACAGTCACTTTGCTGTTCAGGAGTCAGGGTAGAAGAAAGGTTCACACTTTTCACTGACCCATCCTTCACTTTGGAGGCCAAGATGTCAGGGAGAGAATCTCTCTCCTTCTCCTCCCCTCCATCTGTCACCCACAACATTTTCTCCTCAGATTTCTCAAAGTGGGATTGGGGACGGTTGAGGTGAAGCAGTGCTTAGGGGTGTCTGGGGTCTTGAGGTCTACCAAGAAGGTAGCCTCCACCTTCCTCTCAACAATCTTGTAAGACCCAGTCCAATGGTCTTGAAGGGCTTCAGGCTCTATCACCCATACTTTTTGCCCAGGTTGCGATTCCACAGGGGCAGCCATTTGGTCATGCCACTGCTTCATCCTTTCCTGGCAGGCTTCTAAGTCGTCTGACGCTTGCTTCCACAATTTGGTCATCTGGCTTCTGAAGGTCAGTATCTAGCTAACTACATCCTGGTGAGGTTTCCTGGGAAATTGCTCCCACTCTTCCTTCACCAGATGGACAGGTCCCCTTACAGGGTGCCCGCACAGAAGCTCAAAGGGGCTAATCCCAGCCACCTTCTGTGGCACCTCTCTGTAAGCACAGAGTAGGTATGACAAGAGGACGTCCCACTTATGCCTCAGGCAGGCTCATGATCATGCTTTTCAGGGTCTTTTTGAATCTCATAACAAGCCCTTTGGTCTGTGGATGGTAGGGGGTGGAGATCTTATAAGTAACTCCACACTCTTCCCACATTGACTGCATTTAAGCAGATATAAAGTTGGTGCCCTGTCAGACACCACTTCCTTGGGGAAAGTCACTCGGTACAAATCCTAATCAGGGCCCTAGCCACTGTGGGTATAGTAGTAGTCCTCAGAGGTACGGCCTCAGGTACCTAGTGGCATGATCCACCAGAAGCAGGATAAGCTTGTGACCAGAGGTTGTATGAGGATCCATGGGTGAAAGCTCAACCACTCACCTGAAAAGCAGGTCGTCTGCAGGGGCGATGACGGTTCCATCTCCTCACAGGACACCTCTCAGCACTGTTGCTCTTAACATGGAAGTCCTGGCAGGTGTCCCCAAAGGGAAGGGGGTTTGGATGACAAGGAGAGATAGAGATACTGCCACTGCTGCCTGGTTCATCCGAGCCCCTACTCTTGAGGGTGCAGGTGGTTGGTGTCACTGAATTGTTTAGGAGTCAGGTTCTATATGGGAAAGGAACAGGTATAAGTGACGTGTTGCCCACTAAGCAACTAATGCTCAGTACTCATTCATACCCCCAGATAATCACCTGCCACACAGCTTGCTTCCTTGTACTTTCTCTCCATAGGGCTGGCAGGAATGCACCACTGTTCCTGGGACTTATCTCTGTCGTAGATCGTGTTAAGTAATCACTCTTGACATTGTTGCACACACTGAACATGTAACGTAACTAAAACACACAAAACAGGAATTTTTCTTCAGACAAGCAAATATGCATAAGCACTGGTTGAACAATAAAGATGAGAAGACTTTGAAAACAGGATTGCCACCATGTTCATTTTTGTGACAATCACTGACATTGAGTATGGATAAACGCTGAAAATGATTTGTAGGAATATGTAATTTTGTTAACAGGCAGCACACAAAAATTAATGAGGGTTATATTCTTAGAACATGGTTTTAGGTGTGTCGCTTTCTTTCACAGGTCACAAGTTAAAGACAACAAGTGATTGGATAAGAGTAATAATTAAAATCAAGGCTAAGCAGTTTTTCAGACATTCTTGCTAACCACCTTGAATATCTCTCTTTCTGAAATAAAAGTCACCAAACTCTTTTTTTTAAATACATGAAGGATTAGTTCAAAAGCATTCAAAAGCATTCACACTTCTGTGAGTGACTCTTATTTTGTCACTTAGATTTACTAGAAGAAGTCCTGGATCCTGGTTGCCGAGCAACAGTGAGAAAGCCTTGGGGAATTCTCTGCTGGGCTGGCCCTCAAACTCAGCTTAGTCCTTTCTCTGGTTGCCTGGCAACAGTGAAGAAGCTTGGAGGAGTTGGCTGACCCTCTTGGTGTCAGCCCAGCAGAAACAGGAAATAAAGCCAAGCACTGCCTGAGCAGTGTGAGTCTCTCTTGGAAGACTACAGGTGTAGCACATGGCAAACAGAAGAGCAGAAGGGTGTTGTCTAGCAACCAGGGTAGCAGTAGTCTAGAAATGTGCAGAGGCCTCGTGGGGTGCAGAATAAAGCAGAATAAACAAGCCTTGGCAATGTCAATTGTACACATTAACAGCAACAAGTAACAAGACTTGATTAAACCCAGCAATGGCAATTCAATGCAGTTATATGCATTTATTGTTTAATGTAACATGATTGAGCCAGCACCCCTGGGTAGTTGGCTGCACACAATACAAGAACTAGACCGAGACAAAGGAATCACAGCACCGTGGGCCCTACACTGCTTATGCCCACCTCTCGAAGAGAGTACCAATAACAGGTAAAGGAGATGGGAGCTTTCAGCTTCTGGGCTGGCTTCACACTGGACTGGCAGTTCAAGCAGGTTCTACAGTAGGCACCTGATGAGACCTTCATCCGGGGCCAGTAAAAGTAGGAGACAAGGCTGGCAAAGGGCTTGTCCTGGCCCAGATGTCCAGCTAGGAAAATTTCATAAGCCAGCCCCACTACAAAAGGTCCTGCAGCATTGGGAGACCACCAAGGCCTCTGTTACCCCATGTACAGGTGCCTTAGGCTCACTATACAGGAAGGTGTCCTCCCAGTAAATGCAGTGACTGCCAGAGGCATCACCTGCTGCCTGGGCTTCAGTCTGCTCTCTCATGCCCTCCAAGGCTGAGCATTCCCTCAGTGCCTTGGAGGTCCTTCTACTAGCCATTCAGCAAAATTAGGCAGGTCACCAAGGGAGGCTAAAACCTCTCCACTTGGCTACAGGGCCACCTCCTCTAGTGTACCATCCACCTCAGCTGGGAGACATTCAGGGGATGGTTTCACACTCTCTGTGCCTTTTATCCTTGTGGCAGATGTCAGGATCATTCTTCAAGGCTCCAGACCTTCTTAACTCCCCTCCTGGGCAGCCATGGATCTGGTGGTTGCACACATCCCCTCAGATTCCCCCAGTATTTCCAGGTGTGACCTGAGCTCCACTTCCTTCCAGGTAGTATGTTCTAGGTCATTCCCTAGCAAACAATCCAAAGGCATAGCAGGGCTCACCGCTACCTTTAGAAGTACTGAGACTGCCCCCATTTATTTGGAACAAGGGCCACTGGGTAGTGACTCTCATGGTTGTAGACTACCACAACCTGGTGGAATATATTGGGTATAGTCTGCTCTGGAGCCACCAGCTGACTCATTACTAGAGTCATGCTAGCACATGTGTCCCTCAGAGCCTCAACACCTTGCCAACTGATGGTAAACCACTGCCTATAGTTTGCAGTATTGAACGGACATACGGGTTAACAAGACCATCTCCACATCACCCAAGGGCACTTTAGTAACCCCACTTAGCTCCCCCCCGCTAACTCAGACAAACTCTTCCCCACGCACTACACTCGTTATCCAGGGTATCTTACCCCCAGTGGGAGGTTGTGCACTCTTAGAACACTTGGGCCCTGATTTATACTTTTTGGTGCAAAACTGCACTAACTCAGTTTTGCACCAAAAAGTTTACCACTGGCTTGCACCATTACTGTGCACCGGCCGGGCACCATATTTATGGAATGGTGCAAGCTGGTGCAAAGGGTAGGCCAGTGTAAAAAAAAATGACGTTAGTCAGGTGGGGCTGGCGGTATGGAAGAAGGGGGTTTTGCACCAAAAAATGACATTAGGCAGGATAGAGTAAAATAAATGACTCTAACCTGCCTAGAGTCATTTTCTGATGCAAAACCATCTATACCACTTGACTCCTGTCTTAGAAAAGGCAGGAGTCATGCCCACCACCCCAATGGCCAGCACCGAGGAGCAGGGTCCCCTGTGCATGGCCATTGCACCCTGTCCCATGCATGGGGGCCATTTTCAGGCCTCCTATAGCATTTAAAAAAATAAAATAAAATAGTTACCTGTACTTACCTGGGATGGGGCCCCCCATTCTCCGCTGTCCTTCTGGTGTGGGTGGGGATGTCCCTGGGGCCAGGGGAGGGCACCTGTGGGCTTATTCCATGGTGTTCCACCATGGAAATAGGTCCACAGGTCCCGTAACGCCTGCCCTGACCCAGGCGTTAAAAAATGGGGCAAAGCAAGCTTTGGCCCATTTTTTGACCCCTCCTCCCTCCCGTGCCCCAATTTTGCACAGGAGTATAAATATGACGTAAAGACCAAAGAGTAATTTTTTGCACGGGAACGCCTACCTTGCATCTCATTAAGGCAAGGTAGGTTTCCACGTCCAAAAAATTACTTTAACTCCATAAATTTGGTGCTAGACGGGTCTAGCGCCTAAGTATAAATATGGAGTTAGTTTTGCACTGAATTAGAGTAAAAAAAAAAAAAAGGATGCTAATTCAGTGCAAACAGAGTATAAATATGCCCCTTGGTATCCCCCTGGTAGTGCTCATATTCATAGCACTTATAGAACTTAGGGGGCTTGTTCTCATTCTTGTCAGGGAAGTTCTTTTTCTGGTGGCCAGATTTGGAATGGGGCCCTTTCCCCTGTGAACTCTTTCGGGGTCCCTGGGAGATTTCCTTCTTTTTACCCCCCCCCCTCCTTCTTCTTGTGGGAACCATGACCACCCTTATGGGAATCCACCCCTGATGCCTTCTTGGACACTCTGGTGCTGACCAAGAGGTCCTTCAGTTTGCTATCCACTAGGTTCCGGACGGCTCTGGAGCAAACATCAAGCATGTGCTCCCTCATAATTGGGTTTAGAGGCCGTCAAAATTATATACCTTGCTGCTCTTCACGTAGCGCTTCTTTACCTTTCTGGAATACTCAAGGAAATCCACCCAGGTCTGTGTAGGATGTTTGTGGCTATTCTTAAACCTATATCAGTGTCTCTTGTGGGTTAACTCAATGTTAATGATAACTATGACTTTCATGGGAGTGTACGGTCCTCCACCTCTAGTGTCAGGAATGTGTCCCTCCCCACTGCGGGCATATGCCTCCACAAACTACACCTCAATACTTCACAGAGACCTTGTGCACCCTTAGAGCCACCTCATAGGCTGAGAACCACTTATCTATGTTTTCCCAGCTGGACCATTGATCACTATGTGCAGTTTTCTGCTCTGTGCTCCCCTAATGACAATATGGTAGAGTTGTATTTACAATACAGCACACCACGGCACTCATTACCACAGCTGCATCAGAATTCCTGATGCAGTTGTTGAGCTTTGCTTGTCTAGCATAAAATGTTTGAAGCTAGTCCATCGAAGCTGGGGGAGGCCGATTGAAAACAGCCTAGGATTACTTCAAAGTCTGCCTTTTAGCAGGCATTAATAAATTACGCTAGAATGACACAGTGAAATCTTGTAGATTTTACTGCACCATTCCTGCAGGCCTCCTAGTGGGGGAAGGCCTACCTTGCATACATTATACCTGGCACAGGTATAATGTGGTGCAAGGGTTTATAAAATGGTACCATTGCGCCAGTTTGTAAATATAGCGCAGGGTGGGAGACTGTTCTGCGCCACTGTAACGTAAAAAATTATGCTAAGGCAGTGCAAGGGGCTTGTAAATGAGCCCCAAAATCTTTTAGGATATGAATCATTTCTTCACCAATGGACACTGCAGGTATGCTGCCATCATTACTGCTGAACTCCACTTCCATGTTCTTTATGTCCAGCTGTCTGAGGCTTAGCTCGTGGGTCATCTTCCATTGATCTGCCTCCATGGCCTGCCTCTTTTCCTCAAGACTTTCCCTAATTTGAGCTTGGCCAGCTCCAGTTTCAACTATCTCTCCTCCCTCCTGTCCTCCAGTTCTTCTGGGAACATGCCTCCCTGCCATTGTGAGAACCACTATTCCTGGCAAGATATTGGTCCCTGTTCCACAGGCAATCCCAGATTCTCCAGTGAATCCTACTTCAGCTCCTCATCCTCATCCAGTATCTCATCCTCCTAGTCTGGAGTCACAGCTGCTGCATCATAAACTGCTATCCAGTTCCTCAGCACTTTTTACAGCTCCACCTTCATGGTGAAGCATTTAATAGAAAGCTCAAACTCCTTGAAGATATCCTTGAGCTGGGCCAGGATGCAGCTCTCAAGTTTGGCCAGTTCAAAATCCATTTTTGCAGGTGCATATGTAGAACTTCCAGTCAGAGACATGATTTTAGAAAAAAAGCAAAATGCCTAATAGGGAGAATATAAAAATTTTAAATGCCAATTAGGAAAGGTAGGAAATGCTAATTGGCTTCGAATTGGTCTTATGTATGAATTGGCAGTGCATACCAAATTACTGCAAGGCACTGAACAAACACAAGTCCTACCCTCACCGCTGACTACCAAAGTTTGAAATTGGATTTCAGGTTGGCAGAGGTATGCACCCTCTCAAAGCAGAAACCACAATCATAGTGAGGGTAAGTAAGTTACACACCAAAAAGTAACCTGTGCTCCCCCTCTGGTTGTTTGGCACTGAGCAAGCAGGCTTAACTTAGGAGGCAATGTGTAAAGTAGTTGTGCAGCACTTAAAACACTGAAAAAATACCATGCCTGATTAGATAAGTAGAGCTTAATTGTTATAAACTAGACAGGACCAAAATGACAAAAATCCAATAAGTAGAAGTGGAAACATGAATATTTAAAGAACAGATGAAACTGTAGTGCTTAGAAACATAAAGCGCCACTTGGGGCTATCGGGTCAAACCAGACCAGGACAAATTTGAAAAGGCAGGCCGACTGCAATGGAGCATAGGTTGGATACAGGGACTAGCCTTGGCCTGCTGAAATCAGTACCTTGGTTCAGAGTTGCATTGAGGTAGGATGCATGGATAGATGAGAGAAGCAGCTGAGTCTATGCATTCTCATCGGTCCTAGCGATGTAGGCGATGAGTCAGCTCTGAACTGTGCATATGGGAATGCATCACTGATGCAGTGATGCAATTTCTCCTGAAGATGCAATGTGTTGGGGTTGAAGAAGCTGCGTCAGTTCAACTGGTGCAATGATGGCGATGTATTGATTTTGGTAGTTGCAGTACTTATACCCATTTCCAAGGGCCCAGGACTGGATTGGCACCACTTGGCAGGACTAGATGTGCAGCAAGTAAAGTCCAGGTGCTGTTGTGGTGCAGGTTGTGTTGGAAGTTTTTTATGTCCCTGAGACTTCAGAAGAATGCAAGGCAAGCCAGCAATCCCTAGGAGTCACTCAGGGTTCAAGTGAGATGGGTCCAGTCCTTTCTTAGCAGAACAGAGGGCAGCACAGCAGAAAAGCAGTTCTTCCAGATCAGCAGTCCAGAGTGGCTGTCCATGTAGCAGCACAGAAGTCCTTTTTCCTGGCAGAGATCTTCACAGGTCCAGAAGTGTACTGATTTGATAGGGTCAGAGGTCCATTACTTAGACAGAGTTGTGCCTTTGAATTGGGGATGACTTCAAAGAGGTGTCTTTGAAGTACACAAAGGTTCTCCCTTTCTGCCCTGGCTCCAGACAGGAGAAAGTGCAACAAGCAGATTGCCCCTCAGCCACACCTACCCTTCCTTTGTGTAAGGCTGTCTAGAGGGAATGCAGGAAACCAGCTGTCACCCAGGCCCAGAGGTGTATTGGGGAAAGGATGTAGGCACACAGGAATACGAGCAAGAAAATGTCAACTTTCTAATAGTGGCATTTTCAAAATTGTAATAGTAAATCCAACTTCACCATTAAAGAGGATGTATCATTACAATTACATAGGTACTATACATAACAGGTCTACTCCTTCTCAATCAGAAATTACACTTTATTTAAGGTAATAAGGAATCCCCAATGTTAACCTATGAGAGGGGTAAGCGTCCGAATAGTAAAAAAAAAAAAGATTTGGGGGTTGCATCACTAGGATGTGTAAAACTTAAAATGATATGCCCTGCCTTTTCATTACATAGCGCCCTGTACTATGGGCTAGCTAGAGCATACCTTAGGAGTGGCATATATAATAAGCGGGGAGTCTAAGGCTTGGCAAGGGGTTTTAAATGGCAAGTCAACACTCCAGTCAAACTGGACAAACATCATCCATGCTGCAGGCCCACTAGTAGCATTTAATGACACATGCAAATTGTAGAAACACAAATGTTACTATGTTTTAGGGACGTGAGCAAATGCACTTTAGCACTGTTTAGCAGTGGTAAAGTGTCCAGAGTCCTAGGACTAACACCAACAGCTAAACAAAAGTGAGGGAAAGTAGGCAAAAAGTTCAGGGAGAACCACCTAAGGATAACAGGTCTAACAAGGAGAACTTCAAGATTACGCCCAAGGAAGGTCTCTCTCAGATTTCTTTGCACCGCAGATTCCTCCAGAGGGTAAAGACTGGAAGCTGTAGATGAACAGGACTCCTCAAGGCCAAATATCCTCTCTGGGACTTCCTGCTGAAACAGATTTGCTGCTTCGGAAAAGCTCAAAATAGAAGCAACCTGAATCTTTGGGCCAGCAGCAACACCCCTTTGTCAGATTTCCTTGGTTGGTTTCTCCTGTTCGTCTGAATGTCTTTGGAGCTAAAAGGTTACTAAGTCCTAGTTTTCGCAGGATGTTAAGTAGATTAAACTTTGAAAAGAATCCCGGGTTCTCAGGAAGAGCACCGGGGTGTCAAGACTCATTTCAGCAAGGTCCAGGACAGATCCAGTTGGAACCAGTCAGCTGGGTTTCTTGGGAAAAGGTCTTCTAGCAGCTTGTTCTTTACCTGTATGTTATACCTGACATCTCTGGTATGGTATTCCTTCAGATTTGTTGCCTTCACTACCCTTTTTTGCTGAATTCATTTTGTTAGCATTTTTTCCCTGTCAACCACTGGCAAAGAGTTTGTGCTCTTCCTTAAACATGATAACATTGATATACAACTAATTGACACATGTAATTTACTTATATGTCCCTAGTATATGATACTACATGTACATAGGGACTATAAATTGAATGTTACAAGGGAGCTGAATCACTCAGCGTGCCCCACACTAAAGTAGCTTGTAAAATAAGACTTATGGCTGCCACTGCGTCCTGGTGTGCAGCTTTAATCTGCCATTTTGACCTGGCAAAATAAACCTTTAGTCAGACCTAAGCCTTTCCTACAGGCTCAGAGGGCAGGGAACACAGTGCTTAAAAAGTAGGACATGTGTACTTAAGTCTTGCCATATTAAACATAGGGACAAAAGGAGCTTGAATGTGAGACAGGGTATTCCTCTGTTGAGCAGGATGTCCTGCGGGGTTTGTACTCAGCCCTTTCTGTGCTTCAACTGGTTAGCCTAAAGGTTGTGACCAATGCTATCCTGACTTCTAAGGCTTCCAACCCTGGCACTGACAAATGCAGCTCACACCTAGTCCTAGACAGTTTGGAGTGAAGCTCAAGAAAGGGGGGTAGACAAAAGGGGCATCCCCCATCCACAAGCTGGAACTGGGTATAAGAATGGCACCTCAGAACCTCTCATTCAAACACTCCTGGATCTTTGGAAGATTCAAAAGAAGGACTGACCTGTTGTCTGAAGAAGGAAGACTGGACCTCCTTGTCTTAAACTCAGGATCCCAACAAGTTGCTCCAAGTATCAGCTGGCTGATCTCCAGTTTGAGCTACAGGGACAAAACAGGCTTCCAGAGGACTTCCTTGCAACTGCCCAGGTGACCAGCACCAACTGGACCTGCCTGGGCCATGCTGCTGGCCTCTGCTGGAGTCGTTTCTGATCCCCAAGAGGTACTCCAGGTCCTGGACCCCTGACAGACATCAAAGTGTACTCCTCATGCCTCAAAATTGAACTGCAGGTGAAAATCCAGAAGTGTAGGTCTCCTTGCAACCACAAATGGATTCTCGGATCAGCAAATATTGCTGCTCTCCTGTAAACACCAACAGGGACCCTCTCTTCCTGCCAAACAGTGACTGCCCATGTGTCCTGCTAACATGAAGCTACGGCTGAAGCTCCTCTAATGGACATGAACTCAGAGAAGGCAAACTCCTCACTGGGATGAACATGGTTCCTATATCTGACTCATGCTTCTTCACGGTTAGTCAAAACTTGTGACTTTGACCCGGTGCAGCTTTACTTGTGTGTCACTTTGCACTTTTTGGTGCTATTTTCACCTAAAGTTCTAAAGATTCATAACTCTAGTTCTATTGATTAGATTTTGTTGTTTTGGTGCTATTTTATTTGTTAAAATTTACTCTAACGCCAACTGACCATTGGAGTCTACTTCTTTGTCCTGGGTACATGTAGGAACAGGTCCAGCTTTTCAGGTTTCCTCATAGGTCTTAACAACAGGTGTTGTCTTTCTTCTATTTGTCACAGATCCAGAAGTGTTCTGAGGAGGGTGCCCATGATGTCACATTTATGCCTGGCACTAGCCTGTGAATGTGGGTGACTCCTGGCCCCTCCCTAACCAATAGGAAAAAGTTCCTAGGAATAGTCCTTGACCACTTTTGCAGACGTTCCAGTGTGCCCTGCCGCTAACAATCCCACAGTGCCTCTCTCTTCCTAAATCCAACCTAGCAGACTTTTCCCCCCTCTTCAAAGTTCATGTGTCCACCCTTGATTTATGGCTAGGGAAATGAGCAAGCCCTCTTCCAGTAGCATTTAGTGACTTTTAACTTACAGGCCTTAGGTACACTTGGTACCATATACTGAGGACTTACAGGTAATTTAAATATGTCAATTAGAAGAATAGCCAATTTTGACATGCTTAGGGGTCTATGTAGATGCTCTGGGGATGGTTAGCAGAGTACCAGAGCACAAAGTCAGAAAACAGCATCATTGGTGCAAAGAAATGGACATTATGCAAAACACAGTGTTAGACCTGGCATTCTTGGTGTAGTTTTTCTTTAACATTTTGCCTTTACCTGCTGTTTTTGCTGTGTTCTTTTTTCCTGGCCTTAGGACTCTGCATACTTTACCACTGCTAACCAGTGCTAAAGTGCTTGTGCTCTTTCCCTAAAACATAGTGACATTGGATTCTACCCAATTGACATATTTAATTTACTTGTAAATCCCTAGTAAAGTGACACTGCATGTGTAAATTAAATGCTATTATGGACCTACAGTCCTAGTTGTGCCACCCATTAAGTAGCACCTTAAATATGTCTCAGGTCTGCCATTGAGAGCCTGCGTATGATTTTTTTTTACTTGGAATAGTAAACCCTTTTGCCAGGCCCAAACAGATTGTCTTAATATATATGTTTATACTGCAATTGTAGAATGGAGCATAATAACTGTTATCCTTTCAATTTATACTTCATATTTCTTTTTGTAAGAATTAAATTATTATTTTAATTGAAAAATTGTAAAAGGCATAGACGAAATTATTTGTTTTCATTCGCTCTGTGTATGTACACCTTTATGAAAGGGTGTGTGCAAAAAGGTGAATGTTCCTTTAAATAGACGTTTTGCACTGCACTATGGGTTGGCACGGTCGAAGGCTTTTTCCAAACGCGTAGGCCAGGTTTTTCTTTGTGGCACCTCGAGTAGACCCTGGTAGACCTATTGTGTCAAGGTGTGGTTCATTATTAGAACCTTTGTGTCAATTCCTTGACTTTTTCTTGAAACCATTTGTGCCCCTGACAAAGGCATATGTAAGGGACAGCATGCATTTAATTACGCTATATGAAGAATTAGAGGTTTCTTCTATCACTGATTTGTTAGTCACAATGGATTTACAATCACTCTATACAAATATTCCCCAACAAGAGGCTCTTAGAGTAATAACAAAAGCGCTAGATTCCGGCACCCAATCAGTACAGGTACCCACTTGGTTTTTACTATCCATTATGGATATAGCAATGGGTAGGAATTACTTTTTATTCAATAATAATTTCTATTACCAAACCAAAGGAGTTGCCATGGGAGCCACTTTTGCACCTAATTTGGCGAATTTGTATATGGCTGATTATAAGACTCGGAATATTCTGAATCAGACAAACCCTTTCCTATGTCATATACGCAAGTAGTCGAGACCACTTACTAAGCGAAAATTGTTCTGGATGGAAAAATGTGGTAGCATAAGTGATGGATTGAATACTCTAGAAGATTGGCGTCATGCCTCCTTATAGTTACACAAAATCTATTTAACCCCTTCTGTGCCCAAGACGTAATGGTTACGTCCTGAGGCACAGTGCTTGTGTGTCCAGGACGTATCCATTACGTCCTGGGCACCGAGCCCAGAGGGAGCGCTAGCGCTCCCTCTGTGGGGTTTACCCCCATATTCCCAAGTCAGGGATGGAAAGGGAAGCCCTTCCCCTTCCACTCCCGACCCCCCCGTGACGTCAGCGCGCGATCGCGCGCTGATTGTCACAAGGCCTCCTCCCATCACGCTGGAAGCTCAGCTTCCAGTGCGATCGGAAGACAAATGCTTTGCATTTCTCCCCCGATCACGTGGAGGAGGCCAGAGAGGCTTCAAAGGGAAGGAAAGGAATTTCCTTCCCTTTGAAGTCTCTCTCAGCGTTTTAGCAGCCGGATTGCAAGCAATCCGGCTGCTAAAACGCCCACTAGACACGAGGGATTTAAATGTTTTTAAGAAATTGGTATAAGGGAGCAGAAACCTCTAGGCACCAGCGATCATTTTTTTTTTTGCTTTGTTTTTGTTTTTTTATGTATTTTTGAGGTGGGGAACGACCCCTTAGGCAAGGGTCGCTCCCCTAGGGGGCAAATTATATTTAGGAACATTTCTGCCCCCCTTGGGGGCAGATTGGCCTATTTTTATGAGGCCAATCTGCCCCCAAGGGGGACAGAAACCACTAGATACCAGGGAGATTTTTGTTTTTGTGAATTTCACGCAAGGGGAGTGACCCCTTAGGCAAGGGTCGTTCCCCTGGGGGGCAAATTTATTTTAGGCCATTTCTGCCCCCCCTGGGGAGCAGATCAGCCTATTTTAATTAGGCCGATCTGCCCCCAAGGGGGGCAGAAAACACTAGGCACAGGGGATTTTTGTTGTTGTTGTTTTACAGATGGGGAGCGACCCCTTAGGCAAGGGTCGCTCCCCTGGAGGGGCAAATTGTATTTAGGCCATTTCTGCGGCAGATCAGCGGATTTTGGGTCAATCTCCCCCAAGGGGTGCAGAAACCACTAGGCACCAGGGATCTTTTTTTTTTGCGCCAACGCAAGGGGAGCGACCCCGTAGGCAAGGGTCGCTACCCGGGGAGTCAGGGGGCAAATTTAATTTAGGCCATTTCTGCCCCCCCGGGGGCAGATCGGCCTATTGTCATAAGGCCGATCTGCCCCCAGGGGGGGCAGAAACCTCTAGGCGCCAGGGCAATTCTTTTTTTTTGTTTGTTTGTTTTTTTAGAGATGGGGAGCGACACATTAGGCAAGGGTCGCTCCCCTGGGGGGCAAATTGTATTTAGACCAAGGGGGCAGATCGGTGGATTTTAGGCAGAAACAACTAGGCACTGGGGATTTTTTTTGCGGCAATGTAACACAAGGGGAGCGACCCCGTAGGCAAGGGTCCCTCCCCAGAGGGGTTGGAGGGGCAAATTTATTTTAGGCCATTTCTGCCGCCCCAGGGGCAGATCAGCCTATTGTTATTAGGCCGATCTGCCCCCACAGGGGGCAGAAACCTCTAGGCGCCAGGATAAATTAGTTTTTTTGTGTTTTTTGTGTTTTTTGTGTTTTTTTTAGAGATGTGGAGCGACCCATTAGGAAAGGGTCGCTCCCCTGGGGGGCAAATTGCATTTAAACCATTTCTGCCCCCCTTGGGGGCAAATCGGCCGATTTTAGGTAACAACTAGGCACCGGGGATCTTTTTTTCGCGCCAATGTCACGCAGGGGGAGCGCACCGGGGATCTTTTTTTCGCGCCAATGTCACGCAGGGGGAGCGACCACATAGGCATTGCTCGCTCCCTGGGGGGTTTGGGGGGCAAATTGATTTTAAGCCATTTCTGCCCCCCCTGGGGCCGGCTGAGCTAGAGGCCAAAATCCACAGTCAGGCACTTTGTAAAAAACACCTCTGTTTTCTGTGAAAAAATGTGATGTGTCCACGTTGTGTTTTGGGCCATTTCCTTTCGTGAGCGCTAGGCCTACCCACACAAGTGAGGTACCATTTTTATCGGGAGACTTGGTGGAACGCTGGGTGTAAGAAAATGTGTGGCTCCTTTCAGATTCCAGAACTTTCTGTCACCGAAATGAGAGTAAAAAGTGTTTTTTTAGTCACATTTTTAGGTTTGCAAAGGATTCTGGGTAACATAACCTGGTCAGAGCCCCACAAGTCACCCCATCTTGGATTCCCCTAGGTGTCTAGTTTTCAAAAATGTGCTGGTTTGCTAGGTTTCCCCAGGTGCCGGCTGAGCTAGAGGCCAAAATCCACAGCTAGGCACTTTGCTAAAAACACCTCTGTTTTCTGTGAAAAAATGTGATGTGTCCATGTTGTGTTTTGAGCCATTTCCTTTCGTGGGCGCTAGGCCTACCCACACAAGTGAGGTATCTTTTTTATCAGGAGACTTTGGGGAACACAGAATAGCAAAACAAGTGTTATTGCCCCTTGTCTTTCGCTACATTTCTTCCTTCCAAATGTAAGGCAGTGTGTAAAAAAGACATCTACTTGAGAAATGCCCTGTAATTCACATGCTAGTATGGGCACCCCGGAATTCAGAGATGTGCAAATAACCACTGCTTCTCAACACCTTATCTTGTGGCCATTTTGGTAATACAAAGGTTTTCTTGATACCTATTTTTCACTTTTTATATTTCAGCAAATAAATTGCTGTATACCCAGTATAGAATAAAAACCCATTGCAAGGTGCAGCTCATTTATTGGCTCTGGGTACGCTAGAGTTCTTGATGAACCTACAAGCCCTATATATACCCACAACCAGAAGAGTCCAGCTGACGTAACGGTATATTGCTTTAAAAAATCTGACATGGCAGGAAAAAGTTACAGAGTAAAACGTGGAGAAAAATGGCAGTTTTTTTTCACCTCAATTTAAATATTTTGGGATTTCAGCTGTTATTTTCTGTAGGAAACACTTGTAGGATGTACACAAATGACCCCTTGCTGAATTCAGAATGTTGTCTATTTTCCAGAAATGTTTTGCTTTCTGGGATCCAGCATTGATTTCTCACCCATTTTGGTCACTAACTGGAAGGAGGCTGAAAGCACAAAAAATAGTAAAAATGGGGTATGTCCCAGTAAAATGTCAAAATTGTATTGAAAAATTGGGTTTTCCAATTCAAGTGTGCCTGTTCCTGAAAGCAGGAAAGATGGTAATCTTGCCATCGCAAACCCTTTGTTGATGCCATTTTCAGGGAAAAAAACACGAGCTGCCTTCTGCAGCCCTTTTTTCCCATTTTTTTAAAAAAAACTACATTTTCACTGTATTTTGGCTAATTTATTGGTCTCCTTCAGGGGAACCCACAAAGTCTGGGTACCTCTAGAATCCCTAGGATGTTGGAAAAAAAGGATGCAAATTTGACGTGGGTAGCTTATGTGAACAAAAATGTATGAGGGCCTAAGTGTGAACTGCCCCAAATAGCCAAAAAAAGGCTTGGCACAGGAGGGGGAAAAGGCCTGGCAGCGAAGGGGATAATCTCTGATTACTTAACCAGGGATTTGGTGTTTAATGATGCTATAGTAATCAGTTGTAGATATAGTTAATATGTTTTGGTCTAATTAAAATAAATTGTTAAATATGGGCTGGAGATAGGTGGGGACTATCATGATAACACTACATTGATAGAACTTTTGTCTCTCATGACAGTTTTCTACATAGCTTGATAAAAACATAATCTGTTTGATGACTAATATTTTTCTGTCTGTGGAATAATTATAACACCAATTAACTATACACAGAATCGATTAGAGATGTTTTCCCCTAATCTATTACAATACAAATATAGATATGGAGGCTCAGATCTAGTGACGTTATGGAAGCCCCAGTCGTAGATGATTGCGCATTCACGCACGTTGTTCCATATGACTCTAATAATGAACTCAGGTAGGATGTGCTTACCGATTTTGTAATACATGCGGATTGGCTATTTCCGATGATGTGTTTAGGCGTTCCGGAGAGGAGACTGTATGTAATGACATTCCCTTGGCTTACGTAGGCGTTCTTTACACATTCGCCTCCTGCGTACCACATTGGGAGCCAGTTATTGCTCGATACACGCTTTGGTTTGCTTTATGGCGGACCACTTAGGAGACACCAGCTCGAATTAGACATGGCGCTATTAAACCCCATGGTGACACGTAGACATGAGGATTTAAAACATTTTCCTCCGCTGCGCGAGTAGATACATCGAGAAGAAGTAAGTTTACAAGAGAAAGGATTTAGTGGGTAGAATGGTTAAAAAACCCTTAGAACTTAGACTGTTTGCTTCTTTACCTCGAAAGATACCGCAAGTTAAAATTAAGCCGCCATTATTGCCCAGCGAGCTTGCATTTAACAAATTTGAAGGATTTAATGAAGATACTCCATTCCTGAATTAAAGTCGAAGCTGAGGCTTCATCCTTGTTAACGATTTGTAATTAACTTTCAATGACGTAAGTAATTATATATACTGCTATGATCTCTAAATTTACATTTTCAATACCATACTAAGGAACAATGAGTATTTAAAGATGTTATGTTCCTACTAGGAAGGAGACATTGACAAGAGACAATAACCATAAACTGGAACCATTAGGTGAGTGCTTATTCCCAGCCTTGTACACATAATTAATTGGACTGATCAATTAGGTCCCTTACTAATCTAGTTATTTAAATTACTATTTTTAGGTGCTACCATATAGAAGCTATTTCCAGTCCTGATGATGACCCACTTTTGATTCATTTCTATACATAGGGTCGAGACACAAAACTGAATTTGGATTGAAATTGTATAATTCTAAGTGACTTCAAGGCTTCCTGGACTGACGGAGCCTTTAGAATTTCACATTGTTTTTAACCACGTCTTGTATATATTTTAGATAACACTACCACTTTTTTTTAACAATATTCACTTTCACTGTGTTTCAATATTTAGGAGCACCTATAAATATAAATACCTCTATATCTGTTTTTAATAATGTGCATTGTATGTTGAAGACTTTTTTTAAAGGAACTGAATAAGTTAATAAAATAAATCAAATATCTCAAATTAATTGAACAAAGATTGGATGAACTCAATTGTTCATAGTCAATTTACCGCGGACGTTTAGGATTACTTCCTCCTTGGAGTGACCATATAGTTTTTTTTATTTATTTTTTACTTTTAGATAGTAAGGGGCATATTTATACTCCGTTTGCGCCGAATGTGCGTTAAAAATTTTGACGCACAATCAGCGCAAACGTTGGCCCATATTTAAACCCTGACGCCCGAGCCCGCGGACGATAAAAATCCGCAATGTGCGTCATTTTCTGGATGCGGAAACTCGCCCTGCATTAATGATATGCAGGGTAGGCGTTCCCGTCTAAAAAACTACGCACACATCCGTGCGACGTATTTATGCTTCTGGCCAAAAATGACTCTCGGCGGGAGGTGGAGCAAAAAAATTACGCAAAGCCCGATGTGCGTCAAAATTTAACTCCTGGGTCAGGGCAGGCGTTAAAATGGGGCAAACACACCTGTATTTAATCAGAACACACAGAACAAACAACAGAGCAGCAACAGGGAGACATGGCGGTGATTTCTATCCAGCGTGCACGTAGACGCAGAGCCCTGCAGCAACAACAGCAGCTACAACAACAACAGCAGGGACCCCAAAGGCAGCGCAGAAGGCAGGAGAGGATATTCCGCCCAAGAACAACCCTGCATGGCCTCAGGGAACACAACATCATACAGAGGTACCGGTTGAACTGGCAGGCCATTCAGCAGCTGCTGAGAAATATTGAACATCAGTTGGCCCCAACTTTGGTTACACCCCACACCATCCCAACAGAAACAAAGCTGCTTGCCGTACTTCACCTGCTGGCAAGTGGCTTGTTTCAAACAACTGGTGCCCTGGTTGGTGGAATATCACAACCATCATTCACCGCATTTCTGCCAAAAGTACTGGATGCCATCATTCTCCTGACACCCCTCCACATCTGCTTCCCTAACACACTGCAGAAGCAGCAGGAAACAAAACAGGGGTTCTACGCCATCAGTGGCTTCCCACACGTCCTTGGTGCAATCGACTGCACACACGTACGCCTTGTGCCACCTGCTGCAACAGAACACCTCTACCGCAACAGGAAGCACACACATTCAATCAACGTGCAGGCCATAGTCGATCACCAAGGATTGATCAGCAACATTGTGGCTAAATATCCTGGGAGTGTACATGACACATTCATCTTCCGTCACTCTACCATCAACCAACACTTCCAGGATGGACGGTATGGCAATGGACTACTTGTTGGTAAGTACAAAAATCCAACTTATATACACACTGCACAGCAACCCTCTTGCACACACAACACATACACCACAATAGCAACACCTAGCCAGGAACACACTGAGGTCCTCACATCACTAGCCATGTTTCTGAAGTCACCATTGAACCTGTCACACATTGGAATTTACTCTACAGCTTAATGTGAAGACATTAATGAGTGTGGTTGCCTAAATGTCACCTTGCAAATTGTAAGTGTCACAATAACCTGTACATTAATACATTGCATAAGTCTTAAGGTATGGGATGTCCAGGGTACTTTCATATGAACGTGTTAACTACACTTTCATTTTTAACTCTGCATGGAACTATCATCTCACCCCCAGTGAAGACACACGGACACCTGTATCACAAGTCACAATGCTAGGGAGGGCAAACTGTACTGAAAATCCCAAAACATACTGCTGACAAACGGTTAGCTAACAAACACTTGCTCAGCCAAGGAAAAAACTCAATGCAAAAGTTTTAGCCTACAAGTATAGGTTGTCACATTAGTACACAAAAGAGTCACAGACAACACAAGACAACTACTGCCATCAAAGGTCTGTACAAGAGTGCCTCCTACATCTACATGATCCCATTCTGTGTTTTTCTTTCAGCTGATCAGGGGTATGGCATCCAGCCTTGGCTAATGACACCATTTGGGAACCCGACTACTGCTGCAGAGCGGGCATACAACAACGCCCATAAGAGGACACGCAGCATTGTTGAGCGGACCTTTGGGATCCTCAAGTCAAGGTTCCGCTGCCTTGACATCACTGGCGGTAGCCTACTATATTCCCCAGAGATGGTCTGTAGGATCATACTCACTTGTGCCATATTGCACAATATTTGTGTAAAAAGGAACATTCCCCTCCTCGAACCAGACCCAAACATGCCTGAAGACGACGAAGAGGAGAATGCTGGCCTGCAACAGGAGGGGGAACAACCAAACACGGCTGCTGGAGTGCGTAGGCGCCAACAGATTGTAAATAATTTTTTTTCATAATTTCTTATATCACCACTTATTGCACAATTGTAAATAAACACAGATAACAAACACCACATCATGGTTTGGCCGATTCATTTCTGCCCTCCTTTAGTTTAAAATTGCTGAAGAAGAATGTTGTCTCATTGAGCAATAATGACATAACACTCATCACACAAAAAATATACACCACAAATGTCTGCACAGAGGGTATGATGTTTCATTATACATTACCATCCACAGAGGCCAACAGAAGTACAAATGTGGCAATGACACATTGCTGATCCAGACACCTGAGACATTCTCTCACTCAGCACAAAAATGTAGCTCATTTGAAAGTCTCATTACACGTGTTCAGTGACAGGGTGGGACCATCCATGTGTACGTGACCATGTCCTCAATGGCTTCTCTCAATTTTTGCTACAAACAATGCCCAATTGGAACAAGATTAGCTGCCACTAACTCATGAGGAGACCTTGAAGTTACAGTGACAACATACACCCAGACAGTTGATAGTGGATCTACATTGGACCACACATATAAACATATGCCATCCAATCAACCAAATATTTGCAAGCAGCCGATCACAGTAGTGTCCCAGGGCCACATACATCAACAACCTATTTCTCATCAGCACATGAGGAACGCCGAGATTTAGCAAAAAATTTCGGTGCAAAATGGTATGTCAGATTGCTCCAAATAATCAATAGGGCAAACGTCAAAAGGGCAAATGGGATTATTGAATGGCTAACAGTGAATCATACCCTATGGCCTTCCATGAGCCTGCTGCTGCAGGTTTAGCATAACAGAATAAATGAAAGCCGTGGATAAATGAGCAAATCTGGAAGGGCAAACCCTAGGGTGCTGGGGGCCTAAGTCCACCTCTACCGCCCCCCAAATATACAAGAATTATATACATGTGCAGTAAACACATGCATAAGGCGCATGTGTGGCCTACATGTCAAATGTAAAACACATATAAGATACACAAACTCATTATTAGGACATGGTTAGCCCCATAAAAAGTGTAAGTGACAATTGCACTACCTGTTTGGACTATAGATAAATGGATTACCGTGATAAATGTGGACACAGTTTTTGCTAAGGAATACATCCTGGTATCCCATTCATCATTTGAAATTAGCCATCAGCAATTACCTAAAATATGTGTACAAATATGGGTAATAACCATTTTGAGCAATCATTAATATTACACTGTGAATGCCTTCTATACATCCAATAAGGGACATGTGTCATAGCTAACCACAAATGTGTATCACTTAGCACCGTTTGGTCATGACAAAATTCCTTTCACAATTCGAAAAAATTAAGACATTTTTGTCAAAATGCGTCATATTTCCACGCATACAGCATGGGCGTCATAATTTTTTGACGTATAGGAGTGCACAGAATGCAGAGTCAAAAAATATCATATTAAAAATAATAGATTAATAAGCTGCATTACATGGCCACCATATTTTCTATGATGCGTCATATTTCCACGCATACAGCATGGGCGTCATAATTTTTTGACGTACAGGAGTGCACAGAATGCAGCGTCAAAAAATATCCTATTAAAAATAATAGATTAATAAGCTGCATTACATGGCCACCATATTTTCTATGATGCATCATATTTCAACGCATACAGCATGGGCGTCATAATTTTTTGACGTACAGGAGTGCACAGAATGCAGAGTCAAAAAATATCCTATTAAAAATAATAGATTAATAAGCTGCATTACATGGCCACCATATTTTCTATGATGCGTCATATTTCCACGCATACAGCATGGGCGTCATAATTTTTTGACGTACAGGAGTGCACAGAATGCAGAGTCAAAAAATATCCTATTAAAAATAATAGATTAATAAGCTGCATTACATGGCCACCATATTTTCTATGATGCGTCATATTTCCACGCATACAGCATGGGCGTCATAATTTTTTGACGTACAGGAGTGCACAGAATGCAGAGTCAAAAAATATCATATTAAAAATAATAGATTAATAAGCTGCATTACTTGGCCACCGTATTTTCTGTGATGCGTCATATTTCCACGCATACAGCATGGGTGTCATAATTTTTTGACGTACAGGAGTGCACAGAATGCAGAGTCAAAAATAATTTTCATATTTGGTTCTCATATTTGCCAGCGAATTACATTTCAACTCTAGAACTGTAAACTCAGCCTCACACAAATGTAAGGGAACAATGTAGAAATTATTTTTGACTCTGCATTATGTGCACTGTTATGCGTCAAAAAATATGACGCACAATCTGTATGCGTGAAAATATGACGCATAACGGAAAAATAAAAACGGCGGCCATTTTATGCAGGATGTGATGTAATAGGATATCCTGTTTACAGAATCTGTACTGTGAGTGTACTTTCACTTTCACTTTGCAGTCTCAGATTATTCTAGACTGTGTGGCTGTGTGAAAAGTGTTGTCCTGTGTTTTAGTGCTTTTGTGTCCAGTGTACCTTCTCTATTGTGCTTTTGTGATCATTGTCTTGTTGTCTAATATTGTCTGAGTCTGTTTTGTATACTTTTGTCAAATCCAGTGTTTCTTTTTTTGTCTGTGAGAGTCTGTTCTGGGTAGTTTAAATTTGGGGTTAGTTGGGCTATTTTTCTTAAGTTTTCTTTTTCCTTCACTACTCTACCTTTCCCCATTTCCCCCTTTTCCTTTTTGTTTTAAATTTTTCACCTTTGTAATTGTAAAGATGTCAGGTAGGCCACGGCTTGCCAGGATGGGTGAGGAGGAATTGGAGGGATTTATTTGGCTTGTTTGCCATTTCCTCCCACTCATGCTGGAGGCTGGGGGCCGTGTGATACAGGGGTATCACACGGAGGCACGTAAAGTCCGGTGGGGGAAGGTGCGCCATCACTTGGTCCGGGTCTACGGTAGCATGAGGAATGACCATCAACTCAAGCACCGCTGGGCTGATCTGATATCCAGGGAGCAGGATCTGCTGGACCACCTGGGAATCAGGATTGGTGGCCATGTTGGTGAGTACAAATCAATTACATATGAAAGCTGTGTGGGGACATGTGATGATTGTTACCCAATCTGCTAGATAAGTAGCTGACTGTGTGTAATGCTAGGGAAACCTACTGGGTAATTGTTGCACAATGTGTAGGAAGACAAATGCTAGCAGTCAGACAGCTCATGTTTTCAACACATACCGGATGCCTGTAGCTGTATGTAATGTAGTGTTGCCTTTGTGTCAGACAAGCGACACGTTAATGCCTCTATTTGAACTCTACAGGTCATAATTGCCAGTGAAAAAGGGATGTTGAAACATCATACCTACATATGTAGACGCCATAGCTAGACAGAAATTTGTAAAACCATTATGATGCTATAAATGAGTGGTGCCTTCACGTCAATTGAAGTTAGCTATGTTGTCCACACATATGTCACATGTGTGTCTGGTTGGTGTGTGTTGAAAATGACCACATAGCCTGTTTGAGTTTGAGGGGTCATGCAGTCCTCAAGTAACCAGCTTTTGGATGTCTCTCTGGGATGCACATGATGAGATGAATGCACCCCGATATTGTTGGGGCATACTAATGGAGGTGTATCTTTGACACCACATGACTGTCCTGGCCACTGCATGTGTGTAGTATGGTGTGTAACTGTAGCAGAAGAGTCATCCAATGTAAATGTTGATTAAGAAATCTTCCATGCAGTATGAGCATGTGTCAAAGTGTTTCATTACGCATGTCATATTCTCACATTGTCATTGTAACTGCAATTGTTTGTCAGTGCACGGAGTCTGAGTATATTCTTCCTTCCATGCTTTACAGGTGGACCTGCACCGTACACCGTGGGAGAGGTGGCTCATTTTGAGGACCCCGACACCTACAGTGAGTGTGGCATGAGTGCTATTTGTATTGTTTGCTAGTGATGCATGATGGACTACTGTGTGTTCAACAGAATTTAAGGTTTGATGCGCTGCCCGTTCATTGGTATTGTTGCATTAGTGGGATTTGAAATATCACTTCAGTTTCTGTAGACCAATGCTTATCCATCTCTCAGATTTAGGGGCTGTAGGTCATTCCAGTCGGCCCCGCTATGGGGAGTGGGATGAGTCATGTGGAATACACTGGTTAATGCAAGAGTTGCTCTGGGACTTGGCTTGGACTGAGTCTGCATTTCAGACTGACATTCTCCCAGATAGCTTCTGCAAAAGGCTTGTCTTAAATATGCAGCTTCCTAGTTGAGGATGGACTGAGTACACTGTAGGTTGGATCTTCCGGGGGCATGTACTTCCACAAGTTGAACTAGAAGTGTGTGGGACTAGAGTGCAATGGCCTAGGTGTTCATTCTACTCATGATCATGGGTGTTCTTGCTCCTCTGTGTGTATGTTTAAATATATGCCTAACTGGTAGTATGTGATGTTGGCCTAAGTCAGTGCATTTTGACATGTGTGGACCTTGGATAGGACAATGTTTGGCTGACTCCAAATTGTTGCTAGCCCTTCATTGGTGTTGTGTGTGGAGGCAAATACTTGTTGACCTTTCTATACACTCCTGGGTGTGCATTGAATCTGGGATTGTTGGTTGTTCTTCCCACCCCACCCTCAAAGACTGTCATGTGATTGGGAATAGGGTACCTAGGACTGTAGCAACCAGTATGTTACACATACTTGTGACCTTTTGCAACTTTGTTTAGAACCTAGTGTACACATTCGGTTATGGCACATGAGTTCAATATTTGCAAACAACAATTTACAAATGGCATTGAGTGAGGGTTGTGAGAGTTATCACATAGAGTGACATATGTAGTGAAGTCAGTATGCAGAAGAGGTTCAGCCATAATGTCAGCTGCATTAGCCATTATTTGGATAAGAAGTTTAGGTAGATGTCACCCATCATGTAGAGACATGGATATGCTAGGTGTGAGATGGCCTTTTGTATGCAGGCTTCACATGTACTTCCTCTGAGACTTTCAATGAACTATGTTGTGACAATTGCTGTAACAAATACAGTACAAGTAATGTGCAATTGACCCATTGTGCTATTCCACCCAATGCATTTCCTATGGTAAATAGTTGCCATATCTCTTCACAGCTGCAAACATGAGTGCCGCAGAGAGACACCAGTTTGAATGGCGTGCAATGCGATACCGGCACATCCTGCAGGTGCAGTCGGGGTTCAGGAGGATGGCCTGCAAATACCAAGCCGATCGGGCCTCCGGGGCATGGTGGGCCTCAGCACAGGGTGGCCCTACATTGCCCACAACAGCCACCACCACCACATCCACCAGGTCTCCCCAAGTGGCCCCAGCAACGGCGGGGACAGTTGACCCTGCCTCGTCAGCACGACCTGGACCCAGCCATTTCCAACACCCAGGACAGTCCAGTGGGCATACAACTACTGCCACACCGTCCACCTCGGCCAGCACACAGACTGCAGCAGCCCCTCCTGTAGTCCCAGCTGCATTCCTGGAATTAAGCCGTAAAATGGAGAAAGTTATTTCAAAGGTGGACAAGCTAAGCCAGGATGTAGCATATATTAAGAAAAGGGTTCAGTCCATCAGGCGGACCCTACGGAGGGCCAACCTCTAGGACTTTTTGCATGTTTTACATTTACCCCTCCCCTCTCTCCTCTTTCCTTTTTGTACTGATAGTTGGGTTTTGGGGATTAGTGTTAGGTTAGTGTAGGTTGTTAGCTTAGTTAGTGTTAGGGAGGAGAGTGGGGGGTCCTTATTCTTTCTATTTTTCTTTTTTTGTGTGGGTGGGTGGGGTCAATGTTGGGATTCCTGTTTGTTATTAAAAAAAAAAACAAAAAAAATATATAAAAAATAAAATAAAAAAACACCAAAAAAATATATGATTGTTTAGGATAGTATAGTATGTGTGTAGGTTAGTATGTGTTGTCCTGCATGTGTCCTGTCTCATAATGGTGGGTGGGGGGTTGATGTTTAGATCGATTCATTATATGTGTAGAGTAAGTTTAGCTTACGTTAGTTAGGGACAGTTGTGGGTTAGGAGCAGTCAGGTTAGATTAGTGTAGGTATGACTTTTCCCTTAGTTGCCTCTGGTGTGAATACATAGGAATAAACATATAGTTAACCCTTTGCATTATGCGTTAACTGCTACTTTATCATGGCCTTGACATCAGTGTAGGTGAATGTTTTTCTATGACATTTGTGTCCTATGCTACCCACCACAGAAAATGGAGGTTTAACATGGCAGCTACCCCTGTGCTAACTTGGTAAGTATCCACCATTTGGGAGACCCACCATTGGTAGTTTACATCGATCACCAAGGATTTGTGTTGATGAGTAGGTATTCTACATCACAAAGTGTGCTTCCAGACTTGGTATTGTGGGTAATTTATTAGGTAGGACTGCAGTGTGATGTTCAGGGAGATCTTTGTAGATGAGGTGTTGTTAACACTCTTGTCTTGTTGCCTTCATTGCTGACATAGATCATGTGTGTAATAATTCAGCATGACTTCCCTTCATGGAAGTATACTCAGAAAGGGTGATTGATGCAGTGTTTATTTGTGTTTGCTTAGATTATGTTGCATAATTTCATGTTTTAGTATTGCATGGTGCCTACATTTATCAGCCACCATTAGTTGACTTGAATTGCTATAGATGGAGCATTATTCTGTCCAACACAGCATGATTGTGTGTGGTTTGTCCCTTCATCAGTTATTCTCCTCAGGATGGTAAGGCTATGATGCAATCCTGGCCACAGCACAGATGTATCAGACTACATGATGTCAAGACAGTTGTATTGACAAGCTACATGGTTGTCACACAGGCACTTTAGAGTTATCTACTGCACAGTTGATGTGTCAAATAACACAGAGACATATTAGGTGTGCAAGTGCTATTTATTGATAGGTGCTGTAGTGCAAAATGTCCATTGTCCATGTTTGCTGAGTCCGTTCTGGTGCATTCTTACATGGTGATCCTACAGAAGGGGTGTGGATGATGCTCCTGACATGCTGGGGTGATGTCACAGACAGTGCAGAGGGACAGGATTTGCTGAATAGTAGGAGAGAGACATTCACTGGCAATGGTGACAAGTCATACAATGGTTAGCAGAACAGTCATTGAGTGTAGTTGTAGTGAGACTGGCATTTGACAAAACGTAGGACCTTGGTCAAAGTAGGCCATGGTACAGGGACTAGTGCTTCCGGGTACTCTTCCGTGAGAATGTGATCTGTTCCATGTCTTCTTCTTCTGATGTGTGTGTTGCCTGGTTTGTCCTTGTTGTTGTTGGTTGTGAAGGGGCAACACACACCTCAGTGTTAGAAGACGTGGAGTCAGACATCCCGGGGGCTGCTCCCTGTGAAGATCTTAAGGCCAGTACTGCTGCAAGGAGGGCCTGCTGGTTTTTGAGAATAGCAGCCACATCACGATGGTAGGCAGCCAGGTCGGCCCTGAGGGGTTCAATGTTGCATTCGTGCACGCGTTGACTGGATTGCAGTTGTAGGTGTTGTGTCAACTGTATTACAGCTGTGCTGATTTCCTTCTGTGTTTTCGCAAGTTCCTGCAAGAGAGATGTTAGGGCTTGCATAGCAGCTGCCTGATCTGCAAATGACGTCATGCACGAACGCACCCCCTCAAGGCTGGCTGCCATATTTTGCATCCCCACCCGCACCTCCTTGGCCAGCTCTCGCTGTACACCAACTAC
Source organism: Pleurodeles waltl (assembly GCF_031143425.1). NCBI lineage: Eukaryota > Metazoa > Chordata > Amphibia > Caudata > Salamandridae > Pleurodeles > Pleurodeles waltl. The sequence goes on from NC_090450.1 coordinate 886,862,888, forward strand.
AGTTCTTTCAAAGCTGGTGCCAGTGTCGTCAGAGTCCTCAGCTGTGTTGGAGCTGGCAGGTCTTACAATTGGGGTGGTGGGTGGGTCTTCTGTGATGGCTGCTTGTTCTGTGCTCCTCCTTGTGACTGAAGGTGGGGTCTGGAGGGTTTCAAGGACCTTTTGGATGGTCTCCTGGGAAATGTTTATGGGCTCGTCATCCATGTCATCAGGGAAATCAGGGACAGGCATATCGGCAGGAGATCCATGTTCCTCTGCAATGAAACAGGGTACAATTAGTGTGTCTGTGTTGTGACAATTTTGCCGTAACATGCAAGCCTTTTGATGACTTTACTTTGTGCTCTGGTTTGGTATTGGTATCTGCTGTCCTTCATATGGGCATTGTTATAGGCCTATGGCCCACCTGTGTGTCACATGTATGATATAGAGTTATCAGACTTGACTGCCTAATCGCCTCTAGGTGTTGCTTTGTACCAATTAGGGAATAGCCATCTTTTTGTCCTACTCGTCCCTCCGTGTATATCTATTCTTATGGTGAGACCTTTCACTGGCTGTGGGTGTTGTGATTGCCCTGGCAGCACACTTGCCTCTCAGGACCTGCCCCAAAATCTTTTTATTCACATTGACCTAATTGTAATTGTTATGTGGCATATCCTATGCATGGCAATGTTACGATGTGATATGGATGTAGACATTCTTGATGTTTCCAGCTGATGTTGGGTAATGTGTGTTTAATTGGATTGCCCTGTTTATCGTATCAATGTCCTATTTGGTTCTCAGACTGTGCAGGTGTGTTTCAGTGACCAGTTGCATGTGTCCCCTCCTCAATGTTGTTGTCTGAGCAGTATGACATTAGTGATGTTGCCTTGTTAGCCAGGCACGTGAGGGACCCTGACGTATGCAGCATGTGTGTGTCCTTAGTGATGTGTGGCTCCTATTGCTGTTTACTTTGGCTGATGTATGTGTCAACTATGAGCATTGGCATTTGAGTCTACTGGTGCCTTTGTCTTATTTCTGGAAATAGTTGCAGATGTCATCCTCACCCCCTAATTTAGGTATGTATGTTCCATGGGGAGGTTCCTGCCATTAGCTACTATAGCTGCACAGAGATCAGAGGTGTTAGTGTCAACTGTTGTCGCAGTTACATTGCAGTTGTTGTTTTGGCTACTGGATTACTGATAGGGACCTAGTTGATGTAGGATACATTTTGACTGACGAGTGCCTGGATGTAAGTTTGACGTAGTGGCCTTCCCACCTGTCGCGGCTTTCCCTTAGCTCCATTGTTGTCATGACAGGATGCCCCCATGGGACTGTTGTTGGTGCTGTGTTTTGTCGTGCCCCAGCTTCTGTCTGTGCTGGGCATGCCCCCCTGCCGTGCCCCTTTACCCATGCCACTTCATATATATGCTGACTTACATGCATTGTGTAGTAGGTATTCCCCACCCCGGTTGCAGTTATCATTATTGCATTATAATTCCCCATGCGACTTACCCTGCATGTGCGTTGTCTCGTGGTAGTCTGCGCTGTCCTGTCCTTGAAACCCTGTGACGAACTCCTCAGGGATGATGGCTGCGGCCATCTCCTCCATGTGGTCCAGGGCCTCCTGGTGTGCTGGACTCCCACCTCCAGTCTGCAGTGCTGCCTTCCTGTTCCTGGCCATTTTTTCCTTTGTCCTACGTTTGCAGTCATGCCAGCGTTTCTTACACTCGGTGACTGTTCTGCGTTCTTCAGCCACACTGTTGATCTTGTCCACAATTTGTTGCCATATGGCCTCTCTCCTGCTGATTGGCAACTTAGAGGTGATGAACAGTTGGTGCTGGTGTTCCGTCACCTCTTTAACCAGGATTTCCTGCTCCTCTGCACTGAAGCGACACTTTCTTTTTTTTCTATATATGTCTTGGTTCCTGTATGGATCATCCTGGCTGGTTCCTGGTCTGCTGTCATCTTCCTGGGGTCTGTTGTGGCATCTGGGATCCATTTTGGCTCTCCTCTGCTGAAAGGGCAGTGTTCGCGGGTAAATTTGACGCTATTGCGTCAAAACAAACAGCGCTTTCCGGGTTGCGCTGTCGTAAATCGACCCACAGTCATTTGCGTTGCGTTAACGTTGGTTTCCTTTACGACTTGACGCCGCTGTGTGCGTCACGAAATAATGACTCCCACCTGTTGGTTGCGCCGCCGTGCGTCAAAGTATAAATTTGACGCCCGCACGGCGCATCGAAATGGCATTAGCCGGCGGTAGTTTTTTTTATGCAAAACTGCGCCGGCACAGCTTTGCGTCAAAAAGTATAAATATCGCCTTTAGTCTTTTCTTGCTTTAGCCATTTGGGGCCTGCAGTCTGTCTGAGTCACATAACTGGGTGTATCTGACAGTTGGGCTTTGTGTAGTCCTCCTAGACAGCCACACACAATTGGGAGCTTAGGAGTGACTGGATGGGCCATCACCTCAGGGTGAGTGGGGGGAGCTGGGCCCAGGCCCAATTATACTTGAAAAGGCTGTGTCTTGTCTCCACACAAAGGTCCACATACACCCTGTAGTTAATCCAGGGAAAGGAAGGCAGGGTATCTATGTACTTCAAAAGCATGCCTCTAGAAATTTCTCCCCTCTTCAAAGGCACAAATGTGAATAAAAGAAGGAGCTCAGACACCAGCTCTTCAGTGCACTTCTGGACATGTGGATGCTCTGCTAGGAAGAAGGACTTCCTTGCTACTGCAAAGACTGCCACTCTGCTGGACCTCTGAGCCAAAGAAACTGCTGCCCTGTTATGCTGAGTTGCTGCCCTTTTGCCTGGGGAATAAGAACTAGTCCTGCAACTTCATCTTGAACCCAGACCGCAGAGGGAATCAAGGGGCTAGTCTGCTTGTCTCCTGATCTAAGCCTCAGGGACATGAAAAGGCTCCCCAACAAGCTCCTGGATCCTGCTGCAGTGCGTTCCTGACCCCCAGGGTGCTCCTCAACTCCTGTACACTTGGTGAGGCTCATGGGCTCTTAAATTCAAGCTTTTGGACTCTTCACGGCTTCAAACGGGCCCATTCACAACAAGACCATGCCTCTTGCACTGAAATTTTGTGCAAGCCACTGTCAGCCTGTCTCTTCACATAGCAAGCATTGATTGCCCCTGGAGGATTGCCAAAGCGAAACAAATGTTTGCCTGTCCACGACAGCCAGTCTGCTCTTAGCACCACACAGACCACAACCCGGGATGCTTTCCTTGCTCTCAAAGGCTCTCACCAATGGGAACGTGTCTCTTGGCACAAAACCTGGGAGGGTAAAACTATAGCTCCTTGGATCTGTGACTTTATCTGGACATGTGCTACATCGCAGTGGACCTGAACTTTTGTCTTTGAAATGATACAGCACAACCAGATAACCCAAATTAGGGCTCTATGCTTTTTGGCGCGATATTCACATTGATCTTTAAAAATTCACTGATTGAAGTTTTGACATTTTGTTCTTGTTTAACTTATTGCATTTATCTCTATTCTTCTAAATTGGTGTGGTATCTTTTTGTGTGGTGTTTCCATTGTTTTACTGTTTAAAGTGTTGCACAAATACTTTACACATTGCATCTAAATTAAGCCTGATTGTTCTGTGCCAAGCACCAGAGGCTTGAGCACAGGTTAAGGTAATTTAGGGTTGGCTTGTGCCTTACCCTGACAAGGATTGTGGCTGCTGCTTGACCAGGGCACACACCACGGTCAAACATTAACCCAATTTCTATGGCACCTTGTTCACCTTGCTGAGTCTCTTATAGACATAGAAGAAAAGTATCAATATCTAATCAGTAAAAGTAAGGAAATACATGCACCATGTGGGAACATATAAATAGCAGATGATACCATGTTCCATAAAATTCCACAGATAATATTTAAGATTTTGTGATTGCAGGAGCTCATATCAGATCAACCTTTTGATATAATTCATATCTCTTCAACATTATTGAAATTTCTCATTTCTCAATGTTCGTATGTATCACAACCAAATTAAGCCCCTGTAGGAAAACTCCATTTGTATCTCAGTTACCCCGTCATATATTCATATTCAGCATTTTTATTCTTCTTGAGAAATATCATCACTATCGATTCAAGCCATTTCATATGATTTACCATGCAAAATACATTTCAAAATTGAAAGATTCATGAATTCATGATCAAATTAACTGCCACAGTGGGTTCTTTGTCATCATACCTTACCAGCAAATGATTTTGTCAACAAATTATAGTCCAAACATAGGAGCTATATACATTGTTGCTTTGTGCAAATCCACTTTGAAAAACCCTTTGTATATACCCATCATTGTCCATCGCATTGGTTTACATATATCACGTTCATGTTAATAATCTATATCTGTCTAACAAACAAAACCATCATACACAATGCTTGAAATTATTTTCTGACAAGACGCCATTCAGTCAGGCAGAGTCGTATTTCATAAGTAGGTTAACAACTCTTCAGCCATGTTAAGGCCGTTGGGCACGATGCTCTCCAATCTAACAATATGTTTCCTTCTTTGTAATGTGTATTCCTATTCGCCACCCTGTGTATCTGCTGGAATTCTTCCAACTCAACGGAAAGAACGTAATTTCTCATTTCCAGCATGTTTTGATACAAAGGGGTTGTTCATTGGCTAGCTGCACTCACAGTTGTGAATGCCTTTTATGTGTGCTAAAACATGTTTCTTCACAGAAAGAAATGAAAGAGCCTACATAACACTTGAGCCATGGGAAATCTATTACATAAATTACAAACCTTTTTTGCAAGAAATGGGTGGGTTTATGTTTAGGTCTTGCTTGATGAAGAGTTCTGCATAAGACTTTACAGTATGACTATTAGTGCATGCTTTGCAGGAACCACATTTCTAAAAACCATTTGGGTTGCCAACCATGTCTCTCTAGGTTCTGTGGATAGTAAATAATTGTTTACCGGTGTATTTTGTAAATTTGGGGGTCTGTTGTATGTGTAATGTTTTAACATTACGGTAGCGGTAGGACCCTCCAGTGCTTTTGTAATATTAAAATATTTCCCGAATCTCCTTGAATTGTGTATTGCCTTTTGTGATCAGTCTTAGTGTGCCTTGGTCATCTGTGTTGGGCCCTTATTACGAGTCTGATGGTCATGAGACCACCAGCCTCGCCGTGGTGGTCCTACCGCCGCAGAGCCGGTGGTAAGGACCGCCACATTAAGAGTTGTGGGACTTGGCAGACGCCAAGCCTTCACAACCCCACCTGGCCAGCAGGTGCAGTCGCACCGCCGCGGCCGGCGGTGAGGACCTCCAACCCAGCAGCAGGCCTCAGCCTGCCCGCCGGATTACAGGCTCCAAACCATCAGGCTTTCCGTGGCAATTACCCTGCCATGAAAACCCTGGTGGTCACAGACCCAGTGACAGGAATCTTCATTCCTGTCGCTCTCACACACATGCACACATCCCCCCACTGGTCTACATATTCACAACCACCCCCCACCCCTTCACGCAGGCATGCATTCACATACACACCCCTTCAGTATATGCATACATGCACTCAGACACCCCCAATCACTCACAAACATGTACTTAGACACCCCACTCACTCGCATTCATCCACACAGACACCCCCATACATGAGCACACACACATTCAAGTTCATTCGCATAGATGCACACATTCACCACCCCCTCCGCAGACACTCACACAGGCACCCACACACACACAGGACCCCCCACTTACGGTTGCCCACTTACCTTCTCCGTCAAGGAGGATGTCCAGGAGGGGATGAGTCCTGGCGGTCTTGTATCGCCAGCACCACCACACCAGCAGGACTCCGCCAAGCCGTGTTACACCTTGTAATACAGCGGGCAGAGTCCTGCTGCAGTGGCGGTGCTGGCGATGAACCCACCTCTGCACCGCAGATCGCCACAATGGCTGCTGGTGACTTTCCACCACAAAGGTGGTGGATGGAAATTGACCGCCAAAGTCAAAATGAGGGCCAGAGTTTTCTGTAAGTTCCAGCCCTTACCTTTCTGATTTCATTACGAAGTATCTTGTCTAGGCAGCCTCTGTGTTTAAATCTACTTACAATATTTGTCTTTTCTTTATCAAATGAAATATCAAAGCTGCAATTCCACTGTGGCCTGAGTTATCCTCAGCAGAGTATAGGATACTCCACTTTATATTGAGTTGGTGTTGGCTTACTGTGTATAAAATTATGTTACTCGATGCTGGCTTACAAAATAATTCTGTTGTTAGAATTTTGTTTCGGTTCTTAGCCTTGACATCTAGAAAATAATCTCCAGTTATACTGACCTTTTTAGTAATCTATATATATGTATATATATATATATATATATATATATATATATACATATGCCATACCCCTATACCCACCTGACCCCATGCTGTGGATGGCTGAAGGGTTGGCGTCAGGGCCTGGCCCCACAGCCAATCCCTATAACCACCCAAGCCTGCACCGTGCACAGCCAAACAGTCTGTCTCTTTTCATATGAGAATAGGTGTGAGAGGGTCTCCCTGGGTGTGAGTTTCTCTCTGGGTGTGAAAGTGGGTACATGAGGGTCCGAGTGTGTATGTGAGTGGGTGCGTCAGTGTCTAAGTGGGTCTGTGAGTGAGTGCCTGAGTGAGTCTGTGACTGGGTGCGTGGGGTCTGAATGGGTCTGTGAGCAGGTGTTTGAGGGTTTGAGTGGGTTTGTGAGTGGGTGAATGAGTGTCTGAGTGGGTCTGTTAGTGGGTGTGCCAGTGTCTGAGTGGGTCTGTGACAGAGTGCATGAGGGTCTGAGTGGGGTTGTGAGTGGGTGCATGAGTGTCCGAGTGGGTCTGTGAGTGAGTGCATGAGTGTCTGAGTGGGACTGTAAGCTGATGCATGAGGATCTGAGTGGGTCTGTGAGTGGGTGCATCAGTGTCTAAGTGGGTCTGTGAGTGGGTGCACGAGGATCTGAGGGGGTTTGTGAGTGGGTGCATGAGTATCTGAGTGGGTCTGAAATTGGGTGTGAGAGTCTATGAGTAGGTCTGAGTTGCTGCATGAGTGTCTGAGTGGTTGTGTGAGTGGGTGCATGAGTCTCTGAGTTCATGTATGAGTGCATGAATTAGTGTATGAATGAGTGCATTTTTAAAAATGTTTTTGTTTATTCATGATTAATCTTGATTAATCATGAATATCTACATGGTGAACAATTCTATTTGCACGCACATTCGCAAATTATTCACAATCTAACATATACAAATTTGGATTTTCTTTAAATTCTTGTAAACTACTGAACGTATTTACATCAAACATGCAAAAGCATAATCTGTGTACCAAAAAATAGCTTTCTGCCAAATTTGGTGTAACTCCTTCCAGAGGTTTGGGGTGTTGCCTTGTTCAAAGGCCCCATGGGAATTTACATGGGAAATGCAACTTTTTTACCCCCCCCTCCCTTTATCTCGGCCCCCTGCTTGACAGATCACCCTGAAACCTTTTGTGTGTAACATGAATCACCAGGGCACACTTTCTTGGAAAATGTCATGAAGATTCGTCAAACGGTGCCAAAGATATAGGCAAGACAAAAAATGCTTTTTCGATGGAAACATGGTCCTAACTATTACAACGTAGTGGCGACCACCACTAGGTTGTATATATATATATATACACACCCACACATAGATCTACACACATGTATATAAGTTATTTGAAAACAATGTTAAAATAACTTTAAAGTTTGGAGTGCATTTAAAAAAAAAACATAGACATTTACTGAAAAAATGTTAAAGTAACGGTATGGTTCTCTAAAATTCACCAGTAATAGTTAGCAGAGTTAAATACAACTTGCACCCCTGCCATGCACTGCTTATGATCTCACATATTACGTCAATCATGACATGTTCTATGACATAATTTATGAAATCAGTAATGGTATCTCAATTTACATCAGAAACACATATACATGTATATTCTAACTCAGGTTCCTGGTCATTTAGGGCTATATTTATACTTTTTGACACACAACTGCGCCAACGCAGTTGTGCGTCAAAACTTTTACTGCCAGCTAACGCCATTCCAACGCGCCATGTGGGTACCTTATTTATGGAATGACGTTAGCCGGCGCTGAGGACTGGTACGTGTAAATAAAAATGACTCACACCAGGCAGCGCCGGCGTATGGGAAAATAGGGGTTGTGCGTCAAAAAATGGTGCAAGTCAGGTCTGAGGCAAAAATCAGGCCTCACACCGGACTTGCGCCATTTTTTTTTATGCCCAACCTCCATTGACATGACTCCTGTCATAGCAAAGACAGGAGTCATGCCCCCTTGCCCTATGGCCATGCCCAGGGGACTTCTGTCCCCTGGGCATGGTCATTAGGCATAGTGGCATGTAGGGGGGCCCAAATCAGGCCACCCCTATGCCACTTAAAAAAAATAAAAAAATATACTTACCTTTCAGTCCCTGGGATGGGTCCCTCCACCCTTGTCTGTCCTCCTGGGGTGGACAAGGGAGGCAGGGGGTTCCCCTGGGGGCATGGGAGGGCACCTCTGGCTCCTTCTGAGCCCACAGGTCCCTTAACGCCTGCCCTGACCCAGGCGTTAAAAAACGGCGCCCATCAGGCTGGGCGCAGTTTTTTAAGGCCCGCCCCCTCCTGTGCGTCAAAATGACACCAGATTATAAATAAGGCGCACAGGCCTTAAAGTCATTTTTTGGAAGGGAACGCCTACCTTGCATATAATTAACGCAAGGCAGGTTCTCCCTTCCAAAAAATGATGCACATGGTGGGATTTTGACGTCCGCGGGATCGGGCGTCAAAGTATAAATATGGGGCAGGGTTTGCACAGAATGTGCATCAAAACTTTTGACGCACATTCGGTGCAAGCAGAGTATAAATATGCCCCTTAGTCACCACATTGCTCTTCCATATCTAATTTTGTGAATAGGTCCACATGGGCTTAACAAGGATTGAAATATATGATTTTAACATTCATGAATCATTATAACAAAGAAAGAAAAATATCTTTCAGTTTGAAGTTAATTCTGAAAGATAGAATGGTATGAGATATTGGGTTTGATGCACTGAAATAAAGGGTTAAATCTCCTCTTGGTCATGTTTTATTAAGAGATGTATTTTTCTTTTGTTTGTTTAAAACTCTATTATTTGGCCATTGGTATGTTAGTATGCCTTCTATTTCCATTCTTAAGTGTACTTAAAGGAAGTACTAGCAAAGAAGAATTAACTTCCTGTTTAAAAGTGCATAACAGTCACACAGTACTATTTCATTGATTTAATTGAAAATGGACGTTTGATAACGGAAAAGAAGTGCTGAAATATATATATATATATATATAATATACACACAAACACATATGTATATATATATATATATATTTATATATATATATATGTGTTTATATATATATGTATACATATAAAGCTATATCTATCTCTCTCTCTCTCTCTCTCTCTATATATATATATACAGTATATATATATAAATATATATATATATATATATATATATATATATATATATATATATACATACATATGATAGCATAGGATTCCATCCACGCTGAGCTACAGAAAGATAAAGGGCCTAATTACGAGTTTGGCTGCCAGATCGCCTGCCAGACCGCCATATTGACAGTCCTAAAAAGACTGCTGCACTGGCGGTCCCTAGTCTGATGGATTACGATGCAAGCAAGCTTAACCGCCACCCACCAAGCAAAAAGGCAGACCGCCAGCAGCAAAGCGGTCTGCTATCTAGCCAGTCTGACCTCCAGTGACGCCAACGCCACAGCTAACCACCGACCTAGTGTCCCATTTATACTCTTTTCTTGGGAGGGCTTGACAGTTTGTGCAGTATTTTCCGCTGTCCTGTCTGCAAATGCATTTCCTTTTCCTACATCATTCTCAATTTTCTTGTGAACTGAACATTTTACCATAGCCAATTTCTCAGGTAACGTTAAAGCATTTAACAAACTTACAATGAGTTCACCATTGTCAACACCAGGGCAGTGCGCACTCTATTGGCGACTAGAATGTAAAAACCCAGCACTCTCAAAACAACGTAATTTATGTATTGTGCTGATATGTTGTTGTTTAACCTTTTGCATTGCAGAGTTTAATCCTGAAGGCTTATTTTTAATGTGTTTACAAATACTGTTCATTTGCAATCTATTGCTGCAGGCTTTCAGAGTGTGTTAGGGTGTGGTCCCTTTCCAGGGCCTTCCCAAGACTTTCCCTGCAGCATACCTGGGTGTGGTTGTGGGCTGGGCCAAGACTCTATAAAAGGGAGCCAGCCCAGCTCCAAGTGCTCACTATTCAGAGGTCCCGGTGCAGAGCAGCAGCTACTTCCTCAGCTCCTGTCCAGGTGGCCTATTTGATCTTCCAGGCCTCTGCCCTTCATTCTTCATTTGTGATCCTTGTTCTGGGCGGTAAGACGGTGGTTGGGCTGGCCTCCCGACGCCATTATCGAGAACTTTCATATTCTTGGCTTAATTCTTTAATGATTAACAGATTACTTTGCGCGCTACCATTTCTTGACATTTGTATGGTGGTTTACGAATCGGCAAGAAAAGCAATTAATTTCATGCTGATTTAATTTTGTTATTCATTGCGCGCTACCATTCCTTGACATTTGTATGGTGGCTTGCGAATCAGCAAGACGCACAATTCATTTCATGGTGCTTTAACCTTGTTGTTCATTGCGCGCTACCATTTCTTGACATTTGCATGGAGGCTTGAGAATCGGCAAGACGCACGATTCGTTTCATGGTGCTTTAACCTTGTTGTTCATTGCGCGCTACCATTTCTTGACATTTACATGATGGCTTAAGAATCTGCAAAAAACGCAAGATTCGTTTCATTGTACTTTGATCTTGTTATTCATTGTGAGCTGTTATTTCTTGGCATTTACATCATGGATTACGAATCGGCAAGACGTGCGATTCTTTTAATGATGATTTGACTTTGATGTTAATTGCGTACTACCATTTCTTGGCTTTTTACATGGTGACACTCGAATCGGCAAGATGCACGATTCTCTCCTCGAGTTTAATTCATGTTGTTTATTGTATGCCACTATTCTAGGATATTTATCATGTAATATTCGAGTTGACAAGTTATGTGATTTGTTTTTCCTGAATCCATATTGTGTTATTCATGGTGCACAATCCTTTTATGGTGTTTACTATATATATATATATATATATATATATATATATATGAATCTACAATATGCACAATTTGTGTTGAAACATTTTAAGAGTACACAGAGGATCATAGTTTCCAGATGCAATATTGTATGCTCCTAGTATGCATTCTCAAAAAAGGATTTATATGACTGGTTTAAAATTTAGTCAGAATGTTTTTCTGATTCTCATTTAAAGGAAAGTACTTGAATAAGAAAGTTTTCATTTAATCCATCTTGATTCCCTTACAGGTATCCGGCCATCTTGAAACGTAGTCAATTCAAACTTAATTCGTAGATAGTTCATGTTTTCAGAATGACTATGCCTAGAATCATAGTCTAGTATTGATTTCAGGAGATATAATTTTCATATTGTGTGTTCTAACCTTTTTCTTACTACAGGTCTCCTTCCCAGCTGTTACCCTTCCTAATCCCGTCTCCCCCTCTTGAACTCTCTTAGCCTCTGTAATTTATCTATCAGAGTCTTGGACCTGTTCATTGGTGGACGTGTTGGGAACGTGCGCAGACCCCGAGGATCTGGTGACTCTGACAGAATAGTGAGCCCACAAATTATTATCCTCCTGGTTTGTGTATGTTCTCAGCATGGCCACGCTGGACGAGTTAGTCAAGGCTATCACCCAGATCCAGGCAGAGGTGGTATCATCCAAAAAATTGACAACTAGCTTAGCTGAGAGAGTGAGTCAGTTGCAAGATAAGGTAGAGAAGAAGGAACAAAGTCCCACGGGTGTGTCCTGGCCAGGTATTTCTTCTCAGGCTTCTGGAAGTAATCCGACAAACATTTCCCTAAATGTTCCTCCCGCAATTCCTTTAGCTCCCCCAGAACGTTTCTCAGGTGAACCTTTGAAAGCGCAATCTTTCCTGGTTCAAGTGGGACTACACTTCACCTGCAGACCACATACTTTCCCCGATGCCCAGTCCAAAGTAGCTTTCTTGTTATCATATTTGGCTGGGGATGCGGCTACTTGGGCAATTCCTCTTGTGTGTAAAAATAGTCCCTTGTTGTACAACTGGAGAAATTTTGTTCGTGGGTTTGAGAGAGTTTTTGATCGTAGAACTGTAACACAGTCAGCAGATCGTGAATTATTAGATTTACGCCAAGGGAATCAAAACCTAGTGTCGTATTTAGCCAACTTTAACCAGCTGGTTGCCGAGACATCCTGGCCTGAAGAAAAACAAGCGGTCTTGTTTTACAAGGGACTCAAAGAGGAACTAAAAGATATCTTAGCGCAAATCGACCCACAACCTACAGACTGTCAAGAATTAATAAACCTTGTCTTGAGGCTTGATCATCGTTTAGCAGAACGTAAAGGAACGCGCAACAAGATTGAAAAATATTTATGGAGTGTTCATGATAAAAGAGACTCAAGAACTCCGAAAGAGAGAACCCCGGAACCGATGGAAATTGGAACCATCAAAAGACCTTTGATCAAAGATGAAAACGACCTACGCAGAAAAAATGGACAATGTCTTTATTGTGGGCGGAAGAGTCATTTTGCCAAAGATTGTCCAATCAAACCAAAGAACAAGCAAGGTTCAGTTCAGAAGGTAGCAGCCAATGCACCAGTCGAGTTGGAAAAACTAAAACACCCAAGATGCAGAGAAGGGTTGCTCTTGGGTGTCACCGTGGACCCTTCACAATCTAGACATCTTAAGCTGGAAATAAGAGTTCAGGTCAAGAAAAAGATCTATTTCAAAAAAGCTCTAGTTGATTCTGGGGCTACTAGGAACTTTGTTGATGTCCAATTGGTTCGTGCATGGGGGATCCCATGTATTGAAAAGAAGACCCCAGAAATCATCCAGGCAGTCGATGGAAAACTCTTGACTGGAGGTCCAGTAACTCTTCAGACTATCCCCTTGTCGATGATTTGTGAAGATAAGAATCAAAGAAAGAAACATAAAGAGAAAATCATTCTTGACGTGATCCATGCTCCCCAATATGGGATTATCCTCGGCTTGCCATGGTTAACTCATCACAATCCAGAGATGAATAGGGCAGAATGAAAAATCATGTTCTCATCTGCTCTACGTAAAGAACAATGTCTCCAAAAGATTCAAGTACCAAAAGTCTGCAACTCTTACATAGCTACTGCCGCAGAGAAAGAAATTCAGCTGCCCAAACAGTATTCATCTTACAAAGATGTATTTGATGAGAAAGGAGCAGAGACCCTACCTCCTCATAGATCTCATGACTGTCAAATTGATCTAGCCCCAGGTGCGATACTTCCCAACTGTCGTGTGTATGCCCTGTCAGAACATGAAAATCAACATTTACGAAAATACCTAGATCAATTTTTGGAGAATGGTTTCATTCGCCCCTCTAAGTCTCCTGCAGCTTCGCCTTTGTTTTTTGTTCCAAAAGCTAATGGAGAACTTCGAACATGTATCGACTATAGGGGATTGAACAAAGTCACCTTCAAGAATAAATATCCTTTACCCTAATTCCGGTCTTATTGGAACAAGTAAAGAGAGCAAAAATCTACACGAAGCTTGACCTTCAAAGTGCTTATTATTTGGTCAGAATGAGAGAGGGTGACGAATGGAAAACAGCGTTCAAGACAAGATATGGCCTTTTTGAATACACCGTCATGCCTTTTGGTCTGTGTAATGCTCCAGCAGCATTTCAATTTTTCTTGAATGACATTCTTAGAGAGTACCTCGACATATTTGCCATAGTATACATCGATGACATTTTGATCTACTCAGACAATGAAAATGAACATGTCCAACATGTCAAGAAAATTCTTGCAGCCCTTTGAAAATACCATTTATATTGTAAACTAACCAAGTGTGAGTTTCATGTTACCACAGTTGAGTTTTTAGGGGTTATTCTTACCCCTCAAGGTATGGTGATGGCAGAGAAGAAAGTAAAAGCCGTATCTGATTGGCCCACCCCAAAGACTGTTCGTGATGTACAATGTTTCCTGGGGTGTTCAAATTTTTATCTGAGGTTCATAAATCATTTCTCCCAGACAGTGGCTCCAATCACTAAGCTATTAAGAAAGAAAGAACAGTTTGTATGGTCCCCCAAGCTGACCAAGCCTTCTCTACTTTGAAGGAAGCTTTCTCCACTGCCCCAGTCTTGACTCATCCTGAAGCGAATCGACCTTTCATAGTGGAAGCTGATGCTTCAGATGCAGCAATAGGAGCCGTCTTATCGCAACAAAATAAAGATACTGGTCAACTCCATCCTGTAGCTTATATGTCTCAGAAGTTGAACGAAGCCGAACAGAACTATGTCATTGCTGAAAAAGAGCTTCTGGCGATTCGTGACGCCTTTAAAGAATGGAGACATCATTTGTTGGGTGCCAAATACACTGTCACAGTATATACTGATCATCGTAATCTTCAATTCATAAGTTCCTCTAGACTTTTGACTCCTCGGCAATTACGCTGGATGCTGTTTTTTGCCGAATTTGATTTTGTAGTAACCTTCCGGCATGGTAAAGATAATCGCAAAGCTGACGCCTAGTCCCGCCAAGAGTCTACCACACTGCCTGCATTTCAAGCATCCAGAGCTATCATTGCTCCTGACAAGTTTCTATGTATCATAAAAACTGAAGATTTCTTTGAAGAAATTTGCAACTCTTTCACTGTTGAGAAATGGCAAACATGGGCCCAAGCAGACCCCAAAAGGTCAATCAAGCAAGGACTACCCTTTCACGACGCTCGTTTGTTTGTAACAACTACCAAACTTCGCAAGATAATGTTTCATTGGTTGCACGTTATACCTACGGCAGGTCACCCAGGTACTCCTAAAACTCTTGAACTGATCCAACGCTATTTTTGGTGGCCTACCCTAACAAAAGATGTAAAAGCAATGGTAAACAACTGCAAAGCCTGTGCTCGCACTAAAACAAGTCATTCAAAACCAAAAGGGTTGTTACATCCACTTCCAACCCCAAGTCGTCCATGGGAACACATTTCTTTAGACTTTATTACCGGTCTGCCAGTGGTTCAACAGCATTCAGTAATTCTGGTGGTAGTAGATAGTCTCACGAAATATGGACATTTCATTGCCTGTAAGAAATTGCCCACTTCTAGTGAATTGGCAACTATTTTACTGAACAGAGTGGTTCGTTATCATGGACTGCCAAAAGTTATCCTCTCCGATCGGGGGTCGCAATTTGCCTCCAATTTCTGGAAGACATGGTGTAAAACACTCCAAGTGACATCTGCACTATCTACTAGTCACCATCCTCAAACAGATGGTCAAACGGAGAGACTAAATCAAACTTTGAAACAATACCTATGCTGAAAAGACACTTCATTCTTGGACATCTATGCTCTGGTTAGCTGAGTTAGCCTACAATAACTCATTCCACACTTCTATTGGCGTTACACCCTTTTTTGGTTTATTTGGCTATCATCCTGACACCTTGCCCATCACAATTCCTCAAGAAAGTTCTCTTACTCCAGCTGTGTCAGAAACCATTCAGCATTTGCATCAAACGCAGAAACTGATTCAACAGCATTTAGAAAAAGCCAAACAAAAATACAAAAGGCATTATGACAAGAAACATTGTGAGGGACCGCAATATCAACCAGGTGACAAAGTGTGGCTTTCCACAAAACATATAGAATTCAAGAAGAAGCACATGTTTAACCCCAAATTCATAGGTCCTTACACTGTCCTCCAACAAATCAATCCGGTGACCTATAAACTGGAAATAAGAGTTCAGGTCAAGAAAAAGATCTATTTAAAAAAAGCTCTAGTTGATTCTGGGGCTACTAGGAACTTTGTTGATGTCCAATTGGTTTGTGCATGGGGGATCCCATGTATTGAAAAGAAGACCCCAGAAATCATCCAGGCAGTCGATGGAAAACTCTTGACTGGAGGTCCAGTAACTCTTCAGACTATCCCCTTGTCGATGATTTGTGAAGATAAGAATCAAAGAAAGAAACATAAAGAGAAAATCATTCTTGACGTGATCCATGCTCCCCAATATGGGATTATCCTCGGCTTGCCATGGTTAACTCATCACAATCCAGAGATCAATTGGGCAGAATGAAAAATCATGTTCTCATCTGCTCTATGTAAAGAACAATGTCTCCAAAAGAAACAAGTACCAAAAGTCTGCAACTCTTACATAGCTACTGCCGCAGAGAAAGAAATTCAGCTGCCCAAACAGTATTCATCTTACAAAGATGTATTTGATGAGAAAGGAGCAGAGACCCTACCTCCTCATAGATCTCATGACTGTCAAATTGATCTAGCCTCAGATGCGATACTTCCCAACTGTCGTGTGTATGCCCTGTCAGAACATGAAAATCAACATTTACGAAAATACCTAGATCAATTTTTGGAGAATGGTTTCATTCGCCCCTCTAAGTCTCCTGCAGCTTCACCTTTGTTTTTTGTTCCAAAAGCTAATGGAGAACTTCGAACTTGTATCGACTATAGGGGATTGAACAAAGTCACCTTCAAGAATAAATATCCTTTACCCTAATTCCGGTCTTATTGGAACAAGTAAAGAGAGCAAAAATCTACACGAAGCTTGACCTTGGAGGTGCTTATCATTTGGTCAGAATGAGAGAGGGTGACGAATGGAAAACAGCGTTCAAGACAAGATATGGCCTTTTTGAATACACCGTCATGCCTTTTGGTCTGTGTAATGCTCCAGCAGCATTTCAATTTTTCTTGAATGACATTCTTAGAGAGTACCTCGACATATTTGCCATAGTATACATCAATGACATTTTGATCTACTCAGACAATGAAAACGAACATGTCCAACATGTCAAGAAAATTCTTGCAGCCCTTTGAAAACACCATTTATATTGTAAACTAACCAAGTGTGAGTTTCATGTTACCACAGTTGAGTTTTTAGGGGTTATTCTTACCCCTCAAGGTATGGTGATGGCAGAAAAGAAAGTAAAAGCCGTATCTGATTGGCCCACCCCAAAGACTGTTCGTGATGTACAATGTTTCCTGGGGTGTTCAAATTTTTATCTGAGGTTCATAAATAATTTCTCCCAGACAGTGGCTCCAATCACTAAGCTATTAAGAAAGAAAGAAAAGTTTGTTTGGTCCCCAGAAGCTGACCAAGCCTTCTCTACTTTGAAGGAAGCTTTCTCCACTGCCCCAGTCTTGACTCATCCTGATGCGAATCGACCTTTCATAGTGGAAGCTGATGCTTCAGATGCAGCAATAGGAGCCGTCTTATCGCAACAAAATAAAGATACTGGTCAACTCCATCCTGTAGCTTATATGTCTCAGAAGTTGAACGAAGCCGAACAGAACTATGTCATTGCTGAAAAAGAGCTTCTGGCGATTCGTGACGCCTTTAAAGAATGGAGACATTATTTGTTGGGTGCCAAATACACTGTCACAGTATATACTGATCATCGTAATCTTCAATTCATAAGTTCCGCTAGACTTTTGACTCCTCGGCAATTACGCTGGATGCTGTTTTTTGCCGAATTTGATTTTGTAGTAACCTTCCGGCCTGGTAAAGATAATCGCAAAGCTGACGCCTTGTCCCACCAAGAGTCTACCACACTGCCTGCATTTCAAGCCTCCAGAGCTATCATTGCTCCTGACAAGTTTCTATGTATCATAAAAACTGAAGATTTCTTTGAAGAAATTTGCAACTCTTTCACTGTTGAGAAATGGCAAACATGGGCCCAAGCAGACCCCAAAAGGTCAATCAAGCAAGGACTACCCTTTCACGACGCTCGTTTGTTTGTAACAACTACCAAACTTCGCAAGATAATGTTTCATTGGTTGCACGTTATACCTACGGCAGGTCACCCAGGTACTCCTAAAACTCTTGAACTGATCCAACGCTATTTTTGGTGGCCTACCCTAACAAAAGATGTAAAAGCAATGGTAAACAACTGCAAAGCCTGTGCTCGCACTAAAACAAGTCATTCAAAACCAAAAGGGTTGTTACATCCACTTCCAACCCCAAGTCGTCCATGGGAACACATTTCTTTAGTCTTTATTACCGGTCTGCCAGTGGTTCAACAGCATTCAGTAATTCTGGTGGTAGTAGATAGTCTCACGAAATATGGACATTTCATTGCCTGTAAGAAATTGCCCACTTCTAGTGAATTGGCAACTATTTTACTGAACAGAGTGGTTCGTTATCATGGACTGCCAAAAGTTATCCTCTCCGATCGGGGGTCGCAATTTGCCTCCAATTTCTGGAAGACATGGTGTAAAACACTCCAAGTGACATCTGCACTATCTACTAGTCACCATCCTCAAACAGATGGTCAAACGGAGAGACTAAATCAAACTTTGAAACAATACCTATGCTGAAAAGACACTTCATTCTTGGACATCTATGCTCTGGTTAGCTGAGTTAGCCTACAATAACTCATTCCACACTTCTATTGGCGTTACACCCTTTTTTGGTTTATTTGGCTATCATCCTGACACCTTGCCCATCACAATTCCTCAAGAAAGTTCTCTTACTCCAGCTGTGTCAGAAACCATTCAGCATTTGCATCAAACGCAGAAACTGATTCAACAGCATTTAGAAAAAGCCAAACAAAAATACAAAAGGCATTATGACAAGAAACATTGTGAGGGACCGCAATATCAACCAGGTGACAAAGTGTGGCTTTCCACAAAACATATAGAATTCAAGAAGAAGCACATGTTTAACCCCAAATTCATAGGTCCTTACACTGTCCTCCAGCAAATCAATCCGGTGACCTATAAACTGGAAATAAGAGTTCAGGTCAAGAAAAAGATCTATTTAAAAAAAGCTCTAGTTGATTCTGGGGCTACTAGGAACTTTGTTGATGTCCAATTGGTTTGTGCATGGGGGATCCCATGTATTGAAAAGAAGACCCCAGAAATCATCCAGGCAGTCGATGGAAAACTCTTGACTGGAGGTCCAGTAACTCTTCAGACTATCCCCTTGTTGATGATTTGTGAAGATAAGAATCAAAGAAAGAAACATAAAGAGAAAATCATTCTTGACGTGATCCATGCTCCCCAATATGGGATTATCCTCGGCTTGCCATGGTTAACTCATCACAATCCAGAGATCAATTGGGCAGAATGAAAAATCATGTTCTCATCTGCTCTATGTAAAGAACAATGTCTCCAAAAGAAACAAGTACCAAAAGTCTGCAACTCTTACATAGCTACTGCCGCAGAGAAAGAAATTCAGCTGCCCAAACAGTATTCATCTTACAAAGATGTATTTGATGAGAAAGGAGCAGAGACCCTACCTCCTCATAGATCTCATGACTGTCAAATTGATCTAGCCTCAGGTGCGATACTTCCCAACTGTCGTGTGTATGCCCTGTCAGAACATGAAAATCAACATTTACGAAAATACCTAGATCAATTTTTGGAGAATGGTTTCATTCGCCCCTCTAAGTCTCCTGCAGCTTCGCCTTTGTTTTTTGTTCCAAAAGCTAATGGAGAATTTCGAACTTGTATCGACTATAGGGGATTGAACAAAGTCACCTTCAAGAATAAATATCCTTTACCCTAATTCCGGTCTTATTGGAACAAGTAAAGAGAGCAAAAATCTACACGAAGCTTGACCTTGGAGGTGCTTATCATTTGGTCAGAATGAGAGAGGGTGACGAATGGAAAACAGCGTTCAAGACAAGATATGGCCTTTTTGAATACACCGTCATGCCTTTTGGTCTGTGTAATGCTCCAGCAGCATTTCAATTTTTCTTGAATGACATTCTTAGAGAGTACCTCGACATATTTGCCATAGTATACATCAATGACATTTTGATCTACTCAGACAATGAAAACGAACATGTCCAACATGTCAAGAAAATTCTTGCAGCCCTTTGAAAACACCATTTATATTGTAAACTAATCAAGTGTGAGTTTCATGTTACCACAGTTGAGTTTTTAGGGGTTATTCTTACCCCTCAAGGTATGGTGATGGCAGAAAAGAAAGTAAAAGCCGTATCTGATTGGCCCACCCCAAAGACTGTTCGTGATGTACAATGTTTCCTGGGGTGTTCAAATTTTTATCTGAGGTTCATAAATAATTTCTCCCAGACAGTGGCTCCAATCACTAAGCTATTAAGAAAGAAAGAAAAGTTTGTTTGGTCCCCAGAAGCTGACCAAGCCTTCTCTACTTTGAAGGAAGCTTTCTCCACTGCCCCAGTCTTGACTCATCCTGATGCGAATCGACCTTTCATAGTGGAAGCTGATGCTTCAGATGCAGCAATAGGAGCCGTCTTATCGCAACAAAATAAAGATACTGGTCAACTCCATCCTGTAGCTTATATGTCTCAGAAGTTGAACGAAGCCGAACAGAACTATGTCATTGCTGAAAAAGAGCTTCTGGCGATTCGTGACGCCTTTAAAGAATGGAGACATTATTTGTTGGGTGCCAAATACACTGTCACAGTATATACTGATCATCGTAATCTTCAATTCATATGTTCCGCTAGACTTTTGACTCCTCGGCAATTACGCTGGATGCTGTTTTTTGCCGAATTTGATTTTGTAGTAACCTTCCGGCCTGGTAAAGATAATCGCAAAGCTGACGCCTTGTCCCACCAAGAGTCTACCACACTGCCTGCATTTCAAGCCTCCAGAGCTATCATTGCTCCTGACAAGTTTCTATGTATCATAAAAACTGAAGATTTCTTTGAAGAAATTCGCAACTCTTTCACTGTTGAGAAATGGCAAACATGGGCCCAAGCAGACCCCAAAAGGTCAATCAAGCAAGGACTACCCTTTCACGACGCTCGTTTGTTTGTACCCACTACCAAACTTCGCAAGATAATGTTTCATTGGTTGCACGTTATACCTACGGCAGGTCACCCAGGTACTCCTAAAACTCTTGAACTGATCCAACGCTATTTTTGGTGGCCTACCCTAACAAAAGATGTAAAAGCAATGGTAAACAACTGCAAAGCCTGTGCTCGCACTAAAACAAGTCATTCAAAACCAAAAGGGTTGTTACATCCACTTCCAACCCCAAGTCGTCCATGGGAACACATTTCTTTAGACTTTATTACCGGTCTGCCAGTGGTTCAACAGCATTCAGTAATTCTGGTGGTAGTAGATAGTCTCACGAAATATGGACATTTCATTGCCTGTAAGAAATTGCCCACTTCTAGTGAATTGGCAACTATTTTACTGAACAGAGTGGTTCGTTATCATGGACTGCCAAAAGTTATCCTCTCCGATCGGGGGTCGCAATTTGCCTCCAATTTCTGGAAGACATGGTGTAAAACACTCCAAGTGACATCTGCACTATCTACTAGTCACCATCCTCAAACAGATGGTCAAACGGAGAGACTAAATCAAACTTTGAAACAATACCTACGTGCCTACGCTGAAAAGACACTTCATTCTTGGACATCTATGCTCTGGTTAGCTGAGTTAGCCTACAATAACTCATTCCACACTTCTATTGGCGTTACACCCTTTTTTGGTTTATTTGGCTATCATCCTGACACCTTGCCCATCACAATTCCTCAAGAAAGTTCTCTTACTCCAGCTGTGTCAGAAACCATTCAGCATTTGCATCAAACGTAGAAACTGATTCAACAGCATTTAGAAAAAGCCAAACAAAAATACAAAAGGCATTATCACAAGAAACATTGTGAGGGACCGCAATATCAACCAGGTGACAAAGTGTGGCTTTCCACATAACATATAGATTTCAAGAAGAAGCACATGTTTAACCCCAAATTCATAGGTCCTTACACTGTCCTCCAGCAAATCAAGCCGGTGACCTATAAACTACAATTGCCCAGATCCTTATGGATTCATCCAGTGTTCTACACTTCCCTCTTGAAGAAGGCAGTACAAAAGGTCCACCCTCATCCAGCTACTATTCTAGTACAAGGGGAAGAAGAATACGAAGTTAAGAAAGTGTTGGATTCTAAACTGAGAGGGCGTAATCTATGGTACTTAATCTCATGGAAGGGTTATGGTCCTGAAAGTAACTCATGGGTTTCCGCATCTGATGTTCATGCTCCAGTACTTGTGAGACGCTTTCATCGTCTTAATCCAGGCAAACCAGGCCCTAAAGCGCGTCTGGGAGAGGGGAGTACTGTCAACACCAGGGCAGTGCGCGCTCTATTGGCGACTTGAATGCAAAAACCCAGCACTCTCAAAACAACGTAATTTATGCATTGTGCAGATATGTTGTTGCTTAACCTTTTGCATTGCAGAGTTTAATCCTGAAGACTTATTTTTAATGTGTTTACAAATACTGTTCATTTGCAATGTATTGCTGCAGGCTTTCAGAGTGTGTTAGGGTGTGGTCCCTTTCCAGGGCCTTCCCGAGACTTTCCCTGCAGCATGCTTGGGTGTGGTTGTGGGCTGGGCCAAGACTCTATAAAAGGGAGCCAGCCCAGCTCCAAGTGCTCACTATTCAGAGGTCCCGGTGCAGAGCAGCAGCTACTTCCTCAGCTCCTGTCCAGGTGGCCTATTTGATCTTCCAGGCCTCTGCCCTTCATTCTTCATTTGTGATCCTTGTTCTGGGTGGTAAGACGGTGGTTGGGCTGGCCTCCCGATGCTATTATCGAGAACTTTCATATTCTTGGCTTAATTCTTTAATGATTAACAGATTACTTTGCGCACTACCATTTCTTGACATTTGTATGGTGGTTTACGAATCGGCAAGACGCACAATTCGTTTCATGCTGATTTAATCTTCTTATTCATTGCGCGCTACCATTCCTTGACCTTTGTATGGTGGCTTGCGAATCGGCAAGACGCGTGATTCGTTTCATGGTGCTTTAACCTTGTTGTTCATTGCGCGCTACCATTTCTTGACATTTGGATGGTGGCTTAAAAATCGGCAAGACGCACGATTCATTTCATGGTGCTTTAACCTTGTTGTTCATTACGCGCTACCATTTCTTGACATTTACATGGTGGCTTAAGAATCGGCAAAAGACGCAAGATTCGTTTCATTGTACTTTGATCTTGTTATTTATTGTGAGCTGTTATTTCTTGGCATTTACATTGTGGTTTACGAATCGGCAAGACGCGGGATTCGTTTAACGAGGATTTGACTTTGATATTCATTGCGTACTACCATTTCTTGGCTTTTTACATGGTGACACTCGAATCGGCAAGACGCATGATTCTCTCCTCGAGTTTAATTCATGTTGTTTATTGTGTGCCACTATTCTAAGATATTTATCATGTAATATTCGAGTTGACAAGTTATGTGATTTGTTTTTCCTGAATTCATATTGTGTTATTCATGGTGCACAATCCTTTTATGGTGTTTACTATGTATATATATATATATATATATATATATATATATATATGTATACATCTACAATATGCACAATTTGTGTTGAAACATTTTAAGAGTACACAGAAGATCATAGTTTCTAGATGCAATATTGTATGGTCCTAGTATGCATTCTCAAAAAAGGATTTATATGACTGGTTTAAAATTTAGTCAGAATGTTTTTCTGATTCTCATGTAAAGGAAAGTACTTGAATAAGAAAGTTTTCATTTAATCCATCTTGATTCCCCTACAGGTATCCGGCCATCTTGAAACTTAGTCAATTTAAACTTAATTTGTAGATTGTTCATGTTTTCAGAATGACTATGCTTAGAATCATAGTCTAGTATTGATTTCAGGAGATATAATTTTCATATTGTGTGTTTTTTAACCTTTTTCTTACTACAGGTCTCCCTCCGAGCTGTTACCCTTCCTAATCCCCTCTTCCCCTCTTGAACTCTCTTAGCCTCTGTGATTTATCTATCAGAGTCTTGGAGCTGTTCAGTGGTGGACGTGTTGGGAACGTGCGCAGACCCCGAGGATCTGGTGACTCTGACAACCATGACGTATTTGTGTTTCATGAGAAGTCATAAACCGCCTCTTCTTTCACAATCTGCCAAAAGAATGTACTACTCCAAAAACATACTATCTGTCAGTGTACACATAGGGGGTCATTCTGACCCTGGCGGCCGGTGACCGCCAGGGTCACCGACCACGGGAGCACCGCCAACAGGCTGGCGGTGCTCCCTCGAGCATTCTGACCGCGGCGGTTCAGCCGCGGTCAGAAATGGAAAGTCGGCGGTCTCCTGCCGACTTTCCGCTGCTCGGGTGAATCCTCCATGGCTGCGGAGCGCGCTCCGCAGCCATGGGGATTCTGACACCCCCTACCGCCATCCTGTTCCTGGTGGGTCTCCCGCCAGGAACAGGATAGCGGTAGGGGGTGCCGCGGGCCCCTGGGGGCCCCTGCAGTGCCCATGCCAATGGCATGGGCACTGCAGGGGCCCCCGTAAGAGGGCCCCACTGTGTATTTCAGTGTCTGCAATGCAGACACTGAAATACGCGACGGGTGCAAACTGCACCCGTCGCACATACCCACTCCGCCGGCTCCATTCGGAGCCGGCTTCCTCGTGGGAAGGGGTTTCCCGCTGGGCTGGCGGGCGGCCTCCTGGCGGTCGCCCGCCAGCCCAGTGGGAAAGCCTGAATGGCCTCCGCGGTCTTTCGACCGCGGAGCGGCCATATGGCGGTTCCCGCCAGGCGGGCAGCGACCGCCGCCCGCCGGCCTCGGAATCAGGCCCATAATCTTTAAACCATCACTCAATTCACCTGCTTGCATCAAGGCCTGTGCAGAGTTGTAAAGAATCTTCATGTACTGATAGCATAGGCTGCAATTGTGGGCCCATCAGATAATTTTGAGTGGGAACCATCAACATACAATTTGCCATCCCACTCTTCCAATGGCCTGTCGGTGAGGTCCACTTTACCTTTGGTCTCTTGTTCTGTTCTGATAATACAGTCATGTATTTCTTCTGGTAACACTTCATTAAGTAAAAGTAACATAGTTGGTGGGTTAAAAACATTACATCTCCATATTGAGCTTTGCGGAGAAGTGAGTTGATAGCCTGTCAACCTAGCATTTGTCAAATGTTGTGTCTGTATTTTATTCAGTACGACATCTACAGCATGGGGTACCATCACTGTTAATGGATGTCAAAGTACATATATTTCACTCTGTTTTACTGCTTTTGCGACTACTGCTACAGTCCTGAGACAACATGGCAATGGTCGTGCTACTGGGTCTAAACTGGATGAAAAATAAGCACATGGTCTGTTTCTGTCTCCGTGTGATTGTGTCAATAATGCAAGACTGCAACCTTCTTTTTCATGTACAAATAGGGTAAATGGTTTCTGATAATCTGGGGTGGCTAACACAGGTGCATTACACAAAACCTTCTTCAATTCACAGAAGGCTCTTTCACATTCATCAATCCAAGTGGTTGGTACATGTACATTTTTGAGAGTGAGGGCAACCAAAGATTTCGCTATGGGGAAATAATTAGGTATCCATTGACTGCAATATGAGGTAATACCTATAAAACCTCAAACATCTTTCTGTGTTTGTGGGCATTGTAAATGACAAATTATTGATATTCTTTATGAGTCTAGTCTTCTACTCCCTTCGACAGGAGGTGCCCTAAATGGAACACCTCCTGTTGACAATATTGCAACTTGGATAGGGAGACCTTATTTTCATGTGTGGTTAAATGTGAAAGCAATTCTGATGTGGCCTGTTCACATTGTTCAGTTGTGCGTCAAAAATTTTAACGCCGGCTAATGCCATTCCAAAGCGCCATGCGGGCGCCTTATTTATGGAATGACGTTAGCCGGCGCAGCTGACTGGTGTGCGTAAAAAAAAATGACCCACACCAGGCAGCGCCGGCGTAGGGGAAAATGGAGCGTCAAAAAATGGGGCAAGTCAGGTCTGAGGAAAAATATTGGCCTCAACCCGATTTGCGCCATTTTTTTTATTCCCATTGGGCATAGTGGCATGTAGGGGGGCACAAATCAGGCCCCCTATGCCACAATTTTTTTTTTTTTAAATTACTTACCTGAACTTACCTTAAGTTCCCTGGGATGGGTCCCTCCATCCTTGGGCGTCCTCCTGGGGTGGGGAAGGGCGGCAGGGGGTGTCCCTGGGGGCATGGGAGGGCACCTCTGGGCTCCTTCCGAGCCCACAGGTGCCTTAACGCCTGCCTTGACCAGGCGTTAAAAAATTACGCAAAAGCGTCTGGACATCATTTTTTTTGACCCGCCCACTCCCGTGCGTCATTTTTGCACGGGAGTTTAAATAAGGCGCACATGCCTTGGCGGTAAAAAAAACGCCTACCTTGCATATAATTAACGCAAGGTAGGTGTCCACGCTAAAAAATAACGCAAACTCCAAGATCTTTGGCGCTAGACGGGTCTAACGCCAAAGTATAAATATGGAGTTAGCTTTGCGTCGGATTTGCGTAAAAAAAAACGACGCAATTCCGGCGCAAACAGAGTATAAATATGCCCCTTAGTAACTTTGCACCTAGCCTTCAGTAAATGAAGGTTAGACATATAGGTGACTTATAGGTTACTTAAGACCAGTGAAAATGGCTGTGAAATAGTGTGTGCACTATTTCACGCAGGCTGCAGTGGCAGTCCTGAAGAAGGGTTTGTCTGCCTCAGTCCACTGACTAGATTAGCAATGGGTACTGAGGTAAATGCCTGAATTAGTACATATGCATTTTGCCGCATTGTCAATGTGTGTATTTGACTTATGACAGGTTTCTTAATCCCACAGCTCAGTTGTCAACTTTATATAAGTCATATTTGTCCAGTGCAGGAGTATTGCATGAGTGACAAACCTGCAGTGCGGATAGTTGGTAGATTCCGTGGAGGGCATGACAGGTGACTCATTAGCTTGGTTACATGGGAAAAATCAGACCAAACATATCTTTACATTTTGGATGCCATCTCTGAAGGTTTGCCACATAGGGTCAAAAGTGTGTTCTGTGCTACAAGTACATACCACACAAACCCACACTGAAGTGGTATGAGTTAACATTGGGTAGCCCACACGTCCGCACATGCACATGGAAGAGACTTTCCGTGCCACCCATGACAGCCATTTCATTGTCACTTAAGTGTTAGGATAAAGACTGTTCTATGGTAGTTGCGTGTAGGGACTGTATGCAGTGAGTCAATGTTGCAGAATGTAAATGTGGGTGTCCAGACAGGCCCAAGGAGTTTACCCTTCAAAAGGCCACAATGGTGTGTTGAGTTTCATTGTGGCTCAAATCACAGTACATGTTGCATGAGCCTGGGTTACCTGATGTCAGTAGGCGTGCTTAGTCAGAGTAGGCCATGGGTAGGGTAGTTAGTCTGCAGATGACTTCAAAAGTGTGTAGTCATGTCCCTGTACTTATCAGCATGTGTGTATTACACTTGTGGTGTGTTGACAAGTTTACATTTTTTGCTTGGTGTTTCTGAAATGTGTGTGGCACAACCATTTGGGCAAAACATTGTGTTTGTAACCTTTTGATTTATCTCTGGCATCCATCCGGAAGGTGCGAACCCTGGGGGTCCATAGCCAGCAAAGCGGACAGTGTCTGTAGAGGTGGGAGGACCTAAGGCGCTGGTCCCAGAAGATCGCAGAGATCCAGCTGGAGCTCACCTTCCAATGTGGGTGGGGCGCACATCAGATTCTGACCCCCCCCCAATATCCTCCATTCTAGTAGTAGCCTATCCTGAGCTTGATGGGTGTTTGAGGGGAGCACAGCAGCTACAAGGGGATGAGTCCAGGGCATATTCCTGCCTGTTACAATGACAAGTTGAGATGTTACGTTCTGCCATCTCCCCATGAAGATTGGGGATGAGCCACGGGTGACACACAAGATGGGTAATTATTTAAGTATGGAAGTTGGTGCATGCTGATGTGCCTTGGCTATTCACCCAGTGACCTAAATCAAATCAAATCATTAACATTTATAAAGCGTGCTACTCACCCGTGCGGGTCTCAAGGCACTAGGGGGAAATGGGTTACTGCTGCTCGAAGAGCCAGGTCTGGAGGAGTCTCCGGAATGCGGAGTGGTCCTGGGTGGTCCTGAGGCTGGTGGGGAGGGTGTTCCAGGTCTTGGCTGCCAGGTAGAAGAAAGACCTCCCACCCGCCGTGGAGCGGCGGATGCGAGGAACGGCAGCGAGCGCGAGGCCGGTGGAACGGAGGAGACGGGTGGGGGCGTAGAAGCTGAGGCATCGGTTGAGGTATTCAGGTCCCTTGTCGTGGAGGGCTTTGTGTGCGTGGGTGAGAAGTCGGAAGGTGATCCTTTTGCTGACTGGGAGCCAATGCAGGTGTCTCAGGTGTGCAGAGATGTGGCTGTTGCGGGGTACGTCGAGGATGAGGCGGGCGGAGGCGTTTTGGATACGTTGCAGATATTTTTGGATTTTTGCGGTGGTCCCAGCATAAAGGGTGTTGCCGTAGTCCAGGCGGCTAGTGACTAGGGCGTGGGTCATGTTTTTTCTGGTGTCGGTGGGGATCCAGCGGAAGATCTTGCGGAGGGTGAGGAAGCAGGAGGAGGACACAGCGTTGACTTGTTTGGTCATGGTGAGAAGAGGGTCCAAGATGAAGCCAAGGTTGCGGGCGTGGTCTGAGGGGGTCGGTGCGGTGCCAAGGGCCGTGGGCCACCAGGAGTCGTCCCTTGCGGTCGGTGTGTTGCCAAGGATGAGGACTTCCGTTTTGTCTGAGTTCTGTTTTAGACGGCTGAGCCTCATCCAATCTGCGACGTCCTTCATGCCGTCTTGTAGGTTGGTCTTAGCGCTGGCGGGGTCCTTGGTGAGGGAAAGTATAAGTTGAGTGTCGTCGGCGTAGGAGATGATGATGATGTTGTGCTTGCGTACGATGTCGGCGAGGGGGCTCATGTAGACATTGAAGAGTGTCGGGCTGAGTGAGGAGCCTTGAGGGACGCCGTAGATGATCTCGGTGGGGTCTGAGCGAAAAGGTGAGAGGTAGACTCTTTGAGAGTGGTTGGAGAGGAAGGAGGCGATCCAGTCCAGGGCCTGGCCTTGGATCCCGGTGGAGCGGAGGCGGGTTATTAGGGTGCAGTGACAGACGGTGTCGAAGGCAGCTCAGAGGTCGAGGAGGATGAGGGCGTCTGTTTCACCGTTGTCCATCAGGGTTCTGATGTCGTCTGTGACTGAGATGAGGGCGGTTTCAGTGCTGTGGTTGGTTCGGAATCCGGATTGTGAAGGGTCGAGAAGGTTGTTGTCTTCCAGGAAGTTGGTAAGCTGTTTGTTGACGGTCTTCTCTATTACCTTGGCAGGGAAGGGGAGGAGCGAGATGGGGCGGAAGTTCTTCAGGTCGCTTGGGTCAGCCGTGGGTTTCTTTAGTAGGGCGTTGACTTTGGCGTGTTTCCAGCTTTCGGGGAAGGTAGCAGATGAAAATGAGGAGTTGATGATGGTCTGGAGGAGCGGGACGATGATGTCGTCGGCTTTATTGAAGATGAAGTGAGGGCAGGGGTCTGAGGGGGCGCCGGAGTGGATCGAGTTCATGGTGGTTTTGGTCTATTCAGTGTTGATGTGGGTCCAGGCGTTGAGGGTGATGGCAAGGGGTGTGGGTTCGGTGTTGCTTGGCTGGGTCTGGTGTCCGAAGCTGTCGTGGAGGTCGGTGATCTTGCGATGGAAGGAGGTGGCGAGGGAGTTGTACAGGTCTTGTGAGGGCGTGATGGCGTTGGGGTTGGAGAACTCTTTAACGATGCTGAAGAGTTCTCTGCTGTTGTGGCTGTTTTTGTCCAGTCTGTGGGTGAAGAAATTCCTTTTGGCTGCGCGGATCAGGTGGTGGTGTTCGCGGGACGCGTTCTTGAGGGCGGTCATGTTGTCAGCGGTGTGGTCCTTGCGCCAGGCTTTCTCGAGGGCGCGACAGGCTTTCTTCGATTCCTTAAGGGTGTCAGAGAACCAGAGAGGTTTTTTGGTGTTGGCCTGTCGATGAGTGCGTCTGAGGGGAGCAAGGTTGTCTGCGCAGTTGGTGATCCAGTTCGTGAGGCTGAGGGCTGCGTCGTTGGGGTCGGTGGTGAGGGTAGGTTGGTTGACGGTGAGCGCGGAGAAGAGATGTTCTTCGGGGATTTTGTTCCACTGTCGACGAGGGATGGGTTGAGTGCGGAGGTGGCGGGTCTCGTGTTGGAATGTGAAGTGGACACAGCTGTGGTCGGTCCAGTGTAGAGCGGAGGCGTGGCTGAAGGAGACGTGTTTGCTGGCGGAGAAGATGGGGTCAAGCGTGTGTCCTGCGATGTGGGTGGGGGTGTTCACCAGTTGCTTGAGGCCGAGGTTGGCGAGGTTGTCGAGCAGGGCGGTGGTGTTGGGGTCGTTGTTGTGTTCCAGATGGAAGTTGAGGTCACCTAGGAGGATGTAGTCCGGCGAGGCGAAGGCGTGCAGGGAGACGAAGTCAGTGATGGAGTCGCTGAAAGGGGCGCGCGGTCCGGGGGGGCGGTAGATGAGGGATCCTCTGAGGGTGGTCCTGGGGTCGGTGCGAATCTGGAAATGCAGGTGTTCTGCGGCGAGGGGGGTGTCTTCGGTGGAGGTGGTGACGCTAATGGAGTCTTTGAAGACGATGGCGATTCCTCCTCCTACTTGGTTGGTGAGGTCTTTCCTGGAAATCTTGTAGCCTTCGGGGATGGCTATGGCGATGTCTGGGGCCGAAGAGGCGTTCATCCAGGTCTCCGTGATGAAGGCGACGTCCGGTGCTGTGGAGTCCAGGAGGTCCCAGAGTTCAACGGCGTGCTTGTGGACGGATCGAGCGTTGACCAGGATGCATTTGAGGTGGTTGATGGCGCGTGGGCTGGTGGTCATGGTAGTTGCGTGGTGGAAGATACGTTTGCAGGAGAGGCAGGCGAAAGGTCCATGGGTACGTTTTGGGTTAGCTTGGAAGCAGGTGTTGGTGCATCCTGGGTTGAGGGCGTGGAGGGTGGTGGGGTCGTAGCGGAGCAGAGGGGATTGGGAGTGCTGAGGACCAGGGGTCGTGGTGCTGGGCGCGGGCCAGGCGCAGACGGGCGCAGACGGGCTTGCCTCTGGCGCGCCAGCGGCACGGTCGCGCAGCGGCCGCCATAAGAGGGAGGAGGGGGGGAGGGGTCAGCTGGGGGCGAATGGGAGCTGGGGGCGTGCAGGAGGTGGCAGCGGGAAAGCGGAGGGAGGGGGGGACAGGTAGAGGGGAGAAGAGCTGGGGAGGGGGGGTTAAGGATGGTGGGGGGTGAGTTTTAGGAAGTTTAGGAGTTTAGGGAGAGAGATAGGAGTAAGGTTGGGAAGATAGGGGAGGGGGGGTTGTAGAGGTGGGTGAGGCTGAGAGGTAGAGTGAAAGGATAGGAAGATAGGGGTGGTAACAGAGGGGGTGGCGAGTGGGGGGGAAAGATAGAGAGATAGGTAGATAGGAGGAGGTGGTGAGTGAGGGTGACAGAGAGAGAGATAGAGAGATAGGAAGATAGAGATGGGGGTAGATAGGGGTGAAGATTCCCCATGAAGATTGGGGATGAGCCACGGGTGACACACAAGATGGGTAATTATTTAAGTATGGAAGTTGGTGCATGCTGATGTGCCTTGGCTATTCACCCAGTGACCTAAATCAAATCAAATCATTAACATTTATAAAGCGTGCTACTCACCCGTGCGGGTCTCAAGGCACTAGGGGGAAGGGGGTTACTGCTGCTCGAAGAGCCAGGTCTGGAGGAGTCTCCGGAATGCGGAGTGGTCCTGGGTGGTCCTGAGGCTGGTGGGGAGGGTGTTCCAGGTCTTGGCTGCCAGGTAGGAGAAAGACCTCCCACCCGCCGTGGAGCGGCGGATGCGAGGAACGGCAGCGAGCGCGAGGCCGGTGGAACGGAGGAGACGGGTGGGGGCGTAGAAGCTGAGGCATCGGTTGAGGTGTTCAGGTCCCTTGTCGTGGAGGGCTTTGTGTGCGTGGGTGAGAAGTCGGAAGGTGATCCTTTTGCTGACTGGGAGCCAATGCAGGTGTCTCAGGTGTGCGGAGATGTGGCTGTTGCGGGGTACGTCGAGGATGAGGCGGGCGGAGGCGTTTTGGATACGTTGCAGAAATTTTTGGATTTTTGCGGTGGTCCCAGCATAAAGGGTGTTGCCGTAGTCCAGGCGGCTAGTGACTAGGGCATGGGTCATGTTTTTTCTGGTGTCGGTGGGGATCCAGCGGAAGATCTTGCGGAGGGTGAGGAAGCAGGAGGAGGACACGGCGTTGACTTGTTTGGTCATGGTGAGAAGAGGGTCCAAGATGAAGCCAAGGTTGCGGGCGTGGTCTGAGGGGGTCGGTGCGGTGCCAAGGGCCGTGGGCCACCAGGAGTCGTCCCATGCGGTCGGTGTGTTGCCAAGGATGAGGACTTCCGTTTTGTCTGAGTTCTGTTTTAGACGGCTGAGCCTCATCCAATCTGCGACGTCCTTCATGCCGTCTTGTAGGTTGGTCTTAGCGCTGGCGGGGTCCTTGGTGAGGGAAAGTATAAGTTGAGTGTCGTCGGCGTAGGAGGTGATGATGATGTTGTGCTTGCGTACGATGTCGGCGAGGGGGCTCATGTAGACATTGAAGAGTGTCGGGCTGAGTGAGGAGCCTTGAGGGACGCCGTAGATGATCTCGGTGGGGTCTGAGCGAAAAGGTGAGAGGTAGACTCTTTGAGAGTGGTTGGAGAGGAAGGAGGTGATCCAGTCCAGGGCCTGGCCTTGGATCCCGGTGGAGCGGAGGCGGGTTATTAGGGTGCAGTGACAGACGGTGTCGAAGGCAGCTCAGAGGTCGAGGAGGATGAGGGCGTCTGTTTCACCGTTGTCCATCAGGGTTCTGATGTCGTCTGTGACTGAGATGAGGGCGGTTTCAGTGCTGTGGTTGGTTCGGAATCCGGATTGTGAAGGGTCGAGAAGGTTGTTGTCTTCCAGGAAGTTGATAAGCTGTTTGTTGACAGTCTTCTCTATTACCTTGGCAGGGAAGGGGAGGAGCGAGATGGGGCGGAAGTTCTTCAGGTCGCTTGGGTCAGCCGTGGGTTTCTTTAGTAGGGCGTTGACTTTGGCGTGTTTCCAGCTTTCGGGGAAGGTAGCAGATGAAAATGAGGAGTTGATGATGGTCTGGAGGAGCGGGACGATGATGTCGTCGGCTTTATTGAAGATGAAGTGAGGGCAGGGGTCTGAGGGGGCGCCGGAGTGGATCGAGTTCATGGTGGTTTTGGTCTATTCAGTGTTGATGTGGGTCCAGGCGTTGAGGGTGATGGCAAGGGGTGTGGGTTCGGTGTTGCTTGGCTGGGTCTGGTGTCCGAAGCTGTCGTGGAGGTCGGTGATCTTGCGATGGAAGGAGGTGGCGAGGGAGTTGTACAGGTCTTGTGAGGGCGTGATGGCATTGGCGTTGGGGTTGGAGAACTCTTTAACGATGCTGAAGAGTTCTCTGCTGTTGTGGCTGTTTTTGTCCAGTCTGTCGGTGAAGAAATTCCTTTTGGCTGCGCGGATCAGGTGGTGGTGTTCGCGGGACGCGTTCTTGAGGGCGGTCATGTTGTCAGCGGTGTGGTCCTTGCGCCAGGCTTTCTCGAGGGCGCGACAGGCTTTCTTCGATTCCTTAAGGGTGTCAGAGAACCAGAGAGGTTTTTTGGTGTTGGCCTGTCGATGAGTGCGTCTGAGGGGAGCAAGGTTGTCTGCGCAGTTGGTGATCCAGTTCGTGAGGCTGAGGGCTGTGTCGTTGGGGTCGGTGGTGAGGGTAGGTTGGTTGACGGTGAGCGCGGAGAAGAGCTGTTCTTCGGGGATTTTGTTCCACTGTCGACGAGGGATGGGTTGAGTGCGGAGGTGGCGGGTCTCGTGTTGGAATGTGAAGTGGACACAGCTGTGGTCGGTCCAGTGTAGAGCGGAGGCGTGGCTGAAGGAGACGTGTTTGCTGGCGGAGAAGATGGGGTCAAGCGTGTGTCCTGCGATGTGGGTGGGGGTGTTCACCAGTTGCTTGAGGCCGAGGTTGGCGAGGTTGTCGAGCAGGGCGGTGGTGTTGGGGTCGTTGTTGTGTTCCAGATGGAAGTTGAGGTCACCTAGGAGGTCCGGCGAGGCGAAGGCGTGCGGGGAGACGAAGTCAGTGATGGAGTCGCTGAAAGGGGCGCGCGGTCCGGGGGGGCGGTAGATGAGGGATCCTCTGAGGGTGGTCCTGGGGTCGGTGCAAATCTGGAAATGCAGGTGTTCTGCGGCGAGGGGGGTGTCTTCGGTGGAGGTGGTGACGCTAATGGAGTCTTTGAAGACGATGGCGATTCCTCCTCCTACTTGGTTGGTGAGGTCTTTCCTGGAAATCTTGTAGCCTTCGGGGATGGCTATGGCGATGTCTGGGGCCGAAGAGGCGTTCATCCAGGTCTCCGTGATGAAGGCGACGTCCGGTGCTGTGGAGTCCAGGAGGTCCCAGAGTTCAACGGCGTGCTTGTGGACGGATCGAGCGTTGACCAGGATGCATTTGAGGTGGTTGATGGCGCGTGGGCTGGTGGTCATGGTAGTTGCGTGGTGGAAGATACGTTTGCAGGAGAGGCAGGCGAAAGGTCCATGGGTACGTTTTGGGTTAGCTTGGAAGCAGGTGTTGGTGCATCCTGGGTTGAGGGCGTGGAGGGTGGTGGGGTCGTAGCGGAGCAGAGGGGATTGGGAGTGCTGAGGACCAGGGGTCGTGGTGCTGGGCGCGGGCCAGGCGCAGACGGGCGCAGACGGGCGCAGACGGGCTTGCCTCTGGCGCGCCAGCGGCACGGTCGCGCAGCGGCCGCCATAAGAGGGAGGAGGGGGGGAGGGGTCAGCTGGGGGCGAATGGGAGCTGGGGGCGTGCAGGAGGTGGCAGCGGGAAAGCGGAGGGAGGGGGGGACAGGTAGAGGGGAGAAGAGCTGGGGAGGGGGGGTTAAGGATGGTGGGGGGTGAGTTTTAGGAAGTTTAGGAGTTTAGGGAGAGAGATAGGAGTAAGGTTGGGAAGATAGGGGAGGGGGGGTTATAGAGGTGGGTGAGGGTGAGAGGTAGAGTGAAAGGATAGGAAGATAGGGGTGGTAACAGAGGGGGTGGCGAGTGGGGGGGAAAGATAGAGAGATAGGTAGATAGGAGGAGGTGGTGAGTGAGGGTGACAGAGAGAGAGATAGAGAGATAGGAAGATAGAGATGGGGGTAGATAGGGGTGATAGAGAGGGGGAGAGACGAGTCAGCAGCGGGAAGAACCAGGGAGTAGGTAGCAGTTTGCTCTGTTGGGAAACAGAGCTAACAGAGGAAGAGGAGCGGGGAGCAGGAGGGAAAGAAGAGAACAGGAGGAACAGCAGACAGAAGAACAGAAGACCGAAGACAGAAGACCACAGAAGAAGAGGAGCCGAATACACAGAAGACAGAAGACCACAGAAGAAGAGGAGCCGAATACACAGAAGACAGAAGGCCACAGAAGAAGCTACAGAAGAAGAGGAGCGCAGAGGACAGAAAAGTACAGATGAAGGTGAAGAAGAGGAGCGCAGAAGACAGAAGAATACAGATGAAGGTGAAGAAGAGGAGCACAGAAGACAGAAGAATACAATGAAGGTGAAGAAGAGGGGCGGAGAGCAGCAGAGGAAGGAGCCAAGAAGAGGGACAGAGAAGAGGAGGCACACGCGGGTCGCAGTGCAGAGGAGAGGGAGAGAAGCACACAGATGAAGAGAGAAGACGGGGAGCAGGAGGGAAAGAAGAGTACAGAAGAAGACTACAGAAGGAGAGCGCAGAGGAAGAACAGAGAAGAAGAAAAGAAGCAGGAGAGAGAGTGAGTAGCGCAGGGCAGGGCGAGGGGCTGGGAGGTGGGGGAGTACTTACTGCGAGGTAGCTGGGCTTGCTGGGAGGTCTCAGGAACCTGGGCTGGAGGAGCGGCAGGGGGAGCGACCTACCCTTGGGTCAAGGGTCGCTTGGACACAACTTAGTACAGTCTACAACCAATTAACCAGGGGTCAACACATGCCTGAGTACAATGATCAATCAGGTCATGGTATTTATTGTCTGTGTAATTTGTACCCAACAGTCCACTACTCTTCAGTGTGACGTCCCAAACATCATGAAATAATAAATCACTGTCCTCAGCAATGTGTCTGCTCAAGTGAGTATATTGGCATCTGTCCCCTACAGGCCACTTGTCTTCAGTGTGTCACAAGTGCTGGCGCCTCACTACTGTCTTTCATGCGAAGGTGGCCATCATACATGTGGCAGAGCATACATTGCTCTTAAGGTGCAGTCACAGAGCAATACTTTCCCTTGGTAAGTGGTGAATGTCCATTGACGTGATTTTAGTGACATCACTGTTCCATATTCCTTGTGCCTAAATGTTAGCATGTGTACTTTTCACTTTTGCCATATCATTTCACTGCTGTTTCAACGCCTCGCTATATAAAATACAATTACAATATATTGTGGGGCTACAGTTCATGTGGTGCCACAGACGGGAGTGTGTCACCATTAAATGGTGGCTCACACATACCCTCACCCATCATTGCATGTAATTTGGAATGAACAACTGCAGCAGCAATGAAGGACATGACAGGTAGGACTACAGCTTTTACCCACAATGTGCATTCCCATGCCATTAATGTAGAATCGTGTAGCAAACTGCTTTCCACATGTTAAATGGGGAAGGTGTGTTACCTAAGTGTTGACATGCATCAGGGAGTGACTTGCAGTAATGTGGGAATCATATGTGGTTATGTACAACCATTACCCCAAGGGACTCTGGGGCATATTTATACTCTGTTTGCGTCGGAGTTGTGTCGTTTTTTTTTACACAAATCCGACGCAAAGCTAACTCCATATTTATACTTTGGCGTTAGACCCATCTAGCGCCAAAGATCTTGGAGTTTGCGTAATTTTTTAGCGTGGACACCTACCTTGCGTTAATGATATGCAAGGTAGGCGTTCCCGTCTAAAAAATGACTCCAAGGCATGTGCGCCTTATTTAAACTCCCGTGCAAAAATGACGCACGGGAGTGGGCGGGTAAAAAAAAATGACGTCCAGCCGCTTTTGCGTAATTTTTTAACGCCTGGTCAGGGCAGGCGTTAGGGGACCTGTGGGCTCGGAAGGAGCCTAGAGGTGCCCTCCCATGCCCCCAGGGACACCCCCTGCCACACTTGCCCACCCCAGGAGGACGCCCAAGGATGGAGGGACCCATCCCAGGGAACTTAAGGTAAGTTCAGGTAAGTATATATATATATTTTTTTGTGGCATAGGGGGGCCTGATTTGTGCCCCCCTACATGCCACTATGCCCAATGACCATGCCCAGGGGACATAAGTCCCCTGGGCATGGCCATTGGGCAAGGGGGCATGACTCCTGTCTGCGCTAAGACAGGAGTCATTTCAATGGGGGTTGGGAGTAAAAAAAAATGGCGCAAATCGGGTTGAGGCTAATATTTTGCCTCAGACCTGATTTGCCCCATTTTTTTACGCCCAAGCTCCATTTGCCCCTGCGCCGGCGCTGCCTGGTGTGGGTCATTTGTTTTGACGCACACCAGTCAGCTGCGCCGGCTAACGTCATTCCATAAATAAGGCGCCCGCATGGCGCTTTGGAATGGCGTTAGCCAGCGTTAAAATTTTTGACGCACAACTGCGTTGGCGCAGTTGTGCATCAAAAAGTATAAATATGGCCCTCTGTGTTTACATGACAAAAAGAGACAGTGATGTGGCTTTTCACTGAGCAACATGTAAAGGGCCTTCTACAAGTACTAGAGAATGCCTGAGCCTCTACAACATTCAAAGGACTATTGGCTTCTACTGATGCAATCAGAGTATGGTTTGGTCAGGAGTACCAAGCAAGAGAGGTGTTATCCCTAGGGCTATCTGATTGATTGTGGTGTAGATTTTTCAGACAAATCTCCCAGACATTTTACCCAACTTGTCTCCAGTGTACATTACGGTGCAAGATGTGTTATCCATCTGAGCAACATTAGTACAACTCTATTAGTCCATTTAGACAATGTACACATAGTAAAGTGATCATTGTTGATTTGCTTTTAGTGTGACATGGGTGTTTCAATGTCACCATCCTCTGGCTACTGTAAGCAACATGGCTGGATTATTAGGCCATCATTTCCTCATGATGTGGCACTGGCTATATGAAGACTAGCTGGATGCATGACCTTGTGTAGGATCTGTGTAAACAAACTTGCCATTGCCCTATTATTGTATGACAACAGGTAACTGAGGGATGCTACATGAAGGTGATAAGGACTCCTACTTGTTCAATGGGTTCTGTGATTTCACAACTTTACCCATGCAATTGGAGTTTTCTACGATTCAGAATTTCCTGCGGGCAACTGTTGACATTTCAAGTAGCATGCATGCATATGGTGTTGCAAATGTTGGAGCCACTATGCTGGAGCTTGTGGATGGGGGCTACTGTACATCCTGGTAATGTTTACTAATCACAACTGTTGTTTAAGTATGATCAGGAACATGTAGGGTCCCTAATTGTCTTTGTAATTTCAGCATCATCCCTGGCAAGAGGAGGAGACAGGACGGTACCAAGTTGGGAAGCAGCTGGCCATGGTACCTCAAGTCATGAGAAAACAGACATGGAGGGACCCAGTGGCCTGGAGGGTGAGGGGAGTGCCATGGAGGACACAGGATCCCCATCAGAAGAAGGGGATTTGAACAGCCATCGCCCAAAAGATTCTTCCTTCACTGGTCACTCCCTAGTTGTGGCAGACCCATCAGGACCTGCTCCTGTTCCATCCTTGTCAACCACCCCCAGTTCCATCTCCACTCTCTCTGTTACTCCCCACCCAGTTGGCTGTGTCTGCTTACCCAAGAGGGTGGGCGTCTCCTTTGCCCCAGTGTAGGAAGGTAGCCTCTTTCTAGCCCCCACTTTTGGCCTATTTGTGAGTATATGTCAGAGTGTTTTTACTGTCTCACTTGGATCCTGCTAGCCAAGGCACAGTGCTCATAGTGAAAACCCTTTGTTGTCAGTGTGTTTGATATTTGTCTCTGGGATCCTGCTAGCCAGGACCCCAGGACTCATAAGTTTGTAGCCTATACTGTATGTGTATGTGTTCCCTGTGTGGTGCCTAACTGTATCACCGAGGCTCTGCTAACCAAAACATCAGTGTTTATGCTCTCTCTGCTTTTATAATTGTCACTGCAGGCTAGTGACCAATTTTACCAATTCAAATTGGCACACTGGAACACCCTTATAATTCCCTTGTATATGGTACCTAGGTACCCAGGGTATTGGGGTTCCAGGAGATCCCTATGGGCTGCAGCATTTCTTTTGTCACCCATAGGGAACTCAGACACTTTTTACACAGGACTGCCACTGCAGCCTCAGTGAAATAAAGTCCATGTTATTTCACAGCCATTTTTCACTGCACATAAGTAACTTATAAGTCACCTATATGTCTAACCCTCACTTGGTGAAGGTTAGGTGGCAAGTTACTTAGGGGCATATTTATACTCTGTTTGCGCGAATTCGGCGCAAACACTGCCCCATATTTAAACTTTGACCCCGACCCCACGGACGTCAAAATTCCACCATGTGCGTCATTTTTTTTAAGCGGGAAACTGCCTTGCGTTAATGATATGCAAGGTAGGCGTTCCCTTCCAAAAAACGACTTTAAGGCCTGTGTGTCTTATTTATACCCCAACGCCATTTTGACGCACAGGAGGGGTGGGCCTTAAAAAACGGCGCACAGCCTGATGTGCGCTGTTTCTTAACGCCTGGGTCAGGGCAGGCGTTAAGGGATCTGTCGGCTCGGAAGGAGTCCAGAGGTGCCCTCCCCTGCCCCCAGGACACCCCCTGCCACCCTTGCCCTAAACCTGGAGGACACCCATGTATGGGGGGACCCATCCCATGGAACTAAAAGTTAGTTCAGGTACGTATTTTTTAATGTTTTTTTAAAGTGGCATAGGGGGCCTGATTCGGGCCCCCCTGCATGCCACTGTAGTGAATCCTAGTTCGTTTTAATGGGATAAAAGGAGTTAGCTTAGCCTCTGGCTTGTATACTCGTGCCCCCGTCACCTAGTGACTTTTAACCTACTTAGCTTGCTCTGTCTTAGCCCATTTAATTATTTATTTCTTCTAAGATGACTGCCTTGTTTATAGTTAGGCCACTTGTTATGGGTAACATTATCAGTGTCACCGCGCCAAGGCGTCAAGATCAAGCACCAAAGACAAGCAAACAGTAGGTGTTCACACTTAGGGATTTTCCCTCTCTATACTTTCGAGGGATTGTTGATATTAATTGCCGTCCCAAGCATGTCTGTTATCTATTGTTTAGGAACACACCTACGTCAGGGGACCTTGTAGATCTGTATAAATACATCACACTTTAGACAGATAATCAGAGGGATTCCGACCAGAGGGCATCGCCACCATCGCTGATACCGATGCTGCAGTCGTCTTGACGCTGACCCAGTCTTCGTGTCCCTGCGGAGTCTGAAATAGAGACCTCGTTCCAAGGTAACGAGGTTGGGGGCTCCTCTCATGGACATGGCATTGGCAGATTAGGTTTAACAAACCCAGCTCTCCTTTAGGTAGGAGGTTAGGCCTTTTCACATTAGGGTATTAGGGCATAATGCATCTCATATATCTTTTTTATATATTGCAAGATGGTGGGGGTCTTTGTAATAATGACTCTCGTCTTCACAATACTATTTCTTGCTTTATTCATTATCCTAATCATTGTAGCCCATGCAACTAATCACAAATTGCAGTTATGTTAAATAAAAACTATTGTAACTTTACTGCATCTGTGTCATTGCCTGTGTTTGTATGAGACATAATATATCTGTGAGAAAAGGGTAATCTCCGTTTAACCACGACACTCCCTGAGATATCTTATTTTCGAGTCCATGCGTAAACGGCTGCCATAAATCACCTTTTACTATTGTGTTTCTGGTGAGGTGCTGCTAGTGAGCCGGTAAGGTTGGGACAACAGTTGCGACTTGTTGTAGGAAAGACGTAGTCGCCTACAAACAAAAGTACTGTCATCACTAAACCAGCAGTCTTGCTCAGAGCAAGAGTCCAAACTATGACATGGCGCCACCAACGATGGTGTTTAGGCACTAATTTACGGATACCCTGACTATCACTGTCTCACAGACAACAGGTACCCTAAGTACCATTATACGGAGACGTCCGTGGTCTTTGGGAGAATCCTCCTCAGCCGAAAAGGTAACACCTAATTAAGCTGTAGGTTGTTCAAGCTCAAACTCATAAAAGGAATATACTTCCCATTTCTGGTGTTCCATTTCTCTAAACAAATATGGCTAATGCGATAGACATTCCTGAAAATGCTAGACATGCACTGACGCAACATTTATTAACGCATGGCCTTACAGATGAGGGCGGGGATGTTACTCTGATAATTGAAGCTACTGAAGCATACCAAACAGAAACATTTTACTGTTGGATCACCTTTCCTGAGGTTGACCAAAGAACAAAAACATTCCACACATATGAAGTTGCAAACGTACCTTTACGGGGCCAAGCATACCAGTATCATGAAATATCGCTCACCTACGAGGAGCATCAGAACTGGATTGAAAGCGCCCTACCACATGTACTACGAAGAGCGAGGTTAGGTCCCTTAAGTAATGATGGACCTACCTGGCCTATGTTCGCCACATACACACCTCACCCAGGCATACAGAATATGCCGATAGCAGATATACGAGTTTTATATAATGAATTAGTGGCATTGTATAGACGATTAGTACAGTTCGTAATGCGAACATTGAACACAACACCAGCGCGTCCAGCACCGCCAGTAGCTGGTGGTTATCAATTGGCTACTGGGATTAATCCACAAACAATGCATACTATTACGGGTAAAGTGCCCCCGGAACGGGAAAAAATACCGTTCTGGATTTTCCAGAACACTAATCAGCTGGAAGCTGTGTTTCCCCACATGGGACCACAGGAAAAACATAGTTTGCTCACTATGTGCTTGCCTTTTGGGATGGTTCCCTCGGTGGATGACTGTACCACATGGGGTACAGTCTTCGCTGCCATACATACTACCACACATGGTACCCCGACACTTGCCAATTTACCGGAAGTGTTAAAACAAATACAAAATGAGCATGGGTCTACACCAGCCCTGGATCTGGGGATGAAATTGATGCGTAACTTTGACGCCGTATCATCAATTATACTGAGTAATATTAAAGGGGAAGCGGTAGCACTGGCAATTCGCCAGTGTCTCCGGGAAACTCCAAACCAGGAACAAGAGAGACAGTTCCCGAAAATAATTTCCGATACCTATACTATTATAGGACG
The DNA here is from genome assembly GCF_031143425.1 of Pleurodeles waltl. Lineage (NCBI taxonomy): Eukaryota > Metazoa > Chordata > Amphibia > Caudata > Salamandridae > Pleurodeles > Pleurodeles waltl. The sequence goes on from NC_090450.1 coordinate 886,905,005, forward strand.
AGATAATTTGGGAGCCAAACCTAAAAAAATGGAGTTACAAGGTACCACCCTTAAGGAGGGTGCAAAGCAGGCACAAGAGGGCTCTAAGAAGCGCTGGGACAAACAAAAAGATTTCAAAGAAAGAAGAAATAAGAGAGCTGATTCTCCACACCCGGAGAACTCAGAAAGGAGATATAATCTCAGAAATAGGGAGAACATTAAAACTCCAGACAGATATACTGATTCACGTCGCTCTTGTTCCTTTCAGGATGCACTGGATAGACGTAGCGAGAGAGGGGGCCGTCAAGATCGGCGTCCGGAATACGTGAAAGAAAAGAAAGACTCACAACAGTCTACCATTAAAAAAGAAGAAAAGACTCCTCAGCAAAAGCCACAATTCAAAAAGAAGAAGGTGGCAGCACTGACAGTTAAAAATGCCAGTAATATTGAGAACGCTGTTGAGGAACAAGAGGTGGGCAGTGACTCTGTTAGACAATGCGGCAGAGGTCACGATATGTCGCCAGAGTCTGAAAGATCATCTGGATATGACAGCAACTAGCGATTACATCGCGGTTGAAACACGGATGGCCGCGTTCTTCCCCTGATAGGGTTTATGACTTAAAAATTCAGATAGAGGGAGACGTGGAGCGCACTATTAGTGTGATATTTTGGGATGAACTTACTAGTGATATCCTATTGGCCGAAAGAGACTGCCCACCTGAACACGTCCGCAAGCTCCCGCATGGGGAAGATGTCATTTTGCCTTCTTTCTCCGATCTTGTTCCGGAAGCAGCAAAAGGAGCCTATGCTGCTGAATGGGCTTTAGCGCAGGCACCTGCACTATACCACAATCATGTAGGTTGGGACAAGGAGTCTCCTTGTCATATTATTCCCGTTAGGTCTACACCCCAACCGCAGCCGCAATACCCTGTTAAACATGAAGCGAAAGCTCAGGTAAAGGAGATCCTATCACAACTTGAGTACTAGGGAGTAATTGAGCCCTGTACATCTGCAATGAATAATCCATTATTCCCTGTTGCAAAGCCAGATCATTCATATAGAATAGTAGTTGATTATAGACACTTAAATAGTCATACACGCATGTATGCTATACAAAATTCACACAGCACAGCACTGATAAACAATATAGTGCGTAAAAATATAAAACAACATTAGACATATCTAATGGGTTCTTCTGCCAGAATATATCTCAAGAAAGTAGGGACCTAAGTGCAGTTTCATTTGGCTCTCAGAAACGCTTTTGCCGTTTACCTCACGGCTATAAAAATAGCCCGGGCCTGTTTTCAGCCCATGTAACATCAATATTACAAGATATTGATTCCGAGGCATTGTCCTATGTGGATGACATATATCTCACAGACGACGTCCTCGACATTTATCTTGCGTGGTTCGATCGGATCATTTTGGGATTTGCAGACCTCGGTTACAAATTCAACTTTAAGAAAAGCAAGATAGCCTTTCTTAGTGTGTTATTCCTGGGATATGAGCTATCAAGCGAAGGGAAGAGCCTGGCACCGCACTTTCTAGAGAAATGTGCTCAACTACAGCCTCCGAACACACTTAAGAAATTGCAGTCATTACTGGGTTTCTTCAATTTTGGCAGAACATACATTCCAGATTATGCTGAACGCATCAAGCAACTTTATGACTTAGTTGAGCCCAATTTTTCTAGCAGACGCTGGAGAATTGAACACACGCACATCCTTAGGGACATGCAACGGGACGTGCTAGAAGCTTACCACTTACACACATGTGACAATAAAACAAAGTTGGTCATCAGAATAATTGCTGGTGCCCTTGGATTTACTTATGTCACCTTTAATGAGGATGACACGGTACCCATAGCATATAAATCACATTTATACTCAAATGCTGAACAACGTTTTGCACCTACAGAAAAGATTCTAAATGCATTTCAGATGGCTGTCATAAAAGAGAGGCCACTTGCCCAGGGGAAACGTATTATTGTTGTCTCCCCGGTGCCGGCCTTAGAGGCTGTCACTAAAGCGAGCGTTCCTAACGCTAAGGCATTACATCCACGTTGGATTCAATCGGCAACGTCTCTGACCGCCACTGATGTCGATGATATTTTTGATCCAAGACTTCAAACACAAGAATTTCTCCATTATGAACAAGATTACCCCGCTCCTCTAAATATCTTGCCACTAGACAGCTAACATACTATCATATATACTGACGGTTCAGCACAACCGGCTGTAGGTACTAAACATCAATACACAGCAGCTTGCGCAGCCGTGAGCGGAGTGATGGAAGATGGAGTTTTCCACCCTCACAATACCTACACGCAGACCTTAGGGGACTGCATGGCACAGTTGGCTGAGCTTAAAACTCTTATTCTAGCGCTCGAACATACTGAGACAGGAAGCCAGACTTTGATAGTCTGTGACTCATATTACTGCGTCCAGTCATAAAATGAATATCTCAATCATTGGAAACTGAACGGGTTTAGACATTCAAAAGGGAACACCATTAAACACAAAACATTTTGGGGGAGGGTGGCTGATCTTAAGGATAAGCTACTGTGTGTCCATGTAGTCCATACATTAGGACACCAACGTGTAGGAGTACACGTTGCCGGTAATACATTGGCTGATGAAGCGGACAAAGCATCAGTAGCTACGGCTTCTGTGGCTGCAGTGACTCGTTCTCGGACGAGATTGGATAATGAAATACTGATTGCCGTTAAAGCTTCGGCTGCAGGCAAGCCCCTTCCAAAAGAATACCCTACAAACTATACTTACCATATCAGTGCACAGAATGTTGCTTATACAACGATTCCTGGGGTTGGAGATCGAGTGATCCCCAATGAAGACCAGAGATTACAACTGATTACAGCAGCGCATGAGGGTGTCGCTTCTGCACTTGCTGGTATACAGGCCACAATAACAATTCTACAGCAACGCTACTGGTGGCCTGGTCTATGCAGACGAACAAAGCAGTATGTCCTTTGCTGTGACATTTGCCAGCAGATCAAGGGCTCTAATATCAAACGGCCACCGCAGACATCCCTCTTAGTGTCCGACAAGCCACTTCAGTGTGTGTACCTAGACCATTGTGGTCCCTTACAGCCTGATGGTGCATACAAATACATTTTAGTGGCTGTGGATTCCTGTTCTAGATTCCTGTGGGTATGACCACAGCGATCGGCTGACGCCGGGACTGTTATAAAAGATTTGCTGATCTTTATCGGTACATATGCGGTTGCAGCATTCCATTCGGACCAGGGCCCTGCATTTGCCTCTAAGGCATTCAGGGACACCCTGGGGACGATGGGTGTTGAACTCCATTACTCCTCACCCTACCATCCTGAGGGAAATTTGGTCGTGGAGAGGTGGAATCGTGATCTAAAGCAGTCCTTAACAGCTCGAGTATTAGGTTCAGGCCGCAGTTGGTCACACCACCATTTGGGGTCCAGAGAGCACTGATTAACCTTCCAAGACGGTCCTTGGGGGGACGTTCTCCATATGAGGTTCTCTTTGGGATACCTATGTATGTCCCAGATCTTGATGCCCCTGGTATGGTGGCAGCAGAAACACCATTTGACATAAAAGACCGTCTCACTGTTTTACAGGAGCTTCAACAATTTTGTGATGATAAATCATCTGCAAGTGCTGCCACCTTTGGAATAAGGGAATTGGCGAAAACTTCAAGTGTCTGGATTCCTAAAGATGGGGATCTGGTTCGTGAGAAGATCGCTGTGAAGCAGGAGTTCGGTCCATCATACAGAGCACCTGTACCAGTCTTGGGAATACAAGGCACCAGGACTGTCATCTTACCACCACTTTCTGGTTCTAAGACGAACAGATTCATCTCCATTGATGACATCAAATTACATCATGTGGCCGATCCTTCACAGTAGACCAGGAGGTCCCTTGGGTGGTTCCCGATCCCCTCTCACAACCCAACAGGACATCCATCTACATAGTAGGATGAACATCACTACTACAGACTATGCAACAATGTCAACTGCTGTTCCGGACACTTCCTCGACCATGGGGAGGGTGGAAAATGAACTTTTGTTGGTTCCAGTCACATCTTCAGTGACCACCCCGGTTCAAGATTTAGCTGTATTTTACACGAACACTTCACCGATGGATGACGTTGTCTACCAAGAGCCTCCACGTGCAGTGGATCAGAATACACCGGCTCCTGTGTTTGCAGAGACTACCTCTGCCTATTTCGTTGACATTGATGATTTTTCTTCGGATTCATCCTCTACTGTGATTGACAATGTTTCAAAAAGTAGTAAGCTGTATCAATGGCTTAAAAAGAACTATTTGATATACCCATGGAACTACTTGTGGTTCTGTTTTACATTTATTGCATTATTTTTATGGATTGGTTTTGTGACTGTTTTCTTTTTGCTCATAAATGGTCACTATATTCCTGATGGCTCCTCAGTGGAGCCTGTTGAGGAAGTTTTAACACCACACCATTCTTCACATAAGGTCCGAAGGGATTTGTCCCCTGTAAATATTACGGCAATACCGATTACTGATGGGATTGTGTGGGACAAAGTTCCATTTGATGTATACGGGCCTACAGAAATTATTCAAATACCATACGTGTTCAAAATTTCAATGACTGATGTAATTACACCTGATGTTGTCTCTGATGATTGGGATGTCCAAACAGTTGATTCCATGCTAACTGAAATGAAGGACTATTCAGCTTTTGAAAGTTAGTATGTATATGATTATACAATGAATTATGGGGAAATGTTCTGCTATAACAATTGGGGACATCACTACTTACACCGTGCCACTAGATACAGGCAAGTATTGAACTACACTCAGTGGGAACACTGTTCTACACCACTGGTGGGGAGTCCAAAGTATTATAGCGATAAATGTACATACTTTTCTGGGCATGATACAAGAAAAGCAGAGTTGCATTATTTTAAAATACCTCGGGCACAAATTAGGAAAATTTTGCTAAGAGATACAAAACTGATTTATTCAGATCCCTTTGTTTCCCGGCTCTCGATTGAGGGTTATGAATACTGGAAGAGCACTATTGACTTGAAAAGTGTATGGGGAACACAAGATTGGCAAATACAGGGTAGGGAGGCTTTGTTTCAAGCATGCCTGATTCCTGTGCAAATTATTTTCTTAAATGACACTATTGAGCAGACATCCTGACTGGGGTTAGCAAAAATCAAAGATCTGAACACGCCCAGTATCCCTACTCCGGCAAGGTTTAAAGATTGGCAACACTTCCTTAATATCACAGAGGAAAGGCTAGATGCAATGGTTAAGGCTGGTACCTATAATTCTTCACTTTCCAGTCCCGGCGGGTGGTTGGTATGGACCACAGACACTAATGATTGTCAAAGGTGTTTTTTGAACTCTTCAAGGTTTTTTCAATTAACAGGCCAGACCCTTGCTTTATATCGGGTCAACATACAGGTATAGTTACGACATACAGTGTGGGTAAGCTGTGCCAGCAATGGGTGCAAACGAACACGTTAGCCTCAGTTAAGAAACACCTGAACACTCTTTTTGAAAATATAGACTTGCAGGATTTTCTACCGGGGCCTAGAAAACAGTGCTCAAAAAGGCTTTTATATGCTATGTACAATGAAATTTGGAAACTTTCCCAAATTGAGGCTGCTGCGCGTTTAAGGCAACTAGATAAGGAAAATTTGGAAAAACATTAGCTGTTGTCGACAACGGCATGAATACACTGTCCAACAGGATTTATTCACTATCAAATATAGGGTCGTCTGCTATTGATATCACTCAGACAGACTTGTCCCGGTTATATCATGGGCAAACACAGCTACGTTCCATCATGCCGCTAGGTTGGACGTTACAGACACTGAAAAGTGGCCACATTCCATGGAAGTATATTAATGGGAGTGAATTCTTCACTGCTTTTAATTTTTCCAAGGAACAAGCGACAATGGCTAAGAGGGAGGCTAGTTTCACCCTGCTTCAACTAGAGAAATTAGATTAGTTGCCCTTCACGGTAGCAGAGAGTCCTTCAACTATCTGGCTCTTACACGGCATTATTAATTTACCGATTTCGACCTTTCGTTTCTCGAGCTGCCTGAAACATCTTGCAGTGGGACGATATGAGCAACTAGGAGATAGCTTTATTAAGGAAGAGTGGGAGTTGCCCTTTGACTATAGATGTCTGAACGGCGAAAGGGAGGTCTTTCTTAGCCGAAGCGAATGTGAGACTGCTGTTCGTCATTCTATGATATGCAAACAAGTGTCTATTCACGGTCTTTGCAATGCGGGGGTCGCAAATTTGGCCTGTTTTCTGAAGGGTACTCCCGTCCCCTTGATTCGTCCGGTGTTTCATGTACTTTCCAATGGAAGTTATGTTGTACTGAACGATCAAAGTTGTTGTGGCATGTGATCCGGAATTGCCTATGCAATCTTGGTCTCGAAGTTCGTTACGTGTTGTGGACATGTTTTGTTTCCCCCCACACAAGGGATTAAAGTATCTGACATGTGGCCCCACATAGATACTATTAATGTGAATTATGACAAGCTTAGTAGGCTAAAGGCGCTATTGTTTAAAAAACAGGCCGCCTTGACATCTGCAAAGGAGACGTATGCTCTCCAGATTGCTAGATCATCAGCCGAGATACAATCCCTTTTAAATACCAATTTCCCCAAACACTTTGGAGAACTGGTATCCAGAATATTCAATGCTTCGAGCACCACAGGGATTGTTCATTTCTTTAAGGTTGTCTGGTCTGGTTTCGTGTCCATCTTCCAGACTGTCTTCGGAGTCATCCCATCTGCCATCCATTCTCTCTTTTCAAGTGTGTTTGGTGGCTTTCCAATTATTTTGGCTTTGATTGGCGGACTACTACTGCTATTTCTTCTGATTCACAGTGGTTGTTTCTTTCCAGCAACGCAGAGCAATGGAGCCGCTCCCACCAACTCCACTGTGCCGTGAGCACATGGTTCGGATCTTCGGTGCACATTTGCTGGTGGAACTGGAGCATGACTGGTCATTGTCATTCCGGCACCTTCTCTGGTGCGTACAACCAGTCTTCCGCTGCATATTGTGTCTCTTTGAACATCTGCCTATGGTCTGTCTTGCTATTGCACCGACATCTCCTGTGGACCACGAACTGCTGATGTCCCCGATGAGGGTTCATACACGGTCATGCCCCTTGAGACTGAGGTTGTTCCGCGAGGCTACCTATGAGCCTTCCGTTTTGAGATCTAACATGGATGAGGACACTGCAACGGATAACGATAAACCAGGAAATACGTCTCACTTCTACCCTGTGGATCCGTTTGTCCGCCCAGTACTAGACTTAACATCGGACGATGTTGACTCATTTTTTAGGTTCTTGGTTGGTGACTTCGATGACATTCTTCAAGATCATGCATATAACAAATAATTTGATGAATTGAATTGCCATTCCCGATTCCAAATTATGCATTTAAATTGAAATTGTTGCACGCTGTGCTTGTCATAGTTGACATTAACATCTCTGTATGTATTTTAGAAGATTTGTTTTAACATATTTTTTTAACACATGCTACAGCTTTTTTAGCTTGTTTTTTGCTTTTAGCTTTTAGTTCAGAAGCAAGTTTTAGCATTTGGGTTCCTGTTCCTTCGTCTTACCTGTTACGGCAATGGGGAGGGTGTAGTGAATCCTAGTTCGTTTTAATGGGATAACAGGAGCTAGCTTAGCCTCTGGCTTGTAGACTCGTGCCCCGTCACCTAGTGACTTTTAACCTACTTAGCTTGCTCTGTCTTAGCCCATTTAATTATTTATTTCTTCTAAGATGGCTGCCTCGTTTATAGTTAGGCCACTTGTTATGGGGAACATTATCAGTGTCACCGCGCCAAGGTGTCAAGATCAAGCACCAAAGACAAACAAACAGTAGGTGTTCACACTTAGGGATTTTCCCTCTCTATACTTTCGAGGGATTGTTGATATTAATTGCCGTCCCAAGCATGTCTGTTATCTATTGTTTAGGAACACACCTACGTCAGGGGACGTTGTAGATTTGTATACATACATCACACTTTAGACAGATAATCAGAGGGATTCCGACCAGAGGGCATCGCCACCATCGCTGATACCGATGCTGCAGTCGTCTTGACGCTGATCCAGTCTTCGTGTCCCTGCGGAGTCTGAGATAGAGACCTCATTCCAAGGTAACGAGGGTTGGGGGCTCCTCTCATGGGCATGGCATTAGCAGATTAGGTTTAACAAACCCAGCTCTCCTTTAGGTAGGAGGTTAGGCCTTTTCACATTAGGGTATTAGGGCATAATACATCTCATATATCTTTTTTATATATTGCAAGATAATGGGGGTCTTTGTAATAATGACTCTTGTCTTCACAATACCATTTCTTGCTTTATTCATTATCCTAATCATTGTAGCCCATGCAACTTATCGCAAATTGCAGTTATGTTAAATAAAAACTATTGTAACTTTACTGCATCTGTGTCATTGTCTGTGTTTGTATGAGACATAATATATCTGTGAGAAAAGGGTAATGTCCGTTTAACCATGACACTCCCTGAGATATCTTATTTTCGAGTCCATGTGTAAACGGCTGCCATAAATCACCTTTTAATATTGTGTTTCTGGTGAGGTGCTGCTAGTGAGCCGGTAAGGTTGGGACAACAGTTGCGACTTGTTGTAGAAAAGACATAGGGGGTCATTCTGACTCCCGCCGGCGGCGGTAACCGCACGCCTGGCGGGAGCTGCCGAATGACTGCACCGCGGTCAAATGACCGCGGCGGCCATTCTGGCTTTCCCGCTGGGCTGGCGGGTGACCGCCAGAAGGCCGCCCGCCGGCCCAGCGGGAAAGCGCCTTCAACGAGGAAGCCGGCTCCGAATGGAGCCGGCGGAGTTGAAGGCGTGCGACGGGTGCAGTGGCACCCGTCGCAATTTTCAGTGTCTGCTTAGCAGACACTGAAAATCAATGTGGGGCCCTGTTAGGGGGCCCCTGTAGTGCCCATGCCAGAGGCATGGGCACTGCAGGGGCCCCCAGGGGCCCCACGACACCCGTTACCGCCATCCTGTTCCCGGCGGTGAAAACCGCCAGGAACAGGATGGCGGTAAGGGGGTCGGAATCCCCATGCCGTGGAGGATTCCCTGGGGCAGCGGGAAACCGGCGGGACACCGCCGGTTTCCCGTTTCAGACCTCGGCTGTACCGCCGCGGTCAGAATGCCCATGGAAGCACCGCCAGCCTGTTGGCGGTGCTTCCGCGGTCGTTGGCCCTGGCGGTCGGTGACCGCCAGGGTCAGAATGACCCCCATAGTCGCCTACAAACAAAAGTACTGTCATCTCTAAACCAGCAGTCTTGCTCAGAGCAAGAGTCCAAACTACGACACCACTATGCCCAATGACCATGCCCAGGGGACAGAAGTCCCCTGGGCATGGCCATTGGGCACGGGGGCATGACTCCTGTCTTTGCTAAGACAGGAGTCATGTCAATGGGGATTGTGCGTCAAAAAAAATGGCGCAAGTCCGGTTTGAGGCCTGATTCTTGCCTCAGACCTGACTTGCACCATTTTTTGACGCACAACCCCCATTTTCCCATACGCCGGCACTGCCTGGTGTGAGTAATTTTTTTTTACTCAGACCAGTCCGCAGCGCCGGCTAACGTCATTCCATAAATAAGGCGCCCGCATGGCGCTTTGGAATGGCGTTAGCCGGCGGTGAAATTTTTGACAAACAACTGCGTTGGCGCAGTTGTGCGTGAAAAAGTATAAATATGCCCCTAACTTTATGGGTACCCTGGCACTAGCCATGGTGCCCCCACATTGTTCAGGGCAAATTCCCCGAACTTTGTGAGTGTGGGGACACCATTACACGCGTGCACTACATATAGGTCACTACCTATGCGTAGCGTCACACTGGTAACTCCAAACATGGCCATGTAACATGTCTAGGATCATGGAATTGTCACCCCAATATCATTCTGGTATTGGGGGGACAATTCCATGCATCCCCAGGTCTCTAGCACAGAACCTGGGTACTGCCAAACTGCCTTTCCAGGGTTTCCACTGCAGCAGCTGCTGCTGCAAACCCCTCAGACAGGTTTCTGCCCCCCTGGGGCCAGGGCAGCCCAGTCCCAAGAAGGCAGAACAAAGGATTTCCTCTGAGAGGGGGTGTTACACCCTCTCCATTTGGGAATAGGTGTGAAGGGCTGGTGAGGAGTAGCCTCCCCCAGCCTCTGGAAATGCTTTGATGGCCACAGATGGTGCCCATCTCTGCATAAGCCAGTCTACACCCGTTCAGGGAACCCCCAGCCCTGCTCTGGTGCGAAACTGGACAAAGGAAAGGGGAGTGACCAGTCCCCCTCCCAGAGGAGGTGCTCAGAGTTCCTCCAGTGTGTCCCAGACCAATGCCATCTTGGATTCAGAGGTGTTGGGGCACAATGGACAGCTCTGAGGGGCCAGTGCCAGCAGGTGACGTCAGAGACCCCCCCTGATAGGTGCTTACCTCTTTCAGTAGCCAAGCCTCCTTTCTCAGTAGCCAAACCTCCTTTTGTGGCTATTTAGGGTCTCTCCTCTGGGCTATTCCAAAGATAACGAATGCTCACCAGAGTTCCTCTGCACTTCCCTCTTCGACTTCTGCCAAGGTTCGACCTCTGACTGCTCCAGGACGCCTGCAAAACCGCAACAAAGTAGCAAGAAAACTACCAGCAACATTGTAGCGCCTCATCCTGATGGCTTTCTCGACTGTTTCCTGGTGGTGCATGCTCTGAGGGCTGTCTTCCTTCACCCTGCACTGGAAGCCAAGAAGAAATCTCCTGTGGGTCGACGGAATCTTCCCCCTGCTAATGCAGGCACCAAACGTCTGCATGACCGGTCCTTTGGGTCCCCTCTCATCCTGACGAGCATTGTCCCTGGAACACAGGAGATGGGTCCAAGTGTCTCCCACAGTCCAGTGGCCCTTCTGTCCAAATTTGGTGGAGGTAAGTCCTTGCCTCCCCACGCCAGACAGTAATCCTGTGTCCTACATGATCTGCAGCTGCTCCGGCTTCTGTGCACTTTTCCAAGGATTCCTTTGTGCACAGGCTAGCCTGGGTCCCCAGCACTCAGTCCTGCATTGCCCAACTTGCTGAGTGGACTCCGATGTCATGGGACCCTCCTTTGTGACTCTGAGTCAACTGCTGTCCTCAGATCTTCTAAGTGTCTGTTCTGGTACTTCTGTGGGTGCTGCCTGTTTTTGTGGGGGCTCTCTGAGTTGCTGAGCACCCCCTCTGTCTCCTCCTCCAGGGGACGACATCCTGGTCCTTCCTGGTCCCCAGCAGCACTCAAAATCCTTATCCGTGACTCTTGCAGCTAGCAAGGCTTGCTTGCGGTCTTTCTGCATGGAAACACTCCTGCAACCTCCAGCACGCTGTGAGACATCTTCTCACCAAAGGGAAAGTTCCTGGCACCTTCTGTTGTTGAAGAATCTTTGGCTTCTTCCACTCAGAGGCAGCCCTTTTGCACCTTTATCCGGGGTTTAGTGGGCTCCTGCTCCCCCTGGACACTTGCATGACTCTTGGACTTGGTCCCCTTCCTTTACAGGTCCTCAGGTCCAGGATTCCATCTTCAGTGTTTGTTTTGCTGGTGCTTGTGGTTCTTACAGAATCCCCTATCTCGGCTATATTGTCTTTCTGGAGTAGTAGGGCAACTTTACTCCTACTTTTCAGGGTCTTGGGGTTGGGTATCTTGGACACCCGTAGTGTTTTCTAACAGTCCCAGCAAACCTCTACAACCTACACTAGGCCTGGGGTCCATTTGTGGTTCGCATTCCACTTTTGGAGTATATGTTTTGTGTTGCCCCTAGGCCTATTTCTACCTATTGCATCCTTGATTCTACATTGTTTGCACTACTTTTCTTACTGTTACTTATCTGTTTTGGGTTTGTGTACATATAATTTGTGTATATTACTTACCTCCTAAGTAAGGGTATCCTCTGAGATACTTTTGGCATATTGTCACTAAAATAAAGTACCTTTATATTTACTAACTCTGAGTATTGTGTTTTCTCATGATATTGTGCTGCATGATATAAGTGGTATAGTAGTAGCTTTGCATGTCTCCTAGTTCAGCCTAAGCTGCTTTGCCATAGCTACCTCTAACAGTCTAAGCTGCTAGAAATACCTCTATTCTACTAATAAGGGATAACTGGACCTGGCACAAGGTGTAAGTACCACAAGGTACCCACTATAAGCCAGGTCAGCCTCCTACACCAGCCATCCCATCCCCTGTCCCATTCCCCCTGCTGCCCTGAGTGAGGAGGCTATTCACCTTCTCAAGAGTATCTCTGTGGGTCAGACTGCCATTCTGAATGCCATCCAGGTGCAGGGCAGCCAGCTCCAGCATATGGGTGCATTCCTGGAAGTCATTCATAGTGCTATGTCTGGCCTTCAGAGATCTTTTTAGGCTCTGTCCTCCTTAGTGACAGCAGCCATCCACCCCCACAACCCTTCCCCCACCATTTACCTCTTCCCTATCCAATTTCCCTATTCCTCTACCTCTCCCAAGCACACAGTCACATCCGCACGAACCCACCTCAACAAACACAAGCTGCACACATAAACACATGTGCCACAAGACACTCTGGAACGCAATCGCTCAACAGTCACTCACACACACCACAACACCCACTATTCCCACAGATAGCACCCCTACCAACACACACACCACAACCACCATACCCACAGACACCACCCCAACACCCACTGACACACCCACCATACTCCCAGATACCACCTCAACACCCACAGACCCACACACCTCAGAAATCATACCCCCAGACACCACCTCAACACCCACAGACTTAGCCAACACTAACACCCTACCCCCAGATACCACCCTACCACCCACAGACCCACACACCTCAGAAATCATACCCCCAGACACCACCTCAACACCCACAGACATAGCCAACACTAACACCCTACCCCCATATACCACCCACAGACACACCCACCACATTCACCATACTGCCAGACACCAGCCCAACACAAACAAACACAGCCACCACACCCACCGTGTCCCCAGACACTACCCCAACATCCACAAACACAGCCACCACATCCACTATACCCCAAGACACCACCCCAACACCCATACACAGCCACCACTGTTACATCACCGAGCACCTCCACCTAACAGGCCCCCAAGAAATGCAAATGCCTACACTTACACACAACAAACACCACCCAAACGCAAACATACCTCGGAAACACACACACCAGCAGCATCCACACCCAGAGGCAAGAGAAGGACTCCCACAACCACCCAAACCCCAATCCCTTCCACAGATCCTACCCGTTTTCTTAAGGAAAGTTTACTTTTTGATCTTGCCCTTACCCCTGGGATCACCATCTCTTCCCAAAACCAAGAAAACTCCACCTACATCCTTACCCATCCCTTCCACATCCAAGTCCTCCCCTGTCATACCTGCTCCCCCTGCAAGCACTCATACCTCTCACACCTCGAAGAAGCCCCCCTGCAAGTGAGAAGACCACTCCTCCTAAGAAGAAGACCACCCCTCTCAAATCCAAACCCATCCATCCCAAATTGAACCCCACCTCACCCAAGAATAATCCCTGAGATGCCTGCATGCCCACTTGATGCCCCTACATGTGGAGGTTCTCTGGCATTGATCGGAGTCAAGCTTGTGCACAGTGCTATGCATGGACTTACCTCTGGACTTGCTAATGGCCTTTGATCTTCATTGTTTTATTTTAATAAACGCAAGGTGGGTTTTTTCGGTACACATTTGTCCTGCCATTGCTTTTTACCTTTTTGTTGCTCCTGAGTAATTCATTTTGTATGCCTCCAGTTGTGTTTGTTTCACTCGGATTGCTGATCCATTTATTGTGGTTGGTAAGATTTGACTTTGTAGGCAGTGCTGGTGTCACCCAGGACAAATGTTGATGTTCACTGGATGGATATGTGTGTGGTAAACCAATTGGGATGTCATTGCATTGTGTTTTGTTTGATATAGTATTTAATCTTGGATTGGCCAATGTCAGAATGCATTGCGTTAGATTTTTCCCCCTGATGCAGATTGGACATTTCTCTTATGTGTGCAAGCAACAGTTTTGTTTTCCACACATGAAGGGTATTCAACTGTGCTATCTTCCTTTACGTTGACTGACCATGTGTCAATTTTGATGTGTGTACCTTCCAGCAACTTCATCTACATGCGTGACCAATGCTGTTGCATTTGTATTCTTGACTTGCACTTACACATTTTGCAGATTGGCATGTCACTTGGCTCTACTAATGGTCGCCGTGATACATGAAGGCCCAGTTCCTGTCGATGGTAAATGTGTCCCAGGGCAGCATCGTTCCTGGAGTGGAGGGCGACAAATGCAAAAAGAACAAGTGACGGACAGAATGCTGAATCACCTCCAGTACAGAGATCTGGGCCTAAATCCATCGTTGTTTTGCTGCTGCCTATGCCATTCCAGTTTGGACCCAACCATATGCAAATCAGTCTTGACCCTGTTCCCCATGGGAACAGTACAGCCGAACTGCCAGGCCATCCCTGGACAAGAAACAAGCATCCTGGGACCAGTTTTGGGGTTTTACCCCTCATCAGCCAGGCTAGCTTGAATCCAGGGGCATGGGAAGCAGGGACCCACGTCTGGGCATACCCTTCCCACTTAGGGCGACAAATGCAAAAAGAACAAGTGATGGATGGAATGCTGAACAATGTCAAATATTCACCCCCAGTACAGAGATCTGGGACTAAATCCACAGTTTTTTTGCTGCCCATGTCGTTCCAGTTTGGACCCAGCCAAATGCAAATCAGTCTTGACCCTGTTCCCCATTGGAACAGTCCAGCCCGAACTGCCAGGCCAGGTTTTCCCTGGACAGGAAGCAAGCATCCTGGGACCGGTTTCAGGGTTTCACCCCTCATTAGCCAAGCTAGCTTGAATCCAGTGGCATGGGAAGCAGGGACCCAAGTCTGAGCATACCCTTCCCACTCAGGGCAACAAATTCAAAAAGAACAAGTGATGGACGGAATGCTGAACAATGTCAAACATTCACCCCAGTACAGAGATCTGAGACTAAATCCATTGTTTTTTTGCTGCCCATGCCATTCCAGTTTGAACCCAGCCATATGCAAATCAGTCTTGACCCTGTTCCCCATGGGAACAGTCCAGCCTGAACTGTCAGGTCAGGTCTTCCCTGGACAGGAAATAAGCATCCTGGGACCGGTTTCAGGGTTTCACCCCTCATCAGCCAGGCTAGCTTGAATCCAGTGGCATGGGAAGCACGGGACCCACATCTGGGCATACCCTTCCCACTTAGGGCGACAAATGCAAAAAGAACAAGTGATGGATGGAATGCTGAACAATGTCAAACATTCACCCCCAGTACAGAGATCTGGGCCTAAGTCCATCGTTTTTTTGCTGCTCATGCCATTCTAGTTTGGACATAGCCATATGCAAATCAGTCTTGACCCTGTTCTCCATGGGAACAGTCCAGCCTGAACTGCCAGGCCAGGTCTTTCTCTGGACAGGAAATAAGCATCCTGGGACCGGTTTTGGGGTTTCACCCCTCGTCAGCCACGCTAGCTTGAATCGGGACCCACGTCTGGGCATACCCTTCCCACGTAGGGCAACAAATGCAAAAATAACAAGTGATGGACAGAATGCTGACCAATGTCAAACATTCACCCCAGTACAGAAATCTGGGCCTAAATCCATCATTTTTTTGCTGCCCATGCCATTCCAGTTTGGACCCAGCCATATGCAAATCAGTCTGGACCCTGTTCCCCATTGGAACAGTCCAGCCCGAACTGCCAGGCCAGGTCTTCCCTAGACAGGAAGCAAGCATTCTGGGACCGGTTTCAGGATTTCACCCTTCATCAGCCAGGCTAGCTTGAATCCAGTGGCATGGGAAGCACGGACCCACGTCTGGGCATACCCTTCCCACTTAGGGTGACAAATGCAAAAAGAACAAGTGATGGATGGAATGCTGAACAATGTCAAACATTCACCCCAGCACAGAGATCTGGGCCTAAACCCATCGTTTTTGTTTGCTGGCCATGTCATTCCAGTTTGGAACCAGCCATCTGCAAATCAGTATTGACCCTGTTCCCCATTGGAACATTCCAGCTCGAACTGCCAGGCCAGGTCTTCCCTAGACAGGAAGCAAGCATTCTGGGACTGGTTTCAGGATTTCACCCCTCATCAGCCAGGCTAGCTTGAATCCAGTGGCATGGGAAGCACGGACCCACGTCTGAGCATACCCTCCCCACTTAGGGTGACAAATGCAAAAAGAACAAGTGATGGATGGAATGCTGAACAATGTCAAACATTCACCCCAGCACAGAGATCTGGGCCTAAATCCATCGTTTTTTTGCTGCCCATGCCATTCCAGTTTGAACCCAGCCATATGCAAATCAGTCTTGACCCTGTTCCCCATGGGAACAGTCCAGCCTGAACTGCCAGGCCACATATTCCCTGGACAGAAAACAAGAATCCTGGGGCCAGTTTCAAGGTTTCACCCCTCATCAGCCAGGCTAGCTTGAATCGAGTGGCATGGGAAGCAGGGACCCACGTCTGGGCATACTCTTCCCACTTAGGGCGACAAATGCAAAAAGAACAAGTGATGAACGGAATGCTGAACAATGTCAAACATTTACCCCAGTACAGAGATCTGAGCCTAAATCCATCGTTTTTTTTGCTGGCCATGTCATTCCAGTTTGGACCCAGCCATATGCAAATCAGTCTTGACCCTGTTCCCCATTGGAACAGTCCAGCCCGAACTGCCAGGCCAGGTCTTCCCTGGACAGGAAGCAAGCATCCTGGGACCAGTTTCAAGGTTTCACCCCTCATCAGCCACGCTAGCTTGAATCCAGTGGCATGGGAAGCAAGGACCCACGTCTGGGCATACCCTTATCACTTAGGGCAACAAATGAAAAAAGAACAAGTGATGGACGGAATGCTTAACAATGTCAAGCATTCACCCCAGTACAGAGATCTGGGCCTAAATCCATCGTTTTTTTGCTGCCCATGCCATTCCAGTTTGAACCCAGCCATATGCAAATCAGTCTTGACCCTGTTCCCCATGGGAACAGTTCAGCCTGAAATGCCAGGCCAGGTCTTCCCTGGACAGAAAACAAGCATCCTGGGGCCAGTTTCAGGGTTTCACTCCTCATCAGCCAGACTAGCTTGAATCAAGTGACATGGGAAGCACGGGACCCAAGTCTGGGCATACCCTTCTCACCTAGGGCGACAAAAGCAAAAAGAACGAGTGATGGACGGAATGCTGAACAATGTCAAACCAATCAAACATTCACCCCCAGTCACAGATCTGGGTTTAATCCATCGTTCTTTTGCTCACCATGCCACCCCAGTTCAGACCCAGCCATATGCAAATCAGTCTCGACCCTGTTCCTCATGAGAACAGTCCAGCCCGAACTGCAAGGCCAGGGCCTCTCTGGACCGGAAACAAGCATCCTGGAACCAGTTTCAGGGTATCACCCTTCATCAGCCAGGCTAGTTTGAATCCAGTGGCACAGTGAGCACGGGACCCATGTCTGGGCATACCCTTCCCACTTAGGCAACTTTAGCAACACAAAAGGATGATGGACGGATGCAAACACTCACCCCAGTCACAGATCTGGGTTTAATCCATGCCCCTGATGCCCCCATGCCTATTGTGCAGGTATTGTTTATATTGTGAGCTTTGGATATTTGTCTCACAAAATATTGTGCATCCCATTGATCTTCCATTGTTTTGCAATGTGTGGGTCCATTATAGGGATGTTTCATGGAAGGTGTGTTTGTGTTAAATGGCGCATCCCTACATATATGTCTTCAATATCATGACAGTCCATGGCATGTGAGAAATGTGAGGGTGTCAGTTTAATTATGTGTGATGTTGATGTGGTGTTGCTGTTGTGTGACACAATGTTCTGTACACTTCACTGTCTCTGAAACTGGGATGAAGAGACACATGTGTTTGTGAAGTGTGGTGGTACAGTGTCAGTAATCTGCCCAATGGAGGTGTCATGTGGCTGCGTATGGGTCATTCATTGTGAACGTCTCTGACCCAGGACACAAAAAAAGTGTACTTGGTCCATGTAGCGTAATCCACATACCAGGTGGATGGCGGCGCATTTGTCTGCTGTTGAGTTTTGAAACATGGGTAGGTGTGTGATCTTATCATCGGTTGCGTCCATGGCTGTGTGGCTTTTGTGCTTCATCTATGAGCAGCAGCAACGGCAGGACATGTGTGATTGGCTCCTTGGCAGCACAGGACGTGTGACACTGCCTGCAAGTGAGTTCCTTCCTTTAATATCATCGTTTCCGCCAGGTAGGACGGGGTAGTTGGACCACCAGAGTCACATTTATGGAAGTCAACATCATAATCTGTCCGGCAGAAACACTGGCTCTGATGGCCTCACTGGCCTATCTCGCCACCATGGCAGTCTGCGCTGCTGGCAGTGCCGGCGGGACCATGGCACTCTTTCATCTATGGAACCACATGCATTGTAATATGGTGATCTGACCACCAACCCAACATGGGTCGGACTTCCGCTGCCGCCACAGTGGTCCAAAGACCGCCAAACTCATAATCAGGCCTGTTAGAAATGGGGTCTTTGGTTGGCAGTCAGGTAACCCCCTGTCCAAGCAAGGACCCTCACTCTAGTCTGGGTAAAGGAGAAGCACACGCAGTTAACCACCCTCTCACCCTCTTGGTAGCTTGGCATGAGCAGACAGGCTTAACTTCAGATGCAATGTGCTAAGTATTTGTACCAACACACACAGTAATACAGTGAACTACTACAAAATGACGCAACACAGGTTTAGAAAAATAGGTAATATTTATCTAAACAGAACAAGACCAAAACTAAAAAAAATCAACATACACAAGTCAAGATATTAATTTCCAAAATATTAAGAGTCTTCAGCCTTAGAAAACAGCCAGAATGCTGTTGTAGCACAAAGTACCTGGTTAGAGTAAAAAATAAAGCCGCATGGGCGATTGTGCTTTGGAAAAGTCAGTGATGCGTCAGTTCCTTACTCGCAATCAAGGTGTGCATCGTTTATTTCTACGGTTGGGTCGGCGATGCATCGATTTTCTCTCTCCTAAGAGAACAATGCATTGATTTCTGGCCACGGCACCTCGGATCTGGGCAGGCTTTGTGTCGATCTTTCACACTCAGTGATGTTGCGTTGAAATCCATCGCACTGTGTCAGAAACCCGTGCTGCGTGGGTTTTGCATAGTTATCAGCCTCCGTAAGTGGGTGTTGTACGTCGTTTCTCTAGCCACGATGCGTCAATCTCTCAGCCGTGATGCAGGTGGAGTGTCGATTTTAGCCGTTAAGCCGGCGGCACTTCATTTATCAGCTGCGTTGCAGAAGGTGCACTGATAATTTCCCCACATAGCAGTCTGTTCATGGACTTTCAGTTATTGGCTGCCTGCTTCACGTTTAAAGGGCCCAGGGACTCGATAGGGTACCACTTGGCAGGGCAGTAGTCTCAGCAGAGTCCAGGTGCTGGCAGGGGAAGCCTTTGATGGCCCTGAGACTTCAACAACAGTAGACAAGCTTAGTTCAAGCCCTTGAAGATTCTTCTCAAGTAGGAATGCACAACAAAGTCCAGTATTTGTCCCCTTTCACAGGCACAAGGAGCAAATGCAGGATAGTCCAACAAAGCAGAGTCACAGGCAGGTGCAGCACCTCTCCTCAGCTCTTCAGCTCTTCTCCTTGGCAGAGGTTCATCTTGATTCCAGAAGTGATCTAATTTCCAGGGGGTTTGGGTCCACTACTTATACTCCTTTCTGCCTTTGAAGTAGGCAAACTTCAAAGGAAAGTCTTACTTGTCCTGCTTTGCCCAGGCCAGGCTCCAGACACATACCAGGGGATAGGAGACTGTACCGTGTGAGGGCAGGCACAGCCCTTTCAGATGTGAGTGACCACTCCTCCCTCCACTCTAGCAGAGATGGCTCAGCAGGATATGCAGGCTACTCCCCAGCTCCCTTTGTCTCACTGTCTAGAGGGGATTCACAAAGAGCCCAAATATCAAATTGACCCAGGCAGGCAATCCACAAACAGGCAGAGTCACAGAATGGTTTAAGCAAGAAAATACCTACTTTCTAAAAGTGGCATTTTCAAATTAACAATTTAAAAAACAACTTTACCAAAGATTTTAAATTGTGAGTTCAGAGACCCTAAACTCCAGATTTCGATCTGCTCCCAAAGGGAATCTACACTTTAATAATATTTAAAGGCAGCCCCCATGTTAACCTATGAAAGAGATAGGATTTGCACAGTGGAAACACAATTTGACAGTATTTCACTGTTAGGACATATACAACACATTAGTATATGTCCTGCCTTAAACACACACTGAAACCTGCCCATGGGGCTACCTAGGGCCTACCCTAGGGGTGCCTTACATGTATGTATCAACAAAACAACTTACACAGAGAGCATATGCACTTTAGCACTGGTTAGCAGTGGTAAAGTGCCCAGAGTCCTAAAGCCAACAACAACAGGTCAGAAAAAATAGGAGGAAGGAGGCAATAGAGTGGGGATGACCTTGCAAAAAGGGCCAAGTCCCAAAAGAGCCACAATATTTTGCCACTAATACAACAAAGTCTTTAAGTATAGGATTAGCACACTACCATCCAAATGCTTAAACACCTTGCTTGAAAATTGCAAATTTGGAGTGTGTGCTGGAAGAGCTGCCCACCTAAACTAGGGAACTAAACAGACTTCTCTTTTTGTATATATATATATATATATACATATATATATAGAGAGAGAGAGAGCTGAGGCTACCCTGTAGGATCAGTGGCCTCCTACGAAGCCAGCTTGTGTTTGTGAATTCTTTTGTGGGGGCATGACCCACTTGCTTCCTTACTGCATGGCATATGACCAAGACATTGAATGGAGGTGAGCAAGGGATGGAGGGATGTATTTTACCTCTCTTCTAGCAGTTCTAAAAACTTCTTGCCAGTTGTAAACTATTACAAAAAAGGACAACAGCTTTACAATAGTGCACTCACAAATTTTGACTGTAACTGTGGTACCTTTTACCCCATGCCAGCATAAATTAAGATTAATTACTGCAGTGTAAAGGATATAACAACATGGTGCACTATGGGAAATGTAGTTGGTGATTATCAAGTTATATGGGTCACAAGTTGAAAGCACTGGCTTTATGGACACCTGCAACTACTTACCTATGAATAAGGCATTTCAGCTGAAACGTGTCAGAAGGATTCTGTGGGAGCTGCTTTTTACATTGTGAATACATGCTTGGATGTTCTCTGAACTGGTGCCTCAGCATTCTGTGCTGTTTGATATATATATATATATATATTTATATATATATAATCATACATATCTACATCTAATAAATATTTATGTATGTATGTATATATATATATAGCATATATATATATATATATATATATATATATATATATATATATATATATATATATATATATATACATATATATTCACTTAAAAAACAAAAATATGTTATAGTTAGGTTCTGAATTTACTCACACAAAACCATAGAAATTCAGCGCCCACGCCATGCACAGTTTTTTCTTCAAAAATGTGTCTTCTAATGTTTCATTGATATTTTTATTGACTTTATAAAAGTTGTCAAGAGTGGTGTAATATCTGGGGAAATTGGCAGTTCATGGCGAGTGCGTGAGTTATAGTTACGTTAGGCTTTGAGTTATAGTTACTTGAAATAACTCTAATTATAACTGCAGAATTTCTAAAGTTTTGTGCAATTAAATTAAAAGTGAATTTCTATTTTTAAAAAAAAAATCTATTTCCAAAACTATAACATCCCTGTAACCTATTTTTTTTTCCAGTGAATTTCTATGTTTTTTACCGTAAAGTAATTTTCATTCATATACAGTAATCCAACCACCGCCGCTTATAGCCTTTGGCCATACGCAGCAGAAGATGAGCCCAGGGCCTCAAATGTGGCCAGTCCCTGTGGCCAACCCCCCCTAATCACTAAATCCCATGCTGTGCATGGCCTTTGTCCTTTCAAGAAGTGGAACTTCAACTGGGGCACCTGCCACGTTTATAATTGTAAGTGTTTCCTGTTATTTAATTTCTGTGAAATGAGCATCTAGGCTAGAAGGCCTAGCCTTTTAATAATGTTTTTTTGTTGGGTTGGCGGGGGCCGGGTGGCCTCCCTCCCCTGACTGATTTTAGCCCCAGGGACCCCATCCCCTGTGGACCGTCCATCAAGCCTGGGTGCCCTGCAGGCCAGTGTGCGTTGGGGACCGGGGTAGGAGCTTGAAACCCCTTCCATTCCAACCAGCTCCCCACCTGTGGGAGTTGGCATTGCTTTTGCACACAGGGAGCTGCTGAAGATACAGCTCTGTCTGCAAAAGCAAGTGTCTCCTATGTTTTCCTGCCCGCAGGTAGGGAAACAGAGGAAACCTCCACTCGCAGCAAGTGAGAGCTGTTTGACAGCTTTCACTTGCTAAAAGCGAAGTGTTTGCTGTGACTTGGCAGGACCTGTCAAAGGGGCTCATAATGAGTTTGGCGGTCCCAATGCGGGACCGCTAAACTCAAGGGAAGGACGCCATTCCCATGGGGGTGGTGTCCCCCCACCCTATTACAGATTTCAGCTGGTCAGACCTGGCTGACTGGTGGAAGCCTTGGAATAGAGTGTTCCCACCGGTCTGACCGGTAGGAAAAGTGCTACAAGATAGCACTTAGCTTCCCTAAAGAAGCCTAGTGCTATCTCATAGCACGGGGGTCTGACCAGGACCCTCAGAATGCACATTTTCTGCAAAGCAGACAGTACGCATTCTGGTGGTGCTGGGCAGGGGAGGTCCTGAACTGCCTATACCAGGGCCCTGAGCAGTGCAGGGGACCCCCAATACTCCCGGCACTTGATCTCCACCAACCTTTTCATGGTGGTGAAACCACCTTGAAAAGACTGGTGGAGAACAGTGTTGTAATCAGCCAGGTGGCACTGAATTCAGCACTGCCCTGGCTGATTGCAACCAAGACCGCCATCACCCAGTTTGGATCTAGGATCCTGGTGGAGACAGCAGTCCTTTGCCGGTCCCACCGCCAAAGTCGTAATTTGGCGGTCGAACGGTCAAAGCTGCAGCGGTCCGACTCCACCTCAAGTCTATTGATCTGAAGATCGGCAGACTTGCAATCATGCCTAAAGTTCCCACTAAGTCACAGCAAACAGATATGTCCTGGGGGTGGGCACCCCAGGACATAGCAGGAGCCAGCCTTGGGAGGTGGCAGTCCCCAGGGGCCAGGGGCATCTATGGCTCCACGAGGGGTTCAGCGAGCTAGGACCCCCCTTTAACATGTAAATAGTCCCGGGGAGGTCATGGCCCCTGGGGTTGGGGGTTTGTGACAGACCTCCTTTAAGTTCAGTCCCAGGGAGGTCTTGGTCTGCGGGGGGGGTGTTGCATGGCCTCCTGCATTTCATTCACTATCTACCCCTGGCAGGCGGGGGTCCCCAGAGCTGCAGGGTGGGGGTGTGGCCCCTCTGCATAATTGTATTTTGACCCCGGGAAGTGACGGTCCCTATGGCTCAGGAGAAGTCCACAGGTCTCCCCCAGCACAATCTATACATTTTCCTGCAGAGAGGCAGCAGTCACTGGGGCAGAAATAAGACCAAGAGGGGGGCCTGTGTGCTTCCCTCCTTTATTTCAAACATGCCCCCAGGACCTGGCCCATCCGGGGGCTTTAATCAAACAAGCACGGGAGACAGAACTTTTTTTAAAATACATTTTTTATGACAAATTTTCAACATTGTCACAAATGAAAGCGAAAACATTTTTTAAAGTGCTTTTTTGCCCCTCCGGGTCCCTCTGGGACCCCAGCACCAGAGCTAAGGAGTCAGGGTGTCCCTACCCTGGTCCCTTTTTTTTCACTTTTTTATAGTCTTGACTGAAGCCGAGTCGCAAGATGGCTGCCAACACTTCCTGGTTGAAGTGTTGGCGGTCAATCAGAGATCTGCATTTCCCTGCACAAGCTCATCATTATTTGCAAAGTTGTCTCGGGCATAGATATTCAAATGTGAATTTCCTTACATTTCTCAATAACTACTGAATGGATTTACACCAAATAACTGAAAGCATAATCTGTGTACTGAACGCTATCGTTCTGCTAATTTTGGCGTAATTCCGTCCAGCGGTTCGTGCTGTAGTCATGTTCAAAACTCCTATGGGAATTAACATGGGAAACACATGTTTTTTTATCCCACCTTTTTCTCTGCCCCTGCTTGAAGGATCACTCCAAAACGTTCCATGTGCAACAAGAATCACTGGCACGCTTTATTTTGGCCAAGGATATAGGCAAGTCAAAAAATGCTTTTTCTATGGAAACATGGTCCTCACTATAACTGCCTACTAGCGACCACCAGTAGGTAACATATATAAAGCACATATATTATCTTTGTAAAAAAAAATCACCAATAGTTATAATCAAATGTACATTTAATTAATTCACACAGTATAACAGTTATGAAAGTGATTGTCATTTAAAGTTTGTAATAACGTTTTTTTGTGTGATAAATATGTCTTTGAGTCGTTTTTAAACAATCTTCAAGCTACAAAGTGCAGCTTTAGAACCAACCACAAGGGAGTTTTGCAATCCAGCTGAAGAGCATAGTGCACAGCTAGAAGTGCATTAAAATTAGGACAATTTCTCCTAGAGTTATGGATTTAACAACCCAGTAGACTTTCATTTTTTTTCATTTTTTTTATTCTTATGGGAGCTGATGCACTCCCTGCATCCCCCCACAACATAAAAAATTAACAGAAAGTTTGGTGGTGTCAGTGCCTCTTCTAGGGGCACCACAAGGAAGGAATTATTTTGTGCTGGAATGCCGTAGGGCATTATGGAATGCTGCTTGTTAGAAGTAGTGAATTCAAATGAAGCACTTGGTTATTATTCATTTTTAATATAGAGGAAGGGGTGTTTGAACCCCTTCCAAAGCCCATTGCTAGCTATGAAGACCGTATCCTCTGGGGCAACATTCATTAATAGAGGTGGGGTGTGTGTAGCCCTTCTCCTTATGCCTCTACAAGCCCCAGAGACCCAGTCACCTGGGCCATATTTTTTTTAAGGGGAGAGATGTGTGCCCTCCTCCTCAACCCTTTTCAGGCCTGTGGATCTCATATCCCAGGGCCTAATGTAGGTGCCCGGTACCCAACCAGGCACCCACAACACACAAAATAGGGTGCTGTAGGGGAGTCCTGGGGCCTGGGTGCACCCATCCTGGGAGCAGCAGGAGCAAGTATTACTCCTTCCCAGCAGGAGCACGTTCTTTTCTCTGCTCTCACTAGGCAAGAGCAATCATAGCTATCCTGTCTGAGAAAGTGTGGGAAGGGAAACATTCTACCTAGAGGGACCATTACTGCCTCTACAACTGGTACCACACTGGGGGCATACAAGTAGTCTCTGCCTGAGTTCTTAGGGGCAGCAAAACAGTGTATCTGGAGTAGGCTTCCTGGGACCCAACAAGTTAGTTGGCCCTGGAGGATAGGGTACCTTTGGTGGCTCAGGAAGGGGGACTATGCACCCTCTTTCAGAAATATGGCAGACCATGGGGGCTGTGGTCCCTGGGGCCATAACTGGCATGAGTAGGGGGCCTCAAGCCCTTGTCCGCATCATAAAAATATGCTGGATCCAGGGTTTAGGCTGCCAGGGGCAAAAATCACCTGAAGGCGGGAAGCTCGCTTTCAGAGCATCATTGGAGTTTTAGGGGGTTCAAATTAAGGCAATGAGCTCCCTGCTTCCTTTTTGCATACCTGCTCACATCAAATGTCTGTTTCTCTAGCAAAGTTTTTCACATAATTTATGTAATTATGTGCCACTCTCAGGGCCTGAATATGAGTTTACCGGTCCTGCTGCCCTAATACAAGTTTTCTGCCGGTCTGACATGGGAGACCCACAGAACACTTGAAATAGAGCGTTCCCGCTGGTCTGACTGGCAGCAATAGTGCTACGAGATAGCACACTGTTCCCTTAAAGGAGCCGAGCGCTATCTCCTAGCAGAGAGGGGGGTGACCAGCACCCTCAGAACGTGCAGACAGTGCTCATTCCAATGGTGCTGGTCAGGGGGGTCCCTGCACTTGTTCTCCACCAGCTTTTTCATGGTGGGGAAACCCCCATGAAAAGGCTGGCAGAGAACAAGGTTGAAAATCAGCAGGGTGGCACTGATTACAACCAAGACTGCCCTCACCCCACTGAGATCTTGGATCCTGGCAGGGATGGCAGTCGGTTGGCTGCCCCCCTGCCAAATATCTAATGTGGTGGTCGGACTGCCACAGTCACTGTGGTCTGACCGCCACCATAAGTCTGGTGGTCTTGTGCCACCAGACTCGTTATTAGGCTCTAAATCTGAAAGGGATATATATGCACAGTTTTCCCATCAATAATTCATAGTGTTATAATAAGTGGGGTAATTAGCAGTGCATTAGAGGGTGCGAGTTGTAGTTATTTTAACACAAGAGTTATAGACACTTGAGATAACTATAACTGCTGAATTTCTATAGTTTTGTGTGTGTAAAATGTGAACCTAACTATAAAATCACTGTGACCTTTGATTTTTAGTGAATTTCTACGTTTTTTTTAAATTCAATTTCCTAACTATAACTTCTCTGTAATCTTTGGTTGTCTCAGTGAATTTCTTGGGATTGTAAATGTAAAGTAATATTTATTTACCATATATTAATCCAACCTCTGCAATGCATGCCCTTTGGCTGTGCATGGAAGGGGCTGGCTGCAGGACCTGGTCAGTGGCCAGGCTCTTCAGCCAACCCTGCATGTCGCCAGCTCATGCTGAAGGCTGTGTGCAGCTAGGTGTTTGTCGTAGAGTCTGCGGCCAACCCCCTGCTTGCAGCCAAGCCCCCAAAGTCAGCCAACCCAGAAGGGGGAATGCATCCCCCCCTACCAGTGGCGATATTGGCCCTGGGGACCCCATTCCCCGGGCCTGGGAGATAAAGAGAGGGTGACCCGGATCCCACCCATGGCACCCACTTCACCATTGTCTTTGTGGGTGCATCAGAGGCTAGATGGGTGTGTGAGTGGGTGTGTAAATGTTTGTGAGGATGTGTAAGTGGGTGTGTGTGCATGTATGTGTTAGTGGCTTTGTGGGTCTGTCTATGGGCATGTGAGTGCTGGTATGAGCATATAAGTGAGTTTGTGAGTAGCTGTATGGGTCGGTAAGTGGCTGTATGGTTCTATAAGTGGCTGTGTGAGTGGCTGTATGAATCTATGTTTGGGTATGTGAGTGGTTGTAGGGGTCTATGATTGGTTGTCGTTCACTGACAAAATATGAAAAATCTAAATATCGTGTCACAAAAATATTATGTCAAAAATATTGTGCACAAAAAATACCGTGTTCCCATACGTACTATTGAAATAAACAAAAATATCTAAGGAAAAATATTGTTTTACTCTACTATTGAAAGAATAGACAAAATACATATTTTAAAAAATTCGAAACATTAAAAATATTAACATGTAACAGTAATATAATGGAAAATCAATATTTTTAAACAATTTAGAAATAATTATATACTTAGTTAAACACACACATATATATGTGTATGTGTACGTTTATTTACACACATATAGGTCCTCCTTACAAGGCTGGCGGTCTTAAGACTGCCAGCCTCGCGGTGGCGGTCAGGACCGCTGCTGCCCTGGTGGTCCAACCACCACATTAAGACCATGGCAGGGTATCGGCATCACTGCCGGGATCCATGATCCTGACGGCCAGGTGGTGGCAGAGAGCGCAATAAGCCAGGGCGACGTTGCATGCAGCGCCGCCCTGCTGATTACAACCTTGTTCTCCGTCAGCCTTTTCATGGCTGTTTTACCACAATTAAAAGGCTGGTGGAGAACAGGTGCAGGGGGCTACAGGGGAGGCCGCTGGACTGCCCATGCATTTGGCATGTTCAGTGCAGGGCCCCCTCACCCACCATCAGCTGCTGTGCAGACAGTGAACATTGTGAAGGTGCTGGTGCACCCTCAGGCAGCAGCATTGCTGACAGCTTGATTATGAGCCAGAGACAATGCTGTTGCCTGTTTCCCGCTAGGCTGATGGGTAGAAACCTAAATTTCTGTCCATAAGCCTAGCGGGAAACACTTAATAGGTCTGGCGGGTTTTAAATTACAAGGAAACATAATAATAATAATATTAATAATAATAATAATAATAATAATAATACTAACAACAATAATAATAATAATAATATAATTTTAACCCCTAGAGTGCAGCTGTCAGCCACTGGTCGACGCCCACGCTACCTCCATGGTGCGGGTCACGACCAGTTAAAAAATCCTCCGGTGTGTTTTTTTTTTTTCAAAAACACCCCGGGAGACACTGAAGATCTTCTGTGTCTTCCCCAGCCCCCCAACCCTCCCCACTGTTTTGTTTCCCCATCGGAGCAGGAAGCGGCCGCAACGGCCTTCACGATGTTCCAGACAGCACAACTGCAAAATGTATGTGCAGGCGGCTATGGAGTGATGAAGGGCACTTTTGCTGGGTGGTAGTGGGGGAACCCGAGGAGGAGGACATGGGAGTGGGAGCACCAATAATGATTGTTGGACTGGGCGCTAGAGGTGCTAAAGACTGTGACGAGTGGTATGTGACAAGGTGTTTTTTGAGTGTTTTGAAAGAATGTGCTGATTGAGGGAAAAAGATAAGGCAAGGTGACCTCTACTGTTGCACGTATCACACACACACCAGCCATTTTGTGACTGTCTGCGTAGGCTAGAGTTTTAGAGCAACAGTTTAGCCAGTAGCAGAGAAGGCATCCCACTGGAAGACTGCTGCTAAAGCCCTCCCTCTGGTTATAGAGGACAGCTCTGACATAGGATCAGAGACTGAAACTGCAGATACTGAGACAACAATATTTTTGTACATGATATTTCTGTGTCACTATATTAAAAACCCAATATTTCTGTAACTCTATATTTTTGAAGCAATATTTTGTCCGAACACCATTGTGTGTTTGAGTGGCTGTATGGGTCTGTGAGTGGCTGTCTCTGTCTGTGACTTGGTGTGTGAGTGGCTGTATGGGTCCGTGAGTGGTTGTGTGACTGGCAATGGGGGTTGGTGAATGGGTGTGTGAGTGGTTTGAATAGTGTGTGAGTGGATGTGTGAGTGGCTGTATGGGACTGTGAGTGGGTATGTGAGTGGCTGTGTGGGTGGGTTTCTGAGTGTCTCTATTGGTGTGTGACTGGGTGTGTGAGTGGCTGTGTGGGTGTGAGTTGGTGTGGAAGTTTAGTGGTATCAGTGGGTCTGTGAGTGTGTGTATTATTTTTCCATTGGAGCTGGATCCACGGGCATGTTGCAGATTCACACAGGGGTCATACTGAGGACCACTGTGGATCTGCAGATCTGTGCATGTGGAAAGACATTCTGGGGCGATTTCTTGCTTATCAGGGTCCCTCAGCGACTCCTCTATGACACCCATGGGGTTAGGGTACCTCAACCCTGACTCCTTCTATTGGTTAACACTTTCATTTTGAGGCCACAGGACCGTGTCGCGATAGATGAAATGGTGACCACAACTTTCCCGTCAGCTTGTGGCCAGCCTATCACGGCATTGCTGTTGACACGTTGATCCACTACGGTGGATCAACTTCCTGAGATATATACATTTATTTTTGTTTATTATCTCCTAAACTACTTAAGGGATTCACACCAAATTACAAAAAGGGCTATTTCTCGACAAAGAGATAGATTTCTGCCAAATTTACTGTAATTCTGTGTAGCGGTTCGGGTTGTAATCATGTCTAAAATCCCTATGGGAAATTGCATAGGGAAAACTTGTTTTGGGATGGCCCCTTTTTCTCGACCCTTGCTTGACAAATCACCTCAAAACTTTCCAGACAGCAGCTGAGGTGGCAAACCAGTTTTCAAAATTTTGTGAAGATTCTTCAAATGGTGGCAAAGTTATTAGCAAAACAAAAAATGTTTTGTCTACTGAAACTATGGGCCTCATTACGAGTTTGGCGGTCAAACCATAGATTAGGCACCCCTCCACACTTCAAATACCACTCATCCCACACCTGCACAACATACCCAACACACAAATTAGTACCCTATACATCAGACACCAACTGACAATCACTCACAGCACAGCACCTACACCTCATCATCTATTTTTGTAATTTTCGGTGTCGTCCAGCACCACCATGTCCCCACAAAAATCTCCCTGTTTCACTGATGACGAGTTGAGGGTCATGGTGGATGAAATCATCAGAGTAGAGCCACACCTATTTGGAGCCCAAGTCCAGTAAACTACTATCACCAGGAAAATGGAGCTGTGGCAAAGAATATTCGACAGGGTGAAGTCTGTAGGTAGCTACCCACGCACACGGGAAGACATCAGGAAGAGGTGGAGCGACCTCAGGGTGAAGGTCCATTCCATGGCTGCCAGGCACCAGCTGGCAGTCATCAAGATTAGCGGTGGTCCCCCACTTCCTCCCCCAACATTCACATCATGGGAGGAAAAGGTCTTGGCCATCCTGCATCCTGAGGGCTTAACACGAATACCTCGGGGAATGGAGTAGGGTAAGTCACAGCACCTATAATGTCACACAAAAGTTTTGTCTTGCATGCTCACTGATCACCTATAGATATCTTAACAGCCAACCCACTCACCCCTGTGTCTAACTGTCTGAATACCCCTGTCTGGCATCCCACATGTCAACTAAACTCACCTGGGGGCACATTGTCTGTGTATGGCAGCACTATACTCCCAGCAGGCACTGTTCCATCATTAAGAAAACCAGAACACTGTACCACAATGAGAATTGTCTTGCATGTCAACTAAACAATCGACTAAAACCACCTGATTGCTCCACAATTGTACAGTCAATGACAGCAATGCTATGGGCATCTGCCAGTACATTAACACCAACACACAGCAACAGCTGTGTCATCTGCTAAACTGTCCTTTCTACCTCCTATCACCTCCAGAAATATACTCACCTGGGGGAACACACATATATGCTGTGTGCTGTACTTGGTATAACCTGCCACATATGGCCAGGCAGAATGGTTTCTCCTAATTTGATGGATAAGTCAGTTTCCACATTACATTGTGCAGCTGTCTGTTGATTTAATACTGAACTACTGCTAACTGGGAGGTAACATGAAAATATAAAGCTACACAGCTGCCAAGATATAAATCTATAAACAGACAACCAAATGCCAAGATACTTTGACATCCTGTAGCAAGGTGTATGATATAGGAACTGTCTGTATCTCCAATCAGGGGCTCAAGCAAAGCCTTTCTGTACATGGCTAAAGCATATCTGCCTGTCAAAGTTTGATATCACATGTTCCATTACAATCTGTAACTGCCTGTTCCACTTCTCCAACATGTCTACTTGCCATTGGGACCATGGAGAGGACACCTGAGACAGCCTCTTTCCACCTTGATGAAGCCCTCAGTGATGAACCCCCCCCCTGGATATGTGGACAATGAGGATGACTCTGGCCATGTGGAATGCCTGGTCAGTCCACAACTGTCACCTCACCCTGCCCACATCGACTCCACCCAGCCCTGTTACATCTACATCCCAAGCAACCGTTCACCCCTAAACCTGTGTCCCAAGGACAGTTACAGCCATCATGTGCCCCCCCGAGTACAGGTACCGGAGTCACAACTAGAAAACTCTGACAATGAAGGACCTGCCACCAGTGGCAGTGGGCAAACTGTGCTCAGGGCACAGGCACATGGGATTAGGGTACATAAGAGGGATGGTGTGGGCCAGCAGATTGAGGCTGCTAGGGATATAAATGGCCAGGACACCATCTGCCAAGTCTTGGGAGCTTACCAACAATCGGAGCTTGTCTGACCATTCTTATTTCAGGGTAACTATGTAAGTGAAAATAAAAAAGGTATGCCCATCATTCATTGTGTTCCTTGTGAGTTTCAAAACATATGTCTCATATAATAATGTGACATGCCATATGATACAGTAAGAACATGGTACACAGCGCAGTCCAATGCTAATGATGTCAAATTAGTGGATTCTCATCCCCTTCCCTCAATTATTACATGGAAAAGTAAATGCATGATTTATAGAGCCTCTGTTATATGGACATCCAACTATACATTGCATTAAAAAGCCAAAAAAACTATAAGTTAATTTCCAAGAGGGTGCTGACTATGCCACTAAAGATACCTTACTTTAGTCTTATCAACATGACAACATGACACTTCAATCTGGACATTCATACATGGTTAGTTAGTACCAGCACTCAAGACTATGCAGTAGATATGTTTCCAACCATACGGCTCATCGTGAAATTAACTTTTCTGACCATCTAAGTGCCTTAAAATGGTGACTGCCTGACCTACTGTACTGAAAATAGGAAACGACCTAGAGCACAGGCAGAAGTCGTCATGGTGGTAGGTGGCTACTACTGCAGGGGACATTGCCATTGCAACACATAGCTGTCTATTGCAGTCTAGGGCCAATGGCGATGTCTGCTGGCGGTGACGGTCTCTTACGTGACAGACATGACCACCATCTCATACATCATCTCTCACTTGACTCCAGACACTGCTGCCAGCAATACTTCCACAACCTGAGCTGCTGTGTACTTCCTCAGGGAGCAAACATGCCATGTCCTAGTGGTGATAGGGCCCCTGCCTTTTCACCCAAGGAGCTGGAGAAGCTGGTGGAGGAGGTCCTACCCCAGAATGAACAGCTCAATGGTGCACCAGAGGAGCAGGTAAGTGCACCAGGTGCACAAATGTCTCATTAGCTCATCTATTCTTTGATATGCTAAGCAAAGGCTGATGGGTAATGTTTTGGATTGTGTCATTAAAGTCTTTTGCGTGCTAAAGTTGTGCTAGAATGGGTGACTTCCTGGGCATGTACTAGTATTTGGTGACAGAGCCCTGAGACATTGTGGAGAGTGTATCATGTATGTTCCTTGACCCACCTTGTGACTGTTGCACATGGTTAGTGGAGGTGGTATGCCAGACTTTGCCTGAAAAACACACATCTTCATCTGTATTTGGTGTCTGGTCATATATGATAACATGGCAGCTGGTGCTGGAGATGCATGTTGTCTGGCTGTTTCCAGCTCACATATGCCCTCACTATATATGCTCCTCTATCAGTGGAGTGGATGGTCAAGACAGTCTGGGGCAGATTTAAGAGCCCCTTGTGCAACATTTTGGTGCTAACCCTGAACAGTACATTAATAGCATCAAATATTCTGACGCTATTGCCTCCAACCCTGCGCCATGGTGCTCCATATTTTAAATACGGCGCACACATGGTGGCGGTAGAAGGGCGCTAAGGGGCACAAGGAAAGTGGCACTGCACTGGGTGCAGCACCATTTTTCTTAAATCTGTTGCTGAAGTGGCTTGTAAATAACGCTGCTTGTTTTAGGCCCTCATTTCAACATTGGCGGTATTGACTGCCACGGCGCCGGCCACCAACATACCGCCGCCATGGCTACCAACCGGCAACGCGTATTATGACCGCCGGCTGTATTCTGCCAGAAATCTGGTGGAACACCGCCATAGGTCATGGCGGTGGACGGCGGTAAGGCGGTGCTGCTAACAGCAGCACCGCCACGCCAGCAAAACACCGCCGACCGTATCATGAACAATGATACAGCCTGGTGGTGTTTTCCTGGTGGACGCTGCTGCTGACAGCAGCGCCGCAGTCCGTCTCAAGCCAGCGGACCCCCTGCAAGCAGGTAAGTCGGGTTCTCCGACCGGAGAGGGGGGTGGGGGCTGTTATGTGTATGTGGGGGGGTGGGTGTATGTTTTGGGATGCGTGCATGCAGGTGTAAGTCGCATTGGGTGCATGCGTGAATGAGTGATTGTGAGTGTTGTGTGTTGTGGATGCATCTGTGTGACAAGGTATGTTGGTGTGTGGGTATGTATGTGAGCATGCGTGGGTGGAGGTGGGTATGCATGTGTGTATATGGGTGCGCGTGTGGGTGTGTAAATGTGCGGGGCAGGAGCGGGTGGGAGAGGATGGGTGAGGACTCCGGGGGGGTGCGGGGGAGACCCCTATCAGTGCTAGGGAAGATATTTCCTGGCACTGATAGTGCCTACCGCCATGAATTTCGTGGTGGAACAAAAATCACAAAAACCATGGCGGTAGGCCGGGTCGTAATCCCGAGGGTGGGAATGTGCCAGCTGCCGGCTGGAGACCGAAGTCTCTAGCCCAGCGGCTGTTACCACCCTGGCGGTCTGTGTATTAAAGTGCCGGTAATCAGCAGGTTCCAAATCCCATTTTTTTTACCGCCGGCCTGTTGGCGGTATTACCGCCGCTTTAACACCGACCACCAGGGTTGTAATGAGGGCCTTAGTGTGGTACTTGTGGACATGACATTCTTTCTTGACTTTGTCAACCATGCAGGTCAACTCCCATCAGAAGAAGGGGATTTGGTGTGCCATCGCCAAGAAAGTGCTGACCCTGGCGGTCCACAGCCGACGAAGCGCCCACTGCCAGAAGAGGTGGGAAGACCTGAGACGCTTGGCTCGGAATACCGCCAAGGCCCAGCTGGAAGGACCATGACCCCCGTAATAATCCACATTTTGACTGTGGTCTATCCTGATTTTGATGGGCGTTTGAAGGCAGCACAGCAACCACAAGCGGGTAAATACAGACCTAATGCATGTTTGCCCCTTTGCCAGGTGAATGAGTGATGGAACAGATTGTTAGATCTGACAATTTGGTAGGTGCAAAGTGTCACGGATCACCTGTGAACACATTGATGTACAGTAGCCATCTATGACACACAGTTGAAAACTCCACGAACTCCGCCAGCGGAGTGGAATTCATTGCTTACCCCTAATCAAGATTCATGTCTATGTGCTACATAGTGTCAGACATATTCAAGTCATCTCTAGTTTTCTAATGGTTTCTGATAAGTGACTACATCATGTGCGGCTGTGATGTCCATCTGATATGCCACATGACATACAAGGTTGACATCTTCTCACCTCTTGCAAGGTAATCTCCCTTGGTAAGTGAGGGATGTACATAGACATTTGTGATATCTCATCAGAGTGGTCAATGTGCATGTTGGATACCATAGAGGTGTTGTAACCTTTCTATAGGCAGACATATATTGGTATCAGAGGTAGGGATGTAACTATCATGCTGATGTTCTGTTAGTAGAAACTGGCCACACAGCTTTGTCCATAGGCACACTGTTGTAGGTATGATACATAAGCAATGGTAGCCTATTCACAGCTATGGCCCAGACAGTAATTTGTCAAAATCATGTATCAATGGAAAGGTTCAGCCATGACTCAACATTGGTATGTGTTATGTGTACCTGATGTTGCTATGAAGGATATATCAAATGAGGCCTGCCTGTTTTGCAACCTCATGTTTGCCATGACACCTATTTGGTGCAGTTGTGGTAGTTCATATACACTTGTGAAGAGGTTGGTAAGTGTGTTCAGGCTGTTGGCTTCATCATGGTTGGTGTACCACTTTTGTTAGTATCACATATGCTTTGGCTCTAGGAATCCTCCACAGACAGATGTCAGACATGCCATGTTTTATGTGTGGGTAGTGATGTTGTTACTCGGTCAGTGGCCTATTGATGGACAAATTGCATAGTTAGCTAGGTCTAGTTCACACCTTCCTGCACAGTACAGTAGTCCATTTGATACATACACTTTATTGACAACTTATTATTGTGTGTGGGGCATTGGTCTGAGCTTACTTGGTCCTTACATGACTGATATTTTCCTGTGGAGATCAATTTCCTGTATGCTTTGGTTCACATTGTATTGTCACTCCTTGGTACGTCACAATTGGTGCATGTGTGTGTGACATGTGTTCTAACTCCTTGATAACAATTTGGAATCAGTGACAATTTGAGGTGTTACATGTTGGCATGTGTTCATAGTGTAGTAACTATGTGAAATGAAGAAGGAATGGCTTGTTTGCACAAGGCTTGTTTGCCCTTACTTTACAAAATGTGTCATTGCCTCGTACATGACATCAGGGTAAAGTATTTGTGTGTTAAGTATGTGCTTTAGATTTGTGGTAAGCTATTTCACATGTATGAATTATTGCTTGATTGCTGCTTGACTATGTTGTTCTGGAAAGGGAACCTGTATCAAGTGGCATTGTCACCTTGTCATGGTGTGGTTAGTGTGTTTGATCAACTTAAATCATGGTATTGTAGGTGTCTGTCAGCTAGCTTTGCT
Source organism: Pleurodeles waltl (assembly GCF_031143425.1). Taxonomy (NCBI): domain Eukaryota; kingdom Metazoa; phylum Chordata; class Amphibia; order Caudata; family Salamandridae; genus Pleurodeles; species Pleurodeles waltl. The sequence goes on from NC_090450.1 coordinate 886,941,186, forward strand.
GGTGTGTTACAATGTTGATTTTGAGGGACATACATTGTATTTTGTTTGTGACTGATGTTGCCACTTTACTCGCACCTCCTGAGGGTGTTAGCGAACAGGATGTTATGGGACTTATGGGTAATGTATGATGAAAGTGTTTTCTTGTGAATGTGATGATCCTACTTTGCTTTTTTTTCAGCATCAGCACCGGTGGGCAAAGGAGACGGGGCACAGTCAAGTGGGGAACTTCTGGCCATGGGACCTCCAGTCACAACACCACAGACACAGAGCGACCCAGTGGCCCGTAGGGTGAGGGGAGTGCCACAGTGGAGACCGGATCTACTACATCTTCTTCAGAATCCTCTTTCAGTGGCCACTCCCTAGTGGTGGTGGTGGACCCATCTGGGAGCAGTCCAGTACCATCTCTGTCCGCCACCCCATTCTATCACCACTTTCCCAGTTGCTCCCCACCCAGATGGCTGTGCTGACTCATCCAAGAGGGTGGGCTTTTAATTTGCTGCCGGTACCTCTGCCCCTCCCCCTGTTAGTTCTGCTGCCCTCAGTGAGGAGGCTATTGTCCTCCTGAAATTGATTTCTGTGGGTCAGTCGACTATGAAGAATGCCATCCAGGGACTGGCAGCTTAAATCCAACAGAGAAATGCGTTCCTGGAGGGCATTCACGGCACACTGGCTGGTTTACGGAGATATTTTCAGGCTCTTGCCTCCACACTGATGGAAGCCAGTCAACCCTTGTCTACGATCCCCCTTCCACCTTCCTCTTCCCAATCCGAATCCCACCTTCACCGACCCAGCCAAAGCACACAAACAGACTTGCATGCTTCCACCTCAACAGACAAGGGAAGCACACACAAACATAAGTACCAAAGGACACACCACTGGCATGCACACAGACAACATCCCCCTGCAGACACAGCAACAGTCACAGCCTGCCCTGATACCCCCACCACCCCAGCATCAGAGACACAGCACCTGACACACCTGCATACACAACACTCAACATTCACTGATTCGGCCACCCCACTTACCCTACCCATAGACAGCACACCAGCAGACCCTCAGACATCCACCCCAGTCACTACAGCAGCAGACACCAAAACCACTGACATGCCTACATGCAGCACATTCATCATAACTGTAGTTACCACCCCAACAGACAGACTCCCACCCACCATGGCATCATTCAGCACCTCCACCCCTCTCAGCCCAAGACATATAAACTGCCTCACTCACCCACCCAGCACACACCCACAAGAACACCTCCCACAAACAAGCACCCAAGACATCCACACATAAACATCAAACAACCACTCCGCGCCCTCCACACCTAAACCCACTTCTGATGACCAACCCTGTGTGTCTCTCCCCTGTGGCACCTTAAACGTTCTGTTACCCTCCCCAAGGCCATCCCTTCCACCTCCAAGGATTCCCCTACCCCCAGTCAGCACCCATGCCCCTGCCAAAAAGAAGTCCACTCCTCCCAAAAAGGTCCAACCCCATCCCAAACCTAGGCCAAAATCCCCCCTTTCCAAGCACAAGCCCAACCCCCCGCAGCCTCTGAAGAATCCCTGAGGTGCCTGCCTGCTCCCTTGATGCCCCTGCCTGTGGAGGGTACATGTCAGTCAGGAGTCAAGTAGGGGCACCATTTTGTCCCTTTGGTGCACAACCATTTTGCTCATGTGAACTCGCCCATGGCCTTGAACTTTCATTTGATTTGCACTGGCTAACAATTAAAACCAGCCAGTTGTTGTTGTTTCTGGTTACATATTTGTCCTGCATTTCCTTTTCTAGGCTTGAGTTGTTCCTGGCTGACACTGGTTGTGTGGCAGTATTTTATTGTGTATGCTGCTTATTCTTTGTGAGTTTGTATGCTGTATGGGAATCTGTGAGGCTGGGCCTGTGCTGTTTTGCAGTGCGTAACTGTGTGTTATTGACGTGTGGTGTGTGTGTGTGTGTGCTGGCTGCAGTGAGCGTGCTGTGTATGTGTTAGTGTCTTTGATGCAGTATGAGTGTGTGTGTCACTGTACTGTTACATGTGAGTGCAGCGCTCACACCCCCTCCCTATGGTATGTTATGTGACTGTACAAAATGTAACAAATTACAAATGTAACAGGTGAGTGTATGTACTTACGGTTGTTGTCGTCGTCGGTGGCGATGATTCCGTTGTCTTTCTCCAAGCAGGAGCAGCAGGATGAGGTATAGTTGTGGTTCTATGGCGGCTCCGGGTGTGTATGGCTTCCTGGAGTTGAGTGTCTCCTTTTCTACTGTTCGTTTCCGTCTGGTGTTCCGTGGTGGTTCAATCACAGCGGTTATATTGGTGGTGTGCAACCTTGTAATGGGTCTGCCGGAAACATGGCCTCCGTGAACTGTTGGTGCCTCCAATTGACCTCCGGTGGTCTGTCCTGCCTGGCTGTGCTTTGGAGGTTTTCTATGTGCAGCACCGCCAAACTCATCGGTGATTTGGAGGTTTTCTATGTGCACCACCACCAAACTCATAATTTGGCGGTCTTCTCCGCTAGACTGAATATATAAATATATATATATATACATATTATATATATTGGAAAGCAAAGTGGTCAGATAGTTGCTAACGGGCGAACTCCACTGCCGGTGCCCAGTGATGGAGAAGACCAATCTTGGAATTATATTATAACCAACAATTTGACCGCACTCCACGAGGTGTACATAAACGTGTACTTTATTGCAGTCAACAACCACCTACGCGTTTCGACTCTCTAAGGAGTCTTGATCACGGTAAATGAGTCCCTTTTTACTTTCCCCTTTTATTCTGAATATCCTCACCAGATTCACAATGCATTCTGGATACTGTAGTTTCCACAACTTAAAAACATTCTCATTTCCATTATAAAACAACACAAAAACACAGTCTCTTCTGATTTACATTAATTCTTCTATTCTATTTTTTTTTAAAACCATACAAAAACCATACAAAGGATTGGAGAGGATTAAGATTTGTGGGAATAGCACATATCAATCAGAATGAGAGAGGGGGTGATAGAATCTGTCTTGTCTCGGGTTTGAAAGCGCACATGGAGGAGGAAGCTGTCTTTTACAATAGTATTGATGCAGCCTTATAAACATTGGCCATGAGGTTACGTGTTAACAACGTTGCAACAACCTTATGAGTTCAAGCCAATTTTTCTTTTTCTTTCTTACTTTTTGGCAACCATATTAAGTGAAAATGGAAGCAAGAGCAGCGAAGCGTGCTCTTAAAGCGGAGACTTTGTTTTTAACCACTCAAGGAGTCCAGCTATCAGAGGACAATGTAAAAACAACAAAAAATGTAACTCCAATACAAAATGCATTTTCCCAACTTGAAAAATGATATCGGAAGGAGATAAGCAAAAGTTGGGAAATTATAACTCTTGAGAAATATATAGAAGTTGGGAGGGTGCCAAGAGGATTACGGATTTTCACACTTCCTAATTATCCAGATATTAAACCTGCATTATTATCAGAATGGGGAGAGAATAATATGACCTGTTCACGAAATATGATGTTGATTTTAATTAAGTATGCTAAAAGTGAGGTAGAAGAAGTAACCAAAGAAGCTAAGGAAATTGAAGAAAAAATCACAACTATCAATAATCAGGATGAGTTAAGTAAATACAGGAAAAAATGGAGGAAAGACTTAATAAATACGGATCGGAGATAGAAATGCGGAAACAGAGAACATTTCTTTCAGATGAGTTGGATTATAAAAATGGAACAGTTTTGACGTTTGCAAAGAGATTTGAACGGATCAAACAACAACACTCTAAAGATGTCAAATGGAAAATTCCGGTAATGTCATATACGATAAGTGAATCAGACATTGATATCAGTGAAGGGGAAGAGATTGGTGATGTAAGAACTAGAACAACCTTATTGAAAGAAATGCAAATTATATGCATAGATCAGCAAACATCAAAAGGCAAGGGCTGAGGATGCGGTTTGGGCAGAGTCCAGCCAAGAAATGTACAATCAAACATAGAAAAATCAGAAGAGAGAAAAGAAAGAAGGAATTACCATCTGCGCAACAGACAGGAAAAATAAATGATATGGAGAAAATTGAAGAAGAAAAGCTGGTAATAAATTTGACTGATTACACATTAACACAGGAAGAATACAGTGTATTAAGTAAAGGTCTATCCTTCTGCCCGGAATATCTTTTTGACAGGGTTGAGACTAAGATAGACACTTATAAATTTATTCAAAAAATGAAATTGGCAAAATCTTTTAGTAAACATCAATTGAAATCTAGGGAGACACAAGATGTACAGAGAGACACAGGCTTAACGATTGACCAAATACAGGATATTAAAGTGTGTCATGATTTAATGAATGATTTGGAAGATAATGAGATGACATCCACTCAAATATTGGAAACAATGGGAATTCGAACAAATGATCATAAATATGGTCACTTTAAACCAAATTCAAAAATGTGCCCCATATTAACACCAGGCAATAAAGTGGATTTGTTTTATGAGATGGTCATCAATGATTTGGAGAAATTACAGTATGTGAAACCAACTCAGAAATGTGAAAATGTAATTGTGACTGAACGGAAAGCTCTAAAACGACTTGCTGATAATGATAATATTATCATAAAACCTACAGACAAGGTGGGGAACATTATGATTTTAAATCGAAAAGACTATGTAATTGAAGCAATGAGACAACTCAAGGATGAGGGCAGTTATGTGAAATTAAGTAACAATCCTACTAATCAAATACAAGAGTTAGTTATAAAACGGTTGGAGGAATGGCGAAATGAACTATTGATTAATGAAGAGGAATTTAAAGACTTAAAACCAAATCATCCGATATTGCCTACGATATATTTTCTTCCAAAGATTCACAAAACGTTAAAAAAGCCTCCTGCGAGACCAATTATCTCAGAGTGTGGATCTTTGTTTGAAAATATATCAAAATATGTTGATCGCTATATTGCTTCTTTGGTTTCCTCCCTTAGTTCTTATATCAAAGATACAGGGGATTTCTCGAGGATTATAGATGGTATTGAATGGCATGCTAGTTACAATTTAGTGACGGTGGATGCAGTATCACTATATACATCAATTAGACATGAGGTAGGGCTAAATGCATTGAATTTCTTTTTAAGACAAAGGAATATTGAAGAGAAGAAACATTCTGTAATGTTTTTGGAAATGGTGAAATTATGTCTAAATAACAACATTTTTATCTTTGATAAAAATGTGTACAAACAAGTGCGGGGAACTGCCATGGGAATTTCTTTCTCTCCCAGCTACGCGAATTTAATGCTGGGCTGGTGGGAGAGAGAAATAGCATGGCAAGATGAATACTCAGAACATTTGGGCAAGATAGTCTTATGGCTACGTTACATAGACGATTTGTTTCTGACCTGGGATGGCACCAAAGAGGAGTTTGATATATATTTTCAAATCTTGAATGAAAATGATTGTGGTTTGAACTTTACATATAACATTGATAAAAAACAAATTGACTTTTTGGACATAGAAAATGATCAGATAAATACAACTATGTTTAGAAAAGAAACATCTACTAACAGCATTTTACATGGGAGTAGTTTTCATCCGAAGCCATTGTTGAAAAGTATTCTGTTTGGGGACTTTCTAAGAACTAGACAAAATTGCTCTAATGATAAGGAAATGGAAAAACAATTTATTAAGGTGTGAAAACGATTTTTGCACCGTGGTTATCCATTAGCAAATATTGATCTTGGTGAGAAAAGAGCAAAAAAGATACCTCGACAGGATACGCTGATAGATAAATCTGTGAGAAAAGAAATGAACGAGGAGGAAGTGTTTCCGCGCTTGAACAAATATTTAGTAAACACTGGAAAATATTAAGAAGTGATCAAGATCTTGTGCAAAAGATAGGTCCTAAACCTCTAGTAACATATAGAAAGTCACGCTCATTGAGAGACATATTGGTGAATAGCTATTATGTAGCACCAATAACAAAACATTGGTTAAGTATTGACGCTATGGGTTTTTACAAATGTAATAGATGTAAATTATGTCAAATTGCGAGAAATACAATGAACATTCACAGACTATAAAGGGAAGGTCATTCACATCTCTCAGAGAATTACCTGCAATGGCCAATATGTGGTATATATCCTTGAATGTGAATGTGGCTTGAGATATGTTGGGAGCATAATATGTCCATTAAAGAAAAGGTTTTTAGAACATACAAGAGCTAAACCAAGATTTGAGTTATACAGTGGCAAAACATTTTTTTTTAAACCATACAAAGGATTGGAGAGGATTAAGATTTGTGGGAATAGCACATATCAATCAGAATGAGAGAGGGGGTGATAGAATCTGAAAGCTCTGACAATTAGAGAGCAGATATATTATCCAGCTCCGTACCGAAATACCATATGGATTGAATATGGACAAAGAACTGTATGTTCACCTATGATTTAGAATGATTAAAAAGGTGGAAAGGCACATTTCAATGAAAGAAATGAATATAATGAATGGGCATATATGATAGGCATTCAGCTGATATTTACTTTGGTAGTATTGAGGTCAAATGATGGTAGTGACTAATTAATTTGGAAGAAAGATTCATTGATATCTTTGTTGGATTTGAAAATATGTTACATAAATGTTAAGAAAAAGACCTAAGAAATAAGGAATATGTTATAAGAAACTATCTGACTTGTAAAAGATAAAAAAACATGGCTGTATAATTATATAAAAAAGCCTGTGATTTTTGAGCAAGTGTTAGAAAGTTATGCCTTTGACCCAGAAGTAGAACATTGGAAATATTGTAAATGACAGTGAGAAATAGTGTACAAAATAATTAATGTAAATAGCCAAAAACAATGGAAGGATTAATGTAAATCAGAAGAGATTGTGTTTTTGTGTTGTTTTATAATGGAAATGAGAATGTTTTAAAGTTGTGGAAACCACAATATCCAGAATGCATTGTGAATGTGGGGAGGATATTGAGAATAAAAAGGGAAAGTAAAAAGGGACTCATTTACCGGGATCAAGATTCCTTGGAGAGTCGAAACGCGTAGGTGGTAGTTGACTGCAATAAAGTACACGTTTATATACACCTCGTGGAGTGCGGTGAAATTCTTTGTTGTAATATATATATATATATATATATATATATATATATATATATATATATATAATTCGTAACCAAGTCCCGGAATGCAGGTGCTCCACACAGCGGTCCTGGATGGGTTCCGAGAGACCCTAATATAACCTTAAACACTCCTTCCAATATCAGGAGAACCAGGACACCTCCAATATGAAAATTCTGTTAATTTCAGCACAAAATCCAACGCGTTTCGGCAACAGCCTTACTCATGGACACCACATAAATAAAGTGCTTCACATATATACAGCCCAAGTTGGTCATAGAAATAAAAATAAGAGTGAAAATAAAAGTAAGAATAAAAATAAAAAACAGACAAATCCTGATACAACCACAGCAGAACACGTATTTGTGGTGGCCATCTTTAAAGTGCATATTCAATCTTAATACACTGTAATAAATGTTAAATAGTTTTTAAATAGTTTTTAAATCACACTGATATCACTCATAAGGTTTACATTATCAAAAAGACTTATTTAAAGTTACTTCTCATGATGTTACTTTACAAACAAATGGTAGAAAATATAATAAATAAATAAATATTTGATACACTATTGCAAATTTATAAAATAATTCAATTATTAAATATCTCAAATAAATATTACAATTACATATTTCATTTCCATGACGTTTGAGTAGAAGTATCTATATATATTTTATCAAGTTAAAATCCAATATATTTTATAAAATATTTCATATAAGTATTTAGTACTCAAACCCATATCTCAATTACTACCATTGTATCTTGTACTGCCCAAGTGGGCATATACATTCGCAAGTAACTGTCCTAGAGGATAACATATCATTTCTGATGTTATACATAAACAACCTCGTTCTACTAGTGCATCATGGCTTATTAACCCAAATAGGTGGACATACAAATTTCATTCATAATAGAAAATTAACACCTCTCCATATCTTAATATACATTAAAATAACACCAACACTACAAAATACTATTGTGGTAAAAAATGCTCATTGTACTACAAAACTCCACATATCCTCAAAATATATTAATTACTCAAGATGGATGCTCAGTTCCTCACTCGAATTCAGCCCTACAGGTTCCAATGTCTCAAACTCAATTATGTATTTAGACTCCAAAGTACGTAACGTCCTTACTCTATTGCCACCCCTTTTGTTGATCTTGACTTGATCAATGACCACAAATTTCAATAAATTCTCATTACCAAAATGTTGCTTAAAGAAGTGCCTCGCTACCGGATAGTTTTTATCATAATTCTTGATAGCTCGTCTGTGTTCCAGAACTCTTTTCTTTGCACTATGTATCGTGCTCCCCACGTACAATTTGTCACATGGACATATCAGACAATAAACACAATAAGTTGTGTTACAATTAAAGTTCCCCCTAATTGTAAAACTGTCTGACATCCCTGGAACATTTAGTGTTCTACAATTGTTACTAGTTCTGCAAGCTTTGCATTTCATACAACAAGCAAAACCTGCCACTTTAGTATTCTCCATATATCCCTTCAATGTTACATCATTGCGACATAAATTGTCTTTCAAAGATCTATTTCTCCTGAAGGTTATTTGAGGATTGTCACCAATCCAATTGTTTATAGTGGAGTCAGTCTGTAGAATGTGCCAGCTTTTGCTAAGAATAGACCGTATTTTATAAGACTGGTTGTTGTATGTCGTAATGAATCTGATTGGGTCATTGTCCTTCACCTGACTCTCATTCGTCCTATACAAAACATCATCTCTCTTCAAGGACTCTACTTTCCGTCTAGCTTGATTAATAACTTTAACCCCATAGCCTCTACTTCTAAATCTTTCACACATTACCTCACATTCCTGTTGGAAATCTGCTGTCTCACTACAGTTCCTCCGGGCTCTCAGCAATTCCCCATATGGGATGCTGCGTATCAGGGTCCCCGGGTGTGCACTATGGGCGCAAAGCAAGCTGTTACCAGCTGTCGCTTTCCTAAACAATTTGGTCACCAATCTGTTATCTCTTACATAGACTTCCACATCAAGGAACTCAATACAATTTGGATTCAAATGTTCAGTAAATCTCAAATTGTAATCATTATTGTTCAAATCTTGTACAAATTGTCTAGCTCCTTTCTCATCACCCTTCCAGATTACAAAAATGTCGTCAATAAAACGGCACCATAGGACCACATTGACATCAAATTGAGTGATCACTTCAGACAACTGTTCCTCCCACCAGCCCATGAACAAATTGGCATAGCTGGGGGCGAAGCAGGTGCCCATAGCTGTCCCTTGCAACTGTTTGTACAGATGATCATCAAAAATAAATAAATTATTCTTGAGACAGAACTCAATCATAGTACATAACATTTCTGAGTGAAAAAGGAAAGACAAAGATCTCGCTCTAAGAAAATGTCTAATAGCTCTTACCCCTAAGTCATGATCTATACTTGTATACAAGCTGGTCACATCTAGGGTCAATAATAAAAAGTCATCCTCCCATTGAATGTCCTCAATGATCTTTAGAAAGTGTGTAGTATCTCTCACATAGGAGGGTATTGACTCAACAAAGGGGCGTAGAAAATAATCGATATATTTCGATGTATTTTCCAAAAGAGAATCCATAGCCGAAACTATAGGTCTCCCCGGTGGACTAACCATATCTTTGTGAATCTTCGGAAGGAGATATAGCACTGGAATCTTCGGATGATCACACTTAAGAAACAGGAACTCGTCCCATTCTATCATACCCTGATCTTTCCAATCTATAAGCATGGCATGATATTTCTCATTCATTAATCTCACATCACCCCAGCTCACTTCCTCATAACATTGGACATTACTGAGCTGTCTCACTCCCTCTGCCACATATTTAATGGTATCCTGAATAACCACATTGCCCCCCTTGTCAGATTGTCTAATGACAATGGTGAGATCTTTTTTCAGTTCTTGGAGAGCTTGCAACTGCTCACCCGATAGATTGCTATTATTCACATTAAATACACCATATTTCAACTTTTTCAGTTGTTTAGTCATTTCTCTTTCAAAAACATCCAGAGCATCACACTGGATGGCAGGAAGAAAGGTCGATTTCGGTTTAAAATTGCTAGGACATGTACTGTCTAAGGCGATATCTAATCCCATCAAATTTAGAATAGGATCCTCATGAGCATCCACCCCCTCACACAAATCCATCGCTGTGTTAAGTACATCAATATCCGAAATGCATAGTTTGCTCTCATTATCTCTTACCACCACTTTCTCATCACTTTTAACTTTAGTGTGGTACCACTTTTTTAATTTTAATTTTCTGATGAATTTGAAGGTGTAAATCCTAGTTTGAGTATAGTTGAAACCACCAGTTGGGCAAAAGGATAAGCCAAGAGAAAGGAGATCCTCTTCAACAGCAGACAATACTCTGCTGGAGAGATTAATGACATTCATAGTTTTTACTTGCGTGCACGAGTTACCACTCCCAAGGGCCTTGCGTCTTCTCCTGCGCCCCCTCTCCTTGGCTTGTCTGATCCTCTTCCTCTTCCTCTGACTCCTCGTCCTCTGCCCCTCTGGGGATGGATTCCTTTGTGTTGTTCCAACCTTCCCTGATTCAACAGTCTGAATTGCTTTAAAAAATTCGATCTATCCTTTTCTTTGTCTGATGTCAAAGCCCCAGACAAAACCGTGTCATACACATCCGAGAGGTTCCCATCCGAAATGTCACTTTCTTCTTGTTCCTCAACTAGCTGACTTACTCGTTCAGTATTCCTTACCTCAACATCAGTGCTACTTTCATACATATGGTCGTATTTTCGTTGAAAGTTTAAGATTCGACCAGCCTGATAATCTTTAAAGTCTCGTATATATTTTCTTTGCTTCTTACCAGTGATCTCTTCCTCTAGTTTGCACAATTTCTTCTCTAAACCCTTCATATACTCATCAAACATTTCTTGCGTAACCAATGACAATAATTCTAGTCTCACTAGTCTAGAGTAAGGACGTTACGTACTTTGGAGTCTAAATACATAATTGAGTTTGATACATTGGAACCTGTAGGGCTGAATTCGAGTGAGGAACTGAGCATCCATCTTGAGTAATTAATATATTTTGAGGATATGTGGAGTTTTGTAGTACAATGAGCATTTTTTACCACAATAGTATTTTGTAGTGTTGGTGCTATTTTAATGTATATTAAGATATGGAGAGGTGTTAATTTTCTATTATGAATGAAATTTGTATGTCCACCTATTTGGGTTAATAAGCCATGATGCACTAGTAGAACGAGGTCGTTTATGTATAACATCAGAAATGATATGTTATCCTCTAGGACAGTTACTTGCGAATGTATATGCCCACTTGGGCAGTACAAGATACAATGGTAGTAATTGAGATATGGGTTTGAGTACTAAATACTTATATGAAATATTTTATAAAATATATTGGATTTTAACTTGATAAAATATATATAGATACTTTTACTCAAACGTCATGGAAATGAAATATGTAATTGTAATATTTATTTGAGATATTTAATAATTGAATTATTTTATAAATTTGCAATAGTGTATCAAATATTTATTTATTTATTATATTTTCTACCATTTGTTTGTAAAGTAACATCATGAGAAGTAACTTTGAATAAGTCTTTTTGATAATGTAAACCTTATGAGTGATATCAGTGTGATTTAAAAACTATTTAAAAACTATTTAACATTTATTACAGTGTATTAAGATTGAATATGCACTTTAAAGATGGCCACCACAAATACGTGTTCTGCTGTGGTTGTATCAGGATTTGTCTGTTTTTTATTTTTATTCTTACTTTTATTTTCACTCTTATTTTTATTTCTATGACCAACTTGGGCTGTATATATGTGAAGCACTTTATTTATGTGGTGTCCATGAGTAAGGCTGTTGCCGAAACGCGTTGGATTTTGTGCTGAAATTAACTGAATTTTCATATTGGAGGTGTCCTGGTTCTCCTGATATTGGAAGGAGTGTTTAAGGTTATATATATATATATATATATAAATATATATATATATATATATAAATATATATATATGTATATATATATGTGTGTATATATATATATATATATGTACATATATATATATATATATATATGTATATATATATATATATATATATATATATGTTATGGATTTAAAATGAAAATAAATATTTTAACCTTTTAAAGTTATCATTAACTTTAAAAAATATGGTCAACTTTTAAGAAAAGGCCAAAATAATTGTAAATGAATAAAAAAACATAACTGATTTTAAATTTCTAAATGTTACATTCGTATTAAAATACTAGTAATTTTCAATTTTGATTAGGCATAATATTTATAACTTAAATTCATATATTTTAATTATTTAATTATAAAGTAGGCATTTTCCTTGATGAGTTTTTACACTGTGACATTTTAATTTAAAAGTTCAAGGTTAATAATTATGTTAAATGAACATAGTTTTTTATTTTAAACTAAAACAGAATTAGTGTTTTTGAGAAATAATAAAATAAACTTCATTATTCCCTCTTATAATTTGATAGAGGGAGTTATCCTCCCTGCTGGCAGAGATCTCCCACAAATGTGAAACGCTAGAAGTGAAAATGCCTAAATTCTGTCTTAGATGTCTCCAGTGTAAATTTACACCCAGATGTGGTCAAGAGTGAAGACTTACACGTAGATGCAGAAGTAGATATATACTCATGAGTAAATATACACATGTAATTACCTTTGTGAATAGGACCCTACTGTTTAACACATTCCACCAGGCAAAACCTAGTGGAATAGGTCCCTGGAAATTGTCCAGTATGTGCTTAATGCAACCTGAAAGTCATGCAGGAACACAAATCTCAATTGCAAATTTCTAATTCTCAGGGGCATTCTTTTAATAGTGTATTAATATTGCACCTTACTGTATCGGAATATCAGCTGTGCTATCATTACCTTAGGAGTCGATTAACTGACATACGTTCCTAAGGTCCTCATTACGAGTCTGGCTGTCTTTAGACTGCCAGAGTTGGGGTGGCAGTCAGACCACTGTGCTCCTGGTGGACCTCCAAACTACAACCCTGGTGGTCGGACCAGGTGGGGTGGCAGTGGTTGAATTTGTGCTCAGCCACAACAGTGCTGAAAGCAGCACCACTGTGCCGATCACAACTTCACTTTCTGCTAGCCTTTTCAAGGGGGGGCCCTGCAATGAAAAGGCTGGCAGTAAGCCAGTGCTGGGAGCCACAGGAGGGTCCTTGCACTGCCACGACCATGTTGTGGGCAGTGCAGGGGCTCCCCTGCTCAGCACCCTCGAAATGCACACTGTCTGCTATGGCAGACAGTGTGTATTTTGAGGGTGCTGGGGTAACCCTCTGTGCGACTGCATTGACCTCAGCTCCATGAAAAGCCGAGGCCGATGCCGCCACAATATTTCCACGGGAATGACCAGCTAAAACCTCAGGTTTCTGAAGTTTCCACCAATCAGCCTAGTGAAAACCTTTTAATTTTCTTGGGTGGAAGACTGCCAGCTCCGCAGCGGTCTCCTATCCACGGGGCTTGCTGGCCCACCAACCTCAGAATGAGGCCCTAAGTGTGGATTATCAAGAACATTAGCCTACATCTTACATGAAAGAAGGATTCTCTGTGATTCCATAAGCTTATCGTAAGAAATTTGAATTGGAAATTGCGAGTCGGTGCGACTCGCAACTTCTGAGTCGCAAAACCAGATGCAGAACGGTGTCTCAGACACCGTCTGCAAATCACTATGGGGTCGCAAAGACCCACCTCATTAATATTAATGAGGTGGGTCGCATTTTGCGACCCCATAGCGATTCCCTGCACTCACAGGGATGGTGGCCTGCTGGAGACAGCAGACCTCCATGTCTGTGACTGCTTTTTAAATAAAGCAGGTTTTTTTTGTATTGCAGCCCGTTTTCCTTAAAGGAAAATGAGTTGCAATACAAAAAAAATAACAAAACCATTTGGTTTCATTTTTTCAGAGTAGGCAGTGGTCCATTGGACCACTGCCTGCTCTGAAAAAACATTTCTGGCAACATTCACAAACGGGGAAGGGGTCCCAAGGGGACCCCTTCCCTTTTGCGAATGGGTTACCACCAGTGTGACACTGGTGGTAACTGCGAATTGCTTAGCGACCGCGTTCGCGGTCACAAAGCAATTTAGCATTGCGGTGCAAATCGCAAATAGGAAGGGGACACCCCTTCCTATTTGCGACTCGCATTCACATTTTGCGAGTTGGTACCGACTCGCAAAATGTGAATGAGCATCGCTAAGCGCGTTTTGCATGGTGCAAACTGCGATTTTCGCAGTTTGCACCTTGCAACACGCTACCTACATCTGGCCCTTGGTTACTTGTTGAGGAGGGTGAAACCCTTTTCAAGCTGCAACCACAATTCTCCTCAGGGTGCAGCCACAAGCAAACCCTAAATTAACCTGTGCTTATCCCTTGGGTAGCTTGGCACAGAGCAGTCAGGCTTAACTAAGAGGCAATGTGTAAAGTATATGTGCATTACTTCAAACAGTAACACAGTGAAAACACGCCAGATAACTAGAGTCATTTTTAAAAATAAAAGAAGACCAAAATAACAAAAATCCACTTATCATAACTGGAAATACTGAATTTTAAAGTTTTTAGTAAAAATAGTGCAAAAAGGTGTAAAGCACGTACTTTGGATATCTGGTTGTGCCGGACTGGGTCAAAGTCACAAGTTCAAGCTGACCGTGATGGAGCGCAGGCCAGCTACAGGACCCCAGTAGAGCCCACCGAACAAAGTACATTCAATCATGGTCTGCGGAGTGTGGTGTGGATTTGTGTCAAAGATTCATCATGCAGCCTAATCAATGCATCGGTTCCAAGATGCGAAAAAGGCTGTGATGCAAGGGCCTGCATTGTCATTGAGAATCCCATCAATGGGATGTGATATACAAAGTCTGTCATAGAAGATGCAGGGCGCAGTCGGGCAACGGTTGGTTCTGAAGAGCTGCGAGGCTCCATTGCTGAGTCAAGCATCATCATTGAGGCTGCCATTGACGAGGGATTTGCGAGCCTGCACTGAAGATGCATTGTGCAGTTGGGGTGATGCAGCGGTCCCGAAGACCTGTAGGTCTTTCCCATGGGTCCAATCCACGCAGCAACAGTTCTGCTAGGGGTTGAGCTGCAAGGCAGAGGAGATGTGTTGATTCCACTGAATCCAAGGGTCCAGGACTGTGGTGGCACTACTTGGCTGGGTATACACACAGATGGCAGAGTCTAGATGCAAGGTTGTTTAAAGCATGTTAGGTCCCCGAGGCTTCAGATCAGTAGTCCAGCCAACTAGCCCTGGGCGTCCCTCTGGGTTCTGGATTCAAGAGATGCTGGTTCAGTCCTTCTCACCCAGGCAGAGGGCAGCAGGCAGTGGTTCGGCAGAGTAGGGCAGCAGTTTTTTCTGAGAAAGAATCCAGCAGAGTGGCAGTCCTTATAGTAGCACAGACGTCTTTCTTCCTGGTAGAGTATCCAGAGGTTCAGAAATGTACTGAAGTGGTGGTATCTGCAGTCCAGTGTTTATACCCAGTTGTGCCTTTGAAGTGGGGGAGAAGCTTCTAGAGGTTTCCTATGAAGTCCCCAAGCATCATGCCTCACGTGCCCTGTCCCAAACAGCCAAAAAAGGGCAGTTCGCGCTTAGGCCCTCATAACTTTTTGTCCACATAAGCTACCCATGCCAAATTTGCGTCCTTTTTTTCCAACATCCTACGGATTCTAGAGGTATCCAGAGTTTGTGGGTTCCCCTGGAGGAGACCAAGAAATTAGCCAAAATACAGCAAACAATGTGGTTTTTTTTAAGAATGGGAAAAAAAGGCTGCAGAAGAAGGCTTTCAGGAACAGGCAGACATGAATCATAAAACCACATTTCACAACACAATTTTGGCATTTTACTGGGACAAACCCCATTTTTATTATTTGTTGTGCTTTTAGCCTCCTTCCAGTTAGTGACAGAAATTGGTGTGAAACCAATGCTGGATCCCAGAAAACTAAACATATCTGAAAAGTAGACAACATTCTGAATTCAGCAAGTGGTCATTTGTGTAGATCCTACAAGGTTTTCCTACAGAAAATAACAACTGAAATAAAACAATATTGAAATTTTACTTCACATTTTACCCTGTAACTTTTCACTGCGATGTCAGATTTTTGAAAGCAATATACCGTTACGTCTGTTGGACTCTTCTGGTTTTGGGAATATATGGGGCTTGTAGGTTCATCAAGAACCTTAGGTACCCAGAACCAATAAATGAGCTGCATCTTACAATAGGTTTTCATTCTGTACCGGGTATACAGCAATTCATTTAATGAAATATAAAGAGTGAAAAATAGGTATAAAAAAACATTTGTATTTCTAAAATGAGAACAAGATAAGGTGTTGAGAAGCAGTGTTTTTTTTAACATCTCTGAATTCTGGGGTCCCCATACTAGCAGGTGAGTTGCAGGGCATTTCTCAAATAGACGTCTTTTTTACACACTGGCTTACATTTGGAAAGAAAAAATGCAGAGAAAGACAAGGGGCAATAACACTTGTTCTGTTATTCTGTGGTCCCCCAAGTTTCCCGATAAAAATGGTACCTCACTTGCGTGGGTAAACTTAATGCCCTCGACAGGAAACGCAACATGGACACATCACATTTTTACATTGAAAACTGATGTGTTTTTTGAAAAGTGCCTAGCTGTGGATTTTGATCTCTAGCTCATCTGGCACCTAGGAAAACCTACCAAACCTGTGCATTTTTTTAAACTAGACAACTTGGCCCAAAAAAAACTTTTTCCTCACATTTCTGAGAGGAGCCACAAATTTCCTACCACCCAGTGTTTCCCCAAGTCTCCCGATAAAAATGGTACTTCACTTGTGTGGGGAGGTCTAGTGCCCGCAAAAGGAAATGCCCCTAAACACTATCTGGACACATCAAAATTATCAAATACAAAACTACCTGTTTTTGCGATGGCCACCTGTGTTTTTGGTCCTGGGCTCAGCGGCCATACAGGGAAACCTACCAAACCCAGACATTTCTGAAAACTAGACACCTGAGGGAGTCCAGGGAGGTGTGATTTGCATGGATCCCCTAGTGTTTTCTTACCCAAAATCCTCAGCGAACCTCAAATTTAGCTAAATAAATCACATTTTTTCCCACATTTCTGTGTGGGATCACCGCACTGGGACAAATTTCCTACCACTCAACATTCCCCTAAGTCTCTTGGTAAATATGAGATCTCACTTGTGTAGGTGGGCCACGTGCCTGTGACAGGAAGAGCCAAAAACATGTCGCTATTGAGGGGGAACCAAAGCGGGTCCAAAAGGGCAGTTTGAAAAAAAACATTTTTAGGCTGATAAGAGGGGCAGAATTTTTATCGGTATAGATGAGACAATGCTGGGTGATAAGAATTTTGTGGATTCCTGCAGATTCAGGAAGGCTACATTACAACAATGTGGGGAAAATGTGTGATTTCCAGCAAAGTTGGAGGTTTGCAAGGCATTGTGGGTAAGAAAATGGTGCAGGGTGCATGTGAAGCACACGACCCAGGACTCACCAGGGGGGTCATTATAACATTGGCGGTAAAAGCCGCTTACCGCTGTGCAGAAGACCGCCAATACACCGCCGCGGAATACCGCCACAGCTATTATGACACACATCTCGGAATCCGCCGAAATTCAGACACCCACACAAGTCCGCCACACCAAACATCAGTGTTAAACTGGCAAAAACAATTCCTCCAACGTCACGCCAACAGAAACACGCCCATGCTATCACGACCCACGAATCCACGCAGCGGTCTTTCAACCGCGGTATTCCATTGGCGGTACACACCGCCGCGTTCAAAATACACACACATCTCCAAAACACTGCCACATTGGACAATTCAAAATACACACACCTGATACACATACAAACACCACTCCCACACAATCAATATGATATAAAACACACACCCACATCACACACAAACCCCTACAACCTGAAATCTTGAGGAAGCCGAGAGACAGAGAGCACAGCAATTGGGAACCCCACCACACAGAGGCACACAACACCATCACCCATACAACATTCCACGCACAAAACACCACACACCACTACACATCACCACACACATCAACACATACACCACCTCACACATCACCCACACCACCCCATGTCACGCCAAAGACACCCCAGGTTTTCTGAGGAGGAGCTCAGGGTCATGGTGGAGGAAATCCTCCGGGTAGAGCCACAGCTATTTGGCTCACAGGTGCAGCACACCTCCATAGCCAGGAAGATGGAGCTATGGTGCAGAATCGTGGACAGGGTCAACGCTGTGGGACAGCATCCAAGAAATCGGGAGGACATCAGGAAGAGGTGGAACGACCTACGGGGGAAGGTGCGTTCAGTGGTCTCCAGGCACAACATCGCGGTACAGCGGACTGGTGGCGGACCCCCACCTCCTCCCCCAACTAACAACATGGGAGGAGCAAGTCTTGACCATCATGCATCCAGAGGGCCTCGGAGGAGTCGGTGGAGGAATGGACACTGGTAAGTCAAATCTTAACTATCATACACCCCACCCTACCTGCATTCTATCACACACCCCTACCCTCACCCCCTCCCCTTTCACTACAACTCCTCACTAATGTACAAACACAAACCACACATCCCAACACCAAGCCCTGCATGACACAACTAAGCATGGTCACCCATCACTAAAGCATGCTCACTGCACATACCCATAACAAACCCCTAACCATCATCACACAAACCCCCACACAGGAATGCTTGCACTGGGGTACACGCACACCCACCCATTGCACACCATGACACACACACATGCAATAATCATGCTCTTATACCCTTGCAGGACCACTACGGAACTTCACCACACAGGAGGGTCCAGACATCTCCACTCTACCCACAGAAGAGGCCCACAGTGAAGACAGCAGCTCTGGTCAACTGGATCCAGATGACCAGCCCGGACCATCGTGGGCCTCGGGACAGTCGGTTCCGCTCGCACAGGCACAGCCCAACACTGACCTTCCACCCTCTGGTAACACCAGCACAGCACCCACCCAGCGGGCCCATACCTCCGTACCCAGGACACGTCAATCAGCGGTGTGTCCACCACTACAGGGAACCCAGGATAACCCACCACCCCAACAACAACAGGGACCTGGGGGCAGTGGTAGTGGGCACACGGTCCAGGGGACGGAGGCACAGGAACACAGGGGAACTGGGAGGGCTGCTGTGCGACAGGGGGCGGACAGGCCAAGGGAACCCACTCTCCACGAGGCCCTCTCCTCCATCATGGGAGCATACCACCACTCCCAGGAGACGATGGCGACGGTCCTGGCCAAGTTTCAGGAGACCCAGCGCCTGCAGAATGAGCAGTATTTGGGGTTCAGGGAGGAGCTCAGAACCATCAGCTCCGCCCTGGGCACCATCGTAGGGGTACTGAAGGACATACAAAAGACCATGATGGACGCTGTGGCACCCCAAAGGGCCCCTGACACTAGCCTGGATGATGAACTGCCCACCACCTCCGCCGGCGCTAGTGGACAGGATGCCCCGCCACAGGACCACCACACCAGCACCCCACCCCCTGCAGACGGACAACCACCCCGCAAGCTTTCCCTGAGATCCAGGAACAGGACAGAGCTAGATGGCAAGACCACCGCCAGGAAATGAGACCACCCTGATTGTCCTCCCACTGTCCCACTTTGTTACCCTGCCCAGATTGGAACTGCCCCAGCTCCACTTCCTATGCCCATATGGGCAGTGCACCTGTGAGACGAATAGACTGGACTCTGCCATGGACATTCCTCCACCATCCCCCATCACCATTTTACAACCCCCCTCCATTTTTGAGCACTTAAATAAACACCCTTAAAGCACAAAACAATCTGGAGTCAGTTTGTGATTTGGCAAATTTGTATTATCAATGACAGTGTCAAAATGCGTTTTCAATTGTAATGCCAACATACCTATGTCACACATCACAAGTCCATGAAGGATGCAAGCAGATGACACACGTTGGGAACCACACCTGTGAAACCGTAATGGAAAGGTACAACTCAGTTACCAAATACTGCTACTAAATGACAGACATGATAGAGGTAGAAGTGTGAAAGTGAATGTAATAGTAAACAAAAATATTCTCACCTGTGTGTCACTGGAAATATTGCTGTATGACTGACTCCCTGTTGTCTATGTCTTCTTCCTCAGCTTCCTCCTCATCACTGTCCACAGGCTCCACAGCTGCCACAACACCACCATCTGGACCATCCTCCTGCAGAAAAGGCACCTGCTGTCGCAAAGCAAGATTGTGAAGCATCGAGCAGGCGATGATGATCTGGCACACCTTCTTTGGTGAGTAGAATAGGGAACGACCTGTCATATGGAGGCACCTGAACCTGGCCTTCAGGAGGCCGAAGGTGCGTTCGATCACCCTCCTAGTCCGCCCATGGGCCTCATTGTAGCGTTCCTCTGCCCTGGGATTCCTCACTGGGGTCAATAGCCATGACAGGTTGGGGTAACCAGAGTCCCCTAAGAGCCACACCCGGTGCCTCTGAAGTTGACCCATCACATACGGGATACTGCTATGCCGCAGGATGTAGGCGTCATGCACTGAGCTAGGGAACAAAGCATTTACCTGGGAGATGTACTGGTCTGCCAAACATACCATCTGTACATTCATGGAATGATAACTCTTCCGGTTCCTGTACACCTGTTCACTCCTGCAGGGGGGGGACCAGAGCTACATGGGTCCCATCAATAGCACCTATGATGTTGGGGATATGTCCAAGGGCATAGAAGTCACCTTTCACTGTAGCCAAATCCTCCACCTGTGGGAAAACGATGTAGCTCCTTACGTGTTTCAGCAAGGCAGACAACACTCTGGACAACACGTTGGAAAACATTGGCTGCGACATCCCTGATGCCATGGCCACTGTTGTCTGAAAAGACCCACTTGCAAGGAAATGGAGCACTGATAGCACCTGCACGTCAGGGGGGATTCCTGTGGGATGGCGGATTGGTGAGATCAGGTCTGGCTCCAACTGGGTACACAGTTCCTGGATTGTGGCACGGTCAAACCTGTAGGTGATGATCAAATGTAGCTCCTCCATTGTTAACAGGTCCACCAGCGGTCGGAACACCGGAGGATTCCGCCATCTCCTCAAATGTCCCAGCTGACGGTGCCTAGGAAGGACAACAGCGACCACAGAGTCAACAAATTCCCAGGTGTGTACCCACAGCTACACAGAAAAGGACACAAAATACAAAACTCTTCCTGTATGTGTGTTGAGTGTAGGCCTAGGTATGTGTGACGCAGTTGGTAATTAGGCCATGTGGGCCCCTGAAATGGCGGCTGCCTGACCTCTAAAGTGGGACAATGGGATGTGAGGTATTTGCACTGGTGTTATACACCGTCGCGGTAGGCGGTCGTAGACCGCGGCGCTATGCTGCATTGGTTAACATTGGCCCATATGGGTCCCAGGAAACAATGATGAAGTGCGCCGCCGGTGATGAGACGCACCACCGCGGACGTCACCGCCGCGGACGTCACCGCCATTTTCTATCTGTTCAATCACTCGATACCTGATCTTCGACAGGAAAGGACCTACACTGCAAGTGCTGCTGTGACCTCGGTCTGGAAGAGACAATGGCTGCTGCGTCTGGGGAAAGGGCCCCTGCCTTCACTGCTCAGGAGTTGGAGAAGCTCGTGGACGGGGTCCTCCCCCAGTACATGCTACTCTAGGGTCCTCCAGACCAACAGGTAAGTACACAGGGAGCACGTTGAATGGGCTATGCCTGGGTGGAGAGGGCTGGATGTCAGTAGGAAGGGGGCAGAGTTCAGGGAACATGAAAGACTGTGAATGCATGTGCCACATGGCAAGGGTAGGGATGGGGGCCACCCACTTCGACGGTGCTGTTGTTAATGACTTCTCTTCTTCCCCTGTACATGTCGTGTAGGTCAGCGCCCACCAGAAGAAGGACATTTGGTGTGCCATCGCCAAGGATGTCCGGACCCTGGGGGTCCACCAGAGACGAGGCACCCACTGCCGGAAAAGATGGGAGTAAATTCGCCGCTGGAGCAAGAAGACGGCAGAGGCTCAGCTGGGGATGGCCTCCCAACATGGGAGGGGTGCCCATCGCACCATGACCCTCCTGATGTTCCCGATCCTGGCGGTGGCCTACCCTGAGTTGGATGGGCGCTTGAGGGCATCACAGCAGACACAAGGGGGTGAGTACACTCTCATTCAGCGGACTTTGCGTGCAGTGGAGGGGCCTGGGGGGGGGAGGAGGATGTGGGTTTCCCTAGGCCAGGGCGAGTTCCGTAGGCTAGGCCCCTCCGTAATGCAGGCCATGTGCCACTCCAACCCACCTCTGTAGAGTGCCAAGTACAGGTATACATTCCCCTGTGTCATCTATGTGTGCAGATGACCACCATAACCATGTAGGGCAGATCCCAGGAATTGCATCTGTAGAGGCCAAGAGCACGGCGTAGTGCAGGGTGCTGCTGTGTCTGTCGTGTCCGCCAACGGGAGCGGTAAGCCATGCACTCAACCTGTCTTTCTTCTGTCGTCTCCCCGCCCCCTTTTTGTGCTCTCCCTGTTCTTTTGTGCATCAGCATCATCAGACGGAGGTACAGTGGCACCGGAGCACGAGGGAGCTGCATCCCACATGGCCATGGAGGGCCACACCACAGACTCTGAATACACCAGTGGGACGGAAGGCGAGGGGAGCTTCACGACGGTCACCGGCTCACCAAACAGCGACACGGACTCGTCCGCCGATGGGAGCTCCCTTGTGGTGGCGGCACCATCTGTGCCCCCCACTTCTACAGGTACAGCCGCCACCTCCCCTACCAGCACCGCCCTCCCAGCAGCCCCTCAGCCTTCGCCCCGTGCCCGCTCACCCAGGAGGGTGGGCATCACCTTCGCCCCAGGCACCTCAGCCCCTGCCCCTGTCACCCCTGCTGCCCTCAGTGAGGAGGCCATTGATCTCCTCAGGTCACTCACTGTTGGGCAGTCTACCATTGTGAATGCCATCCAGGGTGTAGAAAGGGAGTTGCAACACGGTAATGCATTCCTGGAGGGCATTCATTCTGGTCAGGCTGCCCTTCATCGAACCCTGCAATCTCTGTCCTCAGCACTGATGGCAGCCATTGTCCCTGTGTCTAGCCTCCCCCCTCCAACTTCCTCCACCCAGACCCAGTCCCCTGTACCCCAGCCTATCCCAAGCACACCATCAGACAAGCATGCATACATCTCAACACACAAAAGTAGCTCAGGCAAACATAAGCACCACACAACCCACAGGCATTCAAACAATCATCACCCACATACAGACACAACAACATCCACTGCCTCCACTGTGTCCCCCTCCTCGTCGTCTCCCTCCTCCCTCCCAGTGTCATCTACACTCTCACCTGCATGCACTACATCTACAGGCACTAGGACACGCACCAGAACACCCAGCACCACACCCCGCTCACCTGCACTCACCACCCCCACTACCATTTACATGTCCCCTGTGTCCACTCCCAGTGTGTCTGTGACGCCCCCTCCCAAAGTACACAAACGTGGGCACCCACACACCCAACATCCATCCACCTCACGACAGCCTCCAGTACCTGCACCTGCACCCAAATCACCTAAAGTTACTCCTCCTACAACCACCTCCTCTTCCTCCACTCCCAGACCCCCTCCAGCTACCCATCCCAGTCTTCGTCAGCAACTCTTCCTCAGCAACGTTGACCTCTTTGCCACCACCCCCGCCCCTCCAATTCATAGGTCCCGTAGTAGCACCTCAGCCAAAAAAAGTCCAGTACGAGTGGTGCGTGTTAAAAGTGTGTGGAGTGCACCGACCACCAGGGCAGCCAGTGTGATACGGAGCCAAAGCACTGCCAGTCCACCCCCTGTAAAGCACCTTAAGTTGGAAAGTGGCCGACGGGACAGGGTGAAGACTCCTGGCGGCAAAACTGCTCACAAGGGTCCCAGGGGGAGTGCCGAGTCAGCTGTGACTCCTCCAAAGGTGGTGAAGGGCCAGAAGAAGTCTGCACAGTCTGGGAAGAGCAGCATGGCGGAGAAGGGCGCCATCCTCCCCGGCGGCCGGGACGCTACCGCTAGCACTATCGTCACAGGTCCGGAGACCACCGCCAGAGTCATTGCCCAGGAGGGCAGCACAATCGTCACTGGTCCGGAGAGCACCGCCAGCGTCAGTGCCCTGGAGGGCCCAGGCAGCCACAGCCCCGCTGGGCAATGAGGGACCATCATGCCACACACCAATGCACAGGTCAGACAGCAAAGTCAAGCACCGCTGAACAGGGCACAGACCGCAATGGCAAAGCACCGCTGAACAGGTCAGAGACAGCAAAGGCAAGCACCTCTGAACAGGGCACAGACCGCCAGGGCAAAGCACCGCTGAACAGGTCAGAGACAGCAAAGGCAAGCACAGCTGAACAGGGCACAGACCGCCATGGCAAAGCACCGCTGAACAGGTCAGAGACAGCAAAGGCAAGCACCGCTGAACTGGGCAAAGACCGCCATGGTGAAGACCGCTGAACAGGGCAAAGCACCGCTGAAGAGGTCAGAGACAGCAAAGGCAAGCACCGCTGAACAGGGCACAGACCGCCATGGCAATGCACCGCTGAACAGGGAAAAGACCGCCATGGTGAAGACCGCTGAACAGGGCAAACCACCGCTGAACAGGTCAGAGACAGCAAAGGCAAGCACCGCTGAACAGGGAAAAGACTGCAAAATGAAGCATCGTTAGCACATGTGCAGCTGGGATAGTGACGGAACAGGAACCGTCACGGGGAGCCTGATGCAGTCTGGGCACCATTCCCCCTCCAGAACCAGTGGAGACTGTTATGCACTTGTGAGACTGTGGCTTTGCACTCCCCAGGATGGTACACTGGGCAACCCACCCACTGCAAAGACTTGTGAGACTGTGGCTTTGCACTCCCCAGGATGGTACAGTGGGCAACCCACCCACTGCAAAGACTTGTGAGACTGTGGCTTTGCACTCCCCAGGATGGTAGAGTGGGCAAACCACCCACTGAAAAGACTTGTGAGACTGTGGCTTTGCACTCCCCAGGATAATGCAGTGGGCAACCCACCCACTGCAAAGACTTGTGAGACTGTGGCTTTGCACTCCCCAGGATGGTACAGTGGGCAACCCACCCACTGCAAAGACTTGTGAGACTGTGGCTTTGCACTCCCCAGGATGGTACAGTGGGCAACCCACCCACTGAAAAGACTTGTGAGACTGTGGCTTTGCACTCCCCAGGATACATCAATGGGCATGGAGCCCCGTCGTGGATCTGGCGTGGTGCTGTAATCCGGCTGAGGTGCCCCCCCATTCCCTTCCCCCTGAGGTGCCTGTTGTATTTCTATCTGATGCCCCTGCAGTGTTCTCTCCGTTTGTGGACAGGTATCTAGTATGGGCCTCGCCCATGCATTTTGGGCCCAGTGGTGCACGGACATTGATGTGTGCATACCTGCACTACTAATCGGGATGTATATTTTGTTTAATGTGTATATATATCTGTATATATTTGGTTACTGTATTTTGATACATTACAATGTTTGCACTGATTTCCTTTTGTCTTTGCATTCTTCCGGTGGGGGGGGTTGTTACTGTGCTGTTTGGACATGCATTGGTGTGTGTGTTGTAGTGGGTGAGGGTCGGGTAGGGGGTGGGGGTGTTACGTGTGTGTCCCCCTGACTTTTGCCTCCCCCCTCCCCTATGTCATAGGTGCAGTACTCACCGTTGTCTTCGGCGCCTACGTAGATGGTGATCGTAGAGGAGCAGAAAGACAAGCGCAGGGAGTATTTGTAGTTCAGGCTCCATGGTGGGCTCCTTCCTCGTGGAATGTGTTAAGGTGAGCGTTTTCCCATTGCAAAAGCTGTTTCCGCCGTGTTTTTATGCACGGTGAATCCGGCCCGGAAAAGGTGGCGGATTGGTGGGTTGTGATACTGTGGGCGGTACATTGTCTTCTGCCTGTCTGTTGGCGGTGACCGCCGCGCTGCTTGTCTGTACCACCGTGGCGGTCGGAGTGTTAAAGTGGCTGTCTATGTTGGCGGTTTCCGCCACGGTCATAATTCCCTTTTTTTTTCGCCGGCCTGTTTGCGGTATTACCGCAGCTTTAACACCGTCCGCCAGGGTTGTAATGACCACCCAGATGTTTAATTTTCAGATGTGTCTAATTCTTGTGGATTTTTCTACATGGCAGCATCCCAAAGTCCAAAAAGTGCAGCCCTCACCATTCAAGTTGGACGATTTTGAGAGTTAGCCAAGCTCTCATGGCCCAAATGTAAAACCAAAACCCAAAATAATCAAATTCCCTCTTGCTTGCTGTGGGGCAAGATGTTTTAGTGTGCAGGGTGAGAGCTGAAAGACAGTTACCCCCTTCAGTTGGGGTGGGGGCATAACCATGCCCATACTGGTTGGTAGCCAACACCCCACTATTTTGTTTTTAAATCCCTGGCATCTAGTAGGTTTTCTGCCCCCCCTCAGGGAGTCAATCGGGGTAATTGCCCCATCTGCCCACCGGTGGGCAGAACAACTTTGGCCCCATTTATTTGGGGTGGGGGTATAGCCATAACCCAACTCCATTTTTTTGAAAAAGAAATCTTCCCTCATCTCTGGTGGGCTTTCTGCCCCCCTTGGGTGCAAATGGGCCTTCTAAAAATAGGGCGATCTGCCCCAATGGGGGCAGATATGGCCCACAGTAATGTGACCCCATGGGAAGCGACCCTTTCCCAAGGGGATGCCCCCCAAACAAAACACATATTTACACACACACCAAACCCTAGTGCCTAAGTGGTTTCTGACCCCCCCCCCCCCCAGGACAGATCGGTCTAATAGAAATAGGCTGATATGCCCCCAAGGGGAGCAGAAATGGCCCAAAATAAATCCCCCCCCCCCCCCAGGTGAGCAACCCTTGCCTAAAGGTCGCTCCCCTTGCATGAAACTGGCGCAAAAAAAAAAATTCCCGGGCCTAGTGGTTTCTGCCCCCATTGGGGACAGATCAGCCTAATAAAAATAGGCGGATCTGCCTTCAAGGGGGGCAGAATGGCCTAAAATAAGTTGCTCCTCTTATTTGAAATTGACGCAAAAATAATAAAAATCGCTGGTGTCTAGTGGTTTCTGCCCCCCCTTGGGGGCGGATTTGCCTAATAACAATAGGCCAATCTGCCCCCTAGAGGGGCAAAATAGGCCTAAAGACAATTTGCCCCTAAGGGGTCGCTCCCCTCACGTGAAACTACCATAAAAAAATATCCTTGGTGTCTAGTGGTTTCTGCCCCTCTTGGGGGCAGATTGGCCTAATAAAAACAGACTGATCTGCCCCCAAGAGGGGGCAGAAATGGCCTAAAAACAATTTGCCCCCCCAGGGGAGCGATCCTTGCCTAAGGGGTGGCTCCACACGTGTAAAACATAAAATTAACAAAACAAAAAAAGATCACTGGTATCTAGGGGTTTCTGCCCCCATGGGGGTTGGGGGTGGAAGGGGAAGTGATTCCCCATCCATCTCTGCCCAGGGGATGGGGGTGGCAGGCCCTCTGGGGGAGAGTTTCCCCCGAGGGCCGGTAGCTGGACCATACGGTTACTTCCTCAGCACCCAAGAGGTGCTGCTGAGGATGTAACTGTTACGTCCAGGGCACCCGTGGGGTTGAAGGGGCAGGGCAGGGTGACGAGCTGTGCGAGGGAGTGCACTGCATTCCCCCTCACTGTGCATGTATGTTTGGCTGGCTGTCTCGGGTCGGCCAAACACACATGCACAGTGTGCTCTCTCCAGCCCCGCAACACAGTTGCGGGGCTGGAGAGAGCCTGCACAGGCTCCCAGTCTGCCTGGGAGCGGCTTGGCTGGGAGCTCCCAGCTAATCCTGATCTCGATGGATTTAAAGCTGCATACCAGTTCCCAGAGCATGTGTTCTGATCTATAAGCAGGATTAAAGACTGGCTGACCCTAGTGGCAGATTTACAAAAATATAAAACATCACATGTGAGGTGCAGTGGCGTGTTTAGGCAACCATTGAATGACTGTTAAAACATGACTTTAGATATGAGAAAAGATTTATGATTTCTGGTGAAGGTGAAGGTGAAGGTGTTGCTAAGACGATTTTACTCTATGTTGTTTTTTTATCCTTGAAAGTTTGGAGAGTAATTAATTCAATTCTACCTGACTCTTCTTTTTGTAAATGATATTTAGGATATGATATTTAAGTTAGGCAATATTTTTGTCAATGATATTCCTACATAGAACTACTTATTCTGGGGAGGAGGGTGTTAACTAGAAACACAGGGGCAGATTTAGAAGACCTTTGCGTCGCTGGTACATCCCTGTTTTTGACGCACCGGTGGCGCACACAGCAGACCTGTATCTACAAAGCCACTTTTGTGGCTTTTCATGGCTTTGTAGATATGGAGTAAGGCAAGGCAGCACAAGTCGCTGTGTTGCCTTACTCTGTGTTAGGGGAGTGCTCCATGGGTGTTGCAGTGTGTTTTCCCAGGCAACACCCATTGTTTTGGCACATTACAACATTTACAAGGTATTGTAAACCTTGGAATTTATCAAAATCTTACATCTCGCCAGGGCAGGTGCAACAAGGAGAGATATTTTTATTGCTCGTTTTTTTCTCTTTCCATGCATGCTGCATTCTGAAGCACACACAGAAAAAGGAAAAGGCCTCCATGGATTATTTTTGCGCAGGAAGGTATCCCTTCCTTCATAGAAACGATCCTGGGCCACTCTTATAAGAGGCCTGCTCCACAGGACCATTACTTTTTATGATGCTTCGGTGGCACCGGCCTCTCAATCACATATATGAGGTGAAGCAAAGCCACCCTGTGTGGCTTTGCATGGCCTCATAGATATTAAGTAAGGCAAGACATCGTAAAGTGCAGCATTGCCTTACTACTCTACATAAAGGAGGCATTCCGTGGGTGTTGTGGTGGGTTTTCCCATGCAACACCCATGGGTCTTGACACATTCCCAGGTTTTAATGGATCAGCAAACCTGGGAATCTGTCAAAACTGTGCGCCTCCCCAGGTGAAGCGTAACAAGGAGAAATAACTCCTTGTTTTTTCTTCTTTCTATGGGTGCTGCATTTTGCAGCACACATAGAAAGAGGAAAACACCTCCATTTATTGTTTTTGTGTAGGAAGGTGTCCCTTCCTGTGCAAAAACAATCATGGTAAAAACACAGGCACCCTTGCACCATGGTGCAAGGGTGCCTGCATTGGCGGTAGGCACCAATTTGTGCCGCACTCAAGCAGAAGGGACAGGAATATGCTGTATTTCATTAATTCAGCGCATTCCTGCACTTTCCTATTGACGCAGGACAGCACAGCAAAGTGACTTGCTGCACTGGCCTGTGGCAAAAACTTGTAAATGAAGCCCCCTATCTTAGACACGGGCATTGTTGCACCAGGGTGCAAGGGTGCCTGCATTGATACTAGCCAGCCCTTTGTGCACCAGTGCAGGGGGAGAGGACAGAAATGTGCTCCATCTTGTAGATAGGGTGTGTTAGAAATGGGGTTTTTGGTTGGCAGTCAGGTTGCCCTCTGTCCAAGCAAGAACCCTCACTCTAGTCAGGGTAAGTCACACACAATCCAAAATCAGCCTGTGCTCACCCTCCGGTAGCTTGGCACGAGCAGTCAGGCTTAACTTACAAGGCAATGTGTAAAGCATTTGTGCAATAAATCATACAACACCATAGCATAACACCACAAAAATACACCACACAGTGTTTAGAAAAATATATAATATTTATCTGGGTATCTTCAGGTCAAAACGATCAAAGTTGCAATATGAATTTGTTAAGATATCACTGAAAAGTGATATAAAGGGGGTCATTCTGACCCTGGCGGCCGGCAGGTCCACCGACCACGGGAGCACCGCCAACAGGCTGGCGGTGCTCCCACGAGCATTCTGACTGCGGCGGTTCAGCCGCGGTCAGAAGCGGAAAGTCGGCGGTCTCCCGCTGACTTCCCGCTGCTCGGGGGAATCCTCCATGGCGGCGGAGCGCGCTCCGCCGCCATGGGGATTCTGACACCCCCTACCGCCATCCTGTTCCTGGCGGGTCTCCCGCCAGGAACAGGATGGCGGTAGGGGGGCCCCTGCAGTGCCCATGCCAATGGCATGGGCACTGCAGGGGCCCCCGTAAGAGGGCCCCACTGTGTATTTCAGTGTCTGCAATGCAGACACTGAAATACGCGACGGGTGCAAACTGCACCCGTCGCACCCCTGCAACTACGCCGGCTCAATTCTGAGCCGGTGTCCTCGTTGCAGGGGCAATTCCTCTGGGCCGGCGGGCGCTCTTTTGGAGAGCGCCCGCCGGCCCAGAGGAAATGTCTGAATGGCCGCCGCGGTCTTTTGACCGCGGTGCGGTCATTTGGCGGCTCCCTCCAGGC
Source organism: Pleurodeles waltl (assembly GCF_031143425.1). Lineage (NCBI taxonomy): Eukaryota > Metazoa > Chordata > Amphibia > Caudata > Salamandridae > Pleurodeles > Pleurodeles waltl. Next base: position 886,971,698 of record NC_090450.1, read on the forward strand.
GGGCGGCTCCCGCCGCACGCCGGGCTCAGAATGAGCCCCAAAGTGTCTTAAGTCTTTAGAAAGTAAACAGAGTCTCTTTCAAACACAAAGTACCTGGTTTCTGGTGGAAAATCTCCTCAGAGGGCCACAAAGGAAGAGGTGCGTGGAAAAAGGGTGTGTGCGTCGATTTCTCCCCAGCACACACGGACTTGCGTCGTTATTTTCCACGCGGGGAAGTCGTGCGTCGTTTTCCGGCGCGCGGACAGTCTCTTTCTGTGGGTCGCGGGGATTACCAGATGTCCCGGGTCTGTGCGTGGATTTTCCTGCTTGTTTTCCGGCTGCGCGTCGTTCTGCGGGGCTGCGCGTCGAAGTTTCGATCTCACGGCAGGCGTCGCGTCGATTTCTCCTGTGGAATCGGGCGCCGTTGTCCTTGCGAGGCCGTGCGTCAAAGTCTCGATCTCACGGCAGGCGTCGCGTCGATTTCTCCTGCGGAGTCGGGCGGCGTTGTCCTTGCGAGGCCGTGCGTCAAAGTTTTGATCTCACGGCAGGCGTCGCATCGATTTCTCCTGGAAAGTCGGGCGGCGTTGTCCTTGCGAGGCCGTGCGTCAAAGTTTCGATCTCACAGCAGGCGTCGCGTCGATTTCTCCTGCGGAGTCGGGCGGCGCTGTCCTTGCGAGGCCGTGCGTCAAAGTTTTGATCTCACGGCAGGCGTCGCGTCGATTTCTCCCGGGAAGTCGGGCGGCGTTGTCCTTGCGAGGCCGTGCGTCAAAGTTTCGGTCGTCCCGAAGACGTCGCGTTGATCAGCGTCGGTGTGCGGCGTTTTTCTTGCCGCAGAACAAGCTGTGCGTCGAAAAGTTCGGCGCATGGAGCGTCCAAGAGGAAGAGAGAAGTCTTTTTGGTCCTGAGACTTCAGGGAACAGGAGGCAAGCTCTATCCAAGCCCTTGGAGAGCACTTTTACAGCCAGACAAGAGTTAAGCAAGGCAGCAGGCCAACAGCAAGGCAGCAGTCCTTTGTAGAAAAGCAAACAGGTGAGTCCTTTGAGCAGCCAGGCAGTTCTTCTTGGCAGGATGTAGTTTCTGGTTCAGGTTTCTTCTCCAGCAAGTGTCTGATGAGGTAGGGCAGAGGCCCTGTTTTATACTAAGTTGTGCCTTTGAAGTGGGGGTGACTTCAAAGAGTCTCTAAGAAATGCACCAAGCCCCCTTTCAGTTCAATCCTGTCTGCCAGAGTCCCAGTAGGGGGTGTGGCAGTCCTTTGTGTGAGGGCAGGCCCTCCACCCTCCCAGCCCAGGAAGACCCATTCAAAATGCAGATGTATGCAAGTGAGGCTGAGTACCCTGTGTTTGGGGTGTGTCTGAGTGAATGCACAAGGAGCTGTCAACTAAACCTAGCCAGACGTGGATTGAAGGGCACAACAAGATTTTAGTGCAAAGAAATGCTCACTTTCTAAAAGTGGCATTTCTAGAATAGTAATATTAAATCCGACTTCACCAGTCAGCAGGATTTTGTATTACCATTCTGGCCATACTAAATATGACCTTCCTGCTCCTTTCAGATCAGCAGCTGCCACTTCAACAGTGTATGAGGGCAGCCCCAATGTTAGCCTATGAAAGGAGCAGGCCTCACAGTAGTGTAAAAACGAATTTAGGAGTTTTACACTACCAGGACATATAACTACACAGGTACATGTCCTGCCTTTTACCTACACAGCACCCTGCTCTAGGGGTTAGCTAGGGCACACATTAGGGATGACTTGTATGTAGTAAAAGGGGAGTTCTAGGCTTGGCAAGTACTTTTATATGCCAAGTCGAAGTGGCAGTGAAACTGCACACACAGGCCTTGCAATGGCAGGCCTGAGACAGGGTTAAGGGGCTACTGAGGTGGGTGGCACAACCAGTGCTGCAGGCCCACCAGTAGCATTTAATCTACCTGCCCTAGGCACATGTAGTGCACTCTACCAGGGACTTACAAGTAAATTAAATAGTCAATCATGGATAAACCAATCAGTAGTACAATTTACACAGAGAGCATATGCACTTTAGCACTGGTTAGCAGTGGTAAAGTGCCCAGAGGTCAAAAGCCAACAACAACAGGTCAGAAAAAATAGGAGGAAGGAGGCAAAAAGTTTGGGGATGTCCCTGTCAAAAAGCCAGGTCCAACATGACCCCCTACCAGCCTAAAGCCAGGGGAGAACAATCACTATCCTGATGTACTTCCCTGTTTGAGGCGACAGAACAAGGACCCAGGCCCACAACAGTAGGGGCATGCTCCAGTTCTTCGCCTTCCTGACTCCAATTGGATCACTCTGTCCATACTCTCAGGGCCCACTAAGCCAACCCATGGGGAACCTTTCTCCTTACCTGCGGATCCCATCTGTGCAGCACCTAACCTTACTTTGCTCACAGATGTATCCCAGGAGCAGGATAGTACCACCATGACCAACACAGTGGTGTTGCCCACTCTACCCCCGGGGTGTGACACTTGTCCCCTCCCCAGGGATAACTCTGTCCACCCAGACAGCAAGCCACAGTGATTACTGACAGCTACCAGGGATGAGAGCCAGGTCCCAGGCTTCTCAAAGCTCTCCAACCACTGTGGCTGTGGAGAGTGGGGGGCGGTAGCCCCAGGTGCTGGGCACCCTTTAACCACTCTCCCTTCCACCAGGTCAGGGATGACAGCCTAAACCTGGTCCTCCCCTCTGGGGCTCTGTACCCTCCCTCCTGGAGCGGTACCCCCAGAGTCCAACATGGTCAGGGTGCTTACAGAAGTCGCCCTGTACCATTCCTCCACCAGTGCAGGGCTGTTAACCTGCAACTGGCCCTCCAACCTGGGGCCTGTACCTTCAGGTTGGACTAGGGCCCGGGGTGAGGCTTCCCTCCCCCTGCCCTCCCTTCTGAGGTCCAGCACCCTCCAACTAGGAGTGGCCTCCTCAGAAGACAACATGGTAGGGGCACTGTTATCAGTAGCCCCTCCCTCCAGGTCCGGGGGGACACCCTGAACCTGGTCTTCCAGCCCAGGGTCTGTACCCTCAGACTGGATCACTGCCTGGCAAACCAGGACTTCCTGGGAGGCACACCTACCCCCCACCAGGTCAGAGTTTAACCTCTGCACCTGACCATTCAACTCAGAGTCACCACCCTGAAGTTGAACAATTGCCTGGCACGCCAGGACTTCCTGGAGGGCACACTGACCCTCCACCAGGTCAGAGTTTAACCTCTGAACTGGGCCATTCAACTCAGAGTCACCACCCTGAAGTTGAACAATTGCCTGGCGCACCAGGACTTTCTGGGAGGCACACCTACCTCCCACCAGGTCAGAGTTTAACCTCTGAGCCTGGTTCCCCAACCCAGGGTCACCACCCTGAGGTTGGGCAATTGCCTGGCAAGCCAGGACTTTCTGGGGGGCACACCTACCCCCCACCAGGTCAGAGTTTAACCTCTGAACCTGGTCATCCAACCCAGAGTCAACACCCTGAGGTTGGACAATTGCCTGGCACAGCAGGACTTTCTGGGGGGCACACCTACCCCCCACCAGGTCAGAGTTTAACCTCTGAACCCGGTTATCCAACCCAGAGTCAGCACTCTGAGGTTGGACCACTGCCTGGTACACCAGGACTTTCTGGGGGGCACACCTACCCCCCAACAGGTCAGAGTTTATCCCCTGAACCTGGTTAGCCAACCCAGAGTCACCACCCTGAGGTTGAACCATTGCCTGGCAGGCCAGGACTTCCAGGGAGGCACACCTACCTCCCACCAGGTCAGAGTTTAACCTCTGAGCCTGGTTCCCTAACCCAGGGTCACCACCCTGAGGTTGGGCAATTGCCTGGCACGCCAGGACTTTCTGGGGGGCACACCTACCCCCCACCAGGTCAGAGTTTAACCTCTGAACCTGGTCATCCAACCCAGAGTCAACACCCTGAGGTTGGACAATTGCCTGGCACAGCAGGACTTCTTGGGAGGCACATCTACCTCCCACCAGGTCAGAGTTTAACCTCTGAACCTGGGTATCCAACCCAGAGTCACCACCCTGAGGTTGAATCTTTGCCTGGCATGCCAGGACTTCCTGGGGGGCACTCTCACCCCCCACAAGGGACACACCGTCCCCAAGGGCCACACAAGAGTCTGATTGGCGCAGGTCTCCCGACCTCTGCCCATCCAGCAGAGTCTGGGTTTCCCCCAAACCAGAAACGGTTTCACCTGGGTCATTCCTGGGGGGCTCTGCTTTCAGAGCTGTCCCCTGACTCTCAAGGTCCTCCACTGGGGTCTGCAACCCCCTCTCAACCCTATGTCTGGACTTCTGCACCCCCTCACTAGGAGGGGTACTGCCAGACACCAGAACTGTTGGGATGCTGGCTACAGTCACCCCCCCAAGTTCTTCTGACACTGCGGGGCTTCCCTCAAAAGGTGGCCCAACGGTACAGGCTAGGCTTCCCTCCTGGTGTTCCCTCATGGAACCCTCTAGGACCTGGGACCTACCTGGGACACTACAATCCTTTCCCACCACACTCGGTTGGGAACCACCTAGACCACTCCCTTCAGGAGCACCCCCAAATGCCTCTTCAGACTCTCTGGTACTCACCCAGAAGTCTGCCTCCATTGTAAGTTCCCTGGGGTCAGAGAACTCACACTCCACCTGGTGTTGGCGTAGCTCTGGAAAATAAGGACCAGACATATGCTCTCCAGCAATTACATCACTCTGCCCTTCACATGTATTAACCACAGTACCCTTCACCCAACCACCCAGTAACTCAACCTTGGAAAAGCACTCTACTTCACCCTCCTGAGACTGGTGAGACAGTATCTGTCTGTCCCTGACACTCAACCCATACTCTTCTGGGATGTCTCTACACTCTATATCCAGGACGTCCACCAGGGGGGAACCCTTTTCTCTGTCACTCTCTGCTAGAGTCAGTAAAGTGTCCCTCCCCCCAGTAGGAATATGACTCCCTGTGCCAGTTCCCCAATCCTTCTCAGGGACCCTGTGCATAACGGGAACTACCTCATACCCTTGAACCGCCTGGGGTGTGTCAACTCCCTTCTTCAAGTTGGGCACCACATCTCTGGGCTTGTGCCCTTCTTCAGCAGTACTAGATGCAAGATTTTTGCTGCCACCATCTGAACTGGACTCAGCCCTTCCGGCCTCCAGTTTCAGCTCTTTACAGCTCAGCTCTTGAGCTGCAATCTTTTCTTCTTCCAGGGCTAAGAGTCTTTTTGCCTCAACCTCTGCAAGATACTCCTCTAATTGTTGCTCCTGTCGCCTTTGACCACGGAGCCATTCATCTATTTCTGGGTCACTGTCCAACTCTGAGTAGTCTTCCTCCTCATGTGAGCAGTCTTCCTCCTCATGTGCGTAGTCCTCCTCCTCATCTGAGGGGTACTTAGTCATTTGGTTTCTTGCTGCCTCTCTCTCTGCCCATCTTTCCTCCCCCCAGACTATGTAGTGATGGAGCATCTCCGCCTTAGTAGATCTCCTTGCTACAGGAAGGCCCCATTTTCTGCAAAGCTTCCTTAGGTCAGCCTTAGTGAGGTGGTCAGTACGAACAAAGAATGAGTAGGTACACAATCCCATTCTGATAAGATCTTATCAGCAAAAACCAAAATCCAAAGTCCAAAATATCAATAGTATATCCAGAAGGACATCAGAGAACCAAAAGCCAAAAAAGATGAAAAATCAAGTTGACCTTCAACTGTGGGTAGGTAGTGAAATACTTAGCTACTGTATGTCACTGCACAAACACAAGTCCTATCCTCACCGCTGATCACCAATGTTAGAAATGGGGTTTTTGGTTGGCAGTCAGGTTGCCCTCTGTCCAAGCAAGAACCCTCACTCTAGTCAGGGTAAGTCACACACAATCCAAAATCAGCCTGTGCTCACCCTCCGGTAGCTTGGCACGAGCAGTCAGGCTTAACTTACAAGGCAATGTGTAAAGCATTTGTGCAATAAATCATACAACACCATAGCATAACACCACAAAAATACACCACACAGTGTTTAGAAAAATATATAATATTTATCTGGGTATCTTCAGGTCAAAACGATCAAAGTTGCAATATGAATTTGTTAAGATATCACTGAAAACTGATATAAATTGTCTTAAGTCTTTAGAAAGTAAACAGAGTCTCTTTCAAACACAAAGTACCTGGTTTCTGGTGGAAAATCTCCTCAGAGGGCCACAAAGGAAGAGGTGCGTGGAAAAAGGGTGTGTGCGTCGATTTCTCCCCAGCACACACGGACTTGCGTCGTTATTTTCCACGCGGGGAAGTCGTGCGTCATTTTCCGGCGAGCGGACAGTCTCTTTCTGTGGGTCGCGGGGATTACCAGATGTCCCGGGTCTGTGCGTGGATTTTCCTGCTTGTTTTCCGGCTGCGCGTCGTTCTGCGGGCTGCGCGTCGAAGTTTCGATCTCACGGCAGGAGTCGCGTCGATTTCTCCTGCAGAGTCGGGCGGCGTTGTCCTTGTGAGGCCGTGTGTCAATGTTTCGATCTCACGGCAGGCGTCGCGTCGATTTCTCCTGGAAAGTCGGGCGGCGTTGTCCTTGCGAGGCCGTGCGTCAAAGTTTCGATCTCACGGCAGGCGTTGTGTCGATTTCTCCTGCGGAGTCGGGCGGCGTTGTCCTTGCGAGGCCGTGCGTCAAAGTTTTTATCTCACGCCAGGCGTCGCGTCGATTTCTCCCGGGAAGTCGGGCGGCGTTGTCCTTGCGAGGCCGTGCGTCAAAGATTCGGTCGTCCCGAAGACGTCGCGTTGATCAGCGTCGGTGTGCGCCGTTTTTCTTGCCGCGGAACAAGCTGTGCGTCTAAAAGTTCGGCGCGCGGAGCGTCCAAGAGGAAGAGAGAAGTCTTTTTGGTCCTGAGACTTCAGGGAACAGGAGGCAAGCTCTATCCAAGCCCTTGGTGAGCACTTTTACAGCCAGACAAGAGTTCAGCAAGGCAGCAGGCCAACAGCAAAGCAGCAGTCCTTTGTAGAAAAGCAGACAGGTGAGTCCTTTGAGCAGCCAGGCAGTTCTTCTTGGCAGGATGTAGTTTCTGGTTCAGGTTTCTTCTCCAGCAAGTGTCTGATGAGGTAGGGCAGAGGCCCTGTTTTATACTAAGTTGTGCCTTTGAAGTGGGGGTGACTTCAAAGAGTCTCTAAGAAATGCACCAAGCCCCCTTTCAGTTCAATCCTGTCTGCCAGAGTCCCAGTAGGGGGTGTGGCAGTCCTTTGTGTGAGGGCAGGCCCTCCACCCTCCCAGCCCAGGAAGACCCATTCAAAATGCAGATGTATGCAAGTGAGGCTGAGTACCCTGTGTTTGGGGTGTGTCTGAGTGAATGCACAAGGAGCTGTCAACTAAACCTAGCCAGACGTGGATTGAAGGGCACAACAAGATTTTAGTGCAAAGAAATGCTCACTTTCTAAAAGTGGCATTTCTAGAATAGTAATATTAAATCCGACTTCACCAGTCAGCAGGATTTTGTATTACCATTCTGGCCATACTAAATATGACCTTCCTGCTCCTTTCAGATCAGCAGCTGCCACTTCAACAGTGTATGAGGGCAGCCCCAATGTTAGCCTATGAAAGGAGCAGGCCTCACAGTAGTGTAAAAACGAATTTAGGAGTTTTACACTACCAGGACATATAGCTACACAGGTACATGTCCTGCCTTTTACCTACACAGCACCCTGCTCTAGGGGTTACCTAGGGCACACATTAGGGATGACTTGTATGTAGTAAAAGGGGAGTTCTAGGCTTGGCAAGTACTTTTAAATGCCAAGTCGAAGTGGCAGTGAAACTGCACACACAGGCCTTGCAATGGCAGGCCTGAGACAGGGTTAAGGGGCTATTGAGGTGGGTGGCACAACCAGTGCTGCAGGCCCACTAGTAGCATTTAATCTACCTGCCCTAGGCACATGTAGTGCACTCTACCAGGGACTTACAAGTAAATTAAATAGTCAATCATGGATAAACCAATCAGTAGTACAATTTACACAGACAGCATATGCACTTTAGCACTGGTTAGCAGTGGTAAAGTGCCCAGAGGTCAAAAGCCAACAACAACAGGTCAGAAAAAATAGGAGGAAGGAGGCAAAAAGTTTGGGGATGTCCCTGTCAAAAAGCCAGGTCCAACAGGGTGCATTCCTGCCCCTTCCCTGTGGCGCAGGTCAGCGCAGCAAGTTCACTTGGTGCGCTGCCCTGAGCCACATAATTGTAAATATGCCCACAAAACTCAGTGAAGAATGCAAGAACACTTAAATAATTCAAGTCCGGCTAATGCGTTTGCTTTTAAAAATAAAATCGACTTTAATTAAGACAAAACAAAATACTGAACATAAAATGAGAAACGTAAACAATGAAAGCTAGACTTGTCTGGCCCTTCCTGAACTAGAGGTGAGTATAAGAAAGTTTTCAGTGTTGAACAACGAAAAGCCTCTTTTGTGATGTTTGTAACAGAGCTCACTACATTATACCACTGTCTATTATATTTGTCAGAGTTTATGAAACACAGAACACCAGAAAGCAAAAGGTGACAGTAAATCAAATTGTAAAACAAAAAAACATGTTGATGCACATTCATCTAAGCACTAAAAAAAACATGGAAATGTTTGCAATGAAAACCAGATTCTCTGTGTAAGTAGGTATCTATATTTTAAACAACATAAACCATTCCTACAGTATAGTTTGCCACAGAGCTCAAAATGTAAATCCCTTTCCTCTTGTATTTGTAATGTATAAAAACCGCGCATGTCAGAGGGATCACACTGTAAAATCCCTTGTTGGTGTAGGTGGAATGTTGTTACACCATGGAAAACCCCTTACTAATGTGTTAGCTACTGCCCAGTCAAATGCCCACAAAGAAGATGATCAACAAAAGGCAAAGCCCGAAACCCTATCTGTATTGCACTTGTTGACCACAGGTTTGCACCAACATTTGCACCGATTTTTGGACCAAAGGATGGCTGTAAAATGTTGTTTTTGTACTAGTCAGTTGGTGTACCTAACATTTGTTTCACTTGTCACGTCTGGAAATATCAGTGCAACACTTCAGCTGCCGCAGCGCAATCTTACCAGTCCTAGACGTCAGTGCAATCTACGTAAGTGGGTGCAGCTTTATCAGCATGCTGCAGCCCTTGCTCTGATTAGCAGAAGTCCATGGCCCCTTTTCAACCGAAAAGCTCGATAAAAAGAAAATCAATCGAGCAGACGAAAATTAGGACCAGACTGTGATGCATGAAGCTGCCCGGCGCTCTACAGGGAGACAGGCATGCATTTTGGCACTTGCAGGAGAGGGGAAATGAGGCAGTCTAATGATTTAAAAAAAGTTCAGGAGGTGAGAATGTATAGAATGATAGCAGGGAACAGGCACCACGAAGGTGTAATTGGAGATACCTCATTACAGCCCAACCAGTGCAGAGCGCTGATGAGGGCTGATGCTCGCAAAGACTCCATTGGGAAATCATTCATTAGAGGTGCCCGTGTAACAGCTGTGCGCGAGACGCTGCAAGTCAAGCACGCTCAAGGCAGTATAAACCCACATAAAATGGATTTAGACTGCGTGCCATGCATTCTCCAAAAGCAGTATGGGTTTCAGGGTTGGCTATCTCTTGTCCCTTCTGCATCCAACTGGCTGAAGCACCGGCCGCGCGGGTGTCGAGGGGGAAAGTCCATTCCACAACAATAACATTTGCTAATGAAAATGGCAGTTTCAGTGATAACTGTGCTCTCCTTAATGAGCGAATCAAAGACCGGCAGCCTTAAAGGTTTCAGAAGCACCTTTTCGCCATCTGTGTAAAATGAGCGAGAATTGATTTTGGTGCCAAAGGTTGAGAATAGCAGCTTACAGAGACCGTGCCGCAGAGGTGACATATGACCAAGAGAAACAGTACTGATAAAGATTTTACTGAAATTGTTCAACAAACAAATACTAGACTGTTTTCTTGAAATATAAAAGATGAAAAGACTGATATATATTGCAATTTAAAATGGTCCTTCTGGTCTAGGCCCTTGCAAAAGTCGTATTCTCCATTAAATCCCACATCTTTGTTTTTTCCTTATGCTTGTGGTATAAAATTCACTCACATAAGTCTTGGAGCAGGAAATGTCTTGTAGAGACTGGGACACTAGGTGTGTGCTCAGCCCGCATGTACTGTACTAGCAACATTCACTGACTGACTGTAGAAACTGGATGGAAAGTACATTGATCTGTTTCTCGCATGGTATTTGTTCGCAGGTGGAAGACTAAGGCAGGATAGGAGAAGAGCAGGGGGTAGGACCGAACAGATTTTGAAGCGAACAAAGGAGCAGAAAGATGTTGGAAGACAAGCCTTTCTATTAATCACGGGCTAAATCTGGGCAACAACAAGGCATAGTTAACAAAATGACTGGATTTCTTTCAAGCATGAGGGCTATGTAATTTTTGTTTTTAATGTTTGGACCGTGATGTTGACTTTTTAGGTCTTGTGTTAGCCAATATCTTTGATTTTATTACAAATGTATATATAATATATTTGGTAATAAAGGCTTTCAGCCAGCGATCTTCATCCATTGGTCTGATGTGGAGTCAGTCGCATTTTTCTTCCACCCACTACCGCATACAGCATGGGGAACTGGGTCAACTAACTTCCACAATTGACAAACTTCACCATGAGTGGTAGCCTGCTCTATCAGAAAGAGCACATCCACCTACAAAGTAATCCCTTTCAGTGTGTTGCTCTTACCTTGAAGAAAACAAAAGACAAGACACATTTGGCAAAACAGGAACAGTTCATTTAATTAATCATGGCTGGGAGAACATTTACAGAAAGGAGGTCTGTCTCTAGGTACAACTGATTTATGTGGTGTTTTATACACTTCTCTTGTCTGAGTACCATAAAACAATTGCAACATTATTTTTTTGGGTAAAGAATGTGAGCCATTGCCTTGAAGTCCTAAATAAGGTTCTGATAACAAATGCAGGTGGGCCTCAATCCTGCGTGGACACAATGTGGGCCAGCGGGTAACGTGTCCAGATGTCCACCCTGAGGGGCACGTGATCTCTGCATTTTTCTGTGAGTGCTGTGTTCTGATTGGCTGTGTGTTCCTAACTTAATGTGGCATCTGTCTTTATGGTGTTTGGGAATGCACACACTCCTCCAGCCATGTGTGTTTCACTGGGGCTAATCTCCTGGAACCATTGTGGTGTTGCTGCACCTATCTGTGGTATTGATCTGAGTTTCCTAGTTGTGTGTGTTGTCTGCCGGATATGTGCTGTCACACCTGTGACCTGCCAGTCAGTGACCTCAGTCCTAGGTCTCAGGTCCTGCCTGACCACTTATTTTGGAGTCGGGTTGATGGAGAATTCAATACAGGTGAATTTGCTAATAGTGATTTAATTTTGTTGTTATACGTGATTGCTACATCCAAGAATATCTTTTTTGGAAAGTCTCGGGGCCAAACAGTATCCTCCCATATGGTGCCCTTCCTTCCTTCCCATCCCATCTAGTTCAGTTTCAATATCGCTAGGCTCAGTGAGAGGGTACAGTGTTGTGGGATTGGTCTCGTAGAGATTCAAATTTACTGCCACCCTGTGGGATTCTACTCTGTTAGGTTGTATCTTGGCCCTAATCATACATAGGTATAGGTAGAGAAGGCATTTTACTTTTTCACAGACTACCTCTTAGGACAAGCAAAACCTGTCTGCACCTACTTCATGCGGTACCATCGAACAGACGTAATATGACCTGGCTGATGTCTTTGAACCCACAGCATCATGTGCTGATACTATGTGTTGTGTAAGAGGGTGCTGTGTAGTGCACGTGGAATGTTGGTGCTGTGTTTGGTGTAATTATACGTGATATGGGAGAGGTCCCTATGCAAGTGTGGTGACATTTTTTGGAAGGACTCCATTAGATAAGGCAGTTCTTTGGTGATGAATGGATGTGGCAGTACCCATAGCAAACAGAGGATATACACATGTGCAAAAATACACAACTTTTTGAACATATAGGTCTTGAAATGAATTCCAGTGGAGACGTCTGTCACCCCCTGGTGGTTGGAGTTTCTTAGTTTTGACAGTTCAAAAAGATCGTGGTGCAGTTCCTAGTTCTGGCTCTTGTTGGGGTTATTGATGAGGTGCAATTTGAGAAAAAAGTTCGCAATGCAGTTTAGAATAAGGTAGACATGAAAAGGTGATGGTTCGCAGTAACGTTGGCTTGATTGTACACCTGTCGGATAAGAAATAGGTTTGGTTTGTTATTTTAGAAAACATGCAATCCTTACACGTGTTGTTGCTAATTATTCTTTGCATTTTTCCCAGTTTTAGTGAGGCACTAGAAGGAGGCCCCGCTTGGGGTATCTAATTTGAAAAATATTGGGCTATTGTTTATAAATGTATTAATTTTATGGGTTGTTGGGCCTCCCCCTCTCTCTGCCTGAGTAAGTGTATGGAGGTAATTAATTTTTTATGGGGTTATCTTGTGAGCATGTGGGTACTTTTACTTATTAACTAGTACTCTGTGGGCGTCCCCAGCCCTCCAGTATCCTAATGTGCATGAGGGTGCCAACAGTGCAAGTGGTGTTTTTCGACCTACACATTCACGGGCCGAAGTATAAAGGGGAGGCGTGTCACAAATTAATGTTGTTTGATGATTGCAACGTGCCCTGAGGTCACTTGTATACTCCTCTAGTCCCAGCATGTGGCGTGCAACTTGACCCTCCCTAATGGCACAAGGTGTCTTGACTACACTCTTTTTCTAGAGACTTCTTTAGGAATAGCTTTGGGCTTTTTATTGGTCTTCCCTAGATTTTTACATGGTCTATTGTCTCAATTCCCATGAACTAGAGAGGTTTGGAGAGTTATTCCACGGCCCCCCCTCTGCCTCTGATATTGCAGTGTCCGAGATTTGGATTATTGTTACCTCCAGACGGTGTGTGTAAGGTCTTTTGTGTTTACTGATTGCTAGGCCTGATACAGCAGTCAGCATACTTCTGCATTCTATTCTGCTCAGAGCTATGATGGATGTTTTTGGATTCTTTTTTCCCCAGCACCACCCTCTGCCTTGGACCACATCCCTATAATTTGAGGGAAACGAGGAGGCAAAGAATTGCTGCATGGTGAGTCCAGTACAATGCTAAGAACTCGTCCAAGTTTGCCCAAATGATGGTAATGGACTAGGAGGGGTGGTTGTTCTGGTGAAACCTCCCCCCTCTAGTAACTCGACGCCATGTGGTGTTTCATAATCTGTCGGATTTCCTGCATATGCTGTGGAGGTCATGGGGTCTTCACTATCTCAAGCATACAGGAAACCTGGCTCCCGATACAGGAGGGCAGCTTTGTTTTGGAACCAAAAAAGGGACCTGCATTTGGCTGGAGGCCACTAGTTTCCTTGGGGCACTATTGCTGTTGGGACTACATGCCATAAAGAAATTTCAGTCCCAGTTGGGTGCCTGGGAATGGCATCTTTAAACTTGGTGATTGGAACCCATCCTAAATTTACTTGTGGGTTCGCAGGACCTGGATGCCTGCCTTTAGGCACTGGTTGGGGAGCTGCCCTGCCCCCCCCAACAAACTTCCCTCCCCATGGGGTGCGGCCAGCGACCCTGTCCTGGAAGATCAGCAGCAGAGTGAGGCCTAGGCTCTTGTAGGCACCCCAAATGGTAGAATCTAATGAGGATACCCTCCAGATGTCCAGCCTAAGGGGCACATGATTGCTGTGTGCTACAGTGCGTGCTGTGTTCTGATTGCCAGTGTGTTCCTAACTTCAAGTGGCATCTGGCTCTATGGTGTTTGGGGATGTGAGTGGTCAGTGTTTTGGACCATTGTGGTATTACTGCGCCTATCTCTGTGATTCATCTGAGCTTCCTGTTCACAAATTTGTCTGCCTGCTATGTGCCACTCCACCTGTGACATGTTAGTCTGTAACCTCAGGCCTAGGTCTCACAGCCTACCTGACCACCTATTTTGGAGTAGGTGAATGGAGAGTTCATGATGGGTGAATTTGCTAATAGTGATGTGATTTTGTTGTTATATGCGATCGTATCATGGTGCACATCACCATTGACTTTTCCAATATTAACAAGTGCCAAGGACTACTATGGCTATGGTATTGACTGTGAGTCTCCGCTGGTTCTCCTCCCGGCTGTGCAACACAGCTCGGGTGGAGAGTTCTAAGTGCACATGTCAGTTTTGCTGGCCTAAGACTGCCAGACAAACTGACATACACACTCAAAATGCACTGACTACTACTCCTCTCACTTCTGACGCAGAGGATGGCCCCATCCACTCTAGAGTCAGCGGACTGGCTGAGTGGCTAAATAAAATTATAATAAAATACTTTTAATATCATTTTATTTTTCTGATTTCTGCTGCCTTTCATCAGTGGGGCAATGCTCCTCCGACATAATGGAGGAGCCACCCCTGCTTAGGGTTCAAAACAGGGTCAATCTGCACAGCCCTGTCCCCGAGGATCGGAGGAGGAGAAAGTGCACAATATGTCCTGCTTGTGCACTTTTGTACCTTAGCAACTATTTCTGACTGATAGAAAGTATAAGGCAACTGCATATCAGGAGCACAGTCATTGTTCAGCCATCATTACGTTTGGGGAGAAATGCAGACGAGCGTACCTCGGTCACATGGGCAAGCTAAAAAGTGAATTCTGCTGAAGCATTAGCTTTGTGTGGATTACTTCAGATCAGCCTTTGTGTTTATCCCAAAATGCTAATAGTGTGTTTACATTCTGACTCAGCGTGTAGATTAGGGTACTATTCACACACTGAGGAGAAGTAATACCATGTGTAAATCGCTGTTTCGTTGCTAACCTAGACACACTATATGGAATGAATATCTTTTAAAAGGCTTTGTCCTGCAGATGGCCATGATAGCAGAAAAACCACAGACCAAAATATATGTCAGAAAAGGGACACAGTAGGTCAAATGTAAACGTTTACTAAACAAAGAAACCTGCATTAGTATTTGAAATATATTGGACTGAGACTAAACTATGTTTTATGTCACTATTTCTTTACTTCTTTCTTTTCCCCTACCTGGTTTCCATATGACTGTGATGTGTATTTTTTCACAAAAACAGTTTGTATTATTCCTATCTTTAAATAAAAAAAATCCCATTGCATTTGAGTTAATAGGCCAGTTTTGCATTTCCTCAATAGTGATTTCTTATTAGAAAACCGCTATTTAAGAAATGCAACAACAAGTATGGCAATGGGCAAAAGGCCCCTATTGGTGCTCCCCAAAAATAGAGGTGCACCTGTGTAGCACACATATGCCTAAGGGGCATGTGTATGCTCTTTAGCAAATAAAAAAAAGCACTATGGAGTGCTTTTTTGAAATTGCACCAGGTTACCATCAACTTCAAGTCGATGATAATTGCATCTTAGCTCTTTCCTCACTAATTTTCTTCTTCCCTTGAGTTCTTTTTGGTCTCTCTGACAATTACCTTTCTTGTACTTAGCGCTTCAATGCCACGGTCGGAATGCGCTTTATAAATACCAAATACAAATACAAATCTCCTAAATGCTCAAGTCACATTTAGGAAATCCATGGTACATCAAAATAGGAATCGTAAATAGGAATTCCCTATTTTCGATTTCCTATTCTGGGAATTCCAAATTGCAACTTCTACAGGGTAGAAATTGCAATTTACGATTCCTTAAAGGGCTTTGTACATAAGAAAAGCCATGTTTGCATTTCTCAACAGCCCGAAATAGAGAAAAGAATTACAAACAGGCTTCGTACATCTGGCCCTATATGTTGGAAATAATAGCATTGAACTCAAAATCTTAGGTTCCCTTGTTTGACTTAAAAGTGAATTTTTTATATCAAATAACGATGTTTCTAGTTGAAAGACTGCGTTCAAACTATTTATTCTACCACCTCCTCTTCATGAAATAAAATACAGACCAACATAATCTTTCAGGGTTTAGTGTGCTTGAACAGGGGAATAGATTACAACTTTGCAATATTGATAAGCACTGTTTCACCGATAGTCCACTTACTGGATGTGTGTTGTAGATCTGGTTCGGAGAAGCTATATATCTTGAAGAACTGTGTTTTACATGCTAAACAATGATTTCATTATGTTAGGACTGGTTCAGGGGGATACATTGACAGCTTCTGGTCAGTGAAATCGAGAATTGAAAAGAAGTATTCAGGGCGAAGAGGCACTGAATACTATATGGTTACTATTGGTCAAAGTCAATGATTTTCAGATTCCAATGTTTCCCTTACTCACTGAAGGATGTACTGAAATCTGCACATGACACGCCTCTTTCTGCACTTTGATTGGTCTAAAGACGTGCAGGGGTGGCACCGACAGCAGTGACCTATATAAAGAGCCACTGGAATTATGCGGCAGTAGAGAACCAAATTGTGTGGCAATCAATCAATCAGTACATTTGTAGAGCGCGCTAATCACCCGCAAGGGTTTCATGGCACTTTGAAGGGGGGGTGGGGGAGCTGCTACTGTTCGAACAGCCAAGTCTTGACGTGTCTCCTGAAGGTCAGCAGGTCCTTGCTCTGCCGTAAGTGGATGGGGAGGGTGTTCCGGATCTTGGCGGTGAGGTAGGAGAATGATCTGCCGCCGGTTGTTGTCCTGTGGATCTGTGGAACGGTGGCGAGGGCGAGGTCAGCGGAGCCGAGCTATCGGTTCGTGGTGTAGAAGGTCAGTCGTTCATTGAGGTATGCTGGTCCGGCATTGTGGAGTGTTTTGTGGGTGTGGGTGAGGGTGAGGAGCTTGAAGGTGATCCTCTTGTTGAGGGGGAGCCAGTGTAGATCTCTCAGATGGGCTGTGATGTGGCTGGGGTGGGGGATGTCGAGGATGAGACGTGCAGAGGCGTTCTGTATGCGTTGCAGTCTTTTCTGGAGATTGGCCGTGGTTCCCGCGTAGAGAGCGTTGCCATAGTCCAGGCTGCTGCTGACGAGGGCCTGGGTGACCATCCTTCTGGTTTTGGTGGGGATCCACCTGTAGATCTTGCAGAGCATGCAGAGGGTGTTGAAGCAGGAGGATGAGACGGCGTTGACTTGTTGGGTCGTGGAGAGCGATGAGTCTAGGATGAACCCTAGGTTGCATGCATGGTTGGTGGGCGTCGGTGCAGCTCCCAGTGTGGGCGGCTGTAGGAAGTTGGCTCTGTATGCACTATTTCAAAGTAAGGAATAGTATGCACAGAGTCCAAGGGTTCCCCTTAGAGGAAAGATAGTGGCAAAAAGAGATAATTCTAATGCTCTATTTTGTGGTAGTGTGGTCGAGCAGTAGGCTTATCAAAGGAGTAGTGTTAAGCATTTGTTGTACATACACACAGGCAATAAATGAGGAACACACACTCAGAGACAATTCCAGGCCAATAGGTTTTTGTATAGAAAAATATATTTTCTTAGTTTATTTTAAGAACCACAGGTTCAAATTCTACATGTAATACTTTGCATGAAAGGTATTGCAGGTAAGTACTTTAGGAACTTTGAATAATCACAATAGCATATATACTTTTCAAATAAAACACATATAGCTATTTTAAAACTAGACAGTGCAATTTTCAACAGTTCCTGGGGGAGGTAAGTATTTGTTAGTTTTTGTAGGTAAGTAAACAACCTACGGGGTTCAAGTTTGGGTCCAAGGTAGCCCACCGTTGGGGGTTCAGAGCAACCCCAAAGTTACCACACCAGCAACTCAGGGCCGGTCAGGTGCAGCGTTCAAAGTGGTGCCCAAAACACATAGGCTTCAATGGAGAAGGGGGTGCCCCGGTTCCAGTCTGCCAGCAGGTAAGTACCCGCGTCTTCGGAGGGCAGACCAGGGGGGTTTTGTAGGGCACCGTGGGGGACACAAGTTAGCACAGAAAGTACACCCTCAGCAGCACGGGGGCGGCCGGGTGCAGTGTGCAAACACACGTCGGATTTGTAATAGGAATCAATGGGAGACCAAGGGGTCTCTTCAGCGATGCAGGCAGGCAAGGGGGGGGCTCCTTGGGGTAGCCACCACCTGGGCAAGGGAGAGGGCCTCCTGGGGGTCACTCCTGCTCTGGAGTTCCGGTCCTTCAGGTCCTGGGGGCTGCGGGTGCAGGGTCTTTTCCAGGCGTCAGGATCTGAGAGTCAGGCAGTCGCGGTCAGGGGGAGCCTCGGGATTCCCTCTGCAGGCGTCGCTGTGGGGGCTCAGGGGGGACAACTTTGGTTACTCACAGTCTCGGAGTCGCCGGAGGGTCCTCCCTGAAGTGTTGTTTCTCCACCAGTCGAGTCGGGGTCGCCGGGTGCAGGGTTGCAAGTCTCACGCTTCTGGCGAGAAACGCTGTTGCCTTTAAGTTGCTCCTTTGGAAACAAAGTTGCAGTCTTGGGTGAACAGGCCCGCTGTTCTCGGGAGTTTCTTGGTCCTTTTAGAGCAGGGCAGTCCTCTGAGGATTCAGAGGTCGCTGGTCCTGGGGAAAGCGTAGCTGGAGCAGTTTTCTTCCGAAGGGGGGAGACAGGCCGGTAAAGCTGGGGACAAGACAGTTGGTGTCTCCGTCTTCTCTGCAGGGTTTTTCAGCTCAGCAGTCCTCTTCTTCTTAGGTTGCAGGAATCTGAGTTCCTAGGTTCAGGGGAGCCCTTAAATACTAAATTTAAGGGCGTGTTTAGGTCTGGGGGTTAGTAGCCAACGGCTACTAGCCCTGAGGGTGGGTACACCCTCTTTGTGCCTCCTCCCAAGGGGAGGGGGTCACAGTCCTATCCCTATTGGGGGAATCCTCCATCTGCAAGATGGAGGATTTCTAAAAGTTAGAGTCACCTCAGCTCAGGGCACCTTAGGGGCTGTCCTGACTGGCCAGTGACTCCTCCTTGTTATTCTCATTATTTCTCCTGGACTTGCCGCCAAAAGTGGGGGCTGTGTCCAGGGGGCGGGCATCTCCACTAGCTGGAGTGCCCTGGGGCATTGTAACACGAAGCTTGAGCCTTTGAAGCTCACTGCTAGGTGTTACAGTTCCTGCAGGGGGGAGGTGTGAAGCACCTCCACCCAGAGCAGGCTTTGTTTCTGTCCCCAGAGAGCACAAAGGCTCTCACCGCATGGGGTCAGAAACACGTCTCTCATCAGCAGGCTGGCACAGACCAGTCAGTCCTGCACTGAACAATTGGGTAAAATACAGGGGGTATCTCTAAGATGCCCTCTGTGTGCATTTTTTAATAAATCCAACACTGTCATCAGTGTGGGTTTATTATTCTGAGAAGTTTGGTACCAAACTTCCCAGTATTCAGTGTAGCCATTATGGAGCTGTGGAGTTCGTTTTTGACAGACTCCCAGACCATATACTCTTATGGCTACCCTGCACTTACAATGTCTAAGGTTTTGCTTAGACACTGTAGGGGCATAGTGCTCATGCACCTATGCCCTCACCTGTGGTATAGTGCACCCTGCCTTAGGGCTGTAAGGCCTGCTAGAGGGGTGACTTACCTATGCCACAGGCAGTGTGAGGTTGGCATGGCACCCTGAGGGGAGTGCCATGTCGACTTAGTTGTTTTCTCCCCACCAGCACACACAAGCTGGCAAGCAGTGTCTGTGCTGAGTGAGGGGTCCCTAGGGTGGCATAAGACATGCTGCAGCCCTTAGAGACCTTCCCTGGCATCAGGGTCCTTGGTACCAGGGGTACCAGTTGCAAGGGACTTACCTGGGTGCCAATTGTGGAAACAATGGTACATTTTAGGTGAAAGAACACTGGTGCTGGGGCCTGGTTAGCAGGGTCCCAGCACACTTCTCAGTCAAGTCAGCATCAGTATCAGGCAAAAAGTGGGAGGTAACTGCAACAGGGAGCCATTTCTTTACAGCGGCCACCAGGAGTCGTCCCAGGCGGAGGGGGTGGAGCCAAGGATGAGGACCTCTGTCTTGTCCGAGTTCAGTTTTAGGAGACTGTTCTCCATCCAGTTGGCGACGGCCTTCATTCCTTCGTGGAGGTTGGTTTTGGCGGTGTCCTTGGTGAGGGAGAGGATCAGCTGGGTGTCGTCGGCGTATGAGATGATGTTGAGGTTGTGAGATTGGACAATGTTGGTGAGTGGTGCCATGTAGACATTGAAGAGGGTCGAGCTGAGGGAAGATCCTTGGGGTACGCCGCAGATGGTCTTGGTGGCTTCAGATCGGAAAGGAGTGAGGCGGATTTTCTGGGTTCTGCTGGAGAGGAAGGAGGTGATCCAGTCCATGGCTTTGTCAAGGATCCCTGCGTCGTGGAGGCGTGTGCATAGGGTGTGGTGGCAGACGGTGTCGAAGGCAGCCAAAAGGTCCAGGAGGCTGAGGGCCGCGGTTTCGCCTTTGTTTAGCAGGGTCCTGATGTCATCAGTGGCAGCGACGAGGGCGGTCTCGGTGCTGTGGTTGCTGCGAAAACCGGATTGGGATGGGTCCAGAGTGTTGTTTTCCTCAAGGAAGTGGGTCAGTTGCCTGTTGACGATCTTCTCGATGACCTTTGCCTGGAACGGGAGCAGGGAGATGGCCCGGTAGTTTTTAAGGTCCTTTGGGTCCGCCTTGGGTTCCCTGAGTAAGGAATCGATCTCGGCGTGCTTTCAGCTTTCCAGGAAGGTGGTGGTCTCGGAGGAGCTGTTGATGATCATCCGGAGTTGGGGGGCTATGATGGAGCTCGCTTTGTTGAAGATATGGTGCGAGCAGGGGTTGGATGGTAGGCCGGAGTGAATGGTGTTCATGACTTTGGTTGTATCATCGTCATTGACATGGGTCCAGGAGAGCAGGAGGTTGGTGTGGCTGGGGAGCGGTGAGTCTGAGGTGTTGGCGACTGCCGGTGGGGTCTTGGTGTTGAAGCTGTTGTGGATGTCTGTGATCTTGCGGTGAAAGAAGGTGGCTAGGGAGTCGCAGAGGTCTTGCGAAGGTGGGATGTCGTTGGTGCTGGAGCTGGGGTTGGAGAGTTCCTTCATGATGTTGAAGAGCTCTGTGCTGTTGTGCGCGTTGTCGATGCGATCCTTGAATGAGGCTCCCTTGGTGGACCGGATGAACTGGTGGTGCCTGCGGATAGCGTTCTTGAGGGCCGGGTGGGTGACTGGTGTCTGTTCGTGGCGCCATTTCTTCTCGATTTTTTGGCACGTCTGTGTGGATGTCTGGCGGTTGGTGGTGAACCAGGTGGCCTTTCTGTCGGTGCGGTTGTGGGAGGGTTTCTTGATCGGGGCGAGAGTGTTGGCGCAGTCGTCGATCCATTGCCTGAGGTTGCGGGCAGCTGTGTCGGTGGTGTCGGCTGGTGGGGCTCGGGCGAGGGCAGAGATCAGCTGGTCGTTGGTGACCTTGTTCCAGCTGCGGCGGGGGATCCGTTGCGGGTGGTGGTGCGTGGTGGGTTTCGCGAAGGTGAAGTAGATGCAGCAGTGGTTGGTCCAGTGGAGTTCGGTGATGTGGCTGAAGGTGACGTGGCTGCTGGCAGAGAAGATGGGGTTGAGCATGTGTCCAGCGGAGTGGGTGGGTGACATGACGAGCTGTTTGAGTCCGAGGATGGCGAGGCTGTCGAGCAGGGCGGTGGAGTTGCTGTCATTGGTGTTCTCGAGGTGGAAGTTCCGGTCTCAGAGGAAGATGTAGTCTGTAACTTGCGTGCTGATGACGTCGGTGATTGAGTCACTGAACTGCAGTCGAGGTCCGGGGGGTCTGTAGATGAGGGTTCCTCTGAGGGTGGTCTTGGGATTGATGTGAATCTCGAAGTGCATGTGTTCTGCGGTGCTGAGGGTGTCTTCAGTGTTGGTCGAGATTCTGATGGTGTTCCTGTGGACGATGGCGATCCCTCCTCCTGGTCTATTGGTGCGGTCTCTGCGGGTGATCTTGTAGCCGTCCGGGATGGCTATGGTGATGTCTGGTGCTGAAGATGTGTTCATCCAGGTCTCTGTCAGGAAGGTGATGTCCAGGGAGCATGAGTTGAGAAGGTCCCAAAGTTCGATGGCATGCTTGTGGACAGAGAGGGTTTGAGAAGGATGCATCTGCGGTGGTTGTGTCCGGCTCTGGCGGGTGGGGCGGCGGCTCGGGCGCTGGTGAAGCTACAGCCCCGGCAGGAGAAGGGTCCGTGGATGATCTTCGGGGAGGACTGGAAGCAGTTTGCTGATCGGCCGGCGTTGAGGGCGTGGAGGGTGTTGGCGTCATAGTGGCGCAGACGGGCTTGCCTCTGGGGCACCTACGGCAAGACTCATTAAATATGGGGGAAGGAGAGGCAAATCATACAGCGCAATGAGGCACATTTTGTGATCCATATTACGTCATTAGTTTTACATTTTTACACACGGTAACACGGTCTGGGCAAATGTTCACCTTATTAGTACCAGTTTAATACCGAAAAGCAGCAATAAACAATTGAAAGATGACCAGTCAGCCTTTACGAACACCTTTTACCACGTTTTTGGTACTTTTAAATCCGTTTGAGCTAAAAACGTTTTTTGTTAAAATCTGCAATGGATGATGGGTTATGTGAAAAATACGGCAATTCCTTAGTTATGTGGAAAACGCCCCAGCAGTACAATCGCATAAATCCAGTAGCCCCGCGCATATCTTTCTAAGACATGTATATATCAGTGTGCTCCGTGTAAGTAAACAAGAGCCTTTTCACATCAACCAGCCTACTTTACCATGCTGACGTGGCTAGTGTGAGCCACTGCACACGAGAGCTGAGGCCGCTCTTAGTAATGTATGAATACCGGTCTGTGAGAATGTCGTGAGCAAAGTATTCGGGACTCGGGCCCCAGGTTCCAATCTTACCGGGTCACAAACTGAGATCAGGTCTACATGCCAGGGGCTTTTTGCTCCTTGTAAATATGTTCCTGTGGTTTCCCTAATAGGACTGAGCGTGTATACAATATGTACTTGGATTTTTGTAATTTATATAAATCAGGTCCATTGTCCTCGGTTTGTTTTAACAGTGTATGTGCTTCCAATAATTGTCCTTTACTTCAGAATCTGACAGACCTGTCTACAAAGTCACGAATGCAACCACTTGATATGGCGTCTCACTTGTAAATCTGCCAACCCGTTTACGACAAATCAGTCCTCTCAGGGCCAATACATCACAGGCAAAATATCCATTTTCAAGCAGCTGAAATTACAGGCTTGAAATGCGTACCTTTTGCAATTGACATCTCTAAATTGATGTTTGACTTCAACTTTTCTGTTTCCAAGACAACCAGCTTCCAAATGCGCGTTTTTGTTGTGAAGGACATCACCACCAAATCACATCTTACTCATTCGTTTCAATTGATTATTCATGTATATGTATGCAAGGGCTTTCTAAATATGCTCCCCTTCACCAGGCAAAGTCGTGAAATTTACAATACATACTTTGTCCTTCAGAACTACTCGTCTCAAACATTTTCCTTTGACTACAATCGTTGAGGATCTTTACACACCTTGTATATTTTATTACCCAGCTAATATCAATCCAGTGACACTACACACGCCTAGAAAGTGAGATGAGTGAGTTTGTTTGATGACAATTTTGAAGTGCAGACTTGCTAAAAAGTAGTCAACCACAAAAACCTTTGAAAGTGACATAACTTGCCCTGGGAAGGACCAACAATTCAAGAAGCCAATGTTTGCTGTGGTGATTTACTTATGGGTGTAGTCACTGTTACTCTTTTGCAGTGTTGCATATAGAATTGATACAGCTCGATGGCCATTCCACGTGTCAAGAAGCATTGCAGACCCAAGTGCACAGGAGATTCTGTCTTTCCTGGGGACCATATGTCTGCAATCATTGCCTTCATGGCAGTGTGTGGAGGCTGACCTGGTTTGTAGTGAGTACCTATAGTACTTACACCTTATACCAGGTCCAGTTATCCCTTATTAGTGAATTATAGGCAGGATCTAGAAGCCAGGCTCTCTAGAGGTAGCTGTAGCTGAGCAGACAAGGCTTATCTAGTAGACATGCAAAGCTCATGCAATACCACTGTAGTCCACAGTACTCACACACATGAAAAAAAACACTCAGGCGGTCATTCTGACCCTGGCGGTCAAAGACCGCCAGGGCGGAGGACCGCGGGAGCACCGCCGACAGGCCGGCGGTGCTCCAATGGGGATTCCGACCGCGGCGGTAAAGCCGCGGTCGGACCGGCACCACTGGCGGGCTCCCGCCAGTGTACCGCCGCCCCATTGAATCCTCCAAGGCGGCGCAGCTTGCTGCGCCGCTGAGGGGATTCCGACCCCCCCTACCGCCATCCAGATCCCGGCGGTCCGACCGCCGGGATCCGGATGGCGGTAGGGGGGGTCGCGGGGCCCCTGGGGGCCCCTGCAGTGCCCATGCCACTGGCATGGGCATTGCAGGGGCCCCCGTAAGAGGGCCCCTAAATGTATTTCACTGTCTGCTGCGCAGACAGTGAAATACGCGACGGGTGCAACTGCACCCGTCGCACAGCTTCCACTCCGCCGGCTCGATTCCGAGCCGGCTTCATCGTGGAAGCCTCTTTCCCGCTGGGCTGGCGGGCGGCCCGCCAGCCCAGCGGGAAAGTCAGAATTACCGCCGCGGTCTTTCGACCGCGGAACGGTAACCTGACGGCGGGACTTTGGCGGGCGGCCTCCGCCGCCCGCCAAGGTCAGAATGGGGGCCTCAGTGTTACAAAAATAAAGGTACTTTATTTTAGTGACAAAAATACCAAAAATACCGTAGAGACTATACCCACTTGGGAGGTAAGTAATACACAAATTATATACACTACTTTGCAGAAATATGCATGGAAACAGTTAGAAAAAAGTGATATTAGTGAAAATCACAATAGTAAGAAATGGGCCTAGGGGGATACACAAACCATATACTAAGAAAGTGGAAGGCGAATGTCGGTTTCACACCTAGGTAAGTGTAGTGTGTAGAGGGTCGCTGGGAGCACTAGAAAACACCAGTGGTAAGTACTAGAACCCATCCCAGTGTCCAGGAAAGCAGGAGTAAAAGACAGTAACTTTCCCAGAAAACGCAGAAACACAAGAAAGAGGATTATGCAAGAACCCGAAGAGATAGCAAGACACCAACAGTGGATTCCTGGACCTGAGGACCTGTGGAAGAAGGGGAACAAGTCAAAGAAGCACAGAACAGTCCAGTGAGAACAGGAACCCCTGCTAACCAGGATGAAGGTGCAAAAGAAGAACCACTGGTGAAGAAGAACAGTCAGTACTGCACCCAAGACGACGGAGTCGGGTTCTGGTTGGTGCAGATGATGTCGATGCCGGATGGAGGATTGCAGCCTGGTTTGCGTCGCTGGAGTCCGCCAACAAGCCTTGGCACACAAAAGCTCGTGGCTAGCGGAAAATGGCACTGTCAGGGACCAGAAAGGACCAGGTGGACTCTACCCAGGTGGGGGAGTCAGAGGAGGAGCAAATCAGAGAGTCACAGAAGACCAGGTAGTATGCACAGGAGTCCCACAGCATGGGGACAAAGGAGGTGCAAAACGGGGGACCATGCAGCACTACAACAAAGGTTCCCACGCCACCGGAGAACCACTCAGGAAGATGTGCATTGCAGAATAGAGTGCTGGGGGACGGAGCTGCATGATGCATGTAGAACTTCATGGAAGTATTTCAACAAGCCTTCACAACTGCAAAACACGTGGTGCACAGGGGTACTCTCTTGCGTGGGGAGGCAAGCTCTTACCTCCACCAAATTGGACAGTAGGACGTCAGGACCATTGGGACCATGTCAGTTTACCACCCTTGATGTAGGATCCTCACAGCTCAGCAGGAGAGGGGATCCACGCAGCTGGTCATCGTTGCAGTAGGTGCCTGCTGAAGTAAGGGGGTGACTCCTTCACCCCAAGGGAGGTTCCTTCACTGTTCTGGTGCAGACTGAAGATGGGCTGTCCTCAGAGGATGCACGACGGGGAAACAGTTGCAGTTGCTGGCAGGAGCTGAAGAAACAATGTTGCAGAAGGCATCTTTGCTTCTTTGTTGCAGTTTGTAGAGTTCCTGGAAGGTTCAGATGCAGTTTCGTCAGTGACAAGTTGAAGTAGAGGATGCAGAGGATTCCTGCTGGAGTCTTGCAATCCAAATCTGAAGAACCACCCAAAGGAGAGACCCTAAATAGCCCTGAAAGGGGGATTGGTCACCTAAACAGGTAAGCACCTATCAGGGGAGGGCTCTGACATCACCTGCTGCCACTGGCCACTCAGATGCTCCCAGAGTTCACTGCCGACTTGGAATCCAAGATGACAAAACCCAGGGACCCTCTGGAGAGGCTCTGAGCACCACCCCTGGGGTGGTGATGGACAGGGAAGTGGTCACACCCCTTTCCTTTGTCCAGTTTCGCACCAGAGCAGGAGCTGGGGGAGGGGCCTGAACTGGTGAAGACTGGACTTTGCAAGGAGGGCAGCAAATGTGCCCTTCAAAGCATTTTCAGTGGCTTGGGGTAACTACCCCTCCCAGGCCTGTCACACCTATTTCCGAAGGGAGAGGGTGTAACACCCCTCTCCCAAAGGAAATCCTTTGTTCTGCCTTCCTGGGCTCAAGCTTTCCAAGCAACAGGAGGGCAGAAACATGTCTCTGAAGTGAAAGCAGCTGGGGCTGCCTGGAAAACCTCAGAAGTCTGTAATGGGAATTCTAGGGTCCTCTAAGGAGCCCCCAGATTGCATAGAATCATACAACCAATGCTTGCAAAAGCCTTGGGGTATGATTCCAACATGTTTGATGCCAAACATGCCTATGTTTGGAGTTAGCATTATGTAGCTAGACATAGGTAGTGACCTATGTCCAGTACACATGTAAAATGGCATCCCTGCATTCACGCAGTCTGGGAAAATGGTCCTGGAGGTCATGGGGGCACCTCTGCTAGTGCAGGAGTGCCCTCACACACAGGTACTTTGCACCCTGCCGTTAGGGCTGGAGGGCCTGCTATAGGAGTGGCTTATAAGTGACCTGGTGCAGTGTAAATGGCAGTGAAAGGGTGTGTGCACCTTTTCACACAGGCTGCAATGGCAGTCCTAATAGGGAACCTTTGCCTGGGCTCCCTATTGGTGAGAAAAGATATGCTGCAGCCCGTAGGGCAATTCTGGAACCCCAATGATCTAGGTACCTAAGTACCGTATACTAGGGACTTATAAGGGGGCACCAGTATGCCAATTGTGGGTGCAATACTGGGTTAACAGTGTGCAAGAACCAAATTTAGAAGAGAGAGAGCAAAATCACTGGGGTCCTGGTTAGCAGGATCCCAGTGAACACAGTCAAGCACACCGACATCAGGCAAAATTTGGGGTAACCTTGGCAAAAGAGGGTACTTTCCTACACCATCCCAATGTCATAAAGCTCCTGTAGAACCTGAAAGGATAGCAGAGACCCATTGCTACATAGATCACCTAACTGGGTAGGTCTAGCATCACTCCAAATGGGGGATCATAGACCCTCAGTAGCTACTTCATGTCCGGTATGCTTTATAGTTGTAGCTGTGGGGCATATTGGATTGGTGTGTGTCTGGGTTCAATATAGCAATTCTATATGAGCTTGGCCACATGCATGAGTTTACCCATTCCCCTACTTCGTTTATATGCTGATAAAAGCCAGTTTAAGAGATCCACATCCCTTATGTCTGCCTGAACCAAGCCGCTCTCCATCGTTTTATCTCAAGCTAGCCAATGTATGGGCCATTGTAACTGTGCCCTTGTGAAGTACAGGTTTAGATCCGGGACCGCAAGTGCTCCTTCAACGGTAGGGTGTTGAATAACAGGTAATGAGACCCTCTTCTGTGCAGGTCCCCACACCAGTTTGGATTCAAGACATCTAAAAGTCCTGAAGAAGGATCTGGACGGTATCACTGGTAGGGCCGCAAAGAAATTCAGGACTCGTGAGAGGATCTGCATTTTAGCCACTGATGCTCTGCCCATAAGTGAAAGGGGAAACCACATCCAGAAATGCATTGATTGGCAAATTGAGGTTAAGGCTTTGCCGTGGTTGCCCTAGAGTAAATCCTTGTCCATGTGATAAATGTTTACTCCAAGATATCGAAAAGTCTCAAAAGACCAAAGGAGATGTCATTCATCTAGTAGATCCTGGCCACTCTGTTCAGTCTGATAGAGTGAGAATATACATGATTTACTCCAGTTTACCTTGAGGCCAGCTAATATCCCAAAGGGAGCAAGCAGGGCATAAAGGGCCGACAGTATTAGGACATCAGCTATATATAGGGACACAAAATACCAGACCGGCCCCACCTTAATGCCCCAATCTTGGCCCCTAATGCGTAGCATGGACACCAGTGGCTCGCTGGTCAAGGTAAATAGTACCAGTGATAAGGAGCATCCTCTGTGAGTTCAAGGTGCTATGGCAAAAGAACATGAGATCTGATGACTGGTGCAGACTCAGGCCCACAGGGCAGTGTACAGGAGCTTAACCCAACCTAAGAATTTAGGACCCATCCCAAATGCCCATAGCACCTGTACTATAAAGGACTAGCTCAAAGTACCAAATGGTTTCTCGAAGTCCAGAGAGACTGCCACTGGAAGGCTTGTCTTCCCATTCCGTGCATCCATAATGTGACACAGATGCCAGATATAGAAATATGTTGCTCATTTGGGCACAAATCCGCACTGGTCCAGCTGAATAAGGGTGCCAAGGATCTGGGGCAATCTGTTGGCAAGGACTTTGATAAAAAATTTGGAATGTTTAACATTGACAGTGGTCTGTAGGATCTCACTTCCAGGGGGTCCATACCCGGTTTCGGGAGGACCACTATAAGGACCTTGCATAAGAAATCCAGCAGGGCGCGCTGATGGTGCGCTTCCTGATAAACCCCAAGCAGACAAGGGACAAGAGTGGCTCTAAAGGCTGTGCAGTACTCCACAGGAAACCCATCATTACCAGGAGTTTTCCCCTACACCATCTGCCATATCACTAATGTAATTCCCTCTATCTGAAGAGGTTGTTCCAAATCTTGTAATTGCAGAGGTGTTAGATGAGGAAGGTACTCCCATTCAGAGGTATTTCTGTACTTGTGCTAAGGGAAAGTCCTGGAGGAGGAATATATCCGCTCATAATATTGAGTGAATACCTCATTAATACTAATAGTTAATTATTTTGTATTATTCACAACTGCGGTATTAACAATGGAGCACCAGGGGCAGGAAGAAGACCTTTACTACCAGCTGAGGTAAATGAAAAATACTTTTAAATATGTGTTGTGTGCATGCTTGTGAGCAAGAGTGCGTTGTGTGACAAACAGTGTGTGTATGTGAGAGCAGGTGATGTGCCACCATGTGTGTGTGTAAGTGAAAACGATTGAATGAGAGTCAGTACGTTCTGAGTGAGAATGCATAATATTAATTGTGAGATTAAGTGAATCAGAGTGAGTGATAGTAAGAGTGACTGCAAAAGGTAGTGGGTGACAAACAATGAATGAGTAAGAATGAGTGTGAGGATTTTTAGGGAGTATAAGTAAGAATAAGCATAAATCGGAATAGGCTATAGTGACAGTGAGTGTATCTGTGAGAATAAGGGAGTCAAAGTGAATGCGAAAAAGTGCAAATGAGTAAGAGAGAGTGAATAAGTATGAGTAAGTGATAACAAAAATGAATGTGAGTAAAAGGGAGTGGACATGAATGAGTGTGATGTGAATGAGTGAGTCAGAGAGAGTAAAAATTAGGATTTGAAATTATAAGTGAGTGCAAGTGTGAGTGAATGAGAACATATGAGTGAGTCAGAATATGACTGTGTGAAAGTGTTTGAATGGAAGTGAGTTAGACTAAGAATGAATGCAATAGTGAATGAGAGCGAATGAAGAAGTGTGAGTGAAAATAAATGAGTGTCCGTGTAAGTGAGAATGCATGTGAGTGAGTGAATATGAACGAGAATGTGGTGTTATTCCTGTCACTTTGCCTTTGGCATTCACATACTGAAGGTAGTTCTGAGCTGAAAGAGTAACCAGTGACAAAATACTGGTGCTGGTAGAATGGAGGCAATTCTTGGCATAATTAGAATTGATCTCAAAATACTGGCACTAATAAACTTAGTCTAATTCTTGGCATATGGGAAATCTTTGGAAAATGGTAGAACTGGCACAGTGGAGAACATTCTTGGAATTGGGCATCCATGAAAAATTGCTGGTGCTAGCCCATTGGAGGTAGTTCTTGGCATTAGGAAGGCCCACCATGACACATGGGAAGGCGCAAGCATGAGAAAATGCTAGCCCAGGTAATTGTTTTTGTCACTCATAGCACATTTGTAAAAGAATGAGGTCAACTCTGGGGACAATCAGGTTTCATTGGCTTCAAACATCATAAAAGACTTGAATATTTAATAAGTGCCTCTTCAGAGCCTATGGCTTCAAGCAAATTTATGTGCAATTTATGCTTTAAAATGCACTGTTTGACCCCATTTAAAAAGTATATATATATTCTCAAAGGGAAAACTCCACTTGATCCCCCCCAACCCACCAGAAGAGGTCTGACTCACTTGATTTGCTCCCTCACAACAGTTCAGCGTAACTATTATGCCCCATAAAAACAGATATCTGTCTGTTTGATGGTGTTATCTCAATAATATAGCTAAAACACTTCAGGATGTCAATTACAATAATTAAGAATAGGGCCACACGACCTCACTACCTGAGAAGATTCAGGATCAGAGGTCATATGATGTCACTTCTTGTGATGTTGTTAAGGTGGTTAAAGGTTGTGCGATGTCAGTTCTGATACCCTTGCCATATTGGTGAATCGACAAACATGAGGTGTCTCAAAAAGCAACCACCTGTGTTCTCCTGGTTGCTCTGTGCATTTGCACTTGATTTCTACTGCAACTAGTGTGTAATTATGTAACATGGAACAGAGCACTATTTCAGGAAATTTGCATAAGAAGCTTCATGCAAATTTCCAAAAATTACACAAGATTCTTTTGGACTAATGGAAATTTCAAACGGGCTTAAATAATATAATGGTTAGATAGATATGTGAATTGGCAAAATAAGATTAAAAGCTATTGTTGCTCAAATGCAGATTTACCTTAAAGAAATGAAAGACGAGACGCGTTTGGCAGAGCTGGAACAGTCGGTTTAATTGAGCACACCGGCTGGGATAGTGCATTACAGATTCAAGGTCTGATGACTGTCTCTCAAAGTTATGGAATTTTGAGCATTCTTTTACAGAGTTCTTGAAGGGTTGTAAAATGATTCTATACATTCTTTTCAGAAAATAAATCCAGGCCTAATCACTAGGCTGTAAATCTGACCATCTGATAAAGTGCTCCGGTAGGCCTCGACTTTGCATGGACATAGTGTGGGCCAGTAGGTAGAATGTCCAGATGTCCATCATGAGGAGCGCATGATTACTGCATGCAGTTTGTGTGCTATTTCTGATTGGTGGAGTGCTCCTAACTTTATGTGGCATCTAACTTTATGGTCTTTTGAGAATGTGCACGACTTAGGCCAAATTAATTTTATTGGGGACCAATATCCTAGGGCCTTTGTGGTGTTGCTGCCTATCTGGGGAATCAATCCAGGTTTTTCCTGTGTGCGTGTTTCTCTATGGGCAACTTGTCATCCCACCTGTGTTCTGTCAATCAGTTGTCTCAGGATTAGGTCACAGTGCTTGCCTAGCCACATACTTCTGACTTGGAGTTGATGGGGAGATCGTGTTGAGTGAAATTGATACTGGTAATGATAGTTCTTTGTTGTGCTGGCACACAGCATGGTGTAGATTGACATCATCGTTTTCCTGCAATTGAACATTTACCTGACTTGAATTTTCAACTACTTTATCCACCCCATACTTCATGACAGTCACATTATTAGAGGTTTGATGTGTTTCTGTTGTGTCTTTTACTATTTTCCTACCTACTTGCATTCCACCTAATTTGAGGACTGCATTTTTGTAGCAGGAATCCCCATTTGTAGGAAACAACACAAAATCAGCACAAGAATGACAATTAGAAGGGGCGTGGCTTTGAGCTCATGGAGTGAGCAGCCTTGGGGAAGAGCTCCAGCCCGGGACCCCCCTTACACATGGATCCTGAAGGCATAGACCGGCACATTGCTCACCCCCCTCTCCCTGAGGGTCAGGAGGAGAGGGGCGCTGTTAGAAATGGGGTCTTTGGTTGACAGTCAGGTTACCCCCTGTTCAAGCAAGGACCCTCACTCTAGTCAGGGTAAAAGAGAATCACCCTCAGCTAACCCCTGCTTACCCCCTTGGTAGCTTGGCAGAGCAGTAGGCTTAACCTCAGAGTGCTAGGTGTAAAGCATTTGTACCAACACACACAGCAACTTAATGAAAACACTACAAAATGACACAACACCGGTTTAGAAAAATAGGAAATATTTATCTGAACAAAACAAGACCAAAACTACAAAAATCCGACATACACAAGTCAAGTTTTGAATTTTTAAAGATTAAACTTAAAAATAGCGCTTAGAAACAAAAATGCTTCAATGAGATGTTAACACGGCGTCGTGACGGAGTCGTTCCCAACAAGCCGACACCAGCGGCACCGGACACGGAGTCGTGTCGACCCCCAAGTACAGTACCTTTGGTGTAGAGTGAAAACAAGCCGAGGCGCGAAGTCAGGAATCGCGACGTCTGTGCAAAACGTTGAATCCGTGCACTTCAAGCGGCGTCAGTCACGACGTGGTGCGGCGACTTCCACGGAGTCGCGGACTTCAGCGGGGCTGCTGCAGCGACGGGCCTGCGAAGAGTGTCGCGTTCCAGCGAAGGTCACGGCGTCAGGTGCAGGCGGCGTTACCGGATTCAGCAGTGGCGTCGGTCCGAAGTCGATTTCCTTGGATTTCCACCAGCTTTCCTTTCAAGGGCCCAGGGACTGGGTAGGGCACCACTTGTCAGAGCAGGAGTCTCTCCAGAGACTCCAGGTGCTGGTAGAGAGAAGTCTTTGATGTCCCCGAGACTTCAAACAACAGGAGGCAAGCTCTAAATCAAGCCCTTGGAGATTTCTTCACAAGATGGAAGGCACACAAAGTCCAGTCTTTGCCCTATTACTCTGGCAGAAGCAGCACTGCAGGAAAGCTCCACAAAGCACAGTCACAGGCAGGGCAGCACGTCTTCCTCAGCTATCAGCTCTTCTCCAGGCAGAGGTTCCTCTTGGTTCCAGAAGTGTTTCTAAAGTCTGTAGATTTGGGTGCCCTTCTTATACCCATTTTAGTCTTTGAAGTCACCTTTCTTCAAAGGGGACTCACACCTACTTGTGAAATCCTGCCTTGCCCAGGCAAGTCATCAGACACACAGCAGGGGGTTGAAGCCGGCATTGTCAGAGGCAGGCACAGTCCTTTCAGATGAGAGTGACCACTCCACCCCTCCCTCCTAGCAGAGATGGCTAATCAGGAAATGCATGTTACACCCCAGCCCCCTTTGTGTCACTGTCTGGTGTGAGGTGAAAAACAAACCAACTGTCAAACTGACCCAGACAGGGAATCCACAAACACGGCAGAGTCACAAAATGGTTTAAGCAAGAAAATGCTCACTTTCTAAAAGTGGCATTTTCAAACGCACAATCTCAAAATCAACTTTACTAAAAGATGTATTTTTAAATTGTGAGTTCAGGGACCCCAAACTCCACATGTCCATCTACTCTCTAGGGGAATCTACGCTTTAATCATATTTAAAGGTAGCCCCCATATTATCCTATGAGAGAGACAGTCCTTGCAACAGTGAAAAACGAATTTAACAATATTTCACTGTCAGGACATATAAACCACATTACTATATGTCCTACCTTAACCATACACTGCACCCTGCCCTGGGGGCTACCTAGGGCCTACCTTAGGGGTGCCTTACATGTAAGAAAAGGAAAGGTTTAGGCCTGGCAAGTGGGTACACTTGCCAAGTCGAATTTACAGAGTAAAAATACACACACAGACACTGCAGTGGCAGGTGTGAGACATGATTACAGGGTTACTTGTGTGGGTGGCACAACCAGTGCTGCAGGCCCACTAGTAACATTTGATTTACAGGCCCTGGGCACCTCTAGTGCACTTTACTAGGGACTTAACAGTAAAACAAATATGCCAATCATGGAGAACCAATTACGTACACATTTTAAACAGGAGCACTTGCACTTTAGCACTGGTTAGCAGTGGTAAAGTGCCCAGAGTAACAAAAACAATAAAATCAGAGTCCAGCACCCATCAACAACCTGGGGAACAGAGGCAAAAAGTTAAGGGAGACCACGCCAAGGATGAAAAGTCTAACACGTGTCCCCCCCAGCTAAAAGTGGGGAGCAACTACCCAACCTCATGGGAGTTCTCATCACTAAGGCGGAAGAACCTGGACAGACCATCAGCATTGGCGTGCTCTGTACCAGGACGATGTTCCACCGTAAAGTCCATCCCCTGTAGGGAAATGGACCACCTCAACAGTTTTGAATTCTCACCCCTCATCTGCATTAACCATCTGAGGGGCCTGTGGTCGGTCTGAACTCGGAAGTGAGTCCCAAACAAGAAGGGTCTTAGCTTCTTCAGTGCCCAGACCACAGCAAACGCTTCGCGTTCTATGGCACTCCACCTACGTTCCCTGGGTAGTAACCTCCTGCTAATGAAGGCTACGGGTTGATCTAGGCCCTCTTCATTAAGCTGTGAGAGTACTGCTCCAATACCATGCTCTGAGGCGTCTGTTTGCACAACAAACTCCTTGGAGTAGTCAGGTGCCTGTAGCACAGGTGCTGTGTACATGGCAGCCTTCAGGGCATCAAAAGCGTTCTGGCAAGCCTCTGTCCAGATCACTTTCTTGGGTTGCTTCTTAGAAGTCAACTCAGTTAAGGGGGTAACAATGGTACCATATCCCTTAACAAACCTCCGGTAATATCCTGTGAGACCTAAAAAGGCTCTCACTTCAGTCTGGGTCTTGGGAGGCTCCCAAGCCAGAATCGTATCAATCTTAGGCTGTAGGGGTGCCACCTGGCCACTCCCCACCTGGTGTCCTAAGTACACCACATAACCCTGCCCTATTTGGCACTTGCTCGCCTTAATAGTGAGGCCTGCCTTCTGCAGGGCCTCTAACACTCTCCAGAGGTGTTGCAGGTGTTCCTCCCATGTGGAACTAAACACAGCAATGTCATCCAGGTAGGCGGTACTGAACTCATCCAGTCCTCCAACACCTGGTTGACCAACTTCTGAAAGGTGGCAGGGGCGTTCTTCATCCCAAAGGGCATCACATTGAAGTGGAAGTGCCCATCTGGGGTAGAGAATGCTGACCTCTCCTTTGCCCCCTCAGTTAAGGCAATCTGCCAGTACCCAGATGTTAAATCAAACGTACTGAGGTACTTGGCAGCTCCTAACCGATCAATGAGCTCATCAGCTCGGGGGATGGGGTGTGCGTCAGTCTTGCTGACCGCATTGAGACCACGGTAGTCCACACAGAACCTAAGTCCTGGAGTGACACCAGGAGCAGCAGCCTTTGGGACCAAGACCACTGGGCTGGCCCAAGGACTGCTGTAGTGCTCAATAACCCCTAGGGTTAACATTTTGGAGACTTCCTCCTTAATGAAAGCCCTGACCCTGTCAGTCACCCTGTAAACCTTATGTTTAACAGGTGTACTGTCCCCAGTGTCCACATCATGGGTGCACAGGTGTGTGACTCCTGGGATCAGGGAAAACAGCGAGGCGAACTGTCCCAGCACGTGGAGACAGTCCCTCTGCTGTTCCTCAGTCAGGGAGGGGGAGAGGATCACTCCCTCCACAGACCCATCTTTCTCTCCTGCAGACAGGAGGTCAGGAAGAGGCTCACTCTCTTCCTCCACCCCGTCATCTGTCGCTTGGAGCATGGATAGCTCAGTTCACTCAAAGTGTGGTTTGAGGCGGTTGACATGTAGGACCCTCAAAGGGTTCCTGGGGGATTGCAAGTCTACCAGATAGGTGACCTCGCTCTTTCTTTCCAACACCTCAAAAGGCCCAGTCCACTTATCTTGGAGAGCCCTAGGCTCCACTGGTGCCATGACCCACACTTTTTGTCCAGGCTGAAACTCAACCAGAGTGGCATTCTGGTCATACCACCGTTTCATATCCTCCTGGCTTGCTTCCAGGTTCTCCTGAGCGAGACTCCTGAAGCGGGCAGTCTGGTTTCTTAGTGCCAGCATGTAGCTAAATACATCCTGGGGTGGTTTACTAGGAGCTTTCTCCAAAGCCTCCTTCACCAGACTGAGCGGTACCCTCACAGGGTGGCCATAGATGAGCTCAAAGGGGCTAAAGCCAAGTCCCTTTTGAGGCACCTCCCTGTAAGCGAACAGAAGGCATGGCAAGAGAACGTCCCACTTACGCCTCAAGGGCTCTGACAGGCCTTGAATCATGCCTTTCAAGGTGCGGTTGAATCTCTCAACCAGACCATTACTTTGGGGGTGGTAAGGGGTGGTGAACTTGTAGGTTACCCCACACACCTTCCACAGAGACTTCATATAAGTGGATATGAAGTTTGTACCTCTATCAGATACCACCTCCTTGGGGATCCCCATGCGGGTAAAAACCCCCATCAAGGCACGTCCCACCACGGGGGCAGTGACAGTCCTTAGAGGAATGGCTTCTGGGTACCATGTGGCATGGTCCACCAAGACCAGGATGAACCTGTT
This sequence comes from Pleurodeles waltl, assembly GCF_031143425.1. Taxonomy (NCBI): domain Eukaryota; kingdom Metazoa; phylum Chordata; class Amphibia; order Caudata; family Salamandridae; genus Pleurodeles; species Pleurodeles waltl. The sequence continues at coordinate 887,008,075 of NC_090450.1, forward strand.
GCCCATGGCTGTCTTGGGATCCAGAGGCCCCAGAATGTCAATTCACACCCTTTCAAAGGGAGTACTGACTACAGGTAAAGGTTGGAGGGGAGCTTTGCATTTCCCCCCACTCTTGCCACTTGCCTGACAAGTCTGACAAGACCTACAATAAGCAGCTGACTGCTTGTGCATCAAGGGCCAGTAAAAGTGGGAGACAAGCCTCTTATAGGTCTTGTCCTGCCCTAGATGTCCTGCCAAAGGCACATCATGAGCCAAACCCAGTAGGAAGGCCCTGAAGCACTGGGGAACCACCAGCATACGAGCTGACCCAGGCTCAGGAACCTTAGGCTCACTGTACAGGAGGCCATCCTCCCAATAAATCAGGTGAGTACCTGGCGCCTCGCCAGCCGCCTGGGCTGCAGCCTGCTGCCGCAGCCCCTCAAGAGTAGGGCACTCCTTCTGCGCTGTGCAGAATGCTTCCCTGGTGGGTCCCCCTTCCTGCTGCCACTGCAACAGCTCAGGGACCTCCCCCAGTTCAGCCACCTGCTCCCCTGTAGGTTCCGGGGCGTCACCCTCAGGCTCCGCCTCCTCCCGGACCGTGGGAACCTCGGGGGCCGGTTTCCCGCGCCCCCTGCCCTTCCTCTTCTTGGCGGTCCCCTGGGCCACTGTTTCAGGCTCCAGGGGCTCTTGACTACCCTGATTGGCTGCCATAGACCGGGTGGATACACACACCCACCCAGGCAGACCCAACATCTCCAAGTGAGACCTGTGTTCCACCTCCTTCCAAGGGGAATCCTCCAGGTCGTTACCTAGCAAACAATCAACAGGCATGGTTGGACTCACAGCTACTTTCCAGGAACCTGAGACCCCCCCCCATTCAAAGGGAACCTGCGCCACTCTGCAGAGGCGCTCAGAGTTGTCTACCGCAACTACTTGGTGAAGTACCCGGCGATCAATCTGCTCTTCAGACACCAGGTGACTCCTCACTGTAGTCACACTGGCTCCTGTGTCTCTCAGAGCCTCCACCCTCTGTCCATTGATGGTCACCCATTGCCTGTACTTCTTAGTGTTATCAGGCACTAGGTTTCTCTGGACCATCTCACTGTCCCCTAGTGAGACAAGGGTCATTTCTGCTGGTTCCCACCCACCTGAAACCAACTCCTCCCCAAGCGCTACACTGGCCAAACCCTGGGACGGTGCACCAGTGGGTGCCGGTGTACTTTTGGTGCATTTGGGGTCCCCCCTCACATGACCCTCCTGGTCACATGCATAGCACTTACGTGGGGGACCACCTGCCACTAGCTTCCATTTGGACAACCATGGCTTCTTTTCACTGGGGGGTTGGGAATCCTTACCCTGGGAATCAGTTTGGGGCCCTTTAGAGAACTCCCCCTGTTTGCCCTTCCCCCCCCCTTTCTTCTGAGAGGGACCCTGCCCACCCTTGGCGTGGTCTCCCCCATACCTCTTTTGGACCCTGGTGCTCTCCCAGCGGTCTGCTTCCTGCGCAAGCTTCCTGGGGTCAGTCAGCTTGCTGTCAATGAGGTGCTGGCGCAGCTCTGGAAAATATAAACTGTACAAGTGCTCCCAAGCAATTAAATTGTAAAGCCCCTCATACGTGTTTACCTTACTGCCCTTCACCCAACCATCCAGTGACCTGCAAAAAGAATCAACACATTCCAACCATGTTTGGGATTCCTTTCTCTTGTAGGATCTAAACTTCTCCTTGTACTGCTCAGGGGTGAGACCATACCTGGTGAGTAAGGCCTCCTTCATGACAGGGTAGGTGAGACTCTGAGCATCCCCTAAGGCCGTCAGTGTGTCCCTCCCCTCTGCCTCAAAATGCTTCCACAGGGCTGCCCCCCAATGAGCTTCAGGGACCAGGTTCATGTGGAGAGCTGACTCATAACCCTTGAACCACAAGTAGATATCATCCTCCCTCTTATAATCCCTCACAAGGTCTTTTGGGATGTGTACCCTTCTCTCAGGCTGCACTGTAGGATTGCTGCCACCATCTCTACTGGACTGGCTTCTATGATCCATCTATTTCAAGCTAAGCTCATGAGCCATTGCTAACTTCCTCTCCTCAAGGGCTAGCCTCCTCTGCTCCAATTGGTACTCCCTTTCTGCCTGTCTGTCCTGTAACTCTTCAGGTGTCAGACCCTTGGAGGATACACTGCTACTTGCCCTAGAGACTCTTTCCCTGGAAATAACAGGCCCCCCCAATATACCATTATGTACTGATTGCTCTCCATCCTCATCCTCACCCTCCTCCTCATCCTCAGTGTGCCCTCCAGTGCTTCTGGTTGTCACCCATGCCCTCAGCGCCTTTTTCAGCTCATCCTTCTTGGAAGAGCTCTTAATGGGACAACCAACATTTTTACAAAACTGCTTTAGCTGAGCCTTGTTATAACTATCCAATTGCTTCAGGTCAAAAACAGCTTCAACTGGTGCATCTCCAAGTAGAGACATGATAAAAGGTTAAATGAGTGCAAAGTTCCAAATGCAGAAAAGCAAGTTCTCAAATGAAGTTCCAGAAAAGTCAATCACCGGATCAGCGAAAAAGGAAACTGAATGCAGAGCAAAAACAGTCCAAATAGAGAAAAACAAAAATCCCAAGACTAGTAGTATGTGGTCACGTAGTGGTCTGAACTCAAAACAGTAGTGTACACTTAATCACTGTATGTCAAGTACAAATACAAGTCCAAATCCCAACCGCTGATCACTAATGATAGAAATGGGGTCTTTGGTTGAGAGTCAGGTTACCCCCTGTTCAAGCAAGGACCCTCATTCTAGTCAGGGTAAAAGAGAATCACCCTCAGCTAACCCCTGCTTACCCCCTTGGTAGCTTGGCAGAGCAGTAGGCTTAACCTCAGAGTGCTAGGTGTAAAGCATTTGTACCAACACACACAGCAACTTAATGAAAACACTACAAAATGACACAACACCGGTTTAGAAAAATAGGAAATATTTATCTAAACAAAACAAGACCAAAACTACAAAAATCCGACATACACAAGTCAAGTTATGAATTTTTAAAGATTAAACTTAAAAATAGCGCTTAGAAACAAAAATGCTTCAATGAGATGTTAACACGGCGTCGTGACGGAGTCGTTCCCAACAAGCCGACACCAGCGGCGCCGGACACGGAGTCGTGTAGACCCCCAAGTACAGTACCTTTGGTGTAGAGTGAAAACAAGCCGAGGCGCGAAGTCAGGAATCGCGGCGTCTGTGCAAAACGTTGAATCCGTGCACTTCAAGCGGCGTCAGTCACGACGTGGTGCGGCGACTTCCACGGAGTCGCGGACTTCAGCGGGGCTGCTGCAGCGACGGGCCTGCGAAGAGTGTCGCGTTCCAGCGAAGGTCACGGCGTCAGGTGCAGGCGGCGTTACCGGATTCAGCAGCGGCGTCGGTCCGAAGTCGATTTCCTTGGATTTCCACCAGCTTTCCTTTCAACGGCCCAGGGACTGGGTAGGGCACCACTTGTCAGAGCAGGAGTCTCTCCAGAGACTCCAGGTGCTGGTAGAGAGAAGTCTTTGCTGTCCCTGAGACTTCAAACAACAGGAGGCAAGCTCTAAATCAAGCCCTTGGAGATTTCTTCACAAGATGGAAGGCACACAAAGTCCAGTCTTTGCCCTCTTACTCTGGCAGAAGCAGCACTGCAGGAAAGCTCCACAAAGCACAGTCACAGGCAGGGCAGCACGTCTTCCTCAGCTATCAGCTCTTCTCCAGGCAGAGGTTCCTCTTGGTTCCAGAAGTGTTTCTAAAGTCTGTAGATTTGGGTGCCCTTCTTATACCCATTTTAGTCTTTGAAGTCACCTTTCTTCAAAGGGGACTCACACCTACTTGTGAAATCCTGCCTTGCCCAGGCAAGTCATCAGACACACAGCAGGGGATTGGAGCCGGCATTGTCAGAGGCAGGCACAGTCCTTTCAGATGAGAGTGACCACTCCACCCCTCCCTCCTAGCAGAGATGGCTAATCAGGAAATGCATGTTACACCCCAGCCCCCTTTGTGTCACTGTCTGGTGTGAGGTGAAAAACAACCCAACTGTCAAACTGACCCAGACAGGGAATCCACAAACACGGCTGAGTCACAAAATGGTTTAAGCAAGAAAATGCTCACTTTCTAAAAGTGGCATTTTCAAACGCACAATCTCAAAATCAACTTTACTAAAAGATGTATTTTTAAATTGTGAGTTCAGGGACCACAAACTCCACATGTCCATCTACTCTCTAGGGGAATCTACGCTTTAATCATATTTAAAGGTAGCCCCCATATTATCCTATGAGAGAGACAGTCCTTGCAACAGTGAAAAACGAATTTAACAATATTTCACTGTCAGGACATATAAACCACATTACTATATGTCCTACCTTAACCATACACTGCACCCTGCCCTGGGGGCTACCTAGGGCCTACCTTAGGGGTGCCTTACATGTAAGAAAAGGGAAGGTTTAGGCCTGGCAAGTGGGTACACTTGCCAAGTCGAATTTACAGAGTAAAAATACACACACAGACACTGCAGTGGCAGGTGTGAGACATGATTACAGGGTTACTTGTGTGGGTGGCACAACCAGTGCTGCAGGCCCACTAGTAACATTTGATTTACAGGCCCTGGGCACCTCTAGTGCACTTTACTAGGGACTTAACAGTAAAACAAATATGCCAATCATGGAGAACCAATTACGTACACATTTTAAACAGGAACACTTGCACTTTAGCACTGGTTAGCAGTGGTAAAGTGCCCAGAGTAACAAAAACAATAAAATCAGAGTCCAGCACCCATCAACAACCTGGGGAACAGAGGCAAAAAGTTAAGGGAGACCACGCCAAGGATGAAAAGTCTAACACGTGTCCCCCCCAGCTAAAAGTGGGGAGCAACTACCCAACCTCATGGGAGTTCTCATCACTAAGGCGGAAGAACCTGGACAGACCATCAGCATTGGCGTGCTCTGTACCAGGACGATGTTCCACCGTAAAGTCCATCGACTGTAGGGAAATGGACCACCTCAACAGTTTTGGATTCTCACCCCTCATCTGCATTAACCATCTGAGGGGCCTGTGGTCGGTCTGAACTCGGAAGTGAGTCCCAAACAAGTAGGGTCTTAGCTTCTTCAGTGCCCAGACCACAGCAAACGCTTCGCGTTCTATGGCACTCCACCTACGTTCCCTGGGTAGTAACCTCCTGCTAATGAAGGCTACGGGTTGATCTAGGCCCTCTTCATTAAGCTGTGAGAGTACTGCTCCAATACCATGCTCTGAGGCGTCTGTTTGCACAACAAACTCCTTGGAGTAGTCAGGTGCCTGTAGCACAGGTGCTGTGCACATGGCAGCCTTCAGGGCATCAAAAGCGTTCTGGCAAGCCTCTGTCCAGATCACTTTCTTGGGTTGCTTCTTAGAAGTCAACTCAGTTAAGGGGGTAACAATGGTACCATATCCCTTAACAAACCTCCGGTAATATCCTGTGAGACCTAAAAAGGCTCTCACTTCAGTCTGGGTCTTGGGAGGCTCCCAAGCCAGAATCGTATCAATCTTAGGCTGTAGGGGTGCCACTTGGCCACTCCCCACCTGGTGTCCTAAGTACACCACAGAACCCTGCCCTATTTGGCACTTGCTCGCCTTAATAGTGAGGCCTGCCTTCTGCAGGGCCTCTAACACTCTCCAGAGGTGTTGCAGGTGTTCCTCCCATGTGGAACTAAACACAGCAATGTCATCCAGGTAGGCGGCACTGAACTCATCCAGTCCTGCCAACACCTGGTTGACCAACCACTGAAAGGTGGCAGGGGCGTTCTTCATCCCAAAGGGCATCACATTGAAGTGGAAGTGCCCATCTGGGGTAGAGAATGCTGACCTCTCCTTTGCCCCCTCAGTTAAGGCAATCTGCCAGTACCCAGATGTTAAATCAAACGTACTGAGGTACTTGGCAGCTCCTAACCGATCAATGAGCTCATCAGCTCGGGGGATGGGGTGTGCGTCAGTCTTGCTGACCGCATTGAGACCCCGGTAGTCCACACAGAACCTAAGTTCTGGAGTGGCACCAGGAGCAGCAGCCTTTGGGACCAAGACCACTGGGCTGGCCCAAGGACTGCTGGAGTGCTCAATAACCCCTAGGGTTAACATTTTGGAGACTTCCTCCTTAATGAAAGCCCTGACCCTGTCAGTCACCCTGTAAACCTTATGTTTAACAGGTGTACTGTCCCCAGTGTCCACATCATGTGTGCACAGGTGTGTGACTCCTGGGATCAGGGAAAACAGCGAGGCGAACTGTCCCAGCACGTGGCGACAGTCCCTCTGCTGTTCCTCAGTCAGGGAGGGGGAGAGGATCACTCCCTCCACAGACCCATCTTTGTCTCCTGCAGACAGGAGGTCAGGAAGAGGCTCACTCTCTTCCTCCACCCCGTCATCTGTCACTAGGAGCATGGATAGCTCAGTTCGCTCAAAGTGTGGTTTGAGGCGGTTGACATGTAGGACCCTCAAAGGGTTCCTGGGGGATTGCAAGTCTACCAGATAGGTTACCTCACTCTTTCTTTCCACCACCTCAAAAGGCCCAGTCCACTTATCTTGGAGAGCCCTAGGCTCCACTGGTGCCATGACCCACACTTTTTGTCCAGGCTGAAACTCAACCAGAGTGGCATTCTGGTCATACCACCGTTTCATATCCTCCTGGCTTGCTTCCAGGTTCTCCTGAGCGAGACTCCTGAAGCGGGCAGTCTGGTTTCTTAGTGCCAGCATGTAGCTAAATACATCCTGGGGTGGTTTACTAGGAGCTTTCTCCAAAGCCTCCTTCACCAGACTGAGCGGTCCCCTCACAGGGTGGCCATAGATGAGCTCAAAGGGGCTAAAGCCAAGTCCCTTTTGAGGCACCTCCCTGTAAGCGAACAGAAGGCATGGCAAGAGAACGTCCCACTTACGCCTCAAGGGCTCTGACAGGCCCTGAATCATGCCTTTCAAGGTGCGGTTGAATCTCTCAACCAGACCATTACTTTGGGGGTGGTAAGGGGTGGTGAACTTGTAGGTTACCCCACACACCTTCCACAGAGACTTCATATAAGTGGATATGAAGTTTGTACCTCTATCAGATACCACCTCCTTGGGGAACCCCATGCGGGTAAAAACCCCCATCAAGGCACGTCCCACCACGGGGGCAGTGACAGTCCTTAGAGGAATGGCTTCTGGGTACAGTGTGGCATGGTCCACCAAGACCAGGATGAACCTGTTGCCCATGGCTGTCTTGGGATCCAGAGGCCCCACAATGTCAATTCCTACCCTTTCAAATGGAGTACTGACTACAGGTAAAGGTTGGAGGGGAGCTTTGCATTTCCCCCCACTCTTGCCACTTGCCTGACAAGTCTGACAAGACCTACAATAAGCAGCTGACTGCTTGTGCATCAAGGGCCAGTAAAAGTGGGAGACAAGTCTCTTATAGGTCTTGTCCTGCCCTAGATGTCCTGCCAAAGGCACATCATGAGCCAAACCCAGTAGGAAGGCCCTGAAGCACTGGGGTACCACCAGCATACGAGCTGACCCAGGCTCAGGAACCTTAGGCTCACTGTACAGGAGGCCATCCTCCCAATAAATCAGGTGAGTACCTGGTGCCTCGCCAGCCGCCTGGGCTGCAGCCTGCTGCCGCTGCCCCTCAAGAGTAGGGCACTCCTTCTGCGCTGTGAAGAATGCTTCCCTGGTGGGTCCCCCTTCCTGCTGCCACTGCGACAGCTCAGGGACCTCCCCCAGTTCAGCCACCTGCTCCCCTGTAGGTTGTGGGGCGTCACCCTCAGGCTCCGCCTCCTCCCGGACCGTGGGTACCTCGGGGCCGGTTTCCCGCGCCCCCTGCCCTTCCTCTTCTTGGCGGTCCCCTGGGCCACTGTTTCAAGCTCCAGGGGCTCTTGACTACCCTGATTGGCTGCCATAGACCGGGTGGATACACATACCCACCCAGGCAGACCCAACATCTCCAAGTGAGACCTGTGTTCCACCTCCTTCCAAGGGGAATCCTCCAGGTCGTTACCTAGCAAACAATCAACAGGCATGGTTGGACTCACAGCTACTTTCCAGGAACCTGAGACCCCCCCCATTCAAAGGGAACCTGCGCCACTCTGCAGAGGCGCTCAGAGTTGTCTACCGCAACTACTTGGTGAAGTACCCGGGGATCAATCTGCTCTTCAGACACCAGGTGACTCCTCACTGTAGTCACACTGGCTCCTGTGTCTCTCAGAGCCTCCACCCTCTGTCCATTGATGGTAACCAATTGCCTGTACTTCTTAGTGTTATCAGGCACTAGGTTTCTCTGGACCATCTCACTGTCCCCTAGTGAGACAAGGGTCATTTCTGCTGGTTCCCACCCACCTGAAACCAACTCCTCCCCAAGCGCTACACTGGCCAAACCCTGGGACGGTGCACCAGTGGGTGCCGGTGTACTTTTGGGGCATTTGGGGTCCCCCCTCACATGACCCTCCTGGTCACATGCATAGCACTTACGTGGGGGACCACCTGCCACTGGCTTCCCTTTGGACAACCATGGCTTCTTTTCACTGGGGGGTTGGGAATCCTTACCCTGGGAATCAGTTTGGGGCCCTTTAGAGAACTCCCCCTGTTTGCCCTTACCCCCCCCCTTTCTTCTGAGAGGGACCCTGCCCACCCTTGGCGTGGTCTCCCCCATACCTCTTTTGGACCCTGGTGCTCTCCCAGCGGTCCGCTTCCTGCGCAAGCTTCCTGGGGTCAGTCAGCTTGCTGTCAATGAGGTGCTGGCGCAGCTCTGGAAAACATAAACTGTACAAGTGCTCCCAAGCAATTAAATTGTAAAGCCCCTCATACGTGTTTACCTTACTGCCCTTCACCCAACCATCCAGTGACCTGCAAAAAGAATCAACACATTCCAACCATGTTTGGGATTCCTTTCTCTTGTAGGATCTAAACTTCTCCTTGTACTGCTCAGGGGTGAGACCATACCTGGTGAGTAAGGCCTCCTTCATGACAGGGTAGGTGAGACTCTGAGCATCCCCTAAGGCCGTCAGTGTGTCCCTCCCCTCTGCCTCAAAATGCTTCCACAGGGCTGCCCCCCAATGAGCTTCAGGGACCAGGTTCATGTGGAGAGCTGACTCATAACCCTTGAACCACAAGTAGATATCATCCTCCCTCTTATAATCCCTCACAATGTCTTTTGGGATGTGTACCCTTCTCTCAGGCTGCACTGTAGGATTGCTGCCACCATCTCTACTGGACTGGCTTCTATGATCCATCTCTTTCAAGCTAAGCTCATGAACCATTGCTAACTTCCTCTCCTCAAGGGCTAGCCTCCTCTGCTCCAATTGGTACTCCCTTTCTGCCTGTCTGTCCTGTAACTCTTCAGGTGTCAGACCCTTGGAGGATACACTGCTACTTGCCCTAGAGACTCTTTCCCTGGGAATAACAGCCCCCCCCAATATACCATTATGTACTGATTGCTCTCCCTCCTCATCCTCACCCTCCTCCTCATCCTCAGTGTGCCCTCCAGTGCTTCTGGTTGTCACCCAGGCCCCCAGCGCCTTTTTCAGCTCATCCTTCTTGGAAGAGCTCTTAATGGGACAACCAAAATTTTTACAAAACTGCTTTAGCTGAGCCTTGTTATAACTATCCAATTGCTTCAGGTCAAAAACAGCTTCAACTGGTGCATCTCCAAGTAGAGACATGATAAAAGGTTAAAAGAGTGCAAAGTTCCAAATGCAGAAAAGCAAGTTCTCAAATGAAGTTCCAGAAAAGTCAATCACCGGATCAGCGAAAAAGGAAACTGAATGCAGAGCAAAAACAGTCCAAATAGAGAAAAACAAAAATCACAAGACTAGTAGTATGTGGTCACGTAGTGGTCTGAACTCTAAACAGTAGTGTACACTTAATCACTGTATGTCAAGTACAAATACAAGTCCAAATCCCAACCGCTGATCACCAATGTTAGAAATGGGGTCTTTGGTTGACAGTCAGGTTACCCCCTGTTCAAGCAAGGACCCTCACTCTAGTCAGGGTAAAAGAGAATCACCCTCAGCTAACCCCTGCTTACCCCCTTGGTAGCTTGGCAGAGCAGTAGGCTTAACCTCAGAGTGCTAGGTGTAAAGCATTTGTACCAACACACACAGCAACTTAATGAAAACACTACAAAATGACACAACACCGGTTTAGAAAAATAGGAAATATTTATCTAAACAAAACAAGACCAAAACTACAAAAATCCGACATACACAAGTCAAGTTATGAATTTTTAAAGATTAAACTTAAAAATAGCGCTTAGAAACAAAAATGCTTCAATAAGGTGTTAACACGGCGTCGTGACGGAGTTGTTCACAACAAGCCGACACCAGCGGCGCCGGACACGGAGTCGTGTAGACCCCCAAGTACAGTACCTTTGGTGTAGAGTGAAAACAAGCCGAGGCGCGAAGTCAGGAATCGCGGCGTCTGTGCAAAACGTTGAATCCGTGCACTTCAAGTGGCGTCAGTCACGACGTGGTGCGGTGACTTCCACGGAGTCGCGGATTTCAGCGGGGCTGCTGCAGCGACGGGCCTGCGAAGAGTGTCGCGTTCCAGCGAAGGTCACGGCGTCAGGTGCAGGCGGCGTTACCGGATTCAGCAGCGGCGTCGGTCCGAAGTCGATTTCCTTGGATTTCCACCAGCTTTCCTTTCAACGGCCCAGGGACTGGGTAGGGCACCACTTGTCAGAGCAGGAGTCTCTCCAGAGACTCCAGGTGCTGGTAGAGAGAAGTCTTTGCTGTCCCTGAGACTTCAAACAACAGGAGGCAAGCTCTAAATCAAGCCCTTGGAGATTTCTTCACAAGATGGAAGGCACACAAAGTCCAGTCTTTGCCCTCTTACTCTGGCAGAAGCAGCACTGCAGGAAAGCTCCACAAAGCACAGTCACAGGCAGGGCAGCACGTCTTCCTCAGCTATCAGCTCTTCTCCAGGCAGAGGTTCCTCTTGGTTCCAGAAGTGTTTCTAAAGTCTGTAGATTTGGGTGCCCTTCTTATACCCATTTTAGTCTTTGAAGTCACCTTTCTTCAAAGGGGACTCACACCTACTTGTGAAATCCTGCCTTGCCCAGGCAAGTCATAAGACACACAGCAGGGGGTTGGAGCCGGCATTATCAGAGGCAGGCACAGTCCTTTCAGATGAGAGTGACCACTCCACCCCTCCCTCCTAGCAGAGATGGCTAATCAGGAAATGCAGGTTACACCCCAGCCCCCTTTGTGTCACTGTCTGGTGTGAGGTGAAAAACAACCCAACTGTCAAACTGACCCAGACAGGGAATCCACAAACACGGCAGAGTCACAAAATGGTTTAAGCAAGAAAATGCTCACTTTCTAAAAGTGGCATTTTCAAACGCACAATCTCAAAATCAACTTTACTAAAAGATGTATTTTTAAATTGTGAGTTCAGGGACCCCAAACTCCACATGTCCATCTACTCTCTAGGGGAATCTACGCTTTAATCATATTTAAAGGTAGCCCCCATATTATCCTATGAGAGAGACAGTCCTTGCAACAGTGAAAAACGAATTTAACAATATTTCACTGTCAGGACATATAAACCACATTACTATATGTCCTACCTTAACCATACACTGCACCCTGCCCTTGGGGCTACCTAGGGCCTACTTTAGGGGTGCCTTACATGTAAGAAAAGGGAAGGTTTAGGCCTGGCAAGTGGGTACACTTGCCAAGTCGAATTTACAGAGTAAAAATACACACACAGACACTGCAGTGGCAGGTGTGAGACATGATTACAGGGTTACTTGTGTGGGTGGCACAACCAGTGCTGCAGGCCCACTAGTAACATTTGATTTACAGGCCCTGGGCACCTCTAGTGCACTTTACTAGGGACTTAACAGTAAAACAAATATGCCAATCATGGAGAACCAATTACGTACACATTTTAAACAGGAGCACTTGCACTTTAGCACTGGTTATCAGTGGTAAAGTGCCCAGAGTAACAAAAACAATAAAATCAGAGTCCAGCACCCATCAACAACCTGGGGAACAGAGGCAAAAAGTTAAGGGAGACCACACCAAGGATGAAAAGTCTAACAGGCGCTAAGAACGGGGCTGAACAGGTTGTATCTGAGCCATAAAAACGGGATACGAAAAGAAAAACCGGCGGACTGCCTGACTTCAAAATGTCAGGCGCTTCTGAGCTGGCACGACGGGCTCTGCTCAGCGCGACGGGCTCTGCGTGCACCGTCTGTTCCCCGCTACCGGGAGGATAACATTGAGGTCAGATTTTGGCCAACACATTGGCGAAGCCGTCTTCTTTTGGCTGCGGTAAGTCGCACAGGGAGAGCTGCGGCGAGAGAGGAGGTTCCTGCTATCTCCTTGCCCATACAGCACCCATGTAGTGCGATTGAGAGCACTCCAGGAACGACAGAGCTATGGGGCGATTGCTTCCCCCCGGATTTGCAGGAGGAAGAGAGAGAATACAGCACTGAGGCGGGGGCACCCCGGACTGCGAGGTGGTGGGGCCTGGGTCTTGACGGGGCGTAATCCAAGCCAGGCACGCCGGAGCAGGAATTATTTCTGCACAAGTTGTGCGAGGAGCTCCATTGAACCACACTACGATGGGCAAAATCAATAAGAAAAAAGACATGGCCAACGACCCTGGTGAATTTCAAGACAGCCCTGTCTCCCCTTCTGCCAGGTCGGTGCGACCCACAGCTACTGGGGGCCCATCGCTGGGAGACATCATACAGGCTATTACGTCCTCCAGGGAAAGCCTAGAACTCAAAATAGATACGCTAGTGCTGGGCCTACTGAGAGAGGACCAACGACGACTTGCGGAAAGAGTGCCGACAACTGAAAGAACTGTAGAGGAACTCAAACCTGAGATGATGGCGAATGGAGATCGAGTAACTGCTCTCGAGAAAAAAGTTGGGACACTTCTGATCCACGCTGAAGACGCAGAGAATTGTTCTAGGAGGAACAACATTCAGGTAATTGGTCTACCAGAAAGAGTTGAACAACAAGACTTAACCGAATACCTTGAGCAATGGATCATAGAGGAGGTGGAACCAGAGGGCCTCTCGCGTTTCTTCTCCTTTGAGAGGGCACATAGGGTGCCGGCGTGGGCTTCTCCCCCAGGGGCACCGCCTAGACCAGTGGTGGCTAGACTACTGCATTATAAAGACCGCAATCACATACTAGCACAACCAAGGAAGGCCGGGAAACTAAGATTGGAGAACAAACTAGTCAGAATTTTCACTGACTTCTCTTGTGAGGTACAGAAGCAAAGAGAAACCTATCTGGAGATCAAGAGACAACTGCGATCATTAAACATTCAGTACTCTATGGTCTTCCCCTCTACACTTATAGTGGTGGACGGCAGAGGAACCAGATTTTTTCAGTCGCCTCAAGAGGCAAAAGCCTGGCTAGATGAGTGAGAGGGCCCTGCAAGAACCGGAACATTCCGAGGACCCAGATCCAGAAGCAGATGACCCCGAACTGGGGGGCCCAGATTGGGGGAGCACCATCCACCCCAGAGGAGATCAGGGTGGAACAACAGCAAGCCGCATTGGCAGTTGCGACTGTGAGCGGAGGGGAAACTAACCCACGATCCACCGAGACACAGAAAGGAGCTCGAGGATCGGACTCCAACGCTGAATCAGAGAGCTCGGCGGCACTGAGCATGGAGTTGCCAGTAGAGACACCGGAAACTTCTGAGAATATAATATGATACAACACCCAGCTACTGAGAATAATATTTGAGGACCTGGAGGGGCGATGCCCCTGCGATCTGGTAGAAATACTGTGTAGTATGGATGGCAGGAAATTGACGGGGGCCACCTGGCTGGAACTTCCTTTCATCTACCCAATAAGCATTGACTTTTGTTTTTGACCAGTTTGGATGGGGGACTGTTTCAACGCCTGTCCTAGGGAAGGTGAGTTGGGGACGTTCTTTGTTAGACTTTGGGAAACTCTCCAAATGCCACACCAGTGGGGGAATAATGGTCCTAGCCGTTGCTGCCCAGAAGATACCACATGCAGGGATGGTGAGCAGGGTCACACCAACATTGTAATTTTCTCATGGGTGAGCCCCAAGAATATAAAGTGATCTCTTGGAACATAAGGGCATGCACAATATGGCTAAACGTTACAAAGTACGTTCCTATTTATGTAGAAGGGGTGCTCATATAGCAATGCTACAGGAAACTCACCTGACGGCGGCGGAGGGCATGGCGCTGCAGAGGAGAATGAAGGGCCAAGTATTTTATATGACCTACTCAGCATACGCAAGGGGCACCCTTATTTGGATAAGGGTGGGTATACCGTTTCAAATGACCAACACACTAATAGATCCAGACGGGCGATATGTGGTGGTCACTGGCAGAATGGGAGGACAGGATTTAACTCTGATAAATATATATGCGCCTAAAATGGACCAGGGCACATTTCTAGATCAATTATCAAACTCACTAGCTCCTCATTTGCTTCATGCAGCACTGATTTGGGGGGTGGTGGAATTTCATTTGTGTGGCCATCCCGGTTCTCGACAGGTGCCATCCTCCTCTGAGGGACTCATCAGTGAATGCCTCAGCTAAAAAATTCCTAGGGTGGCAATCTGTATGGGAGCTGTTAGACTCCGGGAGGACCCTTAATCCACAAGCCAGGGATTACTCTTAATACTCTGCGGTGCCCGATTTGCATGTGCGACTGGACACCTTTCTATGCACACCAGCGGTACACACTCAGATATGGGAAATAGAGTACTTGGGGAGAACCCTCTCCGATCACATTCCCATACTAATGCATTTACCATGGATACAGGCTAACTCCTGTATACCCACCTGGTGCCTTAAACCTGACTCCCTAGTAGACCCTGCATATCGCAACCAAATAAGGGAGCATATTACACAGTACTTTGAGGCACTCCCGTGCCTACTGTACTAGTTTGTGGTCTTGCCAGTCTGGATACCTGCGGCAGTGTTCAGAGAACTAGATACTATGCTTACGGCGTTCATCTGGGGAAGAGGAAGACATAGAGTGGCACTCACAAAGTTAAAGCGACCCCTGGGCTGAGGGAGGGCTGGCGGTTCCTGATTTTGAGGCCTATTACTTGGCGGCTCAGCTGCAATGGCTGACCCGCTGGGTGGCAGAATGAGGGTCAGACGAGGAGAGCAATGACACCACGACTCTCCCTGCGTCGTTGCTGGTTAGAATGTTCTTTGACCGCACAGCTCTGGGCCCTGAGCTCATACCTGAGATTGGGGTCCTTAACCAGTGTTAGAGGACTGCCTCCAACGCACTGGCTTCATTATGCCATATGCACCTGAGATTCCAATGGCCTGGCTTCAATGGTTGCCACGTGCAGGGGACTAGAGGGGACTGCTATCCTGGGAGGAGGCAGGGGCCCTACAGATGGGTGACTTGTACCACAAGGGTAGCCTCCTGCCATTCAAGGACTTCCGGCAAGCACATGATCTTTCGCAGGGCCATTTTCTGTTGCACCGTGTGATCACACGTGCCGTACGAGTGCAGTGGAGGGCGGGAAATGGAGAACCTGCTCCTCATCACTCAAGTACCTATTTATTAACTTTGGACGGGATACGCAAGGCCATCACAAGTTTTTACAGAGCAATAAGTGTGGCAACACAGGGGCCCCTCGAGGAACTGCAACGTAAATTGGAGGTAGAGTTGGGGACCCATTTATTGGAAGAAGACTGGGGCCAAATATTGGAAAGGGTGCCAAAAATGCTAGATTTCAGCTCATACAATTTTAAATATTAGATGCAAAATGCCCCGGATATGGGGCAGAGGCGGCAGATTTCATGCATATGATGTGGTCTTGCCCTCGTCTGAGGGAATATTGGAACACAGTGACGAAGGAAGTGGCAGAAATTATAGAGCGCGATGTTGCATGTACATCTGCCCGTTGCTTACTACACTGGTTTCCTCATACCTCCAAGAATAGAGCAACTAATAGGTTTCAAGATCTCGCATTCATACTAGCTAAAAGAGAGTTGACGAAGATCTGGAAAAGCCCAAATGGCCCTTGCCCTCCCAGTTGGAGGAGAGCACTAAGGAAATGGTCAGAGAGTGAAAGACTAGTTCTACATACAGAGCTCGGGGAGGGAAGAGGTTCTCCTGAGTTAAAGGATTCCTGGGAACAGCTTATTATCAGGTTACAGGCTGAGACATTGCACCCCTGCACAGAAGGAGTAGAGCCGGTTTCTGCAGCCACTAAAAGACAAGATACTTCTCCCATTCGCTCAACGGACAACTAATGCTGGAAAAAGAACAGATACCGGAACTCCTCAAGCTGGGTGTTCAGTGAAGTGACTGGGGGCAGCACGGGGGGTTGGACAACAGGGAACTTTAACACAGGGTGGCATTGGGACGGATAGTGGGGACACGGGAGGGAGTTAAGAGTTAAGAAGTTTATGCTTTATCTTACTACAGCACATTTGACTATTCAATGTATCTATATGATTGTAATGAGAACCAATAAAATATGTTTTTTTTAAAAATAGACAATTGGAAATAATGGCATTCACAGTCTAGCCACCCACCGGGGGAGCCAGGAAAGCCAATCAAACAACCAGTCCTGCTCAGGTGTACCTCCCTCCTTCTTCATGTCAGCTTGTAGACAATGCAGTGCTTGGATGGCAGAAGTCAGTGTCCCGTTGTCCAGGTCATTACCAGATAAATATGTACAACAGGATGTACCAATCTTAGTGCACACCCCACTTTCATTCGGGGTCATCAAGTCCAACATATACCGATGTTGCATCACCCTTGAGGTGGATGGCTCTGAGTTCTTCCTTGATAGCATTTAGGCCGAGCTCAGTATTGTTGATCAGTTCAAGGTTGAGCCTAGACAGCACTTGTGCTGTCGCTTAGCGACTGGTTGTAAATGGTTTGTGAGATTCAGCTTCACTCAGTCACTGTGATTTGTGTATGCCAGTGTCTTTTAAAAATCCTTTCTTACTACTGGGTAATCTTACTCTTTGTCCCACCTTTTTTCTTTTTGTCTTCTGCCAGGAAATCCGACCAACTACTATCTAAATACACTGCTCACCATTTAAAGATGTGTTCAATTACTATTTTGATCTTTCTTCTGGTGTACTGGAGAGGAGTGCTCATCTTTCCAAGCTCTGCTCTTAACAGGGTTGTAAATCTTATGTAGTCACATTTGCTGTCAATGCCAAGACTGTCCTCCCTTCTCCATGCTGTCTTACTAATTTTGTAATTTAATTATTGTTTTACCCTGGAGGCTGTGCACCTTTTAACAACTATCCCACTTTCATTTTCACCATCGCCAATTGTTTCGTGCTTGTGGCAGCCTGCTCTCTCTGTGCAGTGTCTCATGTTTTGGTCAGCCTTTGCATCGTGGGTTTTGCTCCTTTTCACTATGCACCTGCTTTCATTTTCACCATTGCAGGTTGTTTCCTTCTCATGGCAGCCTGCTTACCATGTGTCATGTCTCATGTTTTGGTCAGCATTTGCATCACAGATTTTGTGCCTTTTAACAATGAGCCCTCTTTCATTTTCACCATTGCGGCTTGTTTCCTCATGGCAGTCTCCACTCCCTATGCCCTCTCTCATTTTATTGGTGTATTACATGTAATTGTCCCTCCTTTGGGTGTCTCTTCCCTCCCATTGCAATTTCACTAATGGTTCCTTTTAGTCGTCCTGCAATAGGAGGCAGTGCCTTGCAGGCAGAGGCCATGCAGGGGAAGGGCTTCACACTTGGCTATTCTGCACTAAGTGCAATGCCTTGTTTACTTTAGGAGCCATGCTTGTGTTTTGTTGGCCATTCTCTTCCTGATCAATAGTGCAGCCATTTGCCATGATGTCACTTAAATTCCCTGTGCCATCCCCCCTGTCTCTTGACCCCCTCACCCCTCCCACAACACTGCTTGCCTGCCCCCAGCACCCTTCCGAGGACTCTGCTTGTTTATTTCTTTTAATTTAATATAAATTACCCTTCATTTGCACTGCTGTCACTTAATCTCCCTGCTGTCTACCCCACCACCTTACTTCTCCCACAACACTGCTTACCCACCCCAGCATCCCTCTGAAGTCTCTGCTTGGTTTTTTCTTTTTATTTAATGTAATTGCTGCTTCATTTGCAGTGCTGTCACTTAATCTCCCTCTGCTGTCTCCTCCAACCCCTCCCACAACACTGCATACCTGCCCCAGCACCCCCGGGAAATCACTGCTTGTTTTTTTCTTTTAATTTAATAATTTATTATAAATTACAGCTTCACTTGCAGTGCCGTCACTTAATCTCCCAATGCCATCTCCCCTCACCCCTCCTACAACACTGCTTGTTTTATGTATGTTCCTTCCTGTCGACTCTTGTAGGTTTGCTTCTCAGACACGGCGTGCAAATCCATGCTTATTATTCCTCCTCATTTGATGAACACCATCACTTCAACAAACTTCTCTTACCCTCTCTTTCCTCTCATTTACTTTATTTGTTCCCCCTGTGAAATGGATTATAAAAAGAAAGAAACACTTTTGCTGCACATGTCTTTTTTTTTCCTTTCCTTTGTTCCTACTCCTGTGAAAGGGATCAAAAAAAGTAAGAAACACTTTAGCTGCAAATGTCGTCTTTTCTGATGTTTTCCTATGCCAAAGGGCAGTCTCAGGACAGAGGGGAAAAAAAGATGCAAAATACAAAAAAATATATAACCCAAGACAGAGAAGCTCTACTTTCATTTTCTCGTCTTTCTTTGAACTACATTGTTTTTCCCAGGCTGGGGAAAAGCACCATTCCTGGAGGTACTGCAATGCCTGGTTTATGCACATAGTGGAAAACGTTTAACTTTTCTCCTCAGCTCATCTTTGGTCCACATGCAATCCAACCAATCACATGGATTTAACTGTCTCACCACAGTGTAGGGCCCCCTTCTGAGTATGATGACCCTCACCCCCTCACCATACTCATCTCACACCACTGTCCAGAGTTCCGTCTCCAGTGTCCTGACTAGTGCCTCCGTCTCCATGTGGGCCACTGCCACTCCTTGTCCTGTCCGTCAGGGTGGCATGGGTGGTGGTGCCTGTTGAGGGGAATGGGCATGTATGTTACAATTGCAAAATCGGATGGGGCGCACAGGGCATCTCTATTTTCTGCAGGGCTTCCACTGGTGGGACATTCAGGGTGCTTTTGTGAGGTTGCCATTGCATTTTGCTTGGGATGTAGAGGTGCATTGTGGGTGGTGTAGTGCCACTGTGATGCCTTACAGGGGTAGGTGGCTGTGCACAGGGGGAGGGATGTGGGCCTGTTGGTGGGTTTGTGGGCATGCAGGGTGACTGGATTTAGTGATTGTGGCCTGGGTGGGGTAGTTGTCCTGGTGGTAGTTGGAGGGGTGGGATAGTGCATACATTCAAGGTGTGGTGAATATGGGGTAATTGTGAATGACTTACCCGAGTCCATTCCTCCAGTGAGTCCAGTGAGGCCCTCAGGGTGCAGGATGGCCAGTACCTTTTCCTCCCAGTCAATGTAGCCAAGGGTGTTGGTGGAGGTCCTCCCACAGTCTTCTGTACCGCAATGTTGTGCCTGGATGCCATGGACCTCACTTTCGCACGCAGGTCGCTCCATCTCCTGTGGATGTCGTCCCTAGTGCATGGATGGTTTCCCACTGCGTTGACCTTGTTGACAATGGTCTGCTATAACTCTATCTTCCTGATGATGGGTGTGTGCTGGACCTGAGCCTGGAATATTTGTGGCTCAACCTTGAGTATCTTGCTCACCATTGTCCTTAGCTCCCTTTCTGTGAAGCATGGGTACTTGGGGGGTGCCATGGTGTGTGTTGTGGGTGGTGTGTTGTGTGGATATTGGTGAAGATGTGGTTGGGTGTGTGAGTCATGTGATGTGGCTTTCAGTGTCTGCCTGTAGTGTTGTCCTTCTGGCTTCTCCTATTGGCGTTGCAAAGGTTTGTGGGGTGTGTCTGTGACTGTTTTATAGTGTTGTGGATATGTGTCAGGTGTGTGGGTTTCAAACTTGCCAATGTGTGCATTTCTTACTGTTGGGCCCACTTGCTGGCCGTGGCGGTCTGTACCACCAATGGTCTTTCGACATCCTCTGACCGCCGCTGTGCTTTGTGCATCATTATTTGGAGGGCGGGGTTTTGTGTGCTCGGTGGTCGTGGGATGGGATGTGCAGCTTTTTGCCAACAAGGCCCTGGCAGTGACTGGTGGTAGGAAACCTTTTGGCAGATTCTGTTTTTTGCATCTTTACATGGAGGGTTTCTGTTCACCCCCAATGGCGGGAATCTGTTCGCCTTCGCTACGGCAGGAGACGGTGTTTACCACCATGTTCCTAATGACCCCCTCCATATGGGAATCACCAAAATCTAGGGTGGAATAGGGAAAAGGGAATCAAATGGTAATGTTGATGGATTAGGCATATCAATAAGTCATCCCCAAGGTCCAGAGTGCACTTCACACGCAGAGGAACTTCACTTTAAAACACACCAATCCTAAATTTCTAAGAGTCAGTAGATTACAGTAGATCCTTCCCATATCAAACGCCTACTCATTGCCTGACAGACCAGTCTTCCCCCTACAAAAGCAGAAGGCATGTATCACACATTGGCTTTGCTGCAATCAGGTAAGTGAGTCAACTTTCATAGTTTGTTTGTTATATTGTATGTGTAATTCTTACATAAACAATGACAAATAGATGGCATTATGCACAACTGGTGTTTGTGCGACTCATGAAGATAAACTAAACATCTGTAATCAAAATGTTTCGAGTTACCAGTCACAAGAAAGCTAAGCAAGGTCCACATTCAGATGCTTACAAGTTTCCAGTGCAATATGGTTTTAGGGTACTTTCACGAATATACTAAGCAAGACATGTACTTGAGTGCATAATGCTTGCAATTGACCTACACCAGCTGACGTTACTGAGAGAAAACTCTACAAATGTTATATGTATGAAAAACAGGAAATTCCTTGAGCTACGGGTATGCCACTAATTGGGAACTGCTACTACTTTAAGAAATTTAGTTATCATGATTACTGTAAAGAGTTGGGCAGTTAGTTGTACAAGTTTGCAAGGTGTGAGCCCTGCACAAATAATAGGTAGCCAATTGTCTCCTTACTGGGAACCACCTACCCCATTCCAGCACTTGACTGTCCCAGGGTAGTAAAGAATAGCAACCAAGGTCTGCTCTGGGGGGTAGTGTGGGCTAGTAACCTCCACATGTTGGTGCGCAATAAGAATACTCAATAAATGATTGTCCAGTCAGTGATTTGTTTCAAGGAAAAAGGAAAAGTACACTTTTTGCCCATGCACTACTAAATACTACTCATTACATTACAAATATATACAGAAGGTAGATGGCCAATACTTTTGATGTCAATCTGAAATCACATTTGACCACTACTACATCATGACCACCAATATCACAGTACCCACCCAGACCAGATACAACATCACAGTATTGGTGGTGTCATTTCAAATAAAACAACTGTGTTAGCTTTGTCAAGGGGTGTGGTAAATTGGGCTAATAGTTGAGGGGTGTGTTCACTCTACTCAAGCAACAGTCACAATCCCTGTCAGGATGAACTACAAAAAGTCATTAAATTAACCTGTGTTTAACCCTCTGTCAGCTTGGCACAAAGCAGCCCGGCTTAACTTAGAGACAATGTGTAAAGTATTTAAGCAGCACTTGAACAATAGTAAAGAGGAAATGCAATACAAGAAAATCCCACACCAATTTAGAAAAATAATGCAAAACCTATTAAATTATTTGACACCAAAACAACAGAAAATCAATCAGTAGACCTGATATATGCAATGTCAGAGGATTAGCTGAAACTTTTTAAATACACTGCACCCTGCCTTAAGCGCTGTTTAGAGCCTGCCCTAGAAGAGACATATGTATTAAAAAGGAAAGATTAGGTCAGGAAAAAGGTTTATTTTGCTAGGTCCAAATGGCAGTTTAGAACTACACAAAGGCTGCAATAGCAGGCTGCAGACATGTTTTAAAAGAGTTACTTATGGCACAATAAATTCTGCAGACCCATTCACACCATTTCATTTATTGGTCCTGGGTACATGTAATAGCACTTTAATAGGGACTTATAAATAAATTAAATGTGCCAATTGAATGTATGCTAATGTTACCATGTTTAAAGGAGTGAGAGAAAGCACTTCTGCACTGGCTAGCAGTGCTAAAGTGTGCAGACTTCTAAAGCCAACAAAAAGAATTCCGGACCAACAAGAGGAGTGAAGGCAAAAGGTTTGGTGGAAAATCACCTAAGGCCGTCAGGTCTAACAAGAGGTCACCAAATCAATATATAACAAAGGTCTATTGGCTTTGTCAAGGGGTTACCACATTAAATTAGAAGACAAGCCTATTAGCTTCATCAAGGGTCACCATTTTAAAATATAAGGCAAGCCTATTGGCTTTGTCAAAGGATCATCACATTAAAATATCAGGCAACAATCACATGTTAAAATACTGGTGGTCCCAGGAGAAAACCTGTCACGTGGCAACCCCAGACATTGATGCGAATGTGGGAATTCCTTAAGGAGTGTACTAGAGTGTATGGTCACATTTCAGCAACAGCAGTGAAGTCTCAGCTGTATTTTTTGCTTATTAGTTTAAGGATGCTAATGGGGGGGCGAAGTGGTTTAGGGAACATGCCAGCCGTCTAAAAGAGTCGGTCACGGAGGGCTCCGTTCCGTGAATGACGCAGTGAAATAATTAAGCCTTACACGGGGAAACGTGACGGTTTGACGGGTCGGCAGTGGGGGTCTGTTTTGCATTTTTTGGTTTTACTGCGGTGCAAGGGAGGTAAAGGAGCTGGAGGGAGCACGGGATGGTGCGGTGGTTGAGATCCTCCCTGGAGCTCTTTCTGGTCAGGGAGGCGGCGGTTCATGTTCCCTACCGGGGAAACCAGGGCAGGGCCAGCACAGGGCCAAATCCTTCAGGAAAGAAGAGAAGAATTTTGAGGATTCCTCAGACTTGGTGATTTCAGGTACTGATGGGGAAAAAACAAGATTTAAAGGGTTTGAAGGTTCCATGCACCAGGGACACGTTTCTTTTGGTATAAGCACTGTAGAAATTAATTCAGACCATATGGTGGACGGGGTAAAGGGGCTAGTGGGGACCAGAAAGGAAGGGGGGAAGGTGGAATCTAAAAATAGTTTGAGACAAGTAGCGTATTCCCTGCAGCTCTAAAGAAAGTAAGAAAAGAGTGGAAGAGAAACCCTCTACAGCGAGAAGTAAGGCGGAATACGATAAAAGTTCCGTTACAAAGAGACTGGATGTGAAGATTGTTGGAGGTTTGAACTATAGAAAAGTCTGGGTTACCCCATCAGTGAGGACTTATTTTTTAGTATTGCCAGGATCACCTAGAATGTCAACAGGGGGTGCGAGTATGCAAGAGCTGGATAAATCGGACAAGTTAGAGTCTGCTGCTAGTTCAGAGGGCATTATCCCAGACCTCCGGGTGGATGGGTGAGGTGTTTCGCAGTATTACTTTTCTGTGAGATCTGTAGAGAGGCAAGAGGAGGTAAATGCAGTACAAGATTTTCAACCCGTCGGAGAAGATCAGGGCACTCAATTGCGGATATGTTGAAAGCATTGTCTGTGGAACTGAAGGGTGGCTTTGAGACTTCTGGGGCCGGACAGCTGCTTTGGAGGAGGAGGTGGGCGAGTTAAGGATGGTAGTGGAAGAAAATAAAGAGCAAATAAGATATTTAAAAGAAGGGGAAGCAGGGGTAATGGCTAAAATGGAATCCCTAGAAAATAATCAGAGGAGGAATAATCTCAGGTTTCTTAGGGTTCCGTAAGGGTTGGAAGAAGATGATTTAAAAGGCTTCATGGTCCGATTGATCAAGCAGGAGGTGAATGTGGAAGAATCAGAGGAGGACATTGCTAAAGATATTCAGAGGGTGCACTGGATCCCAGCAAAAATGCCTTCCTACAGGTATAGACCATGGAAAATTTTAGTTTATTTTCAAACATACTCACTGAAGGAACATATTCTGGCTCGGGCATTAAAAAATAAATCATTGTCAGTAAACGGATCCCCATTTGGAATTAGGTCAGACCTAGCGTCTGTGACTTTAAATAAACAGTGGGAGCTGGGTAAAAGAATAGACATGTTGAAAAAACTGGGTGCAACAGCTCAGTTAAAATTCCCTGCTTCAATAAGGGTTATGGTGAATAACAAAATTTATAATTTTACGGACTGGAAGGAGATGGACGAACTGATCAGGAATTGAGAAAGGGAGCAGTAATGTGATGTCCCAAATTAGGTACGGTGACCCTACTCTGACTTTGGTCAGGTCAATGATTGAGTGGGCTCCCTGGGGAGGAGGGGGGATGGGCGAGGGGGATGGCAGTGGGGAGCACTGGGTGGGGAGCATAATAGGAAAAAAAAAGATCCTCATTGTGGTAGGTAGACCTGGGGGGCGGGGGAGTGATGGGTGGGGGTGGAAGAAGGTAGGTGGTTTTGATGTCGGAAAATGGCAGTAAAGAATTTGAAACTCCTGTCTTGGAATGTAAATGGTCTTAGGGTAAAGAGTAGGCAGAAAAGGTTGGTGCAATATCTGAAGGAAGCCCCGTTGATGTTTTGATCTTACAAGAGATCCATCTTTCTAGGGAGGAATGTTTTGATGTTTTTAAGTCATGCAGGTGGGTTCAGCAGATAGCTAGCTCAAATTGTTTGAGTTGTAGTAAAGGGGTGGCTGTTCTAATTAAGAATCATGTCAATGTTACTTTTCTGGACGGTCCCATAGATAATTCAGGGAGGTGGGTGTTGGGGAAGCTCTCTGCTTTTGACTATGTCTTTACCTTGGTAGGACACTATGGTCCTAATAGGGATGATGTAGGCCCATTAAGGGAACTTTCAGATCTTCTTTTGCAATATTTAGATCCAATAATATGGGCAGGTGGTTTTAATGTTGTATTGAACTACAAATTAGATAGATCAGCGGGTAGTAGGTCCAAATTAAACGAGAAAATGCAGGGTCAGATTCGGGTAATGATGTCCCATTGGGGGTTATATGATGTTTGGAGGGATAAGAGGGGGTCAGAGAGAGGTTATTCTTATAATAATAAGAAGTATTGGCATCAGTCCCGAATTGATTACTTCCTTTTGGATACTGTTTTGAGGGACTTTGTTGAGTCAGTAGTACGTATTGAGGCCCATTTATCAGATCACTCGGTGGTCAGTTTAGATCTTAGGTTGCCAATGAAAAGGAGGGAAAAAAGGTGGACTTTAGACAGAACTCTGCTTTTGGAAGATGGAATTGCGGGAGGATTCAGAGGAATTTTTTAGGATAAATTTGGATTCAGCACCCTTAGCGATAGTTTGGGATACATTTAAGGCCTTTTTGAGGGGATGTCTGATTAGGATAGCTGCCCACAGGAGGAAATTATATAATGAAGAAATAAGCAGTTTGGGGAGTCAAATACGACAATTTAAGCAGGGAATGTTAAGTAAGGAGCAGGGTGAAGAATTTGGCAATTTATATAAGCAACGTCAGACAGCTAGTTTGGATTGACAGCTCTTTTGGACAGCAGCATCAGATTGAGATGTGAAGCTAATAGAGTGATACATTTTGAGTACAGTGAGAACAGCAGTAAATTGTTAGCTTGGAAGTTAAAATCAGATAGGGTTAGGAATCGAGTGACAGAAATTCGAGAGGAAGACTCAGGTGAGATAAGAAAAGGTAGCGAGCAGGTGGAAGAAGGTTTTTTCAATTTCTTTAAGGACTTATACACAGAAGATTTGAAGTCGCCTTTGAAGGTATTGAAGGGGTGGATTGGGGAATTAGACTGACCTACTCTGAATAAAGAGGAGAGAAGTGCGGTTAATGATCCGTATCAGCAGAGCGAGGTAGAACGGGTCATTTTAGCTGGCAAATTGGGGAAGGCATGCAGGACCAGATGGGTTACCCATGGAGGTTTATCGAGTTCTGGGTAGTAGTTCTTCTGAAGTTCTTAAGCAATTATGTGATAATATTATGGGGGGTCTGAGAATCTTCCTCCATCTTGGAAAGAGGCGATTATTGCTTTAATTTTAAAACCCGGCAAAGACCCCAGGAAGTGTGATTCATACCGCCCAATATCGCTGTTAAATTGTGATTATAAAATCTTTGCTAAACTCCTGGTTGATAGATTAGAGATAGTTATGGGGAAGCTCATACACACAGACCAAAAAGGGTTTTTGAAGGGTAGGCATATGCATGAATTGACACAGGGATTGGTAGGGCCGATTGATTTAGCCACTTCGATGCATATGCCTTTGGCGGTGGTAATGGTGGATGCAACAAGAGCATTCAACAGGGTTAATTGGAGTTATTTCATTACAGTATGTGAATCATATAAAATTGGAGGCCAATTTATTACAACATTGCAAAAAATCTATCATGACCCAAGTGCAAGAATTTTGGTTAATGGTATGCTCACTCCTCCGGTAAAAATAGAAAGAGGGACGAGACAGGGGTGCCCATTATCCCCATTATTATTTGACCTTTATATTGAACCATTAGCTTGTAGAATTAGGAGAGATAAGTAAGAGAATACTTCCTTTCCGGTGTGGAGAACTGGTCCGGAAGGTTTTTTTATATGCGCATGATTTAATGATTTATACAGCAAATTTAAGTCAGGCCAAACCAGTTCTACAAGAAAGAAAGTAAATGTTTGGGGATTACGGTAACACATGATATATGTAAAATGGTGGAGACAAATCTTGCTCAGGTTATGAGGGAGGTGGACCTTTTACTGAGAAAATGGCTTAATCTTCCACTAACTATAATAGGTTGGATTAATGTTGTAAAAATGGTGATTATTCCCAAATTAACTTTTATGTTCAATGCATTGCCCTTGATGTTTAACAAGGCTGCTTTAAAGAAATTGCAGGGGAAAATTAGCAGTTTTATTTGGGCATCTAAAGGTGTTCGTATATCATGGAAAAAGCTCAGGAGGAAGAAAGAAAAAGGTGGTCTGGCGGCTCCTGATATGCAGTACTACGCATGGGCTTATCTGTTAAAAAATGTAAGACAGAGTTTTAATGCATTAGATCATTCAGAGCTTGGGCAGGTGTCAATGGCTGTGATGGAAGGTCAGGAGGTCCAGAGAAGTTTTTTGTATAAGTTTGGGGATCCGAAGTTCTTTAAAAAAAATTGATTTAAGATATTACATGACTGAGCAGTGTTGTGGTATGTGGTGAGGAAGATCACGAGGTTGTCATATTAACGAGTATGCACCGATTTGGGATTCTCCTGGGTCCCTGGAGTGGACTAAAGATGCCCTGGATATTCCTCTCAAAGAGGCAGGTTTTGTGCAATGGAGACATCTCTGTTATAATGGTGAACTTATGGAGTTTAAAAACCTTAATATGGAGGTAGGAGGAAGGCTGTCTAAGTCTAAATACCTTCAGAGGAAGACTTTGGTTGGGAATGGCACAGAGGAAGTGGGAAATACTAATGGACTTGTGATCCAGATGCAGCTGGATACTCCGATGAAGAAAGAAGTGGCTAGATGGTATTGGCTGATGGTGGACATTGTGGATGGTGAATTTAACCTCCCAGAAGAAATTTGGAGGGAGTGCTTGCCGAAGCCGCAGTTTAAAGACCTTTGGCAAGTATCCACCACACTTCTGTATAATACTGTTAAACCTGTTGTGTTAAGGAGAAATCATCTAATTTCGATTCACAAGGCATTTTGGACTCCGAACAAATTGTCCAGGCTGAGACAGGATAACGTGGTGAGGTGTAAGAAGTGTGGTTCTGCATCATCTGACAATCTACATATGTTTATTGATTGCCCTCTACTCCGTAAGTTTTGGCAAGAGGTGGGTGATGCAATTAAGGAGATTCTTCCCACAAGCCCGAAGGTAAGACCTCTGATACTGATGTTTGGCTGTTCATATGAGGTGCAGAAGATGGGTAGAGATGGAGCTAAACTGTTGTTTTATATGATGTTTGTGGCAAGAAGGGAGATCTGTAGGAAATGGATCAGGCCTGTTCACCCTACTTTTGTCGAATGGAAAAACTCTCTAATTTACCATCTTAAGTTAGACTGTCATAAAGTTTGTTTGAGGATCAGATTTTGGAATCCGCTGAAGCAATGGTTAGGAAGGGGTGAGGTATGAATAGGTAGGATGTGATCCTATGATTATACTCTTTCCTCTGCTTTCTGCACTAGAGCTTGGGTGGAAAGTTTGTTCCCAGACAGGGGCGACGAGGTCAGAGATGGGTGGTGAGCAGTTGTGTGAGAACCTTCGCTGCTTCCCCCCTTGCCTCCCCCGGTCATGTGAGGGACATTTGGAAGGTAAATGATGGTAAAAAAAAAACCCAAACAATCACGTTAAGCTTCACCATTCAGAATCAATAGATACATTGATCTTCAATTCCAGGAATATTTGAATAAGGTTAAAAATTGTCCACATGTTCTATACCATAAGAGCAATGGGATTCATTTCCTTAGATGACAGTGTAGGTGTTGCTGTACTCCCTGCAGCAGTGTATGGTCCTCCATGTACCTTTGGTGGCACCCCTACTCAAACTAGGGCAATCAGAAGGCCAGAGCCATATGCAAATGAGCCCTCCAGGGGCTTATGAGGCACTCCCAGGCCAGGAATCGTGAATGCTTGATTAGCAGCTTCCCCAGAAGTAGGAAGCCACAATCCTTTGACTTTTATTTAATTTTAGGTTCCTAAGTCTCCTCCAGACACCCATGTGCTGACAGAGGTCACTGGGAGCTTGCAGAGAGAGTTTTAAATGCCACGTCAGTGTCAACGGCTCCTCACTCACTTTGCACTCTTTTGCAGTATTGGGAAGCTGACATTCTGCAGCATGGCCTTTCACCAGTAGGCAGGAATATTTTTTTCTTCTGTTTCTCGACAAGGGAGCAGCTCTTTACTTGCTCCCCCAGCAGTTGGGAACTCAGGGATGTGGATAATGGTCTCTTCAATGAACAGATGGGCCTCTTTCGGCCTTCCTTTGTCCCAGGAAATGGATTTCCTAGGACTCCTTTCATCACACTTTGCCTCAGGGTATGGGGTCTTATTGGGTGCAAAAAGCTCTGGGAAGGGGCCACATGCAAGACTTCTCCCCACAAAAAATTAATTAAAGTTGTGCTGACTCTCAGGGACTTGGCCTTCCCGGGGAAATCATAGGATTTTCAACAGGAGGCGGTGCACCCAGTTTCTTCACAAATGTCAAAGTATTTGAAGCTGCTTAGCTCGTCCCCCTTGCACTGATGTTCTAGATATTGGTCTTCTTTTTCTTCTGGTGGCAATCTCTAGTCACCAGGACCTCTTTCTACATGCTTCCTGGCCTGCAAAGTATGCATTGTGAGGGGCTGATTTTACCCACTCCCTGTACTAGCCTCCTCCCCTGTATGCCCTCCCTGGGTCCCATGGCCGCCTAGCCATTTTTAAGGGCACTCAGGGTAGCAGGGGAAACCAGGTCTTCTCCCAGGTGTTCCTAAAGGAGCATAAGTGTGCCAGTGCCACTGACCCTAGAGAGAACTAGCTGGTCATGGGAGTCAGCTGTAGACAAAGTGCTTAGTCCATCAGAGGCATGAGGTGGCTTCTCCTTTCAGCTGTCCATGACTCTGGCGTTGTCGTCCGAGTCAAGGGTCTTGCCCTCTGTCTGGCACTTTTGCAGGGGTTTATAAGTGTAGGTGGGAAATTCTAGATGCCAGACAGCCCTGACCAATCTAGGATGCCACTTCATCCCTCCATCCATGCCCCAACGTTTCTGCATAGCATTTCTTTTTTTATATATTAATCTTTTTATTAAAGTACTCAAATGCTTAGAATACAGCTCATGTCAACATCACATTATGGATAACAAGTTGCCTTTATATGATAAGGGTAGAGTATTTCAAACACGTATTTCTGTTAGTTGGTGTCCTTTTCTGTTCGTCTACCAGTCCATCATAATACATATGTCTTTAGAACCCATGTTCTCCCTCCGTGCTCCAATGAGTTACCCAGCCTTACCCTATGACGTGTTGTGTTCATAAACCTCTGTAGCTACACCAGCGGGACCAGATTTTATTGTATTTCTTGGTCTAGCTCCTACCTTTATATATCTCCTGTTCGAGTAGGTGACACCAATCTATATTAAACTTCTATTCTCTCACTGACGGGGGTTCACCCGCTCCCCATACTTTGGCTATGTCCCTTTTGGCTACTCCCGCTGCTAGCCTCAACCATGTTGTTTGGTGTCTGGGCCAATTTTCCTCTCCTGTGACATTTAGGATGAGACAACTGGCCTCCAGTGGCACCTCCAGGACTGTCACTCGAGTCATCACAGCTGCCACCTGGGACCAGAAACCCTGGATGATTGGGCAACTCCACAATGTGTGAAAGAAAGTCCCCACAAGGCCACAGCCCGTACTGCATTGATTAGAGTCCCTGCAGCCCATACAGTGTAGTAGGGAGCTGAAATAGTATGACCTATGCAAAAGCCTGAGTTGTATAAGGCGAAATCGGACCTGAATCCCTACTTCACTTGGGCTCTGCAGGGCTTCCTGCCTGTCGTCATCTCTGATGTCTCCTTCCTAGGCCTCTCTGAGTGTACGCAAAGGATCTGGGATATTATTTAGTATCTTTTTATATATCACTGATATTGCCTTGTCTGGGATTGGCTCAAATAACAGTCTGTCCTCTAATGCGGGTGCGTCACGGGGCGATTCCCTTTCTTTTATGTGTCTCCTTAGTGCATGTCTCAACTGTACATATCTATATCTCTCTGAGTCTGCCATGGAGAATTCAGTGCGCAGTTCTTCAAAAGAGATACAACTTCGGCCCCTCCACACATCTCCTTGCCGCTCTATGCCTATGAGACTCTATCTATTAAAACCCGTCAGCTTACCCAGTTCACTCAATTGGTCACTAGTTCAAAGTGGGGTTGCATTCATCAGTGTGTTTTATCATCCCAATGCCTTTGTTGCCTCTCTCCATGTTTGAACCATGGCCCGGGTGTGTGGGGGAAGCCCCTCCACCCTTTTCTTGATGTATAAGATTGCTGGGTATCCACTTTCCCCCATTGCCACTCTATCTATCCTATACGTTGGTTCTTCACTGCTGGCAAATACCCACTCACCCACAGTGGCCAACTGGGACACACAATAATGGGCACAAATATCTGGGATCGCTAATCCTCTGTCATAGACCCCTCTCTGAAGCTTATGTAAGGCACTACGTGAGCTGCCCCGCCCCAAAGAAGAATACGCAATTTGCTGTTAATTTTATTATATAACTACTTGAGTACTAGATATGGAGTATTTTATAGGATGTAGAGCAGTTGAGGGTCATCATTTTGAATAGAGCTGCATGACCCATTAGGGATGGCAGGAGCTTCCGCCATTGTGACACATCATTTCGCAGGCAATATAATTGTGGGTAGAGATTTCTCTTAAGGAAAGCCTCTGGACTCCTTGAGATATGTATTCCTAGATATGTAAACCCCTCCGCATTCAGGGGAATCCCACAGTTGGGTGGGAACGTCTGGTCTCCCTCAGTCAGCAGGAAGGCCCAGGACTTATCCCAGTTTATTTGATATCCTGAATACCATCCAAAGGTGTATATAATATGTACCAGGGAAAATAGAAGTGGGGACAAGGGACATCCCTGTCGCGTGCCTCTGTGGAGTATAAAGGAGTGTGAAATTGCCCCGTTGACCTTAAACTTGGCCTTTGGTTCATGATAGAGAAATCGAACCCATGAACAGAACTCAGTGCCAAATCCCAGGCTAGTGAGTACCGCAAAGAGGAAAGGCCATTTTCACCCTTTTCACCCCAAATGCCTGGGGGGCACACTGTGATCCAATTCTAAAAGTTGCAATGTCCCCCTGAAAAACGTAATCTCCTCTCCACTATCGCCGGGATGTCTTGCACCTCAGACTCTTGCTTAGAGTCTTGCCCAAATCTCTGACCCAGCCACCTCTCAGTGGGCCCTTCTGACTCAGCCTTGTCCAACCACTGACTTCCCCGTAATCTCAATCTCCCGGGGGGGGGGTCCTGATCTCATCCATGCCAGTTCGATGTTTGGATGTCAAACTCCCTCATTGTATCTTCCTTCTCCCTCACTTGTGTAGGGAATTCAACAGCCACTCTCACCGCTTGGCCCGCGATAGCTCTCCATTAGATTTGCCACATCAATCTACTACTGAAGTGTGGGTGAGAGTCTTCTCACCTTTCACCGATCGCGGAGACCAGTCGAGCCGCTGTTCCCCTCTCCTGACTCCGCCGCGGTGTGCCCCACTTCCATGGTTGCGTCACAGACTTGTCTCACTTGTTTCTGATCTCAGTGAAGGCGGCCGCTTTTTCCCTTCTGTTGCCTCCGACAGCTCCCTGTTACTTCCACATGCACTGCCTTTGAAATTTGTATTCAGATGACATCGGATTTAGGCCGGATGATGGGGTTCAGGATTTAGGCTTGCCGCGCTTCATTAATGTGTAGCCATTTTTGTTGCGTGCTCAGCCACATCCTCTGCATAGCATTTCTGGGACAATCCAAAATGGCAGAACCCTTCTTTCCCTGGTCAGAAATGTGCGCAACCAGAGATGTAGCTATGATAATGGGCAAACATTTCCTTCTGATCATGGTCACTCCAAACCAGTTCTGGGGATGCAGCGCCTTGTCACCTGTTTTGGGGGCAAGTTGTCTAAGAAGACAAAAGGCATCCAGGCCTGGGTGTGAGCTACGTCTGTCAGTGACAAGCTAAGCATCCTTTGAATCTTAGGAAGGTGATGGGCACAGCCCCCAGACCATCTTGTGCAAGAAAGAAAAGCCGCTCCAGACCCAAGTCCTTTGTTCAGTGTCTGGGACCAATCCACATCAGGTGAAATGGGAGCCATCTAGCTGCCAGGTGACAGTTGGATGCTTACAAACATTCGGCAAAATTTGATTTCACCTTTAAATTGGATTTTGATTATCCATAAAATGAGTCCTTGAAATGTTTCATAGCTGCTACCAATCCAAATATAGCATTTAATGAATGTAACAATGACCTATTGGGTTCCTATGGAAGCAACCAGCCTTGCTAAAGTGAAAATAGCTATTGGGGATATTTCATTTTAAGGACATGTTCAACATTCATTTATACACATCCTACTTCTAAATATCATGCTCATTGCCTTTAAGGGCAATAACATGTATTTAGTAGTGACTTAATAATATTTAAAAGGAAGTTTAAGCCCATCTAACGGTTCTTTTGCAAGGTTAACTTTGCAGTTTAAAATTACAACAGGCATGTTAC
Organism: Pleurodeles waltl; assembly: GCF_031143425.1. Lineage (NCBI taxonomy): Eukaryota > Metazoa > Chordata > Amphibia > Caudata > Salamandridae > Pleurodeles > Pleurodeles waltl. The sequence continues at coordinate 887,041,252 of NC_090450.1, forward strand.
CTGTGTGAAGAAACCTGACTGTGCACAACAGTAGCCTCTCACATTCAGCCTACACATGTACACACATATGTGTGCACGCATGTTCCCATGTAAGCAGCCCAGTGCCCCTTATGTTAGCTTCACCACAGTGGCCTTGCCTTAAAGGGCAGATATTGGTGGTAACCACACTTAGGGCCCTATTACCAGTTTGGCAAACTCCCAACAGTGTGGTCGCCGCCATGCTGGTGGCCTCCCCGCCAGCCCCATTAAGACTTTCCCGCTGGGCTGACCGGCAGAAACCAAAGTCAGCCCAGCAAGGAAATGGAGGCAGCATTGTTGCCGGCTCATAATTGATCCAATGGCAGTGCTGCTACACACAGGGGGAACCAAGACCCTTGAAATGAGCACTGTCTGCACAGCAGCAGTGCTCATTTCAAGGGTGCTGGGCGGGGACCGCTGCTCTACCTATGCCACAGGCAGGCCCCTGCATGGGCAGTGCAGGGGCCCCACCGAAGCCCCCTGCACCTGTTCTCTGCCAGCCTTTTTCATTGTGGTGGTACTGCCATGAAAAGGCTGGCAGAGAAGAAGGTTGTAATCAGCAGGGAGGCACTGAACACAGCAGATTTCAACCTGCCTTCAGCCCTTTGGGATCGAAGATCCTGTGGGGACAGTGGTAGGTTGGCTGCTGACTAACGTTGTAATGTGGCGGCCGGACCACCATAACTGCAGAGACCTGACCACCACTGTGCTATTGGTGGTCCTCGGACCGCCAATGTTGTAATCAGGCCCTTACCCCAGTTACCATGATTGAACTGTAAGTGAGACTCAAGTAGTCAGACTCACCCACAGTAAAGGTCTAAAAAAATATAAAAAATTGACCATACCCACTTGCAATCACTTTAAAAAATGCATGGCCTTATTTTGTTATATTGGTTTAATCTTACTATATGAATACGTTTCTGTGTAAATATATCTCAACTAATGGGCTATCAACATAATCAATGTGTATATGTAACTCTTTCATGTACGTGAAAGAAACAGAAATGTATAGACATTTTTCAAATTAAAAGTGTACCATATTTAGGGGCATATTTATACTCTGTTTGCTCTGAATGTGCGTCAAAAATTTTGACGCACATTCAGTGCAAACCGTGCACCATATTTAAACTTTGACACCCGAGACCTTGGACGTCACAATTCCTCAGTGTGCGTCATTTTCTGGATGAGGGAAACTACATTGCGTTGATGACATGCAAGGTAGGTGTTCCCGCCCCAAAACTGACTCTAAGGCCTGTGCGCCTTATTTATACTCCTGCGTCATTTTGACGCACAGGAGAGGACGGGCCTTAAAAAACGGCGCACAGCCTGATGTGCACTGTTTTTTAATGCCTGGGTCAGGGCAGGCGTTAAAGGACCTGTGGGCTCACTTCCATGGTCTATGACCAGAGGTGCCCTTCCCTGCTACTAGGGACACCCCCTGCCACCCTCACCCAGCCCTGGAGGACACCCATGGGGTAAGTATTTTTTTTATTTTTTTTAAGTGGCATGGGGGCCTAATTTGGGCCCCCTACATGCCACTGTGCCCAATGACAAGACCCAGGGGACAGAGGTCCCCTGGGCATGGCCATTGGGCAAGGGGGCATGACTCCTGTCTTTGCTAAGACAGGAGTCATTTCAATGGGGATTTCGCGTCAACAAATGGCGCAAGTCCGGTTTGAGGCATGATTTTTGCCTCAAACCTGACTTGCACCATTTTTTGACGCACAACCCCCATTTTCCCCCACGCCGGCGCTGCCTGGTTTGAGTCATTTTTTTTTACTCAGACCAGTCCGCAGGGCCGGCTAACGTCAATCCTTAAACAAGGCGCCCGCAAGTCGCGTAGGAATGGTGTTAGCCGGCGGTAAACTTTTTGACGCAAACCAGCGCCAGTGCTGATTTGCGTCAAAAAGTATAAATATGGCCCTTAATTTGTTCTAGCATAAACCACACCACAAGCACATTTTGATGTATTCTGCACATTCTGTATTCTGGACGTTGGTGACCTGAATTCTAATGGTCGAGTGCCTGTGTTATAAGCATTTGTGCACAGTATCAAGGCCCACTTCTTTTTCGCAGTTCATAAATTCCAATACATTCATGTAATTTGTTAATTTCTTGCTATAAACATAAATATTTTAAACCTAACAAGCCATTGCATTAGAAAATGCAAATAAAACAGATGGCTGAATTTCTACGGAAATTGACTTGGAACCAAGCAAGAAACTCAACATCTGTCAGAGTGATAAAATATCAACAACATGAGCTGGGACAAGTTTGTACATTTTCCAAAAAGCAAACTAGAACAGTGTTTTCATTCAGTTGATCCAATGTTAGCAGCCCTTCTGGATCCATTAACTATAATGTTTACTTCCAACATTTATTCTGTTGGTTATACACTACATAATACTGTTTTACTGAAAAAATACAGCAAAAGGGCATTCAAATGTGGTTACAGTTTCAAACTAGTATAACGCTTACAAGCACATTTGGAGAAAGTGATAGTGAGTTCACACGTAACGCATACTATAGGAAAGATTGTTTCAACTTTTCTGACTAATGGATTGGTAAAATGAAAGTATGTTTTGTAGGCTTAATTTGCATGTTGCAGACAAAACAAACCCACGTCTTGTACTAGTGCAATTAGCACTCTTTTTTAATATAGACCAATTTAGGTGTATGGGTTCTATTGGCTTTCACCAGTATCACTATTAGCAAAAGAAAAGACCAACGGGAACATGATGTTCAGAACAGGATTAGTGTGAAGTTCATTGGTGAGTCTAACCTAACCATGAGGTGAGTACATTCCACCACCAAACTGTGCAGTGTCAGATCTGTCTGGGACGCTGCGACAAGAATGCTATGGTGGAGAAAGATTGAAGTGTTCAGGTTGAGCTCCCACACTTCCTAAACACAAAGACCCACGAGGAAAACGTGTTTGTGTGGGGGGGCACCTTTTGGCACCCTTGATAGCCTGAGAAGCAAAGCAACTATCTTTGTGACACAACGAAGCAAACAACAATACGAACAAAGAGTGCTTCTTGAACCGATTTTTCAGTGTGAAATGAGCTCCTGGCACCATATCACAGCGCAAGCAGCATGAAGTGCCTATTTCTGCACATTGGTGGAATTCTGTGGAATCTTGCAGATTTTGTTTGTAAAAACCCGTGAGTTCTGGCCACCCCTTGTCTACAGTGCCCCAGAAAAAAAACAGGCAGCTAAAAAACGGGTGGTCACATAAAAAGTGGAATTTTCTACTGATGGACAAGGCAACAATGTGCATGTTTAAAGATTTATTGTGTCCCCAGAGGTCTACCTGTCTGTTGGAAATATCCCATTTTGTACGATTACCCTAGACCTTTTGTCTTCTTCTTTTTCTGACCTTCTTTTTGTTGGCTTTAAGACTCTTAACACTTTACCACTGCTAACTAGTGCTAAAGTACATGTGCTTTCCTCCTAAACATAGTATCATTGGTGTGTCCACAATGGGCATATTTAATATACTTGCAAATCCCTTGTAAAGTGTATACCATATACCCAGGACCTATACATTGAATGCCACCAATAGTGGGCCTGCAGCATCAATTGTGCCACTCACTCAAGTAGCCCTGTAAACATGTCTCAGGCCTGCCATTGCAGACCCTGTGTGTGCAAATTCACTGCCACTTCAACTTGGCACTTAAAACCTCTTTCCAAGCCTTAAACTGCCATTTTATTACACATAGGTCACCCCTAATGTAGGCCCTATGTAGCCTATCAGGCAGGGTGCTATGTAAGCAAAACGCAGGCCATGTACTTTTAAGTTTTACATGTCTTGGTAATGAAAAACTCCCAAAGTCAATTTTCATTACTGTGAGGGCTACTCCTCTCATAGGCCAACATTGGAAATTCCTTAATATACTTTTAAGCTGTAATTCCTGATCAGAAAGGAGTAGCTACATCATGTTTCATATCACTGGAATGGTAATGATTAATTGCCTTTGATGGTAGAGTCAGATTTAACATTGCCATCATTATTAGACCCGATCGGGATCGTAATTATCGGAAGAGGTATGCAAGGGCCCTTCCAATGCTGAGATTAACTGCTATTTTTAAATGGGCAAATCTTCAAAGGTATATGTGTGATTTTTCTTGTATTGGTGTGTATGCATGTGTGTGTGTGTGTGTGTGTGTGTGTGTGTGTGTGTGTGGCACAAATATTTTACACATTGCCTCTTAAGTTAAGCCTGCCTACTCTATGCCAAGCTACCAGAGGGTGAGCACAGGTTAATTTAAAGTGTGCATCTGACTTACCCTGACTAGAGTGGTGGTTCCTGCTTGTGAGGGGGACACCCAGAAACCCAATTACTAACACGGTCCAAGGATAGGATTGGGATGAAAACCATCTATATCAGACCATCCCTTTATGTTCCTGATTGACTGCCTTAGGCTGAGCGCCCTAACTTCTCAATTCAAGCTATTGCTCAAGAGTTTTATCTTTCCCTATTAAAGGTTACTGAATATTATTTGCTGAATGTAGGAAAGTGAATTATTATTTGGGATGAACAAGTGTTCACCTGAAAGGGTAAGACCACCAGCTGCTAGAATTCACACTAATTAAATAATATACACCTGTGCTCAATTGGTGGTAATGTAACACAAGGCAGCCAGGCTTATTTCAAAGGTAATATTTAAAATATTTAAGCAGTTCATAAACAGTAAGCAAAAGGTATCAAAAACTCAATAAGACTTTACAACCAATTTAACAGTGAAGAGAAAACACTAATGAGTAAAATAGGATTAAAACGACAAAAATGCAATAGGGGAAATCGGAGATGTGCATTTTAAAATACTTAGGCCCAGATTTGAGAAGGCCAAGCACCTCCTTGTGCCACATTAGCATAATTTTTTATGATACTAATGTGGCTCAACAAGGCCAAAGTTGCTGTGACGGATTTACAAAGTGGCGCACTGCATGCAGTGCTCCACTTTGTAACCCTTTGCACCAGGCATAATGTATGCAAGGAGCGCGTTCCCCCATTAATGGAGCTGCAAAAATGGCACAGTGGAATCCCTGAGATTCCATTGTGCCATTTTTAGCAGATATTTTTAAAGCCTTCTTTGAGAAGGCGTTAACAGGGGGCACACCTTTATTCTTAATGGGCCCCTGTGTGTACTACAATAGCATTAAAAATATTGACGCTATTGTCCCTAACTTGCGCCTTGGTGCAATGAATGTTTAATATGGTGCACACATGGTGGCATTAGGGGGGTGCTGATGGGCGCATGAAAAGTGGCACTGCATATAGTGCAGTGACACTTTTGTTAAATTTGGGCCTTAGAGTGAATAAGCATCAAGTAAAATAATGCAACCAATGTGAGCCAATAGTTCCGGTAGATCTGGACTGAGGTGCAATTTCAGGATGACTGGAATGGAGACTAGATGGGACACTCCAAGTGGATTGGTCTCAATAAAAGTCTGGAAGTGAAAATATTTGAAACAACAGAGTCCCAATGCAGAGAGATACTTTATTGAAAAAAAAATGCTGACATTTCTTCTACATCCCTACAGCAATCAGGCAACATATTCAGTGTATCAGACAATTCAACATGTCAGGGCAAACCTAAGATGGCTAAAGTCCTCATCCATGCTAGATTTCAGCTCAGGGAGCTGGAGGTATGTAGGGGAGTGTGCTATGCAAATTGATAGGGTCCTTCCACAACCAAAGCTAAAATCTAGTTTGAAGAAGGCACTGGTCTCACATCAGAAAATGACAAAAGTCTATTAAGACAAGGCAGGGACCTTTAGTAACCAGACAGAGGTTATTGGGATTGTTTTATGCCTTTAAATGGGACAAACCATTTATTTAAACCTCTGAGGGGACAGTCAGGCAGGATTTGACACTGTTGTGCCAACAGATGCGACAGCAGCCCTCATCCTGAATATTCTACGGAACGTATATAGTCCATTCCTGCTCTTTCAGGTCAATCTCTCAAAAAAGTGGTCTATTATGCAGCTCTTGGAAAGAATTTCGCACATCATTACACAAAGGGCAGGGCTGGCTAGCAGCTGCAGACTCAGATTAAATAGCCATTGAGTCCCAGGCAAGTAAATATTCCTTTACTGAAAGTTATATTCCTTAACTACTTTGGAAGTATTAGAAATGGGGTCTTTGGTTGGCAGTCAGGTTACACACTGTCCAAGCAAGGACCCTCACTCTAGTCGGGGTAAAGGAGAATAACCCTCAGCTAACCCCTGCTCACCCCTTTGTAGCTTGGAATGAGCAGGCAGGTTTAACTTCAGAGTCTAGGTGTAAAGTATTGGTACCAACACACACAGTAACTTAGTGAATACACTATAAAATGACACAACACAGGTTTAGAAAAATAGGAAATAGTTATCTAAACAAAACAAGACCAAAACGACAAACATCCAACATATATAAGTCAAGTTATTAATTTTAAAATCAAAAGAGTCTTAAATCCTTTAGTAAACAGTAAAAACACTGTTAGAGTTCAAAAGTATCTTAGTAGCATCAAAATAACACGCACGGGCGAGTGTGTGTCGAAAAAGGTAAGTGGTGCGTCGATTTCTCACTCACAAGCGAGACCGTGTCTCATTTTCCCTTCTCTGGTCGGGTTGGCGTACGTCACTTTTCCTCCCCGCAGGACAGGGACGCGTCGATCCAGGCAGCACTCGGGTCTGGGCAGGCGTTGCGCCGTTTTTCCGCGCCCAGCAGGGTTTGCGTTAGAAATTCTGGCACATGGTATCTTCAACGTTCTCAGCCTCCGTCAGCGGGTGTTGCGCATTGTTCTTCCAGCTACGTGCGTCAATTTTCCAGCCGCGATGTCGGCAGCGCATCATTTTTCAGCCGCGTCTCAGAAGGTGCGTCAATATTTTCCCCGCATGGCGGTCTCTGCGTGGATTTTCAATCTTGGTCTGCCACTTGGCAGGGCAGGAGTCCCAGCAGAGAGTCCAGGCGCTTGCAGGAGAAGTCTTTGATTACCCTGAGACTTCAACAACAGGAAGCAAGCTCAGGACAAGCCCTTGGAGATTTCTTCACAAGCAGGAAGGCACACAAAGTCCAGTCTTTGTCCCCTTGCACAGGCAGAAGCAGCAACTGCAGGATAACTCTATAATGCACAGTCTCAGGCAGGGCAGCACTTCTCAGCTCTTCAGCTCTTCTCCAGGCAGAGGTTCCTCTTGATGTCCAGAAGTGATCTAAAGTCTGTGGTTTTAGGTGCCCTTCTTATACCCATTTTAGCCTTTGAAGTAGGCCTACTTCAAAGGAAAGTCTCTCTTTTTTGTGAAATCCTACCTTGCCCAGGCCAGGCCCCAGACACACACCAGGGGATTGGAGACTGCATTGTGTGAGGGCAAGCACAGCCCTTTCAGGTGTAAGTGACCACTCCTCCCCTCCCTCCTAGCACAGATGGCTCATCAGGATATGCAGGCGACACCACAGCTCCCTTTGTGTCACTGTCTAGAGTAGTGGTCTTCAAACTTTTTAACGCCGTGCCCCCCCCAGTTGAAAAATAAAAATCTTTGCCCCCCCTCAGAATTTTTCACAATTATTTTAGAAAGAAGGCAATGTTTAAATATGTCTAAACCTATTTAAACATTGCAGTTAAGTACTGTTACCTTTTTAAAACTGCAATTCCATGCTTCTGCTTAAAACAAAGGCATGTTATCTGTATAATATTTCTTTTGGCCAGAGTTTGGCGCCACCCCCAGGGATCACTTGACGCCCCCCCAGGGGGGCCCGCCCCCCAGTTTGAAGACCTCTGAGAGAGACCTAGACCTAGAGAGAGGTGCAAACAGCCCAACTATCAAACTGACCCAGACCGGGAATCCACCAACAGGCAGAGTCACAGAATGGTCTAAGCAAGAAAATGCCCACTTTTTAAAAGTGGCATTTCCAAACACACAATCTCAAAATCAACTTTACAAAAAATATGTATTTTTTTATTGTGAGATCAGAGACCCCAAACTCCACATGTCTATCTGCTCCCAAAGGGAATCTACGCTTTCATCATTTTTAAAGGTAGCCCTCATGTTAACCTATGAGAGAGATAGGCCTTGCAACAGTGAAAAACTAATTTGGCAGTATTTCACTGTCAGGACATATAAAACACATTAGTATATGTCCTACTTTAAACATACACTGTACCTTGCCCTTGAGGCTACCTAGGGCCTACCTTAGGGGTGTCTTACATGTAAGAAAAGGGAAGGTTTAGGCCTGACAAGTGGGTACACTTGCCAGGTCGAATTGCCAGTTTAAAACTGCACATACAGACAATGCAGTGGCAGGTCTGAGCCATGTTTACAGAGCTACTAATGTGGGTGGCACAACCAGTGCTGCAGGCCCACTAGTAGCATTTGATTTACAGGCCCCGGGCACCTATAGTGCACTGTACTAGGGACTTACCAGTAAATCAAATATGGCAATCATGGAAAGCCAATTACATACACATTTTATGCAGGAGCACTTGCACTTTAGCACTGGATAGCAGTTGTAAAGTGCCCAGAGTAACAAAAACACCAAAAACAGAGACCAGCACACATCAACAACCTGGGAAACAGAGGCAAAATGTTAGGGGACACCACGCCAAGGATGAAAAGTCTAACAGAAGGAATTAGACTTTAAAAATGAATTGGATTTTTATAAAGTGTTTCAATATTTTCTATAGTGTTTTGTTACTGGATATTGCCGATAAAGTGGTTTAATCTGCTTTGCCAGTATATCCTGTGGGAACAGCCAAACCTATACTACGAAAATAGGTTTTGGTGATTTGTTCACTATAGGTACATGCAAACATTAATTTAGGCATGTACCACTTCTGGCCAATGGATATTTTTTACGGGTGACTCATTTAGCTCTCAGCAGCTGGACTTTAGGTCTGTAAAAGAATACACTTTTAAAGCTTTACTAACATGAGAGCTTGCAAATGGCAGCTGACCAGGCCTCATTAGAAACCTGTGTCATGTTTTCAAGGTCACAAAGCAGATGGCTTTTGAGTCTACATTTAACATTTGATTTTAAATTCCATAGGTGTGGTTTTTACACCATATGCAATGTCCTTGTGGTATTGGCAAATATGCCAAATGTAGTTTTAAGTCAATCTCAACTCTGTTTTAGGGATTAGAGCTCCTGACAGATGGCACTAGGTAGCAGTGTTCTAGTGTTAGAGTTCAAAATTACCAGATGGGCCCCATAAAATGAAAAACAGGGGGTGACCACGCGAAAATGGGTCATTTTTCAAAGTGAGACGTAGCTCTCTCTGTATCTCTCAATAAGTCTTTGCAACAATTGCATAACGTTCATTTCAGCACCTCTATAGGTGGCAGCAACATCAGATAAGATCTTTGCAAGAAATACGTAATCATTACTCAGATTGTCCCAATGTCACAGTAATGATCACCTATGACATCTGTATCTGTCAATGTCACAATTGAGAAACTGTGAGCTTCTTTCAATGCAAAATCATTTGCTTGATCGAAATACAACACTTTCTTTACAGGGACAGAAAGCTAGATGCCAATTGTAGAGAAGTGGGACTACAGGATGTGCCCATTTGTGTGGGAAGTTTTGATCCTGCTCCTCAAGGCACATTGTATTACCGGATTATTTTACTAAACTTCAATACCATAAGGTACTTAAGCTACAGAACGCAAATCTGTGCAAAGAGATTGGTTGAGGCTCTAACATTGTATACTGAGGAGCCCCCAGAGGAATTCTTAGTGTTGCTGAACATTATTGTATCTTGCAACTACTGATTTATATTGTAGTTTATTGAAATAGAATGAAAAACATTCTGCATGAAGATAAGGGTGATACTAACCAAACTGAGACAAATGTTCCACAAAGGTGAGATGCCAAGACCCAAATTTTTTAAATGCTTGTCCAGCAAAATGAACTATCATTCACCAACTGACAAAGGTAAATCTAGTGGTGACCTGACAAGCTGTCTGATTTGAAACAAGACAGTAGATAGGAAACTCCAACGCTGAATCTTATGACATCCACAATCCCCTTCGGCTGTGATTGGTACACTGCCGTAGTTGCCTAGAGAGTGGAGCCTCAGGCAGCTTTTCTTTCAGGAAAGTTGGAGTCCTTGATGTCTAAAGGAGGCAAAGGAATGGGCAGGCAGTCACTAAATGTTGACATCTCTCTCATTACCAATTACTCTCCACTAAATCAGGCCCTATATCCCTTAGGCCCACATTCAGTGGGAGTCCAAGGATCTCTGCTCTAACGTTCTACTTTGAAGTCTTTGGGTCAATTGAAGGTTATTTAATCAGAGATTCCACCACCATGTGTCCAGCAACGCCCCTATGGCACCATGCATCCATTTGCAAGATTTCACTGCGTGATTAGGAAAGATATGAAAGTATTCCCAAGTCTCTGATTTTTACACTAGAGATGTGAGGATGGTTTCTGCACAGTAACACCTCAGAAACAGTGAGTAGCTGTTATCTAGTATTTGGTTTGTTTCTCTGTTCCATTCTAGAAGCTCAGAAGAGGCAGGAGGGGAAAGGGGCAGGGCAGTGGAACCAACACTTGACATTTCAGTACAAGATGAAAGGCATTTTATGTGATTGTCAAGTCACAGACATCAACAATAATTTTTTTAATGGGCTCATGTGATGTCACTGTAGTCAAAAGCGACCACTGCTTTTTGCTTCTGTGGTCTGTAAATAGTCAACAGGGCAATGCACATCATGCTAGGTAAAATGGCAAGTTCTCAAACTCCTATCAGTCCAACTCATGTGAAGTCAAAATCGTTGTTTGAAAATTATGGGATTGTTGGACTCATCCTAATCCAGCCAGGGTGGCACGGCCTCTAATGCAAGCAATGGAAGTGGGCCCCCAAACGCTGGTCCGAATCACACAATCACTGGGGCCAGGGGGCCAGTGGGCTCTGGGCCCATTGCCTCTGCAACTGCTGTACTATTAGTAGCTATACCCCTGAATCCAGCCATAAGGGCACCTTTTTCTTGTTTTGTTGGAACTCCAGGCACGAACCAATATGATAAATCTAGCTTGGCGGTAAAACCATGTTGAAGAAATAGTTTTCTTCATGTGTTAATATCTGACATAACAAAGATTAGGATGTAGTCCTTATAGAATCCATATTAGTGAGACAATTGTTGCTTTTCACAATGCTTCGTTAGCGCATCATAATAAATCAGATATTGAAACACTATGTGAAAGTTGTATCTGTAAAAGTTATGATGCCCTCGCCTAAGTAACTTTCACCAAGATATGCAACATTTCTGATGACCAGTGGCATAACAAAAGCCCCCCACAGCCTTCGCAGTGCGGGGGAGTGGGCAAGCTCCAGGGAGCCCCCTTAGCACAGTACCCTGGCCTGAGAGCTCCCGAGTCAGTCCCAGGGGCCTTTCCATGTACTTTGCAGGGGGTGGGCGGGCAAGTTATTTTATGACACTGCTGATGACATGCTTTTTAATGTTTCTTCAGTACTTTTGAAATGCAGATTGGTTTCCCCTGTGAAATGAGTCCAAAATTGCAGAAGGTTGATGGTACACAATTTATTTTTTAATTATCAATTGAGGTTGCTCTGCTGGCAGAAAAATTCGAAAACTAATTATGTTGTTCCTTAATCACCTAACATAATCAGCTCAGCAATTCCCAAATCAGCAGTTTATCATTTCCGGTGTTTTTCCCTTTCCTAAATGGAACCCAGAAGCATCATTGTGCTAAGAATAATATTTATTATGTCCAAAATGTCAATACGGGACACTTTTTGTTCATTTTCAGTTGATCTGACTTTTCTCAGTTATATTACATGGTTTTCCAATGGTACAGGGGCTGCTGTTAGTTCTAAAAGCCCAGGAGCCCTGATTTACGGACATTTTGCCCTTGTTTGTATCACAAAAGTGACGCAAATCGTCCCAAAATGTTTTTTTGTTATTTACTTTCCAATGCAAAGCCTATGCAACCACCCATGTTTTACGCAAAACCCTATCTACTAAACCAAAAATGTATGTCACTTTGAAGCAGGCGTTAATAAGGAGAAGTGCTTTTATTTTTCCTAACTCTTCTCACTTTCATGTGTGCTGTACAGCCCGGAAAGTTAGTCTAAGCATAGGTTTTTGTACGGGAAGGGTACACCAGTACAAAACCTATGCTACACTCATGCACACACCATCGCACTGAGAGAGCGTAGCTTAAGTATTATATATGCTAACGTGAAATGCTTAACAATGCTGCACCTAGAAAACGACAATAATTAGTTATTTGCTTAAGGTGCATTTGAATTATGACTATGATGAATTGAACTAATAACAATAATAAGTAAACTTGTTTATGATATGATTAACTAAACTTATATTAGTATTTGCGATAATATATTGAGAAATCTATAGGCCTTAAGTTAGCGTGAGTTGAATTTTTAGCCGTGTAGCTCTCATATTAAAGCATATTTTCTGTTTTCCAGTGTGCTGACTCGTAAAGGGCCATGACCCAGCATTTGTTCTTTTCCTTCGTCTTATGTATCCAATCTCATCCTGTTCTCATCCGCATGCTAGCTGCCTTAGTATAAGTTTTATACGTTTTGCAACAAAAGTAGAACATTTCAAGGACATTTAACCATGGAAAAGAGAACTCTTGACCCGAAGAACGTGCCAAAGAATGAAGTAACCCCGGATGTGCCACCTGCGAAGATGTCAATTGCGGAGACCAATCAAAGCGTTATAAATTATCGTGGGGTGACAATTTGGATTACCTAATGTATAATTTGATAGGTTGAAGATAGTGGGTATAGTGAATATCCAATAGAATTTTGGGGGAAGAAATTGTGAAAAAGGATAAAAACTCATGACACAGCAGGGTCGTTAGAATTAGGTAGGGAATGATATTGATTGCATCCAGAAACTCTGTCACTCTGTTTGGTGATTTGAGACTTAGACAAAACCATCCTCATCCATAGACTGCCCCTTTACACTTATCCTCCTTATGAGGGAAGTGTCCCCCGTCCCTTAGATGAAATAAACTGTTGGCGATCCAACTGATGTCCTGAAGACGAAGATTGATCCTGTATGCTGACCTATTCCGAGGAGGGTAATTATGACAATACTATTGTAACTTGTCTGTTTGCTTTTCCTTTCTAGGTACCAACTGCTGTATTTTTCGATAGAGACCTTAGTCAGATGTTTTCCAAATTTGTGTTCAAAATTATTTTGCATGAAGTCCAACATGCTGATGCTAATCAGTGGTTAGGCTAGGTGATCACTTTGACTGATGCAAATAGACGTGACTGACATTGTGCTATGCTGAACTGGGACGTATATGGTATTCTGTGCACTCTGATCTATGCATATCTTATGTTGGCGCTCTTATGTTTGTGATCTTTGCATTATCGAAGTCATATCACAACTGTCATATTGTGGCTTTGCTCTTATGCTTCTTGGTTTTGAGATTAACACTTCTATTATTAGATTGTAATCAATTGGGAATAAAATTCACAAAAACTCTGATAAAGGTGTGGTTATTCATGGCTGAAAGGTCATGGTGGCGCAGACAATTTAATAAATGTCTTTATCCAAAGTAAAGTATATTGTGGTGATATACGTTGATAACGTTATTGATATATTGCTTGACATATTGATCAGTTATCTCGTTCTACGGTGTCTCACCACTGGGTCAAAAGATTCATCGGCCTAAAACGAGTCCTAATGTGTATAAAATAGACATAAAAGGACGCGTTATCAGTTCTGGTAGCAGAGCAACGGTTTGGCCCTTGGGGGCCCTAGGATGGAGATTCATTGTTTAATTTGTTTTTCTGTGATAATGCAAATTGGAGATATGATGGGCTTCTAAGTTCACCATGACTTTCCCGGGATCTCGGAGCCTGCCTAAGTGAGTTGGGAATGTTCTTGGCGCCATAGTGTATGTGGTTAGGGTTTTTGCGCTTGTTTGAGCTTACGCATTTTTGCAGATGATTGTGAAGATTTGTGTGTATTTAGGCCAAACTAAGTGTTGTTTAGTAGGAGTGGGCGTACTCCACAGTATGAGAGTAGGGAAGTTGGCATACTTCATGTGAATGTGGCGCTTAAGGCTCAAAATTATCCACGTGGTTGGTTGTTGTGTACAGACCTGTTGAGGTCTAAAAGTATGAAGACAAATTTGGTTTATGTTGTAATCTGTGCGGTTTAATAGGTCAATCGGGCGTGGTTCACAAGTCAAGTTTGAGTCATAATGTGTGTATGAAACCTTCGATGGAGATTTGACAAATTCTAAAGTGCACTAGAAGGAGTCATTGACAAGTCGAGAGTAGAATTTGCGGGTTGAATTCTGCTTGCGTATGCGGGAGCTGATAAGGAGAGAGTAGCGTCCGAGGCTTCAAGTGAAATCTCTGTAAAGTTCTGAAGCGAATGTGTTACCCTTCCTGTAGTAAACCGGCAGATTTGTGTTGTCATTTAAAGTGCTCGCAATAATCGCATTAGTTTATGTGAGATTGTATAGGTTCAGTGAGGAGCGGATGAGCCGCAAGACTTTGTCAGCTGCAGTGTGTGTGAGTGTGACGTCAGTGGTGCCGCGCTGAGATAGGTCAGTCGTCGAGAGGGGTCGCGCACGGATTGGCTGCCGTTTGTGAGAGGCAATAGGTTGAGAAAGGCGGGTGAAGAGTGTCCAGGGAACTAAGTCACTTCTGATTAAATACAAAACTAATAGAGAATCACAAAATGAATTTTGTTAAAGCATTTAAGAGCGCTCTGAAAGGAGATGTGTATATTGTTGCAACTGATGGGGAACCTACACTACCCGAGGGTACTCTAGCTTATATAGTCATGGAAGAAAAAGGTGTCACACCTTGTTTATGGATGAAACAATGGCGAAAATTAACAGAGAAAGAGGGATGTCTAGCGTTCCCAGAGCATGGGACATTTAATCCTAAGGTACTTGAAAATTTGAGGTGGATGTTAAGTACACAGAAACCACCTCCGAGACCAGCTCAGTATGAGGCTTTGGAAATTTGGGACTTGATGGCTCTTAAACATAGACAAGAAAGGTTTCAGAGAAGACTGAGAAGGGCAGAAAAATCTTATGCAGAGGCTAGGTGGGATAATGAGAACAAAATGTGGAGACGGGGAATTGTAGACGGATTGAAATTGTTTCCAGCGATAGCACAGGGAGAAGAGACACAGGGAAAGAAAGCCTCTTGCAAAACAGATAACGACTCGAATGAATTTAAAGAAAATAAAAGATCTTGGGAAGACGAAGATGATTCAGATGATGAGGAATTTATGGACAGATTATTACATGATCGTCCACCACCATATGCGGTAAGCGACAGTGCTCCAAGTACTAGCTTGGATCCTGGGAACCAGACACAAGAAAAGGGAGTTACTGATATGGTACAGACTAGCGATACGGCTTCGATACAAAATGGTGACAGTGTACCTACTGCACCAGACATACCGATACAGTTGCAGCCTCCACCGCAGATACAGAGAATCTACCCTGACATCCCAGTGCTTGAGACAACTACGAATTTGATAGTGCCGTCAGACCCGATATACACGAAGCCAAAGCTAATACAGATTGAATCAACTCTGAAATTAATATCTCAACCACAGCCACAGCTGATACCAGGGTACAACCCTGTAACTGGTCCACCATTAGTGCTGGTTCCAGTTACATTAGAACAAACCTATGGAGTTGCTGCTCCAAGAAGTCTTGGTCCGGGTCAGACACCTGCCGCTATATCGTTACCCATTACTGTCGGTCCACCAGTGCCATTGTATGCACAGGGTAAAACGTGTGTGTGTGATCAGGGAGTGATGACTCAGGAGGCGATAAGAGGAGGGTCAATAGGAACTCCCCAGATAATGGCCCCTGGAGAACTAGTAATTGAACAGCCAAGACCCTTAATGGACCTTAGTCCAGTAGGAGCACCCCTCGAAGCCATGCGACAAGCAGGATTAGGGGTTTTAACTCCGCAAACCATGAGTACGAATACCTCACATTCCCCAATGATGCATGCAGGAAACATTTCACTGCAAGGTTTTACAGTTCAACAGTTAAATGAATGGTTAGAAAAAACTTATACTTCACAGAAGACCGCAGTGGTTACAGTCGAACCAGAGAAAGAAAAACAAGATGAATACCTGAACTTTGTACGACTAGGGGCGGAAGCTGCCGAGTTGGTAGAAGGGACAATGGGAGTAAATAGATTGGAGTCCTACACAGAGGCAGAATTGAGATATCTATGCCCCAAGATTACCAAAGAGGTTGGCAAAGTACATCAGAGATTAGCGAACTTAGCAGACAAATACAATATCGATATTGGAAACACTAAACATTTGAAAAGAAGTTACAGATTAGTTTTTGATTCAAAGGATTTCGAGCACATGAGATCTACAGGAATGAAGGCACATTTGAGAGAACTATTGCAAAGCGCACAAATTTGGGGGGCACTGTAAAAATGGGAAGGCAGATGGGCAAAGAAAAGAGATAAGGGAAAGGGTGACAGCCCAGGGTCTAATCAAGCCAAGACCTCACCTGATTTGAATTCAGTAAAAATATTACCTATGAGAGAGACAGCTGGTGGTGTTTTAGTTCATGTACCTTGGACTAGAGGGGACATTCTATCTTTTACTAATGATTATCCCAGATTGAGAGAAAAACCGATCGAGTGGTATCAACAAACAGATAGGTTTGTGAAATTTACAAAGTGTCTCTGGGAAGCCTTGAATACCTTGTTTGAGATCATTGTTCCACCTGATTTGTGGCTCGAGTTCAAGAGAGGTGTTGATTGGCCGACAAAAGAGCCAGCAAGGGATAAGGTGACTGTGGCACCTTCTGAAGAGGTGATGAAGTATTATCATAAGGTGATTGAGTTTTTGAAACAAAAGGTTTCGCCGAAAGTAACTGATTGGCAGAAAATTGATCGGACCTCTCAAGAGGTTAAAGAGTCAATACATGCCTATTACGAGAGATTGTTAAAAGCGTTTAAGCACTACAGCGGTACTGAGACTATTGAACCAAAGGACATGAATCACCTTGTGTTCAGATTCGTCGAAGGATTGAGACCAGAGGTTAGCCAAATGATCAAGAATCATCTGATTTGTTGGCAAGCTAAACCGATTGACGAGGTGTTGCAGTATGCAAAGTACTGTAGTGATGAGATTGAGTTAAAGCAGAAAAAGTTGAAGGAAACGGTGATGGTGATGCAGATAAGGGCTGCACAGGCTGGAATACAGGGAAATGGAGTTCAACAGATGATACAGCAACAACCGCAAATGAATGGTGTGTTTCAGACCCAACCAAGGGTGCGAGGTCGAGTGTTTGTGATCCGCAGTTTAGACTTGAATACGGTTGTTATTCAAAATGATGTTCAAGGGGCAAAGAAGATGTCACCATGTCACGCGTGTGGGGGTGTGGGGCACTGGAAATGGGAGTGCCCGAATATGGTACAGGATGGTGCAGTTCAGCCGAGCACTAATGTTGGTACATTACAAAATTCACGAGGCCCAAAAATAAGACATCAGAACCCAAATTTCCAGAACAACGTGGTACAAATGCAAGGAGTACAGCCCATGCAACAGATGCAAATGCCGCGTTTTCAGTCAATTCAAATGCAACCAGTGCAGCAGCAGATTCCTATGGTGCCTAGACAGCAAATGCAAATACGAATGGCTCCAATGGGACAGCAACAGGTGATGCTTCCTCAGCAGGTCACAGGTCAGGTAACAAATCAAAACAATACTGTACAACAGTTCCCATTATGAGGTGAAAATGGCATGAATGAAGATTGGTCAGATGACAGCTCAGACAGTGAAGAGTGCAGGCTTGCAGCATTCTTAGAGGTAGATCAGAGAGGCCCATACGTTGAGGGAAAGGTGATGGGGTATAAGGTTTCATTTCTGGTTGACACAGGAGCCACACGCTCCACAGTTAGAAGTGCGGAGGTTCCAAGATTGCCACTGTCAGGGCGTACTATACGAGTGGTTGGAGTAGCAAATCAGTATTTTACCAATCCGATTACAGATCCAGTACAGGTTGAGATCGGCAACTTCCAGGGACTACATAGGTTTGTAGTATGTGATGCAAGTCTGGTATCCCTACTGGGAAGAGACTTACTGTGCAAGACAAAATGCTTAATTACCTGTTCCAATGATGGAATTGAAGTATAGACAAATAGTAACGATGAAGGAGAGGAAAGTCAAATTTTTGAGGAAGAAACAGGAACAAATGAAGACTATCCTCTAATTACTCTATTCCCAATGCATACTTTGATCGATCTGCCTGTCGAACTACAAGGGACAGTAACTGAAAAGGTGTGGGACTTAACTGGGAAAGAAGTAGGATTGATAAAAGGAGTAGAACCAGTTAAAGTTCAGATAAAACCAAATGCAGTGTTTCCACAAGTGCCACAATACCACATGAGATGTTCTTATCGAAGTGTCACAAATAATTGCAGATTTCCTCAGGCAGGGAGTTCTGAAAGAAGTCTTGAGCAGTCCATGTAACTCTCCCATAATGGGATTAAAGAAGCCTTGTGGAAAGGTTTGAATTGTGCAGGACCTGAGAAAAATAAACGAAATTGTGATAAAGTGTTGCCCTGTGGTACCCAATCCAGCAGTAATAATGTTTCAGGTCCCCTGTGATGCTGAATGGTTTACCATAGTAGACCTATCACAAGCCTTCTTTTCAGTACCTCTTCACGAGGATAGCCAATTTTTGACCAGTTTTAAATTCCTGGATAAGGTGTACAGTTGGTGCAGAATTCCTCAGGGGTTTTCTGAGTCACTGTCCAACTTCAATCAGATATTGAAGAAAGATTTAGAGCCACTGGTGCTGCCTTTTAATTCAACCCTTGTGCAGTACATTGATGATTTGCTAATTGTGTCCAAAACAAGAGACAGTTGTAAATACGATACCATTGCATTACTGAATCATCTGGGAAAGAATGGAGACAAGGTGTCACCCAGAAAACTACAATACTGTCAGAAGGAGGTGAAATATTTGGGACATTTGATTGAGAAGGGTTCCAGGAGAATAACAAAAGAAAGAATAACAGCTGTCTTGCAAATGAACCCCCCAACAACAAAAAGAGATGTCAGGATGTTTTTGGGAATGGTGGGCTACTGTCGCCAGTGGATACACAATTTCTCAATCATTTCAAAGCCATTAATAAAACTGACAGGAAAGGAAATCAAGGATGAGCCATATCCTATAACCTTGTCAAAAGAAGAGCTCGAATCATTTATGTAACTGAGAGAATGCATGTGCAGGGCACCAGCATTAGGAATGCCAGACTACGAGAAACCATTTCTGTTGTTTTGTCATGAACGTGATGCTTGTTCTTTGTCTGTCTTAACACAGGTCCATGGAGATGCAAATTGCCCTGTAGCATATTTTTCAGCTACCTTGGACCCTGTCGCAGCAGCCTTACCGGGTTGTTTGCGTGCAGTTGCAGCAGTTGGTCTGAGTCTTTTACAATGTGAAGGCATAGTCATGGGATACCCTCTAACAGTAATGGTGCCACACTCAGTTGAAATACTGTTGACTTGAACTAAGACTCAGCACATGACAAATGCACGTCTTACTAGGTATGAGACGATCATACTGGGGTCACCAAATGTTACGCTTAGGAGATGCACTGTACTGAACCCGGCAACTTTACTTCCTAATGAAAATACTGAAATCAAGGACGGGGAGGAATTTGAACATGATTGTCTTGAGGTGACTGAATTGTGCACCAAACCTCGTCCAGATATTCAGGACACTCAATTGAAAGAAAATGACTGCATCATGTTTGTTGATAGGTCCTGTCTTAGAGACTCTGCCGGAACACTGAGAGATGGTTATGCGGTATGTACTATAACCGGCATCGTCGAAGCCTCCTGGCTCGAAAGAGTGTTTTCCGCACAAGTGGCAGAATTGATCGCCCTTACTAAGGCATGCCACGCAGCTGTAAATTTAAGAGTCACTATCTATACTGACAGTAGATACGGATTCGGAATTGTACATGATTTTGGCCAACTTTGGTCACAGAGAGGTTTTATGACTTCATCTGATTCTCCTGTGAAAAATGGTGAACAGATGAAGGATTTGTTGCATGCGATTCAGTTACCTCTTGAAATTGCCGTGGTGAAATGCAGTGCTCACATTAGATCACAAGACTTTGTGTCCATGGGAAACGGCTATGCAGATCAAGTCGCAAGATTCTGCGCATTGAACTGTATATCGTTCAAGGAGCAATGGGAATTGTTACCACAAACTGAGAATGACACATGTTTGAACCTTGCATTGCGGGTGGTTGACACATTAGACGAGCTAAAAACATTACAAAGCCGTGCAAGCAAGGAAGAAAAACGCTCTTGGCAAAGAATGCAATGTGTACAGAGAGCTGATGATTTATGGGTTTCAGAGGAAGGGAAACTAGTTTTGCCAAACAGTCTCCTGTCACAATTTGCCAGGCTCTATCATGGCAGGCTCACCTGGGAAGAGACGCCATGATCAGGTCATTTAAAAATGATTGGTTTAACCCAAAATTCAGACATGCAGCAGAAATTACTTGTCACAGATGCATCATTTGTCAACAGATGAATGCAGGAAAAGGAACCGCAGTAACTTTGAGTCATATTGGAAGAGCTGGAGGTCCATTTAACAAAATGCAAATGGATTTCATTGAAATGCCTGTTTGTGGAGAACTGAAGTATGTGTTGGTGTTTGTGTGTGTTTTCAGTCATTGGATTGAGGCATATCCCACACGTAGAAATGACAGTCTTACAGTAACCAAACTACTACTTAGGGAACTGATACCAAGGTTCGGGTTTCCGGTTTCTATAGAATCGGATAGGGGTAGACACTTCGACAATGAGGTGATTAAACTCCTGTGTGCTGCACTCAACATTGAACAAAAGTTGCATTGTAGCTATCGCCCCGAAGCATCAGGACTAGTAGAGCAAATGAACGGTTTTTTGAAATCAAGAATGGCAAAAATGTGTGCGGCAACTAACCTGAAGTGGCCAGATGCCTTACCGTGCCTGACAGTGCTGATGTCAATGAGAAACACCCCAGACAAAAAAACGGGACTATCCCCCCATTAAATCCTCATGGGCAGAGCTATGAGATTACCAGCAGTACCTGCAAATGCCCTAGTGAATATTACAGATGATATGGTGTTGGATTACTGCAAAGGTTTGGCTGATGTGATTCGCTCTTTCTCTCACCAGGTGGAAGCTAACTCGTTGCCACCGATCGGCGATCCAGGCCACTCTCTACAAGCCGGTGACTGGGTGGTTGTTAAGAAGCACGTGAGAAAATCGTGTCTAGAACCACGTTGGAAAGGGCCATATCAAGTAATATTGACGACTACTACTGCTGTAAAGTGTGCCGGGGTTCCCAACTGGATACATGCCAGTCATACAAAAAGGGTAACGTGTCCTGTTGAAGAGGAACTTGAAGTTTCCGGCACAACAACTTTAGAAAGAGAAGTCTCAGAGCCAGAGAACAGTCAAGAAGAAACTGAGACTACCGGAGAGTCCACTGAGAACAGCCTTGTCCCTCAAACAGTCAATGAGTTCGAGAGAGGTGACAGAGTGCCTATCTCAGAAGAAGCAACAGGAGAATTAAGTCAAGGAGAGGTTTTCCCAGAAGCAGACGGATACGGGTTAGAGTTCGAACCCGGCACAGAACCAGAAGAAGGAGAAGTAGAAGAGAGGAATGAGAACGTATCAGAATCTTCTGAACCAGTAGCAGGTCCATCAAGAGAAAACACCATATCAAAGAGGAGGGTACTGTCCAGCGTCCTGAAAGGACACATCGAGAAAAGACACATAGAGGTGACAATTGGCCAGATAAGCCACTCTTCAAGATAAGAGATGTATCAAATGACACAATAATTGAAGAAGACAATACATCTCGAGTGGATGATCTGAGTGAAGGAGAACAACAGGGTGAACGAAGATTAAAAAGAAAAAGAATCGCAAACAGAAGATATACTGGTCCTGAATGGGCATATGCTAAAACTTCTGAATGGCAACAAGAATTTCTAGCATTCTGCTTTGATCGGGAAGTACCAGGCCAATACTACGGTACCTGAACGAACCCGAGGGAAGCCTGGTTAAGTTTTTGAAAATTTTGAAACTGGAAAAGAGACATTATAAACCACCGGAAGTGACACTAAAACTGGATTGACTTTAAACCTGATTTCGACAAGCTGCTAACCGGATTTGATAAGAAAAGTGTCCTGGAGTGAGTGAAGACGCTGTAAATAAACACAGAAAGCGAGAGAATTTGAACTATCCTCTAGTTGATTGTCGCTCTACTGTCTGATTCTATACAAACATGACTCATAATAGAAATAGTAGTAAGGGAAGTAAAGTGTGTGGCTGGTTAGGACTTATAATAGGTGTTGTGTGTGCAGTGATAATTGTGGGAGTGATTATAGGAATGCCTTGGATAGAGAAAGAAACTATTAACTCTACTTCAAAACCTGAAACTACCACACTAACACCGTGGGGGAGATTTGACCAAGATGCAAGACACATGCATGAGGGAACTAATGCAAAAGGGGAACTTTCTACTAATGTTTTCTATTGCTTACTAAACGAGTATGTGGAAACTATGGATGCGAAAGATTGTTATGTGTGTACTAAAATTCCTTCGTCTGTGCAGGAGGGAGTTACATATCACAGCCTCCCTCATACTTATGGAATTAGTTGCAGCTTGGTATTAACCAGATTCTATAATCAAGAGCATGTGCAATATTTTTATTCAAATTTGGATGTTGTGTTTTCTTTTGTGCCTGTGATTGAATTTTTGAACAAGTTAGCAAAGGAACATGATATAAAAATAGTTAGGGGATTCTTTGAGCCAACGCTTACATTTGGAACTGGTTATGCACACCGCAATAATTTGACTTGCTTACTATCGCCTGTAGAGAAAAGCTTTTTAGATCACACAGATGATAGACGCAAAGCATTAAAAGAAAGATTAGAAAAAGGATTAGAGAAACGCATATACGCAAATGATTATGCTTACGCTGCAATCAAAAAACAAGGCAAATTAGCTATAGATGCATTACATGTAGGTAGGCTTTGTATATATAGGCCAAAATCTGAACAGGATAATTTGTTTGTGGGAACGAGTGAATGCAGGCATGTGTTTTTGTTTCAGAGTAAATGGACCTTTATGCTAAATGGACAAGATCCAGCGATTCTTGGAATCTATTACATTTGTGGGCTAAATGCTTATTACCGTCTCCCTAAGGGATGGTATGGGACGTGTTATTTGGGGATAGTATTCCCAAGGATTTACCAAATTGATGACCTAAAACAAATACCTAAAACGTCTGAATTACAACTTCCCAGACAGAAACGAGAATCAGTGGCGGCTGTCATTGGTGATATATTTGGAGCTATAATCCCATCAGTAGGGGTTATCTTGAATTCTATGAAAATTCAAAGGTTGTCTACTATAGTGGATAACATGCTGACAAACTTTACAGGGTCTATACTCCTGATGGATACTGAACTTGCTGCAGAAAGAGCTATGACTCTTCAAAATCGGCTTGCTTTAGACATTCTTTTAGCTAAGAGTGGAGGAGTCTGCAAGATGCTCAATGAGCGTCATTGTTGTTCATTCATACCTGATAACAGTAAAAAGATTAGAAGTATGCTTACTAACCTTACTAGAGATAGCACAGATTTGAAGGATTTGAAAGAACTCGGTGTTTGGGAGAAATTTGGAAAGGGAATTGCCAGTGTTGGGAGCTGGTTTACCAACATTTGAAATGGGTACTTGCAAAAATATTGATGGGTCTATTAATTGTTCTGGTTTGTCTATTAGGATTGTGGTGGGCATGCAAAATTAATGACAAAATAAAGAGAAATTAGACTAAAAGAACCAGGAGAAATGAAGAAAGTGAAAGAGAGAAAATATTCAATGAAATTTGGGAAAGTTCACATAAAGGGCAATATGTTGAAAAGCGCATTATGCGCAAGGTGAAAAATTGAAATTAGAAAATGAAAGGTCAAAGGGAAAGGTTTGTGTGATGACGAGCGTCATCAGAGGAGGGACTGAGAGAGCGTAGCTTAAGTATTATATATGCTAACGTGAAATGCTTAACAATGCTGTACCTAGAAAACGACAATAATTAGTTATTTGCTTAATGTGCATTTGAATTATCACTATGATGAATTGAACTTATAACAATAATAAGTAAACTTGTTTATGATACGATTAACTAAACTTCTATTAGTATTTGCGAGAATATATTGAGAAATCTATAGGCCTTAAGTTAGCGTGAGTTGAAATTTTAGCCGTGTAGCTCTCATATTAAAGCATATTTTCTGTTTTCCAGTGTGCTGACTCATAAAGGGCCATGACCCAGCATTTGTTCTTTTCCTTCGTCTTATGTATCCAATCTCATCCTGTTCTCATCCGCATGCTAGCTGCCTTAGTATAAGTTGTATAAGTTTTTCAACAAAAGTAGAAAATTTCAAGGACATTTAACCATGGAAAAGAGAACTCTTGACCCGAAGAACGTGCCAAAGAATGAAGTAACCCCGGATGTGCCACCTGCGAAGACGTCAATTGCGAAGACCAATCAAAGCGTTATAAATTATCGTGGGGTGACAATTTGGATTACCAAATGTATAATTTGATAGGTTGAAGATAGTGGGTATAGTGAATATCCAATAGAATTTTGGGGGAAGATATTGTGAAAAAAGGATAAAAACTCATGACACAGAAGGGTCGTTAGAATTAGGAAGGGAATGATATTGATTGCATCCAGAAACTCTGTCACTCTGTTTGGTGATTTGAGACTTAGACAAAACCATCCTCATCCATAGACTGCCCCTTTACACTTCTCCTCCTTATGAGGGAAGTGTCCCCCGTCCCTTAGATGAAATAAACTGTTGGCGATCCAACTGAAGACGAAGACTGATCCTGTATGCTGACCTATTCCGAGGAGGTTAATTATGACAATACTATTGTAACTTGTCTGTTTGCTTTTCCTTTCTAGGTACCAACTGCTGTATTTTTCGATAGAGGCCGTAGTCAGATGTTTTCCAAATTTGTGTTCAAAATTATTTTGCATGAAGTCCAACATGCTGATGCTAATCAGTGGTTAGGCTAGGTGATCACTTTGACTGACACAAATAGACGTGACTGACATTGTGCTATGCTGAACTGGGACGTATATGGTTTTCAATGCACTCTGATCTATGCATATCTTATGTTGGCGCTCTTATGTTTGTGATCTTTGCATTATCGAAGTCATATCACAACTGTCACATTGTGGCTTTGCTCTTATGCTTCTTGGTTTTGAGATTAACACTTCTATTATTAGATTGTAATCAATAGGGAATAAAATTCACAAAAACTCTGATAAAGGTGTGGTTATTCATGGCTGAAAGGTCATGGTGGCGCCGACAATTTAATAAATGTCTTTATCCAAAGTAAAGTATATTGTGGTGATATATGTTGATAACGTTATTGATATATTGCTTGACATATTGATCAGTTATCTCGTTCTACGGTGTCTCACCACTGGGTCAAAAGATTCATCGGCCTAAAACGAGTCCTAATGTGTATAAAATAGACATAAAAGGACGCGTTATCAGCACTATGGCGCAAATGTGCATGAATGGCACTCAGCAGCCTGATTCTGTCCCTGTCAGTTCGCATGGCTCACTCCTTCTCTCTTCCTCTCACACAACGCAGCACAGCATTTTTGGGGGCTGCACTGCATTGTGTATACATTTTGTAAATCTGGGCCTGTCTCTTCTGTAGTTACACTCTACAGTTGAGACATCTCAGCAGTAGAGAATAACATTTGGAGTTTGTTGTTCAGTGTGGGAAACACAATACTCCCAGTGGCCTAGCCAGTGTATCGTGCGTCCTAGTACAAGGAAGGAAAGTGGCCCCTAGCTGCTGTTTGAACTGCGAAATATGGCAATTATCAAGGTTTAGTGGGCCCCTCACAACCTGGGACCCGATGCAACTCCATCTGCTGTACCAATGAAATCTATTTACCTGAAGGAGGAGGACTTCGAGATGTTGGCACTTGGGGTTTTTGAGCCCTCCAACAGCATTTGGTCCAGTCCAGTTGTGTTAAACCCCAAGGCTGCCCTGCCAGGTGTCACTTCTGAACTCTGGTTTTCTGTGGACTACCGTGGGCTCAATGTGGTCACCACAATTAACACACACCATGGGCTCAATGTGGCACCACAACTAACACACACCCCATCCCCAGGGCTGATGAGCTTATAGATCGGCTTGGAGCTTCGTAACATCTTGTTTGACCTAACATCTGGGTAATGTAAGATTGCCTTGACTGATGGGGCAAAAGAGAAGTCTGCATTCTCTATAACAGAAGGGTACTTCCAGTTATGACACCAAGTAGGTGCAAGCAAGGTGAAGCCCTTGCAACCCATTCTTGCATGGAAACCCCCGAAGACCCAGACTAAAGTGAGAGCCTTCCTAGGCCTCACTGGATATTACAGGAGATTCATCAAGGGGTATGGCACCATTGTTGCCCCCTTAACAGAGGTGACTTTTAAAAAGCAGCAACGTCAGGTGATCTGGACAGAGGTGTACCGGAAAGCTTTTGCCCCCCTAAGGAAAGCCATGTGCACAGCACCCTTACTCAAGGCCCCAGATTTCTCCAAAGAATTTGATGTTCAGATGGACACCTCAAAGCATGGCATAGGGGCTGTGCTCTCCCAGCTAAATAAAGAAGACTTGGATCATCCCGTAGCTTTCATCAGTAAGAGGCTACTTTTCAAATAACAGAGGTGGAGCGCAATTGAAAGGGAATCCTTTGTTCTGGGCACTGAAGAAGTGAAAGCTATACCTGTTTGGCACTCACTTCTGGGTTCAGACAAACGATAGGACCCTCAGATGGTTAATGCAGATGAAGGGTGAGGATTCCATATTGTTGAGGTGGTCCATCTTCCTCCAGGAAATGGACTTTATGGTGGAACACAGCCCTAGAACAGGCCACACCAATGTTGATGGTCTCTTTAGGTTCTTCCGCCTTAGTGAAGAGAATTGCTAAGGGGTTTGGAAGCTCTCCCCTCTTTCAGTTGGGGTCTCACATGTTAGACCTGGCATCCTTGGCGTGGTTCTCCTATTTACTCTCTGATCTCCTGTTTTCTGACTTCATTTTTGCTGGCTTTTAGGATTCTGGGCACTTTACCACTGCTGACCTGTGCTAAAGTGCAAATTATTTGTACTCTAAACATGGTAACATTGGTTTCTTCAAAATTGGTAAATTGAATTTACTTGTAAGTCCCTTATAAAATGCACAATATGTGCTCAGGGCCTGTACATTTAGTGCCAGCAGGGGACCTGCAGCACTGATTGTGCTACCCACTACAGTAGGCTTTCAAACATGTCTCAGGCTTGCCACTGCAGAGCCTGTATGCATACTTTTAAACTGCCATTTTGACCTGGCAAGTATACCAACTTGCCAGGCCCAAACCTTCCTTTTTTATTACATATAAACCACCCCTAAGATAGTTCCTAGTTAGCCTAACGGCAGGGTGCAGTGTATTTAAAGAGTTGGACAGGTACTTTTAAGTTTACCATGTCCAGATGGTGAACAACTCTGAATTTTTTTTTCACTATTAAACCCTATCTCCCATAGGATATCATTGGGATTACCTTAAAATATCTTTGAAGCATAATTTCCAATTTGGAAAATATAGAAATATGGAGTTTGGTGTCTCTGGACTCACAATTTAAAATCACAACTTATGGTGAAGTTGGATGTTGAGTTGTAGTCTGAAAATGCTACTTTTTTAAAGTTGGCATTTTGTTGTACTTTAACCATTCTGTGCCTCTGCCTGTCTCTGAATACAGATTTGGGGTTGTTGACAGCTGGGCTATGTGCATTCCTTTTAGACAGTCCCACAAGGAACTTGGGTGTGACAATTGCATCCTGATGGCCCATCACCAGGCGGATGGGTGTTCCTGGGCTAGATGGGTGGTAGGAGCTGACACACCTGGAGCGGGCTGTACCTCTCCTCACACAAAGGTCTGTATAACCCCCTGTTGATTGTCTGGAGCCAGGGAAGGGAGGGACAGGGACCTAGTGATCTTCAAAGGACTCTTTGGATTCTCCCCCACTTCAAATGCACCTTTGGGTATAAGTACTGGACCCCCAATGCCACCAAATCAGATTGATCTCTACAGGAACAAGGACACTCGGCCAGGAAGATGGACTCCTGTGCTGCCAGGAGGGACTGCCACTCTGCAATTGCATTGCTGCATTGGCCTACTGCTTGCTGTGCTGCAGGTGGGACTGACACTTTTCTACTTACTTTGCTGTGTTGGCCCTCTGCTTCTTGCCTGTAGTGAGAAGGACTGACCATGCTCTCTAAATCCTTGAACCCAAGAATCTCCAAGGACTTGCTGGTTTGCTCCCTGCAAGGATCTCCAAGGACTTGCTGGTTTGCTCCCTGTTTTTCTGCAGTCTCAGGCATATCAAAGACTGCTTGTAACTCTCCTGGTGTTGTGGACTCTCCCATCTGGGAGTCCAACCCTGCCTGAGGTGAACCTCTCCAGTCCTGGGCCTCAGAAGTCGGTTCTGCAGCTAAAACCTGTAAAAAGAGATGCATCGTCCAGAGTGCGGAGTAAAAATCGGCGCACCCGTCACTGACGATGACACAGTGGCTGCCCAATGACAGTGGATACACAGACTGCGTGGCACGATGACGAACCTCTGCACGCACTGATGAACAAACATTGCATTCAGTTCCACAGAGCACGAAAGCGGCACAGTGCCCCGGGTGCCGTACATATATTGACGCATTGTGTCCTCGCCTTCAATGCATTGCTCAACCAAATGTACTGTTTCAGCAGACCCTGCATGGGTTCTATAACCAGCCTATCCTCCATCGTGGTAAGCCTGGATTTAGATTTTTCACCCGTCCCTCGCAACCTCAAGTAACCTTTTAACCGGTCCCTTGTGACATCAAGTAACCTTTTGACTGCCATTGAATTCTAAGCACTGTTTTCACAGTTACTCTTTTAAAATGTATATCTTGACTTCTACTTGTTGGGTTTTTGTCACTTGGTCTTGTTTTACTCTGATAAATGTTCTCTATTTTTCTAAACTGGTGTAGAATCTTTTTGTGCTGTATTTCACTGTGCTACTGAAATTAAGTGTTGCACAAGTGTTTTAATCATTGCTTTCTAAGTTAAGCCTGACTACTCTGTACCAAGCTACCAGAGGGTGAGCACAGGTTAACTTAGAGTGTAGCTGACTTACCCTGACTAGGACTGTGGCCCTTACTTGGAAAGGTTGCATAAGTCTGCCAACTAGAGACCACACTTCTAACAGTTTCATTACAAAATAGGAACCCAGAATCCAATTTAACGACATAATGTGTGCTTTATCAGGCATAGTACTCTTCAACCCCAGCTGTTGATTGAGTGAGGTTAGATACACGCTGCTGAATCACCCTGGTAAAGAGAGATAGAGCACTGGGACTTAGGTACACTACATTATCAACCAGGGATGGAGCAATATCATGGACGGGAATCAGGTCATCAAGCACAAATATTTCATGTTCATGTTTCAAAACCTTTTTGAAGTTTGAAAATCCTCTGCAGCACAAGAATTTGTTGAGGGGTTCCACCAGGTCTCAAACTTCTTTCTGAGGTTCTACTGAGACCTGAACTTTTTATTCAAAAGCTCAGCGTGGGAAACTCAGAAAATTTAACGTCTGAGCTTACCTCTTATTCATGTAAGCTCAGCACCTAGCCCATTGGATGTTCCTAAAGCTCAAAACATTTTAAGAATTCAAACTTGGTCACTTGACCATTGATTCAAGACCTAAAATGTATAAGAAGTTCCAATCAGGTCAACAATAAAATGTCCATAAGGAACTTTTGTATTCTAACCACAGACAGGCTTTTTCAGATCAAGACCTGGATCCGATGTTCTTTATAGATCATCAAGCTACCTGTCGTAGCCTTTGGAGGAGACTGCAGTTCCAAAAATACAGCTTACAGTTGGATAGACTCTGTCTATAGGCAGGAATTCTTCCTGCAAGTAGGTAGTCTTTACTGTATTCTTTTTGGATCAGCTATCTCCCTTCACAGTTAAGAAAGGGTAAATTCAGCCCTGGTGGACAATAATGGCAGCAGGAAAATCAAGGTAAAGTTCCACAGAATCCTATTTCCATTTTTACTTCACTGTATCCCATATCCCTTCTCACAAATGTATCTCATTGAGGAAAATAACCCCACAGTGTCTTATACTAAAGTTCCCAAGATGACAGTTCCAAGCCTTGCCTAGATTTTTCTCGCTGAATGCCCAGACTCCACCTACCACCAGCACACTTCTGCTTCCAGATTATATTTGGAAAATTCAGCACTTTTGTACGCAGTCCATGTTCTTGGAAAAGAAGATATTTCTTTATATTGCTAAAATTGTAAAGCTATCCTCACCTGAGTTCAGTCTGGATTCAATCCTCTACACAGTCACTGAATCTATGTGAGACTCTACATCAAGATGGAAAGGTGGCACTTACACTACTTGACCTGTGAGTGGCATTTGGTTTATCTTATTCTATCCTATGCCTGTGGCTGTACAATCCAAGAGACAGGACATGTATTGGCTTAGTTCAAATGATTTCTATCCAACAGTGAGCAGGCATTGTTCTCACACCCCTTCGATACACTTTTTGCCCCCTAAACCTCAGAGTGACAAAGGGATTCTCTTTCAATTCTACTCTCTTAAGCTTGTATATTATGCTACTGAATCACTTCATAAGGACTTCTGATGTCTTATTATGATGATGTGCTTACAATGTGTCAATCAGTTAAGACATTAAGAATACTCAAGCCAGGTCTGTGACTGACTTGGTGCTGTGACATCCTGAATGATGAACAATTGCCTCAAGCTAAACAAGGAAAACACTGGAAGGGTTGATCTTTGGAACTCCTCTACACATCTTGACCTCTGTGTGGTGGTCCACTGAGCTGGATATTCCTCTAGTTCCTGACACCCAGTGCTTAATTTGTGCCTGTGGTTTCCAGTGCTCAGCGCCAGCACTTACTTTACCGGGCCGGCACTATAGTTTTCTTTTATGCAGGCAGCGGAGGTGCAGATACTTTTTCGAAACATAAATGCATGTGGTTGGGGAGATGTTTACTTCCCGAGTCTTCCTCCGAGCTGCTGTCATTTTCGGAGCCTTCCATTGGATAATTATAGCTGAGAGCTCAGCTATTATTATAATGGCTGAGCTGCGGCAAGGCAGACCTGGAAAGAGTGGGCCTGGGACAATTTTTTTTCAATCAATCACTCAATCAAAGAAATTTGTAGAGCGCGCTACTCACCCGTGAGGGTCTAAAGGCGCTGGGGAGGTGAACTGGGAGGGGGGCAGGGATGGTCACTGGTCGAACAGCCAAGTCTTGAGGTTCTTTCTGAAGACCAGTGGGTCTTTGGTTTTGCGAAGGTCGGTGGGGAGGGCGTTCCAGGTTTTGGGGGCGAGGTAGGAGAAAGACCTGCCTCCTGTGGTGGTGTGCTGGATGCGGGGGACTGTGGCTAGGGCGAGGTTGGCTGATCGGAGGTTGCATGTGGGAGTGTGGAAGTTTACTCTTTCATTGAGGTAGGTTGGGCCGGTGTTGTGGAGGGATTTGTGTGCGTGGATGAGGATCTTGAATGTGATTCTCTTATCTATGGGGAGCCAGTGCAGGGATTTGAGGTGTGGTGAGATTTGTTTGTGTCGGGGGAGGCCAAGGACGAGGAGCGCAGCTGTGTTCTGGATTCTTTGGAGTTTGCGTTTGCGTTTGAGTTTGAGTGTGGTGCCGGCGTAGAGGGCGTTGCCGTAGTCCAGTCTGCTGCTGATTAGTGCGTGGGTGACTGTCTTTCTGGTTTCTGGGGGGATCCATTTGAAGGATTTTTTTAGGATGCGGAGTGTGTGGAAGCAAGAGGAGGTTAGAGCATTGATTTGCTGTGTCATGGAGAGGGAGGGGTTGAGGATGATGCAGAGGTTGCGTGCGTGGGTTGCGGTGGTGGGTGCTGGGCCTAGGGCGGTGGGCCACCAGGAGTCATCCCATATGGTTTTGTTGGGGCCGAAGATGATGACTTCGGTTTTGTTTGAGTTGAGCTTGAGATGGTTAGTAGTCATCCAGTTGGCGGTGTCTAGGAGAGCAGCGTGTTGGTTGGTTTTGGCGGTGGTGGGGTTGTGGGTGAGGGAGAGGATGAGTTGGGTGTCATCTGCATACGAGAGGATGGTGATTCCGTGTGCTCAGAGAATGTTGGCTAGGGGGATCATGTAGATGTTGAAGAGTGTGGGGCTGAGGGAGGACCCTTGGGGGACTCCGCAGGAGATCTTGGTAGTGTTGGAGTGGAAGTGTGGGAGGCGGACTCTCTGGGTTCGGTCGGTGAGGAAGAAGGAGAGCCAGTCTAAGGCTTTGTGGCGGATTCCTATGTTGTGGAGGCGTGTGCAGAGTGTGTGGTGGCAGACGGTGTCAAAAGCTGCGGAGAGGTCTAGGAGGATGAGTGCGACGGTCTTGCCTTTGTCGACTTTGGTCCTGATGTCGTCAGTGCATGCGATGAGGGCGGTTTCTGTGCTGTGGTTCTTGCGGAAGCCAGATTGTGAGGGGTCAAGGGTGTTGGTTGCTTTGAGGAAGTGGGATAGGCGAGTGTTGACTAATTTCTCTGCAACCTTGGCGGGGAACGGGAGGAGGGAGATGGGACGGTAGTTGGAGAGGATCTCCGGGTCGGCTTGTTTTTGTTTTAGGAGAGCTGTAATTTCCACGTGCTTCCAGGGGTCTGGGTAGGTGGCGGAGTCGAAAGAGGAGTTGATTATGTTGTAGAGTATGGGGGCGATGGTAGGGCTAGCTTTGTTGTAGATGCAGTGTGGACAGGGGTCGGAGGGGGAACCGGAATGGATGGAGTTCATGGTTTTTTCAGTTTCTTCGTGTGTGGTAGGGGTCCATGTGGATAGTGTGGTGGGGGGGTCTTGAGTGGGGGTTGAGTTGGGTGGGACAGGGGTATGTGTGGTGGGTGTGTGTGATGTGAAGCTGTTGTGGATGTCCAGCATTTTGTGGAGGAAGTGGTTGGAAAGGGCGTCACATAGGGGCTTTGTGTGTGTGGGGTCAATGTTGCTGGCTTTGGGTTAGGCAAGTTCGTTGATGATGGTGAAGAGTTCTTTGCTGTTTTGGGAGTTTTTGTGAAGGCGTGTCTTGTAGTGATCTCTTTTGGCGGTGCGTATGAGTTGGTGATGGGTGCGAATGTTCGTTTTGAGGGTGGAGAAGTTGGTTGAGGAGGGTTCTAGTCTCCACATTTTCTCAGCTTGGCGGCATTTGCGCTTGGAGTCTTGGAGTTCAGGGGTGAACCATGGGGCGTTCTTGATGTTGCGGGTGGTGATGTGTTTTCTGAGGGGTGCTAGTGTGTCTGCGCAGGTAGTGATCCATTTGGAGAGGTTGTGTGCTCCTGCGTTGGGGTCGTTGGTGTGGGGGGGGTTATGGGCCAGTTGGGGGTTTAGTCATTCTGTGGGGATCTTGTCCCTCATGCGGTAGGGTGTGGTGTGTTGATGGTAGTGTGTGGGGGGTTTGGTGAAGGAGAAGTAGACGCAGCGGTGGTCTGTCCAGAGGAGTTCGGTGGTGTGGGTGTAGGCTATGTGTTGGCTTGAGGTGAAGATTGCGTCCAGCGTTTGTCCTGCTGAGTGGGTGGGTGCGGTGACCAGTTGTTTGAGTCCGAGGTTGTTGAGGTTGTCTATGAGAGAGGTAGTGTTGTGGTCTTGTGGGTTTTCTAAGTGAAAGTTGAAATCACCCAGGATGATGTAGTCTGTGGAGGTGAGGGCGTACGGGCTGATGCTGTCGGCGATGGTGTCGCAGAAGGCGGGCGTGGTCTGGGTGGTCTGTAGATTAGTGTACCTCTGAGGGTGGAGTTGTTGATGATGTAGATGAGGAAGTGCATGTGTTCAGTGTTGCCGATAGCGTCTTGGGAGCTGGTGGTGACTTTGATGGTGTCTCTGTGTAGGATGCGATGCCCCCGCCTGGCTTGTTGAGGCGGTCTTTGCGTTGGAGTTTGTAACCCTTGGGGGTGGCTATGGCTATGTCGGGTTCTGAGGAGAGGTTGGTCCAGGTTTCCGTGAGGAAGGCGATGTCAGGTGAGTGTGTAGTGATGAGGTCCCAGAGTTCTATGGCATGTTTGTGAAGGGAGCGGATGTTGAGTAGCAGGCAGTTCAGGTGGTTGTGGTGGGTGGCGTTGGTGTGGTGCATGAGGGTGTTGTTGCGGGGTGGGTTCTGGTTGTGGGCTGGTGTGTTGCGGGGTTGGTTGGTGGGGCAGGGTGGGTGAGGTTTGTGTTGGGGGTGTTGAGTTTGTTGAGGGTGGGGTCGCTATGGTTGGTGTGTGGTGAGAGGGATGATGAGCAGGAGAAGTGGCAGGTGTAGTAGGTGAAGGGGCCATGAGTGTGTGTGGCGCTAGATGTGGTGCATGTGGGGCGGGGGTCTGGGTTGAGAGAGTGGAGGGTGAGGGGGGAGTAGGTGTGTCTGGGAGGGCCAGGGTTTCTGGCGCTGGGCGCGGTCCAGGCACGGACGGGCGCAGATGGGCTTGCCTTTGGCTGCGCCTGCCATAAGAAGAGGGGAGGGTGGGAGTGGCAGTTGGGAGGCGGGAGGGCCTACCCAATGAGAGGGCTGGGGGGTGGGGCCGCAGGGGACTCAGCGGCGGGAAAGTGAAAAGAGGAAAACAGTGAGAATAGGAGGGGGGAGGCGGGAGGGGCCGCAGGGGACGCAGCGGTGGGAAAGGGAAAAGAGGAAAACGGTGAGAATAGGAGGGGGGAGGTGGTAGGGGCCGCAGTTGACGCAGCGGCGGGAAAGGGAAAAGAGAAAAATGGTGAGAAAAGGAGGGGGGAGGCGGGAGGGGCCACAGGGGACGCAGCGGCGGGGAAAGAAGCAAAGTGAGGATGGGAAAAAGGAGGTGGCGCAGAAAGGCAGAGCGGGGAGCGACCTACCTGCAAGCAGGGTCATATGTTGCTCCCTG
The DNA here is from genome assembly GCF_031143425.1 of Pleurodeles waltl. Classification (NCBI taxonomy): domain Eukaryota; kingdom Metazoa; phylum Chordata; class Amphibia; order Caudata; family Salamandridae; genus Pleurodeles; species Pleurodeles waltl. The sequence continues at coordinate 887,076,235 of NC_090450.1, forward strand.
CTAGCGCGCTGCGGCTGCAATAAGAGGAGGGGAGGGTGGGAGTGGCAGCTGGGAGGCGGGAGGGCCTGCCCAATGAGAGGGCTGGGGGGGTGGGGCCGCAGGGGACTCAGCGGCAGGAAAGGGAAAAGAGGAAAATGGTGAGAATAGGAGGGGGAGAAGGGAGGGGCCGCAGGGGATGCAGCGGCGGGAAAGGGAAAAGAGGAAAATGGTGAGAATAGGAGGGGGGAGGTAGGAGGGGCCGCAGGGGATTCAGCGGCAGGGAAAAAAGCAAAGTGAGGACGGGAAAAAGGAGGTGGCACAGGAGGCAGAGCGGGGAGCGACCTACCTGCAAGCAGGGTCAAGGACTTTTTGAGTCCTCATTCATAACAGGAGACAGGAGGTGCCATACCGTGTCCGACTCTGGTCAGTTCCCTAACCCAGGAGTCGACACCAAAGGCGTGGCCTCCACCAACATGAGGAGTGGAGATACGGGGGAGAAAGTAAGAGCAGGTCCATATCCCCTCCTCCTCTCTGTTTCATTTAAATAATTAATCCTTGGAGACTTACCATATTCAGATGCAAAAAGGTTGTTTAAAACATATCTTCCCTGGTTATGAATGGGTAAAGTTAACTCTATAGAATGTCAGAAAAGGTTCCCACATTCTGTGACACTTGACCTGGCCGTTACTGCAATCATGTCAGAGATTCTCTTCACGGACAATAACTAATTAGTTTGGGTTGGGGTAAACTCGAAATCTACTTAATACATATTTCCCGCTATGCTATCAACCCTAAGGAAAAGAAAAGATGTGCCAAAGGTTTTGCCAGCTTATCATGTGTGTTTGTCCTGAAACCCTCAAATAGCCCAAAAACAATCATTGGTAAACTGATGTCTACTTGTCCATTTATAATGGACAAGATCATCTTACCCACTTTTTCCCAAAAGGTTCGAATTCTGGGACACTGCCTGGGATAAACTTGGCCCTCTGTCATGGGTGCTGCTTCTGGAGGGAACTCAGTGTGGTCTTGCAGGTGAGTGGTTTTCAGGAGCGGCTCCTCCAGTAGGGCTGAGGAGCGTCACCCCCCCTGCCAGCAGTGGCAGCTGCAAAACCTTTAAAAGTAAAGGATAATAAACTCTGTTTATTATCCTTTACTTTTAAAGGGGCAGAGCCACGGAGTGAAGACTAGCGAGGGGGAGTGCTCAGCACTCCAGCTCACTGCACATGTATGTTTGCCCGGCCATCTCGGGCCGGCCAAACACACATGTGCAGTAGGCTCTCTCAAGCTCGGCAGCTCCGCTGCCGGGCTTGAGAGTGCCTTCACATGCTCCCAGTCTGCCTGGGGGCACCCTGACTGGGTGCTCCCAGCCAATCATGATGGTGCTTTGAGCAGCATCAGGATTGGCCGCAGGGCAGGCTGGGAGCCTGTGCCTGCAGCAGTGACAAGGGACAGAGGAGCGGTAGGCAGCAGAGGAGGTAAGTGTTTTCCTTTAATTTTTATTTACACTCTTCCCCTCCGTGCGAGCCACCCCTTCTCGTTCTTGCGAGCCGCGACTGGTGATTTTCTTTCTGCCTCCTGCCTCACCCCTACCGGGTCTTGTTCAACAAGCTTGGCTTGGAGAGAGGGAAAGGGGAGGGGGAGGAGGAGAGTGAGAGGGAAAGAGTGAGTGAGAGAGAGTGAGAATGAGAAAGAGAGAGAGAGGGTGAGAGACCCTACCAGGTATGGTGCGTGCAGGATGTGTTCCACTCAGCTCAAACTCGTAGCCCACTTAATTGAAGTGCAACGATGTCAACAATAATATCATTACTATTTGCTCCAGCTGAAAATTTCTATAAATTCGAAATAACTTTAAAGTGTGCTGGCAGTTATTGAAGTGAGTTTCATTGAACCTGTTTAATTGGTGCTGAAGAGATTTTAGGCACATGCACATTACATAACCAAATAATACAACTGAACAACTTAAGCAAAGATGTAAATAAACAAAATACTGTAAACGACGATGCATAACTAGCAGCGCACCCTCCCTTTCCATCTACTCAACACGTCCCTTGTAAATGTATCATGATTCCATATGCTGAATCAGAGACGCATGTGTTGGGGTGTTATCTGAGCTCTGTAGGGTCAAGATCTCAACATATTTCATAATCTGTAAAACAACTGAAAGGCAGCATTCCTGCACAATCTCAGTACCATTAATTCACCAACTCCAAATTCCTGCAGCACTTACTCCGTTCCTCATCCTACAGGTTCCTTCTTTCTGCCAGGACTTCAACAACAGGACTGAAAGTTCAAAAAGGGTCATGTAGCTGTATAAACGTCTAATACATACATGTTCAGCCCCTTCCTCACTCTAGGATCCTGTTTAGGGTGATCAGATGGATCCATGTTACTGAGGCACCACGAAACCATTTACATTTTAGATTTACTTTTTTACATGTCATTGTTATCAGGTGTGTCTGTCCTTTTGGCTCAATTAAAATCAACAAAGACTTCGATTCCCAGAATTTGTGCCTGTGGTTTCCAGTGCTCAGCGCCAGCACTTACTTTACCGGGCCGGCACTATAGTTTTCTTTTATGCAGGCAGCGGAGGTGCAGATACTTTTTCGAAACATAAATGCATGTGGTTGGGGAGATGTTTACTTCCCGAGTCTTCCTCCGAGCTGCTGTCATTTTCTGAGCCTTCCATTGGATAATTATAGCTGAGAGCTCAGCTATTATTATAATGGCTGAGCTGCGGCAAGGCAGACCTGGAAAGAGTGGGCCTGGGACAATTTTTTTTCAATCAATCACTCAATCAAAGAAATTTGTAGAGCGCGCTACTCACCCGTGAGGGTCTAAAGGCGCTGGGGAGGTGAACTGGGAGGGGGGCAGGGATGGTCACTGGTCGAACAGCCAAGTCTTGAGGTTCTTTCTGAAGACCAGTGGGTCTTTGGTTTTGCGAAGGTCGGTGGGGAGGGCGTTCCAGGTTTTGGGGGCGAGGTAGGAGAAAGACCTGCCTCCTGTGGTGGTGTGCTGGATGCGGGGGACTGTGGCTAGGGCGAGGTTGGCTGATCGGAGGTTGCATGTGGGAGTGTGGAAGTTTACTCTTTCATTGAGGTAGGTTGGGCCGGTGTTGTGGATGGATTTGTGTGCGTGGATGAGGATCTTGAATGTGATTCTCTTATCTATGGGGAGCCAGTGCAGGGATTTGAGGTGTGGTGAGATTTGTTTGTGTCGGGGGAGGCCAAGGACGAGGAGCGCAGCTGTGTTCTGGATTCTTTGGAGTTTGCGTTTGCGTTTGAGTTTGAGTGTGGTGCCGGCGTAGAGGGCGTTGCCGTAGTCCAGTCTGCTGCTGATTAGTGCGTGGGTGACTGTCTTTCTGGTTTCTGGGGGGATCCATTTGAAGGATTTTTTTAGGATGCGGAATGTGTGGAAGCAAGAGGAGGTTAGAGCATTGATTTGCTGTGTCATGGAGAAGGTGGGGTTGAGGATGATGCAGAGGTTGCGTGCGTGGGTTGCGGTGGTGGGTGCTGGGCCTAGGGCGGTGGGCCACCAGGAGTCATCCCATATGGTTTTGTTGGGGCCAAAGATGATGACTTCGGTTTTGTTTGAGTTGAGCTTGAGATGGTTAGTAGTCATCCAGTTGGCGGTGTCTAGGAGAGCAGCGTGTTGGTTGGTTTTGGCGGTGGTGGGGTTGTGGGTGAGGGAGAGGATGAGTTGGGTGTCATCTGCATATGAGAGGATGGTGATTCCGTGTGCTCAGAGAATGTTGGCTAGGGGGATCATGTAGATGTTGAAGAGTGTGGGGCTGAGGGAGGACCCATGGGGGACTCCGCAGGAGATCTTGGTAGTGTTGGAGTGGAAGTGTGGGAGGCGGACTCTCTGGGTTCGGTTGGTGAGGAAGAAGGAGAGCCAGTCTAAGGCTTTGTGGCGGATTCCTATGTTGTGGAGGCGTGTGCAGAGTGTGTGGTGGCAGACGGTGTCAAAAGCTGCGGAGAGGTCTAGGAGGATGAGTGCGACGGTCTTGCCTTTGTCGACTTTGGTCCTGATGTCGTCAGTGCATGCGATGAGGGCGGTTTCTGTGCTGTGGTTCTTGCGTAAGCCAGATTGTGAGGGGTCAAGGGTGTTGGTTGCTTTGAGGAAGTGGGATAGGCGAGTGTTGACTAATTTCTCTGCAACCTTGGCGGGGAACGGGAGGAGGGAGATGGGACGGTAGTTGGAGAGGATCTCCGGGTCGGCTTGTTTTTGTTTTAGGAGAGCTGTAATTTCCACGTGCTTCCAGGGGTCTGGGTAGGTGGCGGAGTCGAAAGAGGAGTTGATTATGTTGTAGAGTATGGGGGCGATGGTAGGGCTAGCTTTGTTGTAGATGCAGTGTGGACAGGGGTCGGAGGGGGAACCGGAATGGATGGAGTTCATGGTTTTTTCAGTTTCTTCGTGTGTGGTAGGGGTCCATGTGGATAGTGTGGTGGGGGGGTCTTGAGTGGGGGTTGAGTTGGGTGGGACAGGGGTATGTGTGGTGGGTGTGTGTGATGTGAAGCTGTTGTGGATGTCCAGCATTTTGTGGAGGAAGTGGTTGGAAAGGGCGTCACATAGGGGCTTTGTGTGTGTGGGGTCAATGTTGCTGGCTTTGGGTTAGGCAAGTTCGTTGATGATGGTGAAGAGTTCTTTGCTGTTTTGGGAGTTTTTGTGAAGGCGTGTCTTGTAGTGATCTCTTTTGGCGGTGCGTATGAGTTGGTGATGGGTGCGAATGTTCGTTTTGAGGGTGGAGAAGTTGGTTGAGGAGGGTTCTAGTCTCCACATTTTCTCAGCTTGGCGGCATTTGCGCTTGGAGTCTTGGAGTTCAGGGGTGAACCATGGGGCGTTCTTGATGTTGCGGGTGGTGATGTGTTTTCTGAGGGGTGCTAGTGTGTCTGCGCAGGTAGTGATCCATTTGGAGAGGTTGTGTGCTCCTGCGTTGGGGTCGTTGGTGTGGGGGGGGTTATGGGCCAGTTGGGGGTTTAGTCGTTCTGTGGGGATCTTGTCCCTCATGCGGTAGGGTGTGGTGTGTTGATGGTAGTGTGTGGGGGGGTTTGGTGAAGGAGAAGTAGACGCAGCGGTGGTCTGTCCAGAGGAGTTCGGTGGTGTGGGTGTAGGCTATGTGTTGGCTTGAGGTGAAGATTGCGTCCAGCGTTTGTCCTGCTGAGTGGGTGGGTGCGGTGACCAGTTGTTTGAGTCCGAGGTTGTTGAGGTTGTCTATGAGAGAGGTAGTGTTGTGGTCTTGTGGGTTTTCTAAGTGAAAGTTGAAATCACCCAGGATGATGTAGTCTGTGGAGGTGAGGGCGTACGGGCTGATGCTGTCGGCGATGGTGTCGCAGAAGGCGGGCGTGGTCTGGGTGGTCTGTAGATTAGTGTACCTCTGAGGGTGGAGTTGTTGATGATGTAGATGAGGAAGTGCATGTGTTCAGTGTTGCCGATAGCGTCTTGGGAGCTGGTGGTGACTTTGATGGTGTCTCTGTGTAGGATGCGATGCCCCCGCCTGGCTTGTTGAGGCGGTCTTTGCGTTGGAGTTTGTAACCCTTGGGGGTGGCTATGGCTATGTCGGGTTCTGAGGAGAGGTTGGTCCAGGTTTCCGTGAGGAAGGCGATGTCAGGTGAGTGTGTAGTGATGAGGTCCCAGAGTTCTATGGCATGTTTGTGAAGGGAGCGGATGTTGAGTAGCAGGCAGTTCAGGTGGTTGTGGTGGGTGGCGTTGGTGTGGTGCATGAGGGTGTTGTTGCGGGGTGGGTTCTGGTTGTGGGCTGGTGTGTTGCGGGGTTGGTTGGTGGGGCAGGGTGGGTGAGGTTTGTGTTGGGGGTGTTGAGTTTGTTGAGGGTGGGGTCGCTATGGTTGGTGTGTGGTGTGAGGGATGATGAGCAGGAGAAGTGGCAGGTGTAGTAGGTGAAGGGGCCATGAGTGTGTGTGGCGCTAGATGTGGTGCATGTGGGGCGGGGGCCTGGGTTGAGAGAGTGGAGGGTGAGGGGGGAGTAGGTGTGTCTGGGAGGGCCAGGGTTTCTGGCGCTGGGCGCGGTCCAGGCACGGACGGGCGCAGATGGGCTTGCCTTTGGCTGCGCCTGCCATAAGAAGAGGGGAGGGTGGGAGTGGCAGTTGGGAGGCGGGAGGGCCTACCCAATGAGAGGGCTGGGGGGTGGGGCCGCAGGGGACTCAGCGGCGGGAAAGTGAAAAGAGGAAAACAGTGAGAATAGGAGGGGGGAGGCGGGAGGGGCCGCAGGGGACGCAGCGGTGGGAAAGGGAAAAGAGGAAAACGGTGAGAATAGGAGGGGGGAGGTGGTAGGGGCCGCAGTTGACGCAGCGGCGGGAAAGGGAAAAGAGAAAAATGGTGAGAAAAGGAGGGGGGAGGCGGGAGGGGCCACAGGGGACGCAGCGGCGGGGAAAGAAGCAAAGTGAGGATGGGAAAAAGGAGGTGGCGCAGAAAGGCAGAGCGGGGAGCGACCTACCTGCAAGCAGGGTCATATGTTGCTCCCTGCTAGCGCGCTGCGGCTGCAATAAGAGGAGGGGAGGGTGGGAGTGGCAGCTGGGAGGCGGGAGGGCCTGCCCAATGAGAGGGCTGGGGGGGTGGGGCCGCAGGGGACTCAGCGGCAGGAAAGGGAAAAGAGGAAAATGGTGAGAATAGGAGGGGGAGAAGGGAGGGGCCGCAGGGGACGCAGCGGCGGGAAAGGGAAAAGAGGAAAATGGTGAGAATAGGAGGGGGGAGGTAGGAGGGGCCGCAGGGGATTCAGCGGCAGGGAAAAAAGCAAAGTGAGGACGGGAAAAAGGAGGTGGCACAGGAGGCAGAGCGGGGAGCGACCTACCTGCAAGCAGGGTCAAGGACTTTTTGAGTCCTCATTCATAACAGGAGACAGGAGGTGCCATACCGTGTCCGACTCTGGTCAGTTCCCTAACCCAGGAGTCGACACCAAAGGCGTGGCCTCCACCAACATGAGGAGTGGAGATACGGGGGAGAAAGTAAGAGCAGGTCCATATCCCCTCCTCCTCTCTGTTTCATTTAAATAATTAATCCTTGGAGACTTACCATATTCAGATGCAAAAAGGTTGTTTAAAACATATCTTCCCTGGTTATGAATGGGTAAAGTTAACTCTATAGAATGTCAGAAAAGGTTCCCACATTCTGTGACACTTGACCTGGCCGTTACTGCAATCATGTCAGAGATTCTCTTCACGGACAATAACTAATTAGTTTGGATTGGGGTAAACGCGAAATCTACTTAATACATATTTCCCGCTATGCTATCAACCCTAAGGAAAAGAAAAGATGTGCCAAAGGTTTTGCCAGCTTATCATGTGTGTTTGTCCTGAAACCCTCAAATAGCCCAAAAACAATCATTGGTAAACTGATGTCTACTTGTCCATTTATAATGGACAAGATCATCTTGCCCACTTTTTCCCAAAAGGTTCGAATTCTGGGACACTGCCTGGGATAAACTTGGCCCTCTGTCATGGGTGCTGCTTCTGGAGGGAACTCAGTGTGGTCTTGCAGGTGAGTGGTTTTCAGGAGCGGCTCCTCCAGTAGGGCTGAGGAGCGTCACCCCCCCTGCCAGCAGTGGCAGCTGCAAAACCTTAAAAAGTAAAGGATAATAAACTCTGTTTATTATCCTTTACTTTTAAAGGGGCAGAGCCACGGAGTGAAGAGCAGCGAGGGGGAGTGCTCAGCACTCCAGCTCACTGCACATGTATGTTTGCCCGGCCATCTCGGGCCGGCCAAACACACATGTGCAGTAGGCTCTCTCAAGCTCGGCAGCTCCGCTGCCGGGCTTGAGAGTGCCTTCACATGCTCCCAGTCTGCCTGGGGGCACCCTGACTGGGTGCTCCCAGCCAATCATGATGGTGCTTTGAGCAGCATCAGGATTGACCGCAGGGCAGGCTGGGAGCCTGTGCCTGCAGCAGTGACAAGGGACAGAGGAGCGGTAGGCAGCAGAGGAGGTAAGTGTTTTCCTTTAATTTTTATTTACACTCTTCCCCTCCGTGCGAGCCACCCCTTCTCGTTCTTGCGAGCCGCGACTGGTGATTTTCTTTCTGCCTCCTGCCTCACCCCTACCGGGTCTTGTTCAGCAAGCTTGGCTTGGAGAGAGGGAAAGGGGAGGGGGAGGAGGAGAGTGAGAGGGAAAGAGTGAGTGAGAGAGAGTGAGAATGAGAAAGAGAGAGAGAGGGTGAGAGACCCTACCAGGTATGGTGCGTGCAGGATGTGTTCCACTCAGCTCAAACTCGTAGCCCACTTAATTGAAGTGCAACGATGTCAACAATAATATCATTACTATTTGCTCCAGCTGAAAATTTCTATAAATTCGAAATAACTTTAAAGTGTGCTGGCAGTTATTGAAGTGAGTTTCATTGAACCTGTTTAATTGGTGCTGAAGAGATTTTAGGCACATGCACATTACATAACCAAATAATACAACTGAACAACTTAAGCAAAGATGTAAATAAACAAAATACTGTAAACGACGATGCATAACTAGCAGCGCACCCTCCCTTTCCATCTACTCAACACGTCCCTTGTAAATGTATCATGATTCCATATGCTGAATCAGAGACGCATGTGTTGGGGTGTTATCTGAGCTCTGTAGGGTCAAGATCTCAACATATTTCATAATCTGTAAAACAACTGAAAGGCAGCATTCCTGCACAATCTCAGTACCATTAATTCACCATCTCCAAATTCCTGCAGCACTTACTCCGTTCCTCATCCTACAGGTTCCTTCTTTCTGCCAGGACTTCAACAACAGGACTGAAAGTTCAAAAAGGGTCATGTAGCTGTATAAACGTCTAATACATACATGTTCAGCCCCTTCCTCACTCTAGGATCCTGTTTAGGGTGATCAGATGGATCCATGTTACTGAGGCACCACGAAACCATTTACATTTTAGATTTACTTTTTTACATGTCATTGTTATCAGGTGTGTCTGTCCTTTTGGCTCAATTAAAATCAACAAAGACTTCGATTCCCAGAATTTGTGCCTGTGGTTTCCAGTGCTCAGCGCCAGCACTTACTTTACCGGGCCGGCACTATAGTTTTCTTTTATGCAGGCAGCGGAGGTGCAGATACTTTTTCGAAACATAAATGCATGTGGTTGGGGAGATGTTTACTTCCCGAGTCTTCCTCCGAGCTGCTGTCATTTTCGGAGCCTTCCATTGGATAATTATAGCTGAGAGGTCAGCTATTATTATAATGGCTGAGCTGCGGCAAGGCAGACCTGGAAAGAGTGGGCCTGGGACAATTTTTTTTCAATCAATCACTCAATCAAAGAAATTTGTAGAGCGCGCTACTCACCCGTGAGGGTCTAAAGGCGCTGGGGAGGTGAACTGGGAGGGGGGCAGGGATGGTCACTGGTCGAACAGCCAAGTCTTGAGGTTCTTTCTGAAGACCAGTGGGTCTTTGGTTTTGCGAAGGTCGGTGGGGAGGGCGTTCCAGGTTTTGGGGGCGAGGTAGGAGAAAGACCTGCCTCCTGTGGTGGTGTGCTGGATGCGGGGGACTGTGGCTAGGGCGAGGTTGGCTGATCGGAGGTTGCATGTGGGAGTGTGGAAGTTTACTCTTTCATTGAGGTAGGTTGGGCCGGTGTTGTGGAGGGATTTGTGTGCGTGGATGAGGATCTTGAATGTGATTCTCTTATCTATGGGGAGCCAGTGCAGGGATTTGAGGTGTGGTGAGATTTGTTTGTGTCGGGGGAGGCCAAGGACGAGGAGCGCAGCTGTGTTCTGGATTCTTTGGAGTTTGCGTTTGCGTTTGAGTTTGAGTGTGGTGCCGGCGTAGAGGGCGTTGCCGTAGTCCAGTCTGCTGCTGATTAGTGCGTGGGTGACTGTCTTTCTGGTTTCTGGGGGGATCCATTTGAAGGATTTTTTTAGGATGCGGAGTGTGTGGAAGCAAGAGGAGGTTAGAGCATTGATTTGCTGTGTCATGGAGAGGGAGGGGTTGAGGATGATGCAGAGGTTGCGTGCGTGGGTTGCGGTGGTGGGTGCTGGGCCTAGGGCCGTGGGCCACCAGGAGTCTTCCCATATGGTTTTGTTGGGGCCGAAGATGATGACTTCGGTTTTGTTTGAGTTGAGCTTGAGATGGTTAGTAGTCATCCAGTTGGCGGTGTCTAGGAGAGCAGCGTGTTGGTTGGTTTTGGCGGTGGTGGGGTTGTGGGTGAGGGAGAGGATGAGTTGGGTGTCATCTGCATATGAGAGGATGGTGATTCCGTGTGCTCAGAGAATGTTGGCTAGGGGGATCATGTAGATGTTGAAGAGTGTGGGGCTGAGGGAGGACCCTTGGGGGACTCCGCAGGAGATCTTGGTAGTGTTGGAGTGGAAGTGTGGGAGGCGGACTCTCTGGGTTCGGTCGGTGAGGAAGAAGGAGAGCCAGTCTAAGGCTTTGTGGCGGATTCCTATGTTGTGGAGGCGTGTGCAGAGTGTGTGGTGGCAGACGGTGTCAAAAGCTGCGGAGAGGTCTAGGAGGATGAGTGCGACGGTCTTGCCTTTGTCGACTTTGGTCCTGATGTCGTCAGTGCATGCGATGAGGGCGGTTTCTGTGCTGTGGTTCTTGCGTAAGCCAGATTGTGAGGGGTCAAGGGTGTTGGTTGCTTTGAGGAAGTGGGATAGGCGAGTGTTGACTAATTTCTCTGCAATCTTGGCGGGGAACGGTAGGAGGGAGATGGGACGGTAGTTGGAGAGGATCTCCGGGTCGGCTTGTTTTTGTTTTAGGAGAGCTGTAATTTCCACGTGCTTCCAGGGGTCTGGGTAGGTGGCGGAGTCGAAAGAGGAGTTGATTATGTTGTAGAGTATGGGGGCGATGGTAGGGCTAGCTTTGTTGTAGATGCAGTGTGGACAGGGGTCGGAGGGGGAACCGGAATGGATGGAGTTCATGGTTTTTTCAGTTTCTTCGTGTGTGGTAGGGGTCCATGTGGATAGTGTGGTGGGGGGGTCTTGAGTGGGGGTTGAGTTGGGTGGGACAGGGGTATGTGTGGTGGGTGTGTGTGATGTGAAGCTGTTGTGGATGTCCAGCATTTTGTGGAGGAAGTGGTTGGAAAGGGCGTCACATAGGGGCTTTGTGTGTGTGGGGTCAATGTTGCTGGCTTTGGGTTAGGCAAGTTCGTTGATGATGGTGAAGAGTTCTTTGCTGTTTTGGGAGTTTTTGTGAAGGCGTGTCTTGTAGTGATCTCTTTTGGCGGTGCGTATGAGTTGGTGATGGGTGCGAATGTTCGTTTTGAGGGTGGAGAAGTTGGTTGAGGAGGGTTCTAGTCTCCACATTTTCTCAGCTTGGCGGCATTTGCGCTTGGAGTCTTGGAGTTCAGGGGTGAACCATGGGGCGTTCTTGATGTTGCGGGTGGTGATGTGTTTTCTGAGGGGTGCTAGTGTGTCTGCGCAGGTAGTGATCCATTTGGAGAGGTTGTGTGCTCCTGCGTTGGGGTCGTTGGTGTGGGGGGGGTTATGGGCCAGTTGGGGGTTTAGTCGTTCTGTGGGGATCTTGTCCCTCATGCGGTAGGGTGTGGTGTGTTGATGGTAGTGTGTGGGGGGTTTGGTGAAGGAGAAGTAGACGCAGCGGTGGTCTGTCCAGAGGAGTTCGGTGGTGTGGGTGTAGGCTATGTGTTGGCTTGAGGTGAAGATTGCGTCCAGCGTTTGTCCTGCTGAGTGGGTGGGTGCGGTGACCAGTTGTTTGAGTCCGAGGTTGTTGAGGTTGTCTATGAGAGAGGTAGTGTTGTGGTCTTGTGGGTTTTCTAAGTGAAAGTTGAAATCACCCAGGATGATGTAGTCTGTGGAGGTGAGGGCGTACGGGCTGATGCTGTCGGCGATGGTGTCGCAGAAGGCGGGCGTGGTCTGGGTGGTCTGTAGATTAGTGTACCTCTGAGGGTGGAGTTGTTGATGATGTAGATGAGGAAGTGCATGTGTTCAGTGTTGCCGATAGCGTCTTGGGAGCTGGTGGTGACTTTGATGGTGTCTCTGTGTAGGATGCGATGCCCCCGCCTGGCTTGTTGAGGCGGTCTTTGCGTTGGAGTTTGTAACCCTTGGGGGTGGCTATGGCTATGTCGGGTTCTGAGGAGAGGTTGGTCCAGGTTTCCGTGAGGAAGGCGATGTCAGGTGAGTGTGTAGTGATGAGGTCCCAGAGTTCTATGGCATGTTTGTGAAGGGAGCGGATGTTGAGTAGCAGGCAGTTCAGGTGGTTGTGGTGGGTGGCGTTGGTGTGGTGCATGAGGGTGTTGTTGCGGGGTGGGTTCTGGTTGTGGGCTGGTGTGTTGCGGGGTTGGTTGGTGGGGCAGGGTGGGTGAGGTTTGTGTTGGGGGTGTTGAGTTTGTTGAGGGTGGGGTCGCTATGGTTGGTGTGTGGTGTGAGGGATGATGAGCAGGAGAAGTGGCAGGTGTAGTAGGTGAAGGGGCCATGAGTGTGTGTGGCGCTAGATGTGGTGCATGTGGGGCGGGGGCCTGGGTTGAGAGAGTGGAGGGTGAGGGGGGAGTAGGTGTGTCTGGGAGGGCCAGGGTTTCTGGCGCTGGGCGCGGTCCAGGCACGGACGGGCGCAGATGGGCTTGCCTTTGGCTGCGCCTGCCATAAGAAGAGGGGAGGGTGGGAGTGGCAGTTGGGAGGCGGGAGGGCCTACCCAATGAGAGGGCTGGGGGGTGGGGCCGCAGGGGACTCAGCGGCGGGAAAGTGAAAAGAGGAAAACAGTGAGAATAGGAGGGGGGAGGCGGGAGGGGCCGCAGGGGACGCAGCGGTGGGAAAGGGAAAAGAGGAAAACGGTGAGAATAGGAGGGGGGAGGTGGTAGGGGCCGCAGTTGACGCAGCGGCGGGAAAGGGAAAAGAGAAAAATTGTGAGAAAAGGAGGGGGGAGGCGGGAGGGGCCACAGGGGACGCAGCGGCGGGGAAAGAAGCAAAGTGAGGATGGGAAAAAGGAGGTGGCGCAGAAAGGCAGAGCGGGGAGCGACCTACCTGCAAGCAGGGTCATATGTTGCTCCCTGCTAGCGCGCTGCGGCTGCAATAAGAGGAGGGGAGGGTGGGAGTGGCAGCTGGGAGGCGGGAGGGCCTGCCCAATGAGAGGGCTGGGGGGGTGGGGCCGCAGGGGACTCAGCGGCAGGAAAGGGAAAAGAGGAAAATGGTGAGAATAGGAGGGGGAGAAGGGAGGGGCCGCAGGGGACGCAGCGGCGGGAAAGGGAAAAGAGGAAAATGGTGAGAATAGGAGGGGGGAGGTAGGAGGGGCCGCAGGGGATTCAGCGGCAGGGAAAAAAGCAAAGTGAGGACGGGAAAAAGGAGGTGGCACAGGAGGCAGAGCGGGGAGCGACCTACCTGCAAGCAGGGTCAAGGACTTTTTGAGTCCTCATTCATAACAGGAGACAGGAGGTGCCATACCGTGTCCGACTCTGGTCAGTTCCCTAACCCAGGAGTCGACACCAAAGGCGTGGCCTCCACCAACATGAGGAGTGGAGATACGGGGGAGAAAGTAAGAGCAGGTCCATATCCCCTCCTCCTCTCTGTTTCATTTAAATAATTAATCCTTGGAGACTTACCATATTCAGATGCAAAAAGGTTGTTTAAAACATATCTTCCCTGGTTATGAATGGGTAAAGTTAACTCTATAGAATGTCAGAAAAGGTTCCCACATTCTGTGACACTTGACCTGGCCGTTACTGCAATCATGTCAGAGATTCTCTTCACGGACAATAACTAATTAGTTTGGATTGGGGTAAACGCGAAATCTACTTAATACATATTTCCCGCTATGCTATCAACCCTAAGGAAAAGAAAAGATGTGCCAAAGGTTTTGCCAGCTTATCATGTGTGTTTGTCCTGAAACCCTCAAATAGCCCAAAAACAATCATTGGTAAACTGATGTCTACTTGTCCATTTATAATGGACAAGATCATCTTGCCCACTTTTTCCCAAAAGGTTCGAATTCTGGGACACTGCCTGGGATAAACTTGGCCCTCTGTCATGGGTGCTGCTTCTGGAGGGAACTCAGTGTGGTCTTGCAGGTGAGTGGTTTTCAGGAGCGGCTCCTCCAGTAGGGCTGAGGAGCGTCACCCCCCCTGCCAGCAGTGGCAGCTGCAAAACCTTAAAAAGTAAAGGATAATAAACTCTGTTTATTATCCTTTACTTTTAAAGGGGCAGAGCCACGGAGTGAAGAGCAGCGAGGGGGAGTGCTCAGCACTCCAGCTCACTGCACATGTATGTTTGCCCGGCCATCTCGGGCCGGCCAAACACACATGTGCAGTAGGCTCTCTCAAGCTCGGCAGCTCCGCTGCCGGGCTTGAGAGTGCCTTCACATGCTCCCAGTCTGCCTGGGGGCACCCTGACTGGGTGCTCCCAGCCAATCATGATGGTGCTTTGAGCAGCATCAGGATTGACCGCAGGGCAGGCTGGGAGCCTGTGCCTGCAGCAGTGACAAGGGACAGAGGAGCGGTAGGCAGCAGAGGAGGTAAGTGTTTTCCTTTAATTTTTATTTACACTCTTCCCCTCCGTGCGAGCCACCCCTTCTCGTTCTTGCGAGCCGCGACTGGTGATTTTCTTTCTGCCTCCTGCCTCACCCCTACCGGGTCTTGTTCAGCAAGCTTGGCTTGGAGAGAGGGAAAGGGGAGGGGGAGGAGGAGAGTGAGAGGGAAAGAGTGAGTGAGAGAGAGTGAGAATGAGAAAGAGAGAGAGAGGGTGAGAGACCCTACCAGGTATGGTGCGTGCAGGATGTGTTCCACTCAGCTCAAACTCGTAGCCCACTTAATTGAAGTGCAACGATGTCAACAATAATATCATTACTATTTGCTCCAGCTGAAAATTTCTATAAATTCGAAATAACTTTAAAGTGTGCTGGCAGTTATTGAAGTGAGTTTCATTGAACCTGTTTAATTGGTGCTGAAGAGATTTTAGGCACATGCACATTACATAACCAAATAATACAACTGAACAACTTAAGCAAAGATGTAAATAAACAAAATACTGTAAACGACGATGCATAACTAGCAGCGCACCCTCCCTTTCCATCTACTCAACACGTCCCTTGTAAATGTATCATGATTCCATATGCTGAATCAGAGACGCATGTGTTGGGGTGTTATCTGAGCTCTGTAGGGTCAAGATCTCAACATATTTCATAATCTGTAAAACAACTGAAAGGCAGCATTCCTGCACAATCTCAGTACCATTAATTCACCATCTCCAAATTCCTGCAGCACTTACTCCGTTCCTCATCCTACAGGTTCCTTCTTTCTGCCAGGACTTCAACAACAGGACTGAAAGTTCAAAAAGGGTCATGTAGCTGTATAAACGTCTAATACATACATGTTCAGCCCCTTCCTCACTCTAGGATCCTGTTTAGGGTGATCAGATGGATCCATGTTACTGAGGCACCACGAAACCATTTACATTTTAGATTTACTTTTTTACATGTCATTGTTATCAGGTGTGTCTGTCCTTTTGGCTCAATTAAAATCAACAAAGACTTCGATTCCCAGAATTTGTGCCTGTGGTTTCCAGTGCTCAGCGCCAGCACTTACTTTACCGGGCCGGCACTATAGTTTTCTTTTATGCAGGCAGCGGAGGTGCAGATACTTTTTCGAAACATAAATGCATGTGGTTGGGGAGATGTTTACTTCCCGAGTCTTCCTCCGAGCTGCTGTCATTTTCGGAGCCTTCCATTGGATAATTATAGCTGAGAGGTCAGCTATTATTATAATGGCTGAGCTGCGGCAAGGCAGACCTGGAAAGAGTGGGCCTGGGACAATTTTTTTTCAATCAATCACTCAATCAAAGAAATTTGTAGAGCGCGCTACTCACCCGTGAGGGTCTAAAGGCGCTGGGGAGGTGAACTGGGAGGGGGGCAGGGATGGTCACTGGTCGAACAGCCAAGTCTTGAGGTTCTTTCTGAAGACCAGTGGGTCTTTGGTTTTGCGAAGGTCGGTGGGGAGGGCGTTCCAGGTTTTGGGGGCGAGGTAGGAGAAAGACCTGCCTCCTGTGGTGGTGTGCTGGATGCGGGGGACTGTGGCTAGGGCGAGGTTGGCTGATCGGAGGTTGCATGTGGGAGTGTGGAAGTTTACTCTTTCATTGAGGTAGGTTGGGCCGGTGTTGTGGAGGGATTTGTGTGCGTGGATGAGGATCTTGAATGTGATTCTCTTATCTATGGGGAGCCAGTGCAGGGATTTGAGGTGTGGTGAGATTTGTTTGTGTCGGGGGAGGCCAAGGACGAGGAGCGCAGCTGTGTTCTGGATTCTTTGGAGTTTGCGTTTGCGTTTGAGTTTGAGTGTGGTGCCGGCGTAGAGGGCGTTGCCGTAGTCCAGTCTGCTGCTGATTAGTGCGTGGGTGACTGTCTTTCTGGTTTCTGGGGGGATCCATTTGAAGGATTTTTTTAGGATGCGGAGTGTGTGGAAGCAAGAGGAGGTTAGAGCATTGATTTGCTGTGTCATGGAGAGGGAGGGGTTGAGGATGATGCAGAGGTTGCGTGCGTGGGTTGCGGTGGTGGGTGCTGGGCCTAGGGCCGTGGGCCACCAGGAGTCTTCCCATATGGTTTTGTTGGGGCCGAAGATGATGACTTCGGTTTTGTTTGAGTTGAGCTTGAGATGGTTAGTAGTCATCCAGTTGGCGGTGTCTAGGAGAGCAGCGTGTTGGTTGGTTTTGGCGGTGGTGGGGTTGTGGGTGAGGGAGAGGATGAGTTGGGTGTCATCTGCATATGAGAGGATGGTGATTCCGTGTGCTCAGAGAATGTTGGCTAGGGGGATCATGTAGATGTTGAAGAGTGTGGGGCTGAGGGAGGACCCTTGGGGGACTCCGCAGGAGTTCTTGGTAGTGTTGGAGTGGAAGTGTGGGAGGCGGACTCTCTGGGTTCGGTCGGTGAGGAAGAAGGAGAGCCAGTCTAAGGCTTTGTGGCGGATTCCTATGTTGTGGAGGCGTGTGCAGAGTGTGTGGTGGCAGACGGTGTCAAAAGCTGCGGAGAGGTCTAGGAGGATGAGTGCGACGGTCTTGCCTTTGTCGACTTTGGTCCTGATGTCGTCAGTGCATGCGATGAGGGCGGTTTCTGTGCTGTGGTTCTTGCGTAAGCCAGATTGTGAGGGGTCAAGGGTGTTGGTTGCTTTGAGGAAGTGGGATAGGCGAGTGTTGACTAATTTCTCTGCAATCTTGGCGGGGAACGGTAGGAGGGAGATGGGACGGTAGTTGGAGAGGATCTCCGGGTCGGCTTGTTTTTGTTTTAGGAGAGCTGTAATTTCCACGTGCTTCCAGGGGTCTGGGTAGGTGGCGGAGTCGAAAGAGGAGTTGATTATGTTGTAGAGTATGGGGGCGATGGTAGGGCTAGCTTTGTTGTAGATGCAGTGTGGACAGGGGTCGGAGGGGGAACCGGAATGGATGGAGTTCATGGTTTTTTCAGTTTCTTCGTGTGTGGTAGGGGTCCATGTGGATAGTGTGGTGGGGGGGTCTTGAGTGGGGGTTGAGTTGGGTGGGACAGGGGTATGTGTGGTGGGTGTGTGTGATGTGAAGCTGTTGTGGATGTCCAGCATTTTGTGGAGGAAGTGGTTGGAAAGGGCGTCACATAGGGGCTTTGTGTGTGTGGGGTCAATGTTGCTGGCTTTGGGTTAGGCAAGTTCGTTGATGATGGTGAAGAGTTCTTTGCTGTTTTGGGAGTTTTTGTGAAGGCGTGTCTTGTAGTGATCTCTTTTGGCGGTGCGTATGAGTTGGTGATGGGTGCGAATGTTCGTTTTGAGGGTGGAGAAGTTGGTTGAGGAGGGTTCTAGTCTCCACATTTTCTCAGCTTGGCGGCATTTGCGCTTGGAGTCTTGGAGTTCAGGGGTGAACCATGGGGCGTTCTTGATGTTGCGGGTGGTGATGTGTTTTCTGAGGGGTGCTAGTGTGTCTGCGCAGGTAGTGATCCATTTGGAGAGGTTGTGTGCTCCTGCGTTGGGGTCGTTGGTGTGGGGGGGGTTATGGGCCAGTTGGGGGTTTAGTCGTTCTGTGGGGATCTTGTCCCTCATGCGGTAGGGTGTGGTGTGTTGATGGTAGTGTGTGGGGGGTTTGGTGAAGGAGAAGTAGACGCAGCGGTGGTCTGTCCAGAGGAGTTCGGTGGTGTGGGTGTAGGCTATGTGTTGGCTTGAGGTGAAGATTGCGTCCAGCGTTTGTCCTGCTGAGTGGGTGGGTGCGGTGACCAGTTGTTTGAGTCCGAGGTTGTTGAGGTTGTCTATGAGAGAGGTAGTGTTGTGGTCTTGTGGGTTTTCTAAGTGAAAGTTGAAATCACCCAGGATGATGTAGTCTGTGGAGGTGAGGGCGTACGGGCTGATGCTGTCGGCGATGGTGTCGCAGAAGGCGGGCGTGGTCTGGGTGGTCTGTAGATTAGTGTACCTCTGAGGGTGGAGTTGTTGATGATGTAGATGAGGAAGTGCATGTGTTCAGTGTTGCCGATAGCGTCTTGGGAGCTGGTGGTGACTTTGATGGTGTCTCTGTGTAGGATGCGATGCCCCCGCCTGGCTTGTTGAGGCGGTCTTTGCGTTGGAGTTTGTAACCCTTGGGGGTGGCTATGGCTATGTCGGGTTCTGAGGAGAGGTTGGTCCAGGTTTCCGTGAGGAAGGCGATGTCAGGTGAGTGTGTAGTGATGAGGTCCCAGAGTTCTATGGCATGTTTGTGAAGGGAGCGGATGTTGAGTAGCAGGCAGTTCAGGTGGTTGTGGTGGGTGGCGTTGGTGTGGTGCATGAGGGTGTTGTTGCGGGGTGGGTTCTGGTTGTGGGCTGGTGTGTTGCGGGGTTGGTTGGTGGGGCAGGGTGGGTGAGGTTTGTGTTGGGGGTGTTGAGTTTGTTGAGGGTGGGGTCGCTATGGTTGGTGTGTGGTGAGAGGGATGATGAGCAGGAGAAGTGGCAGGTGTAGTAGGTGAAGGGGCCATGAGTGTGTGTGGCGCTAGATGTGGTGCATGTGGGGCGGGGGCCTGGGTTGAGAGAGTGGAGGGTGAGGGGGGAGTAGGTGTGTCTGGGAGGGCCAGGGTTTCTGGCGCTGGGCGCGGTCCAGGCACGGACGGGCGCAGATGGGCTTGCCTTTGGCTGCGCCTGCCATAAGAAGAGGGGAGGGTGGGAGTGGCAGTTGGGAGGCGGGAGGGCCTACCCAATGAGAGGGCTGGGGGGTGGGGCCGCAGGGGACTCAGCGGCGGGAAAGTGAAAAGAGGAAAACAGTGAGAATAGGAGGGGGGAGGCGGGAGGGGCCGCAGGGGACGCAGCGGTGGGAAAGGGAAAAGAGGAAAACGGTGAGAATAGGAGGGGGGAGGTGGTAGGGGCCGCAGTTGACGCAGCGGCGGGAAAGGGAAAAGAGAAAAATGGTGAGAAAAGGAGGGGGGAGGCGGGAGGGGCCACAGGGGACGCAGCGGCAGGGAAAGAAGCAAAGTGAGGATGGGAAAAAGGAGGTGGCGCAGAAAGGCAGAGCGGGGAGCGACCTACCTGCAAGCAGGGTCATATGTTGCTCCCTGCTAGCGCGCTGCGGCTGCAATAAGAGGAGGGGAGGGTGGGAGTGGCAGCTGGGAGGCGGGAGGGCCTGCCCAATGAGAGGGCTGGGGGGGTGGGGCCGCAGGGGACTCAGCGGCAGGAAAGGGAAAAGAGGAAAATGGTGAGAATAGGAGGGGGAGAAGGGAGGGGCCGCAGGGGACGCAGCGGCGGGAAAGGGAAAAGAGGAAAATGGTGAGAATAGGAGGGGGGAGGTAGGAGGGGCCGCAGGGGATTCAGCGGCAGGGAAAAAAGCAAAGTGAGGACGGGAAAAAGGAGGTGGCACAGGAGGCAGAGCGGGGAGCGACCTACCTGCAAGCAGGGTCAAGGACTTTTTGAGTCCTCATTCATAACAGGAGACAGGAGGTGCCATACCGTGTCCGACTCTGGTCAGTTCCCTAACCCAGGAGTCGACACCAAAGGCGTGGCCTCCACCAACATGAGGAGTGGAGATACGGGGGAGAAAGTAAGAGCAGGTCCATATCCCCTCCTCCTCTCTGTTTCATTTAAATAATTAATCCTTGGAGACTTACCATATTCAGATGCAAAAAGGTTGTTTAAAACATATCTTCCCTGGTTATGAATGGGTAAAGTTAACTCTATAGAATGTCAGAAAAGGTTCCCACATTCTGTGACACTTGACCTGGCCGTTACTGCAATCATGTCAGAGATTCTCTTCACGGACAATAACTAATTAGTTTGGGTTGGGGTAAACTCGAAATCTACTTAATACATATTTCCCGCTATGCTATCAACCCTAAGGAAAAGAAAAGATGTGCCAAAGGTTTTGCCAGCTTATCATGTGTGTTTGTCCTGAAACCCTCAAATAGCCCAAAAACAATCATTGGTAAACTGATGTCTACTTGTCCATTTATAATGGACAAGATCATCTTGCCCACTTTTTCCCAAAAGGTTCGAATTCTGGGACACTGCCTGGGATAAACTTGGCCCTCTGTCATGGGTGCTGCTTCTGGAGGGAACTCAGTGTGGTCTTGCAGGTGAGTGGTTTTCAGGAGCGGCTCCTCCAGTAGGGATGAGGAGCGTCACCCCCCCTGCCAGCAGTGGCAGCTGCAAAACCTTTAAAAGTAAAGGATAATAAACTCTGTTTATTATCCTTTACTTTTAAAGGGGCAGAGCCACGGAGTGAAGAGCAGCGAGGGGGAGTGCTCAGCACTCCAGCTCACTGCACATGTATGTTTGCCCGGCCATCTCGGGCCGGCCAAACACACATGTGCAGTAGGCTCTCTCAAGCTCGGCAGCTCCGCTGCCGGGCTTGAGAGTGCCTTCACATGCTCCCAGTCTGCCTGGGGGCACCCTGACTGGGTGCTCCCAGCCAATCATGATGGTGCTTTGAGCAGCATCAGGATTGGCCGCAGGGCAGGCTGGGAGCCTGTGCCTGCAGCAGTGACAAGGGACAGAGGAGCGGTAGGCAGCAGAGGAGGTAAGTGTTTTCCTTTAATTTTTATTTACACTCTTCCCCTCCGTGCGAGCCACCCCTTCTCGTTCTTGCGAGCCGCGACTGGTGATTTTCTTTCTGCCTCCTGCCTCACCCCTACCGGGTCTTGTTCAGCAAGCTTGGCTTGGAGAGAGGGAAAGGGGAGGGGGAGGAGGAGAGTGAGAGGGAAAGAGTGAGTGAGAGAGAGTGAGAATGAGAAAGAGAGAGAGAGGGTGAGAGACCCTACCAGGTATGGTGCGTGCAGGATGTGTTCCACTCAGCTCAAACTCGTAGCCCACTTAATTGAAGTGCAACGATGTCAACATCGATATCATTACTATTTGCTCCAGCTGAAAATTTCTATAAATTCGAAATAACTTTAAAGTGTGCTGGCAGTTATTGAAGTGAGTTTCATTGAACCTGTTTAATTGGTGCTGAAGAGATTTTAGGCACATGCACATTACATAACCAAATAATACAACTGAACAACTTAAGCAAAGATGTAAATAAACAAAATACTGTAAACGACGATGCATAACTAGCAGCGCACCCTCCCTTTCCATCTACTCAACACGTCCCTTGTAAATGTATCATGATTCCATATGCTGAATCAGAGACGCATGTGTTGGGGTGTTATCTGAGCTCTGTAGGGTCAAGATCTCAACATATTTCATAATCTGTAAAACAACTGAAAGGCAGCATTCCTGCACAATCTCAGTACCATTAATTCACCATCTCCAAATTCCTGCAGCACTTACTCCGTTCCTCATCCTACAGGTTCCTTCTTTCTGCCAGGACTTCAACAACAGGACTGAAAGTTCAAAAAGGGTCATGTAGCTGTATAAACGTCTAATACATACATGTTCAGCCCCTTCCTCACTCTAGGATCCTGTTTAGGGTGATCAGATGGATCCATGTTACTGAGGCACCACGAAACCATTTACATTTTAGATTTACTTTTTTACATGTCATTGTTATCAGGTGTGTCTGTCCTTTTGGCTCAATTAAAATCAAC
Source organism: Pleurodeles waltl (assembly GCF_031143425.1). Taxonomy (NCBI): domain Eukaryota; kingdom Metazoa; phylum Chordata; class Amphibia; order Caudata; family Salamandridae; genus Pleurodeles; species Pleurodeles waltl. Next base: position 887,098,073 of record NC_090450.1, read on the forward strand.
AAAGACTTCGATTCCCAGAATGCACTGATATGTACAAGCAAAGTCCAGGAAATGGAACAGTAGTATCTCAGTGACATGGAGCCATCTGGTTAAATTAAACCTGTTAGTATCCTTCTCTACAGGCTCCCATTTTCTTTTATTTAGTAACATATTTCCCATCCCTTCTGAGACTTGCCGAGCTCACACCTTTGAAATCTACTGACAGGGGCACATTTGATTCTCATTTTACTCCTACACAGGAACTTACAGCAATGCCTCGTGAATTCCTGCATCACTCTTTTGAGGGCTTCAGGCGCTCTCCCCTTTCAGATTTCTGTATCTCCCTCGTTCCAGACACAAGCAGCAATACTCACTTCTACCATGTTCCTCCTGTAATCTCGTCACCTTACTAAGACAATAGTATGAAGGTGACTTTCAGCTAGAAGCAGTTTTTTCACTCATCTTTAATTCCACTGTCTTGTACACATGATAAAAATGGGAAAAGTGAAACTACAAGTCCCAGGATGCTTTGTCCTGTTGGATAAAAATGAGATAGTTACCATGATGGGACTCGGATAGTGCACAGCTTTGCTTGGGTCCCATCTTCCGCTCTTGCTCCTTTCAAGATACTGAACATCTCACCTCTTCTCCTCAAGACTTGGTAGACTACTGCTAAGTAAATGTATTCCACCAAGATCCCAACTAGTGTCTGAGGTGAGCTGCTCCTGTAGCTTAGGGGTTGCATCGTAGTTCAAATAGATATAATTCTGCTTCACTCAGACAAATGAACATGACAACATTAATATTTAATATATTGTCCATTTTTATGTTTTTTTCACCTAGAGGTACCACAATAGATTTTATGCCTGCCCTTTGCTGCTAACAGTTGCAGCTTTTTTTGGTCCTTGAAATTCTTGAATTGATGTGGTCAACAGTAAAAAAACACATTGATTCCATAATAGTGGCTCTAACATCTATAGTCAAAAACTTTATCTACTCATGTTTTAAACAGCACTTTCTGTAACTAATGTCGGCATAGCTCTGGCACTAGTGAACCAAAATCAAAGCCCACACACCAGAACACCCTTTTCCAGTACTTAATTTGAGCTGGTGGTTGCAGGTGGTATTCACCCGCATTCATTTTTGGGGTCTGGGAAAGAACGAGAATGAAGGGCAGTAAAGGTGTAAAGAAGAAGGAAGATAAAGATTGGAAAACGGTGACAAAGGCAAACAAGCTTTATCAAATCCAATTGGTTCCACCTATGCCAAACCTATTGTCTTTGTCATTTTTTGTGTCATAGTATTTCTTATAACTTTGTTATATTGCACAGCAACATTAACAAAGTTAATATAATACGCATAGGTGATTGTTAGACCTGACATGCCTTAGGGTGGTCACCCCTAACTTTTTGCCTGCCTCCCTCCACTTTTTGGAACCTGTTTTGCTGGCTTTTAGACTCTGCGTACTTTACCACTGCTAACCAGTGCTAAAGTGCATATGCTCTCTCCCTTTTTAAACATGGTAACTCTGGATCATACCTGATTGGACTATTTATTCTACTTATAAGTCCCTAGCAATGTGCACTACATGTGCCTAGGGCCTGTGGATTAAATGCTACTAGTGGACCTGTAGCACTGATTGTGCCACCCACTTAAGTAGCCCCCTTAACCTTGTCTCAGGCTTGCCATTGCAAGGCCTGTGTGTGCAGTTTCACTGCCACCTCGACTTGGCATTTAAAAGTACTTGCCAAGCCTAGAACTCCCCTTTTTCTACATATAAGTCACCCTTAATGTGTGCCCTAGGTAACCCCTAGAGCAGGGTGCTGTGTAGGTAAAAGGCAGGACATGTACCTGTGTAGTTATATGTCCTGGTAGTGTAAAGCTCCTAAATTCGTTTTTACACTACTGTGAGGCCTGCTCCCTTCATAGGCTAACATTAGGGCTGCCCTCATACACTGTTGAAGTGGCAGCTGCTGATCTGAAAGGAGCAGGGAGGTCATATTTAGTATGGCCAGAATGGTAATACAAAATCCTGCTGACTGGTGAAGTCGGATTTAATATTACTATTCTAGAAATGCCACTTTTAGAAAGTGAGCATTTCTTTGCACTTAAATCTTTCTGTGCCTTACAATCCACGTCTGGCTGGGCTTGGTTGACAGCTCCTTGTGCATTCACTCAGACACACCCCAAACACAGGGTACTCAGCCTCACTTGCATACATCTGCATTTTGAATGGGTCTTCCTGGGCTGGGAGGGTGGAGGGCCTGCTCTCACACAAAGGACTGCCACACCCCCTACTGGGACCCTGGCAGACAGGATTGAACTGAAAGGGGACCTGGTACACTTCTTAGCCACTCTTTGAAGTCTCCCCCACTTCAAAGGCACATTTGGGTATAAAACAGGGCCTCTGCACTACCTCATCAGACACTTGCTGGAGAAGAAACCTGAACCAGAAACTACATCCTGCCAAGAAGAACTGCCTGGCTGCTCAAAGGACTCACCTGTCTGCTTTCTACAAAGGACTGCTGCCTTGCTGTTGCCCTGCTGCCTTGCTGAACTCTTGTCTGGCTGTGAAAGTGCTCTCCAAGGGCTTGGATAGAGCTTGCCTCCTGTTCCTTGAAGTCTCAGGACCAAAAAGACTTCTCTCTTTTACTTGGACGCTCCGTGCGCCGAAAATTTCGACGCACAGCTTGTTTCGCGGCGAGAAAAACGCCGCACTCCGACGCTGATCGACGCGATGCTCTTGGGACGATCGAAGATCCGACGCACGGCCTCGCAAGGACAACGCCGCCCGACCTCTAGAGGAGAAATCGACGCCTGCCGTGAGATCGTAATTTCAACGCGCAGCCCCGCTGATCGAAGTCTAGAGGAGAAATCGACGCAACGCCTGCCGTGAGATCGTAAATTCGACGCGCAGCCCCGCAGACCGACGCGCAGCCGGAGAACAAGCCGGAAAATCCACGCACAGACCCGGGACATCTGGTAATCCCCGCGATCCACAGAAAGAGACAGTCCGCGCGCCGGAAAACGACGCCGACTTCCCCGCGTGGAAAATAACGACGCAAGTCCGTGTGTGCTGAGGAGAAATCAACGCACACACCCTTTTTCCACGCACCTCTTCCTTTGTGGCCCTCTGAGGAGATTTTACCACTCTAAACCAGGTACTTGTGCTTGAAAGAGACTTTGTTCATATTCTAAAGACTTAAGACACTTTATATCACTTTTCAGTGATATCTCTACAATTTCCCATTGCAACTTTATTCTTTTTGACCTACAATTATCCTGATAAATATTATATATTTTTCTAAACACTGTGTGGTGTATTTATGTGGTGCTATATGGGGGTATTGTATGATTTATTGCACAAATACTTTACACATTGCCTTCTAAGTTAAGCCTGACTGCTCGTGCCAAGCTACCAGAGGGTGGGCACAGGATAATCTTGGATTGTGTGTGGCTTACCCTGACTAGAGTGAGGGCTTTTGCTTGGACAGGGGGTAACCTGACTGCCAACCAAAAACCCCATTTCTAACAGTGATCATATGAAAAAAAAGAGGTGATGAAGGGCAGTGGTGAAACCTGTGACCCAAGGTAGAAGGTATACATAGATGCCACATTATGAGCTGAAAACCAAGCCAATGCAAGGAACACAAAAGCAGCTATATGCAACCTCACAACAATGGAGAGAAAACAACTGCAAATTAGCTGAATTTTATCCAAGCTGTCGTTCTAAGGTATTTCCTCGTCCACTTTCAACTACCCCACATCATGTTTTCTAAAGGTGAGTAACACTGTTATGGGCTGTTCCCTCTTGTTTTTATTTATCTAACCATTTTCATGCAGCACTTTCACTGAAGCGCTTTACGTAAATCAAAATCGCACATAACGCAGAGACAATTTTTGCTGTATGTATTATAATAAAAAATGACAACCATACACATTGTGATGTTATAGAAGTTTAGCAACTAGCATCAACGTTAAAGAAAAAAGTAACATATCATAAATAGCAACTTCACAAAAAAAATAGAAATAAAAAATACAATTGTAAAATACATGTAAGCACATAATTTGAATTCGGGTAGCATGTGTGCCAAACATCAAAGTGAAAAGACAAAAGCAAAAATGTACTGGAAGAATGTAGCATAATAACATTTTGGCAAGTCAAGCAACTAAATAGGCCCTAAACACTGTAAATTAGAGCACATCAACGTATGTGAAAGTGGTGCATAGACTCAAATGGTTGTTTGGACAGGTGAATTCTCCCTGGTCTGTGATAGAAAGTAGTTTTCTTGAGGAACCAATTTAAAAAATAAGGGCAGGAAGGTTTAGTAAATCAAAAGCATGTTTTTATAAAGTGCACCCTACTCGAAGCACTAAAGAAGACATACAAAATCTCACAACAGTGGGGAACACACAACTGCACATTAGCTTGATTTTAGCCGACCTCTGGTCCTAAGCTTTCCTTGCCAACTTTCAACTGACCCAGGTCATGTTTTCTAAAGGTAAGGACACGAACACAAACTAAATCCATGTCTGAATTATACATTCCAGGTCCAAAGTACACGTGCAGTAAACTCATAATAATAAGGCACAAAAAGTGCCCAGACAGGGTTATCAATTATAAAAAATATGAAATAATAAAGTAATTCTATTACAAAATATGCTGCATTATGACGCATAATTTGTCCAAACTTGCTGCATACTTTATTCAACCCTGCCGCACAATTTGGCCCTCTCTTGCTGCGTAATTACAGTGGCCCTGGGTATACTGTTTAGGTGACCAGTAACCAGGAAATGACGATTTTTATACCAATGTAAGCAATATCATATAACTGTTGTATAAAGACGCTTTGCTCATTTTTTAGCTCACAATTGCGTATACAATGTATATGCAATGATTACCATTTGAGATTATAAGAAAAGGTGAGTTGATGAAAGGCACTGGACAAAGCTATAACTAGAGCTCGAGGGTATACACAGATTACATATCAACAACTGAAAACCAAGCAGGTGCATGGAGCACAATGGAAGCTATGGAGAGAAAACAACTGCAAATGAACTTAATTTTACCCGAGATCTCATCCGAACGATTTAGGTAGGAGTAGCAGCAATAAGATGTAGTTAGTGGCAAACAAAAAAACATGGTAAAGATATGACAGTGGTTGATGCCAGGTTATAGGTATGGCTGAGTTGAAAGGGTACAGATAGGGGTAAAGTTAACAGGTCAAAGGTTCATGCTGTAGGCTTATTGTACAAGAAGGCTTGGAAATACTGGGGTATTTGTAAGTGTAAAGGCAATGCTGCAGATGCTACAGTGGAGGTACATAGTTATATGTAGGGATGAAGGTAAAAGGGAGGGGTAAAAGAACTAGGTTATAGGCAATTATTACCACACAGGCAGGGGTAGATGAGGGATGGTATATATAGAAGGTGAAATTACTACAGTGTAGGTGTATGGTACATTTAATAAACTGCCTCCTTTTGAATGATCACTCCCATTTGTTCGCATTTATGCTGCTGTTTTTTTGACTCTGTGCACTGGGACTGTGCTAACCTTTGGCTGTATTCCAAACTAGCAAATTTACCTTATTTATAAGTCCCTAGTACATGATACAAAGTGGGTCCAGGGCTTGTATTTTAACACTAACATGAACAAGCAAAACATGATTGCAGGCCTGTCAGCAGTGACCAGTATGTGCAGGTATAAATAGCAAATTCACCCTGCCAAAATAGCCCTGTTTTGACAGCCCCAAACCCTGCTTTCAAATATTATTAAGTCACCTATAGGTAGGCCATACATGCCCATAAAGCAGGGTGCTTGATATTTAAAAGTTGAACTTGAAAATTCTAATGTTACATATGCCCTCACAGTGACAAGTCCCTAAAAGATATTTTCATTGTAGCGGGATTAGCCGCTTGATAGGGAAGAATTGGGAGACTGTGTACAAGGTAATCATCATACCTCAGACCAGGAAACAGCTACAAAGTTCTTTCTTAAACTATCAAACCACTTTTAACAAGGCCACTTTGATTGGTAAAGTGAGATTTGTACTGAATATTTTACAAAAGTTAATTTTGAAAAGACACCTTTTACCTGCTTGAGGACTCTGATCAGGTGTGAACTTACAGAGCTAAGACAAAGGTGTTCCATGTGGGGAGGTGTTATGTTCCTTTAACAGGATGACCATCTGGGCGTTGCCCAGGAAATATGTTAACTTTAAAGAAGTCTATACTATCGCAGGCACATTTTCCTGGCCACACCTCTACGGTAACTGCAGGAGCTCTGCAGAGGAAGTGAAAGAATCTACCATGTTAGAAGAGGGTAGAAAGGGACATTATTGAATTTTTTCCAGTAGGGCACAGAGGAACTGATGCAAAAGTGGGAAGGCTTACCTCTGGGAACTTTTTCCCTGTTGGCTTTGGAAAGATCAGTAGTCAACCACATTCCTAAGGTATTGCTAGGCATAAATGGAACAACATAGACACCCTCTTCAGAACACTAATAGACCTGTGGAAGACAGAAGAAGGACTACATGTACTGATGACACTTGTGAGGAGCATGAAAGGTTGCACCTGCTCCCACTTGTACAAAGGACAAGGAAGTGGACTGTAGGGTCAGTTGGGTTACCTCCTAATAAGCCACAGAAAAGCTGAAAGATGCCTATTTTCCAGAAAGACCCCAGCTGACCAGTTTCAACTGACTCTGCCTTGGACCCTGCTGGTGGCTCTGTTGGAATGTGTCCCGACCCCCAAGTGCAGTTCCTAAGGTCCTGGAAATCTTGACTGGTGTGAGAGTGTAATCCGCCAAGCGAACCCTAAAAAGTGGGTTTTAGAAACTTTACGCCACCTTTTTTTCTGGAGAACCATCAAGGTACTGATACCAATCTGTCAGCGAATCAGACTTGGGTGTATCACCGGTGGTCCTGACTTTGCCTCAGGTTTCACTATGTTCTTTTCCACAGCAGCAAATACATTTCAGTGGGACCAATGCTGACCAGCATCCAACGATGTTGAGCTCTCCTCCGAAGATTCTCCTTTCTCTGAAGTGTGAAGGTGATCTTCTGATCAAGACAAATCTAACCCATGTACACAACCAATACTCCATTGTGGCTGGCCTCAAACCATACCCTTTTCGTGGTCTAGCACGACACGTGGCGCGTGGTTTTTGTGAGATTATTTTAGACTTTATGTGGGCACATTTATTTTAGCTTGGGTCTGAGGCCTGTACCTTCTCACCTAGTCACTTGTCATTTTAGTCCTCTTATTATTTTAGCAAGGCTTTATTTCTAGTGGCAATGTTTCATTATTAACAATTGCCCTTCCAGTCAGAAAGTGTTATTAATTTCTCTGCACAACGTTCCATCCTGTGCTCACTTCATTCTGCACACAATACATAGTTCACCAGGTATTGCCGGTCCAGAAAGTGTGATGTCTACCTTACGCAGAAAAGACGCATTATCACATCAGGGCAGTTCTCAGAACAAAAACATGTTTCCTTATAAAACAACATGCTGCCCAAATTAAGTCAATCGGGACGTGCCGGCCAGTCTATCTTATGCTGCATGTTGTCGCAGTATCTGCTGAATCTCTGAGCTCCCTTTTCATCTATGTCGGATGACTCCAAGCAGACTAACAGACCTCTTCTTTACCTCTGAACACAGGCATGGGGTTTGGGCTGCCGTCCTGCGACTAGATGGGCGGATTAGGGCTACCACTGCTGTTTACTCTTAGGTAGAAACGTAGGGGCTTGTCTACAAGCCCCTAACGCTGCCAGTGCATCACTTTTTCAACATATACAAAGTGATGCAAAGTTGGCACATGAGGCTTGTAAATAAGCCCCTTAGTAGTGTAGGTAGGGATATTAGATACACTATGATGACAATACAGTGGGGCTCTTCCTGTGTTTCACTTTCCTCGTCACTGCTGTTATAGTGTTGTGTTTCATTATCCTCATAATTGCAATTGTTAGAAATGGGGTCTTTGGTTGACAGTCAGGTTACCCCCTATTCAAGCAAGGAGCCTCATTCTAGTCAGGGTAAAAGAGAACCACCCTCAGCTAACCCCTGCTTACCCCCTTGGTAGCTTGGCAGAGCAGTAGGCTTAACTTCAGAGTGCTAAGCGTTAAGTATTTATACCAACACACAGAGTAACTTAATGAAAACACTACAAAATGACACAACACAGGTTTAGAAAAATAGGAAATATTTATCTAAACAAAACAAGACTAAAACGACAAAAATCCACACGAGCAAGTTATCAATGAAAAAGCAAAAAGAGTGTTTGTGTAGTTTAAAACATACACTAACACTGTTAGCGTAAAAATGTACCTTGGGTGCATCAAGAATAACCCTGCACGGGCAAGTGTGCGTCAAAAAGGACTTGCGATGCATCGATTCCACTCACAAGCTAGACCTTGCGTAGTTTCTCCTTTCATCGGGTCTGGGTGTGTCATTTCTTCTCTCCGCAGGAGAGCGATGCGTCGATCCGGTCAGCACTCCCGGGTCCAGGCAGGCCTTGCCTTGCCCAGCGGTACTTGCGTCGGAAATCAAGCCGCAAGATGATTAAAAAAACATGCAGCGTGGGTTTTCGATCTCCGACTCTCTGTCAGTGACGCTGCACGTCATTTCTCCAGCTCCGTGTGTAAATTGTTCGGTCGTGTTTCCGGCGAGCGTCGATTTTCAGCCGCAGAGCCGGTAGTGCATAGTTTCTTCAGCCGCAGATCAGAGTTGCGTACATCTTTTGCCCGCACAGCGCTCTGTGTGGCGATTTCCTCCTTTTTGGTTGCCAGTTTCTCCTCCTAGGGTCCCAGGAGTAGGGGTCTCTCCAGAGACTCCAGGTGCTGGCAGAGAGAAGTCTTTGCTGTCCCTGAGACTTCAAGTTCTAAATCAAGCCCTGGGAGATCTTTTCAAGATGGAAGGCACACAAAGTCCAGTCTTTGCCCTCTTACTCTGGCAGAAGAAGCATCTGCAGGATAGCTTCACAGAGCACAGTCACAGGCAGGGCAGCTCTTCTTCTTCAGCTCTTCAGCTCTTCTCTGGGCAGAGGTTCCTCTTGATGTCCAGAAGTGATCTAAAGTCTGTGGTTTTGGGTGCACCTCACACTAGACAGTGACACAAAGGGAGCTGGGGTGAAGCCTGCATCTCCTGATGAGCCATCTGTGCTAGGAGGGAAGGGAGGAGTGGTCACTCACACCTGAAAGGGCTGTGCCTGTCCTCACACAATGCAGTCTCCAACCTCCTGGTGAGTGTCTGGGGCCTGGCCTGGGCAAGGCAGGATTTCACATTCAAAAGTAACTTTACTTTGAAGTAGGCCTACTTCAAAGGAGAAATTGGGTATAAGACGGGCACTCCAAACCACAGGCTTTAGAACACTTCTGGAAACAAGAGGGACCTCTGCCTGGAGAAGAGCTGAAGAGCTGAGGAAGAAGAGCTGCCCTGCCTTTGTGGAGCTATCCTACAGTTGCTGCTTCTGCCAGAGCAAGAGGGCAAAGACTGGACTTTGTGTGCCTTCCATCTTGAGAAGAAATCTCCAAGGGCTTGATTTAGAGCTTGCCTCCTGTTGTGTGAAGTCTCAGGGACAGCAAAGACTTCTCCCTTACCAGCACCTTGACTCTCTACTAAGACTCCTGCCCTGACAAGTGGTGCCCTATCCATTCCCTTGGCCCTTGAAAGGAAAAGCTGGTAAAAATTCAAGGATATCGACTTCGGACAACTCCGGACCGACGCCGCTGCTGAATCATGTGACGCCGCCTACAACCGACTCTGTGATCTTCGCTGGAACGTGACAACCTTCACAGGCCCGACACCACCGGTGCCATTGGTGTCGGATTGTTGGGAACGACTCCATCATGACACTGTGGTAACACCTCATTGAAGCATTTTGTGTTTCTAAGCGCTATTTTTGAATTTAAGCTTTAGATATTCATAACTTGACTTGTGTATTGTGGATTTTTGTCGGTGTGGTCTTGTTTTGTTTAGATAAATCTTTCCTATTTTTCTAAACCAGTGTGGTATTATTTCGTAGAGTTTTCATTAAGTTACTGTGTGTGTTGGTACAAATACTTTACACCTAGCACTCTGAAGTTAAGACTAGCATGAGGGTCCTTGCTTGAACAGGGGGTAACCTGACTGTCAACCAAAGACCCCATTTCTAACATTCCCCCCTCACACAATAGCAGTAAGATCAGCACCACTTCCACCACCACTGGAGGCTAAAGCACAAGTGAGAGAAATCCTCACACAACTCAAGTACCAGGGTAAAACAGAACCCTGCATATCACCAGTGAACAACCCTTTGTTCCCTGTAGCTCAGGCGGACCATTCATATAGAATAGTCTTAGATTATAGGCATTTAATCAGTTTTACACACACATTTGCTGCACATAATGCACACAACACAGCACTTATCAACAATTTAGTGTGCATAAAATACAAAATAACCTGACCCGGAGGCGTAGTCCTATGTAGATGATATCTAACTGACAGATTATGGCCTGGCCACACAATTTAAGATGGGTGGACCGCATTATGGTGGGTTTTGCTGAAATAAGCTACACATTTAATTTCAGGATAACAAAAATTAAATTTCTCAGTGCCCTGATTTTGTGATTTGAGTTATCAGACAAAGGAAAGAGACTGGTGCCCCACTTCCTAGAAAGGTGTGCATAATTACAACCATCGACACCATCAAAAAGCTACAATCATTAATGGGCTTTTTCAATTTTGGCAGAGCTCACATTCCGGATTATGCACAACGCATAACACCACTTTATCATTTGATATGTCCAGACTTTTCAAACAAATATTGGACAGTTGAACACATAGGGGGTGATTCTAACCCTGGCGGTCGGTGTTAAAGCGGCAGCCAACCCGCCAACAGGCTGGCGGTCAAAAAAATGGAATTCTGACCCTGGCGGGAACCGCCAACACAGACAGCCACTTTAACACTCCGACCGCCACGGCGGTACAAACAAACAGTGCGGCGGTCACCGCCAACAGGCAGGCGGCAGACAATGTACCGCCCACACTATCACAACTCACCAATCCGCCACCTTTTCCGGGGCGGGATCACCGCCGATAAAAACACAGCGGAAACAGACTACGAACGGGAAAACGCACACCACTACGCACTCCAGGAGGAAGGAGGACAGCATGGAACCCGAATTAAACATCCTACCTGCTCTCGTCTACCTTCTCATCTACCACGAGTACGAAGTCCGGCACAGACGACAACGGTGAGTACTGCACCTACGACACACGGGAGGGGGAGGACGAAAGGTTACGGCCACACACATATGCGACCCCCCCACCCCCAACTATGTACACACCAATGCAGAGCAACAAATCACAGTGACACCACCCAAACACCCCTGAAAAATGCTATGACATAATCAAATTTGGAATAAATATTTATGTATAAAAAAGCTCCTGAAAATTATCGTACAACCATGAAAGATATTTACAAGAAAACAAATGATATACACATCAGTGTATAACTGAAGTAACAAGTCCTGCACATCCTACGAATTCATCATGTCCGTGGGCCAAAGTTTTGAGAAACAAGGGCAAAGCCCACACAGGAGACCTGAGTCCTTTGGAGAGAACACTGCAGGGGCATCAGATGTAAAAACTACAGGCACCTCAGGGGGAAGGGAAGGGGGGGGCACCACAGCCACATGAGTCCACGACGCCAGATCCACGAGGAGCCACCATGCCCACTGTACCATCCTGGGGAGTGCAAAGCCACAGTCTCTCAATGTCTCTACAGTGGGTGGGCTGCCCACTGTACCATCCTGGGGAGTGCAAAGCCACAGTCTCTCAATGTCTCTACAGTGGGTGGGCTGCCCACTGTACCATCCTGGGGAGTGCAAAGCCACAGTCCATCAGGTGGATGACAGTCTCCACTGGTCAAGGAGGAGGCATGGTGGGCACAGTGAACCATAAACAGTGCTTGAGACGGCGGTGCCCAGCGGAGCGGTGCTTGAGAAGAAGGGCCCAGTGGAGCGGTGCTTGAGATGGCGGTGCCCAGCGGAGCGGTGCTTGAGAAGAAGGGCCCAGCGGAGCGGTGCTTGAGATGGCGGTGCCCAGCGGAGCGGTGCTTGAGATGAAGGGCCCAGCGGAGCGGTGCTTGAGATGGCGGTGCCCAGCGGAGCGGTGCTTGTGATGAAGGGCCCAGCGGAGCGGTGCTTGAGATGGCGGTGCCCAGCGGAGCGGTGCTTGAGAAGAAGGGCCCAGCGGAGCGGTGCTTGAGATGGCGGTGCCCAGCGGAGCGGTGCTTGAGAAGAAGGGCCCAGCGGAGCGGTGCTTGAGACGGCAGTGCCCAGCGGAGCGGTGCTTGAGAAGAAGGGCCCAGCGGAGCGGTGCTTGAGACGGCGGTGCCCAGCGGAGCGGTGCTTGAGATGAAGGGCCCAGCGGAGCGGTGCTTGAGATGGCGGGGCCCTCTTCAGCGGTGCCTATCTTCACGGCGGGGCCCTCTTCAGCGGTGCTCTTCTGCACGGCGGGCCCTGTTCAGCGGTGCTCTTCTGCACCGCGGGCCCTCTTCAGCGGTGCTCATCCAGCAGGTCAAGGGAGCCAGACCTGTGCTGCACTTCCTGCTCAGTCGCCCTCGGACCGTGACGTTTCTGGACCCTTCGGGGACGGACTCCTGGCCTCTTTAGTGTCCTCCTTCCCAGCTGGGATGTGACATGTGGGGTCCACCTTCTCCGCGCTCCTGCTGCCCTTCCGCTCCTTTGATGGGGCTCTCGGGCCCTTGCCTCCCCTAGATGATGTGGCTGGTGAAGTGGCCGCACATTGCTCCTTGGGGGCAGCCCTGTCAGTCCTCGCACGGCGGCCCTTGTTTTTGCGGGTCCTCTTGCCGGGGGGGGGGCTGGACGTGTCTTTGCTGCTGATCGATGTGTCACTGCTGGCAAAGGGTGGACTCCAGAACCCATGCACAACAGTGACACTCGAAGCTGGGCTGGTGGTGGCTGCGGTGCTCTTGGGACTCTTTGCAGATGGAGGGGGGAGCTCATCGGAGGGAAAGAGGTTAAGATTAGCCAGGAAAAGCTTTTTAGGTCCAAGGTAAAGGGTAGGAGAAGTGGTGATGGGAGTGGAGGAAGAGGATGTGGTTGTAGGAGAGTCAGGTGTGCTGTCATTGGGGGAAGGTGCTGGTGCTGTAGGCTGACGTGAGGTGGATGGCTGTTGGGTGGGTGGCTGCCTGCGTTTGTGTGTCTTGGAAGAGGGGGTGACAGACACAGTGAAAGAGGACACAGGGGACGTGTAAATGGCAGTGGGGGTGGTGACTGCACGAGTGTGGACTGTACTGGAGGGTGAGGTGGTGATGGAAGCACTGGCTGATGTTGGGGTGCATGCAGGTGTGAGTGTAGACGTCACAGGGAGGGAGGAGGGAGACGAGGAGGAGGGGGACACAGAGGTGGTTGTGACTGCTGGAATGTCTGCATCTGTGTGTTGCTTGGGTGAGTGTTTGTGGGATCTGTGGTGCTTGTGTCTGGATGAGCTGCTCTTGGGTGTTGAGGTGTGTGCAGGCTGGTCTGATGGTGTGGATGGGATAGGCTGAGGAACAGGAGACAGAGACAGGCTGGAGGCAGTCAGAAGAGGGAGGCTGGAAACAGGGACAATGGCTGCCGTCAGTGCTGAGGCCAGAGCAGTGAACGCTCATTGATGGGCAGCCTGACCCGAATGAATGCCCTCTAGGTACGCATTGCTCTGTTGCACCTCCCTTTGCACACCCTGGATGGCATTCAAAAGGGTAGTCTGCCCAACAATGAGCGTCCTCACCAGGTCAATGAGCTCCGCACTGAGGGCAGCAGGGGCAACAGGGGCAGGGGCTGAGGTGCCTGGGGCGAAGGAGACGCGCGCCTTCCTGGGCGAGCGGGCACGGAGCGTAGGCTGAGGGGCTGCTGGGAGGGCGGTGCTGGTGCGCTGGGTGGCGGCTGTACCTGTAGAGGCGGGGGGCCCGGATGTTGCCGCCACCGCTAGGGAGCACCCATCCGAGGACGTGTCTGAGTCGCTGGTCTCACCACCGGTCCCCGTTGTGGTGCTCCCCTCGCCATCCGGATCACTGGTGCCCTCGGTGTCTGTTCCTGGGCCCACCAGGGCCTTGTGTCCTGCAGCTCCCTCGTGCTCCGATGCCAAATCTCCTCCGCCTGATGTTGCTAATGCACACATGCACAAGAAGATGAAGAGAAAGGGTGGGGGGAGAAAAAAGAAGACCAGGTTGAGTGCATGCAATGTCAACACCGTTGGCGGAGAGGACAGACACAGGAGCCTCATGCACTAAGCCGCGCATTCGGGGTACACTACTCAGTACTACTGACTAGGACAACAGGCCAAGAGACGTCAAACGCGCACATGGGTGATGCTGGACCATCAATGGCTGTACTTGTCACCCTACAGAGGTGGGGGCCGGGGGCACAGGGCCATGCCTAAGGGAGAGGACTACACTACAGAAAGCGCCCTGGCCTAATGTCACCCACAGCCCTCCTCCCCCACCCAGACGCCTCCACTGCGCAGAAAGATATGAGAATGTGCTGATACTCACCCCCTTGTGTCTGCAGTGATGTCTTAAAGCGCCCATCCAATTCAGGGTAGGCCACCGCCAGGATCCGGGACATCAGGGGGGTCATGGTGCGACTGGCACCCCTCCTAGGTTGGGAGGCCATCCCCAGCAGTGCTTCTGCGGTCTTCCTTGTTCCGCGGCGGATGTCCTCCCACCTCTTGCGGCAGTGGGTGCCCCGTCTGTTCTGGACCCCCAAGTTCCGGACTTCCTTGGCGATGGCATGCCAAATCTCGATCTTCTGATGGGCGCTGACCTATTTGACATGTACAGGGTGGAAAGGAGGAAATCATCAATGACCTGCATGTTAGATGTGATTGGCCCCCCCCCACCAACTTTGCCATATGGCACATGCTCTCATCTGTCGTGCGTTGCACTCCTCATTCGCCCCCCACCCCACCAACTTACATCCACCCCAATCCACACAGGCATAGCCCATTCCATGTGCACCCGGTGTACTCACTTGTTGGTCTGGAGGACCGTAGAGTAGCGCATACTGGGGGAGGACCCCATCCACGAGCTTCTCCAACTCTTCAGACGTGAAGGCAGGGGCCCTTTCCCCAGTCGCAGCAGCCATTGTCACTTCCAGACCGAGGTCACAGCAGCACTTGCAGTATAGGTCCTCTCCTGTGGATGATCAGGTCTCGAGTGATCAATCAGCTAGGAAATGGCGGTCACGCCCGCGGCGGTGCGTACCGTGGCGGTGCGTACCGCGACCGCCGGCGCACATCGTCATTGGCTCCTGAAACCCATAGGGTTCAATGTTAACCAATGCGGCTTTACGCCGCGGTCTTCGACCGCCACGGTGTGCCCCGCCAGCGCATTGACCTCACATCCCATTGTCCCACTTCACAGGTCAGGCAGCCGCCATTTCAAGGGCCTACATGGCTTAATTTTGACTGCGACACACAGGCCTAGGCCTTGCATTGCCACACATACACGCCTTTCAACCCATTGCCATTCTTTAACTGTGCAAGCTGTCTGTACGTACCTGTGGTTTGCCTGACTCTGTGCTCCATGTTGTCCTTCCTAGGCACCGTCTGCTGGGACTTGCGAGGAGAAGGACGAATCCTCGCGTGTACCGACCGCTGGTGGACCTGTCGACAATGGAAGAACGCCATATAATACTTCGATACAGACTTGACCGTGCCACTATCCATGAACTGTGTGCCCAGCTGGAGCCAGCCCTGATGTCCCCCATCCGCCAACCCACAGGGATTCCCCCTCTGGTGCAGGTTTTGTCAGTCCTCCATTTTTTGGCAAGTGGGTCATTCCAGACAACAGTGGCCATGTCATCTGGAATGTCTCAGCCTATGTTTTCTAAGATTTTGAGCAGAGTGTTGTCTGCCCTGATGAAACTCATGCGGAGCTACATCATTTTCCCAGAGGAGGGTGACTTGCCTACAGTGAAGGGTGATTTCTATGCCCTTGGACATATCCCCAACATCATTGGTGCCATTGATGGGACCCATGTGGCTTTGGTACCCACAAAAGACGATGAGCAGGTGTACAGAAACAGAAAAAGTTATCATTCGATGAATGTCCAGGTGGTCTGTTTGGCTGACCAGTACATCTCCCATGTAAATGCCAAGTTCCCAGGGTCAGTGCATGACGCGTATGTTATGCGAAATAGCAGCATCCCCTATGTGATGGAGCAGCTACAGAGACAACGTGTGTAGCTAATTGGTGACTCTGGTTACCCCAACCTGCCTTGGCTACTGACCCCAGTGAGGAATCCCCGGACCAGGGCAGAGGAACGGTACAATGAGGCCCATGGGCGAACTAGGAGGATCATCGAAAGGACCTTTGGCCTCCTGAAGGACAGGATTAGGTGCCTGCATATGACAGGGGGATCCCTGATGTACTCACCAAAGAAGGTGTGCCATATCATCGTGGCCTGCTGTATGCTTCACAATCTGGCATTGCGACGTCAGGTTCCTTTCCTGCAGGAGGATGGTGCAGATGGTGGTGTTGAAGCAGCTGTGGAGCCTGCGGAGAGTGAAGAGGAGGAAGACTCAGAGGACGACACAGACAACAGGGACAGAGTAATAGAACAGTATTTTCAGTAGCACACAGGTAATAATCACCCATGCCATTTTACATTTCCTGAAAGCCTCCTGCATCTCAACTTTGTCGATTTCCCCCCAGAACTATAAACATGATGTTTGATTTTCCCTTCCCTTTTCTGTGCTGTATGAGCCACTGCGTGACCTCGGCTTGGTTGGCCCATGGACTAATGCTAAGTTACCTCGGTATGTGTAATTCACAATGTTAAAAATACGTAATTGATATGTAATGTGTCATACATTTGTAAATAAGACAGGCTGAGTCCTGATTGATTTCAGTGCAATGTGTGATTTATTATTAGTGCATAGATATTGGGACATGATAGTGAAACAATGATGGGTGGGGGTGGAGTAATGTCCATGGCAGAGTCCAGTTCTCAGTCTCACAGGTGCATTGTCCATATGCCTGTGGCAGGATGGAGCAGGGGCAGTTCAAGGTTTGACAGGGCGGCAATGTTGAACAGTGGGAGGACTTCAGGGGTTATGTGATGCTGGCGGGGGTCTTGACATCCTACTCTGTCGTTTTTTTTTATCTCAGGCTCCTTTTGCGGGGTGGTTGTTGTTCAGCAGGAGGTGGGGTTCTGGTGGGCTGTCGTTGTGGTGGGGCCTCCTGTCCACTAGCGCCGGCGGAGGTGGTAGGCTGTTCCTCTTCCTGGCTAGTGACAGGGGCCCTGTGTGATGCCACATGGTCCCGAAACGTGTCCTCTATACGGTTCAGGGCCTGGACTATGCTCCCCATAGCGGTTGAGATGTTGGTGAGTTGGTCGCTGAACCCCATGTAGCGTTGCTCCTGCTGTGCCTGGATCTCCTGGAACCTGGCCAGTACCGTCGCCATGACACACCGCTGCTTGACCTGTCCTAGAGACAGAGGCATGGGCCCGCTGGGTGGGAGCTGTGCTGTTGTTCCCAGAGGGGGTTGGGTCTGCAGTGGCCTGTGTCTGGGTGAGGGGAACCGACTGCCCAGAGGTCCCCGATGGTCCGGGCTGTTCATCAGGGTCCAGGTCGACAGAGCTGCTGTCATCACTAGGGGCCTGTTCCGGGGGTGGGATGGACATTTCTGGTCCCTCCTGACCGGTGTGTTGTTGTTCGGGTCCTGCATGGGGTAGAGGGTATGGTTATTGTTTCTGTGTGTGCATTAGCTTGCGTTTTATGGGTGCCCTTGTCCCCCAGTGCTGGCATTCCCTTGGGGGAGGTGTTGTGGGGGTGTTTTGGGGGGGGGTATGTGCAGTGGTCATGCTTAGGTGATGGGTGTCCATAGTTTGGGGATGGCATGCAGGGGTTGGTGTTGGGTGGGTTGTGCTGGAGAGACATTCTCAGGGAGGGTGTGTGATGGGGGGTTGGGGGTGAGGGTGGTGGTGGGGGTTAGCATGCTGGGGGGGTGAAGTAGTTGAGATTGTACTTACCAGAGTCCATTCCTCCGTGTACTCCAGCGAGGCCATCAGGATGCAGGATGTTTAGTACCTCTTGCTCCCATGCTGTGAATTCGGGTGGAGTGGGTGGGGGTCCCCCGCCAGTCTTCTGCACTGCGATGTTGTGTCGCGAGACCATCGATCGCACCTTCCCCCGTAGGTCGTTCCATCGTTTGCGGATGTCGTCACTATTTCTGGGATGCTGTCCCACCGCGTTGACCCTGTCCACGATCCGCTGCCAGAGCTCCGCCTTCCTTGCTATGGTGGTGTGCTGAACCTGTGAGCCGAAGAGCTGGGGTTCCACTCTTATGATTTCCTCCACCATGACCCGGAGTTCTTGGTCCAAAAAGCGTGGGTGCCTTTGTGGTGCCATGGGGTGGTGTGTATGAGGTGTGGGGTGGTGTATGTGATGATGTGTGTGTTGGTGTGTGGTGCTTTGTGCTTCTATGTGGTGTGTGTGATGTTGTGGTGTGCCTCTGTGTGTCTGGCTCTCTATTCTCTGATGTGTCTCTCTCTCCTTCGTCTCTGGTTTTTGTTGGTAGGGGTTTGTGGGTGATGTGGGTGTGTGTTTTATATGGTATTGGATGTGTGGGAGTGGTGTGTGTATGTGTTTTAGGTGTGTGCCTTTCAAATTGTCCAATGTGGTAGGGGTTTGTAAAGGTGTGTGTATTTTGACCGCGGCGGTGTGTACCGCCAATGGAATACCGCGGTTGAATGACCGCCGCATGGATTTGCGGGTCATAATGGGATGGGCGTATTTCTGTTGGCGTGGCGGTGGAGGTTTGGTCTTCTCCAGTTTACCGCTGGCCGCTGATGTGGCGGACTGCAGTGGAGGGCGGATTTTTTGAGGTTTTGCAGTTGTGGGTCAGAATGTCAGTGGCGGCTGACTGCGGCGGTATTGTGGCGGCCTTCTGACCGGCGGTAAGCGGCTTTTACCGCCGAGGTCAGAATGACCCCCATAGTCCTGGCCCCCTGATATGACTCCAAAAAAATTATTGTCCACAGATTTCCATTTTTGATTTGTGTTTTTGTAACAATAGAGAAGTAAGTTAGCTTGGGTAGACATTGCTAATCTGGGTCAGTTTTTTCTGAATGACATTGTTAAAATGGCAGTTGTGTTACAGTAATGACATAATATTTCAGGAACCATGAGACCTATATACTTCATTTTGGTGTCAAAACATAGGTTTTTGGTGTCAAGAAATCCTTCGAATACAGAAAATTCCTCAGACCAACCCTTCCGCCATTTTCCAAAATGTCAGCTCTTTAATGATGTGTTTTAGCCATCATATTGGTAACTTATTTCAATATTGCTTTTGTTTCAGGTTTACCATTGATTCAAATTCGTAAACATGAGCAAAAAAGTGGTAGCAGAGGATCTTTACCTCCTGACAGAGTGCTGCTAACTACAAAATCGAAAAACTCCTTTAACAAAGAAAAATGTACTACATGCTAAACTAATTCAACAGAAAAGCTAACAACAACTGTGGCAGGACAGAAGAGAGTTTGAGATGCTGCCGAAATATGGCAAGATGAAGTTCACAAAAGACTGAAACTGATGGATGAACAGGATTAAATATTTGATCATTGTAACAACGAGTGCTACAAGTTGTATGCAATGCAAAAAAGCCTGGAAAAAAATGACAAAAAATAGCAGAAACCAGTGAATCACAACGAGAATCTGAGTCTTCTGAGAAAACGACAACAACCAAACCCATGCCCATCCACTTAGAGTATTGATGCCCTTCCACTTAGAGGATCAATGGTTACCCCTTGTCTAGTCTACCAAAAAGTTTCAAAGTAGCTGAGGACATGGATCTTCTTCTACCTGTTGCTGCTGTCCCCAATGCTGATTTAATTGAATTTATCATATTGCTTATTCGGTGGCAACTGAAGGATAAGAAAAAGCCAGTTCCTCCGTGGGCTGGATCAATCTCTGATCTCCCAGAATAGAGTCCCACTGAAGATGGTTGGGTTTTTACCAATAATACCATCTCCAGTCACAAACTACGCAACAGTATACACAGCTCTAAAACATTTCTAAAACGTGCGTGCTCAGCTTGAATCCAGTAGGATTTGAAGATATTTATCAAATGAAGGGCATTTTACACATGACAAAAGTTGCATTGTGGTGTTCAGGATGTTATCTCAGTTTATGTGGCATAGGTGATACACTTATTGAGGCTTAAATCTTTGGAAGTAAAACTGTCCAGTCAGTATTGAGCAGAACCCATTAAATTTGTTTGTTGCATGGTATGCCAATCATATCTGATGCTATAGAAACATTGAGTTGGAATGCTTTTTGGAACAAGAATGACAAATTAGGTTTTGCATAACTTACCTCAGGAGATGACACAGGGTGTCCTTCATTTAAAAGTCATAATGCAAAGCCAGGCTATGTTCAAAATAAGAAAACCTGGAAACCAAGTTTGTAGAGTTTGTCAAAGAATGTGAAGAAATATCAGAACTTTGCAATTTACACATGATAGCTCCAGTGAAAAACTTGGTACATGCTAATCAGGAAGGTGATTGGGAGCTGTATGTGAAGACTGTGGAGTCACTGATCGTGTGTTTTCACTAATGCGTTTGCATAAACTATCTGAGATATGGGTCCTGGTATTTGGAAAGAGTGAAGAAGCTAGAGGTGGAAAAAACATACCTGTACAGATAACTCAACCAACTACATTCTGTGGTGAAAGACACAGTGGGAAGGTTCCTTGGTGTGTCTCCAGATACGAAACTGGAACAGATAAGCCAGATATCACAGAAAAGCTCCAAAGAAATTGTTGGTCAGACAGGTAAAAGTAAATATGTTGCTCAATAGAAGCTAGTTTACCATGAAGTCCTTTGAGAGATGACAAATTCAAAATTAGTGGACCATCATGAAACGGTTTCTCACCACGAACTCTTGGTAAAGAGAGGGGAATGTTTTAATAAACATGTTGACAGCCTTCTTCATTTCATACAATAACAAAGAAAGCCCTTAGAAGTGACCGAGCCTGTGCAACTACACAACTTTGTGACTAAACAATATGTGGATAAAGATATAAAGACAAGTCTAATAGATGTTCTGGAACATGGATCGCAACTTTACGCAGAAATGAAGCAGGAGAGATTTGCATTGAAAGAGAAAAGGCTGTTTGACATAATCACTAAAGCTAAACGTTCATGCTTTAATTGCCATACTGATAGTTTCATCCAACCAGCCACTACAAAACAGGTTACAAAAAAAACTTTCACAAGCACATAAAGAAATGGATGTAGCAAAGGAAAGGGGTAAATATATCAAGGACATTCTTTCACATGATCTTCTTTCACCAAACAGATTATTTGATGGATGATGATTCCGCAACCAAGCCAGTGAAGCACAAACCCATACAAGAGCTTGAAAAGATACTTTCACCTGAAGAATTTCAATTACAAAAGGCATGCTCATTAAAAACTGCTGTAGTTGTGTGGACTATGGGGGTCATTCTGACCTTGGCGGTAAAAGGCCTATACCGCCGGTCAGAACTCCGCCATACTACCGCCGCGGCCACGGTAAACCGCCACGGTCATTCTGACCACCAACTGTTAATCCGCCAAAAACCCGACATCCAAGGAAGGCCGCCTCATCAGCGGGCCGCGGAAAACTGGAGATGACCAAACCTCCACCGCCACGCCAACACAAACACGCCCATGCCATTCTGACCCACCAATCCACGCGGCGGTCTTTCAACCGCGGTATTCCATTGGCGGTACACACCGCCGCGCTCAAAATACACACACAGCTCCAAAACACTGCCACATTGGGCAATTTGAAATACACACACCTGACACACATACCAACCACACATCCATACAACTATAAAACACACACCCACATCACCCACAAACCCCTACGACCGAAGATCAGAGACGAAGGAGAGAGAGACACATCACAGAATAGAGAGCTACATCACACAGAGGCACACTACACCATCACACACACCACATAGAAGCACAAAGCACCACACACCAACACACTCATCACCATATACACCACCCCACACCTCATCCACACCACCTCATGGCACCCCAAAGGCACCCACGCTTTTCGGACCAAGAACTCCGGGTCATGGTGGAGGAAATCATAAGAGTTGAACCCCAGCTCTTCGGCTCACAGGTGCAGCACACCACTATAGCCAGGAAGGCGGAGCTATGGCAGCGGATCGTGGACAGGGTCAACGCGGTGGGACACACATCCCAGAAATCGAGACGACATCCGCAAACGCTGGAACGACTTAAGGGGAAAGGTGCGCTCGATGGTCTCGCGACACAACATCGCAGTGCAGAAGACTGGCGGGGGACCCCCACCCACTCCACCCGAATTCACAGCATGGGAGCAAGAGGTACTAAACATCCTGCATCCTGATGGCCTCGCTGGAGTACACGGAGGAATGGACTCTGATAAGTACAATCTCAACTACTTCACCCCCCCCCAGCATGCTAACCCCCACCACCACCCTCACCCCCAACCCCCCATCACACATCCTCCCTGAGAATGTCTCTCCAGCACAACCCACCCAACACCAACCCCTGCATGCCACCACAAACTATGGACACCCATCACCTAAGCATGACCACTGCACATACCCCCCCCCCAAAACACCCCCACAACACCTCCCCCAAGGGAATGACAGCACTGGGGGACAAGGGCACCCATAAATGGCACGCAATAGCACACACAGAAACAATAACCATACTCTCTTACCCCATGCAGGACCCGAACGCCAACACACCGGCCAGGAGGGTCCAGAAATGTCCATCTCCCCCCCGGAAGAGGCCCCCAGTGATGACAGCAGCTCTGTCGACCTGGAACCTGATGACCAGCCCGGACCATCGGGGACCTCTGGACAGTCGGTTCCCCACACACAGGCCACAGCAGACCCAACCCCCTCTGGGACCAACAGCACAGCTCCCACCCAGCGGGCCCATGCCTCTGTCTCTAGGACAGGTCAATCAGCGGTGTTTCTGCCACTACAGGGCACCCAGGCTAACCCACCACCCCAACAACAACAGGGACCTGGGGGCAGTGGTAGTGGGCACACCGTCCAGGGGACAGAGGCCGGGGGAAACAGGGCAACTTGGAGGGCTGCTGTGCGACAGGGGGTGAGCAGAGGCCCAGGAAACCCACTCTCCAAGAGGCCCTCACCACCATCATGGCAGCCTACCACCACTCCCAAGAGACGATGGCGACGGTACTGGCCAGGTTCCAGGAGATCCAGGCACAGCAGGAGGAACGCTACATGGGGTTCACCAATCAACTCACCAACATCTCTACCGCTATGGGGAGCATAGTCCAGGCCCTCAACCGGATAGAAGACACGTTGCGGGACTATGTGGCACCACACAGGGCCCCTGTCACTAGCCAGGAACAGCCTACCACCTCCGCCGGCGCTAGTGGACAGGAGGCCCCACCACAACGACAGGCCACCAGAACCCCACCTCCTGCTGAAGAACAACCACCCCGCAAGAGGAGCCTGAGATCAAAAAAATCGACAGAGTAGGATGTCAAGACCCCCGCCAGCATGAGGTACCCCCTGAAGTCATCCCACTGTCCCACATTGCCACCCTGTCCAACCTTGAACTGCCCCTGCTCCATCCTTCCACAGGCATATGGACAATGCACCTGTGTGACTGAGAACTGGACTCTGCCATGGCCATTACTCCACCCCCACCCATCACCGTGTTTATATCATGTACCATTATCTAGCACAAAAAATAAATCACTCAATGCACTGAAATCAAACAGGAGTCAGGCTGTATTATTTACAAATGTATAACACATTACCGATCAATTATGTTCTGTTAACTTTGTGCTGAACACATACCGAGATCAATAAGCATTAGTCCATGGGCTAACCAAGCAGAAGTCACGCAGTGGGTCATACAGCACTGAAAAGGGAAGGGAAAATCAAACATCAGTTTAAAAGAACTGGGGGGTCATAGACAAAGTTGAGAAGCAGGAGGCTTTCAGGAAAAGTAAAATGGCGTGGGTGATTCTTACCTGTGTGCTACTGAAAATACTGTTGGATAACTCTGTCCCTGTTGTCTGTGTCGTCCTCTGAGTCTTCCTCCTCTTCACTCTCCGCAGGCTCCACAGCTGCTTCAACACCACCATCTGGACCATCCTCCTGCAGGAAAGGCACCTGACGTCGCAATGCCAGATTGTGAAGCATACAGTAGGCCACGATGATCTGGCACACCTTCTTTGGTGAGTACATCAGGGATCCCCCTGTCATATGCAGGCACCTAAACCTGGCCTTCAGGAGGCCGAAGGTCCTTTCTATGATCCTCCGAGTTCGCCCATGGGCCTCATTGTACCGTTCCTCAGCCCTGGTCCGGGGATTCCTCACTGGGGTCAATAGCCAAGGCAGGTTGGGGTAACCAGAGTCACCTATTAGCCACACACGTTGTCTCTGTAGCTGTTCCATCACATAAGGGATGCTGCTATTACGCATCACATACGCGTCATGCACTGACCCAGGGAACATGGCATTCACATGGGAGATGTACTGGTCAGCCAAACAGACCCCGTGGACGTTCATAGAATGGTAACTTTTCCTGTTTCTGTACACCTGCTCATCGTCTTCTGGGGGGACTAAGGCTACATGGGTCCCATCAATGGCACCAATGATGTTGGGAATATGTCCAAGGGCATAAAAATCACCCTTCACAGTGGCCAAATCAACCTCCTCAGGGAATATAATGTAACTCCGCATGTGTTTCGTCAGGGCAGACAACACTCTAGACAAAACTTTTGAAAACATAGGCTGAGACATTCCAGATGACATGGCCACTGTTGTCTGGAATGAGCCACTTGCAAGAAAATGGAGGACTGACAGAACCTGCACCAGAGGGGGAATTCCTGTGGGTTGGCGGATGGGGGACATCAGGGCTGGCTCCAGCTGGGCACACAGTTCATGGATAGTGGCACGGTCAAGTCGGTATCGTAGTATGATGTGGCGTTCTTCCATTGTCGACAGGTCCACCAGCGGTCGGTACACGCGAGGATTCATCCTTCTCCTCGCAAGTCCCAGCGGACGGTGCCTAGGAATGACAACATGGAGCACAGAGTCAAGCCAATCACTGGTACGTTCACCACAGCTTGCATAGCACACGGTTATCTATGTTTTGAAAGGCGTGTATGTGTGGCAATGCAAGGCCTAGGCCTGTGTGTCGCAGTAGAAATTATGCCATGTGGGCCCTTGAAATGGCGGCTGCCTGACCTGTGAAGTGGGACAATGGGATGTGAGGTCAATGCGCTGGCGGAGCACACCGTAGCGGTAGGCGGTCGAAGACCGCTACACGGAGCCGCATTGGTTAACATTGAAGCCTATGGGTTTCAGGAGCCAATGACGAGGTGCGCCGGCGGTAGCGGTACTCACCGCCGAGGTACGCACCGCCGCGGGCGTGACCGCCATTTTCTATCTGCCTAATCACTCGAGACCTGATCATCCACAGGAGAGGACCTATACTGCAAGTGCTGCTATGACCTCGGTCTGGAAGTGACAATGGCTGCTGCGACTGGGGAAAGGGCCCCTGCCTTCACGTCTGAAGAGTTGGAGAAGCTCGTGGATGGGGTCCTCCCCCAGTATGCGTTACTCTACGGTCCTCCAGACCAACAGGTAAGTACACCGGGTGCACATGGAATGGGCGATGCCTGTGTGGAGTGGGGTGGATGTAAGTTGGTGGGGTGGGGGGCGAATGAGGAGTGCAACGCACGACAGATGAGAGCATGTGCCATATGGCAAGGTTGGGGAGGGGGGGCCAATCACATCTAACATGCAGTAAGTTGATGAATGTTTCCTTCCCACCCTGTACATGTCACATAGGTCAGCGCCCATCAGAAAGTCGAGATTTGGCGTGCCATCGCCAAGGAAGTCCGGGCCCTCCGCCGCGGAACCAGGAAGACCGCTGAGTCACTGCTGGGGATGGCCTCCCAACCTAGGAGGGGTGCCAGTCGTACCCTGACCCCCCTGATGTCCCGGATCCTGGTGGTGGCCTACCCTGATTTGGATGGGCGCTTGAGAGCATCACAGCAGACACAAGGGAGTGAGTATCAGCACATTCTGCTATCTTTCTGCGCAGTGGAGGCGTCTGGGTGGGGGAGGAGGGTTGTGGGTGACATTAGGCCAGGGCGCTTTCTGTAGTGTAGTCCTCTCCCTTAGGCATGGCCCTGTGCTCCCGGCCCCCACCTCTGTAGGGTGACAAGTACAGCTATTGATGGTCCAGCCTCACACATCTGCGCGTTTGTCGTCTCTTGACCTGTTGTCTTAGTCAGAAGTACTGAGTAGTGTACCCCGAATGCGCGGCTTAGTGCATGAGGCTCCTGTGTCTGTCCTCTCCGCCAACGGTGTTGACATTGCATGCACTCAACCTGGCCTTCTTTTTTCTCCCCCCACCCTTCTTCATCTTCTTGTGCATGTGTGCATTAGCATCATCAGGCGGAGGAGATTTGGCATCGGAGCACGAGGGAGCTGCAAGTCACAAGGCCCCGGTGGGCCCAGGAACAGACACCGAGGGCACCAGTGATCCGGAGGGCGAGGGGAGCACCACAACGGGGACCGGTGGTGAGAGCAGCGACACAGACACGTCCTCGGATGGGTGCTCCCTAGCGGTGGCGGAAACATCCGGGACCCCCGCCTCTACAGGTACAGCCGCCACCCAGCGCACCAGCCCGCCCTCCCTGCAGCCCCTCAGCCTACGCTCCGTGCCCGCTCGCCCAGGAAGGCGGGCGTCTCCTTCGCCCCAGGCACCTCAGCCCCTGCCCCTGTCACCCCTGCTGCCCTCAGTGCGGAGCTCATTGACCTTGTGAGGACGCTCATTCTTGGGCAGACTACCCTTTTGAATGCCATCCAGGGGGTAGAAAGGGAGGTGCATCGGAGCAATGCCTACCTGGAGGGCATTCATTCGGGTCAGGCTGCCCATCAACGATCGTTCACTGCTCTGGCCTCAGCACTGACGGCAGCCATTGTCCCTGTTTCCAGCCTCCCTCTTCTGACTGCCTCCAGCCTGTCTCTGTCTCCTGTTCCTCAGCCTATCCCATCCACACCATCTGACCAGCCTGCACACACCTCAACACCCAAGGGCAGCTCATCCAGACACAAGCACCACAGATCCCACAAACACTCATCCAAGCAACACCCAGATGCAGACATTCCAACAGTCACTGCCACCCCTGTGTCACCCTCCTCCTCGTCTCCCTCCTCCCTCCCTGTGACGTCTACACTCACACCTGCATGCACACCAACATCAGCCAGTGCTTCCATCACCACCACACCCTCCTGTACAGTCCGCACGCGTGCAGTCACCACCCCCACTGCCATTTACACGTCCCCTGTGTCCTCTACCACTGTGTCTGTCACCCCCTCTTCCAAGACACACAAACGCAGGCAGCCACCCACCCAACAGCCATACACCTCACAACAGCCTACAGCACCAGCACCTTCACCCAATGACAGCACACCTGACTCTCCTACAACCACATCCTCTTCCTCCACTCCCATCACCACTTCTCCTACCCTTTACCTTGGCCCTAAAAAACTTTTCCTGGCTAATCTTGACCTCTTTCCCTCCGATGACCTACCCCCTCCATCTGCAAAGAGTCCGAAGAGCACCACAGCCACCACCAGCCCAGCTTCGGGTGTCACTGTTGTGCATGGGTTCTGGAGTCCAACCCTTGCCAGCAGTGACACCTCAATCAGCAGCAAGGACACATCCAGCCCCCCCCCGGCAAGAGGACCAGGAAACACAAGGGCCGCCGTGCGAGGACTGACACGGCTGCCCCCAAGGAGCAAAGTTCGCCCACTTCACCAGCCACATCATCTAGGGGAGGCAAGGGCCCGAGAGCCCCATCTAAGGAGCGTAAGGGCAGCAGGGCGGAGAAGTCAGGCAGCAGGAGCGCGGAGCAGGTGGGCCCCACATGCCACATCCCAGCTGGAAAGGAGGACACCAAAGGGCCCAGGACTCCGTCCCCGAAGGGTCCAGAAGCATCACGGTCGGAGGGCGACTGAGCAGGGAGTCCAGGCCAGGTCTGGCTCCCTTGACCTACTGGATGTGCACCGCTGAACAGGGCCCGCCATGCAGAAGAGCACCGCTGAACAGGGCCCGCCGTGCAGAAGAGCACCGCTGAACAGGGCCCGCCGTGCAGAAGAGGACCGCTCCGCTGGGCCCCGCCGTGAAGATAGGCACAGCTGAACAGGGCCCGCCGTGCAGAAGAGCACCGCTGAACAGGGCCCGCCGTGCAGAAGAGGACTGCTCCGCTGGGCCCCGCCGTGAAGACAGGCACCGCTGAACAGGGCCCGCCGTGAAGATAGGCACCGCTGAACAGGGCCCGCCGTGCAGAAGAGGACCGCTCCGCTGGGCCCCGCCGTGAAGATAGGCACCGCTGAACAGGGCCCGCCGTGCAGAAGAGCACCGCTGAATAGGGCCCGCCGTGCAGAAGAGGACCGCTCCGCTGGGCCCCGCCGTGAAGATAGGCACCGCTGAACAGGGCCCGCCGTAAAGATAGGCACCGCTGAACAGGGCCCGCCGTGCAGAAGAGGACCGCTCTGCTGGGCCCCGCCGTGAAGATAGGCACCGCTGAACAGGGCCCGCCGTGAAGATAGGCACCGCTGAACAGGGCCCGCCGTGCAGAAGAGGACCGCTCCGCTGGGCCCCGCCGTGAAGATAGGCACCGCTGAACAGGGCCCGCCGTGAAGATAGGCACCGCTGAACAGGGCCCGCCGTGCAGAAGAGGAACGCTCCGCTGGGCCCCGCCGTGAAGATAGGCACCGCTGAACAGGGCCCGCCGTGCAGAAGAGCACCGCTGAACAGGGCCCGCCGTGCAGAAGAGGACCGCTCCGCTGGGGCCCGCCGTGAAGATAGGCACCGCTGAAAAGGGCCCGCCGTGAAGATAGGCACCGTTGAACAGGGCCCTCCGTGCAGAAGAGGACCGCTCCGCTGGGCCCCGCCGTGAAGATAGGCACCGCTGAACAGGGCCCGCCGTGAAGATAGGCACCGCTGAACAGGGCCCACCGTGCAGAAGAGCACCGCTGAACAGGGCCCGCCGTGCAGAAGAGGACCACTCCGCTGGGCCCCGCCGTCTCAAGCACCGCTCCGCTGGGCACCGCCGTCTCAAGCACCGCTCCGCTGGGCCCTTCCTGTCAAGCACGCTCCGCTGGGCCCCGCCGTCCAAGCACCGCTCCGCTGGGCCCCGCCGTCTCAAGCACCGCTCCGCTGGGCCCTTCCTGTCAAGCACCGCTCCGCTGGGCCCCGCCGTCTCAAGCACCGCTCTTCTGGGCCCTTCCTGTCAAGCACCGCTCCGCTGGGCCCCGCCGTCTCAAGCACCGCTCCGCTGGGCCCTTCCTCTCAAGCACCGCTCCGCTGGGCCCCGCCGTCTCAAGCACCGCTCCGCTGGGCCCTTCCTGTCAAGCACCGCTCCCCTGGGCCCCGCCGTCTCAAGCACCGCTCCGCTGGGCCCTTCCTGTCAAGCACCGCTCCGCTGGGCCCCGCCGTCTCAAGCACCGCTCCGCTGGGCCCTTCCTGTCAAGCACCGCTCCGCTGGGCCCCGCCGTCTCAAGCACCGCTCCGCTGGGCCCTTCCTGTCAAGCACCGCTCCGCTGGGCCCCGCCGTCTCAAGCACCGCTCCGCTGGGCCCTTCCTGTCAAGCACCGCTCCGCTGGGCCCCGCCGTCTCAAGCACCGCTCCGCTGGGCCCTTCCTCTCAAGCACCGCTCCGCTGGGCCCCGCCGTCTCAAGCACCGCTCCGCTGGGCCCTTCCTGTCAAGCACCGCTCCGCTGGGCCCCGCCGTCCAAGCACCGCTCCGCTGTGCCCCGCCGTCTCAAGCACCGCTCCGCTGGGCCCTTCCTCTCAAGCACCGCTCCGCTGGGCCCCGCCGTCCAAGCACCGCTCCGCTGGGCCCCGCCGTCTCAAGCACCGCTCCGCTGGGCACCGCCGTCTCAAGCACCGCTCCGCTGGGCCCTCCCTCTCAAGCACTGTTTATGGTTCACTGTGCCCACCATGCCTCCTCCTTCAGCAGTGGAGACTGTCATCCACCAGATGGACTGTGGCTTTGCACTCCCCAGGATGGTACAGTGGGCAACCCACCCACTGTAGAGACTTGAGAGACTGTGGCTTTGCACTCCCCAGGATGGTGAAGTGGGCAACCCACCCACTGTAGAGACTTGAGAGACTGTGGCTTTGCACTCCCCAGGATGGTGAAGTGGGCAACCCACCCACTGTAGAGACTTGAGAGACTGTGGCTTTGCACTCCCCAGGATGGTACAGTGGGCAACCCACCCACTGTAGAGACTTGAGAGACTGTGGCTTTGCACTCCCCAGGATGCTGAAGTGGGCAACCCACCCACTGTAGAGACTTGAGAGACTGTGGCTTTGCACTCCCCAGGATACATCAATGGGCATGGTGGCCCCTTCGTGGATCTGGCGTCGTGGACTCATGTGGCTGTGGTGCCTCCCCCTTCCCTTCCCCCTGAGGTGCCTGTAGTTTTTTCATCAGATGCCCCTGCAGTGTTCTCTCCAAAGGACTCAGGTCTCCTGTGTGGGCTTTGCCCTTGTGTCGCTACACTGTAGCCCACGGACTGTTCCATTTAACTTTCATGTACAGGACTAATTGCCTCGGTTCTCCATGGCAGTGTATATAGTATCATTTTGTTATGGATATTTTGCATAGTTGACCGCTCCATATCAGAGTCTATTTTTCATATAAAATTTTCGTCCCAATTTATTTCTGTCTTTGCATTCTTAAGGGGGGTTTGGGTGGTGTCACAGTGCATTGTTGCTCTGCATTAGTATGTACATAGTTTGGGGGGGGTGGGGGTCGCATATGTGTGTGCCGTAAGCTTCACTCCTCCCCCCTCCCATGTGTCGTAGGTGCAGTACTCACCGTTGTCGTCTGCGCCGGAGTTCGTACTCGTGGTAGATGAGAAGGTAGACGAGAGCAGGTAGGATGTTTAATTCGGGTTCCATGCTGTCCTCCTTCCTCGTGGAGTGTGTTTTGGTGCGCGTTTTCCCGTTCGTAGTCTGTTTCCGCCGTGTTTTTATCGGCGGGGCTCCCGCCCCGGAAAAGGTGGCGGATTGGTGAGTTGTGATAGTGTGGGCGGTACATTGTCTGCCGCCTGCCTGTTGGCGGTGACCGCCACGCTGTTTGTCTGCACCGCCGCGGCGGTCGGAGTGTTAATGTGGCGGGCTGTGTTGGCGGTTCCCGCCAGGGTCAGAATTCCATTTTTTCGACCGCCGGCCTGTTGGCGGGTTGGCCGCTGCTTTATCACCGACCGCCAGGGTTAGAATCACCCCCTATATGTCACAAATGCAAATGGTCAAGATTTTATCCATGCAAAACTTCTGAAAAGCTGTTCTATAGATATCAAAGTAAGTGTGCACCTTGCAAGAACTGCACATTATCTTTGACAGTTATCTTGAACTATCTGTCAAAGAATGTGAGCAAATCAGGTGAATATCTACAGATAGAACAATTGACCTTGCCGGCATAGAAAAATTAACACCTGTACTTGTGCAACTTGATAAATTCTGGTTATCAACATCCAATAAAATGAACTTGGAGATGTTAACTCACCAAAACATTGCTTCAGTAAACATTGAATTTACAATTATTGCAAGTGGAATGATTGTTAATGGGGAGTTGGTGACTTCAGATATATATTCAAATGGCACCAGCCATATTGTTCAAGTACTTAACAGCAAATTGGAGAAAGCTCTTCTTCATATTGTGCTACATGTTGAGTGGGCATTTCAAAATGGTTCCAATTGAGTTACTATACTGTTAAATGACATGGATGTTATTATTGTGCTGCTTAGAATTGTTATAATATTCATAAGTCAAGGATTCTCAGAGTTATGGGTACGTTATGGAACAGGTAAGAAAAGTCACTTAGGCCCTCATTACAACCCTGGTGGTCGGTGATAAAGTGGTGGTAATACTGCCAACAGGCCAGCGGTAAAAAAAATGGAATTATGACTAAGGCAGAAACCTCCCAGACAGACAGCCACTTTAACACACCGACCACCACAGCAGTAGCAACAAGCACAACGGAGGAAACCGCCAACAGCCAGGCGGAAGTCAATGTTCCGCCCACTGTATTAAGACAGGCCTATCCTCCACCTTTTCTGGAGCGGTACCAACGACATCAAAAGCACAGTGGAAACAGAACAAAGAAGTCAAAGGACTCACCTCTGGACCCTCAGGGAACAACCACAACGCCATGGAGCCTGAGTTGCACATATTCTTCATGCATTACGAACATCAACGCCAGCGAAGATAACCACAGTGAGTACTATGGCCTAGCACACAAGGGAGGAGGGAGGAAACAGAGAGTCCACCCCGTACCCCTCAGGAATAATGCAAGGACAAAATTAATTGATTAAAGTGAGTATAATAAGATAAAATAGTATAAATAAGTGCTTCTAAATGAAAACAGTGTCTACATATATACAAATGGAGGGACACTGCCCAGTTCTCAATGTCCATTGGCCACAGGGCCACTACACATAGGCCAAGGCCCCACCTCACTCCTGCAACAACAAGGAGAGAACACTGCAGTTGCATCAGGTTGAAAATACACAGGCACCTCAGGGGAATGGGGAATGGGGAGGCACCTCAGCCAGAAGATGGTACAACACCAATGGTCCTGGAGGGGTCTACATGCCCTGTGCGATGTCCTGGGGAGTGCAAGGCCACAGTCTCTCAAGTGGGTGGTTTGCCCACTGCTTGGTCCTGGGGAGTGCAAGGCCACAGTCTCTCAAGTGGGTATTTTGCCCACTGCTTGGTCCTGGGGAGTGAAAGGCCGCAGTCTCTCAAGTGGGTTGTTTGCCCACTGCTTGGTCCTGGGGAGTCCAAGGTTAGAGTCTCTCAAGAGGGTGGTTTGCCCACTGCTTGGTCCTGGGGAGTGCAAGGACACAGTCTTTCTAGTGCATGGTTTGCCCACTGCTTGGTCCTGGGGAGTGCAAGGCCACAGCATCTCAAGTGGGTGTTTTGCCACTGCTTGGTCCTGGGAAGTGCAAGGCCACAGTCTCTCTAGTGGATGGCTTCTCCACTGGTTCTGGAGGGGGCCTTGTGCCCAGTGTGCTTCATCCTGGCAAGGATGGGGTGAGTAGATGGCTTCTTCCGCTGGTTCCGGAGGGGGCCTTGTGCCCAGTGTACTTCATCCTGGCAAGGATGGGGTGAGTGGATGGCTTCTTCCAATGGTTCTGGAGGGGGCCTTCTGCCCTGTGATGCAGCACTTGGGGAATGCAAGATCACAGTCTCTCACCTGGGTGTGACATCTACAGGATTTGCAGGGTCCAGGACGCACTACAGCCCATGGAGGCAGGACTACAAACTGCCAACCGGCGGTGACGGCTGCTCAGTGGTGGCATTGGCGGGGCTGGTGTTGGGGCAGGAAGTGGTAGGGGGAGGGTCCAGCCCATCCCCTGCAGCCTCAGATGGCTGCCCACTGGGGCTGCTGCTGCTGGTGGCAATGCTGGTAGTGGTGCAGGCAGTGGTAGGGGGAGTCTCAAGCCCTTCCCTGCAGCCTCAGACGGCTGCCCACTGGGGCTGCTGGTGGCGGTGCTGGTGGCGGTGTAGGCAGTGGTGTGGGAGGCTTCGGCCCTCACCCTGCAGCCTTGGAAGGCTGCCCACTGGGGCTGTTGCTGCTGGTGGCGGTGCAGGCAATGGTAGGGGGAGGCTCCAGCCCTTCCCCTGTAGCCACGGACGGCTGAACTGCAATGATTGGTTGTGGGGGCTCAGAATCACTCCCAGCATCAGGCCTCCTGTCCTTCCTGCCTGCTGGTGCAAGCCCCTTGCCCTTCCCTTTCGGCAGCTGGTGGTGCCTCCTTGCCCTTCCCTTTGGCAGCTGGTGCAGGAACACTTTCAGTGCTGATGGCTGGTTCCGCTGGAGCCTCTCCCACCTGCAGTAGCTGTCGACACTACTGTGGCCGTGGACTGGGTGGCTGAGGTGCTCGCCTGGGTTCTGACCACCCTGGCCCGACATGAAGGACGGGGGAGGGATAGGGAAGAGGTCAACGGTGGAGAGGAAAAGCTTCTTTGGGGCATTGGGGTGGGATGAGGGTGAAGGTTTGGGAGTGGAGGAAGAGGGAGTGGTTATAGGAGGTGTCTGTCTGCTGTTGTGAGGTGGATGGCTGTTGGGTGTCTGAGTGCTTGCGTTTGTGTACTTTGGGAGGAGGGGGCACAGTGGGAGATGACACAGGGGACAAGTGCATGGATGTGGGGGTGGTGACTGCCAGTGAGGGGTGTGTAGAGATAGGTTTGATGGTGATAGAGGTAGTGGATGAGGATGTAGTGCATTCAGGTGTGAGTGGAGACGCTACTGGGAGGGAGGTGGACGAGGAGGAGGATGTGAACACAGTGGAGGCAGTGGATGTTGGTATGTCTGCATCTGGAGGGTGTTTGTGTGAGTGCCTGTGGGATGATGTGTGGTGCTTGTGTTTGACTGAGCCACTCATGTGTGTTGTCTTGTGTGCATGCTGATCTGCCTGTGTGATTGGGATAGGTTGGGGATGAGGGGAATGGGACATGGGTAGAGGAAGTTGGAGGGGGGAGGCTAGAAACAGGGACAATGGCTGCCATGAGGGAGGAGGCCTGGAATGATCTCCGTTGGGCCGCCATGTCAGAGGGAATGCTCTCCAGGAATGCATTTGTTTGTTGCAAATGGGCTGCCAGCCCCTGGATGGCATTCACAATGGTTGACTGCCCAACAGAGATGGATCGCAGGACGTCAATAGCCTCCTCACTCAGGGCAGCAGGGCTAACTGGGGCAGGTCCCAAGTTGCCTGGGGCGAAGGAGATGCCCACCCACCTGGTTGAGCAGGCACAGGAAACTTGCTGAGGGGCTGCTGGGAGGGCGGTGCTGGCATGGGGGTGGTGGCTCGACCTGTAGTTGGGGTCGACACAGAGGTGTCCGCCACCACCAGGGAGCTTCCATCGGAGGAGGTATCACTGTCAGAACTGTCCCCTCCTGTCTCTGCCGTAGTGCTCCCTTCGCCCTCCGTCCCACTAGTGCCCTCACCATCGGTGGATTCTGCCTCATGGGCCCTGTGGGATACAGCTCCCTCCATCGCCGTGCCTCTGTTCCTCCGCCAGATGATGCTAATTCACATAAGGACATGGTGACAAAACAAAAGGGGGGGAAGAGACAAAGGATACACATGGTCAATGGCTGATCCAACACTACCATTGGTGTACACCACACACACACACACACACACAGGGAACAGCTCTACGCACTAGGCAGTGCACTACCAGTCACAATGCTAGTCACCAGGCCATTGGCAGGAATACCTAAAGCCAATAGAGGCATACCTGGCACCCACAGACCCCTGCACAATAGTGTTGCCTACTAGCTTGGTAGGAGGTGGTGTTCATCAGCCCCTGCCCAACATGGGACCTACCCTGCAATGGGGCACCCACAGGCCCACATCCCCCACCCAGAGACCACCCCACCACGCGCAAGTAGTATATCGGGAAACTGTACTCACCCCCTTGTGGCTGCTGTGATGCCCTCAAGCGCCCATCCAGCTCCGGATAGACCACCGCCAGTATGCGGGCCATCGGGGGGGTAGGGTTCAGTGGGTACCGCTTCCTCATTGGGAAGCCATCCCCAGCTGGGCCTCTGCCGTCTTCCTTGCCCAGCGTCTCAGGTCCTCCCACCGCTTGCGACAGTGGGTGCTCTGCCTGCCGTAGACCCCCAGGGTCCACACGTCCTTGGCGATGGCACGCCATATACCCTTTTTCTGATAGCCACTGACCAGCAGAAAAATAAACATAGAAAAAGGCATCAGTCAGACCATACGGTCTGTTACACTCATGGTTCACCATAGCCCTCACATCCCCTTACGTACAGACATTGCCCACTATACATGAAACACGCTGCCCAAAACACTTCCACCAACCCCCCACACGAGGCCCTCACATACAGCACTCCATGCATTTATGCCCCTTGCATTGTGCTCACAGTATACTCATCTGTTGGTCTGGAGGCCCATGCAGCATTTGGTACTGCTGTAGGACCCCATCCACCAGTCTCTTCAACTCTGCAGCGGTGAAGGCAGGGGCCCTTTCTCCAGTGACACAAGCCATGGTCGGTTCCAGACACAGGTCACGGCAGCACTTGCAGTGTAGGTCCTATCCTGTTGATGGTCAGGTAGCAAGTAAGTGAAAAGATAGAAAATGGCGATCACATCCATGGCGGTGCGTACATCACCATTGGCCACTGTAAGCCATAGGGCCCAATGACAACCAATGAGGAGTTGCACGGCGGTACTCGAGCGCCTCCTGCAACGGCGCACAATGTCAGCGGAATTACCTCATTTCCACATGTCCATCCACACAGGACAGGCGGACGCCATTTCAGGGAGGGGGGCGGGCCATGGTACCTAACTGCGTCACAGTACACAAAGGCACCCTTTGGGCCTATCCAACAAAATACTGTTACAGTCACAACATGTAATGCAGTATAGTGTTTGGAAATGTGGAATACTGACCAGCTGCTTCCTGTTTTGCCCCCTAGTTTACAACCGCTGCAGATGAATAGGAGATGGAGGCATCCCCACGTGTACAGACCCCTGGTGGACTTGGCAACAAAGGAGGACAGGCACATTATCCTCACCTATAGACTGGACAGGGCCACAATCACAGAGCTGTGTGCCCAATTGGAGCCTGTCCTGATATCTGCTATCTGTCACCCCACTGGGATCCCCCTCTTGTGCAAGTCCTATCTGTGCTCCATTTCTTGGCAACTGGCTCCTTCCAAGTGACAGTGGGCTTGGCAGCAGGAATGTCACAGCCAATGTTCTCAATTGTGCTGACCAGAGTGCTGTCTACCCTGATTAAACACATGCACGGCTACATTGTTTTCCCCCAGGTGGAGGATCTGGCCACAGTGAAAGCTGACTTCTATGCAATGGGACATATCCCCAACATTATTGGGGCAATCAATGCTAGACATATTGCATTTGTCCCTCCCGGAGAAATTAACAGGTGTTCAGAAATCGAAAGAGCTTTCCCTCCATGAATGTCGAGATAGTGTGCCTGTTGGACCAGTACATCTCCCACGTCAATGCAAAGTATCCTGGGTCTGTGCATGATACCTTTGTCCTGAGGATTAGCAGCATCCCATATGTGATGGGTCAACTCCAGAGGCACCGTGTGTGGCTAATAGGTGAGGCCTGGTTCCCACCCAGTGTATGTTGGTGTATGGGTATGGAGTTGGCCATTGTGTCTAATAGGTATCCCTCGATATTTGCAGGTGACTCTGGTTACCCCATCCTCTTATGGCTACTGACCCCTGTGAGGATTCTCAGGACAAGGGTAGAGGAACGTTACAATGAGGCACATGGGTGACCAAGAAGAATAATAGAAAGGACATTCGGCCTCCTGAAGGCCAGGTTTTGTTGCCTCCATCTAACTGGTGGATCCCTGTGCTACTCACCAAGAAGGTCTGCCAGATAATTGTGGCATGCTGCATGTTGCATAAACTTGCCTTGAGGCGCCAAGTGCCTTTTCAGCAGGAGGATGAGGCTGGAGATGGGCGTGTGGCAGCAGTGGACCCTGTGGATAGTGAAGATGAGG
The DNA here is from genome assembly GCF_031143425.1 of Pleurodeles waltl. Taxonomy (NCBI): domain Eukaryota; kingdom Metazoa; phylum Chordata; class Amphibia; order Caudata; family Salamandridae; genus Pleurodeles; species Pleurodeles waltl. The sequence continues at coordinate 887,135,686 of NC_090450.1, forward strand.
AGGCAGAGGATGAGGATGAGAACGGAACAGCAATTATACAACAGTACTTCCAGTGACACAGGTAAGACACTCTTACTTCACTTTACATTGATAGTTTTGTGTTTGACATTGTACATGGGCAGATTCTCCCAATTATAGGGCCACTTAATGTACCCTTTGGAATCTCTATTTTCAGATATCTGTGCCCCACTCTGGCAACTGGTAGGTTGACTTCAACCTACTACAGGTCATTCCTATGTATGTTTTCCCAAACAGTTATATTGCAGTGTTTAAAGCTTGTTAAACAAATACTTTGTTCAGTCATTTGACAGACTCCATACTTATATTTTTTTAATGGTGTTTATTTAAGTGCTAAGAAGTAGAGGGGGTAGTGGAATGGGCTGGGTTGATGGTGGAGGAAAGTCCAGGATAGAGTCCAGTCAGTTTGTATCACAGGTGCATTGTCCAAGGGGGCATAGAAAGGGGAGAAATGGCAGTTCAAGGTGGACAGGGTGACAGAGTGGGACACAAGGGTGACAATCAGGAGAGACTTATTTCCTGGCAGGGGTCTTGGCAATGTTCTCTGACTTCTGCTTGGATCGCAGGGACCGTTTGCGGGGTGGTTATCCTCGTGTCCACTAGCAGCAGCGGAGGTGGAGGGCTGTTCATCGGTGTGGCTAGTGTCAGGGGCCGGTGGTGTGCCACTGCCTCCCTAATGGTGTTGGCCATGTCTGCCAGCACCCCTGCAATGGTTCCCAGGGTAGTGTGGATGTCCTTCAGGTCCTCCCTGATCCCCAGGTACTGTCCCTCCTGCAGCCACTGTGTCTCCTGCAACTTGTCCAGTATCTGGGAATGGTGGTATGCTCCCAGGATCCCTGCAAGTGCCTCCTGGAGAAGGGGTTCCCTAGGCCTGTCCTCCCCCTGTAGCACAGCAGTCCTCCCAGCTTCCCTGTTGTCCTGTGCCTCTGTCCCCTGAACCGTGTGCCCACTGCCACTGACCCCAGGTCCCTGATCATCCTGTGTTTGTGGGGTGGCCTGGGGTCCCTGTAGTGGTGGACACACTGCTGATTGACGTGTCCTGGGGACAGAGGTATGGGCCCAGTGGGTCGGTGCTGTGCTGGTGTTTCCTGAGGGGGGAGGCTCTGTGGTGGTATGGGACTGTGCCTGGGTAACCGACTATCTGGAGATCCCTGATGGGCCAGGTTGGTCATCCAGATCCAGGTGTCCGGAGCTGCTGTCATCACTGTGGGCCTCTTCTGTGGGAGGTCTGGATATTTCTGGCACCTCCTCACTGGTGACAGTGTGTGGGGGACCTGTGGGGATGTAAATGCAGTGTTATTGCTTCTGCATGTGACATCTTGTGAATGGATGTGTTGCCCTCTATGGTTGTGATCGCCCTGTCAGCTTTGCCTTGTGTGAGTAGTGATTTTGTGGGCTATGTGATTCTCTCTAATGTGCAAGCTTTAGAGATGCGTGTCCATGCAGGTCTGTGATGGGGGTCCATGCATTGGTGTTACGTGCAGGGCTTGGTATTGGAATGGGTGGGTTGGGCTGGTGTAGTGTATGTGAGGTGGTGGAGTGATGGGGTGAGGGGTATGTGATAGCATGCAGGTAGGGGGGGTGAAAGTAGTAAAGAGTTGGCTTACCAGAGTCCAGTCCTCCTGATACTCCTGCCAGGCCCTCTGGATGCAGTATTGCCAAGACTTTCTTCTCCCATGTTGTTAGTTGTGGAGGAGGAGGAGGTGGGGGTCCACCGCCAGTCCTCTGTACTGCTATCTGGTGTCTTGCTACCATGGAACGCACCTTCCCCCGTAGGTCGTTCCACCTCTTCCTGATGTCATCCCTTGTTATGAGGTGCTGTCCCACGGCATTGACCCTGTCCACGATTCTCTGCCATAGCTCAATCTTCCTAGCAATGGATGTCTGCTCCACCTCTGATCCGAATAGCTGTGGCTCTACCCGGATGATTTCCTCCACCATGACCCTTAGCTCCTCCTCTGAGAATGTGGGGTGTCTTTGTGGTGCCATGGGTGTAGTGTGTATATGAGGGTGTGTGGGGTGATGTGTTGGGATGTATGCTGTAAGGTGCGTGGATGGTGTATGGGTGATGGTGTTCTGTGGCTATGGTTCTGTGGGTGCTCTTTGTGTGTCTCTCTCTCTCTGGTGGCAATTCTTTCTAGTCGTAAAGGGTTGTGGGTAGTGTGTGTCTGTGTTTTATATTGGTGTGGGTGTGTGGTGTGTGTATGTGTGTCAGGTGCGTGTAGTTTAAATTGTCCAATGTAGTATTGTTTGGTTAGGTTGAGTGTATTTTGAGTGCAGCGGTATGTACCACCAATGGTTTCCAACGGTTGAATGTCCGCAGCGGTGATTAGTGGGTCATAATGCGGTGGGCGTACTTCTGTTGGCCTAACGGTGTGGGTTTGGATACCGCCAGTTTATCACTGATCTTTTGGCTGCCGGACTTATGTGTGTGGCTGTATAGGGACAGATTGCTATGTGTGTGTCATAATATGGGTAGCGGTAAACTGCCATAATGAAGGCCTTAATCCTGCTTCATATTCTGTACAAGAAATGTGACCCAGAGATGCCCAGTGTTCTTATCAAGGCACATATTCTTATGGGTGATGATACTATGAGTAAAAATGGAACAAAGCTTGGAGCTTTAACTGCTGAATCTGTGAAATTTCTGAAAGGGTTTGCTGAGACAGAAGAAGAATGTGAATTTAAAGACGTAGAAAAGAACCTTGTGCATTTGTGGAAAACGAGTTTTGACTGTCACACAGTTGATGAACTTCGGTACAGTGAGTTCAAGAGATTAGTTCCTAAGTGACCTTCCATCGATGTCATATTCTGTGCATGGACACATTAAAAGAGCATTCTACTCAATCACTTGTATAAATATATTGGATCATGCATATGTTGAGAAAGATCCGTGTGAATTTTGTTGGGAAGATATTGAAGGGGTGCTAAAACCTACAAAATTTCGAAAGCCTATGCCCACAGAATACACATGCACATGTACTTGAAAAACCTACTGTAGGAAAGTACCATTCTTCTTAGCATGCTAACCCCAATTTCTACCTGTTTGACAGTGTTTTTTTACTGTCTCAATGGGATCCTGCCTGTCAGGCCCCCAGTGCTCATAGTTTGTGGACTATGGGACACACGTACAAAGATCTGGTTTTGCGACTCGCAAACTGCGAGTTTGAGCGACTCGCAATTTGCGAGTCTCAAAACCGGATGTACAACAGTGTCAAAGACACTGTCTACGATTTGCAATGGGGTCCCAAATGACATATCTCTTGAATATTCAGTTTGCAACCTCATTGGGAATGGGGGCACTCACAGGGATAGTGGCCTGCTGGTGTCAGCAGACCACCATGTCTGTGACTGCTTTTAAATAAAGCAGTTTTTTTTTTTTAATACAGCTCATTTTCCTTAGAGGAAAACAATATGCATTTAAAAAAAAAAAAATGAAAAGTTTTCTTTTCATTGTTTCTGGCAGGCAGTGGTCCGTGGGACTACTGCCTGCTCTGTAAAAATGTATTTATATGCAATCGTAAAGGGGAAGGGGTCCCATGGGGACCCCTTCCCTTCAGCGAATGGGTTAGCACAAATTAGAAATTGGTGCTAACTATGATTGTTTTGCGACCGCAATCGCGGTCAAAAAGCAATCATACATACCATTTAAATTTGGTATTAGGAAGTGATGCCCTTGACACGCCCCTTCCTAATACTGAATTGCAAAACCAAAACTGTGATTCGGTAACAAGTTACCGAAGCGCAGTTTGGGCTTTGTACATCCCAAAAAGCATTTTTCTAGTTGCAAAAGAGACGATTCTGTGAATCACCCGCTTTGCGACTAGAAAAATGCTTCGTACATCTGGCCCTCATATATGGTTTCAGTATGCTTGACTGTGTCACTGGAGTTCTGCTAACCAGAACTCAGTGCTTATGCTCTCTCTGTTTACCAATTTTGTCACTATAGTCTAGTGACTCCATTTCCCAATTTAGATTGGCATGCTGGAACCCCCTTATATGTCCCTACTATATGGTACCTAGGTACCCAGGGCACTGGGGTTCCAGGAGATCCTTAGGGGCTGCACCATTTCTTTTGCCACCCATAAGGAGCGCAGACAAACACTTCTTCAGGACTGCCACATCAGCCTGAGTAAAATAGTGTACACACTATTTCACAGCCATTTTTCACTGCACCAGGTAACTTGTAAGTCACCTATATGTCTAACCTTCAGTTACTGAAGGCTAGGTGCAAAATTACTGTGTGTGAGGGCACCCTTGCACTAGCAAAGGTGCCCCCACATTGTCCAGGACCAATTTCCCAGACTTTGTGAGTGTAGGGACACCATTATAAGAGTACACTACATATATGTCAATACATATATGTAGCTTCACAATGGTAACTCTGAATATGGCCATGTGAGGTGTCTAAGACTGCAAAATTGAACCCCCAATCCAAATCTGGTATTGGGGGGCCAATTCCATGCACCCTGGGCTCCACCATGGACCCCCAGTACTGCTAACCAAGCTACCTGAGTTTTCCACTGCAGCCCCAGCTGCTGCCACCTCACATACAGGTTTCTGCCCTACTGGGGATTGCGCAGCTCAATCCCAGGAAGGCAGAACAGTGCATTTCCTTTAGGAGAGGGGTGTTACACCCTCTCCCATTTGAAATAGGTGTTACAGGCATGGGAGGGGTATCCTCCCAGAGCCTCTGGAAATGCTTTGAAGGGCAAAAACGGTGCCCTGCTTGCATAAACCAGTTTACACCACTTCAGGGACCCCCAGTTCCTGCTCTGGTGTGAAACTGGGCAAAGGAAAGGGGAGTGACCACTCCCCTGTCCATCACCACCCCAGGGGTGGTGCCCAGAGCTCCTCCAGAGTGTCCCTGGCATTAGCCATCTTGGATTCCAAGGTATGGGGACCCTCTAGGAGCAAATGAGTGGCCAGTGTCAGCAGGTGACATCAGAGACCCTTCCTGAAATGTGCATACCTGGTTAGGTAGCCAATCCCCCTCTCAGGGATATTTAGGGTTTCTCCTCTGGACGTTTCCTCAGATTCAGTTTGCAAGACTCTACCAGGACTCCTCTGCATCCTCTGCTTCAGCTTCTGACCATCGGAGCAACCGCAGACTGCTCCAGGACTGTTGTAACTGCAACAAAGTATCCAGGAAGGCTACTGTGACCCTGCAACTTCAGCTCCAGCCAGCAACTGCAACAATTTCCAAGTTATGCATGCTCTGAGGATTGCCTGTCTTCATTCTGCACCAGAAGGACTGAAGGAATCTCCTGTGGAGTGACGGAGTCACTTCCCTGCTTCAGCAAACACCTCTCTGCGATGACAACTGGTAGTCTATGACACCTCTCCTGTCAATGAGCGTGATTCCTGGAACACAAGTGGTGGTGATTCTGACTGTCCAAAGGTCCATCTTTCCAGATTTGGTGGAGGTATGGGCTTGCATCCCTGTGCCAGACAGTACCCCTGTGCACTGCATCTTCTGCAGCTCCTTGGGCTTCTGTGAACATCTTCCAAAAGTTCTTTGTGCACAGTGTAGCTCAGGTCCCCAGCACGATATCCTGTATTGCTCAGCTCCCTGAGTTGTTCTCCGGTGGTGTGGGATCCTTTTGTGTAGTGCTGTGACAACCGCAATTCACAACTCCTTTGTCCCCATGTCCTGGGACTCCTGTGGGTGCTGTCTGGTATTCTTAGGGCTCTCTCAAGTGCTGAGAGCCCCCTCTGTCTCCTCAGTCCACGTTGAGACCACCAGGTCCCTCCTAGGCCCGGACAGCACCTCTGTGCTGCAAAACGCATCCTTGCGTGAACTAAGGATTGTTGCCGGAATCCAGCAATGAAAACCAGCCTGCATCCAAAGACTCGATGTGTGACATCTCTTGCACCAATCAGGAACCAACAGCGTTTTTTTTTGGTGCATTTCTGTACTTTTATTCTAACCAGAGAATCCACTTTTGCACCTTCATCCAGGTTGGCAGGGGCTCCTGTTCCTCCTGAACTCTTCATCAACTTCTGGACTTGGTCTCCTCTCTCCACAGGTCTTCAGGTCGAGGAATCCATTGTTGGTTTCTTGCAGTCTTGCTTGGTTTTTGCATAATCCTTTACCTTGACTTCTAGTGTGTTATGAGGAAGCTTGCTGTACTTTACTCCTGTTTTCCTGGGCTCTGGGGTGGGATATTTTACTTATCTTTGGTGTTTTCTTACACTCCCAGCACCCCTCTACACACTACACTTGCCCAGGGGGTAAACCGACATTCACATTCCACTACTGTAGTATATTGTTTGTGTTGCCCCTAGGCCCCTTCCAATCCATTGTGTTTTTCACTGTTTGCACTATTTTCTTACTATGTACTTGCCTGATTAGGGTTACTAGTGTATATATTGTGTATAATACCTACCTCCAGTAGGAGTATTTCCCCTAAGATATTTTTGGCTTTGTGTCACTAAAATAAAGTACCTTTATTTTTGGTAACACTGAGTATTGTCTTTCTTGTGTATCAGTGCTGTGTGACTATAGTGGTATTGCAAGAGCGTTGCATGTCTCCTAGTTCAGCCTTGGCTGCTCTGCTACAGCTACCCCTTGACAGCCTAAGCTGCTAGACACTGCCTACATTTCACTATAGTGGATCACTGGACCTGGTATAAGGTGTAAGTACCTCAGGTACCCACTACAAGCCAGGCCAGATTCTCACACCTAAGCTATAAAAAGATACCCCTGTCGATATTCTCTTCTCAATGTTCAGCATTCTGCAAATGTACCACAAGCATTCGCCAAAACAAATACATAAAGTGAACTGTTAAAAATTGGGTCTTTGGTTGGCATTCAAGTTACCCTGTCTAAGCAAGGACCCTCATTCTAGCCAGGACAAAGGAGAAACACACCTGGTTAACCCAAACTCACCCCCCCGGTAGCTTGGCATGAGCCGAAAGGCTTAACCCTGAAGCAATGTGTAAAGTGTTTGTACCAACACACACAGTAATACAGTGAAAACACTACAAAATGGACACAACACCAGCTTAGAAAAATAGGTTAGATTTATCTAAATCAAACAAGACCAAATTGACAAAAATCCAACATACACAAATCAAGATATGAATTTTCAAAAGAATAAGAGTCTTACTTATTAAAAAAACAATGGAAACGTTGCTGTTACACAAAGTAACTGGTCAGCAATGCATTGATTTATCTCTCGCAAGCAAGATCGTGCATTGTTTTCTTCTCCAGTCAGGTAGGTGCTGTGCCGTTTTTTCTCCCGCAAGATAGCGATGCATCGATTTCCAGATGAACACCTCGGATCCGTGAAGGCTTGCATTGACTTTTGACACCCAGCGATGATGCGTGTGAAATATGGCCGCACAGTGATGGAAAACTGCGCTATGTGGGGTTTGCATCATTAACAGCAGCCGCAAGCAGGTGTTGCATCATTTCTCCACCGTGATGCGTCGATCTTCCAGCCGTGATGCTAGCGGAGCATCGATTTTTGCATGTTTATGTGCAGGAAGGTATGCCTTCCTGTACATAAACAATTAATAATGGTGATTTCTTGCTTCTATATGTGCTGCAGTTAATGATTATTTATGTGCAGGAAGCCACATCTTCCTGCACATAACAAGCATTCATGGCCTTTTCCACTCTCTATGTGTGCTGCAGAATGAGCACACATAGAAAAAGCAAAAACGAGGAGAAATGAAAGTATTTCTCCTCGTTGTGCATGCTAACGCCACCAATGGGGCAACATTAGTTTTTGTCTCTGCCTTGGATTTACGTTTCCTTGTAAATCTGGGGCAGTGTCAAAAAGCAATGTGTGTTGTGTGGGTACGCCCACAGCAACATTCATTGCACGCCCCTTTGCCACAGAAAACTGCACCAGGGGGGCCATAAATACAAGGCGGTGTTAAGTGACGCAGAGTGGCTTAACGCCACCTTGTAAATATGGAGAAGGGCACAGTGCTACCGGAGAGTCACAAAAAGTGACGCTCCAGAGGCGATGGGGGCTTGTAAGTATGCCCCTAAATGTGGCCAGTATTCCATCACCAGCTAATTTGACAAATGGCAGTAGATTTCACGGGTGGGTCCAAAATGGAACATTTAACTCTGCACAGTCAGATCAGAATGGGTGGGTTATTGTGGCCAGAAGACACAACTGGTTGTCATTCGTGTTTCATAAACTCCTCAGAGGGGTTTAAAATTAGTAGACCTTACCCTTGTTAAATGTCACAGCACCACTCCGGTATGATTACCACATACGGCGTGGGCAAACTATGTCAACAATGGTTGAAATCTTCCACACTAGTAGTCATTATAGAACATATTAGTCTCCTGTCAGAAAACACAGACTTACAAGATTTCTTGTTAGCTCCTAGAAAACCATGCTCAAAGTGCTTCTTTTGTGCACTATACAATGAAATTTGCAAACTTTCACAAAAAAGAAGCCACCACCTGGTTTGAGGCAAATAGATTAGGAAAACCTCCAGAAAGACCTAGGTGTTGTAGGTAATGGCATGAACACTTTGTTCAACCACTTTTATACCCTAAACAATATTGTTTCATCTGCAATACAAAATATGTCATTTTTACACCATGGACAGAGTCAACTTAGGTTGGACATTAGAAGTTCTGAAAAGTGGTTGTGTACCCTTGCAACATGTCAGCTCCAGGAACCTGTTTTTTGTGTTTAATTTGACAAGAGAGCTAAGAAAAAAGCAATGCATATTATGTTAGACATCAAAAAGTTTGAAAAGTTGCCTTTCATTGTGGTGGAAATGTCACCTGCAGTTTGTACACAGGGTTATTAATCTGCACATTTCAACACTTCAGTTCATTTTGTGTTCAAAGAAGATTACTGCAGGCAGATTTGAAATACTAGGAGATATCTACATTCATGAGTTGTGAGAACGACCTGTCATGTACAAATATTTCAATGGCATGAAGGAGATCTTTCTTAGCGGAAGCGAATGCAAGACTTCTGTAGGCTATTCAATGATTTGTAAACAGTTGCCATTGCAGGGAGCATTCAATGCTTGAGCTGCGAAGTTTGCTTGTTATCTGAAGGGTATTCCTGTCCCTTTGATTCATTGGGTGTTCTGAGTGCTCTCGAATGCGAGTTATTTGATGCTGAACAGAGAAAGCTGTTGTAGAATATGAGCTGGCATTGCCTACGTGATTTCGGTCTCCCATATTGTACCTTGATGCAGAAATGTGTTTTTCCCCCAACATGAGAGATAAAAGTAGCAGAAATAGGGCCTCATATTGCTACTTCAAATGTAAATTTTGACAAGCTAATCATACTGAAAGCTCTTTTGTTTAAAAAACAGATGGCACTTACATCTGCCCACAAGACCTATTCTCTCCAAGTGGCAAAGCCATCAGCAGAGATACAGTCCCTTTTAAACAACAACTTTCCAAAACATTTTGGTGAACTAATATGTTGCATTTTCAATGCGTATAACCCCGCTGGGATTGTACATTTCTTTAAGGCTGTAAGTTCTGGTTTTGTCAGCACCTTCCAATCTGTATTTGGCATAATACCTTCAGCCATACAATCAATATTTTTGAGTGTTCTTCGGGGATTCCTTATAACTTTGGCACTAATTGGTGGTATATTGCTTTTGCTATTTTTTCTTTGTAATGGCTGTCTCTTCTCAACAAGGAGGACTGATGGCGCTTCCACCAGTCCAACTGTGCCATGAATGCATGATGCAGTATTTTGGAGCACAACTCCTGGAAGACCTGGAGTCCAGCTGGTCTTTGTCATTTAGATCAGTTCTGAATTGAGTGCAGCCCGTCTTTCAATGCTTGTGGTGCCCATTTGAACATGCACCAGAAGTGTGTCTTGCTATGCAGAGCGTACCTTCTTTGGACACGGGTCTGTTGATGTCCTTTATGACGGCTCATTACCAGACTTGCACATTAAGATTGCAGTTGCTGCAAGAAGCTTCCTATGAGCCCTTCTTGGATCAAGCAGCACTTGGTACTACAACACCTGGAACTACTACAACACCTGGGATGCTGATGCCTCAGCCAGAGAAACGGCTGAAGCAACAGACTATGGGCCTGATTCTAACTTTGGAGGACGGTGTTAAACCGTCCCAAAAGTGGCGGATATACCACCTACCGTATTACGAGTCCATTATATCCTATGGAACTCGTAATACGGTAGGTGGTATATCCGCCACTTTTGGGACGGTTTAACACCGTCCTCCAAAGTTAGAATCAGGCCCTATGAGTGCTCCCTTGCTTTCCTTGTCAACGACTTGATTAATTTGTCACTGGCTAAAGTGGAATCTTTCCTGAATTCAATTACAATTGATGACATTGGTGGTTTTTTAAAGGATTATGATTATTGTTGACATCTGGCCTTAATTTGATGGAATGCTTTTCATCAAACGTTATAAATTGACCTTTTAAATGTAGCTTGATTTGATCTATCCTACTTGTCAACATGGACAGTTTTATCTTCTTTCATGTACTTTTTTTTAGCTTGCTTTTAATAAGATTTGTTGTAGGCATAATGATTTTAGCAGTAGGTTATATTCTTAAATACCTTGGCACTCTCTAACGCACAATGAAGAGGGTGTTGTGAGGCTATTTTACTATTTATGCAGGCACATTTATTTTAGATTGGGTCTGAGGCCTGCACCCTCTCACCTAGTCACTTGTCATTTTATTCCTCTTGTTATTTTTTAGCAAGGCCTAATTTTTAATGGCAATGTTTTATTATTTTTATCACTTGTCTTTCTAGTCAGAATGTGTTATTCATTTTTCTGCACAACATTTCATCCTGTGCTCACTCCAAGGCTGCACCCAATAGATTTCTGGGTATTGGCTGTCCAGAGAGTGAAATGTCTATTTTACAAGGAAAAGACACATTATCACGTCAGGGCAGTTCTCAGAACAACAACATGTTTCATTTTAAAAACAACACGCTGCCCAAATTAAGTCAGAGGTGTCATTGCAGCCAGCCTGCCATCTTATGCTATACGTCATTGCAGTTTCTGTGAAACTCCGCGCTTCCTCTTCATTTACGTAGGAGGACTCCCAGCAGACAAACAGACCTCTTCTTTACCTCTGAACACAGGTATGGGGTTTGGGCTGCCTTCCTGGGACTAGATGGGCAGATTAGGGATACTACTGCTATTTGCCCTCATGTGGAAACTTAGTAGTGTAAGTAGAGATACTAGATACACTATGGTGATGATATGGTGGGATCTTTCCTGTGTTTCACTTTCCTGGTCACTGCTGTAATAGTGCTGTATTTCATTATCCTCATAATTGTGATTCATGCCTGTTTACATATAATGCAGTTGCTTCAATAAAACCTATTGAACCAAGATCCTGCTTCTGTTTGTCTTTTCATGCATGAGACTTGTATGACTGAGAGAAAGGGGTATGATCTGTGCTAGTTAGCCAGAAGGGTTAGGCCGACAGCTGCCACAGTGTGGGATCAGACTCAATCCCACATCCTCAATGGTACTGCCACCCAAAATGCAGCAGTCTTGTTACTTCAATGGGAGTCTAAAAACACAGTTAGCGCTATGTGCTCTTTAGCACTATTTTTATTTAAAATTTCAAGCAATTCATATCTCTGGTTTCCCTTATTCAATTTTTATCACTTTGGTGTTGTTTTGTTCATTAACCCCTCAGGTGCCTCGGACGTAATGGTTACATCCTGGACAGCACCATTCGGGTCCACAGGACTTAGCCTGTTATGTCCTGCACCTGGCCGTTGGGGGAAGTGCTAGCACTCCCCCTGAGGGCCTCCATCCCACCCCCCCAGGGCAGGGCTGGACGGGGAATTGCTTCCCCTTCCACTCCCATCCCCCACCACCATCTAATGACGTCAGTGTGAAGCCACGATGGCACCATGGATGTTGTGTAGTTTGTTTGTTTTTTGTGTGGGGGAGCAGCCGCCTGGGCAAGGGTTGCCCCCCAAAGGGGGAGAAACAATTTTGGACAGATCTGCCTTTTTGTGACCCATCTGCCCCCAAGATTTTCTTTCTGTGTGCATGTGTGTTTTTTTTTTTTTGTGTGGGGGCGGCCCCTTGGGCAAGTGTCACCTCCCTAAGGGGCATAATGTTTTTGGCCATTTCTGCCCCCCTTGAGGGCAGGTCAGCTCATTATATTTAAGCTGATCTGGCCCGGGGGGAGGCAGAATCCGCAATGGCACAAGGGATGTTTTGCGCTTTGTTTTTTTTGTGTGGTGGGGGTGCCACCCTGGGCAAGGGGCCATCCCCCAAAATGTGAAAAAAACACTGCCTTTTTTTTTTAGGCCCATCTGCCCCCCAGGGGGGCAGAATCCACTTCACACCAGGGATCTTGCGTGTGTGCTTTGTGTGGGGGGTGGCCCCTTGGGCAAAGGATACAGCACAGTACTGGTGGCCATTCAAGATCGGCCTAGTTTTTTTTAGGCCCATCTGCCTCCGGAGACCGCTAGACACCAGAGAAAATTTCTAAATGTTTGGTGGCGTGGTGTTTCTCAACTGGTGAAGTATTTGCATTTGTGATTATAACAGTTAATTTGTCTTTTTTGTTACAGTTCAAAGCTTTTGCTTCCTTTACTGTGGCTTGTTACAGTTTTGGTAGGGATTGACTTGTGGTTTGTAGCTGGTGTACTAAATGTAGGATTGTGTGTGAAACTGGCCTTAGATTTGTGCACAATGATATTTGTGTTGTCCTATGTCTAATTTCCTTTTCTTTTTTCTTTTTAGTGGGATATCATTGGTGATTGCTGTGTCTGTGCAGAGTAGTTGCTGGTGAGTCTAGCTTTTTCAGGCAAGTGAGTGGTATTGTTTTTGAGTATATAACTCTTTGTGATAAAGCCACACTTTGTTTATTACTTATTTTAGCTGACACAAAAAGGTACACTGTTCCTAACTCTAGGGGGACAATTAAAGTTTCAGGAGCAAGAGCCCTCACACACTCAAATGAGTGTCATGCTTCATCATCGGGAAGCTCCTCGTCAGACCGGCTGGTGCAATATCTGACAGGCTCCCCTTTCGGGGGCTCTTTGCCGGAGATCTTTTTAAATGTCACAGGTGGCTGCCGTTAAGTTCACAGAGGTCAGACACTCATTATGGCAGGAGAGTGAAAGAATTTAAGATTGATTAGAAACCCCTAAACAAATCTTAGTTTACTGGTTATACGAAAAAGGGGTAACGATCAAGATTAAAAACATACAAAAGTGGAAAAAGAGGATAATGCTCAACCACTTTGGAAAAGCCTGGAGTACTGGGAAATATCACCTAACCCCAGAGGTGTGGTCAACATGTTTCGCTAATGCTTCATCAGGACCTTCATTAAACTAGACTTCTCCTGGCTATGTACAAAAAGAAAAAAAGGAAGACACTGTCTCACTTATATGTGTAAATAGGTAGCAGTCACTTACATCAGTGTAAACTGTCTCGTCAAGGATCTGAATCAAAAAAGGTCGCCCTAGAAAATGATAAATACAGTAAAGGCTAAAAAACACGGTTAAATGACCATCACACCCAAGGTGAAAATGTGCTTAAAGTGATGTTAAACATATAGAAAACATCTGCTTACCATCCCTCTTCGTGTAGGGGGCCCCTTGGGGAGTAACACGAACCGGCCTATTGCTTCTAATGGAAGTTACAAATCATTAGAAAAATATATATAGTGTGTGCCTTATGGAGGGGTCGAGGTATGTAGAAAACTACCCCCTACGACAACAGGTACAAATGCAGGCAGTCATCATAATAGTACAACACTGTTTATAATTAATAGAACCAACGTTATACTTGCAGTATAAACTAGTCTGTCCCACATCAATAGATAAACAGAGGGCAGAAAAGTGTATTTTTTCATTATGGGTTACTCATTGTCTTTGTGCAGTGTCTAATCAAAAGGCTAAATCTATAATATGAGATCCTGGTTCAGCGCGTCCAATCGATCGGTACTAGATAAAGTCAAATCTTAGCGAGGACGTGTCTCTCGCAGTCAGGACGGGGAAGGAGTCTCCAACCTGCATAAGTATACGGTGAAAGATTTATGTCACTTACTTGTAGCAAGGCGTCCTCGTATGGAGTCACCTACCCATCGCGTACTGTCCCCGGAATACAAATGTCGGGGAGGACGCGAGGTATTTAAAATGCGGCGCGGGAGCTAATTGCTACCGCGTCGCGTCAGGGCTTTATCATAGAAAGTGAAAGAGGACTTGGAGGAAAGAGACATAAGGGTTTTGCTGAAGGCCAAAGCCCCCGATAATTTTGTGGCGGCCATTTTGCAACGGGTTGGTCTGTAAGTCAATGGTCGGAGTGGCAGGTAAAAACTGGTCTAATTGCTCCAGCTAGTTGCGAAGCGGCCATCTTGAAGAAGGTTAATATGAAAATCAATAATGGAGAGGACGAGTCAGGAATAGACTTATTATGAGATACAGATCCTAAGACTACGTCAATCTTAAAGATTAAAATGCTGTCAAATGATAGAGAAATAACAGAAAGGAAAAATCGATAGACCGACCCGGAAATAAACCAACTTTCGTTATATTACATAGGTTTTTTAAGCCAAGGGATATTGACAGTCGAGGAAAGTCATCACTACTATGTCTATTAGCCTGGAACGATCAAGGATGCGGCCTTGATTAAGGAACCACAGAAAAGCAAAAGAAGACTCATGGAAAATAGAATATTATCAAAGCAAGGTATGGCAATGATCTCATGGGAAGGGTTTACCGAGATAAAGACACCCAAGGAATGTCATCGTTCAAACCACTAGTATCCGTGTGTAATTTAAACACCCATTGTTGTTCAAGTCTGAATAATGATTGCGAAGAATCATTGGTCAAGTTAGGGGATTCCAAAATGACCCAACGTAGGTCATCTGGTCTGTGTGGTGTCTCCAAAAAATGGGCACATAGTTTTGTAGTTATACGCCCACATCTTATGTTGCTCCTGTGTTCATTAATTCGTATCTTAACGGCTCTAGATGTCATTCCGATATACCGGAGACCGCACGGACATGTGATCATGTAGACACAATTCTTGGTATTACAATTAGTATGTTTTGTCAGGTTCCATCGGCCAATGGGAACCAAATCCAGTGTCTTAGCATGGTATGTCAGGGAGCAAACATTACATTGTCCACAAGGATAGTGTCCTGACACTGGGGGAAGATTCCATAATGTTGATTGAGTCTTAATGATGTTTTTAGGACGGGTGTGTACAATCAAGTCCTTGATGTTCTGGGACCGTTTGAATGCAAAAAGGGGTCTAGGAATTGTACAGCCACTGCTGCCGAGTATTGACCATCTTTTCAGGATCAGACTCTTGATCTTATTGGATAGAGGGGTGAAGGTCGTTACTCATGTCAACAAATTGTTACTATCCCTAGTATTGGATGCGAGTAATGCTTCACGGTTATTATTCCTCGCTCTTTTCCGGGCTCGATTAACAACATCCGGAGGATAGTTACGTGCTATCAATTTAGTTTGGAGATCATCAGCCTGTGTCTTGTATACGTTGGTTGAGCTACAATTTCGTCTTAATCTCAAGAATTGGCCAAAGGGTAGGTTATTGCGTAACGATTTAGGATGGTGACTGTCATATGTCAAGAGACTATTCCGGTCCGTCTGTTTATGGTATGTACTAGTAGATAGTTTGCCATTCTGGATAGTGATCAGTAAATCCAAAAAACTGATCTCATTAGTTGACATTGTAGATGTAAATTTCAAGAAAGGATTAAGGGTATTCACCCAGTCTGTGAAGGTTGAGGCAGTCTCAAGAGAACCATGCCATACTACCAGAATATCGTCGATATAACGACGCCATAATTTGATGTTGGCAAAAAATGGATTGGTAGATGGCAGGATGAATTGTTTCTCGAAGTTGTACATATACAGGCATGCTAAACTAGGAGCAAAAGTACTCCCCATGCAGGTCCCCCTTATCTGATGGTAAAAATCGTTTTCAAACTGGAAGAAGTTCTCAGTCATTGCCAAGTTAGCACATTGCATAATAAAGGAGACAGGTGACGTGAGGTTCTCACTATTTTCTAGGAGTGTTGTTTCCACTACCTGTAGAGTAGCATCCTGTGGTATGTTTGTGTATAATGCCTCAACGTCCAACGTAATCAGACCGTGGACATAAACTGTCTCATTGATCAAATCGATCAAATTCAATACGTCCTTAGTATCCTGTAGATAAGTAGAGGATTTTTTGACCAATGGTTGCAAAAAGTGATCGCAAAAAACAGACAGAGGTTCTAATAAAGACCCTATGCCTGACACAATCGGTCGCCCTGGCGGTGGTGAGGTGTCTTTGTGAATCTTAGGGAGGCAATAAAAGTATGGGACTTTAGGATGAAGTGTGTCCAAAAAGGCCGCCTCCTTTGGAGAAATCCAAGCATTATTGGTTGCTTCGAGAATCATTGACTTAATCTGGGATTGTAATCTAGGGGTAGGGTCTCGAGTGATCTTAGCGTAGTAGGTATCATCACTTAGCAGTCGTAGACACTCATGTCGGTAGTCTACGGTATTCATTATTACAATAGCCCCTCCCTTGTCAGCCTGTTTAATGACAATGGTTGTGTCTTCATCCAGAGTCTTTAAAGCTTTCCTTTCAATTGTAGGGATATTAATGAAAGGGCGTTTCGGGTGTATCGTGGCTAGGTCGGTTAAGACTGCTTTTTCAAAGGCTAATACCTCACAAGGAATGGTTGTTGATGGTGGAGTAAAAATCGATTTTGGCCTAAGTCCTGAATCACTCTGAGTACTGTCAGATGGTTTATCTGAAAAGTAAATTTGTAATCTGATCTTACGAAAAAATTGTGAGAGTTCACAGTTAAGCCTGAAAAAGTCTTCAGTCGGTGTGGGGACAAAGCCCAGACCTCGATTGAGTACCCTGGTTTCGATCTCAGAGAGTTGTCTAGTAGAAAGATTCACTACTAGGTTCTCGGAGGTTGGTTCTTGCCCTGGCTTCTGGTGATCATCTGGGGTTCTTCCATGGCCCATTGAACACGTCTGCCTCTGCCTCTTCTTCTGCCTCTCCCTCTGCCCCGGCCTCTGCCTAAAAAAGGCACGTATGGCATAAAGGGGCGTGGTTGGTAGAAGGGATAAGGTGGCTGCCAGGGTACATGTTGATTGACAGGAAAAGGGGAGTAATTGTAAAATGGTGGAGTGGATGAATTCTCATCCGTACTCCATCCATCCGAGGATGAACTGTTGCTAATTTTACGTGATTTTTTGTAGGAGGATTGAGAATCGTCTGATGAACGAGACTGCCCATCTATCTCGAAATCCTCTAGGGTGTAGGGATAGACTTTTTCCCGGCTGAATCTGGTAATATCTTTTTGGAGTTTGGTAATCTTTTGATTAGTCAAAAAGACTTTAGTCTCGTTTAATTCCGTATTGATCTCAGCTAGCCGAGTCTTGAATGCAGCCAGAGTCACGGTGGTTCTCAATGTACCTTCTAAGGAGTTAATCTGGATAGTGATGGTGTCTGCCAACCGTCTGGAAGTATTGATGATGAGTACTAGCCAGTCTCTGGTGCATTTCCAAGCTATCTGTGCCCAGTCTTTCCTAAATGCAAGGTCTTGTAGGAAGATCCTGGGTATATTGGACACTAAAAGGCCATTGGGAGCGATGTTAGCCCTCAGGTATTCGGTCATTATAGTCCCGTGCATGACGGTTTTGATGAGGTCACGCTTCAAGGTGGACAGTTTGTCCCAATCTTCCTTTAGGCTACCCATTGGAGCTGCCCCATCATTGTTTAAAATTGACGGTGTTTGCAAGATTGCTGCAACCATTTCATCGTCAAAACTCAAACCCTGGAAAGTATCCATAGTGTCAAAGACACTGGGTGAGTAGTAAATAGAAAATTAATCCCACAGCGGAGACTGTGCAAGAGTATCAACAAAGAGAGGGATCGGGAGAATTAAAGGTCCAGTGTACGTACTCCCAATGCGGATAATTGACACAAAAAGGTACACTGTTCCTAACTCTAGGGGGACAATTAAAGTTTCAGGAGCAAGAGCCCTCACACACTCAAATGAGTGTCATGCTTCATCATCGGGAAGCTCCTCGTCAGACCGGCTGGTGCAATATCTGACGGGCTCCCCTTTCGGGGGCTCTTTGCCGGAGATCTTTTTAAATGTCACAGGTGGCTGCCGTTAAGTTCACAGAGGTCAGACACTCATTATGGCAGGAGAGTGAAAGAATTTAAGATTGATTAGAAACCCCTAAACAAATCTTAGTTTACTGGTTATACGAAAAAGGGGTAACGATCAAGATTAAAAACATACAAAAGTGGAAAAAGAGGATAATGCTCAACCACTTTGGAAAAGCCTGGAGTACTGGGAAATATCACCTAACCCCAGAGGTGTGGTCAACATGTTTCGCTAATGCTTCATCAGGACCTTCATTAAACTAGACTTCTCCTGGCTACGTACAAAAAGAAAAAAAGGAAGACACTGTCTCACTTATATGTGTAAATAGGTAGCAGTCACTTACATCAGTGTAAACTGTCTCGTCAAGGATCTGAATCAAAAAAGGTCGCCCTAGAAAATGATAAATACAGTAAAGGCTAAAAAACACGGTTAAATGACCATCACACCCAAGGTGAAAATGTGCTTAAAGTGATGTTAAACATATAGAAAACATCTGCTTACCATCCCTCTTCGTGTAGGGGGCCCCTTGGGGAGTAACACGAACCGGCCTATTGCTTCTAATGGAAGTTACAAATCATTATCATTGATGATATTACTTATTTTAGACAGTGCTGGTTGTTGTTGGCACATTTGTCATGTTACACTTCTTAGAAAGAATAATGGATAGCCGCTGAGGGACCACTCAGCAGGTTGTTGACATCCTTTTTGAGCAATCTTCTGACCATGA
Source organism: Pleurodeles waltl (assembly GCF_031143425.1). NCBI lineage: Eukaryota > Metazoa > Chordata > Amphibia > Caudata > Salamandridae > Pleurodeles > Pleurodeles waltl. The sequence goes on from NC_090450.1 coordinate 887,154,543, forward strand.
TTATGAGACGGACTCTGCATCTGAGGTACAGGAGGAAAAGAGAGATTCTGGCAGTGAGTTTGCTGTCCGCGAGGAGTTTTCTGATGAGAAAGCCACTCTCAGTGTAGATGAAGGGCCTGTTTTCGAGGAGGACACCGATGTGCCAATGGTGCAGCAGCCAGCAGCTGAAAGGCTTCCCATTGGAAGACCTGATACCTGGGTTGTCCCAAACATGGAGCAGCTACAGTTGCCTGCCTTTACTAGTCTCACAGGGTGTAGAGTAAATACGGAAAACTTTTTGACTGTCAGTTTATGTACGATGTATTTTTGGAAAAGATTGTTGAGCAGACTAATTTGTATGCAGAGCAGTATTTGAGGGACAACGCTGCCAGACTTAGGCCTCAGTCTAGAGCTACCCATTGGATTCCTACACATTTGGAAGAGATGAAAAGATTTGTGGGTTTGACTTTTTTGATGGGGTTGTTAAGGAAGCGATCACTGGCTTCTTATTGGTCTACTAGTCCCTTGATGGCAACAGCTACATTTCCTGCAACCATGACTCGTAATCGGTATATGCTTCTTCTTCGGATGCGGCATTTTGTTGACAATGCTTTACCCTTGCCATGAGATCACCCTGATTGTGACCGTCTTTTTAAGATTAGGCGTGTCCTTGATCATTATCTAGATCGGTTTTCAGAGACCTATGTGCCAGGCAAATAAATAAGTGTGGATGAGTCTTTGGTCCCGTTCAAGGGTCATTTGGTTTTTAGGCAGTAAATTCCTAGCAAGAGGGCACAGTATGGAATTAAAGTGTATATGCTCTCTGAAAGTAGTACAGGATATGTTTATAATTTCCGGGTCTACACTGATAGGGATTCCAGTATTGACCCCCTGGTTGTCCACCCATTTTTGGAGTTAGTGAGACAATTGTGTGGGAACTTGGTAGACGACTGTTTAACAAAAGTCACCATTTGTGTGTAGATAACTTCTACACTGGAGTGCAGTTGTTCAAGGAGCTGTTCAGAGCAGACGCTGTTGCTTGTGGCACAATCCGCTCTAACCAGAAAGGCTATCCAAGGGAGCATGTCTGTAAGAAACTTGAGAGAGGAGAGTGCAGTGCCTTGCAGAATAATGAGCTTCTAGCTCTGAAATTTGTAGACAGGAGGGATGTGTACATGCTAACTACCATCCATGATGAGAGCACTTCACCTGTAGCTGTTTGGTGTCAAGTTGCTGAAGTGCGCACATGGGTGGTGTTGATATAGTAGATCAGAGGTTGGAACCCTACCCCGCTGTTCGTAAGTCTCAGGTGTGGTATAAAAAGTTGGCTATTCATTTGTTTAATCTAGCAACTTTTAATGCTTTTATTGTGTTTAAGGATTGTTCCCCTGAGTCAAGGATGAAATTTGTGGAGGATGTGGCTAGATTGAAAGATCGCCACTTTCCTGCTCAGATTCCTCCCCCTCCCAAAAAAGACTTTGCTGCTAAGAAATGTAGAGCCTGTGCCCAAAAAGGTATCCGAGGGAAAGCCGGATGTACTCCCGGACTGTCCTTCAAAGTCTGGGTTGTGTCTGGCAGGCTGTTTCAGGAGTTACAACACACAGAAGAATTACTGGGAACTACTGCGAGCGTAAGCTGGCGTTTTATATTTTCATATGTTCAGTTTCACTGTTGGCATTACTGTCATGTATTCAGTTAGAGCTTTTGTGTTTGTAATTTTTTAATTATTTATAATTAGTGGTATCTTTGTTGTTTAAATTTTTTTTTAAAGTGATGGCGGTGTGCATGGAGTGGCCCTTGGCTGGCGGTGTGTGTGGAGAGGTGCTTGGCTGGTGGTGTGCTTGGAGTGGCGCTTGGCTGGCGGTGTGCGTGGAGTGGTGCTTGGCTAGCAGTGTGCGTGGGGTGGAACTTGGCTGGCGGTGTGCATGGGGTGGTGCTTGGCTGGTGGTGTGCATGGGGTGGCACTTGGCTGGCAGTGTGCATGGAGTGGCGCTTGGCTGAGGGTGCCAGCCAAACGCCAGTCCACACACTCCCATCAGCTGGTGTGATTGCTGTATCAGGCATGTGGGCGTATGAAAGTGATGGCCCCTTGAGTGGCGCTGTCTGTCGATTCAAGTATTGTAATGTGCTGGGCCGTGGCTGGCGGCGTGAATGGTCTTGTGCATGTCATGTATGAAAGGTGTGTAAATGGACTTTAAAGTGGTTGGTGACTTGTTGTGGCTTAACAGCTCACGAGCTGTGAGTCATTGGTCCAGTTTTTTGGCCTTTTTTTTTTTTACCACTGCATTTCATTTTTGTGAAATCTCTTGTTAATAAAATTTTATCTACTGAACCACCACTCACGCTCATGCCTAATCCAACCAGTATGTGTGGTAAAAATGACAAAACCTGCTCTGCTGTATGCAGGTGTCACAGCAAACCCGAGACACGCTAGGTGTTTCAGGTGGGACCCCGATGATGAAGCATAAAGCATGCCACCAACTTTGTTGGTGGGTCAGGGGTCTTTTTAACATAAGTGCATTTCTTTTCACAATTTTATGGCCGCTGAGCCCAGGACCAAAAACGCAGGTGTCCCCCGCAAAAACAGGGGTTTTGTATTACAATGTTGATGTGTCCACATAATGTTTTGGAGCATTTCCTTTCACAGGCACTAGGCCTACCCACACAAGTGAGGTACCATTTTTATCGGGAGACTTGGGGGAGTGCTGGGTGGAAGAAAACTTGTGGCTCCTCCCAGATTCCAGAACTTTCTGTCACAGAAATGTGAGGGAAAAGTGTTTTTTTTGGCCAGATTTTGAGGTTTGCAAAGGATTCTTGGTAACAGAACCTGGTGCGAGCCCCACAAGTCACCCCATCTTGGATTTCCGAAGGTGTCTAGGTTTAAAAAATGCACAGGTTTGGTAGGTTTCCTAGGTGCCGGCTGAACTAGAGACCAAAATCCACAGCTGGCACTTTGCAAAAAACATGTCAGTTTTCAATGTAAAAATGTGATGTGTCCATGTTGCGTTTCCTGTCGCGGGCATTAGGCCTACCTACGCAAGTGAGGTACCATTTGTATCAGGAGGCTTGGGGGAACACAGAATAGCAGAACAAGTGTTATTGTCCCTTGCCTTTCTCTAAATTTTTTCCTTCCAAATGTAAGACAGTGTGTAAAAAAGATGTCTATTTGAGAAATGCCCTGTAATTCACATGCTAGTATGGGCATCCTGCAAATAACCACTGCTTTCAACACCTTATCCTGTGCTCATTTTGGAAATACAAAGGTTTTCTTGATACCTATATTTCACTCTTTATATTTCAGCAAATGAATTGCTTTAGACCAGGTATAGAATAAAAACCCATTGGTGCAGCTACTTTATTGGCTCTGGGTACCTAGGGTTCTTGATGAGCCTACAAGCCCTATATAGCCCTGCAACCAGATGAGTCCAGCAGATGTAACGGTATATTGCTTTAAAAAATCTGACATTGCAGGAAAAAGTTACAGAGTAAAACGTTGAGAAATATGGCTGTTTTTTTACATCAATTTCAATATTTTTTTATTTCAGCTGTTATTTTCTGTAGGAAACCTTGTAGGATCAACACAAATGACCCCTTTCTGAATTTAGAATTCTGTCTACTTTTCAGAAATGTTTAGCTGTCCAGGATCCAGCATTGGTTTAATACCCATTTCTGTCACTAACTGGAAGGAGGCTAAAAGCTCAAACATAGTAAAAATGGGGTATGTCCCAGTAAAATGCCACAATTGTTTTGAAAAAAATGTTTTTCTGATTCAAGTCTGCCTGTTCCTGAAATCAGGGAAGATGGGGATTTTAACACTGCAAACCATTTGTTGATGTCATTTTGAGGGGAAAAACCACCAGCTTTCTTCTTCAGCCCTTTTTCCTATTTTTTTGGAAAAAAACGAATTTGTAGTGGTATTTTGACTATTTTGTTGGTCCCCTTCAGGGGAACCCACAAACTCTGGGTACCTCTAGAATCCACAGTTTGTTGGAAAGAAATGACACAAATTTGGTGTAGGTAGCTTATGTAGACAAAAAGTTATGAGGGTCTAACCATGAAGTGCCCCAAATAGCAAAAAAAGGCCTGCCACCTGAAGGGGAAAATGCCTAGCAGTGAAGGGGTTAAAATATTTTATATTTTTATTTGTAGTGAGATTTATATTGTGCTCTGTTTTCAGCTTTTCAACTGTTGTGGCACTTCTAAATGCTTTACAGATTTCTTAAGTTAAGCCTGTCTGCTCTGTATCAGAGATACCAGGTGTTGAGCTCAGATTTAGAGTACTGCAACCTTTCCTGGACCTCATAAGAATAGTGACATTATTACTTGTGGTGGACTACCATCCACCTCAACTAATAATCCACTTTCTTGGAGTAGACAAACTAGAGTATAAGTATGGGTTGGGGTATAAGGGTACAGATTGGAGGGTAAGAATGGAAGAGGGTGTAAGAAGGAGTAAAGGAGCATGTACAGAAAAATATATGAGTCAGTTGAGATAAGCCAACAGGCTATAGGAAGAACACTTAAAAATAAAAGAGAGATGGGGGAGTGAGAAGGATGGCAGCACTGGGGTAAAAAACTAACTTTATTCTTGGAAAGAAGACAGATTCTGCATACTTTTTTCACTTAAAGTGCAAATACCAAAATTAATTTTACATCTTAGGAAATCAGTCGAAAAGCCAGGCCTTAAGGTCCTTCATGAACTGGATCAGCAAGGGCGATCAACTGAGGTGGAGAGGCAGCGTGTTCCAGGTCTGTGCCGTGATGTAGGAATAGGATCTTTCTCCAACTGAGTTCTGACAGATCCGTGGAATGGAGGTGAGAGCCAGCTGGGTGGAGCTGAGCTGTCTGGTGGCCATGTAAAAGGAGAGGCGGCGGTTGTGGCAGGCGGGTGCGATGTTGTGTAGGGCCTTGTATGTATATGTGAGGAGCTTACAGGTGGTTCTTTTGTTGACCGGAAGCCAGTGAAGCTCTCTCAGGTGTGCAGTGATGTGGTTTTGAATGTCCAGGATGAGTCCAGCCATGGCATTCAGGATTCCCTGGACTCCTGTTTGGAGTTTCTTAGTGATGCTGGCATAGAGTGTGTTGTTGTAGTTGAGCTTGCTGCTGATGAGAGCCTGGGTGACTGTTCTTCTTGCCTCGATGGGGATCCATTTGAAGATCTTTCGGAGCAGGTGAAGCATATGGAAGCACGATGATGAGACAGCATTGACTTGGCAGGTCACTGAGAAGAATTGTGTATGATGCCAAGGTTGCGTGTGTGGTCGGGGTGAGGAGAGCCCCCCTGGAGCCGTAGGCCACAAGGATTCATCCCAGGAGGAGAAGGTGGAGCCCAGTATGAGGACCTCAGTCTTGTGGGAGTTGAGCTTGAGACAGTTGTCTTTCATCCATGCAGAGACTGCCTTCATTCCATTGTGAAAGTTGTTCTTGGCTGCTGATGATTTGTCGGTGAGGAAGAGAATCAGCTGGGTGTCATCGGCATAGGAGACAATGCTGAGAAAATGGTGTCTGACAATTTTAGCGAGTGGAGTCATTTAGATATTGAAGAGGGTGGGGCTCAGGGAGGAGCCCTGGGGGATGCTACAGTTGGTTTCTGTCAGTTCTGAGGTGAATGGTGAAAGCCTGACTCTCTGGATTTGGCCGGTGAGGAAGGAGCAGATCCACTCGAGAGCTTTGCAGTGGATGCTAGCGTCATGTAGTCTGGTGCGGAGGGTGATGTGTGAGATGGTGTCAAAGATGGTGGAGAGGTCCAGGAGGATGAGGGTTGTCTTTTTTCCATGGTTGAGGAGAGTGCAGATGTCATCCATGGCTGCGAGGAGGGCGGTCTCTGTACTTTGGTTGCTCCTGAATCTGGATTGGGAGGGGTCTAAGATGTGGTTGGTCTCAATGAATTTGGTGACCTGGGCGTTGATGGCCTTTACTCTGGCTAGGTAGGGAAGCAGTGAGATAGATCTGCAGTTTTTCAGGTAATTCGTGTTGGTGGAGGGCTTCTTCAATAGAGTGTTGATCGCTGATGTTTCCAGTTTTCTGAGAAGGTGGAGGCCTCGATTCAGCAGTTGATGGTGTGCCACAGTTTGGGGTTGATGGTGGCGGCAGATCAGTTGAAGATGTGATGGGGACAAGGGTCCGAGGGTGCCTCGAAGTAGATTGATTTCATGACTTTGAGAGTGTTTGCTGATGTGAGGGGGTCCAGTGGTGGTGGGCTGACAGGGAGTGGGGTCTTTGGGTGTGGTGACAGTGGGTGGAGTGGGTGTTTCTTAGAAGGTGAACCATCGTAGATGTCCTGGATCTTGCGGAGGAAGAACGTGGCAAGGTTGTTGCAGAGGTCTTGGGACGGTGGGATGTCTGCGGTGTCCGTGCTGGGTCTTGTGAATTTTTTGACCACGGTGGAGGGTTCCTTGCTGTTGCAAGCACTGGCATTGATTCGTTCCTGAATGGCTGATTTTCATGATGTTCTGATGAGGTGGGGATGCATGTTGACAGAGGTTTTGAAAGCTTTATGGTCTGCAGTGTTTTTGCTGCTTCTCCACTTTCTCTTGAGTCATCTGCAAGTGTGCTTGGATTCATGGAAGTCAGGGGAGAACCAGCTGGTTTTCTTGTGGTGCTGATTGTTGGGGGGTTTCCTGAGGGTGAGCCATATTGTTAACGCAGTCAGGGACCCATTGGTGGAGGCTGCGGTCTGAGGCATTGGGGTCTGTGGTGTCCAGTGGCGGGGCGTGGCAGAAGGCTTCGGTGAGTCGGACTTTGGAGACCTTGCTCCAGTTTCTGTGGGGTGGTGGTGGGCATTGTGACGGGCATGGTAGCATTCAGTGTTCTTAGTAATGGAGAAGTGGACGCAGTGGTGGTCGGACAAGTGTAGTTCTGAGGTGTGTGGGACTGAGATGTTGCTGCCATTGGAGAAGACTGGGTCCAAGGTGTGTCTTGTGAGTGGATATGGGAGTTGGCCACGTGTTTGAGTCTGAGGGTGGCAAGGTCCCCTACGAGGAATGAGGTGTTCTGGTTGCCGGGGTTGTCTAAGTGGAAATTAAGGTCACAGAGAAGGATGTAGTCCGTTGAGGTGAGGACATGGGGTGCAATGAAGTCAGCTCCGGGTTTGCTGTTTGGAGGGTGAGGTCCAGGGAGTCTGTAGGTGAGAGTGCCATGGAGAATGGTTTTCGGGTTGGTCTGAATCTGGAAGTGGAGGTGCTTCATGTCGAGAAGTGGTTGTAGGAGCTGGTCGTGAGGCAGAGGGTGTTTTTGTGGACAATGGCAACGCCTCCTCTTGGGTGGTTGGTCGGGTCTTTTTGGATGATCTTGTATCCGTCGGGGATGGCAGTGGCAATGTCTGGGGCTGAGGTGGGAGTTATACAGGTTTCCCTGAAGAAGGCGACGTCTGGGGAGATGATGTTGAGCAGGTCCCATATCTCCATGGCGTGTCTGATGAGGGACCGTGTGTTGAGTAGCATGCAGCTGAGATGTCTGGGTGGGCTTGTGCTGGGTGGGTTTGGTGTGAGAAGTTAGGAGAAGGTGCAATTGCTGCAGAAGAAGGGGCCCTGTTTGTTCGTGGGTGAGGCAAGGCGACAGAAGGTGGATCCTCTGGTGTTGAGGGCATGGAGGGCGCTGAAGTTGTACCATTGAATGGTGTGGGAACCAGAACCCGTGGCACTGGGCATGGTCCAGGCACAGACAGGCGCAGATGGGCTTGCCTTAGGGCACCTTTGCCGCACCAGCAGCATGCCCGCTGCACGCAGCCACCATTAAGAAAGCAGGGAGGTGGGAGGGGCTGGTCAGCTGGGAGGTGGGAAACACAATGCTGAGAGGGGGTGGAGCCACAGAGACGAAGCAACGGCAGGAGGGAAAGGATCAGCAGAAGCAAAGGCAAAACAGAGCGAGCAGAAAAAAGAGGAAAAACCATAAATAAGGAGCAAAAATAGGAATCAGAGGCAAAAACAAAATAGGCAAAGTGGAGGCAGAGACAGACAGAGGCTCACCTCTGGGCCATCAGGTTTGAGGTGCAAGCGGGAGCCTGTGGGTGACAGAGGTCCTCGAACTCACAGCAGCAGAGCACACAGAGCAGCGCGAGCAGCAGCAGCACACTGGTGGAGTTGCACACAGGGGTGTGGCAGACACTGACCAGAGGTCAGTTTAGAAACCCTACCACAGTATAGCATCCACCATTAAGAAGGGCAGGGAGGTGGGATGGGCTGGTCAGCTGAGAGGCGGGAGGCAGGAAACATCATGCTGAGAGGTGGGAGGAATGCAGGGGCGAAGCAGCGGCAGGGGCAGGAGGGAGAGGAGTGGCAGAAGCAAAGGCAAAACAGATTCAAGAGCAAAGCAGAATGAATAAGAAAACGCAGAAATAAGAGGCAAAAACAAGAATCAGAGGCAAAAACAGAATAGGCAGAAAGAAGGCAGAGACAGATAGAGGCTCAAACTGGGCCACCAGGGATGAGGCACAGGTGGGAGCCTGCAGGTGGAGGAGGGCCTCAAACTTACAGAAGCAGAGCTTGCAGCACAGGATGAGGGGCAGCAGCACACTGGTTGAGCTGCACATTGGGGAGTTTCATATACTGACCAGAGGTCAGTTTAGTCACCCTGACTCCGCGCAGCAGCTGCCTTTAAGAAGGTCAGCGTGGTGGGAGGGGTGGATCAGTTGGGAGAAGGGAACCGAGATGCTAAGGGGAGGGCACAGGGGCAAAGCAGTGGCAGCAGTGGGAGGGAAAGGCATGGAAGAAGCAAAGGCAAAACAATAAAGAGCAAGGCAGAATAAAGAGGGAAAAGCAGAAATAAGTGGAAAAAATAGGAATTAGAGGCAAAAAAGAGAAGAGGCAGAAAAGAGGCAGAGACAGACAGAGGCTCACCACTGGGCCACCAGGGATGAGGCGCAGGTGGGAGCCTGTGGGTGGAGGAGGACCTCGAACTCACAGCAGCAGAGCTCACAAAGCAGCGTGGTTTTCTGCGCAGAAAATCATGATTGCTGGCAGCCCTCTGTCCTTTTTCGGATGGAGAGCCGCCAGCAGCCATACTGGTGGTCGGAGGGGAAGTGGAGGCTGCTCCACCTCCTCCGCCCCGTCATCAGAATACCGCCCACCAAATCCTAACCCAGGATTCAGTGTGGTAGTGTTCTGGTGACGGGGAGCTGGCGTCAGAGCAGCCCCCATGGATCCCATCCCCTCCCGGAGGATCACCGGAAAAGTAAGGTGATCGTCCGTTAGGGGAGGGGAGTGGGGATGTTGTGTGTTGTGCGCATGCATGGGGGTGTGCGTGTGAGTATGTAGAGGGGGGGTGTGAGTGTGTGTATGCATGCGGGGGTGTGGTGTGTGTCTGGTAAATGTGTGCGGGTCGGTCTGTTTGCATGTCTGTTTGTATGTGTGCGAGTATGTGTTGTAGTGTATGTGTGCGTGTAGGGGGGTGTATGTCGATGTTGGGGTGGGGGTGGGGGTAGGGAGAGAGGGTGTGGGTGTTGATGTTGGGGGTGGGGTGGGGAGGGGGGTCCTGCCACCATTGGGGAGTGGTAGGGGGTGTGGGGGGAGGACTAGGGGGGGAGGGGAGACCCCTATCAGTGCCAGGGAAGGAATTCCCTGGCACTGATAGTGCCTACCGCCATGGATTTTGTGGCAGTTCCAAACCACCCAAAATCCATGGTGGTATGCAGGGTCCTGATACCGCCAGCGGTCTGGTGACAGCCGCCGGGCTGGAGACTGAAGTCTCCAGCCCAGCGGTCATCACCGCCCTGGCGGTCATAGCAGAGAAGTGGCAGATCACCATCATAATTCCATTTTCTTTGCCGCCGTCCTGTTGGCGGCATTACCACCACTTTTACCCCGCCCGCCAGGGTCGTAATGAGGGCCTAAATTTAATATGTATTCCAATGTTTAAATAAGAGGCTGGAATCTTAAAGAAGTTCTAAATATTCAATCAACTGCTTAACTGAGTGCATATTTATTGCATGTATGGGCTAGAAATTTTGTTGCGGTTTGAGTTTTGGAACAGATTTGACCATTCATGGTTTTATTGGATATGCTTCTGACAATCAGCAGCACTGGAATTACAAATATTTGTTTTTCTATGTCATTTAGACACCAGCTTCTTAACTTTGGGTGAAGACTGCTGTTGGTGCTTTCTTTCTAGATGGAGACAGATAGTTATTAGCACTGGTAGACCAAGTTAAAAAAACTTTTTTTTTTACATTATTACAACTTTGGCGCTAAAGTCCGCTTACTGCCACATGCCACACCAAAGGTCAGTGATAAATTGGTGATAGCAAAACCCACACCGTCACGCCAACAGGAATATGCCCACAGCTTCACGACCCACAAATTACTGCAGCGGTCTTACAACCGCGGTAAACCATTGGAGGTACACACCGCCGTGCTCAAAATATACACACACTTACAAAACACAACCACATTGGATAATTCAAACTACACACACCTGACACACATACACACACCACACCCTCACCACTATAAAACACACACCCACATTACCCACAACCCTTTCAACGAACAAGTTAGAACAAGCAGAGAGAGAAAAGCAAATACCATACCTTCACCCAGAGGCATAGAACACCATTACACACACACCATTTACGCACATCACATAATACATCACAACACAGCACCCCACACATCACCGCACAGATCACTCACACCACATCATGGCACCTCAAAGACACCCCAGGTTTTCAGAGGAGGAGCTAAGGGTCACTGTGGAGGAAATCATCCGGGAAGAGCCACAGCTATTCGGATCACAGGTGCTGCAGACATCCATTGCAAGGAAGATGGAGCTATGGCGGAGAATCGTCGACAGGGTCAAGGCTGTGGGACAGCATCCAAGAACCAGGGATGACATCAGGAAGAGATGGAACGACCTACGCAGGAAGGTATGTTCCGTGGTATCAAGACAGCAGATTTCTGTGCAGAGGATGGGCAGTGGACCTCCACCTCCTCCCCCACAACTAACAACATGGGAGGAGCAAGTCTTGGCGATCATGCATCCTGAGGGCCTCGCAGGAGTAGCAGGAGGACTGGACTCTGGTAAGGCAAATCAATATTACCATATTCCCCCACCCTACCTGCATGCTATCACAAACTCCTACCCCAACCCTCACTCCATCACTCCAACACCTCACATATATCACACTATCACAACCCACCCATCCCAGTACCAAGGCCTGCATGCAACAACAATGCATGGACACCCATCACAGACCTGCATGGACACCCATCACCACAGCATGCCCAGTACAGAGACTCACCCAGCCCACTTAATCAGCAATTACACAAGGCCAAGGAGACAGTGCAAGCACATTTATACAGGGAAAGAGTCCCAAACCACCACAGAACCCCCCCTCAGGAAACACCACCACAGCACCCACCCAGCGGGCCCATGCCACTGTCCCCAGGACACGTCAATCAGCAGTGTGTCCACCACTACATGGACCCCGGGCAACCCCACTAACCCAGGACGATCAGGGAACTGGGGTCAGTGGCAGTGGGCACACGGTTCAGGGGACAGAGGCACAGGACAACCGGGAAGCTGGGAGGACTGCTGTGCGACAGGGGGAAGACAGGCCCAGGGAACCCACTCTCCACGAGGCACACTCCAACATCATGGGAGCATACAACCATTCCCAGGAGACCATGGGCACGGTACTGGCCAAGTTTCGGGAGACCCAGTGGCTCTAGGAGGGGTACTACCTGGGGATCAGGGATGACCTCACCAAAATATATGCCATCCTGGTCACCGTAGCAGGGGTGCTGGCTGATATGGGCAAGACCATGAGGGAGGCAGTGGCTCAACAAAGGGCCCCTGACACTAACCAAACCGAGGAACAACCTTCCACCTCCGCCGGCACTAGTGGACAGGAGGCCCTGCCACAGGACCAACAGGCAACCAGCACCCCACCCCCTGTAGAAGGAGAACCACCCCGCAAACGTTCCCTGCGATCCAGGCAGAAGACAAAGAACATTGCCAAGACCCCCACCAGGAAATAGGACCACCCTTCTGTCCCACTCTGTTACCCTGTCCACCTTGAACTGCCATTGCTCCCCTTCCCATGCCCCCTTGGACAATGCACCTGTGATACCAAGAGACTGGATTCTACCATGGACCTTCCTCCACCATCACCCCAGCCCCTTGCACATACCCCTATACCCATTAGAACCTAAATAAACACCCTTTAATCAAAAACCAATCTTGAGTCAGTCTGATCTTTCTCAAATGTATTATCACAACATTAGCAACAAATTACAAAGTAAATGTTCCTTTCCTCATACCAATATATGGCAGTTATTGGGCAGCAGTACACATAGTAGAAGGCAGAATGGGATACCCAGATCTGCAAAAAGGAAATCCAAAGGGAACAGTCAGTGTCCATAGACAGAGGTTAAGAGGCTGCCATGTACAATGTCCTAAAGTATACTGAAATGTGAAGAGGAGCTACAGTCTCTTACCTGTGTGTCACTGGAAGTACTGCATGATGATGTTTGTTCTCTTGTCAATATCATCATCCTCTGCATCCTCTTCCTCGCTGTCCACAGGCTCCGCTACTGCCACAAGATCATCACCAGGTTCATCCTCCAGCAGAAAAGGCACCTGGCGTCTCAATGCCAGGTTGTGCAACATACAGCATGCCACGATGATCTGGCACACTTTCTTCGGTGAGTAGTACAGGGAGCCACCTGTTAGATGGAGGCACCGGAAGCTGGCCTTCAGGAGGCTGAACATCCTCTCAATAATACGCCTAGGTTACCCATGTGCTTCATTGTAGTGTTCCTCTGCCTTTGTCCTGGCATTCCTGACTGGGGTCAGTAGCGATGAGAGGTTGGGGCAACCAGAGTCACCTGCAAATTTCCGAGGGATACCTGTTAGACACACACTAACTCTTAGGGATTACCCCATACCCAGCACCTACTCATACTGAGTGGGTACCTTGGGCTCACCTATTAGCCACACCCGGTGCCTCTGGAGTTGGCCCATCACATAAGGGATACTGCTATTCCTCAAGATATAGGCATCATGCACAGAGCCAGGATACTTGGCATTCACATGGGAGATGTACTGGTCCGCCAAACACAGCATTTACACATTCATCGAATGGTAGCTTTTTCTATTTCTGTACACTTGTTCATTTCTGTGGGGGTGGACAAATGCTGCATGTGTACCATCAATGGCACCAATGATGTTGGGGATATGTCCCAGGGCATATAAGTCAGCTTTCACTGTGGCCAAATCATCCACCTGGGGTAACGCAATGTAGCTGCTCATGTGTTTCAGCAGGGCAGGCAACACCCTGCTCAACACGTTAGAAAACATTGGCTGCGACATCCCACATGTCATGGCCACTGTAGTTTGGAAGGAGCCACTTGCCAGGAAATGGAGCACTGACAGGACCTGCACTAAAGGGGGGATACCTGTGGGTTGGCGGATAGCGGAGATCAGGTCTGGCTCCAATTGGGCACACAGTTCTTGGATTGTGGCAAGATCAAGTTTGTATGTGATTATGATGTGTCTGTCTTCCATTGTTGACAGGTCCACCAGGGGTCTGCACACCGGAGGATGCCGCCATCTCATCATCTGCCTCAGCGGTTGTAGCCTATGGAGGAGAACGGTGAGCAGAGGTTCATTTACCACATAGGTAGCACAACTGTGTCTGAAGTAATGTTAGAGAATCCGTGTGTGAAATTGTGAGTCTGTATAAGTGCCAATATGTGCTGTGACGCAGTTAGCTGCCATGCCATGGGCACCCCTGAAATGGCGGCTGCCTGACTTGTGAGGCGGGACAAGGAGAAATTAGGTGACTGCGCTGGGGTTGTGCAGCATTGCGGTAGGCGGTTCAAGACCGCCACCCAACTCCGTATTGGTTATCATTGGGCCCTATGGGATCCAGGAGCCAATGGCGATGTACACCGGTGGTCACGGTACACACCGCCGTGGACGTGACTGCCATTTTCTATCTCTTCACTCACTTGACACCTGGCCATCAACAGGAGAGGACCTACTCTGCAAGTGCTGCTGTGACCTGAGTCTGGAAGCGACAATGGCTAAAGTTTCTGGGGAAAGGGCCCCTGCCTTCACTGCTGAGGAGTTGGACAAACTGGTGGATGGGGTCCTCCCCCAGTACACGCTACTCTACGGTCTTCCAGACAAACAGGTGAGTACACTGTGAGCATGATGCGTGGGCAATGCCTGTTTGGAGTGGTGTGGATGTAAGGCACATGTTTGGGGGTGGGCTGAGTGCTGCATGTGAGAATGGTTAGTGCATGTGCGTCAGGGCATGGATGGGAACTGGTGGGCAATGAGTATGATGGTCCAAACGGGTGAGTAATTTCCTTTCCTCCTGTACCTTCCCTCTAGGTCAGCGCCCACCAGAAGAAGGGTATTTGACGTGCCATCACCTATGAAGTACGGACCCTGGGGGTCTATCACAGACGGAGCACCCTCTGCCCCAAGAGATGGGAGGTCCTGCACCGCTGGAGCAAGAAGACTTTGGAGGCCCAGCTGGGGCTGGCCTCCCAACGTGGATGGGGTGACCGTCGCACCGTGACCCCCCTGATGTTCTGCATCCTGGCGGTGGCCGATCCCGAGTTGGATGGGTGCTTGAGGGCATCACAGCAGCCACAAGGGGGTGAGTACAGTGTCATAAAACTGACTATGCGCAGTTTAGGAACTAGCTGGGTGGGGGTGTGGGCTGTGGCAGGTGTGCATATGCTGGCGTGCGGCATTTGTACCCCATGGGCTGGTGACTACCATAGTGAGTGGTTGGGCATGGCCTAGTGCATAGGGCAGCTCAGTGTGTGTTGTGTCTGCCAATCGTAGTGGTGTTGCTGGCATTGACCATGTGTGTCCTCTGTCTCCCCCCCCCCTTCTTGTTTTGTCACCCTGTCTTTGTGTGCATTAGCATCATCTTGTGGAGGAGCAGAGGCACCTGTGATGGAGGGAGCTGAATCCCACATGGCCCATGAGGGTGAATCCACGGAGGGTGAAGGCATCAGTGGGACGGAGGGTGATGGGAGCTCCACGACGGAGACAGGAGGGGATACAAGCAACAGCAACTCCTCCTCTGATGGAAGATCCCTGGCAGTGGCGGACAGCTCTGTGCCAACCTCAACTACAGGTATAGCCTCAACCCCCTACCAGCTCTGCCCTCCCAGCAGCCCCTCAGTGTGTTTCCCTTGCCCGCTAACTCAGGAGGGTGAGCATGTCCTTCGCCCCAGGCACCTCAGGCCCTGCCCCAGTCAGCCCTGCTGCCCTCAGTGAGGAGGCTATTGACCTCCTGAGATCTCTCACTTTTGGGAAGTCAACCATTCTGAATGCCATCCAGGGTGGCGAGAGGCATTTGCAGCAAACAAATGCATACCTGGAGGGCATTCATTCTGGCGTGGCGGCCCAACAGAGAGCATTTCAGGCTCTGGCCTCAGCACTGATGGCAGCCATTGTCCCTGTGTCCAGCCTCCCCCCTCCAACTTCCACTACCCAGACCCAATCCCCTCTACTTCAGCCTATCCTAAGCACACCTTCAGACCAGCATGCACACACATCAACAGACAAAAGTGGCTCAGGAAAACATAAGCACCACACATCACACAGGCACTCACACAAGCACCATACCCATGCACACATACCAACATCCACTTCCTCCACTGTGTCCCCCTCCTCCACATCCTCCACCTCCCTCCCAGTGTCGTCTCCACTCACACCTGCATGCACTACATCATCAGCCACTGCCTCCATCACCAGCACACCCATCACAACACACCGCTCATGTGCAATCAAAACCCCCACTACCATTCACACGTCCCCTGTTTCCTCTCCCAGTGTGTCTGTTAGCCCTCCTCCCAAAGTACACAAACGCAGGCACACACACACTCAACAGCCATCTACCTCACAACAGCCTCCAGCCCATGCACCTTCACCCAAACTCAGCAGACGTACACCTCCTACAACCACTACCTCTTCCTCCACTCCCACAGCCCCTCCATCTTCCCGTCCCAGTGTGTCTAAAAAACTGTTCCTAGCTAACTTGAACCTCTTCCCTACACCTCACCCCCATCCGTCCCTTAGGGCCAGGATGTCTAGATCCCAGCCCAGTACCTCAGCCACCATATCTGCGTCTGCCGTGAACTGTGCAAGTCTGGGTGGATCGAAGGGGGCACCCGTCAGAGCTGCCAGTGTGCCACCTACAGATGTGAAGGACCACATGTCCCACCACCTGTCAAGGTCAAAAAGAAGCCGGCTTCCAGCAGGGGAAAGTCGCACCACCCACCCAGCAAGGCCTCACCCAAACACAGAGAGGACAATGCCAAGGTCCCAGCAGCAACTGCCAGGGTGGGGAAGGGACACAAGACAAAGGGCAAGTCACCTCAGGGCACAATGCCTCCTGGTGAGGGGCTGGTGACCACCATTTCCTCAGGAATGCCAGCGACTTGTACCACAGTCACCACCGCTGCAACGACCGCCTCCTGCACTGCCACTTGCACCGCCACCTGCACCGCCACCTGGACCCCCACCTGCACCGCCGCTGCCACAACGTCAGTCTGCAGCATCCTCCCCACGGATCAGCCATCCGAGGCTGCCGGAGACGGTATGGTGTCTCCCTCCAACACAACAGACACGTGCACCGAGGCCAGCACAGGAAGCATCTCTGCCACAGCCACCACCGCAGCCACTACCGCAGCCACCGCGACATGCACCACCATCTACACCGCCACGTGCCCAGCCAGTACCACTATATCAGACATCAGCAGCATCACCAGTGGGCAGCCATCCGAGGCTGCAGGTGGCGTCCTGGACCCTGGAGACACGACACTTGAGGCACCACCACCAGCACTGGCACGAGCAGCAGTTGTCAGCCTCAGTCACCGCAGGGTGGAGTGTGGCTCTGCCTCCATGGAGTATCATGCTACCTGTTCCATGTACATCTCGTGGCTCAGACACCCAGGTGATAGGAGGGTAACTGCCACACCCCAGGTGCAGCATCACTGGGCACAATGCACCCTCCAGAACCAGTGGATAGATGCATCCACTCCCCCTATCCTTGGCAGGATCAAGCACTCTGGGCACAATGCCCCTTCTAAAACCAGTGGCTGGATGCATCCACTCCCACAATCCTTGGCAGGATGAAGCACTCTGGGCACAATTCCCCCACCAGAACCAGTGGATAGATGCATCCACTCCCACAATCCTTGGCAGGATCAAGCACTCTGGGCACAATGCCCCCTCCTGAACCAGTGGATAGATGCATCCACTCCCCCATCCTTGGCAGTATCAAGCACTCTGGCCACAATGCCCCCTCCAGAACCAGTGGAACATGTCACCGACTTGAGAGACTGTGGCTTTGCACTCCCCAGGACCAAGCAGTGGGCAAATAACCCACTTGAGAGACTGTGGCTTTGCACTCCCCTAGACCAAGCAGTGGGCATGGAGGCCCCTCGAGGGGCAATGGCATCGTACCATCTCCGGCTGAGGTTCCCCCGTCCCCTTCCCCCTAAGGTGGCTGTCTTTTTTTTTTTACCTGATGCCCCTGCAGTGTTCTCTCCATTTTGATTCAGGTGTCATCTGTGGGCTTTGCCCATGCTTTCACTGGTCCACGGACATTTACAAGGGACAGTGTACTGCCTTGTGTATATAATGTGAACTTTTGTATACTGTTATTTGATTTTCTCTTGTGATATCTGAATGTTCCAATATAACACTGGTTAGACTAATTTCCTTTTGTCCTTGCATTCTTCCAGGGGGTGACAGGGTGTATCAGTATTGTTGTTGGATGTGTTTGTGTGTATGTTGTTGTGGGTGAGGGTGGGGGGTGGTGGTGTTGCGTGCCGCGTGTGTGTCACTCTCTTTTCCCTCCTCCCCTCCCCTGTGTGCTAGGTGCAGTACTCACCGTCGTCACTGCCGCTGCCTTCTTTCTACTTTGTGGTGTGTAAAAAGATACACCAATATGGGGAGGATCTGCAATTCGGGCTCCATGGCATCCTGGTTTTCATGGAGTGTCGAAAGGTGAGTGGTTCCCCTTCGATGTACTGTTTCTGCCGTGCTTTTGATGGCGTTGGTACCACCCCGGAAAAGCTGGCGGATTGGCCTCTCATAATAGGGTGGGCGGTACATTGTCTTCCGTCTGTTTGTTGGCGGTGACCGCTGTGGTGTTTGTTGCTACCGCCGTGGCTGTCCGAGTGTTAAAGTGGCTGTCTATGTTGGCGGTTTCTGCTGTGGCCGTGATCTTTTTTTGTTTACCCCCGGCCTGTTGGCGGTGTTACCACCGCTTTAACACTGACCGCCAGGGTGGTAATGAGGGCCTTAGTCTAGCACAGGACCAGGAAGTGTTTCTGGATTATCGCCAAATATGAAATTGTATGACATCTGTTTGGATAATTGTGTGAGAATGCTGAGGGTTAATATTCTAGCTTGTACCCACTGCCACTTCACCTGCCACACACACCAGCCCACAGAGAAGTCCCACCGAACTCACCATAGACATCACCTGAATAGAGACACCAACTCGCATGTATCCTTCTCAACACATGGTAACTATGCAAGCACACAACCGAGATTTGGGACCTAGGGCCGTATTTATACTCCGTTTGCGCCGAATTTGCGTCGTTTTTTTCGACGCAAATTCGACGCTAAACTAACGCCAACTAACGCCATATTTATACTATGGCGTTAGAGGCGTATAGCGCCAAAGTTCCCGGAATGTGCGTCATTTTTTAGCGTGAACCCCTTCCTTGCGTTAATGATATGCAAGGGAGGCGTTCCCGTCTAAAAAATGACTCCCAGGCCTTTACGTGGTATTTATACTCCCGGGCAAAAGAGACGCCCGGGAGTGGGCGTGGCTAAAAACGGCGCATTTGCGCCGCTTTTTAACGCCTGGGTCAGGCATGGCGTTAAGGGACAAGTGGGCTCAAAATGAGCCCAGAGTGCCCTCCCCTGCCCCCAGGGACCCCCCCTGCCACCCTTGCCCACCCCAGGAGGACACCCAAGGCTGGAGGGACCCACCCCAGGGACATTCAGGTAAGTTCAGGTAAGTATTTTTTTATTTTTTTTTAATAATTTTTTTTGGCATAGGGGGGCCTGATTTGTGCCCCCCTACATGCCACTATGCCCAATGACCATGCCCAGGGGACAGAAGTCCCCTGGGCATGGCCATTGGGCAAGGGGGCATGACTCCTATCTTTACAATGATAGGAGTCATGTTGATGGGGGATGGGCGTCGAAAAAAAATGGCGCAAGTCGGGTTACGACGATTTTTTCGACGTGACCTGACTTGCCCCATTTTAAGACGCCCATGCGCCATTTTCCCCCTACGCCGGCGCTGCCTGGTGTACGTGGTTTTTCTCGCGCACACCAGGCAGCGCCGGTCTGCTTGCGCCGGCTAACGCCATTCAATAAATACGGCGCCCGCATGGCGCTTCAGAATGGCGTTAGCCGGCGCAAAACGTTTTGACGCTAAACTGCGTTAGCGCAGTTTAGCGTCAAAAAGTATAAATATGGGCCCTAATTTCTACCCTCACACCCGACATCCTCTTCCTCCATGAGGCCTGGTGCAACTTCACTTTCACGCCAGACATCACTACTGCATTACTCGAAGGATACCAGATCACCTACCGCAACCACATCAACAAGCCTGGCGGACGGAATGCCATCTTACACAAATAATTCATCCAATGCATCACAAGAATAACTTCACCCCAGCCATGGAACTCTTCAACGTCTGACTCCGAACTGAGAGCAAAACTACAATAGGGGGCAACCTTACCTATCCTCCTCCAGGAGCACGCCTAGCCTTCTGCAGCTTCATAACTGACTGCATTGATGCTCTCGCCATAGGCTCCAACAACTACATTTTCCTCTGTGACCTGTACTTCCATCTCAATGACCACAATGACATCAACACTACCAACCTCCCTGACAGCACGACCAACATTGGACTCATCTAACTCATCCATGACTACACGTGCAACACAGGTCACACTCTAGGCCACATCTTCGCCTCCAGTTACCGCATCAGGTACAGCACACCATTGAACTTACCCATTGGACCGACCTCTCCATCATCCACTTCAACATCACCAGCTCATGCACCTCTGCCCCAATATGCCCGATGCCCCCACCGCATCTGGAGCAAAGTCTTAAAGGACACATGGATCAACACCCTCAATACCACCCACTCCATCTCCTCCAAAAACCTAAACCAGAATGTCAGAAACTTCAACAACTGGATCACCAACTGTGGCAACAGCACTGATCCCATCTTCAACAACACCCACTGAAGGTCCACCAACCAGGCTGAAACCTTCAAAACCACTAAACAACATTGTAAACAACTGGAAAGGAGCTGGCACACCAGAAAGGGTATGACTGACAAGACCACCTTCAAGACAACTCTCAACGTCCACCATAGACAGTTGAGAGAATTAATGAAAAAGGCCTTAGCCTCATACATCGAATCACGTTCCAATGACAGCAAAGAACTCTTCAACATCATCAAAGGATTCTCTAACCCCCTCAGCTGCAACAAACAACAATACCTCCTCACAGGAACTCTGCGACAACCTTGCAATCTTCAAACCCCAGCCTAAGGCCACCGACTTTGTCGAACAACAGAACAACCCAGCTACCACAACAGACATATGACTAAATGGAGCCAAAGGACACCGCCTCCATCATGAACTCAGGGGCTTTAATTGGTCCATGCTCCAACCACATCTTCAACCTAGGTACCTATACAGCTACGTACACACCACCTTGTTTAACAACTCAATTACCATAGCCACCCTGTTTAACACCTGAATTACCATGGCCACTTTCTCCAAGGACTGGAAACATGTAGAAGTCAACACCCCATCGGCAGACCCCAGCACACTCACCAAAAAATGACCGATCTCCTTGCTCCTGTTCCTGGCCAACTATTAGGAAAAGCCATTAACCAACAACTCTCCTCACATCTGGAACTGAACCTCCAACTCAACTCCTTCCAATCTGGATTCCACAGCAACCAGAGCACTGAGGCAGCCCTCATCACAGCTACCAATGACTCCTGAGGAGGAGAGACTGCAGATCTGATCCTCCTAGAACTCTCCGCAGCCTTTGATACAGTCTTCCACCACATACTCATTACTAGATTGCACATCATAGGCATCCATGGAGGCACTCTCAGATGGATTGCCTCTTTCTTTACTGGAAGAATGCAAAAAGTCGGCCTTCCCCCTTCACCTCCAAACTCAAAGAAATCACAAGAGGAGTACCCCAGGGATCCTCGCTTGCCAGCAGCGTCAAAACTCACACCACCAATAGCAAGACCAATTTCCACAACTGCATGACAGACATCACCAACTGGATGAAGGACAATTGCTGAAACCCAACACAAAATAGACAGAGATACTGAACCTAGGCATCACTCCGGACAACAAGCTAACCATAGTGACTCAGCCAACTCCTTCTCCTGCTTCTTCATCTTCCACATGCTTTGTAAGGTGTTCAAATGCTTACCTCAAAGCTGAATACCAGGCCCTCATCTCCAGTCGACTGGACTACAGCATCCTCTCTATGCAGGGATCACAGCTCACCTGCTCCAATGACCACAGACTATACAGAACTCTGACTCGTCCTGGATCTCCCTAGATATATCCACATCACCCCTTACCTCAGGGAACTCCACAGACTCCCCGTACAGAAAAGATGCCAGTTCATGCTCCTGACCCATGCTTACAAGGTTCACCAGACACCTCTGCTCCACTTCCCTTTGTCTACCTACCCTTGCATCCGACATAGCAGATGTGGAGGTCACTCCTTCTCCTACCTAGCAGTTAAGACATAGAATGAGCTACCCTTTCATCTCCATACCTCTCCATCTCTTCCAGAGTTCTGAAAGACCGGGAAGTCCTGGCTATTCAGCTAATCAGCTAGACCTTGCCAGCACCTGGATACCCTCAAGAGTGACAGAAAACACTGTACAAATCAATAGATTGATTGATTTTTGATTGTTTTGGAGTTGGCCGGCAGTTGGTCTTACTCCCAGACAGTGAGACAAAGGGTGAATAGGTGCTGTCAGGATGTGGGGTAGGAGCCGTCACATACTAGACCTGAACATCACAATGACTCTGTCTCAGCGCACTCACACATGGTTTCACATTAGTCTTTTCTGCCCTCAGACAAGTTGAGCCCAGGGTAGGGAGGCAGGAAATTCCAGATACCTCTGCAGAGGGAAGAATCTTTAAACTTTGCTCACTTCAAAGTGGGTACCAGGAATAAATAGTGGACCCTCAAATCCAAGTCTTCAGTACACTTCTGGATCTGTGGAAGACTCAAAGAAGGACTGTTGTGCTGCTCTGCTTTGGGAATGATTGCTCTGATCCTCTGGTGTTTACTGCATTGTTGCCTTAGTAAGAAGGACTGGACCTGCATCTTGAACCCAGGACTACCTAAATGCAAGGGCAAGGGCTAGTTGGATGGACTCTTAACTAAAGCCTTAGGGACAGAAAAGGCTCCAACCATCTTCAAACATGCATATGAACTCTGCCTACTCTGAGTACTAATCCTCCAAGTGGAACTCCTCTAGTCCTAGACCTTTGGAAGTGAGGCTAAAGGTGCTCTGCAAGCCCAGCCATAGTCTCAGAAGTGATACAGTCGATGCAAAACCTGCATAGCTCTTCACAGCACCTCATCAGAACTGACACAGCACAATGCAGCCCTGAACATCTTCTGATTGGAACAGACTCAGCACATCACAGCTTAGGTGCAAGCTCGCCTCACAGTATTCGCAGCTCATCAGAACCACTGCTGCACTGCGCTTTGTCGATGTGGACCTTGCATTGTTTCTAAGTACTGCCACTGCATAGCACATCAGCAACCAGGATTTAAGCTACCTTTCTCATAAGGACTAATTTGGTCCCTGTATCCGTGTCATTCTCTATTGTTTTCTTCCTGAACTTAGGACCTTGTCCCAGGCTGGCACAACCAGATGTCACGAATGGTGCTTTGTGCTTTTAAGCAGTATTTGTACCTAAATCTTGAAAAATACATATCCCCAGATCTATTAATTTAATAATAATTTACTAAATTTCACTCTAGTGTTTAAATGTGTATGTGATTTTTCTTCTGTTATCTTGTTACTTTGTTACTGTTTGTGTGCTGCATAAATACTTTACACATCGCCTCTAAGTTAAAGCTGACTGCTTTTAGTGCCAAGCTACCAGAGGCATGAAGAAATGTTAATTTGGGGTATGCTTGTGTTTCTCCCTGACAAGAATTTTGGTTGCTGCTTAAGTAGGGTTTCACTTCCCTCCAGTGATCCAATATCCCTCAGTGATCTTACCACCAAGAAGCTAGCTCTACAATAGGTGTTTTTGCTTATAAACTACTGGCAGATTTTGGGGCCTACAATTAACTGAGTGAGGGACCCAGTAGTACAGCCAAAGCCTGGTAGCAGTCACACTTTGAGACAACTCACAGATCTACAAAGGTTCCTTAATCGTTATTTTTTTATTCCTTCGGGATCCAGAGAAAGTTAAAGCAATTCTCAGAGAATGTCTATTGCCTAAATTGACCTCTTTAGGGACAGCCCTGAAGTGACCTAATAGCCACATAATTTAAGTTATTTGAGAAACACCTTAGGTCAAGCAGAATGCTTGCATCCAATCGAGAGATTAATGGTGAGACAACTTGGCCCAATATCTATTCATTTTACCATGTTACCTTCTTGCCACGTAATTGCCTGTAGATTGCTGTGAGTAGTCAATTTTGTATCATACTTTCACTACAACAAACAATCCTCATTTAAATGCTTGTTAAACCAACCAATTAGCGCTCAATTTTCTTCTAAATGAGCTAGCTTTGTTGATCTTTAAGGGATCAAGCTCAACTAATGTTTTTCAGGTCGTAGGGGCCCTAACATCCTAGTACCTACATCCATGTGGATGAATACCGTAAGAACTAGAGAGGAAGTTCTACAATGCATCATCATAATATAAGGGCTCCAGGTGGGTTTGTCCCATATTTCAAATCGATTTACAGTTTTCAATTTTATGCTGGATTTCATCAAACGCTAATGGCATGCACAAAATTTAGTCATGTATTTTGAAATAAAGTGAAGTCTGCCAACTTTACTCTTTTTTAATGTTGTTATTGAGCTCATCCTTACAAATATCATCTACATACACCAAATTATACAAGGATTTACAAAGCATAAGAGGTGGAGCATTGAATCAGCACTGAAGAGCAACAATTAAGTTCAAATAGTTGTCCCTTCGTTGCGGGGAGTCTCATATAGCCCTTTTTTCCTTTAGTTTTTAAACCTGTTGATTCTGGTTCAAAGAACTGACACAGATATAAATTGGGAGTTTATTCTTCCACTCCTGTGGCGAAATAGAGATAGATACAATGGATGTGTATGTTCATGGAATGTATGTCGGAACAACGCATGCTGGAACAACGCATGCCTGAACAACGGCCGCGTTGTTACCACTAATGCCTTTACCACAAATGCCTTAACAACGATTTTTCATTGTAAAGGCATTCCTGGTAAAGGCGTTAGTGATAAGCATGCATGGTTCCAGCATGCGTCTCCCCTGGCCCCCCATCCCCACCCCTAAAACCACACCAACCCCCCACCCTTGCCCCTTAAACTACCCCAACCCCCACCTCGTCCCTAAAATTAGCGCAACCCCCACCCTACCCCAAAACCTAAAACAACCCTAACCCCCACCCCATCCCTGAAACCTAAACTACCCCAACCCCCACCCCTAAAACCACCCCAACACCCCATCCCTAAAACTACCCGAGCCCCCCACCCCACCCCTAAAACCTAAAACCCCTCCAACCCCTGCCACCCCGCCCCTAAAATTACCCGTCCCACCAACCTGCCCCGAAAACCACCCCAACCCCCACCCCTAAAACAACCCCAACCCCCACCCCATCCCTAAAACCTAAACTACCCCAACCCCCACCCCTAAAACCACCCCAACACCCCTGCCCCTAAAACTACCCCGAGCCCCCCACCCCACCCCACCCCTAAAGCCTAAAACCTTAAACCCCCCAACCTCCCCACCCCTAGAATTACCCAACCCCCAACCCAACCCTAAAACCTAAAACCACCCCAACCACCCCAACCCCCACCCCTAAAATTACTGCAACCCCTCACCCCACCCCTAAAACCTAAAACCACCCCAACCCCCACCCCTAAAACCTAAACCACCCCAATCACCCACCCCACCCCACCCCTAAAAACCTAAACCACCCCGACCCCCCACCCCCAAATACTAAAAATACCCGACTCCCCACCCTCGCCCCTAAAACTAAAAATACTGCTTCCCCAAACCTAAAACGCCCGACCCCCCCACCCCTAAAACTAAAATACCCCAACCCCCCTCCCTCGCCCCTAAAACTAAAACCCCCCAGCCCCCACCCCACCCCTAAAACTAAAAATACCATGGCCCCCCACCCTGCCCCTAAAACTAAAACCCCCGACCCCCACCCCATCCCTAAAACTAAAAATACCCCCTCCCACCACCCCACCCCTAAAACTAAAACCCCAACCCCCCACCCCGCCCCTAAAACTAAAAATACCCCTACCCCCCACCCCGCCCCTAAAACTAAAACCCCAACCCCAGCCCCACTTACCTGACTCGTCGCGTCATCCTCCTCAGCCAACTCCCTTGTTTTGTGCCTTAACCACGCATGTGCGTTGTTCAGCAGATGCATGGTTAAGGCACAAAACAACAAAGTTGTGGTTAACGAAAGCGTTGATCCGCTTTCGTTGCCCACGACTTCGTTGTTCCGGAGTCCGCAATCAGGGCGTTTCCCATGTTCATGTGTTAATACCTAACATCAGATATATATATATATATATATATATATATATATATATATATATATTTTTCTTTTCATTTTCACCTGCTGCAATTCAATTTCACACACATAGTTTGAGAGCACAGAGCAACTTGCAAGCATATAAACCATATCAGCGTGCCTCTGCACCACAGCACGGACATTATGAAGTAGCAATATTCCCTTTCGCCCTTTTAGCATGAACCTCAGGCTCATCGTTCAGCATACATACTGTTTTAAATATCTGTAGCTTTAGCCTGGCCGAAACTAAGGCCCAGATTTAACAAACACCAGCTCCACGTTAGCGTCATTTTGTTTTACGTTAATGTGGCGTTAGGCTTCAAAAATCACTGTCCAAGATTTACAAAGTGGCGCACAGGTGGCGTTCCCCCATTAGGGGGGGCTGGAAAAATGTTGCAAAGAAATTTAAAAGACTTCTTTGAGCCATTTTTAGCTGCTACTTTTAACACCGGCTCAGAGCAGGGGTTAAAAGGGGGCATATCATTGGTTACAATGGACCCCTATGTACTGTTCAAGCTTAGCGCCAAAATGTTGGCGCTAACCCTCAACAGTACATCAATAGCGTCAAAACCTTTGACGCTATTGCCCCTTACCCTGTGCCATGGTGCGCCATATTTCAAATAAAGTGCCCACATGGTGGAAGTAGAGGGGTGCAAAGGGGTGCAAGGAACGTGGCTGTGCACTGGCTCAGAGCAGGGGTTAAAAGGGGGCATATCATTGGTTACAATGGTCCCCTATGTTCTGTTCAAGCTTAGTGCCAAAATGTTGGCGCTAACCCTCAACAGTACATCAATAGCGTCAAAACCTTTGACGCTATTGCCCCTTACCCTGTGCCATGGTGCGCCATATTTCAAATAAAGTACCCACATGGTGGAGGAAGAGGGGCGCAAAGGGGTGCAAAGAACGTGGCGGTGCACTGGCTCAGAGCAGAGGTTAAAAGGGGGCATATCATTGGTTACAATGGACCCCTATGTACTGTTCAAGCTTAGTGCCAAAATGTTGGCGCTAACCCTCAACAGTACATCAATAGCGTCAAAACCTTTGACGCTATTGCCCCTTACCCTGTGCCATGGTGCGCCATATTTCAAATAAAGTGCCCACATGGTGGAGGTAGAGGGGCGCAAAGGGGTGCAAGGAACGTGGCGGTGCACTGGGTGCAGCGCCACTTTTCTTGAATCTGCCCTTAAAAACATACATGATACAAAAAGAGCTTCTTTAATTGCTTGTGTGTCAACTGCCTGCCCCATCTTGTGGGAGCATTTTTGTTCAAATCATTATTGCTTACAAGAACAAACAAGTATAAAAACAATTGTTTTCAAAAAGAGGACAGCTGATTCTTCATGAGCTACCCCTGGTAGTATGACACAATGGCAGTCAGGCTTAATTTAGGAGCACTGTGTAGAGTGTTTATGCAGCACACAAACAGTAATAAAGTGAAAACACAACACAAGAACAATTCCAAATGAATTTCAAATTTAGAGTACATTTTAATGAATAAGTGGATAGAAAAATGAAAAAATGCAATCTGTAGACCAAGAGATATCAATTTTTAAGTTTTAAGTAAAAATAGTGCCTAGAAGTGCTAAGTGCCACCTGGCGTTACGCGGTCTCCCTGGATTAGGACAAAATCACAAGTTCAGGCCAACTGCGATAGAGTACAGGTCAAGTGCAAGACAGAGTTTGGCCCACTGGGGTATCTACTTTTGTGTCTTTGGGGTTGAGAAGTGAGGCCATGATTCAGACTGCACCATGGTGCATTGGTTCTAGTCAAGCCGTCAATCAGGAGCTGGAAGGTTCTGTGATGTGATCCCTACATCGTTTTACATTACGCTGTGTTGGTTCCAATGAAGCCACTGATTGGGAGCTGCAAGGTGCTGTGATGGATGTCCTGGGTCGAGTTGCATCACACTGTGTCAGTTCTGATGAAGCCTCCGATAAGGAGCTGCAAGGGGCTGCGATTCCAGGCGCTACATCAGATTGCTTTACACTTAGTCAGATTTGATGGAACCTTTAGCTAGGCCAGCAGGTGTTCTCTCTGATGCCAGCTAATGGTCCAGTACATAAAAGACACCTCTTGGGAATCAGGACATTCTCCAACAGAGACCAGCAACAGGGCTCAAGCAGGTCCAGTTGCAAGCCCAGGCAGATCCAGCTGCAGCAGGTCAGCTGGGCCGTTGCAGGGAGGCATCTGAAGCTTGTTGTGTACTTGTAGCTCACAGAGAAGGTGAGCCACCTGACACTTGGAGTCTTTATGGATAGCCTGGGATGAAGACAAGTAGGTCCAATCTTCCTTCTCAGACAGCAGGACAGTCTTCTGGTAGTAGGGCAGTCCTTCTGAATCTTCCATAGGTCCAAGATTGTTTTGAAGATCCAATATTTGTACCTGGTGCCAGTCTTGAGACTCCTCCCCCCCCTCACATCTGGCTCTGGAAACTTCTTCTCATTCCCCTGAGAAGGCGCCATACTGGGTGTAACAAAGAGCAGAGCAGGCCTGGTGTCAGATTTCTTTTTGTGTGCAGGAGACAAAGGGGCATATTTATACTCTGTTTGCACTGAATTAGCGTCATATTTTTCTTGCTCTGATTCAATGCAAAACTAACTCCATATTTATACTTTAGTGCTAGACCAGTCTAGCGCCGCATTTATGGAGTTAAAGTCATTTTTTGGAAGTGAAGACCTACCTTGCCTTAATGAGATGCAAGGAAGGCGTTCCCGTGCAAAAAATGACTCTATGGCCTTAACGCCATATTTAGGGGCATATTATAGTCTGGGGCATATTTATACTCTGTTTGCACTGAATTAGCGTCATTTTTTTAACTCTAACTTGGTGCAAAACTAACTGCATATTTATACTTTGGTGCTAGACCCATCTAGCACCAAGGCCCTGATTTATACTTTTTTTGCGCTGCATTAATGTCATTTTTTGATGCAAAAGTGGTGCAAACTTACAAAATATTGGCCTTTATTAATACTTTTTGTTGCAAAACTGCACTAACTCAGTTTTGCACCAAGAAGTTTAGCACCATTCTTGCACCATTTCTGTGCACCAGCCGGGCACCATATTTATGGAATGGTGCAAGCTGTTGCAAAGGGTAGGCTGGATTTTTTTTTAATGACTTTAGTCAGGTGGGGCTGGCGGTATAGACAAAGGGGGTTTAGCACCAAAAAATGACTTTAGGCAGGTTAGAGTAAAAAAAAAAATGACTCTAACCAGATTAGCGTCATTTTATGGTGCTAAACCTACCAGGCCAAATGACTCCTGCCTTAGAAAAGGCAGGAGTCATGCCCACCAGCCCAATGGCCAGCACAGAGGACAAGGGTTCCCTAGGCATGGCCATTGCACCCTGTGCCATGTATGGGGACCCATTTCAGGGCCCCCTATGGTACTTTCAAAAATAAAATGCAATCTTACGTGTACTTACCTGGGATGGGGTCCCCCATCCTCTGCAGTCCCACTGGTGTGGGTGAGGGTGCCCCTGGGGCCTGGGGAGGGCACCTGTGGGCTTATTCCATGGTGTTCCACCATGGAAATAGGCCCACAGGTTCCCTAACGCCTGCCCTGACCCAGGCTTTAAACAATGAGGCAAAGCAAGCTTTGCACCATTTTTTTACCCCTCCTCCCTCCCTTGCACCATTTTTGCATGGGAGTATAAATATGGCATTAAGGCCATAGAGTAATTTTTTGCACGGGAACACCTACCTTGCATCTCATTAAGGCAAAGTAGGCTTCCACTTCCAAAAAATGACTTTAACTCCATAAATTTGGCACTAGATGGGTCTAGCACCAAAGTATAAATAAGGAGTTTGTTGTGCACCGAATTAGAGTAAACAAAATGATGCTAATTCAGTGCAAACAGAGTATAAATATGCCCCTTAGCATCAAAAAATGACACTAATCTGGTTAGAGTCATTTATTTTTGTCTCTAACCTGCCTAACGTCATTTTGTTTCACGCTAGCCTACCCTTTGCACAGGCTTGCACCATTCCATAAATATGGTGTCCAGCTGGTGCTAAAAAATGGTGCAAGCCGGTGCAAAACTTTTTGGTGCAAAACTCCATTAGTGTAGTTTTGCACCAAAAAGTATAAATAAGGCCCAAGGCCCTTTGAAGTGTAAGTGGGCTGGGTACAGCCCATCCCCAGTCATCCTGACAGGATGACCCTTCCTGTCCACACCAAAGCCGCCTTTGTGTGAACATCTGGAAGCAATACACAAACCACAATAGCAGAGCCTTTCACAGTAATGTGACATTGTAACTTAAAATCCAACTTCAGTATTAAAGAGGATTTTAAATTACAAATCATTTGCATGTAAACCGCCTATTTCTACCTGCTCTGAATCTAAAGTTGGCACTTAATAAATGAAATAAGGTAACCCAGTGTAGATCAATGGGAATGTTAGGCCTTACAACAGTGAAAATTACTTTAGGATGTTTTCATTGCTAGGACATGTAAAGGTTAGGTACACATGTCCTACCTCTGAAATCCAACGCAACCTACTAGCTTCTGTGGCCCAAATTAGAGGTGACTTATGCGTATTAAAGAGGGAGGTTTAGGCTTGGCAAAAGATTTACTTTGCCAGATGAAAATGCCAGTTTACAATTGAACTACAAGCAGCAGTGGCAGGCATGTGCCATGGTTTTAAGGTGCCTCTTTACAATAAGTGCTGCAGGCCCATTCGTAGTATTTAAATTACAGGCCTTGGGTACATTTAGTACCTCTCACTAGGGAATTGCAAGCACGTTATGAAAAAGTGAAAAAGTTTGGGGGAATACCATGCCAAGGATGTCGGGTCTAACTCATAGGTATTTGCGATATTATATTTTAACCCCATATACACGATATTAGCCTGGTATCATGTACGACCTTGAACCTAAATTGTTTGAAATAGGATGGTGGCGAGAACTAGAGTACTCGTTTCTTAAGCTACTTCATATACCTATTGTAGATTTCTATCACCATTTTCTGTCAACGGGCAGCGGTTATTTTGTACGAATGCAAAGTCACTGTTTGAAGTCAGCTAGGGCCCACCCACCGTCCTGTTGCAGCTATTCCGTATATTCAATTGCTCCGCCTGGCTGTCTGGCAGCCTCAGATGAAGCTACTAATAGCAGAATCTAGATGTCTTACGAAAGAGTTAGAGATGAGCAATGAATACTACAAAATAGATACAGGATCTTTGGTAGCAAATTAATTCATATAATTTTATATCTTCCAAATACAGAAATTGGCAAGAAAAGCCAAAATCGCATACTTTTTGTAAGCAAGGCCTCCTCCTTAAGATTAATATTTCCTTCAGGCTGTTCAATCCTCAAATAGGTTGCAGCAGTGGTGACATGCATCTGTTACAAGAGTTTTATAACTCGGAATAATTTAGGTTTTGTTCATATTTAGTTTATAACCAGAGACAACCGAAAAACACCAGCAATTCATCGACATATTCAGGTGAGATGGACTCTAGTCCCAAAATTCTCAATAGTTGTAAGACTTTGATTATTGAGTGACGTTGAAAAATACGGCTCGATATACATTATGACGGCAGTGGGGACAAGTTGGGGCTTTGGGCATCCTTGATAGGTGCCACAACTAATAATAAATTATGACTCTGAGCATGGAATTTTGAAAAAGGCACTGGACAGGGTTCATACATTTTATGGCGAATCCGACACCTCTCATAGTTGATCATAGGTAGGGCTAGCAGCAATTATTGAAAAACTTCTCCGCTTGTAAGAGGACCATACCAACCGATTTGTGTAAAATATTTTTAGCATCAAAAGGTGCTATGGCTGTACTTGCGTGGATGGTAGTGGCCCGAACTGAAATCAATCCATTCTTTTAAGGATCAGCAAATTCCTGTATAACCTCTACCAATCAGGCAGTTTGGACCTTTGCATACATTTTGGCATTGACATTAATGAGTGAAATGGGTTGATGTGATCCACTTTCTGCCAGGGTCTTCCTAAAAAAAAAAAAAAAAGATTGCATTGTTAAAAGAGTAGATGATAATGATAAAATTGCTATCCATACATCTTCTGTAGAAATATTAGCCTCTAGCATATTAACCTGATGATCATTCCCCTGTAGTACATTGGCTTATTTTAATCAGTCATATTATCCCTTGATCGATCGGTTTTGGCACCGTATAGTATCTATTAAAAAGCCACAGATGTATGTGAGGCCCATACACGTTATACTCATCCCATTCTGTTTTTCCTTGATTTGACAGGCCAGAAATGTTTTAATTAATAATTGTACCACTTCTTTGCAAAGTAAGATGTAATTGCCTTTTCCCTCAATGTCTGCTCAAATGTGCTCCGGCATCCTACCCTAAGACAAAAATACTCATATGAGTCTCTGTCGGAAATTAAGCTTATATGTTGAATCGCTAGCTGTAAAAAGTCAGAGTGAGCCCTTACCTCGTTGTTATGCAACTCCCTATGACGGTCAGCAACTTAATTGCAAGGATCGCTTCTGTATGCTTTAAGTTCATGTGAAATCATCGGGGGGTGAAATGGCGGCTTGATGCTGAGCTGCGAAGCTGCTCTCTGGCCACTCCTGATTCCTGGCATCAGTGGACAGTGCCTGTACCCGGTCTTCTCTTTCTTCTCTCTCTGATACTCCCTGGTTATGCGAAATGCGGTGGCTTGGCTGATTTGAAATATGTGGTCCTTATTTCCGCACAGACTAACAAAAAGCAAAACATCTTTCCATCTGGCATTATAGTGCCTACGTAGCTTATCAAAGCCACTCCTGTGGCAGCATTGGATCTGTATGTGGCCTACGTCAGCATGGGGGCACACCGATAGCCATCAACAGTGTATTTACGTGTATTGTAGCTGAGAGGGCAAAGCAATGTGTTGGCTGTCAATCTGCGTGTCTTCCAAGTAAATAGGCCTCCACATACCAGTAGATCCCACATTTTGATGCATACACTAGGGCAATGAAGAGCCCTACAGGCAGAGCAGAGGTCCTGCAGCATAACAGATTGCGAGAGCCCAAAAATTCCATGCACAACATTTTCACCTTTGATTTTGGCCAGTGGCTAAAGGTAGGTCCTGCTCTTCAAAGAGGGAACTGAGAAGAAACATACATGCAAGTAGAAACATTTTGTTTAGCATTAATAACAGTTTGGATGTCTGCAAGGTCCAGTATTAATTTAGGACAGAAAATAGTCAATATTAATGCTGAAATTTTGCTGCAAGCCACTGGTATAAATCTGCTTGAGGCTTTGTCTGAAAATGGAGCTGTGGAGATACTGGCATAGTATATTCATCGCTTGAGAGCTGACTGTAAATATAATATTTAGGCACAACACGATGCTCCTAACAGATACACCTCTTACAAAAACAAACCAGCCTCTTTGGCCACTTTAGATGTTTGTGTCTCTGGAAACAACAGCACTGCACCATTGCACAGTGCTTAGAAGGATAGATAAAGATTGGGGAAAGACAAGATCACAACTTAATAACTCTGTGATCGGACGTCATAATTGGCATATCCACTTCAGAGCAGTCTGGCCCAGCATACATAAGGGACCTTCCTCAGACTACAGTCTCTGAACTGACCTCGGATGAGGGAGCAAGAGATGCCATCTCCCAGCAAAAATTGGTTGGCACTAATAATAAGCTGTTCATTACCACAAGAGGTATACTGCCCCCACTCTGAATATGAACTTAGTCACCTCAACCAAGCACCAAGCAGGTGACACTTCCTACGTTTGGGATGAAAGAGAAAAAAGAAGAATGAAGGGTTAGACATATGGTGGTTAAAAAATGTAAAATCTGCTGAGGTTCTGCCTCCCGGGTCTGAGCTTTTTGCTGAGACCAACACGAATAACATTAACCCTCAGGCTCATGTAGGGGTCTTAGTTGAGTGGCTCTTTTGGAATTCATTGCCAGCCTTCCCGCAACCATCAGGTTACCAAATCTACAACAATCACACAAACTGGACTTCACCATGATAACCCTTGCTGGAGAAAAAATGTGACCTTGGGTGCTGCATTTGTTTCAGGTCAGTCAAAGTCTGAGCTGACTGCTGGAAAAGGTCCAAAAAGCAGTGAGGCTAATATTTGTTCATCTACTGGCTCTTTGGAACCTTCAGTCACAGATATAGTCCTCCTCATCCAACAGCATAAAGGCAAGACCTAAGTTCACTAATGCCGAGGCCAGAATTGATAATGTGAGAACTCAGGAGGCTGTGAACTTAATTGCACAAAAGACTGAGGAAGTTACAAAGTGCATAAAGGAATTGGAACAGAGGACAGCAGTCAATGAGGAGACTGTTGTCGATATACAGGAGGCTGTGAATGAACAAGGCTTAACCGTGTGTGAAATGCATGCAAAGTTAAAAGATCTAGAAAGTAGGCATTGGTGAATTAATGTTGAGATCAAAGAAGTATGTGAAGGGAATGATCCTAGACAGTTCATTGTTGAAAGAAAGCTTTACCAGAACTTGCTGAGTGGGACTGGGACAACTTTAGCAACACAAAAGGACGATGGATGAATTGCTGAACAAAGCAAACACTCACCCCCAGTCACAGATCTGGGTTTAATCCCTCGTTCTTTTGCTCACCATGCCACCCCAGTTTGGACCCAGCCATATTCAAATCAGTCTTGACCCTGTTCTTCATGGGAACAGTCCAGCCCAAACTGCCAAGCCAGGACCTCCCTGGACCGGAAACAATCCTCCTGGGACCGGTTTCAGGGTATCACCCTTCATCAGCCAGGCTAGCTTGAATTCAGTGGCACAGTGAGCAAGGGACCCATGTCTGGGCATGTCCTTCCCACTTAGGGCAACTTTAGCAACACAAAAGGATGATGGACGGAGTGCTAAATAATGCAAACACTCACCCCCAGTCACAGATCTGGGTTTAATCCATCATTCTTTTGCTCACCATGCCACCCCAGTTTGGACCCAGCTACATGCAAATCATTCTTGACCCTGTTCCTCATGGGAACAGTCCAGCCCAAACTGCCAAGCCAGGTCCTCCCTGGACCGGAAACAAGCATCCTGGGACCGGTTTCAGGGTATTGCCCTTCATCAGCCAGGCTAGGTTGAATTCATGGCACAGTGACCAAGGGACCCACATCTGGGCATACACTTCCGACTTAGGGCAACTTTAGCAACACAAAAGGATGATGGATGGAGTGCTGAACAATGCAAACACTCACCCCAGTCACAGATCTGGGTTTAATCCATTGTTCTTTTGCTCACCATGCCACCCTAGTTTGGACCCAGCCATATGCAAATCATTCTTGACCCTGTTCCTCATGGGAACAGTCCTGCCCGATCTGCCAAGCCAGGCTTCTCTGGACTGGAAACAAGCATCCTGGGACCGGGTTCAGGGTATCATCCTTCATCAACCAGGCTAGCTTGAATTCAGTGGCACAGTGAGCAAGGGACCCAGTCTGGGCATACCCTTCCCACTTAGGGCAACTTTAGCAACACAAAAGGATGATGAACAATGCAAACACTCACCCCCAAGTCACAGATCTGGGTTTAATCCATTGCCCGACCATCATCTGTTGTTTTTGCATTTGACTGGGACTGGGAAACTCAAATCCACAGGTGCACAAGTTTCTAATTCAATGAAAATATACACAGGGAGGCAGCCTAAAAGATCAGTGCTCTATTCAGATACATGTTGGTAATTTTATATTATGACAGGAGATGTATGCTTGGGACAAGACTTTTGCTTCAATTGCATTTGAAAATCTAAATTATTTGTGAGATTGAGCTTCTGTTAGTCAATGGTCCTGTATAGGTGGAGGCTGCACAAATGTATTATTCCAGGTGCAAAAAATTTAAAAGCATTTGAAAACCATAAAAACACGTCCTATATCTGTTAAAAAAAAGTCAAGATATCAGATTTAAGTAACATAAATATCACAGCACAGTGTGCCAGAGGAAATGCCAGCGGAAATGCCAACATTTACAAATTAGATCCCCTCTTTTTCCTTTCTTTTATCACTGCAACAATAAAATGGTAAACAACCATACACACGTCAGATTGCAGTAACTGCAGGTAAAAAATAGCTTCCTTACACATCCTGATGTTTAAAAGCCTAAGGCCCTCATTACAACCTCGGCGGTCTTCTGAGAAGACTGCCGAGGCTGAGGGCGCCAGAATACTGCCAGTGCTGGTGGTATTTCTGGCTCCCTATTTCGACTTTTCCTCTTGGCCAGCGCACAAGTCACATCAACATTGCTGCAGGCTCGTAATAGAGCTGGCGGCAATGCTGATGTGCAGTGGGTGCAGTAGCACTCATCGCACATTTCACTGCCCGAAATTCAGGCAGTGAAATGCGCAACAGGGCTATGTCTGGGGGCCCCTGGACTGCCCATGACAATTGCATGGGCAGTGCAGGGGCCCCCAGGGGCACCCCAAGTCCCTCTTACCATCAGCCTTTCCATGGCAGTGTTTACCTCCGTGGCGAGTCTGGCGGTCGGGGACTCATAATCCCTAGGTGGAAGGCTGGCGGTATAGTGGAGGGGGTGGCGGTATGGCCGTAGCTATTGCGCCGTGGTCATAATAGCTGGCGGAACACTGCCAGCCTGTTGGCAGTGTTACCGCCAGCTTACCGCCGGCTGCCAGGGTTGTAATGAGGCCCTAAGTGTTGGAATTAAAAAAGCCCTTCTCTGCTCTTCATAAAGTTTACAAAATAGAAACATATGCAGTTGTGATTGTTTTGAACGTACATCGCATGGACAGAGAATAAATCCTTTGGGTGATATACTTTAGGTGGATAAGCCACCAAAAAGTGAGCCAGCCCCCACAAAATCTCATGAAATTAAATTTATAATGGCATGGAACAACTAACAGATAGAGTTCAATCTTTAGCATAGTACATAGGGAAGATAGGCTGCCACCATGCCTTTCCCAAGCTCGCACCTCCATCTATCGTCCATCATTTTTTCATGAAGTTCATTTATAACCACTATAATGTTGTGTTTGGTTATAGACCTAGGGTTAAGAAATAGATTTATTCTGTTAAGACTGCCCGGGCTATCTGTAACCTGCATAACCCACGTGCACCTCTGTACTTCATGCAGTCAGTGAGCAATGACTGGTTAGGGGCTGCTTCGGGTTTAGTCCAAACAGACATCCAAAGGGATAAAGAGGCTAACTTCATCAAATCCTCAACAAAGGGAAGTGCCAATTCTTCGTTTGGAATAATGGCAGGTACACTGGAGGGAAGTGAGAGTAAACTTCTCAAGAATGCATTTTCACTGAATTGCAACGCAGGTGCACCATATCTCGCGACTGATGTCAGCCTTGCCGTATAGATGGTAGTAATAGGGTTTAATGGGGCACAGCCAAGTTTTTTTATACATTTACGCAGAGCTACAACTACCTGGTTGTATTGCATGTTCCTAATCTCTCAGAGATGGTTCCATTTACACTCATTATCATAGGGGATCCCCAAATATGTAAATGTGTTCACACAATTCAGACAGAATTTAGAACTGGGGTACTCTACTTTCTGGGTGGCCACAAACCATAGTGTATGATTTTGCTTTGTTAGTAACTAAACGTAGCACAGTCATAAACTCCACAAAATGTTTTAGCAATTTTTGAAGGCTTCCTCAAAGTAATTTATGTAAAATGTGAACAAAAAGAGGGCTAAGACACATCCTTGTCTTACCTCTTTACTAACTTTGAACAAGCTGGTAAATTCTCCCTGTTGTTCACATCTAACCTCAGCTTCCATGTTACTGTGAAGTTGGGCCACCAGAGATACAGTCTTAGGGTTTGCCCCTTTGTTAATCAGCATTGTCCATAATTTGCTTCTCACAACATTATCAAACACTGCAGAGAGGTCCATAAATGCTAAATATAAAGTACCTTGTTTAGCCCCCACATACTTTTCTCTAAGCAAATGAAGATTCAGACATTGATCAACTGCTCCCACCACCTTCTGGAAACCATACTGGGACTCTGAGATGATATTGTTATCAAAGTTTAGGTCAAAATAGCAGTTAAAAGCACAAAGTGCCAACTGTGGTTATCTGGTCTTACCTCACTGAGTTAAAGTCACAAGTTCAGGCTGACTGCGATGGAGCGTGGGCTGGATACAGGGACCAACTTAGTCATGCTGAGAAACGTGAAATGTACCTTAACTCGTGGTTGTAGAGCATTTCACCACGTAGCAGTGATCCCAATGATCAATGCAAGGTCTGCGTGAAGGATGCACCACACCTCTGCAGTTCTGATGAGCTGTGAGGGCTGCAATGTGGGCTTTTGCCATCGTGTGTAGGTTTGATGAGGAGCTGCGAGGTTCGCTTCAGGAATGTGGCACGCAGTTGTGGTTCTGATGAGCTGTGAGGGCGGCAATGTGGGCTTTTGCCATGCTGCGTAGGTTTGATGAGGAGCTGCGAGGTTCGCTTCAGGAATGTGGCACGCAGTTGTGGTTCTGATGAGCTGTGAGGGCGGCAATATGCTCTTGCAGTATGCTCCATTGGTTATAATGAGGAGCTGCAATGTTGCATCAAGGATGCTTTGCATAGTGGTACTGACAATGAGCTGTGAGGCAGGCCTGCGTCAAGACTGCATCATGCTGCATCAATTCCAATGAGGCGCTTCAAAGAGCTATGGCAGGTTTGCGTCATATTGCGTAGGTTCTGGAATGGACCACAGCTGGGCTGGTAGAACACCCTTAGCCCCACTTCCAATGTTCTAGGACTGGAAGTACACCTCTTGGGGCTTAGGACTCACTGCAGGCAGAGTCCGGGTGAAGGTGGTTGGAATATTTTCTTCCCCAAAAAACTCCTGATTAGGAGGCCACCCAACTAGCCATTAAAATCACTCTTATGGTCCTTAGTTCAAAATGACGGTCTAGTCTTTTAGGGAACAGGGCGGCAGAGTAGTAGGGCAGCAGGCAGCAGGGCAGTGCATCTTGCAGCAAAGCAACACAGCAGTCATTCTTCTGAGCCTTCCACAGGTACAGAGGTGTACTGAAGAGTTAGATCAGAGGATCCACTGTATATACCTGGTGCTCACTTTGAAGTAAGAGATGCTTCTAGAGTATAGAATGTCCTGCCTCCCTGCCCTGGAGCCAGCTTCTCTGGGGCAGAAAAGACTAGCGTGAAACAGTTTGAAAGTGTGCTGAGGCAGAGGCTTTTTGATGGTCAAGTGTGGTAGGTGGCAGCTCATCACTCCATCACATTAGAGATGGCCCATCCTTCCAACACGTATTCCCTGTTTGTCTGACTGTCTGGGATTGATCCACAAAGATCAGCTGCCAGCTACACCTAGGCATGTGACCCAGGATGCAGGCTGCTGGCACCAAACGGTTGGAACAAGAAAATTCCAACTTTCAAAAAGTGATATTTTCAGAATATTGACTTAAAATCCAATATTACCACTAAAGAGGGTTATAAATTACAGTTCTTTAGAGACCAAACACGACTTGTCCACCTGCCCCCAATTAAAAGTTATCCGTTATTAAAGGTAATAAGGTGGACCAATATTATCCTGTGGAAGAGGCAGGCCTTGCAGTAGTGAAAAATGAATTTGAAAGGTTTTCATTACCAGGACATTTAAAGTTAAAAGTGTGTGTCCAACTTTTCACACATACTGCGCCGTGGCCTATAGCAGGGGTCTTCTAGCTGGGAAGCGGGCCCCCATTGGGGAGCCTCAAGTGATCTCGGGGAAGCACCAGGCTCTGGCCAAATAAAAGCATTATTCTGCTAACAGGGCTTTGTTTTAAGCTGAAAAATGTGAGCAACAGTAAACCTCTCTGTAATGGGCTATTAATAACATATTTTGTCATTTATATTCAAGCTGGGAGTATGTATGTAGAGGGAAGGGACTCCAAATACTCTTCAAAACCCCCACCCTCACTTCTAATATTCACAGTGTGGATACTTGTACACGTTAGTGAGGCCTGACTGACCAGATTAACATGTTTATCATCATGTATTTGCATTTTTAAAACAGTATCAGAAATTAACTGCAATGTTTAAATAAGTCTAGACATATTTAAACATTGCCAATTTAAAAGAATAATTATGAAAAATACAGATGGGGACCCCAATGCTATTGGTTTCACTTGGGGAGGGGCGCAACATTAAAAGGTTTGAAGACTACTGCCCTTTGGGCTGTGTAAGGTCTACCATAGAGGCCATGTCTCTGTAACAAAAAAGCGGGTTTAGGCATGGAAAAGGAGTATTTTGCCCTGTTGAAATGGCCATTTAATACTGTACCCACCGGCTGAAATGATAGGCCTGGGGTATGTTTAAAGGATACTTAAGTGGGTGGCACAATTAGTGCTGCAGGCCCACCTGTAGCATTTCATTTACAGACCCTGGTTACATGAATTACCATTTCACCAGAGACTTACACGTAGCTTCAATGTACCAAATAGGTGTAAGCTAATTTCACTATGTTTAAAAGAGTGGCAACAAGCCCTTAGCAGTGGTAAAGTACACAGAGTCCTACACCCAACAAAAACAAATTTAGCAAAAACAGGAGGAGTAAGGCAAAACATTTGGGGAATGACCAGCCTAAGGCTAACAGGTCTAACACACTTCGAACTTAGCCCCACCCCTCTCTAACCAGGCTGAGAGGTCCCCTAACAGGGTGATAGTAGAGGAGCTAAAATGGGTGAAACTCAAAACTCAACCCCCTTCTACAGTACCTTCCTGTCGGCAAATAGGAGGCATGGAAAGAGGACATCTAATTTCCACCTTATGGGCTCAGACAGGCCCTTGATCATTCCCTTGAGGGTTTTGTTGAACCTGTCAACAACCGCATTTGTTTGGGGGTGATAGGGTGTGTAGAACTTATAGGTCACTCCACACTCTTCCCATATGGGCTTCATGTACAAGGACATGAAGTTGGTGCCTCTGTCCGTCACCACTTCCTCTGGAAACCCTACTTGGGGAAAAATCTTTTTCAGAGCCTGGCTACAGCAGGTGGAGTCACTGTCCTCAGGAGGACAGCTTCTGGGTACCTAGTGGTGTGGTCCACCAAAACCAGGATACTCTTATATCCTAAGGCATTTTTGGGAACTGAGGGTCCAACATTGTTGATGCCAACCGTCTCAAAGTGAGTGCCATTGCCAGACAGGAGAACCGGGGGAGCCTTCAGCTTTTTCTCTGTTACCTGCTGGCCTATCGAGTGGGACACAACCTGCAGAATCTACCCAATGCTGTTTCCATCCGGGGCCAGAAAGAGTTGGGGACAAACCTGGCAAAGGTCTTGTCCTGCCCCTGATGTCCTGTCAGGGGTTTGTCATGCACCAGCTCAGTAGGAAGGCCTGGTAACACTGGGGAACCACAAATACATGTGTTGCCCCAGGTCCAGGAACCTTGAGCTAACTATATAGGAGATAATTTTCCCAACTGATAAAGTTATCTCTAGAGATGTCACCTGCTGCCTGGACCTCAGTTTATTGTCTCAATGCTTCTAGGGTGGGGCACTCTTTCCGACAGAATTGCTCCCTGGTGGGACCTTCCTCAACTTGCCAACCAGCAAGCTCAAGCATGTCTCCCAGTGCAGCAATGTCCTCTCAGTTATGCTCTAGAGTACCTTCCTCCTGCACCCAATCAACCATTACTGTGGGTGTTTATGGGGACAAACCCCCATGCCCCTTGCCCTTCCCCATCCTGGCAGCTGCCTGGGTCATTCTTCAAGGCTTCAAGCTTCCTTGACTCACCTCTTGGGTAACCACGGACCTGGTGGTCACACAGGCCCATTCAGGCAACCCAACCATTTCTGGATGTGACCTGAGCTCCACTTCGTTCCAGACAGTGTGTTCTAGGGCACTGCCCAACACACAAACTACAGGCGTGGCAGGGCTCACAGATACTTTTAGAGAACACTTTGCTGATTGATTGTGACGCACTGCGTGTGGTTCGAAGTATTTGAATGCATGTGGGCTTTGGCACAATTTCTCTGTCCTCCAGGGACTCTTGGGTAGCCTCTGTCCTCTCCCCCAAACTAACTGGGACCATCTCCTCCCCAAGCGCTATATTGGGACACTTAGGCCCTCATTACGACCCTAGTGGTCAGTGATAAAGTGGCAGAAATACTACCAACAGGCTGGCGGTAAGTACCGCCAAATTATGACCATGGTAGTGATATCTCTGAAAGACAGCCAATGTACCACACCGACCGCCAGGGCGGAAACAACAGTCACCACGGCGGTAGCCGCCTACAGCCAGGCAGAAGACATGCTAAACCGCCACCTTTTCCGGGGCAGTACCAACACCATCAAAAGGATGGAGGAGACAGAGCACAGAAGTGAAAGGACTCACCATTGAAGACACAGGGAAAAACCACGCCGCCATGGAACCAGAACTGCAAGTCTTCCCGATGATCTTCTACTTCATGCTCGACCACAAACACCAACACCGGCGAAGACGACAACGGTGAGTACAGCCGCCTAGCACACAAGGGAGGGTGGGAGGAAAACAAGAGTGACACACCCCCACACAACACACACCCCCACACATACACCATATGCACAACCAGCTGCACAAGAAAAACAAGTTATCCCCGTAAATCGGCTGAATAATTGAAGGACAACAGGAATTGACTAAAGTGATTGCAATCAGTTCAGCATCAAAAATAATAATTCGATTTGGCAATGCAACAGATATGTACAAATGTACAAAAAAGGGGCACTGCCTGGTCCTCAGTTGGAGCGAACACTGAGTGGGCATCAGTTGGCAAATAGGCAGGCACCTCAGGGGGGCACCTCAGCCAGATGCGCAAACAAGACCACTGGCTCTGGAGGGGGCAACATGCCCTGTGCTTGGTCCTGGGGAGTGCAAGGCAACAGTCTCTCGAGTGGGTGAATACCCCACTGGTTCTGGAGGGGGCAGCATGCCCTGTGCTTGGTCCTGGGGAGTGCAAGGCCACAGTCTCTTGAGTGGGTGAATACCACACTGGTTCTGGAGGGGGCAATATGCCCTGTGCTTGGTCCTGGGTAGTGCAAGGCCACAGTCTCTCGGTGGGTACCTTGGCCACTGGTTCTGGTGGGAGCAGGCCGCACAGCAGCCCATGGAGGTTGGATCATATGGCATCCGCTGGCGGTGACGGCTGCACTGTGGTGGTGGTGGTAGTGGGAGGCTCCTGCTCAGCCCCTGCGCCCTCAAATGGCTGCACTGTGGTGGTAGTGGGAGGCTCCTGCTCAGCCCCTGCACCCTCCGATGACTGAATTGTGGTGGTGGTAGTGGGAGGCTCCTGCTCAGCCCTGCACCCTCCAATGGCTGCACTGTGGTGGTGGTGGTAGTGGGTGGCTCCTGCTCAGCCCCTGCACCCTCAGATGGCTGCACTGTGGTGGTGGTGGTAGTGGGAAGCTCCTACTCAGCCCCTGCACTCACTAATGGCTGCACAACCAGGGCCGGCGGTGGGGGCT
The DNA here is from genome assembly GCF_031143425.1 of Pleurodeles waltl. Classification (NCBI taxonomy): domain Eukaryota; kingdom Metazoa; phylum Chordata; class Amphibia; order Caudata; family Salamandridae; genus Pleurodeles; species Pleurodeles waltl. Next base: position 887,197,710 of record NC_090450.1, read on the forward strand.
CTGTGACAACTGCTGGTGCAGGCTCCTTCACCTTTTCCCTGGTTAGTGCAGGCTCCTTCCCCTTTTTCCTGGCTGGTGCAGGCTCCTTCCCCTTTCTGCTGGCTGATGCAGGCTCCTTTCCCTTTCTGCTGGCTGGTGAAGGCTCCTCTCCCTTTTTCCTGACTGGTGCAGACTCCTTCCCCTTTCGGCTGCCTGCTGTAGGCTCCTTCTCCTTTCTTCTGGCTGGTGCAGACTCCTTCCCCTTCAGTATTTGTGGCCTGGAATCCTTTCCACCGAGTAGGTGTGGATGGAACAGGGCCGTGGACAGTTTGGCTGAGGTGCTTGGCTGGGTTCTTGATTCCCTTGCCATACGTGCAGATGGGGGTAGGGGTAGGGAAGAGGTCAATGGTGGAAAGGAAAAGCTTTTCAGGGACAATGGGGCAGTAAAAGGGAGAAGAAATGGGAGTGAGGATGAGGGAGTGGTTGTTGGAAGTGTTTGCCTGCTGGACTTGGGTGCAGGTGCATGGGGTGTATGCTGTTGTGAGGTGGATGGCTGTTGGGTATCTGAGTGCTCGTGTTTGTGTACTTTAGGAAGGGGAGACAGACAAAGAGAGAGAGGACACAAGGGACGTGTGCATGGATGTTGAGGAGGTGTCTGCCAGTGAGGTGTGTGTTCTGCTTGGTGTGGTGATGATGCAGGTAGTGGATGATGATGTAGTACATGCAGGTGTGAGTGTGGACGTAACTGGGTGGGAGGTGGAGGAGAAGGAGGACCGGGAGACTGTGGAAATAGTGGATGTTGTGTGTGCAAATAAATGGTGTTTGTGTCAGTGCCTCTGGGATGAAATGTGGTGCTTGTGTTTGCCTGTGACACTCTTGGGTGTTGTCTTGTGTGCATGCTCCTCTGGCTTTGTGCTTGGGATGGGTTGGGGTTGAGGAGAATGGGACTGGGAGGTGGAAGTTGGAGGGGGGACCGTTGAAACGGGGACAATGGCTGCCATCAGAGAGGAGGCCAGTGCCTGGATTAATCTCTGTTGGGCCGCCAATAAACTGTGAGTGCCCTCCAGGAATGCATTAGATTGTTGCATCTGGGCTGCCAGCTCCTGGTTGGCATTCACAATGGTTGATTGCCTCCTCACTTAGGGCAGCAGGGCTCACTGGGGCAGGGCCTGAGGTGCCTGGGGCAAAGGAGATGCCCACCCTCCTGGGAAGGCGGGCACGGGCAACTCAATGAGGGGCTGCTAGGAGAGCGGTGCTGGTACGGGGTGGCGGCTGTACCTGTAGCTGGGGTGGTCACAGAGGTGTCTGTCACAATGAGGGAACTCCGATCAGAGGTAGTATCAGAGTCTGTATTGTCCCCTCCAGTCTCTGCTTTGGTGCTCCTGTCGCCCTCCGTCCCACTGGTGCCCTCAGCGTCAGTGGACTCTGCTTCCTGGGTCCTGTGGGATGCAACTCCCTCCGTTGCCGGTGCCTCTGTTCCTCCACCAGATGATACTAATGCACATAAGGACTGGATGACAAAACAAGAAAGGTGGGGAGAGAGACAAAACCACTGTTGGCGTACACAGCACCCTCCCACACAGGGTACAGGCCTACGCACTATGCATTGCACAACCAGTGATATTGCTAGCCACCAAGGCATGAGGAGGAGCAACCACCGCCAACTGCAGCACACCTGGGACCCACGCAGCCCTGACCAGTAGTGGATGCTAACAAGCTAGGTAGGCAGTATTTCCCCTTCAGACCCTTAGCCACCAGAGGACCTACGCAGCTATGTCTGGCCTGGCCTAGGGGCACCCACTGACACACATCCACCACCTGGATACCACCCTTCCAGCCGTTTCCTTCAATGATGGCCACTGTACTCACCCCCTTGTGACTGCTGTGATGCCCTGACACTCCCATCCAGCTCTGGATAGGCCACTGCCAGTATGCGGGCAATCGGGGATCAGGGTTCGACGGGGACCCCTTCTTCGTTGTTTCCGACAGTGGGTGCTACTCCTGCCATAGACCCCCAGGATCTGCATGTCCTTGGTGATGGCACGCCAAATACCCTTCTTTTGATTGGTGCTGACCTGCAGCAGCAATACAGACAGGGGAACACCATTAGACAAACAGTCCAGCCAGTAACGCAAATGACCCACTATCCCCGTTTCCAGCACTACTGGCACACACATAGCCCAGCACTCAATGTGTACCCAGCCATTAGGACATCCCTCGTTGAAGAACCAGAACCTTATGGGCCTGGCGGCGCAGGGTACGCCTAAAATCTCCTTGGATTCACCTGCCTCAACTAACAGAGACACGGGACACTCTGTCAGGCGTAAAAGATCAGATTTTATTAGCTGCAGCTAGTACAGTTGTCCAAGAAGTACACAAGGTATGTTCTCAGGAGACTGCCACTTTACTTTGTGGCGCACAATCTTATATACCGTATAAAAACCATTTATTAACTACATACACTCCCAGAACACATAGAAAGGAGCCAGTAAGAATAATGTAAAGATAGAACAGAGCCAATAGAAATGTCGGAAAACAAGACAGCACCAATAGAAGGAATTGGAAAACAATGTATCAAGTGACTTAAGGTTGCCTCCCCTCCAGCTGTGTTTGTCACCCCTCCCTTGAACTAATTCATTAACCGATCCACAACGAAGTTGCATGTGGTGTGATAAGTTTGTGTGCGTTTGGAGGACAGTTGTGAAATGAGAGAATACTAGCAAAGGACAGCGAAGGCCAGACGATAAGATAAGATCGGCGGAGAATAGTGTGAGCCTACAGATAGTTGAAACAAGGATTAGAAAACCAGACAGGGATTAGTGTACTCGGTCAGACCTTAATACCAGCCTTGTAAAGATAGAGGCAGAAGGCTGTTTTGAACACCATGTTGCAGAATAAGCAGAAAAGGCAAAATGGACTTCGTTCGCTGTGCTGCCTGAGTGAAGGCAACATAAAATGGCGGCGGGCCACAAAATGGCGGGTCGATACGATCGTATTAAAAATCGAATTTCCTCAGACCCTCCTTTTGCCAGAACTCAGGCAAGATACACAAACTCATGTTAATCTGAGTCGATGTCTATGGCCATGAGGTCATCAAGCTGTTGCTGTACCATCATTTTGATATTCTCTGCTCTTTGTGACTTGGGTTTGGGAATACATGCAGTAGCACATAGGTTGCAGATGGCAGGACCGCAGTGCATACAAAGACAACAAGAGAATATAAAAGCTAAAATTACTCCAAAGAATGTCAATACCTTCCAACCCCATTTGGACAGTAATTCCCAAAACCACTCTGAAAAGGACCAATCTCCTTCGTCCTGATGAATCGACTCGGAGATTATGTGTAACTTAGAGATAGCTTGGTATACTGTCGGAGCGTCATTAGGTATGAAAATACAGCAACTTGATCCGATCAATTTGCATACTTCACCACGGTCCGCAAGAACAAAGTCTAAGGCAACACGGTTCTGCAAGGTCATAAGACGATCAGCCTGTAGTTCAGCTGTAATGTTACTTAAAGCTCCTACAGTGATGTCTATGGTGGTTTCTACGACACAAACCAATTGCCTTATATTTCTGCTGTTGGCCATTGGACCCCAGAAGGGAAGAAATCCTTTGAGGAAATCTCCTCCCTCTTGTCCTGCTGTGTCTTTCGAATCCACAATCCCTCTGCCATATCTATTTTTATGATGGTTCGCAGGAGCGGTGTATGTAGGTGGAAGAAGAAAGGCTATATAACAAGTACCAGAGAAATCAGCTGGCAACCATGTATAAGCCCTATCGTGGCAAACGAAGTATGTACCTTGAGATGGTACTAACGGCAGTGGATTCAGGGCTGAATAAATATATGTATGGGAACATAAACTTTCTCTTTGTCCGGTGTTTGGAGTTCTACCATTTATTTGCAGACAGAAATTTCCTTGTTGGGGTATGACCCGTATCGGAGGAGATTTTCCTTGCTTAACCTTATCATTGAGGCTGGAAATGTAATTAGTTATGTTCCAATTGGTATATGCTTTTCTTTCATCTATGGAAGCTTCACTTTTTTCCATGATTTTAGCCATAGCTACCATTCCCTTTATCAATAAACTATGACTGAAATCTGAACCAACACTATGTGAACTGACAGGTTGTTTAATTTTACTTTGATATGCATTATTGAAAATGACAAAATAAGCCCAAGCGGAACCTTCATAGGAGAATGGAAGAACTAAATATGGCATTCCTTTTTCTACCGTATGTGGTATGAGTCCACACACCCAACAGTCAGTTGTATTGATCACTAACTGATGTTGATGTAACAACTGGACGAAGGAATTGTTAAAGTATTCAGTTCTTCTGATGAGTTCATGCTGGGGAAGAGTGTGAAATAGGTGCGGAGAGATAGTAGAAGAAGATGTAGAGGTAGGAGAAGAGACAACTTTTTGCTGCAGAGTAATAATGATCCAGTTTACAGATGCCAAAAGAATACACGACAATATAATGACGCATAGAGCAATACTACAACGACTATATATTTCTTTACAATTATTCTTTACATTTTTACTTTCTCTTTTATCTAATGTAGCCTCCATCTTTCTAAGTGGATGCTCACGGCAATCTTCCTCAATCACTGTAGTCACGATTATCTACCGTCCTATGACACTGTGAGGTCCTGCAGGCCTATTGCCACTTACTCAGGTCGTAACTAAGACTCCTACCGTGACCCTGCAACCGGGATAGAGTACTACATAGGAGAGAAATTTACAGGTTCTTTGGTCTTGGTCTCAAATTATAGCGTTCCTGTCCAGAGGCAGTCTGGTTTTGAAACAATGTTCCTGGATTTGTCGTGTTCAAGCGACGATGCGATGGTATTGCTTCTTGAAGGATGTCGTCGTCCTCTTTCTCAGAAAGTGTTCCAATTAGACGCGCATCACTGAATGGTACAAATTGCGGAACTTTCTCACTTTCAGAGTCACTGATGCCTCTACGGACCCACTGATCGAAAGGCAAGGGCAAAGGCACTTTCTTGCAGTGCACGGCATGCACCCAGTTTTTCTTTCCTTCGACTTTAACTGCTGTTCTTGTGGTCAAAAGAACCAGGCGTGGCTCTCTCCATCTGGGCTCCAAATTTCTCTGTCGTTGGAAATTTTTCGTGCAGACCCAGTCACCTGGTCGGATGGAATGACCTGGGTCTGTGGAAGCCTCTGGTAGAGCACTCTGAACCTGTTGATGAAGAACACGCAATTTAGTTGTAAGGTCATGCAAGTAGTCAATCAACATCGGGTATGGCAAGTCTGAGTATTTCTTAGGGCGAGGAACTCCCCATACATTAGCTGGGCGACCAAATATCACTTCGTAAGGGCTAAGCCCCAAACGAGAGTGTACTGCTGTTCTGGTGGACAGAAGAGCCAATGGTAAAGCATCAGGCCAATTAAGTCCTGTGCTTGCTTGCACCTTAGCAATTTTAAGCTTCAAGGTTCCATTGTAGCATTCTACTAAACCAGCCGACTGTGGGTGATTCGCCGCGTGGAACTTCTGTTTTATGCCAAGACCTGCACAAACTTTTTGCATGACTTGACCCACAAATTCAATCCCATTGTCACTCCAGACAATGCGCGGCAAACCAAACCTAGGGAAGAATTCTTTCAAAAGTATTTTGGCAGTTGATAAAGCAGTATTGTCCTTCAGAGGGTAGGCTTCTACCCATCTAGAAAAAGCACATACTACCACCAGAACATATTTGAGGTTGTTGCATCGTTCCATGTGAATATAATCGATCTGCAACACCTCAAATGGATATGTTGGAGGAGCAAAATGACCTGCTGGAGTTGGGGTTCCCTTTCCCGGATTGTACATCAAGCAAACAATACAATGTTTTACTACATTATTTGCACACTTTGGGATCCCCTCATTTTGCCACACTGGAGCCAGAAGTTTACATATTCCTTTTGCACTTAGGTGAGCTGGACCATGTGCCATAGTAACTACAGGTAGTACATAAGCATCTGGTAACAGCCAACGTTGATGTTCTGATAATTCAACCCAACATCCCATCTCATCTAACATTCCTGTACTTTCCTTCCACTTTCTCAACTCATTCTCCGTAGCCTCTCCTTGAATTGATTTCACACTCTCTACTGTATCTTCACACATTCCCTTTTCTCTTACGCAGTTTGCGGGACCTGCAACATACATTCGACTTGTGTTGTCTCTGGCTGTCTTTTTCGCTACCTCATCTGCAAATGCATTTCCTCGACCAACATCGTCCACAATCTTTTTGTGTGCACTACACTTCACGATCGCTATCTGAGTAGGCATTGTAAGTGACTCAAGAAGTTCAGTCACTAATTGACCATGTTGTATCTTAGTACCATGGGAAGTAAAGAATCCTCTTTCCTTCCATAAACGCCCAAAGTTAAACGCTACACCAAAAGCGTATTGGCTATCAGTGTACACGTTTACTCTTTTTCCTTTGGATAACACACACGCTCTAGTTAAGGCTATCAATTCAGCTGCCTGAGCTGAATTATGTCTAATGCGTGCTGTCTCCACAATCGTATGCAAAGTAGTAATAGCGTAGGCTGAAACTGTATCTCCATTCGGGAGCTTGAAACAAGAACCATCTACCCATAGTGTTCCATCTGGATTCACTAATGGCGTGTCTTTTAGGTCAATTCTACCCTTAGTCTCTTCTTCAGTACGGAGAAAACAATCATGCTGTTCAGAGACATCTCTCTCTTCTGGAAGAGGCAACAAAGTAGCTGGATTCAGGGTATTACATCGTTTGATGTGTATGTGACTAGTCAAAAGCGTCAGCTCATATCCGGACAACCGAGCACTCGTAAGATGCTGCGTTTTTGTCCTATTTAGTAAAGTATCCACTGCATGTGGCACCATAACAATGAGAGTATTATCTAGCACTACTCCAGCAGACTGTCGAATAGAAATTGCTGCTGCCGCTGTCGCCTTAAGACAACTAGGCAATGCTTTAGCTACTGGATCTAACGTAGCTGAGAAATATGCGCATGGTCGCTGTTGATCTCCAAAACGCTGCGTTAAGACTGACAATGCACAACCCTCTCTTTCGTGGACATAGAGCGTAAAGGGCTTACTGTAATCAGGAGTACCCAATACAGGAGCAGAACACAAAGCAATACGCAAATCAGTAAAACTCTTCTGACATTCGTCAGTCCACGGAAGAGGCTGAGGCGTATCTTTTAAAGTTAGCGCCAACAGCGGTTTAGCCAATAAAGAGAAACTCGGAATCCACTGTCTACAATAAGAAGTAATGCCCAAAAAGGCACGTACCTCTCTTTGTGTGGATGGCACTGACATTTGTGCAATTGCCTGAATTCGTTCGGGGGTCAATCGTCGTCCCTCCTTTGACAAGAGATGACCCAAATAAGTCACCTCGCGACAGACATATTGTAATTTAGAAGGAGAAACCTTGTGATTTAGATCAAACAAATGACGCAACAGTGCAACGGTCACGTTTTTGCAAATCTCCTCTGAATCAGCGGCAACTAATAAGTCATCCATGTACTGAATGAGAGCGGCACCGGACGGTAAGGAAAAGGCATCAAGATGACATTTTAGAGCTTGACTGTAAATAGAGGGACTTTCACAATAACCTTGAGGTGCGCGTTTAAACCGGAAGCTTCGGCCTCCGAGGGAAAAACCAAAAATATCTCTACTCTCTTCGGCGATGGGAATACTAAAGAAAGCATTCTTTAGATCAATAACTGAAAACCAAGTCGCTGTAGAAGGTATCATCGTCAACAGAGCAGTGATATCTGGGACTACAGGAAACTGCGGTACGACAATCTTGTTTACCTCCCGAAGATCAATTACAAAACGATAAACAGGAGGCTGAGAAGGATCAGTGCGTTTAAGAACCGGAAGAACAGGACTGTTACATGTATTTCCTCTTGTTTCCTCAACCACACCCTTCTGAATCAAATCATGGACAATTTCCAGAAGTGCTTTCTCACCTTCAGTAGAGATTCTGTATTGCGGAATACGTGGCATTTCAGCATTGGGCTTAAGAGTAACAACATAAGGTGGGATCTCAAGACAACCAACGTCATTCGGACCCGTAGCCCAAAGCGTTTCGGGAAGAGAAAGCAATTCAGGTGGGAATTGATCTTTTGATAAGTACATTGGACTAGTCATTTTCTGTCCTAGAGTGAGGTATACACCAGAAGGTGAACAATATATCGTAGCATGCATTCTTTTTAATAGATCTAAACCCAACAGATTTTCACCACAACCATTCGTCAGAAGAAGCGGAGCTTCTAAATCATAAGGGCCTATTGAAACAGGCAAAGGGCAAGAAACTGGATTGCGAACAGGGGCGCCAGAAAATCCTACAGATACATTCGTTAAGCCAGACAAAGGTGCGCCAGGGAGTTTAGAATGAATGATAGAGCTTCTCATGGCACCAGTATCTAAAAGAAATGGCTCTGAAACACCCATTGTAGTGACATTAACATAAGGTCCATTCTGATCCACTGGAATTGACGTAACCCCCTTACTTTGTCCATGGCTGTCCTATTCAAAATGAAGACTTTCATTCCCTCCTTCAATATACTGATCCTCACTGTAATACTGTGTAGACCTAACATTTTGCTGGTCAAAGTAATTTCCGGAATTTGGAGGAACAAAAGAACGCTGCTCTTGGGTTAACACACCTCGACCTCTACCTCTATTTGCTGACTGAGGACCACCACGACCTCGTGAAGCAGATGTTGCTCCATTACGCTGCAACAATGCCGGACAACTGTTCTTAAAATGACCTTCCTCCCTACAATAAGCACATTGATTGGGACCTAGCAAAGGTCTTGGAATGAATGGTTCAGGCTTTTGATACAACCTCTGAAACTGCGGAGGCTGTTGAAACTGAGGCTGAACATAACGAGGAGGATAAGCCTGTTGCAAGAGAACTTTAGTTTTTAATTCTTTCGTCTTTTTCTCTTGTTTTTCCCTTTCTTCTTTGTCTCTATTTTCATAATATTGTGCAGTAGCCAATATCTGGGCGGAAGAAGAAACTGCCCATGAACTCTCGGAGTCTTTTAGCTTGTGTGATAGTTCAGGAAGCAAGTTATATACGAACTTATCCACAAATAATCGCTGTCCCCCTTCTGTAGCCATATCTTGACCACTGTGATCAATGAATGTCTCCTCGAATCGGGTAAAGAAATCGGAAACACTTTCATCTTTCTTTTGTTTACATACTGCTAGCTTATCCCAATTAACTCTCAAAGCAGGCATCATTGTTTTCATTAATGTAATAATCCTACCAGGGAGTTCTGAGATCAAAGCGTCGGGTTTTGCACCACCTACTTGACCTCTATCTGCGGCAATAATAGCGTTCCAATCGCCGCCTAATTCTTGAGCGTGATCCTCTCTACGAATTTTAGCCCATATTGTCTGTGGAACTACATTTCCCATCAACATGTCAATATCTGCTAGATTCATAGTACATGCATCAACTGTTTGCGACAACTCTTTATAGTAACCAGCAGGATTTTTGCGTGGATCTGGTAGTGACTGTTTAAGTGCTAAAACTTCAGACCTTTTCCAGGGGACATGTATCCATATGCGCTGAAAATGCGCAGGAATAGCTGGATTAGCACCTGCTGCTGCAACTTCTTCCTTCCATATTGGAGAAACTTCTCTCATGGGATAGTTTTTCAGTGCTGTCCTAACTGAAGGATCAGAATCAGGAAAAGTCTGTGAGAACAATAGGGATCTGAAAGAAATAAGTGTTCTGACAGCGTTTTCAACCTTAGGACCCACAATAAGTCCTTTGTCAAAGTCAGCCTGAACATCTAACAGATCCTGTGGGACCGAACCCAAATTCATATCCTCCCATTCTTTAGCGAGAGTATCGCACATAACTTTAAAAACATATCTCTGCGTAGGTGCATTCCATTGCAGAAAGGTGGACATAATATCAGACGTACTATATTGGGGACCCTTCTTGATCCATCTAAAAGCAAGTGAGTCCAATTTTTCTCGCTCTTCGGAGTCTGGGAATTGACTACGAGACTGTCTTCGAGAAAAAGCTGGAGACACGTTTAAAGCTTCAAAGAAAGGTGATAAGAGACCAGAGACAGTATCGGCAAATCGCTTACGCATAGATGGAGAATTTGACATAAGGATAGGGGACAAGGTATTAGGTGAATTAACTAAAGGAGCATTAGCAATTGCCAAAGGAGCAGAAGGCAAAGGAGTTAAAGGCAAAGCTGGCATAGGCAATACTTGAGGAGGCAAATGTGGAAAAGCTGGAGCAGGCGGAAGCACAACTGGCGGCTGAACAGGCTGTAACATCGGGGGTGCATTAGCACCTTGTACATAGGGCGGAGGCAATTTCAATAAGTGGGACATTAAGGAATCTTCCTCAAAATCTTTTCTCTTATCAAGGGAAGAGATAGGCAACGTCGGATAGCATTTATCTATTGCCATTCGATGCTGTCTGTCTGAAATTTCCATTGCATTATCTATTTCATCATCTTTGAATTGCTGAGCAGCCTGAATAATCGTCATTCCCTGTGTTTTCCTATCTCGTTTCGCTTGTTTAATTTCTCTCTGTTTGGCTTCCTTACGCCAAAGGCGAAAAGAGTCAAACATTGCCGGCCGGGCTTTTCTTTTAAATAACGTTGCTTCTAAATTATCTAGCACATCAGTTTCGAAACTACCATTTTCTGGCCATTTTAAAACACCATCTTTCTTTGTATATCGGGTCCATGTCTTATTAAAGGCAATAGGACCAACACCATGTTTAGAATAGAGCTCATATGTGGGAGTTCCAACCGAAGGAATCGGACAGGAGTCCTCAAGCTGGGAGTCCCTATTACAACCAAAGCAACAAAGTTTTCCAAACTTAGTCAGACCAGATATCTCACGATTTTTACTGGCTGTTCACAAACATCAAGGGGGTAAAACTTTCAGTTTACACAGCACAAATGCACTTACCCCTCGGCTTTGGCCACTGCAATGGCCAAATCTAAGGACCTAAGGACAAAACAAAGACCAAAATTTGTGGGCGCGACCCACCAAATACTTAACTAAGGATGTCTTCTTACACCAACAGAGGCCCGTCTATCGTCTCGCTTTACCATACATCATCAAAGAAAGGGCCAAGGCAGGGCTGCAGTCAGGGCAGCAGTCGTCAGTAGCCGTCAGGAAGGAGTAACCGCGCTGAAAAAGACCTTCGGACCACTTCGACATACAGGGGTCACTTGACGTGGCTCGCGATTCCTCCAGAATTTTCTTGCGGGGTTCCTCACGACCTTCAGGCAGAACCGGTACCGCTGAAGCCCCCCACGTTGGGCGCCAGTTGAAGAACCAGAACCTTATGGGCCTGGTGGCGCAGGGTACGCCTAAAATCTCCTTGGATTCACCTGCCTCAACTAACAGAGACACGGGACACTCTGTCAGGCGTAAAAGATCAGATTTTATTAGCTGCAGCTAGTACAGTTGTCCAAGAAGTACACAAGGTATGTTCTCAGGAGACTGCCACTTTACTTTGTGGCGCACAATCTTATATACCGTATAAAAACCATTTATTAACTACATACACTCCCAGAACACATAGAAAGGAGCCAGTAAGAATAATGTAAAGATAGAACAGAGCCAATAGAAATGTCGGAAAACAAGACAGCACCAATAGAAGGAATTGGAAAACAAAGTATCAAGTGACTTAAGGTTGCCTCCCCTCCAGCTGTGTTTGTCACCCCTCCCTTGAACTAATTCATTAACCGATCCACAACGAAGTTGCATGTGGTGTGATAAGTTTGTGTGCGTTTGGAGGACAGTTGTGAAATGAGAGAATACTAGCAAAGGACAGCGAAGGCCAGACGATAAGATAAGATCGGCGGAGAATAGTGTGAGCCTACAGATAGTTGAAACAAGGATTAGAAAACCAGACAGGGATTAGTGTACTCGGTCAGACCTTAATACCAGCCTTGTAAAGATAGAGGCAGAAGGCTGTTTTGAACACCATGTTGCAGAATAAGCAGAAAAGGCAAAATGGACTTCGTTCGCTGTGCTGCCTGAGTGAAGGCAACATAAAATGGCGGCGGGCCACAAAATGGCGGGTCGATACGATCGTATTAAAAATCGAATTTCCTTATCACCCCTTGCACGATGCCTTCACACCACATGCATTGTGCCCACAGTGTATTCACTTGTTGGTCTGGAGGCCCATACAGCTGTCCGTACTGGGGTAGGACCCCATCCACCAGCCTCTCCAACTCTTCTGAAGTGAAGGCTAGGGCTCTTTCCCCTGTCACACAGGTCATGGTAGGTTCCAGACACAGGTCACATCAGCACATGCAGTGTAGGTCCTCTCCTATGGAAGGTCAGTAAACAAGTGAGGAATCAGATAGAAAATGGCAGTCATGTCCGCGGCGGTGCATACCGTCACCGCTGGCATAGATCACCATTGGCCACTGTACCCCATAGGGCATAATTTTAGCCAATGATGAATTACACAGTGGTTCCCGATCGCCTCCCTCCATGGCGCACAATGTCAGCGGCATTACCTCACTTCCACCTGTCACTCCACACATGACAGGCAGACGCCATTTCGTGGGTGGTGGGAAGGCCTATGAAATAATGATGCGTCACAGGAGAAATAGGCACATACTGGACAAATCACACTGGCCCAGTACATGTTTACAGATTGCAGACTACTGTTGTGGCTCCATTTTTCAGTTTGTGACAGCCTCCTCAGTCTTTTGTCCCGTAGATTTCCACTGCTGCGGGTGAATAGGAGATGGAGACATACCCCTGTGTACAGACCCTTGATGGACTTGGCTGCACAAGAGGACAGGCACATTATCCTCACCTATAGACTGGACAGGGCCACAATCACAGAGCTGTGTGCCTAATTGGAGCCTGAGCTGATATCTGATATCCGTCATCGCACTGGGATCCCCCCTCTTGTGCAAGTGCTATCAGTTCTCCATTTCCTGGCAACTGGTTCTTTCCAAGTGACAGTGGGCTTGGCAGCAGGAATGTCACAGCCAATGTTCTCAACAGTGCTGACAAGAGTGTTGTCTGCTCTGATAAAACACATGTGCAGCTACATTGCATTCCCCCACGTTGAGGATTTGGGCACTGTGAAGGCCAAGTTTTATGCTATGGGACATATCCCCAATATAATTGGGGCAATTGACAGAACACATATTGCATCCCCCTCCCCCCACCAGAGTGAACAGGTGTTCAGGAATTGTGAGAGGTTCCACTCTATGAATGTGCAGATTGTGTGCTTGCCGGACCAGTACATCTCCCATGTCAATTCTAAGTATTCAGGATTGGTGCATGATGCCTTTGTCCTGAGGAATAGCAGCATCCCAAATGTGATGGCCCAACTACAGAGGCACAGGGTGTGGCTAATAGGTGAGCCCTGGTTCCCACCCAGTATATGTTGTTGTATGCCTATGGTTTTGGCCAGCCCCCAAAAAATCTCATGAAATTAAATTTATAATGGCATGGAACAACTAACAGATAGAGTTCAATCTTTAGCATAGTGCATAGGGGAAGATAGGCTGCCACCATGCCTTTCCCAAGCTCGCGCCTCCATCTATCGTCCATCATTTTTTCATGAAGTTCATTTATAACCACTATAATGTTGTGTTTGGTTATAGACCTAGGGTTAAGAAATAGATTTATTCTGTTAAGACTGCCCGGGCTATCTTTAACCTGCATAACCCACGTGCACCTCTGTACTTCATGCAGTCAGTGAGCAATGACTGGTTAGGGGCTGCTTCGGGTTTAGTCCAAACAGACATCCAAAGGGATAAAGAGGCCAACTTCATCAAATCCTCAACAAAGGGAAGTCCCAATTCTTCGTTTGGAATAATGGCAGGTACACTGGAGGGAAGTGAAAGTAAACTTCTCAAGAATGCATTTTCACTGAATTGCAACGCAGGTGCACCATATCTCGCGACTGATGTCAGCCTTGCCGTATAGATGGTAGTAATAGGCTTTAATGGGGCACAGCCAAGTTTTTTAATACATTTACGCAGAGCTACAACTAACTGGTTGTATTGCATGTTGCTAATCTCTCCGAGATGGTTCCATTTACACTCATTATCATAGGGGATCCACAAATATGTAAATGTGTTCACACAATTCAGACAGAATTTAGAACTGGGGTACTCTACTTTCTGGGTGGCCACAAACCATAGCGTATGATTTTGCTTTGTTAGTAACTAAACGTAGCACAGTCATAAACTCCACAAATTGTTTTAGCAATTTTTGACGGCTTCCTCAAAGTAATTTATGTAAAATGTGAACAAAAAGGGGGCTAAGACACATCCTTGTCTTACATCTCTTACTAACTTTGAACGAGCTGGTACATTCTCCCTGTTGTCCACATCTAACCTCAGCTTCCATGTTACTGTGAAGTTGGGCCAGCAGAGATACAGTCTTAGGGTTTGCCCCTTTGTTAATCAGCATTGCCCATAATTTGCTTCTCACAACATTATCAAACACTGCAGAGCAGTCCATAAATGCTAAATATAAAGCACCTTGTTTAGCCCCCACATACTTTTCTCTAAGCAAATGAATATTCAGACATTGATCAACTGCTCCCACTACCTTCTGGAAACCATACTGGGACTCTGAGATGATATTGTTATCAAAGTTTAGGTCAAAATAGCAGTTAAAAGCACAAAGTGCCAACTGTGGTTATCTGGTCTTACCTCACTGAGTTAAAGTCACAAGTTCAGGCTGACTGCGATGGAGCGTGGGCTGGATACAGGGACCAACTTAGTCATGCTGAGAAACGTGAAATGTACCTTAACTCCTGGTTGTAGAGCATTTCACCACGTAGCAGTGATCCCAATGATCAATGCAAGGTCTGCGTGAAGGATGCACCACACCTCTGCAGTTCTGATGAGCTGTGAGGGCTGCAATGTGGGCTTTTGCCATCGTGTGTAGGTTTGATGAGGAGCTGCGAGGTTCGCTTCAGGAATGTGGCACGCAGTTGTGGTTCTGATGAGCTGTGAGGGCGGCAATGTGGGCTTTTGCCATGCTGCGTAGGTTTGATGAGGAGCTGCGAGGTTCGCTTCAGGAATGTGGCACGCAGTTGTGGTTCTGATGAGCTGTGAGGGCGGCAATATGCTCTTGCAGTATGCTCCATTGGTTATAATGAGGAGCTGCAATGTTGCATCAAGGATGCTTTGCATAGTGGTACTGACAATGAGCTGTGAGGCAGGCCTGCGTCAAGACTGCATCATGCTGCATCAATTCCAATGAGGCGCTTCAAAGAGCTATGGCAGGTTTGCGTCATATTGCGTAGGTTCTGGAATGGACCACAGCTGGGCTGGTAGAACACCCTTAGCCCCACTTCCAATGTTCTAGGACTGGAAGTACACCTCTTGGGGCTTAGGACTCACTGCAGGCAGAGTCCGGGTGAAGGTGGTTGGAATATTTTCTTCCCCAAAAAACTCCTGATTAGGAGGCCACCCAACTAGCCATAAAATCACTCTTATGGTCCTTAGTTCAAAATGACGGTCTAGTCTTTTAGGGAACAGGGCGGCAGAGTAGTAGGGCAGCAGGCAGCAGGGCAGTGCATCTTGCAGCAAAGCAACACAGCAGTCATTCTTCTGAGCCTTCCACAGGTACAGAGGTGTACTGAAGAGTTAGATCAGAGGATCACTGTATATACCTGGTGCTCACTTTGAAGTAAGAGATGCTTCTAGAGTATAGAATGTCCTGCCTCCCTGCCCTGGAGCCAGCTTCTCTGGGGCAGAAAAGACTAGCGTGAAACAGTTTGAAAGTGTGCTGAGGCAGAGGCTTTTTGATGGTCAAGTGTGGTAGGTGGCAGCTCATCACTCCATCACATCAGAGATGGCCCATCCTTCCAACACGTATTCCCTGTTTGTCTGACTGTCTGGGATTGATCCACAAAGATCAGCTGCCAGCTACACCTAGGCATGTGACCCAGGATGCAGGCTGCTGGCACCAAACGGTTGGAACAAGAAAATTCCAACTTTCAAAAAGTGATATTTTCAGAATATTGACTTAAAATCCAATATTACCACTAAAGAGGGTTATAAATTACAGTTCTTTAGAGACCAAACACGACTTGTCCACCTGCCCCCAATTAAAAGTTATCCGTTATTAAAGGTAATAAGGTGGACCAATATTATCCTGTGGAAGAGGCAGGCCTTGCAGTAGTGAAAAATGAATTTGAAAGGTTTTCATTACCAGGACATTTAAAGTTAAAAGTGTGTGTCCAACTTTTCACACATACTGCGCCGTGGCCTATAGCAGGGGTCTTCTAGCTGGGAAGCGGGCCCCCATTGGGGAGCCTCAAGTGATCTCGGGGAAGCACCAGGCTCTGGCCAAATAAAAGCATTATTCTGCTAACAGGGCTTTGTTTTAAGCTGAAAAATGTGAGCAACAGTAAACCTCTCTGTAATGGGCTATTAATAACATATTTTGTCATTTATATTCAAGCTGGGAGTATGTATGTAGAGGGAAGGGACTCCAAATACACTTCAAAACCCCCAACCTCACTTCTAATATTCACAGTGTGGATACTTGTACACGTTAGTGAGGCCTGACTGACCAGATTAACATGTTTATCATCATGTATTTGCATTTTTAAAACAGTATCAGAAATTAACTGCAATGTTTAAATAAGTCTAGACATATTTAAACATTGCCAATTTAAAAGAATAATTATGAAAAATACAGATGGGGACACCAATGCTATTGGTTTCACTTGGGGAGGGGCGCAACATTAAAAGGTTTGAAGACTACTGCCCTATGGGCTGTGTAAGGTCTACCATAGAGGCCATGTCTCTGTAACAAAAAAGCGGGTTTAGGCATGGAAAAGGAGTATTTTGCCCTGTTGAAATGGCCATTTAATACTGTACCCACCGGCTGAAATGATAGGCCTGGGGTATGTTTAAAGGATACTTAAGTGGGTGGCACAATTAGTGCTGCAGGCCCACCTGTAGCATTTCATTTACAGACCCTGGTTACATGAATTACCATTTCACCAGAGACTTACACGTAGCTTCAATGTACCAAATAGGTGTAAGCTAATTTCACTATGTTTAAAAGAGTGGCAACAAGCCCTTAGCAGTGGTAAAGTACACAGAGTCCTACACCCAACAAAAACAAATTTAGCAAAAACAGGAGGAGTAAGGCAAAACATTTGGGGAATGACCAGCCTAAGGCTAACAGGTCTAACACACTTCGAGCTTAGCCCCACCCCTCTCTAACCAGGCTGAGAGGTCCCCTAACAGGGTGATAGTAGAGGAGCTAAAATGGGTGAAACTCAAAACTCAACCCCGTTCTACAGTACCTTCCTGTCGGCAAATAGGAGGCATGGAAAGAGGACATCTAATTTCCACCTTATGGGCTCAGACAGGCCCTTGATCATTCCCTTGAGGGTTTTGTTGAACCTGTCAACAACCGCATTTGTTTGGGGGTGATAGGGTGTGTAGAACTTATAGGTCACTCCACACTCTTCCCATATGGGCTTCATGTACAAGGACATGAAGTTGGTGCCTCTGTCCGTCACCACTTCCTCTGGAAACCCTACTTGGGGAAAAATCTTTTTCAGAGCCTGGCTACAGCAGGTGGAGTCACTGTCCTCAGGAGGACAGCTTCTGGGTACCTAGTGGTGTGGTCCACCAAAACCAGGATACTCTTATATCCTAAGGCATTTTTGGGAACTGAGGGTCCAACATTGTTGATGCCAACCGTCTCAAAGTGAGTGCCATTGCCAGACAGGAGAACCGGGGGAGCCTTCAGCTTTTTCTCTGTTACCTGCTGGCCTATCAAGTGGGACACAACCTGCAGAATCTACCCAATGCTGTTTCCATCCGGGGCCAGAAAGAGTTGGGGACAAACCTGGCAAAGGTCTTGTCCTGCCCCTGATGTCCTGTCAGGGGTTTGTCATGCACCAGCTCAGTAGGAAGGCCTGGTAACACTGGGGAACCACAAATACATGTGTTGCCCCAGGTCCAGGAACCTTGAGCTAACTATATAGGAGATAATTTTCCCAACTGATAAAGTTATCTCTAGAGATGTCACCTGCTGCCTGGACCTCAGTTTATTGTCTCAATGCTTCTAGGGTGGGGCACTCTTTCCGACAGAATTGCTCCCTGGTGGGACCTTCCTCAACTTGCCAACCAGCAAGCTCAAGCATGTCTCCCAGTGCAGCAATGTCCTCTCAGTTATGCTCTAGAGTACCTTCCTCCTGCACCCAATCAACCATTACTGTGGGTGTTTATGGGGACAAACCCCCATGCCCCTTGCCCTTCCCCATCCTGGCAGCTGCCTGGGTCATTCTTCAAGGCTTCAAGCTTCCTTGACTCACCTCTTGGGTAACCACGGACCTGGTGGTCACACAGGCCCATTCAGGCAACCCAACCATTTCTGGATGTGACCTGAGCTCCACTTCGTTCCAGACAGTGTGTTCTAGGGCACTGCCCAACAC
Source organism: Pleurodeles waltl (assembly GCF_031143425.1). Classification (NCBI taxonomy): domain Eukaryota; kingdom Metazoa; phylum Chordata; class Amphibia; order Caudata; family Salamandridae; genus Pleurodeles; species Pleurodeles waltl. Next base: position 887,216,143 of record NC_090450.1, read on the forward strand.
ACAAACTACAGGCGTGGCAGGGCTCACAGATACTTTTAGAGAACACTTTGCTGATTGATTGTGACCCACTGCGTGTGGTTCGAAGTATTTGAATGCATGTGGGCTTTGGCACAATTTCTCTGTCCTCCAGGGACTCTTGGGTAGCCTCTGTCCTCTCCCCCAAACTAACTGGGACCATCTCCTCCCCAAGCGCTATATTGGGACACTTAGGCCCTCATTACGACCCTAGTGGTCAGTGATAAAGTGGCAGAAATACCACCAACAGGCTGGCGGTAAGTACCGCCAAATTATGACCATGGTAGTGATATCTCTGAAAGACAGCCAATGTACCACACCGACCGCCAGGGCGGAAACAACAGTCACCACGGCGGTAGCCGCCTACAGCCAGGCAGAAGACATGCTAAACCGCCACCTTTTCCGGGGCAGTACCAACACCATCAAAAGGATGGAGGAGACAGAGCACAGAAGTGAAAGGACTCACCATTGAAGACACAGGGAAAAACCACGCCGCCATGGAACCAGAACTGCAAGTCTTCCCGATGATCTTCTACTTCATGCTCGACCACAAACACCAACACCGGCGAAGACGACAACGGTGAGTACAGCCGCCTAGCACACAAGGGAGGGTGGGAGGAAAACAAGAGTGACACACCCCCACACACCCCCACACATACACCATACGCACAACCAGCTGCACAAGAAAAACAAGTTATCCCCGTAAATCGGCTGAATAATTGAAGGACAACAGGAATTGACTAAAGTGATTGCAATCAGTTCAGCATCAAAAATAATAATTCGATTTGGCAATGCAACAGATATGTACAAATGTACAAAAAAGGGGCACTGCCTGGTCCTCAGTTGGAGCGAACACTGAGTGGGCATCAGTTGGCAAATAGGCAGGCACCTCAGGGGGGCACCTCAGCCAGATGCGCAAACAAGACCACTGGCTCTGGAGGGGGCAACATGCCCTGTGCTTGGTCCTGGGGAGTGCAAGGCAACAGTCTCTCGAGTGGGTGAATACCCCACTGGTTCTGGAGGGGGCAGCATGCCCTGTGCTTGGTCCTGGGGAGTGCAAGGCCACAGTCTCTTGAGTGGGTGAATACCACACTGGTTCTGGAGGGGGCAATATGCCCTGTGCTTGGTCCTGGGTAGTGCAAGGCCACAGTCTCTCGGTGGGTACCTTGGCCACTGGTTCTGGTGGGAGCAGGCCGCACAGCAGCCCATGGAGGCTGGATCATATGGCATCCGCTGGCGGTGACGGCTGCACTGTGGTGGTGGTGGTAGTGGGAGGCTCCTGCTCAGCCCCTGCGCCCTCAAATGGCTGCACTGTGGTGGTAGTGGGAGGCTCCTGCTCAGCCCCTGCACCCTCCGATGACTGAATTGTGGTGGTGGTAGTGGGAGGCTCCTGCTCAGCCCTGCACCCTCCAATGGCTGCACTGTGGTGGTGGTGGTAGTGCGAGGCTCCTGCTCAGCCCCTGCACCCTCAGATGGCTGCACTGTGGTGGTGGTGGTAGTGGGAAGCTCCTACTCAGCCCCTGCACTCACTAATGGCTGCACAACCAGGGCCGGCGGTGGGGGCTCTGTGACAACTGCTGGTGCAGGCTCCTTCACCTTTTCCCTGGTTGGTGCAGGCTCCTTCCCCTTTTTCCTGGCTGGTGCAGGCTCCTTCCCCTTTCTGCTGGCTGATGCAGGCTCCTTTCCCTTTCTGCTGGCTGGTGAAGGCTCCTCTCCCTTTTTCCTGACTGGTGCAGACTCCTTCCCCTTTCTGCTGCCTGCTGTAGGCTCCTTCTCCTTTCTTCTGGCTGGTGCAGACTCCTTCCCCTTCAGTATTTGTGGCCTGGAATCCTTTCCACCGAGTAGGTGTGGATGGAACAGGGCCGTGGACAGTTTGGCTGAGGTGCTTGGCTGGGTTCTTGATTCCCTTGCCATACGTGCAGATGGGGGTAGGGGTAGGGAAGAGGTCAATGGTGGAAAGGAAAAGCTTTTCAGGGACAATGGAGCAGTAAAAGGGAGAAGAAATGGGAGTGAGGATGAGGGAGTGGTTGTTGGAAGTGTTTGCCTGCTGGACTTGGGTGCAGGTGCATGGGGTGTATGCTGTTGTGAGGTGGATGGCTGTTGGGTATCTGAGTGCTCGTGTTTGTGTACTTTAGGAAGGGGAGACAGACAAAGAGAGAGAGGACACAAGGGACGTGTGCATGGATGTTGAGGAGGTGTCTGCCAGTGAGGTGTGTGTTCTGCTTGGTGTGGTGATGATGCAGGTAGTGGATGATGATGTAGGACATGCAGGTGTGAGTGTGGACGTAACTGGGTGGGAGGTGGAGGAGAAGGAGGACCGGGAGACTGTGGAAATAGTGGATGTTGTGTGTGCAAATGAATGGTGTTTGTGTCAGTGCCTCTGGGATGAAATGTGGTGCTTGTGTTTGCCTGTGACACTCTTGGGTGTTGTCTTGTGTGCATGCTCCTCTGGCTTTGTGCTTGGGATGGGTTGGGGTTGAGGAGAATGGGACTGGGAGGTGGAAGTTGGAGGGGGGACCGTTGAAACGGGGACAATGGCTGCCATCAGAGAGGAGGCCAGTGCCTGGATTAATCTCTGTTGGGCCGCCAATAAACTGTGAGTGCCCTCCAGGAATGCATTAGATTGTTGCATCTGGGCTGCCAGCTCCTGGTTGGCATTCACAATGGTTGATTGCCTCCTCACTTAGGGCAGCAGGGCTCACTGGGGCAGGGCCTGAGGTGCCTGGGGCAAAGGAGATGCCCACCCTCCTGGGAAGGCGGGCACGGGCAACTCAATGAGGGGCTGCTAGGAGAGCGGTGCTGGTACGGGGTGGCGGCTGTACCTGTAGCTGGGGTGGTCACAGAGGTGTCTGTCACAATGAGGGAACTCCGATCAGAGGTAGTATCAGAGTCTGTATTGTCCCCTCCAGTCTCTGCTTTGGTGCTCCTGTCGCCCTCCGTCCCACTGGTGCCCTCAGCGTCAGTGGACTCTGCTTCCTGGGTCCTGTGGGATGCAACTCCCTCCGTTGCCGGTGCCTCTGTTCCTCCACCAGATGATGCTAATGCACATAAGGACTGGATGACAAAACAAGAAAGGTGGGGAGAGAGACAAAACCACTGTTGGCGTACACAGCACCCTCCCACACAGGGTACAGGCCTACGCACTATGCATTGCACAACCAGTGATATTGCTAGCCACCAAGGCATGAGGAGGAGCAACCACCGCCAACTGCAGCACACCTGGGACCCACGCAGCCCTGACCAGTAGTGGATGCTAACAAGCTAGGTAGGCAGTATTTCCCCTTCAGACCCTTAGCCACCAGAGGACCTACGCAGCTATGTCTGGCCTGGCCTAGGGGCACCCACTGACACACATCCACCACCTGGATACCACCCTTCCAGCCGTTTCCTTCAATGATGGCCACTGTACTCACCCCCTTGTGACTGCTGTGATGCCCTGACACTCCCATCCAGCTCTGGATAGGCCACTGCCAGTATGCGGGCAATCGGGGGGTCAGGGTTCGACGGGGACCCCTTCTTCGTTGTTTCCGACAGTGGGTGCTACTCCTGCCATAGACCCCCAGGATCTGCATGTCCTTGGTGATGGCACGCCAAATACCCTTCTTTTGATTGGTGCTGACCTGCAGCAGCAATACAGACAGAGGAACACCATTAGACAAACAGTCCAGCCAGTAACGCAAATGACCCACTATCCCCGTTTCCAGCACTACTGGCACACACATAGCCCAGCACTCAATGTGTACCCAGCCATTAGGACATCCCTCACCCCTTGCACGATGCCTTCACACCACATGCATTGTGCCCACAGTGTATTCACTTGTTGGTCTGGAGGCCCATACAGCTGTCCGTACTGGGGTAGGACCCCATCCACCAGCCTCTCCAACTCTTCTGAAGTGAAGGCTAGGGCTCTTTCCCCTGTCACACAGGTCATGGTAGGTTCCAGACACAGGTCACATCAGCACATGCAGTGTAGGTCCTCTCCTATGGAAGGTCAGTAAACAAGTGAGGAATCAGATAGAAAATGGCAGTCATGTCCGCGGCGGTGCATACCGTCACCGCTGGCATAGATCACCATTGGCCACTGTACCCCATAGGGCATAATTTTAGCCAATGATGAATTACACAGTGGTTCCCGATCGCCTCCCTCCATGGCGCACAATGTCAGCGGCATTACCTCACTTCCACCTGTCACTCCACACATGACAGGCAGACGCCATTTCGTGGGTGGTGGGAAGGCCTATGAAATAATGATGCGTCACAGGAGAAATAGGCACATACTGGACAAATCACACTGGCCCAGTACATGTTTACAGATTGCAGACTACTGTTGTGGCTCCATTTTTCAGTTTGTGACAGCCTCCTCAGTCTTTTGTCCCGTAGATTTCCACTGCTGCGGGTGAATAGGAGATGGAGACATACCCCTGTGTACAGACCCTTGATGGACTTGGCTGCACAAGAGGACAGGCACATTATCCTCACCTATAGACTGGACAGGGCCACAATCACAGAGCTGTGTGCCTAATTGGAGCCTGAGCTGATATCTGATATCCGTCATCCCACTGGGATCCCCCCTCTTGTGCAAGTGCTATCAGTTCTCCATTTCCTGGCAACTGGTTCTTTCCAAGTGACAGTGGGCTTGGCAGCAGGAATGTCACAGCCAATGTTCTCAACAGTGCTGACAAGAGTGTTGTCTGCTCTGATAAAACACATGTGCAGCTACATTGCATTCCCCCACGTTGAGGATTTGGGCACTGTGAAGGCCAGGTTTTATGCTATGGGACATATCCCCAATATAATTGGGGCAATTGACAGAACACATATTGCATCCCCCTCCCCCCACCAGAGTGAACAGGTGTTCAGGAATTGTGAGAGGTTCCACTCTATGAATGTGCAGATTGTGTGCTTGCCGGACCAGTACATCTCCCATGTCAATTCTAAGTATTCAGGATTGGTGCATGATGCCTTTGTCCTGAGGAATAGCAGCATCCCAAATGTGATGGCCCAACTACAGAGGCACAGGGTGTGGCTAATAGGTGAGCCCTGGTTCCCACCCAGTATATGTTGTTGTATGCCTATGGTTTTGGCCAGCCCCCAAAAAATCTCATGAAATTAAATTTATAATGGCATGGAACAACTAACAGATAGAGTTCAATCTTTAGCATAGTGCATAGGGGAAGATAGGCTGCCACCATGCCTTTCCCAAGCTCGCGCCTCCATCTATCGTCCATCATTTTTTCATGAAGTTCATTTATAACCACTATAATGTTGTGTTTGGTTATAGACCTAGGGTTAAGAAATAGATTTATTCTGTTAAGACTGCCCGGGCTATCTTTAACCTGCATAACCCACGTGCACCTCTGTACTTCATGCAGTCAGTGAGCAATGACTGGTTAGGGGCTGCTTCGGGTTTAGTCCAAACAGACATCCAAAGGGATAAAGAGGCCAACTTCATCAAATCCTCAACAAAGGGAAGTCCCAATTCTTCGTTTGGAATAATGGCAGGTACACTGGAGGGAAGTGAAAGTAAACTTCTCAAGAATGCATTTTCACTGAATTGCAACGCAGGTGCACCATATCTCGCGACTGATGTCAGCCTTGCCGTATAGATGGTAGTAATAGGCTTTAATGGGGCACAGCCAAGTTTTTTAATACATTTACGCAGAGCTACAACTAACTGGTTGTATTGCATGTTGCTAATCTCTCCGAGATGGTTCCATTTACACTCATTATCATAGGGGATCCACAAATATGTAAATGTGTTCACACAATTCAGACAGAATTTAGAACTGGGGTACTCTACTTTCTGGGTGGCCACAAACCATAGCGTATGATTTTGCTTTGTTAGTAACTAAACGTAGCACAGTCATAAACTCCACAAATTGTTTTAGCAATTTTTGACGGCTTCCTCAAAGTAATTTATGTAAAATGTGAACAAAAAGGGGGCTAAGACACATCCTTGTCTTACATCTCTTACTAACTTTGAACGAGCTGGTACATTCTCCCTGTTGTCCACATCTAACCTCAGCTTCCATGTTACTGTGAAGTTGGGCCAGCAGAGATACAGTCTTAGGGTTTGCCCCTTTGTTAATCAGCATTGCCCATAATTTGCTTCTCACAACATTATCAAACACTGCAGAGCAGTCCATAAATGCTAAATATAAAGCACCTTGTTTAGCCCCCACATACTTTTCTCTAAGCAAATGAATATTCAGACATTGATCAACTGCTCCCACTACCTTCTGGAAACCATACTGGGACTCTGAGATGATATTGTTATCAAAGTTTAGGTCAAAATAGCAGTTAAAAGCACAAAGTGCCAACTGTGGTTATCTGGTCTTACCTCACTGAGTTAAAGTCACAAGTTCAGGCTGACTGCGATGGAGCGTGGGCTGGATACAGGGACCAACTTAGTCATGCTGAGAAACGTGAAATGTACCTTAACTCCTGGTTGTAGAGCATTTCACCACGTAGCAGTGATCCCAATGATCAATGCAAGGTCTGTGTGAAGGATGCACCACACCTCTGCAGTTCTGATGAGCTGTGAGGGCTGCAATGTGGGCTTTTGTCATGCTGCGTAGGTTTGATGAGGAGCTGCGAGGTTCGCTTCAGGAATGTGGCACGCAGTTGTGGTTCTGATGAGCTGTGAGGGCGGCAATGTGGGCTTTTGCCATGCTGCGTAGGTTTGATGAGGAGCTGCGAGGTTCGCTTCAGGAATGTGGCACGCAGTTGTGGTTCTGATGAGCTGTGAGGGCGGCAATATGCTCTTGCAGTATGCTCCATTGGTTATAATGAGGAGCTGCAATGTTGCATCAAGGATGCTTTGCATAGTGGTACTGACAATGAGCTGTGAGGCAGGCCTGCGTCAAGACTGCATCATGCTGCATCAATTCCAATGAGGCGCTTCAAAGAGCTATGGCAGGTTTGCGTCATATTGCGTAGGTTCTGGAATGGACCACAGCTGGGCTGGTAGAACACCCTTAGCCCCACTTCCAATGTTCTAGGACTGGAAGTAAACCTCTTGGGGCTTAGGACTCACTGCAGGCAGAGTCCGGGTGAAGGTGGTTGGAATATTTTCTTCCCCAAAAAACTCCTGATTAGGAGGCCACCCAACTAGCCATAAAATCACTCTTATCGTCCTTAGTTCAAAATGACGGTCTAGTCTTTTAGGGAACAGGGCGGCAGAGTAGTAGGGCAGCAGGCAGCAGGGCAGTGCATCTTGCAGCAAAGCAACACAGCAGTCATTCTTCTGAGCCTTCCACAGGTACAGAGGTGTACTGAAGAGTTAGATCAGAGGATCACTGTATATACCTGGTGCTCACTTTGAAGTAAGAGATGCTTCTAGAGTATAGAATGTCCTGCCTCCCTGCCCTGGAGCCAGCTTCTCTGGGGCAGAAAAGACTAGCGTGAAACAGTTTGAAAGTGTGCTGAGGCAGAGGCTTTTTGATGGTCAAGTGTGGTAGGTGGCAGCTCATCACTCCATCACATCAGAGATGGCCCATCCTTCCAACACGTATTCCCTGTTTGTCTGACTGTCTGGGATTGATCCACAAAGATCAGCTGCCAGCTACACCTAGGCATGTGACCCAGGATGCAGGCTGCTGGCACCAAACGGTTGGAACAAGAAAATTCCAACTTTCAAAAAGTGATATTTTCAGAATATTGACTTAAAATCCAATATTACCACTAAAGAGGGTTATAAATTACAGTTCTTTAGAGACCAAACACGACTTGTCCACCTGCCCCCAATTAAAAGTTATCCGTTATTAAAGGTAATAAGGTGGACCAATATTATCCTGTGGAAGAGGCAGGCCTTGCAGTAGTGAAAAATGAATTTGAAAGGTTTTCATTACCAGGACATTTAAAGTTAAAAGTGTGTGTCCAACTTTTCACACATACTGCGCCGTGGCCTATAGCAGGGGTCTTCTAGCTGGGAAGCGGGCCCCCATTGGGGAGCCTCAAGTGATCTCGGGGAAGCACCAGGCTCTGGCCAAATAAAAGCATTATTCTGCTAACAGGGCTTTGTTTTAAGCTGAAAAATGTGAGCAACAGTAAACCTCTCTGTAATGGGCTATTAATAACATATTTTGTCATTTATATTCAAGCTGGGAGTATGTATGTAGAGGGAAGGGACTCCAAATACACTTCAAAACCCCCAACCTCACTTCTAATATTCACAGTGTGGATACTTGTACACGTTAGTGAGGCCTGACTGACCAGATTAACATGTTTATCATCATGTATTTGCATTTTTAAAACAGTATCAGAAATTAACTGCAATGTTTAAATAAGTCTAGACATATTTAAACATTGCCAATTTAAAAGAATAATTATGAAAAATACAGATGGGGACCCCAATGCTATTGGTTTCACTTGGGGAGGGGCGCAACATTAAAAGGTTTGAAGACTACTGCCCTATGGGCTGTGTAAGGTCTACCATAGAGGCCATGTCTCTGTAACAAAAAAGCGGGTTTAGGCATGGAAAAGGAGCATTTTGCCCTGTTGAAATGGCCATTTAATACTGTACCCACCGGCTGAAATGGTAGGCCTGGGGTATGTTTAAAGGATACTTAAGTGGGTGGCACAATTAGTGCTGCAGGCCCACCTGTAGCATTTCATTTACAGACCCTGGTTACATGAATTACCATTTCACCAGAGACTTACACGTAGCTTCAATGTACCAAATAGGTGTAAGCTAATTTCACTATGTTTAAAAGAGTGGCAACAAGCCCTTAGCAGTGGTAAAGTACACAGAGTCCTACACCCAACAAAAACAAATTTAGCAAAAACAGGAGGAGTAAGGCAAAACATTTGGGGAATGACCAGCCTAAGGCTAACAGGTCTAACACACTTCGAGCTTAGCCCCACCCCTCTCTAACCAGGCTGAGAGGTCCCCTAACAGGGTGATAGTAGAGGAGCTAAAATGGGTGAAACTCAAAACTCAACCCCGTTCTACAGTACCTTCCTGTCGGCAAATAGGAGGCATGGAAAGAGGACATCTAATTTCCACCTTATGGGCTCAGACAGGCCCTTGATCATTCCCTTGAGGGTTTTGTTGAACCTGTCAACAACCGCATTTGTTTGGGGGTGATAGGGTGTGTAGAACTTATAGGTCACTCCACACTCTTCCCATATGGGCTTCATGTACAAGGACATGAAGTTGGTGCCTCTGTCCGTCACCACTTCCTCTGGAAACCCTACTTGGGGAAAAATCTTTTTCAGAGCCTGGCTACAGCAGGTGGAGTCACTGTCCTCAGGAGGACAGCTTCTGGGTACCTAGTGGTGTGGTCCACCAAAACCAGGATACTCTTATATCCTAAGGCATTTTTGGGAACTGAGGGTCCAACATTGTTGATGCCAACCGTCTCAAAGTGAGTGCCATTGCCAGACAGGAGAACCGGGGGAGCCTTCAGCTTTTTCTCTGTTACCTGCTGGCCTATCGAGTGGGACACAACCTGCAGAATCTACCCAATGCTGTTTCCATCCGGGGCCAGAAAGAGTTGGGGACAAACCTGGCAAAGGTCTTGTCCTGCCCCTGATGTCCTGTCAGGGGTTTGTCATGCACCAGCTCAGTAGGAAGGCCTGGTAACACTGGGGAACCACAAATACATGTGTTGCCCCAGGTCCAGGAACCTTGAGCTAACTATATAGGAGATAATTTTCCCAACTGATAAAGTTATCTCTAGAGATGTCACCTGCTGCCTGGACCTCAGTTTATTGTCTCAATGCTTCTAGGGTGGGGCACTCTTTCCGACAGAATTGCTCCCTGGTGGGACCTTCCTCAACTTGCCAACCAGCAAGCTCAAGCATGTCTCCCAGTGCAGCAATGTCCTCTCAGTTATGCTCTAGAGTACCTTCCTCCTGCACCCAATCAACCATTACTGTGGGTGTTTATGGGGACAAACCCCCATGCCCCTTGCCCTTCCCCATCCTGGCAGCTGCCTGGGTCATTCTTCAAGGCTTCAAGCTTCCTTGACTCACCTCTTGGGTAACCACGGACCTGGTGGTCACACAGGCCCATTCAGGCAACCCAACCATTTCTGGATGTGACCTGAGCTCCACTTCGTTCCAGATAGTGTGTTCTAGGGCACTGCCCAACACACAAACTACAGGCGTGGCAGGGCTCACAGATACTTTTAGAGAACACTTTGCTGATTGATTGTGACCCACTGCGTGTGGTTCGAAGTATTTGAATGCATGTGGGCTTTGGCACAATTTCTCTGTCCTCCAGGGACTCTTGGGTAGCCTCTGTCCTCTCCCCCAAACTAACTGGGACCATCTCCTCCCCAAGCGCTATATTGGGACACTTAGGCCCTCATTACGACCCTAGTGGTCAGTGATAAAGTGGCAGAAATACCACCAACAGGCTGGCGGTAAGTACCGCCAAATTATGACCATGGTAGTGATATCTCTGAAAGACAGCCAATGTACCACACCGACCGCCAGGGCGGAAACAACAGTCACCACGGCGGTAGCCGCCTACAGCCAGGCAGAAGACATGCTAAACCGCCACCTTTTCCGGGGCAGTACCAACACCATCAAAAGGATGGAGGAGACAGAGCACAGAAGTGAAAGGACTCACCATTGAAGACACAGGGAAAAACCACGCCGCCATGGAACCAGAACTGCAAGTCTTCCCGATGATCTTCTACTTCATGCTCGACCACAAACACCAACACCGGCGAAGACGACAACGGTGAGTACAGCCGCCTAGCACACAAGGGAGGGTGGGAGGAAAACAAGAGTGACACACCCCCACACAACAAACACCCCCACACATACACCATACGCACAACCAGCTGCACAAGAAAAACAAGTTATCCCCGTAAATCGGCTGAATAATTGAAGGACAACAGGAATTGACTAAAGTGATTGCAATCAGTTCAGCATCAAAAATAATAATTCGATTTGGCAATGCAACAGATATGTACAAATGTACAAAAAAGGGGCACTGCCTGGTCCTCAGTTGGAGCGAACACTGAGTGGGCATCAGTTGGCAAATAGGCAGGCACCTCAGGGGGGCACCTCAGCCAGATGCGCAAACAAGACCACTGGCTCTGGAGGGGGCAACATGCCCTGTGCTTGGTCCTGGGGAGTGCAAGGCAACAGTCTCTCGAGTGGGTGAATACCCCACTGGTTCTGGAGGGGGCAGCATGCCCTGTGCTTGGTCCTGGGGAGTGCAAGGCCACAGTCTCTTGAGTGGGTGAATACCACACTGGTTCTGGAGGGGGCAATATGCCCTTTGCTTGGTCCTGGGTAGTGCAAGGCCACAGTCTCTCGGTGGGTACCTTGGCCACTGGTTCTGGTGGGAGCAGGCCGCACAGCAGCCCATGGAGGCTGGATCATATGGCATCCGCTGGCGGTGACGGCTGCACTGTGGTGGTGGTGGTAGTGGGAGGCTCCTGCTCAGCCCCTGCGCCCTCAAATGGCTGCACTGTGGTGGTAGTGGGAGGCTCCTGCTCAGCCCCTGCACCCTCCGATGACTGAATTGTGGTGGTGGTAGTGGGAGGCTCCTGCTCAGCCCTGCACCCTCCAATGGCTGCACTGTGGTGGTGGTGGTAGTGCGAGGCTCCTGCTCAGCCCCTGCACCCTCAGATGGCTGCACTGTGGTGGTGGTGGTAGTGGGAAGCTCCTACTCAGCCCCTGCACTCACTAATGGCTGCACAACCAGGGCCGGCGGTGGGGGCTCTGTGACAACTGCTGGTGCAGGCTCCTTCACCTTTTCCCTGGTTGGTGCAGGCTCCTTCCCCTTTTTCCTGGCTGGTGCAGGCTCCTTCCCCTTTCTGCTGGCTGATGCAGGCTCCTTTCCCTTTCTGCTGGCTGGTGAAGGCTCCTCTCCCTTTTTCCTGACTGGTGCAGACTCCTTCCCCTTTCTGCTGCCTGCTGTAGGCTCCTTCTCCTTTCTTCTGGCTGGTGCAGACTCCTTCCCCTTCAGTATTTGTGGCCTGGAATCCTTTCCACCGAGTAGGTGTGGATGGAACAGGGCCGTGGACAGTTTGGCTGAGGTGCTTGGCTGGGTTCTTGATTCCCTTGCCATACGTGCAGATGGGGGTAGGGGTAGGGAAGAGGTCAATGGTGGAAAGGAAAAGCTTTTCAGGGACAATGGGGCAGTAAAAGGGAGAAGAAATGGGAGTGAGGATGAGGGAGTGGTTGTTGGAAGTGTTTGCCTGCTGGACTTGGGTGCAGGTGCATGGGGTGTATGCTGTTGTGAGGTGGATGGCTGTTGGGTATCTGAGTGCTCGTGTTTGTGTACTTTAGGAAGGGGAGACAGACAAAGAGAGAGAGGACACAAGGGATGTGTGCATGGATGTTGAGGAGGTGTCTGCCAGTGAGGTGTGTGTTCTGCTTGGTGTGGTGATGATGCAGGTAGTAGATGATGATGTAGTACATGCAGGTATGAGTGTGGACGTAACTGGGTGGGAGGTGGAGGAGAAGGAGGACCGGGAGACTGTGGAAATAGTGGATGTTGTGTGTGCAAATGAATGGTGTTTGTGTCAGTGCCTCTGGGATGAAATGTGGTGCTTGTGTTTGCCTGTGACACTCTTGGGTGTTGTCTTGTGTGCATGCTCCTCTGGCTTTGTGCTTGGGATGGGTTGGGGTTGAGGAGAATGGGACTGGGAGGTGGAAGTTGGAGGGGGGACCGTTGAAACGGGGACAATGGCTGCCATCAGAGAGGAGGCCAGTGCCTGGATTAATCTCTGTTGGGCCGCCAATAAACTGTGAGTGCCCTCCAGGAATGCATTAGATTGTTGCATCTGGGCTGCCAGCTCCTGGTTGGCATTCACAATGGTTGATTGCCTCCTCACTTAGGGCAGCAGGGCTCACTGGGGCAGGGCCTGAGGTGCCTGGGGCAAAGGAGATGCCCACCCTCCTGGGAAGGCGGGCACGGGCAACTCAATGAGGGGCTGCTAGGAGAGCGGTGCTGGTACGGGGTGGCGGCTGTACCTGTAGCTGGGGTGGTCACAGAGGTGTCTGTCACAATGAGGGAACTCCGATCAGAGGTAGTATCAGAGTCTGTATTGTCCCCTCCAGTCTCTGCTTTGGTGCTCCTGTCGCCCTCCGTCCCACTGGTGCCCTCAGCGTCAGTGGACTCTGCTTCCTGGGTCCTGTGGGATGCAACTCCCTCCGTTGCCGGTGCCTCTGTTCCTCCACCAGATGATGCTAATGCACATAAGGACTGGATGACAAAACAAGAAAGGTGGGGAGAGAGACAAAACCACTGTTGGCGTACACAGCACCCTCCCACACAGGGTACAGGCCTACGCACTATGCATTGCACAACCAGTGATATTGCTAGCCACCAAGGCATGAGGAGGAGCAACCACCGCCAACTGCAGCACACCTGGGACCCACGCAGCCCTGACCAGTAGTGGATGCTAACAAGCTAGGTAGGCAGTATTTCCCCTTCAGACCCTTAGCCACCAGAGGACCTACGCAGCTATGTCTGGCCTGGCCTAGGGGCACCCACTGACACACATCCACCACCTGGATACCACCCTTCCAGCCGTTTCCTTCAATGATGGCCACTGTACTCACCCCCTTGTGACTGCTGTGATGCCCTGACACTCCCATCCAGCTCTGGATAGGCCACTGCCAGTATGCAGGCAATCGGGGGGTCAGGGTTCGACGGGGACCCCTTCTTCGTTGTTTTCGACAGTGGGTGCTACTCCTGCCATAGACCCCCAGGATCTGCATGTCCTTGGTGATGGCACACCAAATACCCTTCTTTTGATTGGTGCTGACCTGCAGCAGCAATACAGACAGGGGAACACCATTAGACAAACAGTCCAGCCAGTAACGCAAATGACCCACTATCCCCGTTTCCAGCACTACTGGCACACACATAGCCCAGCACTCAATGTGTACCCAGCCATTAGGACATCCCTCACCCCTTGCACGATGCCTTCACACCACATGCATTGTGCCCACAGTGTATTCACTTGTTGGTCTGGAGGCCCATACAGCTGTCCGTACTGGGGTAGGACCCCATCCACCAGCCTCTCCAACTCTTCTGAAGTGAAGGCTAGGGCTCTTTCCCCTGACACACAGGTCATGGTAGGTTCCAGACACAGGTCACATCAGCACATGCAGTGTAGGTCCTCTCCTATGGAAGGTCAGGAAACAAGTGAGGAATCAGTTAGAAAATGGCAGTCATGTCCGCGGCGGTGCATACCGTCACCGCTGGCATAGATCACCATTGGCCACTGTACCCCATAGGGCATAATTTTAGCCAATGATGAATTACACAGTGGTTCCCGATCGCCTCCCTCCATGGCGCACAATGTCAGCGGCATTACCTCACTTCCACCTGTCACTCCACACATGACAGGCAGACGCCATTTCGTGGGTGGTGGGAAGGCCTATGAAATAATGATGCGTCACAGGAGAAATAGGCACATACTGGACAAATCACACTGGCCCAGTACATGTTTACAGATTGCAGACTACTGTTGTGGCTCCATTTTTCAGTTTGTGACAGCCTCCTCAGTCTTTTGTCCCGTAGATTTCCACTGCTGCGGGTGAATAGGAGATGGAGACATACCCCTGTGTACAGACCCTTGATGGACTTGGCTGCACAAGAGGGCAGGCACATTATCCTCACCTATAGACTGGACAGGGCCACAATCACAGAGCTGTGTGCCTAATTGGAGCCTGAGCTGATATCTGATATCCGTCATCCCACTGGGATCCCCCCTCTTGTGCAAGTGCTATCAGTTCTCCATTTCCTGGCAACTGGTTCTTTCCAAGTGACAGTGGGCTTGGCAGCAGGAATGTCACAGCCAATGTTCTCAACAGTGCTGACAAGAGTGTTGTCTGCTCTGATAAAACACATGTGCAGCTACATTGCATTCCCCCACGTTGAGGATTTGGGCACTGTGAAGGCCAAGTTTTATGCTATGGGACATATCCCCAATATAATTGGGGCAATTGACAGAACACATATTGCATCCCCCTCCCCCCACCAGAGTGAACAGGTGTTCAGGAATTGTGAGAGGTTCCACTCTATGAATGTGCAGATTGTGTGCTTGCCGGACCAGTACATCTCCCATGTCAATTCTAAGTATTCAGGATTGGTGCATGATGCCTTTGTCCTGAGGAATAGCAGCATCCCAAATGTGATGGCCCAACTACAGAGGCACAGGGTGTGGCTAATAGGTGAGCCCTGGTTCCCACCCAGTATATGTTGTTGTATGCCTATGGTTTTGGCCAGCCCCCAAAAAATCTCATGAAATTAAATGTATAATGGCATGGAACAACTAACAGATAGAGTTCAATCTTTAGCATAGTGCATAGGGGAAGATAGGCTGCCACCATGCCTTTCCCAAGCTCGCGCCTCCATCTATCGTCCATCATTTTTTCATGAAGTTCATTTATAACCACTATAATGTTGTGTTTGGTTATAGACCTAGGGTTAAGAAATAGATTTATTCTGTTAAGACTGCCCGGGCTATCTTTAACCTGCATAACCCACGTGCACCTCTGTACTTCATGCAGTCAGTGAGCAATGACTGGTTAGGGGCTGCTTCGGGTTTAGTCCAAACAGACATCCAAAGGGATAAAGAGGCCAACTTCATCAAATCCTCAACAAAGGGAAGTCCCAATTCTTCGTTTGGAATAATGGCAGGTACACTGGAGGGAAGTGAAAGTAAACTTCTCAAGAATGCATTTTCACTGAATTGCAACGCAGGTGCACCATATCTCGCGACTGATGTCAGCCTTGCCGTATAGATGGTAGTAATAGGCTTTAATGGGGCACAGCCAAGTTTTTTAATACATTTACGCAGAGCTACAACTAACTGGTTGTATTGCATGTTGCTAATCTCTCCGAGATGGTTCCATTTACACTCATTATCATAGGGGATCCACAAATATGTAAATGTGTTCACACAATTCAGACAGAATTTAGAACTGGGGTACTCTACTTTCTGGGTGGCCACAAACCATAGCGTATGATTTTGCTTTGTTAGTAACTAAACGTAGCACAGTCATAAACTCCACAAATTGTTTTAGCAATTTTTGACGGCTTCCTCAAAGTAATTTATGTAAAATGTGAACAAAAAGGGGGCTAAGACACATCCTTGTCTTACATCTCTTACTAACTTTGAACGAGCTGGTACATTCTCCCTGTTGTCCACATCTAACCTCAGCTTCCATGTTACTGTGAAGTTGGGCCAGCAGAGATACAGTCTTAGGGTTTGCCCCTTTGTTAATCAGCATTGCCCATAATTTGCTTCTCACAACATTATCAAACACTGCAGAGCAGTCCATAAATGCTAAATATAAAGCACCTTGTTTAGCCCCCACATACTTTTCTCTAAGCAAATGAATATTCAGACATTGATCAACTGCTCCCACTACCTTCTGGAAACCATACTGGGACTCTGAGATGATATTGTTATCAAAGTTTAGGTCAAAATAGCAGTTAAAAGCACAAAGTGCCAACTGTGGTTATCTGGTCTTACCTCACTGAGTTAAAGTCACAAGTTCAGGCTGACTGCGATGGAGCGTGGGCTGGATACAGGGACCAACTTAGTCATGCTGAGAAACGTGAAATGTACCTTAACTCCTGGTTGTAGAGCATTTCACCACGTAGCAGTGATCCCAATGATCAATGCAAGGTCTGTGTGAAGGATGCACCACACCTCTGCAGTTCTGATGAGCTGTGAGGGCTGCAATGTGGGCTTTTGTCATGCTGCGTAGGTTTGATGAGGAGCTGCGAGGTTCGCTTCAGGAATGTGGCACGCAGTTGTGGTTCTGATGAGCTGTGAGGGCGGCAATGTGGGCTTTTGCCATGCTGCGTAGGTTTGATGAGGAGCTGCGAGGTTCGCTTCAGGAATGTGGCACGCCGTTGTGGTTCTGATGAGCTGTGAGGGCGGCAATATGCTCTTGCAGTATGCTCCATTGGTTATAATGAGGAGCTGCAATGTTGCATCAAGGATGCTTTGCATAGTGGTACTGACAATGAGCTGTGAGGCAGGCCTGCGTCAAGACTGCATCATGCTGCATCAATTCCAATGAGGCGCTTCAAAGAGCTATGGCAGGTTTGCGTCATATTGCGTAGGTTCTGGAATGGACCACAGCTGGGCTGGTAGAACACCCTTAGCCCCACTTCCAATGTTCTAGGACTGGAAGTACACCTCTTGGGGCTTAGGACTCACTGCAGGCAGAGTCCGGGTGAAGGTGGTTGGAATATTTTCTTCCCCAAAAAACTCCTGATTAGGAGGCCACCCAACTAGCCATTAAAATCACTCTTATGGTCCTTAGTTCAAAATGACGGTCTAGTCTTTTAGGGAACAGGGCGGCAGAGTAGTAGGGCAGCAGGCAGCAGGGCAGTGCATCTTGCAGCAAAGCAACACAGCAGTCATTCTTCTGAGCCTTCCACAGGTACAGAGGTGTACTGAAGAGTTAGATCAGAGGATCCACTGTATATACCTGGTGCTCACTTTGAAGTAAGAGATGCTTCTAGAGTATAGAATGTCCTGCCTCCCTGCCCTGGAGCCAGCTTCTCTGGGGCAGAAAAGACTAGCGTGAAACAGTTTGAAAGTGTGCTGAGGCAGAGGCTTTTTGATGGTCAAGTGTGGTAGGTGGCAGCTCATCACTCCATCACATCAGAGATGGCCCATCCTTCCAACACCTATTCCCTGTTTGTCTCACTGTCTGGGATTGATCGACAAAGATCAGCTGCCAGCTACACCTAGGCATGTGACCCAGGATGCAGGCTGCTGGCACCAAACGGTTGGAACAAGAAAATTCCAACTTTCAAAAAGTGATATTTTCAGAATATTGACTTAAAATCCAATATTACCACTAAAGAGGGTTATAAATTACAGTTCTTTAGAGACCAAACACGACTTGTCTACCTGCCCCCAATTAAAAGTTATCCCTTATTAAAGGTAATAAGGTGGACCAATATTATCCTGTGAAAGAGGCAGGCCTTGCAGTAGTGAAAAATGAATTTGAAAGGTTTTCATTAACAGGACATTTAAAGTTAAAAGTGTGTGTCCAACTTTTCACACATACTGCGCCGTGGCCTATGGCAGGGGACTTCTAGCTGGGAAGCGGGCCCCCATTGGGAGGCCTCAAGTGATCTCGGGGAAGCGCCAGGCTCTGGCCAAATAAAAGCATTATTCTGCTAACAGGGCTTTGTTTTAAGCTGAAAAATGTGAGCAATAGTAAACCTCTCTGTAATGGGCTATTAATAACATGTTTTGTCATTTATATTCAAGCTGGGAGTATGTATGTAGAGGGAAGGGACTCCAAATACTCTTCAAAACCCCCACCCTCACTTCTAATATTCACAGTGTGGATCCTTGTACACGTTAGTGAGGCCTGACTGACCAGATTAACATGTTTATCATCATGTATTTGCATTTTTAAAACAGTATCAGAAATTAACTGCAATGTTTAAATAAGTCTAGACATATTTAAACATTGCCAATTTAAAAGAATAATTATGAAAAATACAGATGGGGACCCCAATGCTATTGGTTTCACTTGGGGAGGGGCGCAACATTAAAAGGTTTGAAGACTACTGCCCTATGGGCTGTGTAGGGTCTACCATAGAGGCCATGTCTCTGTAACAAAAAAGCGGGTTTAGGCATGGAAAAGGAGTATTTTGCCCTGTTGAAATGGCCATTTAATACTGTACCCACCGGCTGAAATGATAGCCCTGGGGTATGTTTAAAGGCATACTTAAGTGGGTGGCACAATTAGTGCTGCAGGCCCACCTGTAGCATTTCATTTACAGACCCTGGTTACATGAATTACCATTTCACCAGAGACTTACACATAGCTTCAATGTACCAAATAGGTGTAAGCTAATTTCACTATGTTTAAAAGAGTGGCAACAAGCCCTTAGCCGTGGTAAAGTACACAGAGTCCTACACCCAACAAAAACAAATTTAGCAAAAACAGGAGGAGTAAGGCAAAACATTTGGGGAATGACCAGCCTAAGGCTAACAGGTCTAACACACTTCGAGCTTAGCCCCACCCCTCTCTAACCAGGCTGAGAGGTCCCCTAACAGGGTGATAGTAGAGGAGCTAAAATGGGCGAAACTCAAAACTCAACCCCCTTCTGCAGTACCTTCCTGTCGGCAAATAGGAGGCATGGTAAGAGGACATCTAATTTCCATCTTATGGGCTCAGACAGGCCCTTAATCATTCCCTTGAGGGTTTTGTTGAACCTGTCAACAAGCGCATTTGTTTGGGGGTGATAGGGTGTGTAGAACTTATAGGCCACTCCACACTCTTCCCATATGGGCTTCATGTACAAGGACATGAAGTTGGTGCCTCTGTCCGACACCACTTCCTCTGGAAACCCTACTTGGGGAAAAATCTTTTTCAGAACCTGGCTACAGCAGGTGGAGTCACTGTCCTCAGGAGGACGGCATCTGGGTACCTAGTGGTGTGGTCCACCAAAACCAGGATACTCCTATTGCCTAAGGCAGTTTTGGGATCTGAGGGTTCAACAATGTTGATGCCAACCGTCTCAAAGTGAGTGCCATTGCCAGACAGGAGAACCCGGGGAGCCTTCAGCTTTTTCTCTGTTACCTGCTGTCCTACCGAGTGGGACACAACCTGCAGAATCTACCCAATGCTGTTTCCATCCGGGGCCAGAAAGAGTTTGGGACAAACCTGGCAAAGGTCTTGTCCTTCCCCTGATGTCCTGTCAGGGGTTTGCCATGCACCAGCTCAGTAGGAAGGCCCGGTAACACTGGGGAACCACAAATACATGTGGTGCCCCAGGTCCAGGAACCTTGAGCTAACTATATAGGAGATAATTCTCCCAACTGATAAAGTTATCTCTAGAGATGTCACCTGCTGCCTGGACCTCAGTTTATTGTTTCAATGCTGCTAGGGTGGGGCACTCTTTCCGACAGAATTGCTCCCTGGTGGGACCTTCTTCAACTTGCCAACCAGCAAGCTCAAGCAGGTCTCCCAGTGCAGCAATGTTCTCTCCGTTATGCTCTAGAGTACCTTCCTCCTGCACCCAATCAACCATTACTGTGGGTGTTTCTGGGGACAAACCCCCATGCCCCTTGCCCTTCCCCTTCCTGGCAGCTGCCTGGGTCATTCTTCAAGGCTTCAAGCTTCCTTGACTCACCTCTTGGGCAACCACGGACCTGGTGGTCACACAGGCCCATTCAGGCAACCCAACCATTTCCAGATGTGACCTGAGCTCCTCTTCGTTCCAGACAGTGTGTTCTAGGGCACTGCCCAACAGACAATCTACAGGCGTGGCAGGGCTCACAGATACTTTTAGAGAACACTTTGCTGATTGATTGTGACCCACTGCGTGTGGTTCGAAGTATTTGAATGCATGTGGGCTTTGGCACAATTTCTCTGTCCTCCAGGGACTCTAGGGTAGCCTCTGTCCTCTCCCCCAAACTAACTGGGACCATCTCCTCCCCAAGCGCTATATTGGGACACTTAGGCCCTCATTACGACCCTGGCGGTCAGTGATAAAGTGGCGGTAATACCACCAACAGGCTGGCGGTAAGTACCGCCAAATTATGACCATGGTGGTGATATCTCCGAAAGACAGCCAATGTACCACACCGACCTCCAGGGCGGACACAACAGTCACAACGGCGGTAGCCGCCTACAGACAGGCGGAAGACAAAGTACCGGCCACCACATTATGACATGCTAAACCGCCACCTTGTCCAGGGCAGTACCAACACCATCAAAAGGCTGGAGGAGACAGAGCACAGAAGTGAAAGGACTCACCATTGGAGACACAGGGAAAAACCACGCCGCCATGGAACCAGAACTGCAAGTCTTCCCGATGATCTTCTACTTCATGCTCGACCACGAACAACAACGCCAGCGAAGACGACAAAGGTGAGTACAGCTGCCTAGCACACAAGGGAGGGTGGGAGGAAAACGAGAGTGACACACCCCCACACAACACACCCCCCACACATACACCATATGCACAACCAGCTGCACAAGAAAAACAAGTTATCCCCGTAAATCGGCTGAATAATTGAAGGACAACAGGAATTGACTAAAGTGATTGCAATCAGTTCAGCATCAAAAATAATAATTCGATTTGGCAATGCAACAGATATGTACAAATGTACAAAAAAGGGGCACTGCCCGGTCCTCAGTTGGAGCGAACACTGAGTGGGCATCAGTTGGCAAATAGGCAGGCACCTCAGGGGGGGCACCTCAGCCAGATGCGCAAACAAGACCACTGGTTCTGGAGGGGGCAACATGCCCTGTGCTTGGTCCTGGGGAGTGCAAGGCCACAGTCTCTCGAGTGGGTGACTATCCCACTGGTTCTGGAGGGGGCAGCATGGCCTGTGCTTGGTCCTGGGGAGTGCAAGGCCACAGTCTCTTGAGTGGGTGAATACCACACTGGTTCTGGAGGGGGCAACATGCCCTGTGCTTGGTCCTGGGGAGTGCAAGGCCAGTCTCTCGGGTGGGTACCTTGGCCACTGGTTCTGGTGGGAGCAGGCCGCACAGCAGCCCATGAAGGCTGGATCATATGGCGCCCGCTGGCGGTGACGGCTGCACTGTGGTGGTGGTGGTAGTGGGAGGCTCCTGCTCAGCCCCTGCGCCCTCAAATGGCTGCACTGTGGTGGTAGTGGGAGGCTCCTGCTCAGCCCCTGCACCCTCCGATGACTGCATTGTGGTGGTGGTAGTGGGAGGCTCCTGCTCAGCCCTGTACCCTCCAATGGCTGCACTGTGGTGGTGGTGGTAGTGGGAGGCTCCTGCTCAGCCCCTGCACCCTCCAATGGCTGCATTGTGGTGGTAGTGGTAGTGGGAGGCTCCTGCTCAGCCCCTGCACCCTCAGATGGCTGCATTGTGGTAGTGGTGGTAGTGGTAGTGGGATGTTCCTGCTCAGCCCCTGCACCCTCAGATGGCTGCACTGTGGTGGTGGTGGTAGTGGGAAGCTCCTACTCAGCCCCTGCACTCACTAATGGCTGCACAACCAGGGCCGGCGGTGGGGGCTCTGTGACAACTGCTGGTGCAGGCTCCTTCCCCTTTTCCCTGGTTGGTGCAGGCTCCTTCCCCTTTTTCCTGGCTGGTTCAGGCTCCTTCTCCTTTCTGCTGGCTGATGCAGGCTCCTTTCCCTTTCTGCTGGCTGGTGAAGGCTCCTCTCCCTTTTTCCTGACTGGTGCAGACTCCTTCCCCTTTCTGCTGCCTGCTGTAGGCTCCTTCTCCTTTCTTCTGGCTGGTGCAGACTTCTTCCCCTTCAGTATTTGTGGCCTGGAATCCTTTCCACCGAGTAGGTGTGGATGGAACAGGGCCGTGGACAGTTTGGCTGAGGTGCTTGGCTGGGTTCTTGATTCCCTTGCCATACGTGCAGATGGGGGAGGGGTAGGGAAGAGGTCAGTGGTGGAAAGGAAAAGCTTTTCAGGGACATTGGGGCAGTAAAAGGGAGAAGAAATGGGAGTGGAGGATGAGGGAGTGGTTGTTGGAAGTGTTTGCCTGCTGGACTTGGGTGCAGGTGCATGGGGTGTATGCTGTTGTGAGGTGGATGGCTGTTGGGTATCTGAGTGCTTGCGTTTGTGTACTTTAGGAAGGGGGGACAGACACAGAGGGAGAAGACACAAGGGACGTGTGCATGGATGTTGAGGAGGTGTCTGCCAGTGAGGTGTGTGTTCTGCTTGGTGTGGTGATGATGCAGGTAGTGGATGATGATGTAGTACATGAAGGTGTGAGTGTGGACGTAACTGGGTGGGAGGTGGAGGAGAAGGAGGACGGGTAAACTGTGGAAATAGTGGATGTTGTGTGTGCAAATGAATGGTGTTTGTGTCAGTGCCTCTGGGATGAAATGTTGTGCTTGTGTTTGCCTGTGACACTCTTGGGTGTTGTCTTGTGTGCATGCTCCTCTGGCTTTGTGCTTGGGATGGGTTGGGGTTGAGGAGAATGGGACAGGGACGTGGAAGTTGGAGGGGGGACCGTTGAAACGTGGACAATGGCTGCCATCAGAGAGGAGGTCAGAGACTGGATTAATCTCTGTTGGGCCGCCAATCCACTCTGAGTGCCCTCCAGGAATGCATTAGATTGTTGCATCTGGGCTGCCAGCTCCTGGGTAGCATTCACAATGGTTGATTGCCTCCTCACTTAGGGCAGCAGGGCTCACTGGGGCAGGGTCTGAGGTGCCTGGGGCAAAGGAGATGCCCACCCTCCTGGGCAGGAGGGCACGGGCAACTCAATGAGGGGCTGCTAGGAGAGCTGTGCTGGTACGGGGTGGCGGCTGTACCTGTAGCTGGGGTGGTCACAGAGGTGTCTGTCACAACGAGGGAGCTCCGATCAGAGATAGTATCAGAGTCTGTATTGTCCCCTCCAATCTCTGCTTTGGTGCTCCTGTCGCCCTCCGTCCCACTGGTGCCCTCAGCGTCAGTGGACTCTGCTTCCT
Source organism: Pleurodeles waltl (assembly GCF_031143425.1). Taxonomy (NCBI): domain Eukaryota; kingdom Metazoa; phylum Chordata; class Amphibia; order Caudata; family Salamandridae; genus Pleurodeles; species Pleurodeles waltl. Next base: position 887,239,529 of record NC_090450.1, read on the forward strand.
GGGTCCTGTGGGATGCAACTCCCTCCGTCGCTGGTGCCTCTGTTCCTCCAGCAGATGATGCTAATGGACATAAGGACAGGATGACAAAACAAGAAAGGTGGGGAGAGAGACAAATGATGCACAGGGTCAATGACTGCACCAAAACCACTGTTGGCGTACACAGCACCCTCACACACAGGGTACAGGCCTACGCACTATGCATTGCACTACCAGTAATATTGCTAGCCACCAAGGCATGAGGAGGAGCAACCACCGCCAACTGCAGCACACCTGGGACCCACGCAGCCCTGACCAGTAGTGGATGCTAACAAGCTAGGTAGGCAGTATTTCCCCTTCAGACCCTTAGCTACCAGAGGACCTACGCAGCTATGTCTGGCCTGGCCTAGGGGCACCCACTGACACACTCCCACCACTTGGATACCACCCTTCCAGCCGTTTCCTTCAATGATGGCCACTGTACTCTCCCCCTTGTGACTGCTGTGATTCCCTGACACTCCCATCCAGCTCTACATAGGCCACTGCCAGTATGCGGGCCATCGGGGGGTCAGGGTTCGACGGGGACCCCTTCCTCGTTGGGGGGGGCCATCCCCAGCTGGGCCTCCATGGTCTTCCGTGCCCAGCATCTCAGGTCATCCCACTGTTTCCGACAGTGGGTGCTGCTCCTGCCATAGACCCCCAGGATCCGCATGTCCTTGGTGATGGCACGCCAAATACCCTTCTTTTGATTGGTGCTGACCTGCAGCAGCAATACAGACAGGAGAACACCATTAGACACACAGTCCAGCCAGTAACGCAAATGACCCACCATCCCCATTTCCAGCACTACTGGCACACACATAGCCCAGCACTCAATGTGTACCCAGCCATGAGGACATCCCTCACCCCTTACACAATGCCTTCACACCACATGCATTGTGCCCACAGTGTATTCACTTGTTGGTCTGGAGGCCCATACAGCTGTCCGTACTGGGGTAGGACCCCATCCACCAGTCTCTCCAACTCTTCTGAAGTGAAGGCTAGGGCTCTTTCCCCTGTCACACAGGCCATGGTAGGTTCCAGACACAGGTCACAGCAGCACATGCAGTGTGGGTCCTCTCCTATGGAAGGTCAGGAAACAAGTGAGGAATCAGATAGAAAATGGCAGTCATGTCCGTGGCGGTGCATACCGTCACCGCTGGCATAGATCACCATTGGCCACTGTACCCCATAGGGCCCAATTTAGCCAATGATGAATTACACAGTGGTTCCCGACCGCCTCCCTCCACGGCGCACAATGTCAGCAGCATTACCTCACTTCCACCTGTCACTCCACACAGGACAGGCGGACGCCATTTTGGTGGGTGGTGGGCAGGCCTATGAAATAATGATGCGTCACAGGAGAAATAGGCACATACTGGACAAATCACACTGACCCAGTAAATGTTTACAGATTGCAGACTACTGTTGTGGCTCCATTGTTCAGTTTGTGACAGCCTCCTCAGTCTTTTGTCCCGTAGATTTCCACTGCTGCGGGTGAATAGGAGATGGAGACATACCCCTGTGTACAGACCCTTGATGGACTTGGCTGCACAAGAGGACAGGCACATTATCCTCACCTATAGACTGGACAGGGCCACAATCACAGAGCTGTGTGCCAAATTGGAGCCTGAGCTGATATCTGATATCCGTCATCCCACTGGGATCCCCCCTCTTGTGCAAGTGCTATCAGTTCTCCATTTCCTGGCAACTGGTTCTTTCCAGGTGACAGTGGGCTTGGCAGCAGGAATGTCACAGCCAATGTTCTCAACAGGGCTGACAAGAGTGTTGCCTGCTCTGATAAAACACATGTGCAGCTACATTGCATTCCCCCACGTTGAGGATTTGGGCACTGTGAAGGCCAAGTTTTATGCTATGGGACATATCCCCAATATAATTGGGGCAATTGACAGAACACATATTGCATCCCCCTCCCCCCACCAGAGTGAACAGGTGTTCAGGAATTGTGAGAGGTTCCACTCTATGAATGTGCAGATTGTGTGCTTGGCGGACCAGTACATCTCCCATGTCAATTCTAAGTATTCAGGGTTGGTGCAAGGTGCCTTTGTCCTGAGGAATAGCAGCATCCCAAATGTGATGGCCCAACTACAGAGGCACAGGGTGTGGCTAATAGGTGAGCCCTGGTTCCCACCCAGTATATGTTGTTGTATGCCTATGGTTTTGGCCATGTAGGATAGTGTGTGGCTAAATGTTGTCCCTCAATATTTGCAGGTGACTCGGGTTACCCAAACCTATCATGGCTGCTGACCCCCATGAGGAATGCCAGGAGAAGGGCAGAAGAACATTATAATGAGGCACATGGGTGAACCAGAAGGATAGATGAGAGAACCTTTGGCCTCCTGAAGGCCATGTTCCGGTGCCTCCATCTAACAGGTGGATCCCTGTGCTACTCACCCAAGAAGGTCTGCAAGATATGGTGGTCTGCTGCATGTTACACAACCTGACCCTCAGAGGCCATGTCCCTTTTCTGCAGGAGGAGGAGTCGAGAGTTGTCCCTGGGGCAGCAGTGGACCCTGTGGACAGTGAGGATGAAGAGGCAGAGGGTGAGGATGAGGACAACAGACCATCTGTCATCTGTCAGTACTTCCAATGACACACAGGTGAGACAGTGTTAATTTACATTTCAATGACTTTGGTTGTATTCTATGTAGGATTGGCATGCTGGTATTTCCCACTTCAGCAGACTGAGGTGAGCGCGTTTCCGCGTTTACTGCCAATTTCATTAATTTAGTTTAACGGTTCCTAACACTTGCCGCATTTTTTATGACTGGAATCACTGTTGTATTTGAATCTGAATCTGTGTCTACTTACTTTTAAAAAGAAACATTGCAGGACCGGTTTTATAAGATATTCTATTTTTTTAACTTGCCTCAAATTTTAGCTTGTTACTTTTAGGAAGCAACTTCCTCACCTTGTTGACACTCTTCTGAGGGCTGTTGGGGGGTGTATATTTTCGCCGGGGGTCCTTGAGGTTTTGGACCCATTTTGTGCAGGAAGTTTAGGCCTGTTAGAGCCCACTTCCTGTTTCTCGGCAGGGACCACGGTTAGCGGTCTAGTTGATCTGCCTTTCATCAAGGGGGGATAAATGTGGGCAGCAACACGGCTGCGCAGACTGAGGTGAGCGCGTTTCCGTGTTTACTGCCAATTTCATTAATTTCGTTTAATGGTTCCTAACACTTGCCGCATTTTTTATGACTAGAATCACTGTTGTATTTGAATCTGTGTCTACTTACTTTTAAAAAGAATCATTGCAGGACCGGTTTTATAAGATATTCTATTTTTTTAACGTGCCTCAACTTTTAGCTTGTTACTTTTAGGAAGCACCTTCCTCACCTTGTTGACACTCTTCTGAGGGCTGTTGAGGGGTGTATATTTTCGCCGGGGGTCCTTGATGTTTTGGACCCATTTTGTGCAGGAAGTTTGGGCCTGTTAGAGCCCACTTCCTGTTCCTCGGCAGGGACCGCAGTTAGCGGTCTAGTTGATCTGCCTTTCATCAAGGGGGGATAAATGTGGGCAGCAACACGGCCGCGCAGCGGGCGCGCCGCTGGTGCGCAGCTGGTGCGCCAAAGGCAAGCCCGTCTGCGACCGTCTGCGACCGTCTGCGACAGAACAGGCCTGAGGGCCAGGGACCTCGCACCTTGCACTAAAAAGAACAGGTACACCACTGCTGAACTTAAGAACTTGGCGGGCCCCCGGTGCACGCACACACTTGTCCCTGGCATTTCTCATGCCTGGAGGTGTGCGCAGTGTAACTGGATGGCGCCTATACCATTAATGGTGGGTAAGCAGAAATTTCAGGGAGTTCGGGGAGCAGGAGGCAACAATTCAGAATACGCTCCGGGTGGAGGCATAAGGGACTTTAGAGTTGTGGCCTCTTTTGCCCTTATTAATGCCAGATCCCTCCCCAAACACAAATTTGAAATCAATTAACTTATTTCCACCCTTAACATAGATTGTCTCTTCCTAACAGAAACTTGGGCGAGGCCAGACTCGGACCCTGATTTTATTGAGGCAGCCCCCACCGGCTTCTCTTTTTATAGGGTAGACAGGAATACAGGGAGAGGAGGAGGCCTGGCTATTATCTGCAGGTCTGAGTTCACCTGCATTTGGAATAGCGCTTGCCACACGCCAGAGGTCTGTGAAACTATGGCCTTTAAACTTTTCTTTGGCAAATCCCTGGTCTTTGAAGGCTTACTAATTTACCGGCCCCCCAGCCCCATCTCTAATTTCCTTTCGATATGGACCTCACTATTGGAACCCTTAATCATGGCCCCTAAAGCAATTATCTTGGGAGACTTTAACATTCACTTCGATGATACGAGTGATTCGCTGGTCGTGGAATTTCTCAATCTCATGGCGGCTTTGGACTGGGTCCTAAAGGATGGGCTGGCCACTCATAGAGCAGGCCATACCCTTGATGGGATTTTTACCCACCCGAGGAAGAACTTAATCTTTTAACGACCCCGTTAGAGTGGACAGACCATGCGCTCCTGACATTTAAATTTCTGGTCAGGCAGCAGCCTTTGACACCCATTCCCCCGAAAAAATTGCTAAGACCCTGGAAAAACATGAAAGCAGAACCATTGGAAATAGCATTATTACGTAACTGGAATGATCTGAAAGCGTCCACTCTGTCACCGCTTGCCAGGTTCAATCAGGGCATTACGCAGGCAATGGATTCACTAGCACCGGCGAGGGTCTCGGTCCCTCACATCAGGAAAAAACCCAACCAACCATGGTTCTCTCAAGACCTCAAAATCTTACAGAGGAAATACCGGCAGAAGGAGCGCTGCTGGAAACCAAGTCCCCGGGAAGATGAGAGAGCAGAGTTAAAACTAGCCCTAAACACTTACAAAGAAGCCTGTCTGGTAGCCAAATCGGACTATTTCACACTTAAAATTAGCGAGGCAGCCAACTCTTCTAGAGAGCTATTCAGAAGCATTAATGTTCTCACCACTCCCTTAGGGACTCCTAAAGTAGAAAACTCCCAAGACTTTTGCAACAAAATAGCCAAATTCTTTGAATGTAAAATTCTCAACATCTACTCTAGTTTCATGTCAGACAAGGAACAAGTAAACTCCCCTCCCTGGATAGCTGTGCCACTGCGCCCTTTGCTGACACCTAATGGGTTGCCAGATAAGCCATTTTTACTCTCTAGGTTTAAAATGCCATCTCAAGAGGTCATGTGCAAGCTGCTTCTGGAATGTAAATCGGGTTCCCCTATGGATCCCTGCCCCCCTGCCATCCTTCAATTAGTACCAGAGCTAGTGGCATCTATGCTGGCCCCTATTGTTCAGGAAGTCCTTATAACTGGTTTGTACCCTAAGGCATGGAAAGAAACCACTGTTATTCCCTTAAAAAAAGAAGGAAACAGGCAAACCCGATGATCTGACTAATCTACGCCCAATAGCCCTTCTTCCCTATGCGGCCAAAATTCTGGAAAAACACCTTACCAAAGAATTGGTTGATTTCCTGTCAGCCTTTAAAGGGCCTAGACAGCTCGCAACATGGTTTTCGGAAATCCCATAGCACTGAATCAGCTCTCGTTGCATCATCCGATACCATACGCAGATTGGTTGATGAGGGGCAGGGGGTCATTCTGGTTCTACTGGACCTGTCGGCAGCATTTGACACCATTGCCCTTCACATTCTGCTAGACCGTCTACATCAGGTAGGCATTAGAGATCAGGCTCTCAAGCTGATTGAATCCTTTCTATCAGATAGGTGGGCCACAGTCAGCAGCGGTGATTTTAGATCCCCGGCCTACCTCTTGCCGTGTGGGGTCCCTCAGTGCTCTTCCATCAGCCCTACGCTATTCAATGTGTACGTGGCACCACTGGCAGAGCTAATCCGCTCTTTCGGCTTTATCCCTACCTCTTATGCAGACGTCACTCAGATTATCATCCCGATTAACAAAGATATGGAGGAAGTGGCCACCCGCTTCAACGCCTGCATGACAGCAGTGAATAACTGAATGAAGGCCAATTGGATAAAACTTAATTGCGGAAAAAATGAGATTCTGTGCTTTGGGATCAAGAGGGAACACTGGTCTTCCATCTGGTGGCCTAAAGAGTGTGGCACTCTCTCTGTGCCAGGGTCTACCTCGAGGAATTTAGGATTACTGTTTGACGATCAATTGTCGTTCAAACCTCAGGTCAATCAGATAATTAAGACCTGTACGTGGACTCTGAAGAAATTAAAGAAAGTATTTCCTTTTATTCCACAATCTTGCAGAACTACTGCTACTCTGGCTCTAGTCATTTCCAGATTGGATTACGGGAATGCGCTCCTGCTCAACTTGGATAAAGAATTGCTGAATAAGCTACAGTTGATGCAGAACACTGCTGCTAGGCTTTTACTGAAACTGCCCCGCTGGGCCTCTGCTAAGAGGTGCCTCAGAAATCTACACTGGCTTCCAGTAGCCCAGTGGATCTCTTTTAAGGCTCTCTGCATTACTCACAAGGCCGTCCATGGGATTGGGCCTAAGGCATTAACCACCAAGCTGCAATGGTATAGACCTAATAGGCTGTTGCGATCTGCCTCTGCCTATCGAATCCAAACTTCCCGCACCAAGAAGGCGAAGTGGGGAGATAGAGCATTCACATTACGGCTGCTAAAATTTGGAACTCACTCCCATTGGATTTAAGGCAAGAACACAATTATCTAACATTTAGGAGACTGGTCAAGACTTGGCTCTTCCCACAATAAGGTTTGGAGCCTCCTTGTTAGTAGACCCTGCCTCACCCAGTTAGCGCTTCAATGCCCTCGGGCCGGAATGCGCTTTATAAATACTCAATACATACATACATACATACAATACATACAAAAACAAAATACTCAATACATACTTCTATGCCCACTTACTGTTACCTCTGGATATTCATATTGCAGATGTTGGTGATATGACAAATTATCCTGGTGTGATCACAACAGCCAGCTACAGGTCAATAATTCTATGCTCATTCTATGTACAGTTCATTTGCAATGTTTGTACCTGTTTCAGTCACTACATATTTGAAATACATGACATGCTCGAAATCAATTTTTAACAAAGGGTGTTTATTGAAGTGCTCATTTATAGAGGGGAATGTGCAATGGGATGGGGTGATGATGGAGGAAAGTCCAGGGTATTGTTCCAGTCTGTTTATAGCACAGGTGCATTGGCCAAGGGAACATAGGAAGGGGAGCAATAGCAGTTCAAGGTGGACAGGGTGACTGAGTGGGACACAAGGGCGACAATCAGGAGAGTCTCATTTCCTGGTGGTGGTCTTGGCAAGAGTCTCTGGCTTCTGTCTGGATCCCAGGGAACATTTGTGGGGTGGTTTACCTTCTGCAGGGGGAGAGATGTTGGTGGCCTGTGAGTCCTTCGGCGGGGTTTCCTGGCCACTAGCGGCAGCAGAAGTGGAAGGCTGTTCAGATGACTGGCTAGTGGCAAGTGCCCACTAATGTGGCACTGCCTCCCTCATAATGTTGGCCATGTCTGCCAGCACCCCTGCTATGGAGATCAGGGTGTTGTTGATGGCCTGCAAGTCCTCCCTGATTCCCTGGTACTGTCCCTCCTGCAGCTGCCTGTTCTCTGCACGTTGTCTAGGATCTGGCTCATCGTGTCCTGGGAATGTTAATAGGCTCCCAGGATCTCAGAGAGTGCCTCCTGGAGAGTCGGTTCCTTGGGCATGTCCTCCCCCTGGCGCACAACAGTCCTTCCAGTGTCCCTGGTGGCCTGTGCCTCTGTCCCCTGAACCGTGTGCCCACTGCCACTGACCCCAAGTCCTTGATTGTCTTGGGTGCGAGGTGTAGCCTGGGGTCCCTGTACAGGTGGGCACACTGCTGATTGATGTGTCCTGTGGACATAGGTTTAGGTACGCTGGGTGGGTGCTGTGGTGTTGGATACTGATGGGGGAGGCTCTATGGTGGTCTGTGACTCTGCTTGGGTAACCAGCTGTCCAGTGGTCCCTGATAAGCCAGGTAAATCATCCAGATCCTGAAGTCCAGAGTTACTGTCATCACTGTGGGCCTCTTCTGTCGGGGGACTGGATAGTGCTGGCACCTCCTCTCTGGTGACATTGGCTGGGGTACCTGTGGGGATGTAATGATGTGTTATGGTTAATGTGTATGACATTTGTACTTCCCTGGCTTCCCCTCTATGGTTGTTGTTGCCCTGCCATCTATTACTTGTGTATTTTGGTGTATGGTGCGATTGTTAGTTCTCTATGCTGTGCATGCTTTAGTGATGTGTGTCCATGCAGGGTTGTGAGGGGTGTCCGTGCATTGGTACAGAACACAGGGCTTGGCATTGGGATTAGTGAGATGTGATGGTGAGGTGTGTGGGATGTAGTAGAGTGATGGGAGTGAGGGTGAGGGTGAGGGTATGTGAGGGCATGCAGGTATGAGGGGTGATAATTGTTGAAAGTTGACTTACCAGAGTCCAGTCCGACTCCGGCCAGGCCCTCAGGATGCAGTATTGCCAAGACATGCTCCTCCTATGCTGTGAGCTGTGGGGGAGGAGGTGGAGGTGGAGGTCCACCGCCAGTCCTCTGGATAGCGAGCTGGTGTCTTGCTGCTATGGAACATACCTTCCCCCATAGATGGTTCCACCGCATCCTGATGTTGTCCCTTGTTCTGGGGTGCTGTCCCATGGTGTTGACCCTGTCCACGATTCTCCACTATAGCTCAATCTTCCTGGCTATTGATATTTGCTGCACCTGTGCTCCAAGCACCTGTGGCTCTACCCTGACGATTTCCAACACCATGACCCTTAACTCCTCCTCTGTGAAACGGGGGTGCCTTTATGGTGCCATGGGTGTTATGTGATGTGTGTTGGTGAGGGTGTGTTGGGTAATGTGTTGGGGTGTGTGGAGTAGGTTGCGTGAGGGATGTATGGGTGTATGTAGTTATGTCAGTGGTCATGGTGTCTGTCTGGTGGCAATGATTTGTATTCCTAAGAGTTTGCGGGTAATGTGGGTGTGTGTTTTATAGTGGTGTGAGTGTGTGGTGTTTGTATGGGTGTCAGGTGTGTGTTGTTTGAATTAGGCAATATAGGTGGTCATTACAACCCTGGCGGAAGGTGTTAAAGCGGCAGTAAGACCGCCAACAGGCCGGCGGTAAAAATGTAGCAATTACGACCGTGGCGGAAACCGCCAACAAAGACAGCCACCGTAACACTCCGACCGCCACAGCGGTACAAACAAACAGCGCGGTGGTCACCACCATCAGACAGGCGGGAGACAATGTACCGCCCACACTATTACAACCCACCAATCCACCACCTTGTCTGGGGCGGATTCACTGCGTATAAAAACACGGCGGAAACACGATGCCGAAGGGAAAACACTCACCTCTACACACCCCACGAGGAACGAGGAGACCATGGACCCGGAACTCCAAATTCTCCCTGCGATAGTCTTCCTGCTCCTCTACCAGGAGCACGAACACCGGCGGCGAAGACCACGGTAAGTACTGCACTTACGACACAGGGGAGGGTAAAAACAGGCACACACACTCGCAACACCCCCACACCCACACCCACCCTCACCCACTACAACACACACACTAATGCATATTGATACATCACAGTTACACCCCCCCACCCCCCCGGAAGAATGCAAAGACAATAGCGAATGAGTGAAACCATTGTAATATATTAAAAATCATGTACGCAAAAAAATATGTGTACACCATGTACAAAATATATGACAAGCATAGTGGTCCAGGTAGTGCTCCAATTAAGTCAGTAGAACACTGGGCCCACACGGTATGGGCGAGGCCCACACAAGATCCCCGACCATGATGGAGAGAACACTGCAGGGGCATCAGAGAGCAAGAAAACAGGCACCTCAGGGGGAGGGAAAGGGGGGCACCTCCGCCGGTTGAGTGCATGACGCCAAATTCACGAGGGGGCCACATGCCCACTGTTCAATCCTGGGGAGTGCAAAGCCACAGTCTCTCAAGTCTCTCCAGTGGGTGGGTTACCCACTGTTCCATCCTGTGGAGTGCAAAGCCACAGTCTCTCAAGTCTCTACAGTGGGTGGGTTGCCCACTGTTCAATCCTGGGGAGTGAAAAGCCACAGTCGCTCAAGTCTATACAGTGGGTGGGTTGCCCACTGTTCCATCCTGGGGAGTGCAAAGCCACAGTCTCTCAAGTCTATACAGTGGGTGGGTTGCCCACTGTTCCATCCTGCAGAGTGCAAAGCCACAGTCTCTCAAGTGGATAACAGTCTCCACTGGTTCTGGAGGGGGCATGGTGCCGAGAGTGCTTCATCCTGCTAAGGACAGAGGTAGTGGATGGATCTCTCCACTGGTTCTGGAGGGGGCATGGTGCCCAGAGTGCTTCATTCTGCCCGTGACGGACACAGTAGCATCAGTGCCCTTGGCGCTCATGGGCCAGCGTTTCTTGAGGCAGCGTTGCCCTGTTCAGCGGTTCTTGAGGCGGCGATGCCCTGTTCAGCGGTTCTTGAGGCGGCGGTGTCCTGTTCAGCAGTTCTTGAGGCGGCGGTGCCCTGTTCAGGGGTTCTTGAGGCAGCGGTGTTCTGTTCAGCAGTTCTTGAGGCAGGGTGCCCTGTTCAGCGGTTCTTGAGGCAGCAGTGCCCTGTTTAGCGGTTCTTGAGGCTGTGGTCTCCACTGCAGGACTCAGCTGCTGGTGGTCCTTCATGGCCCAGCGGGCTTTTGCTGGCGGTCCTTCAAGGCCCAGTGGGGCTTTTACTGGCGGTCCTTCATGGCCCAGCAGGGCTGGTGCTGGCGGTCCTTTATGGCCCAGCGGGGCTTTTGCTGGCGGTCCCTCATGGCCCAGCGGGGCTGGTTCTGGCGGTTGCCTCCTGGGCAGCTGGGCTTGTGCTGGCGGTGGCCTCCTGGGCAGCTGGGCTTGTGCTGGCGGTGGCCTCCTGGGCAGCTGGGCTTGTGCTGGCGGTGGGCTCCTGGGCAGCTGGGCTTGTGCTGGAGGTGGCCTCCTGGGCAGCTGGGCTGGTGCTGGCGGTGGCCTCCTGGGCAGCTGGGCTTGTGCTGGCGGTGGCCTCTTGGGCAGCTGGGCTGGTGCTGACGGTGGGCTCCTGGGCAACTGGGCTTGTGCTGGCGGTGGCTTCCTGGGCAGCTGGGCTGGTGCTGCCGGTGGCCTCCTGGGCAGCTGGGTTGGTGCTGGCGGTGGCCTCCTGAGCAGCTGGGATGATGGCGGTCTTCTCCTCCGTGCTGCTCTTCCCAGACTTGCTGACTTTCTTGTGCCCCTTCCCCACCTTGGAAGGTGTCGCAGCTGACTCCACACTCCTACCTGTACCCCTGGGAGCGGCTTTGGTGGCTGGAGTCTTCCCCCTCTCCTGCAGGGCACTGGCCAACTTCTGATGCTTGACAGGTGGGGGACTGTCTGTGCTGTGGCTCCGTGCCACACTGGCTGCCCTGGTGGCCGGTGCACTCCAGATTCCGGTGACTACAGGCACCACTGGTCCCGGAGATGTTGTGGCTGAGGTGCTAGTTCGGGACCTAGGAGACGGACGGGGCGGGGGAGGTGTGGGAAAGAGGTCAAGGTTGGACAGGAAAAGTTTTTGGGAGACACTGGGACGGGTAGCTGGAGGGGGTTTGGGAGTGGAGGAAGAGGTTGTGGTTGTAGGAGGTGTTTGTTTGCTGACTTTGGGTGAAGGTGCATGCGCTGGAGGCTGTTGTGAGGTGGATGGCTTTTGGGTGGGTGTGTGCCTGCGTTTGTGAATCTTGGGAGGGGGCGTCACAGACACACTGGGAGAGGACACAGGGGACGTGTGAATGGTAGTGGGGGTGGTGACTGCATGTGAGCGGGGTGTGGTGGTGGGTGTGCTGGTGATGGTAGTAGTGGCTGTAGAGGTAGTGCATGCAGGTGTGAGTGTAGACGAGACAGAGAGGGAGGAGGGAGACGAGGAGGAGGGGGACACAGTGGAGGCAGTGGATGTTGGTGCGTCTGCATGTGTGTGATGCTTGCGTGAGTGCCTGTGGGATGTGGGGCGCTTATGTTTGCCTGAGCTTCCCTTGTGTGTTGACGTGTGTGCATGCTGGTCTGTAGGTGTGCTTGGGATAGGCTGAGGTACAGAGGATTGGGTCTGGGTGGAGGAAGTTGGAGGGGGGAGGCTAGACACAGGGACAATGGCTGCTATCAGTGCTGAGGCCAGAGTCTGAAAAGCTCGCTGAAGGGCCGCCTGACTAGAATAAATGCCCTCCAGGAATGCATTTGTTTGTTGCAACTGCCTTTCTACACCCTGGGTGGCTTTCAAATGGTAGACTAGAACAGTGAGGGACCTGAGGATGTCAATGGCCTCCTCACTGAGGGCAGCAGGGGTGACTGGGGCAGGGCCTGAGGTGCCTGGGGCGAAGGTGATACCCACACTCCCGGGTGAGCGGGCAAGGAGCAAAGGCTGAGGGGCTAGTAGGGTGGTGCTGGAAGGGGGGGTGGCAGCTGTACCTGTAGATGGGGGGCACAGATGTTGCCACCACCACAAGGGAGCTCCCATCAGAGGATGAGTCCGTGTCACTGGTCTCAGCTCCTGTCCCCGCCGTGGAGCTCCCCTCGCCCTCTGTCCCACTGGTGAAGTCCGAGTCCGTAGTGTGGCCCTCCATGGCCATGTGGGATGCAGCCCCCTCGTGCTCCGGTGCCACTGCTCCTCCGCCTGATGATGCTAATGCACACAAGAACAGGGAGACCACAAAAAGGGGGGGGACGACAGAAGAAACACATGTTGAGTGCATACATTACCGCTACAGTTGGCAGACACGACAGCCACAGAAGCCCTCTGCACTACGCTGCGCTCTTGGGCTCCACTGTTCAATCCCTGGGAAATGGCGGTGGGGTGCCACATGGCCTGCCTTACAGAGGGACCTTGCCTACAGAACTCGCCCTGGCCTAGGGAAACCCACAGCCCACCTCCCCCACCCAGACACCTCCACTGCACGCAAAATCAGCAGAATGAGAGTGTACTCACCCCCTTGTGGCGTGGCTGCTGTGATGCCCTCAAGCGCCCATCCAACTCCGGGTACGCCACCGCCAGGTTCCTGAACATCAGGGGGGTCATGGTGCAACGGGCACACCTCCCATGTTGGGAGGGCACCCCCAGCTGAGCCTCCGTCGTCTTCTTGCCCCAGCGGCGAATGTCCTCCCATCTTTTCCGGTACTGGGTGCTCCGTCTGTGGTAGACCCCCAGGTTCCGGACGTCCTTGGCGATAGCACGCCAAATATGTTTTTTCTGGTGGGCGCTGACCTACATGGTTTGTACAGGTTATTACCAACTGCACCGTCAAAGTGATTGGCCCCCATCCCTACCCTTGCCATGTGGCACATGCACTCACTGTCCTTTCATGCATGCCGCACTCTCCCCCCTTCCTTCTTACATCCACCCCTCTCCACACAGGCATAGCCCATACAGCATGATCCCAGTGTACATACCTGTTTGTCTGGAGGACCGTAGAGTACCGTGTACTGCGGGAGGACCCCATCCACGAGTTTCTCCAACTCCTCCAATGTGAAGGCAGGGGCCCTTTCCCCAGACACTAGAGCCATTGTCTCTTCCAGACCGAGGTCACAGCAGCACTTGCAGTGTAGGTCCTCTCCTGTCGAAGATCAGGTATAGAGTGATTGATGTGACAGAAAACAGCGGTCACGTCCGCGGCGGTGCGTACCTTCACCTCCGTCGTACATCGCCATTGGCTCCTGGGACCCATAGGGTCCAATGTTAACCAATGCAGCATTGTGCCGCGGTCTTCGACCGCCTACCGCGACGGTGTACAGTGCCAGCGCAGTTACCTCACATCCCATTTTCCCACTTTACAGGTCAGGCAGCCGCCATTTCAGGGGCCCACATGGCTTGATTTTCAACTGCGTCACACATACCTAGGTCTAGACTCAACACACATACAAGCCACTTTTTAGATTACGATTGGTGTTCTGTGTAAGCTGGGGGTATGTAAGTCTGAGTAGTTTGACTCTGTGTTCGTTGTTGTCCTTCATAGGCACCGTCTGCTGGGACATTAGAGGAGATGGCGGCATCCTCCGGTGTACCAACCGTAGACGGACCTGTCGACAATGGAGGAGCGACATTTGATTATCACATACAGGCTTGACCTTGCCACAATCCAGGAACTGTGTGCCCAGTTGGAGCCAGACCTGATGTCAGAAATCCACCATCCCACAGGAATCCCCCCTCAAGTGCAGGTGCTGTCAGTGCTCCATTTCCTTGCAAGTGGTTCCTTTCAGACAACAGTGGCCATGGCATCAGGGATGTCCCAGCCTCTGTTTTCCAACGCATTGTCCAGAGTGTTGTCTGCCCTTCTGAAACACATGCAGAGCTACATTGTTTTCAATCAGGTGGAGGATTTGCCTACAGTGAAAGGGGATTTCTATGCCCTGGGACATATCCCCAACATCATAGGTGCCATTGTTGGGACACATGTGGCTTTGGTACCCCCCCACATGAACGAACAGGTCTACAGAAACCAGAAGAGTTATCATTCTATGAATGTACAGATGGTATGTTTGGCAGACCAGTACATCTCTCATGTGAATGCCAAGTTCCCTGGCTCAGTGCATGATTCCTACATCCTGCGGAATAGCAGCATCCCTTATGTGATGGGTCAACTCCAGAGGCTCCGTGTGTGGCTATTAGGTGAGCACCTGGAAGCAAGTCAGTGGGAATGGTTGTCTGGGTCTGGGGATATCCCTCCAGGTTAGTGTGTGTCTAACAGTTGTCCCTCACCATTTACAGGTGACTCTGGTTACCCCAACCTGTCATGGCTACTGACCCCAGTGAGGAATCCCAGGACAAGGGTAGAGGAACGCTACAATGAGGCCCATAGGCGAACTAGGAGGGTGATCGAGCGGACCTTCGGCCTCCTGAAGGCCAGGTTCAGGTGCCTCCATATAACAGGTGGATCCCTATTCTACTCACCAAAGAAGGTGTGCCAGATCATCGTGGCCTGCTGTATGCTTCATAACTTGGCTTTGCAACGACAGGTGCCTTTTCTGCAGGAGGATGGTCCAGATGGCGGTGTTGTTGCAGCTGTGGAGCCTGTGGACAGTGAAGACGAGGAAGCAGGGGAAGAAGACATGCACAACAGGGACTCAGTGATCCAGCAATATTTCCAGTTAGACACAGGTAAGAATACAAACCTGCCTACTACATGTACTTTAATACTACTACCTCTCTACTGTGTGTCGTTTTCACCCAGTGTATGGTCACTGAGTTGTCACTTTCCCTTATGGTTTCACAGATGTGGGTCCCACTGTGTGACATCTGCTTAGATTCCTCATGGACTAGAGCTGTGTGACATAGGTATGTTGACATTACCAATGAAAAATCTTTTTGCCACAGTTATTGCTAATACAGTATTCCGAAATCACAGACAGACTCCAGATTGTTTTGTGCTTTAAGGGTGTTTATTTAAGTGCTCAATATTGGAGGGGGTTGTAAAATGGTAAGGGCGGAGGAATGTCCATGGCAGAGTCCAGTCTATTAGTCTCACAGGTGCATTGCCCATATGGGCATAGGAAGTGGAGCTGGGGCAATTTGAGGATGGACAGGGTGACAAAGTGGGACAGTAGGATGACAATCAGGGTGGTCTCATTTCTTGGCGGGGGTCTTGGCATCGTTCTCTGTCTTTGTCGTGGATCTCAGGGACCGTTTGCGAGGTGGTTCTCCCTCTGCAGTGGGTGGGGTGCTGGTGTAGTGGTCCTGTGGCGGTGCCTCCTGTCCACTAGCGCTGGCGGAGGTGGTGGGCAGTTCATCGTCCATGCTAGTGTCAGGGGCCCCTTGTAGTGCCACAGTGTCCCTCCTGGTGTTGAATACTTCCTTCAGCACCCCTACGATGGTGCCCAGGGTGGAATTGATGGTTCTGAGATCCTCCCTGAAGCCCATATACTGTTCCTCCTGCAGACGCTGGGTCTCCAGAAACTTGGTCAGTACCGTTGCCATCATCTCCTGGGAGTGGTGGTAGGTTCCATGATGGAGGAGAGGGCCTTGTGGATCAAATCAAATCAAATCATTAACATTTATAAAGCGCGCTACTCACCCGTGCGGGTCTCAAGGCGCTAGGGGGGAAAGGGGGGGTTATCGCTGCTCGAACAGCCAAGTCTTTAGGAGTCTCCGGAAAGCGGAGTGGTCCTGGGTGGTCCTGAGGCTGGTGGGGAGGGAGTTCCAGGTCTTGGCCGCCAAGAAGGAGAAGGATCTCCCACCCGCCGTGGAGCGGCGGGTGCGAGGGACGGCAGCAAGTGCGAGGCCAGCGGAGCGGAGGGGGCGGGTGGGGACGTAGAAGCTGAGGCGTCTGTTGAGGTATTCCGGTCCCTTGTTGTGGAGGGCTTTGTGTGCGTGGGTGAGAAGACAGAAGGTGATCCTTTTGCTGACTGGGAGCCAATGCAGGTGTCTCAGGTGTGCAGAGATGTGGCTGTTGCGGGGTACGTTGAGGATGAGGCGGGCCGAGGCGTTTTGGATGCGTTGCAGGCGGTTTTGGAGTTTGGCGGTGGTCCCGGCGTAGAGGGTGTTGCCGTAGTCCAGGCGACTCGTAACAAGGGCGTGGGTCACGGTTTTTCTGGTGTCGGCGGGGATCCAGCGGAAGATCTTGCGGAGCATGCGGAGAGTGAGGAAGCAGGCGGAGGACACGGCGTTGACTTGCTTGGTCATGGTGAGAAGAGGGTCCAAGATGAAGCCGAGGTTGCGGGCGTGGTCTGCGGGGGTCGGTGCGGTGCCGAGGGCCGTGGGCCACCAGGAGTCGTCCCAGGCGGACGGGGTGTTGCCGAGGATGAGGACTTCTGTTTTTTCAGAGTTCAGCTTTAGGCGGCTGAGCCTCATCCAATCTGCGACGTCCTTCATACCCTCTTGTAGGTTGGTCTTGGCGCTGGCGGGGTCCTTGGTGAGGGAGAGTACAAGTTGGGTGTCGTCGGCGTAGGAGGTGATGATGATGTCGTGCTTGCGTACGATGTCGGCGAGGGGGCTCATGTAGACATTGAAGAGTGTCGGGCTGAGCGATGAGCCTTGAGGTACGCCGCAGATGATCTTGGTGGGTTCTGAGCGAAACGGAGGGAGGTAAACTCTTTGGGAGCGGTTAGCGAGGAAGGAGGCGATCCAGTCCAGGGCCTGGCCTTGGATCCCGGTGGAGCGTAGGCGGGTGATTAGGGTGCGGTGACAGACGGTGTCAAAGGCAGCCGAGAGGTCGAGGAGAATGAGGGCGACTGTTTCACCGTTGTCCATCAGGGTTCTGATGTCGTCTGTGACTGAGATGAGGGCGGTTTCCGTGCTCTGGTTGGTTCGGAATCCGGTTTGTGAAGGGTCGAGCAGGTTGTTGTCTTCCAGGAAGGTGGTCAGCTGTTTGTTGACGGTCTTTTCTATTACCTTGGCTGGGAAAGGTAGAAGAGAGATGGGGCGGAAGTTTTTCAGGCGCTTGGGTCAGCCGTAGGTTTCTTTAGTAGGGCGTTGACTTCAGCGTGCTTCCAGCATTCGGGGAAGGTAGCAGAAGAAAAAGAAGAGTTGATGACGGTCTGGAGGTGCGGGGCGATGATGTCGTCGGCTTTGTTAAAGATGAAGTGCAGGCAGGGGTCCGAAGGGGCGCCGGAGTGGATAGAGTTCATGATGGATTTGGTTTCTTCCGTGTTGATGTGGGTCCAGTTGTTGAGGGTGATGTCCGGGGAAGCGGGTTCAGTGGTGTATGGTTGGGTCTGGTGTCCGAAGCTGTCGTGGAGGTCGCTGATCTTGCGATGGAAGAAAGTGGCGAGGGATTCGCACAAATCCTGTGAGGGCGTGACGGCGTTGGCGCTGGCGCTGGGGTTGGAGAACTCTTTGACGATGCTGAAGAGTTCTCTGCTGTTGTGGCTGTTTTTGTCTAGTCTGTCGGTGAAAAAGTTCCTTTTGGCAGTGCGGATCAGGTGGTGGTGTTCGCGTGTAGCGTTCTTGAGGGCGGTCATGTTGTCAGCGGTGTGGTCCTTGCGCCAGGCCTTCTCAAGGGCACGACAAGTTTTCTTTGATTCTTTGAGGGTGTCAGAGAACCAGAGAGGTTTTTTGGTGTTGGTCTGTCGATGCGTGCGTTTGAGGGGAGCAAGGTTGTCAGCGCAGTTGGAGATCCAGTTTGTGAGGTTGAGAGCTGCGTCGTTGGGGTCGGTGGTGAGGGTGGGTTGGTTGGCGGCGAGAGCGGAGAAGAGTTGCTCTTCAGGGATCTTGTTCCACTGTCGATGAGGGATGGGTTGAGTGCGGAGGTGGGAGGTCTCGCGTCGGAATGTGAAGTGGACGCAGCTGTGGTCGGTCCAGTGTAGGGCAGAGGTGTGGCTGAAGAAGACGTGTTTGCTGGCGGAGAAGATAGGGTCGAGCGTGTGTCCGGCGATGTGGGTGGCGGTGTTCACCAGTTGTTTGAGGCCGAGGTTGGCGAGGTTGTCGAGCAGGGTGGTGGTGTTGGGGTCGTTGTTTTGTTCCAGATGGAAGTTGAGGTCGCCTAGGAGGATGTAGTCCGGCGAGGGCGTGCGGGGAGATGAAGTCGGCGATGGCGTCGCTGAAAGAGGCGCGAGGTCCCGGAGGACGGTAGACGAGGGATCCTCTGAGGGTGGTCCTTGGGTCGGTGCGAATCTGAAAATGCAGGTGTTCAGCGGCGAGGGGGGGTCTTCGGTGGAGGTGGTGACGCTGATGGAGTCTTTGAAGATGATGGCGACACCTCCTCCTACTTGGTTGGTGCGGTCTTTTCTGGAGATCTTGTAGCCTTCGGGGATGGCGGTAGCGATGTCTGGAGCAGAGGAGGCGTTCATCCATGTCTCCGTGATGAAGGCGACGTCCGGGGCTGTGGAGTCCAGGAGGTCCCAAAGTTCAACGGCGTGCTTGTGGACGGAACGAGCGTTGATCAGGATGCACTTGAGGTGGTTGATGGCGCGTGGGCTTGTGGTAGTTGCGTGGTGGAAGATGCGTTTGCAGGAGTTGCAGGCGAAGGGTCCATGGGTGCGTTTGGGGTGAGCTAGGAAGCAGGTTTTGGAGCGCCCTGGGTTGAGGGCGTGGAGGGTGGTGGGGTCGTAGCGGATCAGCGGGGCTTGGGAGAGCTGGGGACCAGGGGTCGTGGCGCTGGGCGCGGGCCATGCGCGGACGGGCGCAGACGGGCTTGCCTCTGGCGCGCCTCTGGCGCGCCAGCGGCGTGCCCGCTGCGCGCGCCCGCTGTGCAGTCGCGCAGCGGCCGCCATAAGAGGTAGGAGGGGGGGGGAGGGGTCAGCTGGGGGCGAATGGGAGCTGGGGGGCGGGGGCGTGCAGGAGGTCGCGGCGGGAAAGCGCGAGGGAGGGGGGGGGGACAGGTAGAGTGAGAGGAGCTGGGGGAGGGGGTTTAGGGTGGAGGAGGGTGAGTGTTAGGAGGTTTGGAGATTAGGGAGAGAGATAGGAGTAGGGTTGTGAAGATAGGGGAGGGGGGGTTGTAGAGGTGGGTGAGGGAGAGAGGTAGAGTGAGAGGATAGGGAGATAGGTAGTAGAGGGGGTGGCGGGAGGGGGGGAGAGATAGAGAAATAGATAGAGAAAATAGATAGAGAAGTCGATAGATAGGGAAATAGATAGATAGACAGATAGGTAGGTAGGAGGAGGTGGAGAGTGGGGGAGTTAGATAGTGAGATAGGGAGCTAGAGAGATAGGAAGATAGGAGGAGTGAGGGAGGTAGATAGCGAACGGGTTAGCTAGGGGTGAGAGAGGGGGAGGCGAGTGAGGGAGGGGGATGAGGAAGGAGCAGGAGGGCAGGCTCGGGGGAAGAAGACGGAGGAGGTAGAAGAGCCGAAGACAGGAGAACAGAAGACAGAAGAACAGAAGACAGAAGAACAGAAGACCGGAAGAGCAGAAGACAGAAGAACAGAAGAACAGAAGACAGAAGAACAGAAGAACAGAAGAACAGAAGACAGAAGAACAGAAGACAGAAGCACAGAAGATCGGAAGAGGAGAAGAACAGAGAAGAACAGAGAAGAACACAGAAGAACCGAGAAGAAGAACACAGAAGCACCGAGAAGAACAGAGAAGAAGAACACAGAAGACCGGAAGAACACAGAAGAACAGAAGGGAAGAACAGAAGAACAGAAGAGAAGAACAGAAGAACACAGAAGAAGATTGCAGAGGGGGAGCGAGGAGGAAGAGACAGAGAGGAGGAAAAGAAGCAGGAGCAGGAGAGAAGGTGAGTGGCGCGGGGCAGGGCGAGGGGCTGGGAGGAGGGGGGTACTTACAGTTAGGTGGGTCTCAGGAACACAGGAACTCGGGAACTTGGAGGAGCTGCAGCGGCAGGGGGAGCGACCTACCCTTGGAGAGTGGGTTCCCTGGGCCTGTCCGCCCCCTGTTGCACAGCAGCCCTCCCAGTTCCCCTGTGTGCTTGGGCCTCCGTCCCCTGGACCGTGTGCCCACTACCACTGCCCCCAAGTCCCTGATTGTTGGGGTGATGGGTTAGCCTGGGTTCCCTGTAGTGGTGGACACACAGCTGCTTGACGTGTCCTGGGGACGGAGGTATGGGCCCGCTGGTTGGGTGCTGTGCTGGTGTTTCCAGAGAGGGGAAGCTCTGTGGTGACCTGTTACTGGGTGTGGGGAACCGACTGTCCTGAGGTCCCCGATGGGCCGGGCTCGTCATCTAGATCCAGTTGGACAGAGGTGCTGTCATCACTGTGGGCCTCTTCTGTTGGTGGTGTGGACATGTGTGGACCCTCCTGTCCGGTGACGTTGGCTAGGGGTCCTGCAGGGGTATAAAAGAATGATTATTATATTTGTGTGTGTCATGGTGTGCAATGGCTGGTTTATCGTGTACCCCAGTGCTAGCATTCCTGTGTGGGAGCTTGTGTGATGGTGGTTTAGGGGGGTGTATGGGTATGTGCAGTGGGCATGCTTTGGTGATGGGTGTCCATGCTTTGTTGTTGCATGCAGGGTTTGGTGTTAGGATGTGTGGTTTGTGATGTTGGGACATTTGTAAGGAGTTAGAGTGAGTGATGGGGGTGGGGGTGAGGGTGAGGGTGGAGGTATGTGCTGGCATGCAGGTAGGGTGGGGGATGTAATAGTTAAGATTTGACTTACCAGAGTCGATTCCTCCACCTACTCCTGCGAGGCCCTCAGGATGCAGAATCGCCAAGACCTGCTCCTCCCATGTTGTTAGTTGTGGGGGAGGAGGTGGGGGTCCGCCGCCAGTCCGCTGAACCTCCAGGTGGTGTCTTGAGACCACGGAATGCACCTTCCCCTGTAGGTCGTTCCACCTCTTCCTGATGTCCTCCTGATTTCTTGGGTGCTGTCCCACAGCGTTGACCCTGTCCATTATTCTTCGCCATAGCTCCATCTTCCTTGCCATTGAGGTGTGCTGCACCTGTGCTCCGAATAGCTGTGGCTCTAACCGGACAATTTCCTCCACCATGACCCTGAGCTCCTCCTCCGAGAACCTGGGGACTCTTTGCAGTGCAATGGGGTGGTGTAAGTGATGTGTGGGGTGGTGTGTGGGGTGATAATTGTGCTGATATGTAGTGGTGTGTAGTGTGCGGTGCGTGGAAGTTATGTGGGTGATGGTGTTGTGTGCCTGTGGATGCTAGTGTTGTTGATGGTGGTGTCTCTCTCTGGCCTTCGTTCGTGATTTTTGGTCGTAGGGGTTTGTGGGTGATGTGGGTGTGTGTTTTATATTGTATTGGGTGTGTGGGAGTGGTGTGTTTATGTGTATCAGGTGTGTGTATTTTGAATTGTCCACTGTGGCTGTGCTTTGTAAATGTGTGTGTATTTTGAGCGCGGCGGTGTGCACTGACAATGGAATACCGTGGTTGAAAGACCGCCGCGTGGATTCATGGGTCGTGATAGTGTGGGCGTATTTCTGTTGGCGTGACGGTGGAGGTATTGTTATCTCCAGTTTATCACTGACCTTTGGTGTGGCGGACTTGTGTGGGTGTCTGTATTTTCCGAGGTGTGGGTCATAATAGCTGTGGCGGAATTCCGCGGCCGCGGCGGTGTGTTGGCGGTCTTATGCACGGCGGTAAGCAGCCTTTACCGCCAATGTTGTAATGACCGCCATAGTGTTGTTTTGCATGTGGGTGTCCATTCTGAGCACGGCGGTATGTACTGCCAATGGTTTGCCACCGTTGAATGTCCACTGTGTTGCATGGGTCATAACGTGGTGGACGTTGTTATGTTGGCGTAACGGTGTGGGTTTTGATACCACCAGTTTATCACTGACCTTTGGGCTGGCGTATTTCTGTCCGTGGCTGATTTCTGTTGGATTGATGTGTGTGTGTCATAATATGGTGAACGGATATCTGCCGCCGTGGTAAGTTGGTGGCTGTCAGCAAGGCGTTAAGTGGGATTTACCGCCAGGGTCATAATGAGGGCCTTAGTGTCTCCTTCAGAGTGCCCATACTTGTAGCACTCAGAACACTGGGGGACGAACCTCCCTGCCTGCTTATGACAGAATCTCTTTCCCTTTGGCTGAGAGTGGGACTGGTTACTGTTTCCTTGGAATTCTATATTTTTAAGTTTTTCTTCCTCCTCTTTCATCTACTGAGACCCCGACCAGCCTTTTGAGATTCCACCTCAGGTACCTTCTTGTGGACCATGTGCTGAGCCAGCAGTCCAGGAAGCTTAGCAAGCTCCCTGGGGCCAGCGAGTTTACTATCCACTAGGTGTTGTGCAGCTCTGAAAAACAATCACTGAAAATGTGTTCTCCTGCAAACAGATTGTACAGCCCCTTATAATCATTTACATGACTGCCCTTCACCCAACCATCCACTGTCTTTCAAAAGGAATACACAAAATCCACCCAGGACTGCTGGGGCACCTTCTGGTTGCCCCTGAAATTATGCATGTACTTTTCTGTGCTAAGGCCATGTTTCCTGATAATGAGGGGGCGCCTCATCCTCTCCCCTTTCCCAGGGCCAGCAGGGCATCCCTCCCTTCAACAGGTATGTGCCACCAGAGAATGGCCCCCAAGTCTCTTCAGGGAGAGTTAGAATCTCTAGAGCAACTTCAAAGGCTTCCCTTTCATTTTTCCAGTTCCTTGGAGACAGACCTCGGGCACATACACCACGTTCTGCCCTGACAATGGGCTCCATTCCTGGGTTGAGTAGCCGTACTCCTGAGGACGTTGCAGTTCAGGACGTGTCTCCAGGTCCTCCCCCTCTCCCTCCATATCCTCCTCATCCTGGTTACCAGTTGTTGCCAGAAAAATGTGAGCTTCTGCCCAAAGCCTCAGGGCCTTCTAAAACTCCTGTGTCCTGGTACTCTCTTGCTTCGAAATCCCCTTTCCTTACAGAACTCCTTGAGCTCAACCACAGGGTAGCCTTGCAGACTGATGACCTCAAATTCCATTCTAGCAGTAAAAGTTTAGCAACATCAAAACAGCCAATGAAGGAGAGTTTAACAACTCAATTTGGTATCAAATTATTTATACAGGGAACTCTGTGCTACATGTCACTGCAGGGCATTGCACAAAAACAAGTACTGAATCCCACCTCTACGCATGTACTCAAGAGTTGGGCAGCTCAGGGGAATTGTGTTAAATGGAGATTACCCTTTTCTCACATGAGCAACAAGTCTCAGTCACACACAGGCAATGAAGGAGATGCAGTAAAGTTTTCAATAGGTTTTATTAACCGGTTCTGTGCCGGGGACGTAATGGTTACGTCCTGCGGCACAGTGCTGCTGTGTCGAGGACGTAACCATTACGTCCTCGGCACACAGCCCAGAGAGAGCGCTCTCGCTCCCTCTGTCTGCTTCCCCCCACACCTCCAAAGGCAGGGATGGAAGGGGAAGCCCTTCCCCTTCCAGTCCCGACCTCCCCCGCCCCCGTGACATCAGCGCGCGAGCGCGTGCTGTTTGTCACTGAGCTTCCAGCGCGATCGGAAGAGAAATGCTTTGCTTTTCTCTTCCGATCACGTGGGGGAGGCCGAGAGAGGCTTCAAAGGGAATGAAATGTATTTCCTTCCCTTTGAAGTCTCTCTCTGCGTTTTGGCAGCCGGATTGAAAGCAATACGGCTGTCAAAACGCCCACTAGACACCAGGGATATTTTTTTTTAAATGAAACTGATATAAGGGAGCGACCCCTTGGGCAAAGGTCGCTCCCAGGGGGGGCATTTTTTTTAAGGCATTTTCTGCCCCCCCTGGGGGCAGATTGGCCTATTATTAGGCCGATCTGCCCCTAGGGGGGGGCAGACACCTCTAGGCACCAGGGATAATTTAGTTTTTTTGGTTTTGTATTTTGTTTTAGGTGTGGGGAGTGACCCGTTAGGCAAGGGTCGCTCCCATAGGTGGCAAATTATATTTAGGCCATTTCTGCCCCCCTTGGGGGCAGATTGGCCTATTTTTATGAGGCCGGTCAGATACTACTAGACACCAGGGAGTTTTTTTTTTTCTCGTGAATTTCACGTAAGGGGAGCGACCCCTTAGACAAGGGTCGTTCCCCTAGGGGGCAAATTTATTTTATGCCATTCTGTCCCCCAGGAGGGCAGATCAGCCTATTTTAATTAGGCCAATCTGCCCCCAAGGGGGGCAGAAAACACTAGGCACCAGGGATCTTTTTTTTTGCGCCGTCACGCAAGGGGAGCGACCTTGTAGGCAAGGGTCGCTCCCCGGAGGGGGTGAGGAGGCAAATTTATTTTATGCCATTTCTGCCCCCCATAGGGGCAGATCGGCCTGTTGTTATTAGGCGATCTGCCCCCGGGGGGCAGGAACCTCTAGGCGCCAGGGCTATATATTTTTTTTTTTTGTTTTTTTAGAGATGGGGAGCGACCACTTAGGCAAGGGTCGCTCCCCTGGAGGGGCAAATTGTACTTAGGCCATTTCTGCCCGCTTTGGGGGCAGATTGGCCGATTTTAGGTCAATCTGCCCCCAATGGGGGCAGAAACCACTAGGCACCAGGGATCTTTTTGTTTTTGCGCCGTCACGCAAGGGGAGCGACCTTGTAGGCACGGGTCGCTCCCCGGGAGGGTGGGGGGACAAATTTATTTTAGGCCATTTTTTTGTTTGTTTGTTTGTTTTTTTAGAGATGGGGAGCAACCCCTTAGGCAAGGGTTGCTCCCCTGGCGGGGCAAATTGTATTTAGACCATTTCTGCCCCCCTTGGGGGCAAATCGGCCGATTTTAGGTGAATCTGCCCCCAAAGGGGGCAGAAACCCCCAAGGGGGGCAGAAACCACTAGGAACTGGGGATCTTTTGTTTTGCGCCGTCACGCAAGGGGAGCGACCCCTTAGACAAGGGTCGCTCCCCAGGGGTGTGGGGGGGGCAAATTTATTTTAGTACATTTCTGCCCCCCCTGGGGCCGGCTGAGCTAGAGGCCAAAATCCACAGGTAGGCACTTTGCAAAAAACACCTCTGTGTTCTGTGAAAAAATGTGGTGTCCACGTTGTGTTTTGGGCCATTTCCTTTTGTGGGCGCTAGGCCAAACCCACACAAGTGAGGTACCATTTTTATCAGGAGACTTGGGGGAACGCTGGGTGGAAGGACATTTGTGGCTCCTCCCAGATTCCAGAACTTTCTGTCACCAAAATGAGAGGAAAAGTGTTTTTTTTGCCAAAGTTTGAGGTTTGCACAGGATTCTGGGTAACAGAACCTGGTCAGAGCCCCACAAGTCACCCCATCTTGGATTCCCCTAGGTGTCTAGTTTTCAGAAATGTGCTGGTTTGCTAGGTTTCCCAAGGTGCCGGCTGAGCTAGAAGCCAAAATCCACAAGTAGGCACTGTTTTCTGTGAAATAATGTGATGTGTCCATGTTGTGTTTTAGGCCATTTCCTTTCGTGGGCGCTAGGCCTACCTACACAAGTGAGGTACCATTTTTATCGGGAGACTTGGGGAAACGCTGGGTGGAAAGAAATTTGTGGCTTCTCTCAGATTCCAGAACTTTCTGTCACCGAAATGTGAGGAAAATGTGTTTTTTTAGCCAAATTTTGAGGTTTGCAAAGGATTTTGGGAAACAGAAGCTGGTCAGAGCCCCACAAGTCACCTCATCTTGGATTCCCCCAGGTCTCTAGTTTTCAAAAATGTGCTTATTTTGTAGGTTTCCCTAGGTGCCGGCTGAGCTAGGGGCCAAAATCTACAGGTAGGCACTTTGCAAAAAACACCTCTGTTTTCTGTAAAAAAAATGGGATGTGTCCACGTTGTGTTTTGGGCCATTTCCTGTCACGGGCGCTAGGCCTACCCACACAAGTGAGGTACCATTTTTATCGGGAGACTTGGGGGAACGCTGGGTGGAAGGAAATTTGTGGCAACTCTCAGACTCCAGAGCTTTCTGTCACCGAAATGTGAGGAAAATGTGTTTTCTTAGCCAAATTCTGAGGTTTGCAAAGGATTCTGGGTAACAGAACCTTGTCAGAGACCCACAAGTCACACCATCTTGTATTCCCCTAGGTCTCTAGTTTTAAAAAATGGGCTGGTTTGGTAGGTTTTCCTATGTGCCGGCTGAGCTAGGGGCCAAAATCTACAGGTAGACACTTTGCAAAAAACACCTTTGTTTTCTGTAAAAAAAATGGGATGTGTCCACGTTGTGTTTTGGGCCATTTTCTTTTGTGGGCGCTAGACCTACCCACACAAGTGAGGTACCATTTTTATTGAGAGACTTAGGGGAACGCTGTGTGGAAGGAAATGTGTGACTCATCTCAGATTCCAAAACTTTCTGTCACCGAAATGGAGGAAAATGTGCTTTTTTAGCCAAATTTTGAGGTTTCCAAAGGATTTTGGGTAACAGAACCTGGTCAGAGCCCCACAAGTCACCCCATCTTAGATTCCCCTAGGTCTCTAGTTTTCAAAAATGTGCTTATTTTGTAGGTTTCCCTAGGTGCCGGCTGAGCTAGGGGCCAAAAACTACAGGTAGGCACTTTGCAAAAAACACCTCTGTTTTCTGTCAAAAAATGGGATGTGTCCACGTTGTGTTTTGGGCCATTTCCTGTCACAGGCGCTAGGCCTACCCACACAAGTGAGGTACCATTTTTATCGGGAGACTTGGGGGAACGCTGGGTGGAAGGAAATTTGTGGCTACTCTCAGATTTCAGAGCTTTCTGTCACCGAAATGTGAGGAAAATGTGTTTTTTTAGCCAATTTTTGAGGTTTGCAAAGGATTTTGGGTAACAGAAGCTGGTCAGAGCCCCACAAGTCACCTCATCTTGGATTCCCCTAGGTCTCTAGTTTTCAAAAATGTGCTTATTTTGTGGGTTTCCCTAAGTGCCGGCTGAGCTAGGGGCCAAAATCTACAGGTAGGCACTTTGCAAAAAACACCTCTGTTTTCTGTAAAAAAATGGGATGTGTCCACGTTGTGTTTTGGGCCATTTCCTGTCACGGGCGCTAGGCCTACCCACACAAGTGAGGTACTATTTTTATCGGGAGACTTGGGGGAACGCTGGGTGGAAGGAAATTTGTGGCTACTCTCAGACTCCAGAGCTTTCTGTCACCAAAATGTGAGGAAAATGTGTTTTCTTAGCCAAATTTTGAGGTTTGCAAAGGATTCTGGGTAACAGAACCTTGTCAGAGACCCACAAGTCACACCATCTTGTATTCCCCTAGGTCTCTAGTTTTAAAAAATGGGCTGGTTTGGTAGGTTTCCCTATGTGCCGGCTGAGCTAGGGACCAAAATCTACAGGTAGACACTTTGCAAAAAACACCTTTGTTTTCTGTAAAAAAAATGGGATGTGTCCACGTTGTGTTTTGGGCCATTTTCTTTCGTGGGCGCTAGACCTACCCACACAAGTGAGGTACCATTTTTATTGAGAGACTTAGGGGAACGCTGTGTGGAAGGAAATGTGTGACTCATCTCAGATTCTAAAACTTTCTGTCACCGAAATGTGAGGAAAATGTGTTTTTTTAGCCAAATTTTGAGGTTTGCAAAGGATTCTGGGTAATAGAACCTGGTTAGAGCCCCACAAGTCACCCCATATTGGATTCCCCTGGTCTCTAGTTTTCAAAAATATGCTGGTTTGGTAGGTTTCCCTATGTGTCGGCTGAGCTAGGTGCCAAAATCTACAGGTAGGCACTTTCCAAAAACACCTCTGTTTTCTGTAAAAAAATGGGATGTGTCCACGTTGTGTTTTGGGGCATTTCCTGTCACAGGCGCTAGGCCTACCCACACAAGTGAGGTACCATTTTTATCGGGAGACTTGGGGGAACGCTGGGTGGAAGGAAATTTGTGGCTACTCTCAGATTCCAGAGCTTTCTGTCACCGAAATGTGAGGAAAATGTGTTTTTTTAGCCAATTTTTGAGGTTTGCAAAGGATTTTGGGTAACAGAAGCTGGTCAGAGCCCCACAAGTCACCTCATCTTGGATTCCCCTAGGTCTCTAGTTAAAATCTGCAGGTAGGTACTTTGCAGAAAACACATCTGTTTTCTGTAAAAAAAAATGGGATGTGGCCACACTGTGTTTTGGGGCATTTCCTGTTGCGGGCGCTAGGCCTAACCACACAAGTGAGGTATCATTTTTATCGGTTGTCTTGGGGGAACATAGAATAGCAAAACAAGTGTTATTGCCCCTTGTCTTTCTCTACATTTTTTACTTCCAAATATAAGAGAGTGTGTAAAAAAGACTTCTATTTGAGAAATGCCCTGTAGTTCACATGCTAGTAGGGGCACCCCGGAATTCAGAGATGTGCAAATAACCACTGCTCCTCAACACCTTATCTTGTGCCCATTTTGGAAATACAAAGGTTTTCTTGATAGCTATTTTTTACTCTTTATATTTCAGCAAATGAATTGCTGTATACCCGGTAAAGAATTAAAACCCAAGGCAGGGTGCAGGTCATTTATTGGCTCTGGGTACCTAGAGTTCTTGATGAACCTACAAGCCCTATATATCCCCGCAACCAGAAGAGTCCAGCAGACGTAACGGTATGTTGCTTTAAAAAATCTGACATTGCAGGAAAAAGTTACAGAGTAAAACGTGGAGAAAAATTGCTGATTTTTTCACCTCAATTTCAATATTTATTTTTTCCAGTTGTTATTTACTGTAGGAAACCCTTGTAGGATCTGCACAAATTATCCCTTGCTGAATTCATAATTTTGTCTACTTTTCAGCAATGTTTTGGTTTCTGGGATCCAGCATCGGTTTCATGCCCATGTCTGTCACTGACTGGAAGGAGGCTGAAAGCACAAAAAATCATAAAAATGGGGTATGTCTCAGTAAAATGGCAAAATTGTGTTGAAAAATTGGTTTTTCTGATTCAAGTCTGCCTGTTCCTGACAGCTGGGAAGCTGGTGATTTTAGCACTGCAAACCCTTTGTTGATGCCATTTTCAGGGGAAAACCCACAAGCCTTCTTCTGCAGCCCCTTTTTCCCATTTAAAAATAAAAAATGAAATGTTCACTGTATTTTGGCTAATTTCTTGG
The DNA here is from genome assembly GCF_031143425.1 of Pleurodeles waltl. Taxonomy (NCBI): domain Eukaryota; kingdom Metazoa; phylum Chordata; class Amphibia; order Caudata; family Salamandridae; genus Pleurodeles; species Pleurodeles waltl. Next base: position 887,268,806 of record NC_090450.1, read on the forward strand.
CCTCCTTCTGGGGAACCCACAAAGTCTGGGTACCTCTGGAATCCCTAGGATGTTGGAAAAAAAAGAACGCAAATTTGGCGTGTTTAGCTTATGTGAACAAAAAGGTATGAGGGCCTAAGCGCGAACTGCCCCAAATAGCCAAAAAAAGGCTCAGCACAGGAGGGGGAAAAGGCCTGGCAGCGAAGGGGTTAACAAGACTGCAATATACTGTACAATGCATGGGCTGCAATGATTAGGATAATGAACAATGTAAGAAACAGAATTGTAAAAATGAGAATCAGGAATATCAAGACCCCAACGTCCTGCAATAACATAAGATGTGAAATAGGCCCTAATACCCTAGCATGATTAACCTAATCTCTAACCTAAACAGAGCTAGGTGTGATAAACCTAATATGCCAGTACTATGTCCATGAGAAGAGCCCCCCAACACTCGTTACTTTGGAATAAGGTCTCTAGATCAGACTCTGTGAGGACACGAAGGCTGGGTCTGCATCAAGGCGACGTGTAGCATTGATGGCGTCTGGTAGGAATCCCCCTGATACCCTTGTCTGCGTGAGGTGTATTTATACAGATCTTGTAGGACCCCTGATGCAGTTATGTTCCCAAACAATATATAAGAAGGCATGCTTGGGGCAGTAATTACATAAACAATCCCCTCCCAAAGTACATTATGGTCCTTTCACAAGTAAGTGCGAAAGAACATGATGTAAATACCTACGTACATCATTTGTCTTCGACATTGATAGTGATGCCTTCACAGAGTGGCACTGATTACGTGAAATCAAAACATCTTCCTAACTATAAACAAAGCAGCCATCTTGGAAGAAATAATTAAATAAATGTGCTAAAACAGAGCAGGCGAAGTAGGTTAAAAGTCCCTCGGTGACGGGTGCACAGGCCTGCAAGCCAAAAGGCTAAGCTATTTCTCGATTCCCATTAAAATCATATAGGATCCAATACACCCTCCCCATTGCCGGAACAAGTATGATGCCAAAATGATGATGCCAGAGAAGGTGAATGAACCCAAGCTAAAATGCTCTGGACTAATACAAGGTAAAATCACATTAAAATATAGCTAAAATCTAATTTAAATCTTGTTAAAAATGGCTAAAACATAGGAAGAGACAAAAAAATGTCGACCATGACAAGCACAGTAGGCCAAAGATAAAGGCAATACTGGCAAAACTTTGAAACTTTAGAATAAGCCAATGGTCAAATTAATTTAACAGCAGTCATGATCTTGAAGAATGTCTTTGAAGACATTGAAAGAAAGGGCATCTAGGAAACGAAAGACACCGCCAGATGTCAGATCAATGTTAGGATTGGCAGAAATATTCATGGAGCAGCAGTGCGCAGCAGCCTCAGCGCAGGATCACCCGCGAGGGCAGCACCATCCAAAGTGCCTTAAGGAGCCAGATAGTTCACCAAGGGCAGCTCGTATGTAGCCTTGCGAATCAGCCTCCGTCTCATGGGGCACAACCGTGAATGAACTCTCATCGGGAACATCAGCAGTTCTTGGTCCACAGGAGGCACTGGCAGAACAGCAAGGCAAACCGAAGGTAGATGTTCAAAGAGGCACCAGGTGCAATGAAAGACTAGTTGCACACACCATAAGACTGGTCGGAATGACAATGACCAATCATGCTCCAATTCTTCCAGCAATGGAGCACCAAAGAACTGCACCATGCAGTCACAGCACAGTTTGGCTGGTGGTAATAGCTCCATCACTCCGCTTAGCCGAGAAGGCACAACCACTGCATATCAGGAACAACAGCAGCATTATCCGATTGACCAATGCCAAAGTCACACAAAAGCCACCAAACACACTGGAAAAGAGTGAATGGATGGCTGAAGGAATGACTCCGAAGACAGTCAGGAAGATGGACACAAATCCAGACCGACAGCCTTAAAGAAGTACACAATTCCTGTAGTGCTTGAAGCATTTAATATCGTGGATACTAGCTCTCCAAAGTATTTGGGGAAGTTGATATTTAATAGGGATTGTATCTCAGTTGATGATCTTGCTATCTGGAGAGCCTACGTGTTGGACCTGGCTTTTTGACGGGGACATCCCCAAACTTTTTGCCTCCTTCCTCCTATTTTTTCTGACCTGTTGTTGTTGGCTTTTGACCTCTGGGCACTTTACCACTGCTAACCAGTGCTAAAGTGCATATGCTCTCTGGGTAAATTGTACTACTGATTGGTTTATCCATGATTGACTATTTAATTTACTTGTAAGTCCCTGGTAGAGTGCATCACATGTGCCTAGGGCAGGTAGATTAAATGCTACTAGTGGGCCTGCAGCACTGGTTGTGCCACCCACCTCAGTAGCCCCTTAAACCTGTCTCAGGCCTGCCATTGCAAGGCCTGTGTGTGCAGTTTCACTGCCACTTCGACTTGGCATTTAAAAGTACTTGCCAAGCCTAGAACTCCCCTTTTACTACATATAAGTCATCCCTAATGTGTGCCCTAGGTAACCCCTAGAGCAGGGTGCTGTGTAGGTAAAATGCAGGACATGTACCTGTGTAGTTATATGTCCTGGTAGTGTGAAACTCCTAAATTCGTTTTTACACTACTGTGAGGCCTGCTCCTTTCATAGGCTAACATTGGGGCTGCCCTCATACACTGTTGAAGTGGCAGCTGCTGATCTGAAAGGAGCAGGAAGGTCATATTTAGTATGGCCAGAATGGTAATACAAAATCCTGCTGACAGGTGAAGTCGGATTTAATATTACTATTCTAGAAATGCCACTTTTAGAAAGTGAGCATTTCTTTGCACTAAAAACTTGTTGTGCCCTTCAATCCACGTCTGGCTAGGTTTAGTTGACAGCTCCTTGTGCATTCACTCAGACACACCCCAAACACAGGGTACTCAGCCTCACTTGCATACATCTGCATTTTGAATTGGTCTTCCTGGGCTGGGAGTGTGGAGGGCCTGCCCTCACACAAAGGACTGCCACACCCCCTACTGGGACTCTGGCAGACAGGATTGAGCTGAAAGGGAACTTGGTGCATTTCTTAGAGACTCTTTGAAGTCACCCCCACTTCAAAGGCACAACTTAGTATAAAACAGGGCCTCTGCCCTACCTCATCAGACACTTGCTGGAGAAGAAACCTGAACCAGAAACTACATCCTGCCAAGAAGAACTGCCTGGCTGCTCAAAGGACTCACCTGTCTGCTTTTCTACAAAGGACTGCTGCCTTGCTGTTGGCCTGCTGCCTTGCTGAACTCTTGCCTGGCTGTAAAAGTGCTCTCCAAGGGCTTGGATAGAGCTTGCCTCCTGTTCCCTGAAGTCTCAGGACCAAAAAGACTTCACTCTTCCTCTTGGACGCTCCGTGCGCCGAACTTTTCGACGCACAGCTTGTTCCGCGGCAAGAAAAACGCCGCACACCGACGCTGATCAACGCGACGCCTTCGGGACGACCGAAACTTTGACGCACGGCCTCGCAAGGACAACGCCGCCCGACTTCCCGGGAGAAATCGACGCGACGCCTGCCGTGAAATCAAAACTTTGACGCACGGCCTCGCAAGGACAACGCCGCCCGACTCCGCAGGAGAAATCGACGCGACGCCTGCCGTGCGATCAAAACTTTGACGCACGGCCTCGCAAGGACAACGCCGCCCGACTCCGCAGGAGAAATCGACGCGACGCCTGCCGTGAGATCAAAACTTCGACGCACGGCCTCGCAAGGACAACGCCGCCCGACTCCGCAGGAGAAATCGACGCGACGCCTGCCGTGAGATCGAAACTTCGACGCGCAGCCCCACAGAACGACGCGCAGTCGGAAAACAAGCAGGAAAATCCACGCACAGACCCGGGACATCTGGTAATCCCCGAGACCCACAGAAAGAGACTGTCCGCGCGCCGGAAAACGACGCCCGACTTCCCCGCGTGGAAAATAACGACGCAAGTCCGTGTGTGCTGGGGAGAAATCGACGCACACACCCTTTTTCCACGCACCTCTTCCTTTGTGGCCCTCTGATTTTCCACCAGAAACCAGGTACTTTGTGTTTGAAAGAGACTCTGGGGGTCATTCTGACCCTGGCGGCCGGTGGCCGCCAGGGCCACCGACCACGGGAGCACCGCCAACAGGCTGGCGGTGCTCCCACGAGCATTCTGACCGCGGCGGTTCAGCCGCGGTCAGAAGCGGCAAGTCGGCGGGCTCCCGCCGACTTACCGCTGCTCGGGGGAATCCTTCATGGCGGCGGAGCGCGCTCCGCCGCCATGAGGATTCTGACAGCCCCTACCGCCATCCTGTTCATGGCGGGAAACCCGCCATGAACAGGATGGCGGTAGGGGGTGCTGCGGGGCCCCTGGGGGCCCCTGCCGTGCCCATGCCAATGGCATGGGCACGGCAGGGGCCCCCGTAAGAGGGCCCCGCAAAGTATTTCAGTGTCTGCCTTGCAGACACTGAAATACGCGACGGGTGCAACTGCACCCGTCGCACCCCTGCAACTACGCCGGCTCAATTCTGAGCCGGCGTCCTCGTTGCAGGGGCATTTCCTCTGGGCCGGCGGGCGCTCTTTTGGAGAGCGCCCGCCGGCCCAGAGGAAATGTCTGAATGGCCGCCGCGGTCTTTTGACCGCGGTGCGGTCATTTGGCGGCGGTACTATGGCGGATGGCCTCCGCCGTCCGCCATAGTCAGAATCACTCCCTCTGTTTACTTTCTAAAGACTTAAGACACTTTATATCAATTTTCAGTGATATCTTTACAAATTCATATTGCATCTTTGATCGTTTTGACCTGAAGATACCCAGATAAATATTATATATTTTTCTAAATACTGTGTGGTGTATTTTTGTGGTGTTATGCTATGGTGTTGTATGATTTATTGCACAAATGCTTTACACATTGCCTTCTAAGTTAAGCCTGACTGCTCGTGCCAAGCTACCGGAGGGTGAGCACAGGCTGATTTTGGATTGTGTGTGACTTACCCTGACTAGAGTGAGGGTTCTTGCTTGGACAGAGGGCAACCTAACTGCCAACCAAAAACCCCATTTCTAACATTGGTGATCAGCGGTGAGGATAGGACTTGTGTTTGTGCAGTGACATACAGTAGCTAAGTATTTCACTACCTACCCACAGTTGAAGGTCAACTTGATTTTTCATCTTTTTTGGCTCTTGGTTCTCTGATGTCCTCCTGGATATACTATTGATATTTTGGACTTTGGATTTTGGTTTTTGCTGATAAGATCTTATCAAAATGGGATTGTGTACCTACTCATTCTTTGTTCGTACGGACCACCTCTAAGGAAGCTTTGCAGAAAATGGGGCCTTCCTGTAGCAAGGAGATCTACTAAGGCGGAGATGCTCCATCACTACATAGTCTGGGGGGAGGAAAGATGGGCAGAGAGAGAGGCAGCAAGAAACCAAATGACTAAGTACCCCTCAGATGAGGAGGAGGACTACTCACATGAGGAGGAAGACTGCTCACATGAGGAAGAAGACTACTCAGATGAGGAAAGAGAACCAGTGGGAGATGAATGGCTCCTAGCTCTAGAGCGGTGTCTAGAAGAGCTAGATGAGCAGCTTGAAAGGGCTGAGGCAGCAAGTCTCTTAGCCCTGGAAGAAGAAAAGATTGCAGCTCAAGAGCTGAGCTGTAAAGAGCTGAATCTGGAGGCCGGAAGGGCTGAGTCCAGTTCAGATGGTGGCAGCAAAAATCTTTCATCCAGTACTGCTGAAGAAGGGCACAAGCCCAGAGATGTGGTGCCCAACTTGAAGAAGGGAGTTGACACACCCCAGGTGGTTCAAGGGTATGAGGTAGTTCCCGTTATGCACAGGGTCCCTGAGAAGGATTGGGGAACTGGCACAGGGAGTCATATTCCTACTGGGGGGAGGGACACTTTACTGACTCTAGCAGAGAGTGACAGAGAAAAGGGTTCCCCCCTGGTGGACGTCCTGGATATAGAGTGTAGAGACATCCCAGAAGAGTTTGGGTTGAGTGTCAGGGACAGACAGATACTGTCTCACCAGTCTCAGGAGGGCGAAGTAGAGTGCTTTTCCAAGGTTGAGTTACTGGGTGATTGGGTGAAGGGTACTGTGGTTAATACATGTGAAGGGCAGAGTGATGTAATTGCTGGAGAGCATATGTCTGGTCCTTATTTTCCAGAGCTACGCCAACACCAGGTGGAGTGTGAGTTCTCTGACCCCAGGGAGCTTACAATGGAGGCAGACTTCTGGGTGAGTACCAGAGAGTCTGAAGAGGCATTTGGGGGTGCTCCTGAAGGGAGTGGTCTAGGTGGTTCCCAACCGAGTGTGGTGGGAAAGGATTGTAGTGTCCCAGGTAGGTCCCAGGTCCTAGAGGGTTCCATTAGGGAACACCAGGAGGGAAGCCTAGCCTGTACCGTAGGGCCACCTTTTGAGGGAAGCCCCGCAGTGTCAGAAGAACTTGGGGGGGTGACTGTAGCCAGAATCCCAACAGTTCTGGTGTCTGGCAGTGCCCCTCATAGTGAGGGGGTGCAGAAGTCCAGACATAGGGTTGAGAGGGGGTTGCAGACCCCAGTGGAGGACCTTGAGAGTCAGGGGACAGCTCTGAGAGCAGAGCCCCCCAGGAATGACCCAGGTGAAACCGTTTCTGGTTTGGGGGAAACCCAGACTCTGCCGGATGGGCAGAGGTCGGGAGACCTGCGCCAACCAGACTCTTGTGTGGCCCTTGGGGATGGTGTGTCCCTTGTGGGGGGTGAGAGTGCCCCCCAGGAAGTCCTGGCATGCCAGGCAAAGATTCAACCTCAGGGTGGTGACTCTGGGTTGGATACCCAGGTTCAGAGGTTAAACTCTGACCTGGTGGGAGGTAGATGTGCCTCCCAAGAAGTCCTGCTGTGCCAGGCAATTGTCCAACCTCAGGGTGTTGACTCTGGGTTGGATGACCAGGTTCAGAGGTTAAACTCTGACCTGGCGGGGGGTAGGTGTGCCCCCCAGAAAGTCCTGGCGTGCCAGGCAGTTGTTCAACCTCAGAGTGCTGACTCTGGGTTGGATAACCGGGTTCAGAGGTTAAACTCTGACCTGGTGGGGGGTAGGTGTGCCCCCCAGAAAGTCCTGGCGTGCCAGGCAATTGCCCAACCTCAGGGTGGTGACCCTGGGTTGGGGAACCAGGCTCAGAGGTTAAACTCTGACCTGATGGGAGGAAGGTGTGCCTCCCAGAAAGTCCTGGTGCGCCAGGCAATTGTTCAACTTCAGGGTGGTGACTCTGAGTTGAATGGCCCAGTGCAGAGGTTAAACTCTGACCTGGTGGAGGGTCAGTGTGCCCTCCAGGAAGTCCTGGCGTGCCAGGCAATTGTTCAACTTCAGGGTGGTGACTCTGAGTTGAATGGCCAAGTTCAGAGGTTAAACTCTGACCTGATGGAGGGACAGTGTGCCCTCCAGGAAGTCCTCTCGTGCCAGGCAATTGTTCAACTTCAGGGTGGTGACTCTGAGTTGAATGGTCAGGTGCAGAGGTTAAACTCTGACCTGGTGGGGGGTAGGGGTGCCTCCCAGGAAGTCCTGGTTTGCCAGGCAGTGATCCAGTCTGAGGGTACAGACCCTGGGCTGGAAGACCAGGTTCAGGTTGTCCCCCCGGACCTGGAGGGAGGGGCTACTGATAACAGTGCCCCTACCATGTTGTCTTCTGAGGAGGCCACTCCTAGTTGGAGGGTGCTGGACCCCAGAAGGGAGGGCAGGGGGAGGGAAGCCTCACCCCGGGCCCTAGTCCAACCTGAAGGTACAGGCCCCAGGTTGGAGGGCCAGTTGCGGGTTAACAGCCCTGCACTTGTAGAGGAATGGTACAGGGTGACTTCTGTAAGCACCCTGACCATGATGGACTCTGGGGGTACCGCTCCAGGAGGGAGGGTACAAAGCCCCAGAGGGGAGGACCAGGTTCAGGCTGTCATCCCTGACCTGGTGGAAGGGAGAGTGGTTAAAGGGTGCCCAGCACCTGGGGCTACCGCCCCCCACTCTCCACAGCCACAGTGGTTGGAGAGCTTTGAGAGGCCTGGGGCCTGGCTCTCATCCCTGGCAGCTGTCAGTAATCACTGTGGCTTGCTGTCCGGGTGGACAGAGTTATCCCTGGGGAGGGGACAAGTGTCACACCCCAGGGGTAGAGTGGGCAACACCACTGTGTTGGTCATGGTGGTACTATTCTGCTCCTGGGATACATCTGTGAGCAAAGTAAGGTTAGGTGCTGCACAGATGGGATCCGCAGGTAAGGAGAAATGTTCCCCATGGGTTGGCTTAGTGGGCCCTGAGAGTATGGACAGAGTGATCCAATTGGAGTCAGAAAGGCGAAGAACTGGAGCATGCCCCTTCTGTTGTGGGCCTGGGTCCTTGTTCTGTCGCCTCAAACAGGGAAGTACATCAGGATAGTGATTGTTCTCCCCTGGCTTTAGGCTGGTAGGGGGTCATGTTGGACCTGGCTTTTTGACGGGGACATCCCCAAACTTTTTGCCTCCTTCCTCCTATTTTTTCTGACCTGTTGTTGTTGGCTTTTGACCTCTGGGCACTTTACCACTGCTAACCAGTGCTAAAGTGCATATGCTCTCTGGGTAAATTGTACTACTGATTGGTTTATCCATGATTGACTATTTAATTTACTTGTAAGTCCCTGGTAGAGTGCATCACATGTGCCTAGGGCAGGTAGATTAAATGCTACTAGTGGGCCTGCAGCACTGGTTGTGCCACCCACCTCAGTAGCCCCTTAAACCTGTCTCAGGCCTGCCATTGCAAGGCCTGTGTGTGCAGTTTCACTGCCACTTCGACTTGGCATTTAAAAGTACTTGCCAAGCCTAGAACTCCCCTTTTACTACATATAAGTCATCCCTAATGTGTGCCCTAGGTAACCCCTAGAGCAGGGTGCTGTGTAGGTAAAAGGCAGGACATGTACCTGTGTAGTTATATGTCCTGGTAGTGTGAAACTCCTAAATTCGTTTTTACACTACTGTGAGGCCTGCTCCTTTCATAGGCTAACATTGGGGCTGCCCTCATACACTGTTGAAGTGGCAGCTGCTGATCTGAAAGGAGCAGGAAGGTTATATTTAGTATGGCCAGAATGGTAATACAAAATCCTGCTGACTGGTGAAGTCGGATTTAATATTACTATTCTAGAAATGCCACTTTTAGAAAGTGAGCATTTCTTTGCACTAAAAACTTGTTGTGCCCTTCAATCCACGTCTGGCTAGGTTTAGTTGACAGCTCCTTGTGCATTCACTCAGACACACCCCAAACACAGGGTACTCAGCCTCACTTGCATACATCTGCATTTTGAATGGGTCTTCCTGGGCTGGGAGGGTGGAGGGCCTGCCCTCATACAAAGGACTGCCACACCCCCTACTGGGACTCTGGCAGACAGGATTGAGCTGAAAGGGAACTTGGTGCATTTCTTAGAGACTCTTTGAAGTCACCCCCACTTCAAAGGCACAACTTAGTATAAAACAGGGCCTCTGCCCTACCTCATCAGACACTTGCTGGAGAAGAAACCTGAACCAGAAACTACATCCTGCCAAGAAGAACTGCCTGGCTGCTCAAAGGACTCACCTGTCTGCTTTTCTACAAAGGACTGCTGCCTTGCTGTTGGCCTGCTGCCTTGCTGAACTCTTGCCTGGCTGTAAAAGTGCTCTCCAAGGGCTTGGATAGAGCTTGCCTCCTGTTCCCTGAAGTCTCAGGACCAAAAAGACTTCACTCTTCCTCTTGGACGCTCCGTGCGCCGAACTTTTCGACGCACAGCTTGTTCCGCGGCAAGAAAAACGCCGCACACCGACGCTGATCAACGCGACGCCTTCGGGACGACCGAAACTTTGACGCACGGCCTCGCAAGGACAACGCCGCCCGACTTCTCGGGAGAAATCGACGCGACGCCTGCCGTGAAATCAAACCTTTGACGCACGGCCTCGCAAGGACAACGCCGCCCGACTCCGCAGGAGAAATCGACGCGACGTCTGCCGTGCGATCAAAACTTTGACGCACGGCCTCGCAAGGACAACGCCGCCCGACTCCGCAGGAGAAATCGACGCGACGCCTGCCGTGAGATCAAAACTTTGACGCACGGCCTCGCAAGGACAACGCCGCCCGACTCCGCAGGAGAAATCGACGCGACGCCTGCCGTGAGATCGAAACTTCGATGCGCAGCCCCGCAGAACGACGCGCAGTCGGAAAACAAGCAGGAAAATCCACGCACAGACCCGGGACATCTGGTAATCCCCGCGACCCACAGAAAGAGACTGTCTGCGCGCCGGACAACGACGCCCGACTTCCCCACGTGGAAAATAACGACGCAAGTCCGTGTGTGCTGGGGAGAAATCGACGCACACACCCTTTTTCCATGCACCTCTTCCTTTGTGGCCCTCTGAGGAGATTTTCCACCAGAAACCAGGTACTTTGTGTTTGAAAGAGACTCTGTTTACTTTCTAAAGACTTAAGACACTTTATATCACTTTTCAGTGATATCTTTACAAATTCATATTGCATCTTTGATCGTTTTGACCTGAAGATACCCAGATAAATATTATATATTTTTCTAAATACTGTGTGGTGTATTTTTGTGGTGTTATGCTATGGTGTTGTATGATTTATTGCACAAATGCCTTACACATTGCCTTCTAAGTTAAGCCTGACTGCTCGTGCCAAGCTACCGGAGGGTGAGCACAGGCTGATTTTGGATTGTGTGTGACTTACCCTGACTAGAGTGAGGGTTCTTGCTTGGACAGAGGGTAACCTAACTGCCAACCAAAAACCCCATTTCTAACACTACGTCTCTAGCTGATGTCAACCAACTTGTTTCTGGAAAAGTAGTGCCTTTAGTCTGCTCAGCTTGTCATAATTTACATTAGTAGTATCAATGTGAGGCCACATTTCTGATACTTGTAACTCCTGTGTGTGTGGGGGGGGGAATAAAACATGTCCACAAGAAGTTACAGTCTTAGAGACTAAAATTACGTAGGCAATTCCTGTTCTCACATCGCAACAGCTCTGTTTGTTCATGATCATACAACTTCCATTCTAAAGTATATGAAATGCTGGATGAATCAAAGGGACAGGAGTACTCTTCAGAAAACAGACCAAGATTACGACCCCTGCATTGCAAAGGCCATGAAGGGACACCTATTTGCAAATCATTGAATGGCTAACAGTAGTCTCACATTCTTTTCCAGTGAGAAAGACCACTGTTTCGCCGTTCAGACATTTATATTTAAAGGGCAACTCCCACTTGGCTATCACCTAGCCGCTCGTATCGGCAAGGTGTCTCAAGCATTTTGAAAAACGAAAGGTGGAAAGGGGCAGATTTATAATGTCATGTACAAGTCATACTGTCGATGGGCTTTCTGCAACCATGAAAGGCAACTTTTCTAACTTTTCTATATGAAGCATGGTGAAACTTGCTTCCCTTTTAGCCATTGTCTGGTGTTCCCTGGATAAATTAAAAGCAGCAAACAGGTCACTACTGTTAATATATTTCCATGGAATGCGAGCATTTTTCAGAATCTGTAGTGTTCAACCAAACTGGATGATGGAACTCATTTGACTTTGTCCATGGTATAAAAAGGACATGTCATTCTGAATGATGTCTATTGCAGATGACACTATGGGGGTCATTCTAACCCTGGCGGTCATCGACCGCCAGGGTCGACGACCACGGAAGCACCGGCAACAGGCTGGCGGTGCTTCCTTTGCAATTCTGACCGCGGCTGTAAAGCCGCAGTCGCCCAGCCGGGTCCGGCGGTTTCCCGCCGGATTTCCCCCGGCTGGGCTGAATCTCCATGGCGGCGCTGCATGGAGATTCCCACCCCCTTCCCGCCATCCTGTTTCTGGCGGTTTTTACCGCCAGGAACAGGATGGAGGGAACGGGTGTTGTGGGGCCCCTGGGGGCCCCTGCACTGCCCATGCCACTTGCATGGGCAGTGCAGGGGGCCCCTAACAGGGCCCCACCATGATTTTCACTGTCTGCTTTGCAGACAGTGAAAATCACGACGGGTGCAACTGCACCCGTCGCACCCCTGCAACTCCGCCGGCTCCATTCGGAGCCAGCTTCATTGTTGCAAGGCCTTTCCCACTGGGCCTGGCGGGTGCTCCTTTGGCGGGCCCAGCGGGAAAGCCAGAATGGCCTCCGCGGTCTTTTGACCGTGGAGCAGCCAAATGGCGGTGACCGCATGGCGGGCGGCTACCGCCGCCCGCCGCGGTCAGAATGACCGCCTATGTTATTAAGGGAGCCTTTTCTGTTGGACAGAGTGTTCATGACATTACCGATAACAGCTAAAGACTTTTCAAAATTTTCCTTATCTATCTGCCTTTAATGCACAGCTGGTTGCATTTGAGAAAGCTTCCCGATCTCATGGTATATGGCAGAGATGAATCTTTTAGAGCGAGGCTGTCTGGGAACTAACAAGAAATCTTGTAAGTCTCTGTCTTCAGATAGCGTAATAAGATGTTCTTTAACTGCTGCTAAGGTGTTACCCTGCAACCATTGTTGGCACAGTTTAGCCACACTGTATGTAGTAACGGTACCTGAGTCCTTGCTAATCTTGACACCCCCTGAGGAATTACCAAAACAAGCCTGACACCCATTTGTGTCTATTGGCCACAATAACCATCTCCTGGGACTATAAAGTGAGGTATTACAGGTAGCAGCCTGACCTTTGCATCTAGTTCCTCTTCTATGATGTTTAGGAAGGACTGCCAATTATTAAATTGTGTCAGTGTGGGGATACTGGGCGCATTCATTTCCTTTATTTTTGCTAACCCTAGACAGGATGTCCGTTGAATTGTGTTATTTAAAAAGATAATTTGAACAGGAATAAGGCATGCTCTAAATAAAGCTTCCCTACCCTGAATTTGCCAATAGTGTGTTCCCCATACACTTTTTACATTGATAGTATTCTTCCAGTATTCGTATCCTTCAACTGCAAGTCGGGAAACAAAGGAATCTGAATAGATTATTTTTGTGTTAGTTTGCAAAATTTCCTAATTTTAGAAGGTGGTAACTTAAAATAGTATGATTCTGCATTCTTCATGTTATGCCCAGAAAAATATGTGAATTTATCTGAATAATGCTTTGGGCTCCCCACAGGCGGAGTCAAACAGTGTTCCCACTGTGTGTAATTAAATACTGATCTGTGTCTAGTTGCTCAGTGCAGGTAGTAATGTCCCCAATTATTATAACAGAACATCTCCTCATAATTCCAAATACAGTATAATCCTGCAATTCAGCAAGCATGGAATCTACTGTTTGAACATCCCAGTCATCAGAAACAACACCAGGTGTAATTACATCAGTCATTGAAATGTTGAAAATATATGGAATGTGAATGACCTCAGTAGGCCCGTATATATCAAATGGAACTTTAACCTCAAAAATCCCATCTGGAATTGGTACTGCTGAAATGTTCACAAGGGACAAGTATCTTCAGACCTATGTGGGGAAAGATATGGAGTTAAGACTTCATCCATAGGCTCAACAAAAGAGCATTCAGGAAGATAATCACCATTTCTAAGCAAAAAGAAAACAGTCATGAAACCAATCCATAATAGAAAGGTAAGCAATGTCATAAATATCCCCAGATAATTCCATGGATAAATTAAATAGTTATGTTCAAGCCATATGTATAGCTTACATGTCTTTGAAACAGTTTCACTTTCAGGTGCAGCTGAAGTTGGAAGAAAAGTCATCAAGATCGATGAAATAACTAGATGCAGTCTCTGCAAACACAGGAGCTGGTGAATAACTGCTGGATGGATCCACTTCGCGTGGAAGTTCGTAGTAGACAATATTGTCTGTTTCTGTTGAATTGGGGTAGAAAACAACCACATCTTGGACAGTTGTTGTCAGTGAAGTGGTGAGAGATTCTGCAACAGCTCATTTTCTGCCCACCCAATGGTCGAGAAGGCATTGGTAGCATCATTGTACATGCTAGTCTAGTCAGAAGAGTTGTTGTTTCTTCTTTGAAGAGGTATGCCCTGTTGGGAAGTGAGAGAGGATTGGGAACTACCCAAGGGACCTCTGAGTCTACTGTACAGGATGGGCCACATGGTGTAGTTTGATGTTGTCAATGGAGACAAATCTGTTTGCTTTGGAACCAGGCAGCAGTGGTAGGATGACGGTTCTGGTACCTTGTATTCCCAGGACTTGGACCAGTGCTCTGTACGATGGGCCAAATTCCTTCTTCAGAGCAATCTTCTCACAAACCTGAAACCTGACTTTAGGCATCCAGCCTGTAGAAGTTGTTGTAAAATCCCTTATTACAGAGGTGGCAGCACTGGCAGATGAATTTCCATCATGAAATTGCCAAAGCTCCTGTAAGGCAGTAACATGTTCAAAAGATGTATCTGCTGCCACCAAACCAGGGCCATCTAGATCTGAGACATACATAGGTATCCCAAAGAGAACCTCATAAGGAGTGCGTTCCCCTCCAACGACCTTCTTGGCAGATTATTCAGTGCTCTCTGGACCCCATATAGGTGAAGAAGCCAGCTGTGGCCAGAACCTAATACCCTAGCTGTTAAGGACTGCTTTAGATCTCAATTCCTCCTCTCCACAACCAAATTACCCTCGGGATGAAAGGATGAGGAATAATGGAGTTCAACACCCATCATCCTCATTGTGTCCCTTAAAGCCTTAGAAGCAAAGGCAGGGCCCTGGTCTGAATGAAATGCTGAAACCGCATATGTACCAATAAAGATCAGCAAGTCTTTTATAACAGTTTGAGTGTCAGCCGACCGCAGCGGCCATATCCACAAAAATCTAGACATCTATCCACAGCGACTTAGATGTATTTGTATGTACCATCAGGTTGAAGGGGACCACAATGGTACAGGTACACACATTGTTGTGGCCTGTTGGACACGAAGAGGGATGTCTGCAGTGGGTGATTGACATTTGAGCCCTTTATCTGCTGGCAAATGTCACAGCAAAGAACTTATTGCTTAGTCTCTTTGTATAGACCCAGCCACCATAAGCTCGTCTGTAAGAGTGTTATTGTAGCCGCAACAGCAGCATGTGCAGAGGCAACACCCTCATGCAGTGCTACCACTCAATTTCCAACCCCAGGAATTGTTGCAAATGCAACAATCTGTGCACTCATAAGGTATGAATATTTTGTAGGGTATGTTTTTGGGAGAGGCTTGCCTTCAGCCGAAGCTCTCACAGCAGCCAAAATGTCATTATCCAATCTCGTCTAGGAATGAGTCACTACAGCAACAGATGCTGTAGCTGCTGCGGATTTGGCCGCTATATCAGCCAATGTGTTGCCAATAACGTGTACTCCTACACGTTGGTGGCCCAATGTATGGACTACATGAGTATTAGGTGGCTTATCCTTAAGATCCGCTACCCTCCCCCACAGATTTCTGTGTTTTATGGTGTTTCCCTTTGAGTCACTAAACCCTTTCAATCACCAATGATTAAGATAATCATTGTAAGACTGGACACAGTAGTACGAATCACAGACAATCAATGTGGATCCCTATGTTCTAGCATTAGGATAAGGGCTTTAAGTTCAGCAAGCTGAGCTGTGCAGTCCCCCAGGGTCTGCGTGTAGGTATTGTTATGCTGGAATACACCATCCTTCATCACTCCGCTCACGGCTGCACAAGCGGCTGAGTACTGATGTTTAGTACCTACAGCTGGTTGTTCTGAACCATCACTGTAAATGACAGTATGGTATCTGTCAGGCAGCAAGATATCAAGTGGTGCGGGGTACTTCTGTTCGTATTGAAAAACTTCTTGTGTCTGAAGATTGGATCAAAAATGTAATCAACTTCAGTGAAAGTCAGGGAGGTTGCCCATTGAATTCAACGTGGATGTAATGCTTTACCGTTAGGAAGACTAGCTTTGGTGACGGCCTCTGAGGCTGGCATCGGGGTAACAACAATAATGCATTTCCCTTGGGCAAGTGGCCTCTTCTTGATGACAGTCACCTGTACTGCAGTTAGCATTTTTTCTGTGGGTGCAAAGCATTGTTCTTCATTGGAATATAAGTGTGATTTCTATGCTCTGGGCAATGTATTGCCTTCATTAAAGGTGACATACTTGAACCCAATGGCACCAGCAATTATTCTGATGACAAATTTGTTTTGTTGTCAGGAGTGTGTAAGAGTTCTGCTTCTACCATGTCCTGTTACAATCCTCTAAGGATGCATGTGTGTTCTACTGTCCAGTGTCTGCTAGAGAAATCTGGGTGTACTAATTCAGAGTGGCTTGATGCGTTGTGCATAACCAGGAATGCATGTTTTGTGAAAGTTATAGAAACCAAGTGAAGACTGTAGCTTCTTGGTAGTATTTGGTGGCTGGAGTTGAGCTATTTTTCTAAAAAGTGTGGGGACAGACTCTTGCTTTCGTTTGATAGCTCGTATCCCAGGAACAATACATTGAGAAAGGCTATTTTAGTTTTTCTAAAATTGAATTAATTTGGAACCAAGGACTGCGAATCCTTGAACAATCTGATCAACCCTAGCAAGATAAATGTTGAAGTCATCATCTGTGAGATAGATGTTGTCTACAACGTCTCAGGCTCAATATCATGCAATATTAATGTTACACGGGCTGAGAACAGCCCTAGACTGTTCTTGTAGCCCTGGGGCAAATGACAGAAGCATTTTGTGAGCCAAATCAGAATGCACTCAGGTCCTGACTTTCATGAGCTAAGTTTTGACAGAAAAAAACCCATTGAAGATATCTAAAGTTGTTCTGTATTTTTTATGCACTATGTTGTTATTTAGTGCTGTGCTATGTGAATTTTGTATTGCGTATGTGCGTGTATGACTGTTTAAGTGTCTGTAATCTAAGACTATTCTATGTGAATGGTGAGGTTTTGCAACAGACAATAATGGGAAATTCTTTGCAGAGACACAGGCCTCAAATACCCCCGGTACTCAAGCTGAGTGAGGATCTCCGTCACTGGAGCTTTGTGTTTAACAGGATATTGCGGCTGAGGCTTGGGTGTAGTCCTAATCGGTATTACATGGTTAGGAGAATCCTTATTCCAACATACTTGGGTGCGGTACAGCACAAGTGCCTGCACTAAAGAGAAGAGAGGGGCATGAATCAGTAGATCTATCAGGAGCTTTTATATTCTCTCTATTTCTGAGATAGTATCGCCTTTGCTGCCTTTGTTTATCCTAGCGCTTTTTATAACCCTCCTGTGTTTGTTTGGGACCTTCCTTAGAGGTCGTGCTTTGTATTTCAAGCTTGTTCGGCTTGGCTCCCAAACTATCCCCTCCTATACTAGTATAGGTATTGGATATGATTTTCAGTAGCTGTTTCTCCTGCTCCAAATATGGAATCTCTCGGTGCCGCTGGAATATAGCCAATGCTACTGCTTGCCCTTTAACGTTACTGAGCATTACTGAGGAGACTACATCAAAGTTAAGCATCACTTTAATCCCCAAATCTAGGGCTGGAGCAGCCCCATGTTCATTCTGAATGTGTTTCAACACTTCCATTAAATTGGCAAGTGTTGGGATACCATGTGTGGTGGTATAAATCCCAGCGAAGACAGTACCCCATGTGGCACAGTCATCCGCTGAGGGGACCATTCCGAATGGCTAGCATATTGTGAGAATTCAGTGTTTTTCCTGTGGTCCCCTATGGGGAAACACAACTTCCAGCTGATTAGTTTTCTGGGCTATCCAGAACAGGATTTTCTCTTGTTCCGTGGGCACTTTGCCCATGGTATAAGGTACTGTTTCTGATTTAGTCCCAATGGTGGGTAATTGATACCCAGCGGGCTCTGGTGGTGCTGGATGCGCTGGTGTTGGATTCAGAATTTGCATTACGAACTGAACAAGTCATCTATGTAGTGCTACTAGCTCATTGTAAAGATTGCGCAGATCAGATGCCTGCATGTTTTGTACACTGGGTATGGTGTATATGTGGCAAACATTGGCCATGTAGGTCCATCATTTACTAAAGGACCTAATCTTATGTGTTGTGTTACCTGTGGTAGGGCACCATTAAACCAGTTCTGATGTAATCAGTATTTCAAGATACTGGTATGCTTTGTACCTCTGTGGTACGTTTGCAATTCTGTATGTGTGAAATGTGAATGTAGTGTTATCTTCCTCAGAAAAGGTAACCCAGAAATAGAATGTCTCTGTTTGGTAAGCTTCATTAGCATCTACAATGAATGCAACATCCCCTCCCTCATCTGAGAAGCCGTGCACTATAGGTGGATTGTTAATGCATGTCTATGGCATTAGCCATATTACGAAATGGGAAAAGAGATGGAACACCAAATGGGGAGAAAAGTCACTTTAAGAGTTCGAGCTCGAACAACCTACAGCCAAGTTAGGTGCTCCCTGTTCAGTTGAGGAGGATCTTCCCCAAGACCACGGACGTCTCCATATAATGGTACTTAGGGTTCCTGGTATGTGTGAAACAGAAATACTCAGGGTGTTAGACCTGACAGCCTTAGAGTGGTCACCCCTAACTTTTTGCCTGCCTCCCTCCACTTTTTAAATACTGTTTTTGCTGATTTTAAGACTCTGCACACTTTACCACTGCTAACCAATGCTAAAGTGCATATGCTCTCTCATGATAACATTGGATCATACCCAATTTAATTTACTTATAAGTCCCTAGTAGAGTGCACTATGTGTGCCCAGGGCCTGTAAATTAAATGCTATTAGTGAGCCTGCAGCACTGATTGTGCCACCCACTTAAGTAGCCCCTTAACCTTGTCTCAGGCCTGCCATTGCAAGGTCTGTGTGTGCAGTTTCACTGCCAATTCGACTTGGCATTTAACCCCTCCCATGCTGTGGATGAGCTGGTCTCGTCCAGGCACACGGTTGCTGTGTGCCCTGGACGAAACCAGCTCGCCCTGCACCCGGCCCACTGGTTGAGCGCTCAATCTGCCCCCAGAGGGGGTCGAAAAACTCTAGACCACCAGAGATTATATTTTCCTTATGAAATAATATTTTATATGTTTTGGCCCCCCCGGGGCTCGATTGGCCATGTTTTTGGCCGATCTTGCCCCCGGTGGGGGGGGTCGAAACTCACTAAGCGCCAGGGATTGTGTGGTGTGTGTTTGGGGGCACCCCTTGGGCAAGGTTTGCCCCCCAAAGAGGGGAACATTAGTATTGGCAATTTCTGCCCCCCTTGGGAGATGGGCCAATTTTCTTTAGGCCCATCTGCCCCCAAGGGGGGCAGAAACCACCAATACGCCATGGAAATTTTCTTTTTCCACCTTTTTATGTTTTGTGCTGGGGGTGCCCCCTTTTGCCCCTTTCGCAAGGGTCGCCCCCTAAAGGGGGCACAGAGCTGTTGGCCATTTATGCCCCCCTGGGGGGCAGATCAGCCAATTTTGTTTAGGCCCATCTTCCCCCAAGGGGGGCAAAAGCCACTTAGGCACCAGGGACAATTTCTAATTTCTTGGTGGCAGGGTGTTTGTCAACTGCCAAAGTATTTGTATTTGGGATTATAACAGTTTATTTCTTCTTTTTGTTCTATTTCAAAGCTTTTGCTTCCTTTGCTGTGGATCCTTGCAGTTTTGGCAGTAGTTGTCCTGCGGTTTGCATAGTTGCATGTTTTAGGTAAGTAAAAGCACTTTACTCCAAAGGAATATTGTTGACATGTATGAATGACATGTTTGTAGGTGGTGTACTAAATGCATGATTGTGTGTGAAATTGTCCTTAGATTTGAGCACAATGAAATTTGTGTTGTCATATGTCTAATTTGCTTTTTCCTTTTTTCTTTTTAGTGGGATATCATTGGTGATTGCTGTGTCTGTGCAGAGTAGTTGCTGGTGAGTAGCTTTCTCAGGCAAGTGAGTGGTATAGCTTGTTAGTACATATCTCTTTGTGATAAAGCTGCAGTTTTTGTATTACTTATATTGGTGCTGGTTGTTGTTGGCAATCCATTTGTTGTTAAAATGGATCATGGCTAGCCTCAGAGTGACTGCTCAGCAGGTTGTTGGCATGCTTTTTGAGTCGTCTTCATACCATGATTATGAGACTGACTCTGCATCTAAGGCAGAAAAGGAAGTGAGAGATTCTGGCAGCAAGTTTTCTGTCCAAGAGGATTCTTCTAATGAGGAAGCCACTCTCAGTGCAGATGAAGGGCCTGTTTTAGAGGAGGACATTGATGTGCCAAGAGTGCAGCAGCCTGGGGCTGAAGGGTTTCCCATTAGAAGACCTGACACCTGGATTGCCCTAAACATGGAACAACCACAGTTACCTGCATTTACTGGTCTCCCAAGGTGTAGAGTCAATACGGAAAACTTTTTGCCTGTCAATTTCTTTCACTTGTTTATGGACAATGTATTTTTGGAAGAGATTGTGGAGCAGACTAATTTGTATGCAGAGCAATATGTGAGGGACAACGCAGCCAGACTTAGGCCTCAGTCTAGAGCTACTCAGTGGGTTCCCACATATCTGGAAGAGATGAAAAAGTTTTAAGGTTTGACTTTTTTTGATGGGGTTGATAAGGTCCACTAGTCCCTTGATGGCAACGGCTAAATTTCCTGCAACTATGAGACGTAATCGCTATTTGCTTCTTCTTCGTATGCTGCATTTTGTACACAATGTTTTAGCCTTGCCACAAGATCACCCTGATTGTGACTGTCTTTTTAAGATGAGGCCTGTCCTTGATCATTTTGTAGATTGATTTTCAGAGGTCTATGTTCCAGGCAAACAGATCAATGTGGACGAGTCTTTGGTCCTCTTCAAGGGGTGTTCAGTTTTTAAGCAGTACATTCCTAGTATGAGGGCACGGTATGGAATTAAATTGTTTATGCTGTCAGAAAGTAGTACATGATACGTGTATAATTTCTGGGTCTACACTGGTAGGGATTCCAGTATTGACCCTCCTGGTTGTCCACCCACTTTTGGAGCTAGCGAAAAAAGTGTGTGGAACTTGGTAGACGACTGTTTAACAAAGGTCACCATTTGTACGTAGATAATTTCTACACTGGAGTGCAGTTGTTCAAGGAGTTGTTTAGAGTGGATGCTGTTGCTTGTGGCACAATCCATTCTAATCGGAAAGGCTATCCAAGGGAGCTTGTCTGTAAAAATCTTGAGAGGGGACAGTGCAGTGCCTTGCGGAATAATGAGCTGCTAGCTCTGAAATTTTCAGACAGGAGGGATGTGTACATGCTATCTACCATCCTTAATAAGGGTACTTCCCCTGTGACTGTTTGGGGTCAGGTTGCAGAAGTGTGCAAACCTGCGTGCATTTTGGACTACAATAGGCACATAGATGGTGTTGATCAGAGATTGGAACATTACACTGCTCTTCGTAAGTCTTACGTGTGGTATAAAATGTTGGCCCTACATTTATTTCATTTGGCAAATTTTAATGCTTTTATTGTGTTCAAGGATTGTTCAACTGAGTCAAAGATGAAATTTGTTAAATTTCAGGAGTCAGTGATAGAAAGCCTTGTTGTGGTGGAACAGGCAAGAGTTACTAGAGTAGCAGTGGTGGAGTATGTGGCTAGATTGAAAGATCACAACTTTCCAGATCACATTCCTCCTACTCCCAAAGAAGACTTGCCCACTAAGAAATGTAGAGTATGTGCCTGAAGAGGTATATGGAGGGAGAGCCAGATGTACTGCCTCGATTGCCCTTCAAAGCCTGGGCTGTGTGTGGCTGGCTGTTTTAGAAATTACCTCACGAAGAAAAATTATAGGGAAATACCGTGAGCATAAACTGCCTATTTTATATTTTCATATGTTCAGTTTCACGGTTGTCATTACTGTCATGTATTCAGTTAGAGCTTTTGTGTTTGTAGTTTTGTACTTATTTTATAATTAGTGGTTTCTTTGTTGTTTATAAACAAAAAAAGTGATGGCGTTGAGCGTGGGGTGGCGCTTGGCTGGTGGTGTGTGTCGGGTGGCGCTTGGCTGGCGGTGTGCGTGGGGTGGTGCTTGGCTGGCAGTGTGCGTGGGGTGGCACTTGGCTGGCAGTATGCGTGGGGTGGTGCTTGGCTGGCGGTGTGCGCAGGGTGGCGCTTGGCTGGCGGTGCACTTTTGTGACATCTCTTGTTAATAAAATTTGATCTACTGAACCATCACTCACCCTCGTGCCAAATCCAACCAGTATGTGTGGTAAAAATGTCAAAACCTGCTCCCCTGTAATCAGGTGTCGCAGCACACTTGTGACACGCTAGGTGTCTCAGGTGGGACCCCGATGATGAAGTATGCCACCAACTTGGTTGGTGGGTGAGGGGTCTCTTTCACATAACCTAAGTGCATTTCTTTTCACAATTTTAGTGTTTGGCACATCACAGACGTATGTGGACACATCAAAATGATATATTACAAAACTACCTGTGTTTGGGGGGGGCACCTATGTTTTTGGTTCTGAGTGCTGTCTTCATCTAGGGAAACCCACCAAACCCAGACATATTTTAAAACTAGACACCCCAAGGAGTCCAGGGAGGTGTGGCTTGCGTGGATCCCCAACATTTTCTTGCCCAGACTCCTCTGCAAACCTCAAAATATGTTTAAAAAAGCATATTTTCCTGACTTTTCTTTGTAGGATCACCGCTCCAGCACAAAATTCCTACTCTGCAGCATTCCCCTCAGCCTCCCAAGTAAAATGACACCTCACTTGTGTGGGTCCCCAAAGCAGAGTCAACCTAAAGATGTATAAAAGATGAATATGTGCTTATCAACTCGCTGTGCTATCCCCTCAATGCCTCCAAGTTTTTGGCCTTTTTCTGTTGCAGGCACCTGACCCACCCACACAAGTGAGGTATCATTTTTATTGGCAGATTTGGGGGAACACTGGGTGGAAGGAAAATTGTGGCTCCTCTCAGATTCCAGAACGTTCTCTCACTGAAATGTGAGGAAAAAGTGTTTTTTAGCCAAATCTAGACTTTGCAAAGGATTCTGGGTAACAGAACCTGGTGAGAGCCCCACAAGTCACCCCATCTTGGATTCCCCTAGGTCTCTAGTTTTAGAAAATGCACAGGTTTGGTAGGTTTCCCCAGGTGCCAGCTGAGCTAGAGGCCAAAATCCACAGGTAGGCACTTTGCAAAAAACACCTCTGTTTTCTGTGGAAAAATGTGATGTGTCCACAATGTGTTTTGGGGCATTTCCTGTCGCGGGCATTAGGCCTACCCACACAAGTGAGGTATCATTTTTATCGGGAGACTTTGGGGAACGCTGGGTAGAAGGAAATTTGTGGCCCTCTCAGATTCCAGAACTTTCTGTCATTGAAATGTGAGGGAAAAGTGTTATTTTAGCCAAATTGTGAGGTTTGCAAAGGATTCTGGGTAACAGAACCTGGTGAGAGCCCCACAACCCCATCTTTGATTCCCCTAGGTCTCTCGTTTTCAAAAATCCACAGGTTTGGTAGGTTTCCCTGGGTGCCGGCTGAGCTAGAGGTCAAAATCCACAGGTAGGCACTTTGCAAAAAACACCTCTGATTTCTTTGGGAAAATGTGATGTGTCCACGTTGTGTTTTGGGGTATTTCCTGTTGTAGGCGCTAGGCCTACCCACACAAGTGAGGTACCATTTTTATCAGGAGACTTGGGGAAACATAGAATAGCAAAACAAGTGTTATTGCCCCTTGTCTTTCTCTATATTTTTTCCTTCCAAATATAAGAGGGTGTGTAAAAAAGACGTCTATTTTAGAAATGCCCTGTAATTCACATGCTATTATGGGCACCCTGGAATTCAGAGATGTGCGAAAAATCACTGCTCCTCAACACCTTATCTTATACCCATTTTGGAAATACAAAGGTTTTCTTGATACCTATTTTTCACTCTTTATATTTCAGCAAATGAATTGCTGTATACCCGGTATCGAATGAAAACCCACTGCAGGGTGCAGCTCATTTATTGGCTCTGGGTACCTAGGGTACTTGATGAACCTACAAGTCCTATATATCCCCGCAACCAGAAGTGTCCAGCAGACGTATCGGTATATTGCTTTAAAAAAATCTGACATTGCAGGAAAAAGTTACAGAGTCAAACGTTGAGAAAAATTGCTGTTTTTTTCACCTCAATTTCAATGTTTTTTTTATTTCAGTTGTTATTTTCTGTAGGAAACCCTTGTAGGATCTACACAAATTACCCATTGCTATAATTAAGAATTTTGTCTACTGTTCAGAAATGTTTAGGTTTCTGGGATCCAGTATTGGTTTCACACCCATTTCTGTCACTGACTGGAAGGAGGCTGAAAGCACAAAAAGTCATACAAATGGGTTATGTCCCAGTAAAATGTCAAAATTGTGTTGAAAAATTGGGTTTTCTGATTCAAGTCTGCCTGTTCCTGAAAGCTGGGAAGCTGGTGATTGTTTTTTTGAAAAAATGACATTTTCACTGTATTTTGACTAATTTCTTGGTCTCCTTCAGGGTAACCCACAAAGTCTGGGTACCTCTAGAATCCCTAGGATGTTGGAAGAAAGGACGTAAATTTGGCGTGGGTAGCTTATTTGGACAAAACTTTATGAGGGCCTAAGCGTGCCCTGCCCCAAATAGCTAAAAAAAAGGCCTGCCACCTGAGGGGGAAAAGGCCTGGCAGCGAAGGGGTTAAAAGTACTTGCCAATCCTAAAGCTCCCCTGTTTCAACATATAAGCCACCCCTAAGGTGTGCCCCAGGTAAACCCTAGGGCAGGGTGCTGCATAGGCAAAAGGCAGGACATGTACCTATGTAGTTTATTTGTCCTGGTAGTGTATAACTCCTAAATTCGTTTTTACACTGCTGTGAGTCCTGCTCCCTTCTAACATTGGGGCTACACTCATATCCTTTTTGAGAGGTAGCTGCTGATCTGACAGGAGTAGGAACGTCTTATTTAGTATGGGCAGAATGGTGAAACAAACTTCTGCTGACTGGTGAAGCTGGATTTAATGTTACTATTTTAGAAATGGCACTTTTAGAAAGTGAGCATTTCTCCGCACTTGAATCCTTCTGTGCCTTACAATCCACGTCTGGCTGGGATTAGTTGACAGCTCCCTTGTGCATTCACTCAGACACACCCCAAACACAGGATACTCAGCCTCACTTGCATACATCTGCATTTTGAATGGGTCTTCCTGGGCTGGGAGGGTGGAGGGCCTGACACTTACATGTCAAAGGACTGTAGCCTGGCCTCACACAAAGGACTGCCACACCCCCTACTGGGACCGTGGCAGACAGGATGGAACTGAAAGGGGACCTTTTGTACTTCTAAGCCACTCTTTGAAGTCTCCCCCACTTCAAAGGCACATTTGGGTATTTAAACAGGGCCTCTACCCCTACCAACTCAGACACTTCCTGGAGAAGAGAACCTGAATCAGAATCAGCAACCTGCCCAGAAGAACTGCTTGGCTACCCAAAGGGCTCACCTGACTGCTTTCTGTGAAGGACTGCTGCCTTGCTGCTCTTTGACTGTGGTGAGATGTGCTCTCAAAGGGCTTGGATAGAGCTACCCTCCTGTTCACTGAAGTCTCAGGGCCAAAAAGACATCATCTCTACAAGAAAGTCTCCTTGTGTGACAAAAATCGACGCATAGCCTGCTAGAAACGTTGCACAGCCTGCACCGCAGTGAAACATTCACCGCACACAGAACCAGAATGACGCAGCCCGACTTCGCAACGAGAAGATCGACGCAGCGCTAGCGTAGTGACCGG
Organism: Pleurodeles waltl; assembly: GCF_031143425.1. Taxonomy (NCBI): domain Eukaryota; kingdom Metazoa; phylum Chordata; class Amphibia; order Caudata; family Salamandridae; genus Pleurodeles; species Pleurodeles waltl. The sequence continues at coordinate 887,294,325 of NC_090450.1, forward strand.
AAATTCAAAGCACGGCCCACTGGATCGACGCACAGCCGAGCCAGAACGATGCAGCCTGACTTCCATAGAGGAATCGACGCAGCGCGTGCTGTGCAGTAGATATTTCCATGCAACGCCCACCAGATCGACTCAGCCCCTGTGACTTTGTCCTGTCAGTGCCGGAAATCCACATATCATCCCCGGGGCGTCCGAAAACCCCGCAACCCAAAAAGGATCCACGACATAGCACCGGAAATCGATGCACAGCCGTCCCTGCGTGAATACTAAAAGATGCTTTGCCGTGTGCGGCCCAAGAAATCGACGCACACCTCCCTGTTTTCCACACATCTCCTCCTCGCTGGTTCTTTGCAGAGATTTTGAACACGAACCAGGTACTTTGTGCTTGAAAGAGACAATTATTGCTTTTTAAAGACTAAAGACACTTTATATCACTTTTAGTAATATCTCAACATATACTTATTGCATTTTAATCGTTTTGACCTGCATCTTATCAGATAAATATTACATATTTTTCTAAACACTGTGTGGAGTATTTTTGTGATGTTTTACTGTGTTATTGCATGGTTTATTGCACAAATACTTTACACATGCCTTCTAAGTAAGGCCTGACTGCTCAGTACCAAGCTACCAGAGGGTAGCACAGGATAATTTGAATTGTGTGTGACTTATCCTGACTAGAGTTAGGGTCCTTGCTTGGACAGGGGTAACCTGACTGCCAACCAAAGACCCCATTTCTAACACAGGGCATCAGTAAATTATGCCAAAAAACCATTGTTGGTAGCGCCTTGTCATAGTTGGACTCTTGCTCTAAACAAGAGTGCAGGTTTAGGGATGACAGCACTTTTGTCTATAGGCAAATAGGCCAATCCTACAAAGAGTCGCACCTGTTGGCACACCCCTCCCGGCTCAAAAGCAGTATCTCACCAAAAACCCAAACAGTAAAAGGTGATTTGTAGCAGCCTTTACACATGGACTCAAGAGTGGGACATCTCAGGGGAGTCGTGGTTAAATGGAGATTACCCTTTTCTCACGAGAGCAGCAATTCTCAGTCACACAAAGGCGATAAAGAAGATGTAGTAAAGTTTTCAATAGGTTTTATTAACAAGACTGCAATCTACTGTAAAATGCATGGGCTGCAATTATTAGGTAAAATTAACAATACAAGGAACAGAATTTTGAAAATAAGAGTCAGGAATATAAAGACCCCCACCATCTTGCAATAACATGAGATGTTAAATAGGCCCTCGTATCCTAGCATGATGAACCTAATCTCTAAAAAGAGCTAAGTGAGATAAACCTAATCTGCCAGTACCGTATCCATGAGAAGAGCCCCCCTACTCCCTGATACCTTGAAATGAAGTCTCTACATGAGACTCTGTGAGGACACGAAGGCTGGGTTTGCATCAAGGTGACATGCAGCATAGATAGTGTTGATGTCATCTGGTAGGAATCTCTCTGATAACCTTGTCTGCATGAGAAGTATTTATACAGATCTTGTAAGACCCCTGATGCAGGTATGTCCCCAAACAATAGATAAGAAGGCATGCTTGGGGCAGCAATTACATAAACAATTCCTTCCAAAAGTACATTATGTTCCTGTCACACGTAATTGGGAAAGAACATGATTTGAATACCTAAGTATATCACTTGTCTTTGACACTGATAGTGACGCCTTCTCATAGTGGCACTGATAATGTGAAATCAAAATATCTTCCTAACTATAAACACAGCAGCCATCTTGGAAGAAATAATTACATAAATGCTCTAAAACAGAGCAGGCTAAGGGGGTCATTCTGACCCTGGTGGTAATTACCGCCATGGCGGAGGTTGGCGGTAGCACCGCCAACAGGCTGGCGGTGCACCGCTGGGCATTCTGACCGCGGCGGTTCAGCCGCGGCCAGAAACGGAAAGTCGGCGGTGTACCGCCGACTTTCCGCTGCCCTTGAGAATCCTCCATGGCGGCGGAGCGCGCTCCGCCGCCATGGGGATTCTGACACCCCCTACCGCCATCCTGTTCCTGGCGGGTCTCCCGCCAGGAACAGGATGGCGGTAGGGGGTGCCGTGGGGCCCCTGGGGGCCCCTGCAGTGCCCATGCTAATGGCATGGGCACTGCAGGGGCCCCCGTAAGAGGGCCCCACAAAGTATTTCAGTGTCTGCTATGCAGACACTGAAATACGCGACGGGTGCCACTGCACCCGTCGCACCTTCCCACTCTGCCGGCTCAATTCTGAGCCGGCGTCCTCGTGGGAAGGCTGTTTCCCACTGGGCTGGCGGGCGGCCTTTTGGCGGTCGCCGCCAGCCCAGTGGGAAACCCAGAATGACCGCCGCGGTCTTTCGACCGCGGTACGGTCTTCTGGCGGTTCCCGCTTGGCGGGCGGCTCCCGCCGCCCGCCAATATCAGAATCACCCCCTACGTAGGTTAAAAGTCACTAGGTGACGGTGGTACAGGCCTGCAAGCCAGAAGCTAAGCTATCTTCTAATTCCCAATAAAACCAAATAGGCTCCACTACAAAATCTTTTGTCAGGCCTAAACCTTCCTTTTTAGTACCTATAAGTCACCCCTTAGATAGGCCCTAAAATGCCATAGGGCAGAGTGCACAGTATTTAAAAAGTAGTACATGCGTACTTAACTTTTGCAGTTGTTTTTCAGTACTATAAGGCCTATCTCTTCCATTGAATAACTCTGGGTTACCTTAGAACCTTTTAGAAGTGTGAACTTTGGATTGGGAGCAGAAAGAGGTACACTGTTCAGACTCAAATGAATTGTAATTTCAAATTCTATTTAATGGAAAAGTCAGATTTGAGTCAAAAGTCTGAAAATGGCCCTTTCAGTAAGTTGTGACTGTCTGGTCCTAACCATTGTACTTTCTTCCAGTGTCCTGGGGCACATGACTGTGAATGTCTCTGTGTCATTGAGGTTAGGGTATTCCTAACAAAGAGGACTAATGTGGGCAGGATGGGGCATCCTGTTAGAATGACTGAGGGAGGAGTTGTGTGCTGCTCCATTTGTACTTGCCTCCCACACATCAGCCATTTCTCACCCCTTCTCTTGATGACTTGACAGGGGAAGAGAAGAACTTTCCAGGACCAGATGTGGGGATAGGACAGGGTATCCCCAAATACAAAGGCTGGCACCAAGTGTAAATACTGGATCCTCAGACCAAACCTTCAGAATGCTATTGAGCCTGTGGACTTTATAGAACAAGGACTACTCTGCTGCCAGAGGGCTACCTTGCTGTCTAAGAGGGACGACTGGGCCTACTTACCTTCATCCCAGGATAACCAGAGTGACTCCAAGGGTCAGTTGGCTGACTTCCTATATGGGCTACTGGGGCACAACTTGCTCCAGAGGTCTCTCTACAACTGCCCAGCTGAACTGCTTCAACCAAACCTGCCTGGATCTATAACTAGATCTGTGTGAGCCTTGCTGGCTGATGCTAGAGTGAGTCCCTGATACCCAAGAAGTGTCTAGCCTGGTTGCTGGCCTCAGAGTGTACTCCTGTTCAAAACAAGGTGAAACTCCTGAAGGTTGGCCCCTCTATGACCTCAAATGGACATATTTGCACCAGAACTCTGCTGCCTGTGACAGCCACCAACAGAAAGCTCTGGTAAGACCTACTCTGTGTGCAACAGTGACGCCCACTGATGACTAGCAATGAGAGATCTGAACTTTGGGCTACAGCAATGACAGCAGTGGTGACCACCAAGGCAAAACTGAAGCAACAACTGTCTGCATTGCACAGCCAGGTGTTTAAACTTTAGCAATAACTATCTATAATGTTTTCCCTACTCTTTGTGGCCTCATCCATCATAAACTGAACTCTTCGCACTGGATTTAGAAGATAACACTGGTCCCTATATTTGACCCGTGCTCCATCGCATCCAGCCTGCACTTGTGACTTTCTCCCACTCTAGTTCGACCAAATGACGTCAGGTGGGACTTTGTGCTTTTAGGCACTATTCTTACTTCAAACTTTAAACCCAAATATTTCCAGTTCCACTGATAGAATTTTTGGCATTTTTGTTTTTTTATTTTTTTTAGATTTACTGGTTTGGGATTTTTCTTGTGTTATGTTTTACTATACAACTGTTTGTGTGCTGCATAAATATTTTACACATTGCCTCTAAGTTTAGCCTGATTGTTTTGTGTCAAACTACCAGCGGGTTAGGCACAGGTTCATGTAGCAGTTTTTGTGGTTCACCCTGACAAGGATTGTAGTTGTTGTGTAAGTGGCTTAACCAATAGCCCAATTTCTTAAAGCACATGAAATTAGAACATTGGAATGTTGAGAGCTCCACTGAAGACAATAGAGCAGCATCTGTCTATATAACTGGTATCAGACCACTGTTCTCAACATTACAGTATCCTAATATAAAGCCTTTACCTCTCTCTTTCCCCTGCCTCACCACAATGTATGGCTCAGGAAGGAGAAAGCAAAAGGCAGAGCCATGCAGCAGGACACACAGGAGCCTTCCTCCCTCCTCCCCTAGCTCAGTGTCGCTGAATCCTCGTAAGGAGGGACAGGGGAATGTTGCTCAGCTCTTGAGTCTGTCTGGATCGGCTGAATGAGGAAAAGTTGTTTAGTCTAGCCCAAGAAAAAGCAGGGGCTGACTTCAGCCTCCTCTCACAGCTATTGCTGTGGCCCTGTGGCCCTGCATACAGCTGTTATCTGTACATCAACAGATGTTAAACAAAGGCTTCTGAGCCACAGGTAGTTTTCATGCCTTTGTTTTTTTTAAATTAGGGCGTTAGGACTTATGGGGCAGAATGTTCAAATGGCCTGATAGCCTGCCATAGTACATAAAGGCCCCTCCGTTGAACACTGGCACAAGCCTGTGATGTCTGGTATAGCCTGCTATGGCGGGCTATATGATAACCTCACTAGTCAGCAACAAGCAAACAACAAGGGCTGTTGCCAGTCAAATAGAAACAGGGAATTATGAGAGAAAAGGGAGGATCTTTGTTTCTCAGTCTAGGAGTTGAAAGCAAAAGAAGTGTCTGTGAGGGTAGGCTCAACCTTCATGCCCAAGACTTAGGCCAGTGATAGGCCTAAATGGTAACAAAAGCAACTTGTATTATTTGATTGACGAATATGTGGCAATTACATACTGCAATACAAAAAAAAATGTAATACAACTACCATGTACATCACATTCAATTCTTCGTTGGTAGTCAGGATTTCCTTTCTGAGTTGGGGAGTGGAAGGAAACATGGACATTTTTATTTACTTTTAGATTGTGAAATACATCCAAAGGAGGGTTTAGGAGTGCTTCTAAAATAGGCAGAGGTAAAGGGAATGAGGAAAGATGGTGGTGGTGAGAGAAGAAAAATCATATTTGGTGTTTTGATGATTAGGCTACCCCTTGCCTTCCTTCTGGTACCTTTAGGGCTGTTCTTGCTTCTACTGGTCATCAAGGTCAGAAGGTTAGCAGCAGGAATAGCAAGTAAACAGGACTTTTAAAGTTCTGTTTACTTTTAGCAGATACCACTCCTTGCATTTGCCTTATCTCCCCTAGAGCAGAGAAAATGCTGTTCAGACATTAAGGGCCAGATGTACAAAATGCAAAATATGACCGAATCGCATTTTACTTTTGCGATTCAGTATTAGGGAGGGGCATGTTTAGGGTGTCCCATCCCAATACCGCGTAGCACTGGTATGTGTGAATGTTTTGCGTCCGGAATATAGTCATAATTTACAGATTCCTTAGAGGAGGTGGTAACCCATTTGCAAACGGGATGGGGTCCCCAAATTACCCATTCCCCTTTCTGAAGTGAGTAAAAATACCACCACTGCCTACTCTTAAAAAATAAAAAATAACATGTTTAGTTACTGTAATGGATCCCATGCCCTTTAAAAAATGATGGATGGAATGTTGAACAATGCATTCACCCCAGTCACAAAGATCTGTGAAATCCATTGTTTATTTGCCCACCACGCCACTCCAGTTTGGACCCAGCCATATACAAATCAATCTTGACCCTGCTTCCCATGGGAACAGTCTAGTCTTAACTGCCATGCCAGGTCCTCCCTGGACTGGAAACAAGCTTCCTGGGACAGGTTTTGGGGTATCACCCCATATCAGTCAGGCTAGCTTTAATCCATGTGAGGTCACTGACCCTGCCATTTTGATGAATCGATTCTGACATCATGCTGTTGCAGAAACAATGACACCATTTGATTATTCTGGATAATAAGGCCCTGATCTATACCTTTTTTGCACCGCATTAACGCCATTTATTGATGCAAACGCGGAGCAAACTCACAAAATATAATTGTATTTGGTAAGTTTGTGCCGCTTTTGCATCAAAAAATGACAGTAATGCGGTGCAAAAAAACTATAAATCAGGACCTAAATATCCTAACCATGAGAACACTGCAGGATTCCAGTCTGTAACATGTTAAATTCGACAAGCAAGTTCATTATATTTTGGAGGTGTTTCTTTTGAAGCAGTAATCTCTTTGTCAACCATCGCCATTCCTTTTGTGCCTCATGGTTGCTTTTCATCTGCGGTTTATTTATGTATATTTCTGTGATGTACAGACGATTATAAGCAACCTCAGCCTCGCGGGCATTGTGTTTTATTCTGAGAAATAATATGTGTACAATCTTCTGACTGCACCACGTGGGAAAGCGAGCCGACAATGCATCTCGCATTACCCAGTATAGCCTGAAATTTGAGAAAGCACTGTTATATTCCAGAATGATTTAGTATATTCCAAGTGCACAATGCACTCGTATTTTTTATCTCTAAAGCTGCTGACGGAATTAACATTAATATCGTGGACAACTGACCTTTATTCACTACCTGAAAAGGTCACCCTGCTTGGCAGTGCAATCTGAATTCCTTGACAATGTGTAAATTCATATCGGTAAGTAGCTGAGAGTTAGCTGCAGTCCACGCAGGTGCCCTGAAGATAAGCAGTGGCCAGTTGTGCTGTCATCAGTCTATAGTGCAAGACTGGAATGTTTTGAAAATAACATAATGGCACTGAAGTTTCTTACTAAGGATACACTTGCAGAGTATTTCAGTTGAGGAAACCTCTTTCTACGAAAGATTGTGATTCCCTCCGAAACACTTCGGCCCAGATTTAAGAAAATGGCGCTTCATGATAAGCGCTACTTGTCTTGCAGCTCGTTGCACCCCCCTAACGTCAACATGTGTCTGTCGTATTAAACATACAGTGCACCATGGCGCAAATTAGAGACAATAGTGTCATTGGTTTTTACGCTATTGTTGTACTTTGCAGGATTAGCACCAACAACGTTTGCTAATCCTGCAAAGTACATAGCAGGAAAATAATGGTGTGCCTCCTTTTAATGCCTGCTCTGTGCAAGCGTTAAAAGGGCTGCTAAAAATGGTGCAGTGGAATCTCTCACCCTCTTGCATACACTATGCCTGGCACAGGCATATGTGGTGCAAGGGTTTGCAAAGTGGCGCTATGCGTGCATGGCACCACTTTGTAAATATGGCGCAGCGTTTTTGCCACACTATCACCACATTATTGTGAAAAAAATGACAGTAATGTGGCGATAGTTGGTGCTAGGCCCTTCTTAAATTTGGGCTGTCGAAATCAGGGGTAAGTGATAATTAGTATAATAGCTGGTAAAAAAAATCATTTTTGAAGATAACTTAAGTGGGCAATTTATAAGTTCTAAGCCCCCCCCAGTTTAACCCAGGGCCTAATTAAAAGTCTGGCGTAATGGAAAATGGTCTAATTTTTAGGAATTTCCTACAGTTAATTCATTTTGGAATAAGAAGATTTTCAGAAATAAGCATTTCATTCTGATTAATGGATTTTCTGTTTCATCTACTTCTAAATTAAGGACATAGGCACTCATGTCCTGTCATGGAGGTTGCTGTTAAAGCAGGAAAAGTTTGGCGGGTGGCTCTGGCCAGCTGTCAAACAATTCCAATGTTTTATATTACTCAAAAACAAACTCCAAAGTTTGTTTTTGAAACATAAAAAAATAATGTCTTCTACACAGTGAGATTTTTCTCCAATGGTGTGGGGTTCATTTTTTTTTTCTGTGCCTCACGGCAAGGCTATACCTCTTAGTGATGAACAGTAAAAAAAAAAAAGCATTGGACTGCCACTCTAAATAGGGCAGATGGTCAGATGGCTTAACTCTGACAGCCCCTACTCCTCTAGGCCTTCAGAGGAAGATTTAAGGCAGTGGAGTATATTTAATTTCTTCTGTCTAAACCTGCCAGTCCACGCATCTCTAAAATGGGCGGACAGACTGAGATCATGACAGAGATGGCACTCTACACGGTTATGAAGAAGTATACTCCATGCCAATCTCTAAATCATCTCCTTTAGGTCAGACTTGAGCCTTGGAAGATGTAATCAAGGCAGACAAAATGACACAGGATTTTAAATCCTCCACCCTGCCTTTACTCCACCCACTAAGTTTAGAGCTGTCCAATGGTCCTGCAGACATCTCAGTTCACTGGGTGGAACCACCATCATGGCGGTTCCCGTCAATGTAGTAGATGTTTGAAAGAGAAAGGGGAAGTACAAAAATGAGATGTGAGGTGTTTCCCAAAGGAATATTTTCTCAGGTTTTCTGAGAGGAGGCAGGAAAGAGCAGAAGAGAGGCTGCATGACTGCTGGAGGTGTCAAGAGTTTTCCTCCGATTGGTGAAACTCGCGAGCGCGAGGATGACATCATCACTGTGCACAAGCCTTTAGAGACCGACGGGCAGAATCTCCTCCACCAGTCAGGGCAGATAGAAAAGGTCCACAAGTACTCCAGGCTCCTGAGGAGGAGGGCAGAGACCATCATCTAGAGAATGGAGGAGTGGCTGCTGAGATGAGTGCTACTCTTCCTGGGGCCCTGCCTTGGAGGCCGACTCCTGGTGGGATACAGCCGCTTGTCTTCACTTTAAAAAAATGGAAGCAATTGTTGTGTAGTATGCCACCTGGTGATTTTCAAATATAAGGAGCAGGGGGTTACAGCTACCACTGCCTTGGGCCGTCAGCTGGAGAAACCCTAGCAATGTCATTGCCACTCCTGCAAGCAGCAGAGGTTCTCAGTCACTCCTGTGCTGCATCAGATTCTACCCTCCTCCAGAAAAGCACAGGACCTAGAGGAAGTAAAAAAAGGCCATCAGGACCTTTCGAGGACTGACCACAGAATAATTAAATGAAGCAAAACACACCATTATTGGCAACCTCATGTGTTCTTGACTAACTCAAGGAAGTCTTCACAGCAGTTTCCCTTGTCCACATTGCTATATCTTGAACTTGGAGCCCTGCTGGTTTGGGACTAGGTCCCCCAGCATTTCCCTGTACCAGGAGGGGCTAGAACTGGGAGAATGTGCTACAAAGCACCAGTGGCTTCCCACAGCGTGGGGAGTTCTCATAGTGGTTTCCCTTGCCCACATTGCTGGCTCTTGAATTTGGAGTCCTGCTGGGGTGGGACTATGTCTCCAGCTTTCCCCTGTTGCAGGAGGGGCCACAACTGGGACAACACGCTACAAAGCCCCTGCAGCATGGGAGGCACACGGGCATGCACACAGTGAGGGCTGGACCAATACCGGACCGGTCTTCGCCCGTCATCACCCATAGGAGGCTGAGCTATTTCTCTGACTCCTGCCTTAGCAGGTCCTGCGTGAGTTTTTCCTTATACAACCCACTTTTTAGATTTTGCTACTCATGAGGAAACGTAAGATGCCTGCCTGTGTTTCCAAGCCTTACCCTAATATGCCTTTGGGTGGGTGTCTGCAACATGCTGTGAGTGTTCTCAACAAGTAAATTGAGCTAGCCGAACACCGCTTATTTCTTTCCTCCTATACCTTCTCGCCCCTAGCATCGACTGATGAACGCTTGTGTGTACCTCTAAACTCAGATCAGGGGCCGACGATCTTATCTTTGGTGGTTGGGGATTTGGCTGCCCATTCTCCTGTGTCTGAGGTTCTTTCCCTATCATGGACCTGTAAGTTCACTGTACCCTTGGAACCTCCAACAACGACAATGGGATGGTAGAAAAGAGGAATAGAGTGGAGGCTAGTAGTAAATCTAAGCTCCCAAGAGTACTTGTGATCCGATCACTGAATGGTAATGACACTTGTTAGGGAAAAGGACAAGTTGGACATTTTACTGGGCGCTCTCCAAGGTGACTTAATTGCCACCCTGTATGCTAGACTAGAGCTGATTCTTGTCCAATTGGTCGCAATTGAATCAGAGATCAACAATCTTAAGTTGTTTACATAAACCCTGGGAGCCTCCACAGCCATTCCTACACCTACTTCCTTACCCCCGGCTATTGCATCACAGGTTGGTAGGCTGATAGGGGGCCTGATTATCTTTGTATCCCTGGAGGTTAAGGAAAGGTTTGGAATGCTCCCTTCTCGAGTTTCTAACCTACAGGCTCTAATATTGTCCTCTGCTCATCCTTCAAAGCTGTTGTTGTTGAACTTGTATGATTTCAAGTCTCCTATGCATGATGGGTATAACATTCAAACCCTGGGTTTCTTTTTGAAAAACATTAATGGTTCTAAATTGACTAGGGCTAGTATTGTGCTTGTAAGTAATTTTAATGTTAATTTATTTGGGGATCCCAGGGTCGAAGGGAATAGTGTTCAGAGCTGTATGTCCCTACCAGGTCCACACATGGAACATTGCCATTAAGGTTCAATTTTAAACACGATTTTAAGGGAGTTTAATTTAGTTTTTTCTATGGATAAGCTTTCCTCAAACACCTTGGATATAACCCCACTTTTACTGGGAGGGAATGTGAGTCATTTCTTGATATTATTTTTTTTCCCTCGCCCTTTTTCCCTTGCATTTCCAAGTTTGAGATACTATTGAGCCCTTTTAGTGGTCATAATCCTGTGTGCGTTTCACTACAATGGACAAAGCTGGTAAAAGAGCAACCCATAGGTGTCAGAGTGGTTACAAAGACTATAAATCAGAGAAAAAGGTTAAGGTGGTCCCAGGTAGTTCCTGATAACTTCTGCAAGACTCTACTTTCGATGTGAGAATGAGTTCAGATCCTGTTTGCAAATAGGTTTGACCCTGGTGATGTTTTGGGGGCAATCATTTTGGAGGTATATAGAAGTCTAATGGGATACCTAGATGGTTCGATAAAGGATACTCCCAGGTGCTAAAAAGCCCTAAGTTCACCTTGAGTAGTACGCCAAGGGATTCTGTACTCGTTATGACTTGTCATAAAGAGTATTAACTGGAATTAGCGTGGTGTAAAAATGAATTAAGACATGCTGTTTGCGAAAACTTACCAGAAATGAGCAAGTTGAAATTTAGCTTTGCATTTTGGAGTATAGTCAATATCCCCTTATTGGCACTGGAAGTTGCTGCCTCTTTGGGCTCACATATGACTGAGGATAGATGTCTCATTTTGAGAAGTCTTATTATATACCATCGAATAACATTTCGAAATGGGGGTGCTTGGAGGAAGGGATCTCAAAACTGTCAGGCACCCTTGATGAACTTAAGAATGGTATAATTGGTCTGACTGATAACAAGGCACATCAACCAGATGAAATACCTCCTGATCTTATCATAAATGAAGTAGAGGTTTGAGCCCCTGTTTTGACCATAACAATCACTTAAGTAGTTTCTGCTGTTCCCCACAGTCTTTGGCCACCCCTGTTAGTGTTCCTGTTTTTAAAAAGGGGGAAAGGGAGAACCTCTAATGCTACAGGCCCATATCACTGCTTGATTCAGTTGTGAAGGTGGAGGGGTGATTAGCAATATGGGTTGAGGAACATAACATTATTTTGGGTAACAATAAAACATCTGTTATTCAGCGCCAAGAGGCCTACGGGTGAACATGTGCTTTACAAATACACATGGTATGTTATTTTATCATAGCCGACGTGCAGTATGCATTTCACTCAGGGAGGTCTACAACTGACCAGCGTTTAAATTTGTTTCTGGTCTTAAGGAAATATACCATTGCCCACCCTGATTCCACCCATTTAGTGTTCATGGATCTTAACTCAGCTTTTGACCCGGTAAACAGAGACAAACTTTGGCAGATAATGTTGTCCATGGGGGCGGACCGGGACATTGTCCTCTTTCTAAGAGACCTTCACATAAACACAAAGACAATAGTGTGATACTCTAAAGATCTCAATTGCATATGTTGCTTTCGTATCGATAGAGGAGTATGGCAGAGCTGTATCTTGGCCCCTTTTTCATTTAATCTGTATGTTAACAAACTTGTGCATGTCCTGCTTGCCACCAATGCAGATTGTCCTCAGATGGGGCCCCATCATCCACAAGTGCTCTTTTATGTGAATTACGCCTTTATTATGGCTAAGAATGCTGGGGGTCTGCAGTCCCTGCTGAACTCATTTGCCTCCCTCATGGAAGACTTGGATTCATCTGTTAATTTAAAAAAAATCCTTGGCGATGGTGGTCGGCCCTCGTTCTACCAACATGAGCGAGCTCTATTTGTGGACATGGTTCTACCAAAAACAAGAGTGTTTTTTTATCGGGTATGTTATTTGAGTCCTCTCTGAGCTGGAGCCCCTTGGTAAGTAGGAAAAAGGAGGCATTTACATGGGCTAATGCTTCTGTCTTTAATTTCGCTCCAAGGGTAGGCAGAAACCTATTAGGGCCTTATTGTAGGTTTATAGTGCCAAATGTGTTTCCAAGGTGGTTTATGGGAGTGAGGTTTGGGAGTATGTCAAACAGGCCCAGCTGCAAACAGTTGAAAACTATTTTCTGAGGCTGCTCTTATGTGTTCCACACAGTGTCCCTACCTTTTCAGTGCGCGAGGAACTAGACGTTGATTATATAACTGATGTTACTCTTTCTCTCTGGTTAAGCATTTGGTCAAGGGCTGAGGCAAAACTGAATACAGATATCTTTATGGACTGTTTATCCCTTGACCATTCACATCTTATTCCCTGGCTCAAGTCTATTAGGCATACCCTATACAGCCTAGGTAGGGTTTAACTATTTAATATCCCAGAGAGAATAGTTAATACTGATCGCATACGGCTAAAAGTACACTTAATGCAGGAGAGGTCCATGGTCAGAGAACAGGTAGCATTACAGATGCCCTGTACCCGCAGACGAATTCTGTTAAAATCAGTTACAACTATGGAACCTTATGTCTCAATTGTAAGGAGCATGTATGATAGTTTCCTGATTGCTAGGTTTAGGATGCAGTTACTGTAGCACCTGCTAGCTTTTCCCCAGGGAAGGAGTGAGGCCCACACACTTGATCTTTGCGACTGTGAAAATATGTCCCCGCAGGATACTTTGCACTTTATGATGTTCTGTCCTTTTTATCTGGTCACATTATCCCTTTACTAAAATGGGCAACATTTCTCAAGTGTGTCCTGCAATCATGTATGTTCAACTGCTCCCAGGAGAAATCATCCTTAACTTAATTAGTTTTTTGAGAGCTGCAATGAGATCGAGAAACATCTGTGAGCAGCAACTCTGTATGTTTAGTGCCTTCTGATTGGGGTATGTCTTCATGTATGTTTTCCTCATGCACGATATTTTATGTATTTTAACATGACTGTTGCTTTTGACCTTAATCTTTTATTATGTATGCTTTTAAGTGCACTATTTTGCACATTTTTATGCTTTGTTTTTAGCTCACAAAATGTTTTTATGATGTTGGTTTTATTGTCCATTCAAAAACCGAATAAAGGTTATCTTGATTTGATTTGACTCCATCAAAATTGACAGCTGGCTGTTTGTCACACATTCCTAAAGTTTTTTTTAATTGTTTATAAGCAAACTCCAAAAGTGTCCGTTTTTTTCAATAGTAAAAAAATTAATAAATTCGAATCCATGGTACTTTTTCCCTCAGTGTGTGGGTTATTTTTCTTTTTTACTGTTCCTCGCTGCCAGGATATACCTGGGGGTTATGGACAGTAAGAAGAAGTGCCATCCAACCTACTAAGTTGGTCCATCAAACAAAGGTTTATGCCAATGGAATA